>NW_027475142.1:0-2405086 GCF_051020985.1 Nomia melanderi
CGTTTTATGCAGTTTTTGCGTGTTTTCGCTGTTTTACGACGTTTTTTGCAGGTTTCCGTAGTTTCGTCATCCAAAATACGGAATTTCACTCAGATTAACCTGCATTTTAGTTGTTTTCATCAGTTTCAACTCGCGTACTTCCTTTTGGTTAAGCTTTTGCGTTTTTCTGCTCTTTTCGCCGTTTTCTGCCGTTTTAGTGGAGTTTTAGCGTGTTTTCGCTGTTTTACGACGTTTTTTGCAGGTTTCCGTAGTTTCGTCATCCAAAATACGGAATTCCACTCAGATTAACCTGCATTTTAGTTGTTTTCATCAGTTTCAACTCGCGTACTTCCTTTTGGTTAAGCTTTTGCGTTTTTCTGCTCTTTTCGCCGTTTTCTGCCGTTTTAGTGGAGTTTTAGCGTGTTTTCGCTGTTTTACGTCGTTTTCTGCAGTTATTGCGTGTTTTCGCTGTTTTACGCCGTTTTATGCAGTTTTTGCGTGTTTTCGCTGTTTTACGACGTTTTCTGCAGGTTTCCGTAGTTTCGTCATCCAAAATACGGAATTTCACTCAGATTAACCTGCATTTTAGTTGTTTTCATCAGTTTCAACTCGCGTACTTCCTTTTGGTTAAGCTTTTGCGTTTTTCTGCTCTTTTCGCCGTTTTCTGCCGTTTTAGTGGAGTTTTAGCGTGTTTTCGCTGTTTTACGTCGTTTTCTGCAGTTTTTGCGTGTTTTCGCTGTTTTACGCCGTTTTATGCAGTTTTTACGACGTTTTTTGCAGGTTTCCGTAGTTTCGTCATCCAAAATACGGAATTCCACTCAGATTAACCTGCATTTTAGTTGTTTTCATCAGTTTCAACTCGCGTACTTCCTTTTGGTTAAGCTTTTGCGTTTTTCTGCTGTTTTCGCCGTTTTCTGCCGTTTTAGTGGAGTTTTAGCGTGTTTTCGCTGTTTTACGTCGTTTTCTGCAGTTATTGCGTGTTTTCGCTGTTTTACGCCGTTTTATGCAGTTTTTGCGTGTTTTCGCTGTTTTACGACGTTTTCTGCAGGTTTCCGTAGTTTCGTCATCCAAAATACGGAATTTCACTCAGATTAACCTGCATTTTAGTTGTTTTCATCAGTTTCAACTCGCGTACTTCCTTTTGGTTAAGCTTTTGCGTTTTTCTGCTCTTTTCGCCGTTTTCTGCCGTTTTAGTGGAGTTTTAGCGTGTTTTCGCTGTTTTACGTCGTTTTCTGCAGTTTTTGCGTGTTTTCGCTGTTTTACGCCGTTTTATGCAGTTTTTGCGTGTTTTCGCTGTTTACGCGGTTTTATGCAGTTTTGCGTGTTTTCGCTGCTTTACGCCGTTTTATGCAGTTTTTGCGTGTTTTCGCTGTTTTACGACGTTTTTTGCAGGTTTCCGTAGTTTCGTCATCCAAAATACGGAATTTCACTCAGATTAACCTGCATTTTAGTTGTTTTCATCAGTTTCAACTCGCGTACTTCCTTTTGGTTAAGCTTTTGCGTTTTTCTGCTCTTTTCGCCGTTTTCTGCCGTTTTAGTGGAGTTTTAGCGTGTTTTCGCTGTTTTACGTCGTTTTCTGCAGTTTTTGCGTGTTTTCGCTGTTTTACGCCGTTTTATGCCTGGATTTTTGCATGACTTTGGGTGACGGACACCGAAAATCTGTAAGTTTCTCGGCCCCTGGTGGTCCGATGTCGTTCCTGCTGCACAGATTCATGCGCAAGGGACTCCTACGGACAATACACTTTGATTTATTGCGCTATCTCTAATAGCACCCAAGATATCACCAGATATATATTGGATTTTCCCCTGACCCTGAGTGTCCGGCCCCATGAGACTGTGGTTTTCTCGGCCCCTGGTGGTCCGAGGTCGTTGCCGCTGCACAGATTCATGCGCTAGGGCCTCCCGCAGACAAAGCACTTCGGTTTATTGCGCTATCTCTAATAGCACCCCAGATATCACCAGATATATATTGCATTTTCCCCTGACCCTGAGTGTCCGGCCCCATGAGACGGTGGTTTTCTCGGCCCCTGGTGGTCCGAGGTCGTTCCCGCTGCCCTGATTCATGCGGCAGGGACACCTACAGACAATGCACATTGACTTATTGCGATATCTGTAATAGCACCCGAGATATCACCAAATATATATTGGATTTTTCCCTGACCCTGAGTGTCCGGCCCCATGAGACGGTGGTTTTCTCGGCCCCTGGTGGTCCGAGGTCGTTCCCCCTGCCCAGATCTATGAGCCAGGGCCTCCTACAGACAATGCACTTGGGATTATTGCGCTACCTGTAATAGCACCCGAAATATCACCAGATATATATTGGATTTTCCCATGACCCTGAGTGTCCGGCCCCATGAGACTGTGGTTTTCACGGCCCCTGGTGGTCCGAGGTCGTTCCCAGTGCCCACATTCATGCGCCAGGGCCTCCTACAGACAATGCACTTTGATTTATTGCGCTATCTGTATTAGCACCCGAGATATCACCAGATATATATTGGATTTTCACCTGACCCTGAGTATCCGGCCCCATGAGACTGTGGTTTTCTCGGCCCCTGGTGGTGCGTGGTCGATCCCGCTGCACAGATTCATGCGCTAGGGCCTCCTACAGACAATGCACTTTGATTTATTGCGCTACCTGTAATAGCACCCGAGATATCACCAGATATATATTAGATTTTCCCCTGTCCCTGAGTGTCCGGCCCGATGAGACGGTGGTTTTCTCGGCCCCTGATGGTCCGAGGTCGTTCCCCCTGGCCAGATTCATGCGCCATGGCCTCCTACAGACAATGCACTTTGATTTATTGCGCTATCTGTAATAGCAACCGAGATATCACCAGATATATATTGGATTTTTCCCTGACACTGAGTGTCCGGCCCCATGAGACGGTGGTTTTCTCGGCCCCTGGTGGTCCGAGGTCGTTCCCCCTGCCCCGATCTATGAGCCAGGGCCTCCTACAGACAATGCACTTTGGATTATTGCGCTACCTGTAATAGCACCCGAGATATCACCAGATATATATTGGATTTTCCCCTCACCCTGAGTGTCCGGCCCCATGAGACTGTGGTTTTCACGGCCCCTGGTGGTCCGAGGTCGTTCCCAGTGCCCACATTCATGCGCCAGGGTCACCTACAGACAATGCACTTTGATTTATTGCGCTATCTGTAATAGCACCCGAGATATCACCAGATATATATTGGATTTTCACCTGACCCTGAGTATCCGGCCCCATGAGACTGTGGTTTTCTCGGCCCCTGGTGGTGCGTGGTCAATCCCGCTGCACAGATTCATGCGCTAGGGCCTCCTACAGACAATGCACTTTGATTTATTGCGCTACCTGTAATAGCACCCGAGATATCACCAGATATATATTGGATTTTCCCCTGTCCCTGAGTGTCCGGCCCCATGAGACGGTGGTTTTCTCGGCCCCTGGTGGTCCGAGGTCGTTCCCGTTGCACAGATTCATGCGCCAGGGCCTCCTGCAGATAATTCACTTTGGTTTATTGCGCTATCGCTAATAGACCCGAGATATCACCAGATATATATTGGATTTTCCCCTGACCCTGAGTGTCCGGCCCCATGAGACTGTGGTTTTCTCGGCCCCTGGTGGTGAGAGGTCGATCCCGCTGCACAGATTCATGCGCCAGTGCCTCCTACGGACAATGCACTTTGATTTATTGCGCTATCTGTAATAGCACCCGAGATATCACCAGATATATATTGGATTTTCCCCTGACCCTGAGAGTCCGGCCCCATGAGACTGTGGTTTTCACGGCCCCTGGTGGTCCGAGGTCGTTCCCGCTGCACAGATTCATGCGCCAGGGCCTCCTACTGACAATGCACGTTGGTTTATTGGGCTACCTGTAATAGCACCCGAGATATCACCAGATATATATTGGATTTTTCGCTGACCCTGAGTGTCCGGCCCCATGAGACGGTGGTTTTCACGGCCCCTGGTGGTCCGAGGTCGTTCCCGCTGCACAGAGTCATGCGCCAGGGCCTCGTACTGACAATGCACGTTGGTTTATTGGGCTATCTGTAATAGCACCCGAGATATCACCAGATATATGTTGGATTTTCCCCTGACCCTGAGTGTCCGGCCCCATGAGACGGTGGTTTTCTCGGCCCCTGGTGGTCCGAGGTCGTTGCCCCTGCCCAGATCTATGAGCCAGGGTCTCCTACAGACAATGCACTTTGGATTATTGCGCTACCTGTAATAGCACCCGAGATATAACCAGATATATATTGGATTTTCCCCTGTCCCTGAGTGTCCGGCCCCATGAGACGGTGGTTTTCTCGGCCCCTGATGGTCCGAGGTCGTTCCCCCTGCCCAGATCTATGCGCCAGGGCCTCCAGCAGATAATTCACTTTGGTTTATTGCGCTACCTCTAATAGCACCCGAGATATCACCAGATAGATATTGGATTTTCCCCTGACCCTGAGTGTCCGGACCCATGAGACTGTGGTTTTCACGGCCCCTGGTGTTCCGAGGTCGTTCCCGCTGCACAGATTCATGCGCCAGGGCCTCCTACAGACAATGCACTTTGGTTTATTGGGCTTTCTGTAATAGCACCCGAGATATCACCAGATATATATTGGATTTTTCGCTGACCCAGAGTGTCCGGCCCCATGAGACGGTGGTTGTCTCGGCCCCTGGTGGTCCGAGGTCATTCCCGTTGCACAGATTCATGCGCCAGGGCCTCCTACAGACAATGCACTATGATTTATTGCGCTATCTGTAATAGCAACCGAGATATCACCAGATATATATTGGATTTTCCCCTGTCCCTGAGTGTCCGGCCCCATGAGACGGTGGTTTTCTCGGCCCCTGGAGGTCCGAGGTCGTTCCCCCTGGCCAGATTCATGCGCCAGGGCCTCCCACAGACAATGCACTTTGATTTATTGCGCTATCTGTAATAGCAACCGAGATATCACCAGATATATATTGGATCTTTCCCTGACACTGAGTGTCCGGCCCCATGAGACGGTGGTTTTCTCGGCCCCTGGTGGTCAGAGGTCGTTACCAGTGCCCACATTCATGCGCCAGGGCCTCCTACAGACAATGCACTTTGATTTATTGCGCTATCTGTAATAGCACCCGAGATATCACCAGATAGATATTGGATTTTTCCCTGACCCTGAGTGTCCGGCCCCATGAGACTGTGGTTTTCTCGGCCCCTGGTGGTGCGAGGTCGATCCCGCTGCACAGATTCATGCGCCGGTGCCTCCTACAGACACTGCACTTTGGTCTATTGGGCTATCTGTAATAGCACCCGAGATATCACCAGATATATATTGGATTTTCCCCTGACCCTGAGTGTCCGGCCCCATGAGACTGTGGTTTTCTCGGCCCCTGGTGGTCCGAGGTCGCTCCCGCTGCTCAGATTCATGCGCCAAGGCCTCGTGCAGATAATTCACTTTGGTTTATTGCGCTACCTCTAATAGCACCCGAGATATCACCAGATAGATATTGGATTTTCCCCTGACCCTGAGTGTCCGGCCCCATGAGACTTTGGTTTTCTCGGCCCCTGGCGGTGGGAGGTCGATCCCGCTGCACAGATTCATGCGCCAGGGCCTCCTACAGACAATACACTTTGATTTATTGCGCTATCTGTAATAGCAACCGAGATATCACCAGATAGATATTGGATTTTTCCCTGACCCTGAGTGTCCGGCCCCATGAGACTGTGGTTTTCTCGGCCCCTGGTGGTGCGAGGTCGATCCCGCTGCACAGATTCATGCGCCGGTGCCTCCTACAGACACTGCACTTTGGTCTATTGGGCTATCTGTAATAGCACCCGAGATATCACCAGATATATATTGGATTTTCCCCTGACCCTGAGTGTCCGGCCCCATGAGACTGTGGTTTTCTCGGCCCCTGGTGGTCCGAGGTCGCTCCCGCTGCTCAGATTCATGCGCCAAGGCCTCGTGCAGATAATTCACTTTGGTTTATTGCGCTACCTCTAATAGCACCCGAGATATCACCAGATAGATATTGGATTTTCCCCTGACCCTGAGTGTCCGGCCCCATGAGACTTTGGTTTTCTCGGCCCCTGGCGGTGGGAGGTCGATCCCGCTGCACAGATTCATGCGCCAGGGCCTCCTACAGACAATACACTTTGATTTATTGCGCTATCTGTAATAGCAACCGAGATATCACCAGATATATATTGGATTTTCCCCTGTCCCTGAGTGTCCGGCCCCATGAGACGGTGGTTTTCTCGGCCCCTGGTTGTCCGAGGTCGTTCCCCCTGGCCAGATTCATGCGCCAGGGCCTCCCACAGACAATGCACTTTGATTTATTGCGCTATCTGTAATAGCAACCGAGATATCACCAGATATATATTGGATTTTTCCCTGACACTGAGTGTCCGGCCCCATGAGACAGTGGTTTTCTCGGCCCCTGGTGGTCAGAGGTCGTTACCAGTGCCCACATTCATGGACCAGGGCCTCCTACAGACAATGCACTTTGATTTATTGCGCTATCTGTAATAGCACCCGAGATATCACCAGATAGATATTGGATTTTCCCCTGACCCTGAGTGTCCGGCCCCATGAGACTGTGGTTTTCTCGGCCCCTGGTGTTCCGAGGTCGTTCCCGCTGCACAGATTCATGCGCCAGGGCCTCGTACAGACAATGCACTTTGATTTATTGCGCTATCTGTAATAGCACCCGAGATATCACCAGATATATATTGGATTTTTCCCTGACCCTGAGTGTCCGGCCCCATGAGACTGTGGTTTTCTCGGCCCCTGGTGGTGCGAGGTCGATCCCGCTGCACAGATTCATGCGCCGGTGCCTCCTACAGACACTGCAATTTGGTCTATTGGGCTATCTGTAATAGCACCCGAGATATCACCAGATATATATTGGATTTTCCCCTGAACCTGAGTGTCCGGCCCCATGAGACTGTGGTTTTCTCGGCCCCCGGTGGTCCGAGGTCGCTCCCGCTGCTCAGATTCATGCGCCAAGGCCTCGTGCAGATAATTCACTTTGGTTTATTGCGCTACCTCTAATAGCACCCGAGATATCAACAGATAGATATTGGATTTTTCCCTGACCCTGAGTGTCCGGCCCCATGAGACTGTGGTTTTCTCGGCCCCTTGTGGTCCGAGGTCGCCCCCACTGCACAGATTCATGCGCCAGGGCCTCCTGCAGATAATTCACTTTGGTTTATTGCGCTATCTCTAATAGCACCAGAGATATCACCAGATATATATTGGATTTTCCCCTGACCCTGAGTGTCCGGCCCCATGAGACTGTGGTTTTCTCGGCCCCTGGTGGTCCGAGGTCGTTCCCGCTGCACAGATTCATGCGCCAGGGCCTCCTACAGACAATGCACTTTGATTTATTGCGCTATCTCTAATAGCACCCGAGATATCACCAGATATATATTGGATTTTCACCTGACCCTGAGTATCCGGCCCCATGAGACTGTGGTTTTCTCGGCCCCTGGTGGTGCGTGGTCGATCCCGCTGCACAGATTGATGCGCCAGGGCCTCCTGCAGACAATGCACTTTGATTTATTGCGCTATCTCTAATAGCACCCGAGATATCACCAGATATATATTGGATTTTCACCTGACCCTGCGTATCCGGCCCCATGAGACTGTGGTTTTCTCGGCCCCTGGTGGTGCGTGGTCGATCCCGCTGCACAGATTCATGCGCTAGGTCCTCCTACAGACAATGCGCTTTGATTTATTGCGCTATCTGTAATAGCACCCGAGATATCACCAGATATATATTGGATTTTCCCTTGTCCCTGAGTGTCCGGCCCCATGAGACGGTGGTTTTCTCGGCCCCTGGTGGTCCGAGGACGTTCCCCCTGGCCAGATTCATGCGCCCGGGCCTCCTACAGACAATGCACTTTGATTTATTGCGCTATCTGTAATAGCACCCGAGATGTCACCAGATATATATTGGATTTTCCCCTGACCCTGAGTGTCCGGCCCCATGAGACTGTGGTTTTCTCGGCCCCTGGTGGTCCGAGGTCCTTCCCGCTGCACAGATTCATGCGCCAGGGCCTCCTACAGACAATGCACTTTGATTTATTGCGCTATCTCTAATAGCACCCGAGATATCACCAGATATATATTGGATTTTCACCTGACCCTGAGAGTCCGGCCCCATGAGACGGTGGTTTTCTCGGCCCCTGGTGGTCCGAGGTCGTTCCCCCTGGCCAGATTCATGCGCCAGGGCCTCCTACAGACAATGCACTTTGATTTATTGCGCTATCTGTAATAGCACCCGAGATGTCACCAGATATATATTGGATTTTCCCTTGTCCCTGAGTGCCCGGCCCCGTGGGACGGTGGTTTTCTCGGCCCCTGGTGTTCCGCGGTCGTTCCCGCTGCACAGATTCATGCGCCACGGCCTCCTGCAAATAATTCACTTTGGTTTATTGCGCTATCTCTAATAGCACCAGAGATATCACCAGATATATATTGGATTTTCCCTGACCCTGAGTGTCTGGCCCCATGAGACTGTGGTTTTCTCGGCCCCTGGTGGTCCGAGGTCGTTCCCGCTGCACAGATTCATGCGCCAGGGCCTCTTACAGACAATGCACTTTGGTTTATTGGGCTATCTGTAATAGCACCCGAGATATCACCAGATATATATTGGATTTTTCCCTGAACCTGAGTGTCCGGCCCCATGAGACCGTGGTTGTCTCGGCCCCTGGTGGTCCGAGGTCGTTCCCGTTGCACAGATTCATGCGCTAGGTCCTCCTACAGACAATGCACTTTGGTTTATTGCGCTATCTGTAATAGCACCCGAGATATCACCAGATATATATTGGATTTTCCCTTGTCCCTGAGTGTCCGGCCCCATGAGACGGTGGTTTTCTCGGCCCCTGGTGGTCCGAGGACGTTCCCCCTGGCCAGATTCATGCGCCAGGGCCTCCTACAGACAATGCACTTTGATTTATTGCGCTATCTGTAATAGCACCCGAGATGTCACCAGATATATATTGGATTTTCCCCTGACACTGAGTGTCCGGCCCCATGAGACGGTGGTTTTCTCGGCCCCTGGTGGTCAGAGGTCGTTCCCAGTGCCCACATTCATGCGCCAGGGCCTCCTACAGACAATGCACTTTGATTTATTGCGCTATCTGTAGTAGCACCCGAGATATCACCAGATATATATTGGATTTTCCCCTGACCCTGAGTGTCCGGCCCCATGAGACTGTGGTTTTCTCGGCCCCTGGTGGTCCGAGGTCGCTCCCGCTGCTCAGATTCATGCGCCAGGGCCTCCTGCAGACAATGCACTTTGGTTTATTGGGCTTTCTGTAATAGCACCCGAGATATCACCAGATATATATTGGATTTTTCGCTGTCCCTGAGTGTCCGGCCCCATGAGACGGTGGTTGTCTCGGCCCCTGGTGGTCCGAGGTCATTCCCTTTGCACAGATTCATGCGCCAGGGCCTCCTGCAGACAATGCACTTTGATTTATTGCGCTATCTGTAATAGCACCCGAGATGTCACCAGATATATATTGGATTTTCCCCTGACCCTGAGTGTCCGGCCCCATGAGACTGTGGTTTTCTCGGCCCCTGGTGGTCCGAGGTCCTTCCCGCTGCACAGATTCATGCGCCAGGGCCTCCTACAGACAATGCACTTTGATTTATTGCGCTATCTCTAATAGCACCCGAGATATCACCAGATATATATTGGATTTTCACCTGACCCTGAGTATCCGGCCCCATGAGACTGTGGTTTTCTCGGCCCCTGGTGGTGCGTGGTCGATCCCGCTGCACAGATTCATGCGCTAGGTCCTCCTACAGACAATGCACTTTGGTTTATTGCGCTATCTGTAATAGCACCCGAGATATCACCAGATATATATTGGATTTTCCCTTGTCCCTGAGTGTCCGGCCCCATGAGACGGTGGTTTTCTCGGCCCCTGGTGGTCCGAGGTCGTTCCCCCTGGCCAGATTCATGCGCCAGGGCCTCCTACAGACAATGCACTTTGATTTATTGCGCTATCTGTAATAGCACCCGAGATGTCACCAGATATATATTGGATTTTCCCTTGTCCCTGAGTGCCCGGCCCCGTGGGACGGTGGTTTTCTCGGCCCCTGGTGTTCCGCGGTCGTTCCCGCTGCACAGATTCATGCGCCACGGCCTCCTGCAAATAATTCACTTTGGTTTATTGCGCTATCTCTAATAGCACCAGAGATATCACCAGATATATATTGGATTTTCCCTGACCCTGAGTGTCTGGCCCCATGAGACTGTGGTTTTCTCGGCCCCTGGTGGTCCGAGGTCGTTCCCGCTGCACAGATTCATGCGCCAGGGCCTCTTACAGACAATGCACTTTGGTTTATTGGGCTATCTGTAATAGCACCCGAGATATCACCAGATATATATTGGATTTTTCCCTGAACCTGAGTGTCCGGCCCCATGAGACCGTGGTTGTCTCGGCCCCTGGTGGTCCGAGGTCGTTCCCGTTGCACAGATTCATGCGCTAGGTCCTCCTACAGACAATGCACTTTGGTTTATTGCGCTATCTGTAATAGCACCCGAGATATCACCAGATATATATTGGATTTTCCCTTGTCCCTGAGTGTCCGGCCCCATGAGACGGTGGTTTTCTCGGCCCCTGGTGGTCCGAGGACGTTCCCCCTGGCCAGATTCATGCGCCAGGGCCTCCTACAGACAATGCACTTTGATTTATTGCGCTATCTGTAATAGCACCCGAGATGTCACCAGATATATATTGGATTTTCCCCTGACACTGAGTGTCCGGCCCCATGAGACGGTGGTTTTCTCGGCCCCTGGTGGTCAGAGGTCGTTCCCAGTGCCCACATTCATGCTCCAGGGCCTCCTACAGACAATGCACTTTGATTTATTGCGCTATCTGTAGTAGCACCCGAGATATCACCAGATATATATTGGATTTTCCCCTGACCCTGAGTGTCCGGCCCCATGAGACTGTGGTTTTCTCGGCCCCTGGTGGTCCGAGGTCGCTCCCGCTGCTCAGATTCATGCGCCAGGGCCTCCTGCAGACAATGCACTTTGGTTTATTGGGCTTTCTGTAATAGCACCCGAGATATCACCAGATATATATTGGATTTTTCGCTGTCCCTGAGTGTCCGGCCCCATGAGACGGTGGTTGTCTCGGCCCCTGGTGGTCCGAGGTCATTCCCTTTGCACAGATTCATGCGCCAGGGCCTCCTGCAGACAATGCACTTTGATTTATTGCGCTATCTGTAATAGCACCCGAGATATCACCAAATATATATTGGATTTTTCCCTGACCCTGAGTGTCCGGCCCCATGAGACTGTGGTTTTCTCGGCCCCTGGCGGTGGGAGGTCGATCCCGCTGCACAGATTCATGCGCCAGGGCCTCCTACAGACAATGCACTTTGATTTATTGCGCTATCTGTAATAGCAACCGAGATATCACCAGATATATATTGGGTTTTCCCCTGTCCCTGAGTGTCCGGCCCCATGAGACTGTGGTTTTCTCGGCCCCTGGTGGTCCGAGGTCGTTCCCGCTGCACAGATTCATGCGCCAGGGCCTCCTACAGACAATGCACTTTGATTTATTGCGCTATCTCTAATAGCACCCGAGATATCACCAGATATATATTGGATTTTCACCTGACCCTGAGTATCCGGCCCCATGAGACTGTGGTTTTCTCGGCCCCTGGTGGTGCGTGGTCGATCCCGCTGCACAGATTCATGCGCTAGGTCCTGCTACAGACAATGCACTTTGGTTTATTGCGCTATCTGTAATAGCACCCGAGATATCACCAGATATATATTGGATTTTCCCTTGTCCCTGAGTGTCCGGCCCCATGAGACGGTGGTTTTCTCGGCCCCTGGTGGTCCGAGGTCGTTCCCCCTGGCCAGATTCATGCGCCAGGGCCTCCTACAGACTATGCACTTTGATTTATTGCGCTATCTGTAATAGCACCCGAGATGTCACCAGATATATATTGGATTTTCCCTTGTCCCTGAGTGCCCGGCCCCGTGGGACGGTGGTTTTCTCGGCCCCTGGTGTTCCGTGGTCGTTCCCGCTGCACAGATTCATGCGCCACGGCCTCCTGCAAATAATTCACTTTGGTTTATTGCGCTATCTCTAATAGCACCAGAGATATCACCAGATATATATTGGATTTTCCCTTGTCCCTGAGTGCCCGGCCCCGTGGGACGGTGGTTTTCTCGGCCCCTGGTGTTCCGTGGTCGTTCCCGCTGCACAGATTCATGCGCCACGGCCTCCTGCAAATAATTCACTTTGGTTTATTGCGCTATCTGTAATAGCACCCGAGATATCACCAGATATATATTGGATTTTCCCTTGTCCCTGAGTGTCCGGCCCCATGAGACGGTGGTTTTCTCGGCCCCTGGTGGTCAGAGGTCGTTCCCAGTGCCCACATTCATGCGCCAGGGCCTCCTACAGGCAATGCACTTTGATTTATTGCGCTATCTGTAGTAGCACCCGAGATATCACCAGATATATATTGGATTTTCCCCTGACCCTGAGTGTCCGGCCCCATGAGACTGTGGTTTTCTCGGCCCCTGGTGGTCCGAGGTCGCTCCCGCTGCTCAGATTCATGCGCCAGGGCCTCCTGCAGACAATGCACTTTGGTTTATTGGGCTTTCTGTAATAGCACCCGAGATATCACCAGATATATATTGGATTTTTCGCTGTCCCTGAGTGTCCGGCCCCATGAGACGGTGGTTGTCTCGGCCCCTGGTGGTCCGAGGTCATTCCCTTTGCACAGATTCATGCGCCAGGGCCTCCTGCAGACAATGCACTTTGATTTATTGCGCTATCTGTAATAGCACCCGAGATATCACCAAATATATATTGGATTTTTCCCTGACCCTGAGTGTCCGGCCCCATGAGACTGTGGTTTTCTCGGCCCCTGGCGGTGGGAGGTCGATCCCGCTGCACAGATTCATGCGCCAGGGCCTCCTACAGACAATGCACTTTGATTTATTGCGCTATCTGTAATAGCAACCGAGATATCACCAGATATATATTGGGTTTTCCCCTGTCCCTGAGTGTCCGGCCCCATGAGACTGTGGTTTTCTCGGCCCCTGGTGGTCCGAGGTCGTTCCCGCTGCACAGATTCATGCGCCAGGGCCTCCTACAGACAATGCACTTTGGTTTATTGGGCTATCTGTAATAGCACCCGAGATATCACCAGATATATATTGGATTTTTCCCTGAACCTGAGTGTCCGGCCCCATGAGACCGTGGTGTCTCGGCCCCTGGTGGTCCGAGGTCGTTCCCGTTGCACAGATTCATGCGCCAGGGCCTCCTGCAGATAATTCACTTTGGCTTATTGCGCTATCTCTAATAGCACCAGAGATATCACCAGATATATATTGGATTTTCCCCTGACCCTGAGTGTCCGGCCCCATGAGACTGTGGTTTTCTCGGCCCCTGGTGGTCCGAGGTCGTTCCCGCTGCACAGATTCATGCGCCAGGGCCTCCTACAGACAATGCACTTTGATTTATTGCGCTATCTCTAATAGCACCCGAGATATCACCAGATATATATTGGATTTTCACCTGACCCTGAGTATCCGGCCCCATGAGACTGTGGTTTTCTCGGCCCCTGGTGGTGCGTGGTCGATCCCCCTGCACAGATTCATGCGCCAGGGCCTCCTACAGACAATGCACTTTGATTTATTGCGCTATCTCTAATAGCACCCGAGATATCACCAGATATATATTGGATTTTCACCTGACCCTGAGTATCCGGCCCCATGAGACTGTGGTTTTCTCGGCCCCTGGTGGTGCGTGGTCGATCCCGCTGCACAGATTCATGCGCTAGGTCCTCCTACAGACAATGCACTTTGGTTTATTGCGCTATCTGTAATAGCACCCGAGATATCACCAGATATATATTGGATTTTCCCTTGTCCCTGAGTGTCCGGCCCCATGAGACGGTGGTTTTCTCGGCCCCTGGTGGTCCGAGGTCGTTCCCCCTGGCCAGATTCATGCGCCAGGGCCTCCTACAGACAATGCACTTTGATTTATTGCGCTATCTGTAATAGCACCCGAGATGTCACCAGATATATATTGGATTTTCCCTTGTCCCTGAGTGCCCGGCCCCGTGGGACGGTGGTTTTCTCGGCCCCTGGTGTTCCGTGGTCGTTCCCGCTGCACAGATTCATGCGCCACGGCCTCCTGCAAATAATTCACTTTGGTTTATTGCGCTATCTCTAATAGCACCAGAGATATCACCAGATATATATTGGATTTTCCCTGACCCTGAGTGTCTGGCCCCATGAGACTGTGGTTTTCTCGGCCCCTGGTGGTCCGAGGTCGTTCCCGCTGCACAGATTCATGCGCCAGGGCCTCTTACAGACAATGCACTTTGGTTTATTGGGCTATCTGTAATAGCACCCGAGATATCACCAGATATATATTGGATTTTTCCCTGAACCTGAGTGTCCGGCCCCATGAGACCGTGGTTGTCTCGGCCCCTGGTGGTCCGAGGTCGTTCCCGTTGCACAGATTCATGCGCCAGGGCCTCCTGCAGATAATTCACTTTGGCTTATTGCGCTATCTCTAATAGCACCAGAGATATCACCAGATATATATTGGATTTTCCCCTGACCCTGAGTGTCCGGCCCCATGAGACTGTGGTTTTCTCGGCCCCTGGTGGTCCGAGGTCGTTCCCGCTGCACAGATTCATGCGCTAGGGCCTCCTACAGACAATGCACTTTGATTTATTGCGCTATCTCTAATAGCACCCGAGATATCACCAGATATATATTGGATTTTCACCTGACCCTGAGTATCCGGCCCCATGAGACTGTGGTTTTCTCGGCCCCTGGTGGTGCGTGGTCGATCCCCCTGCACAGATTCATGCGCCAGGGCCTCCTACAGACAATGCACTTTGATTTATTGCGCTATCTCTAATAGCACCCGAGATATCACCAGATATATATTGGATTTTCACCTGACCCTGAGTATCCGGCCCCATGAGACTGTGGTTTTCTCGGCCCCTGGTGGTGCGTGGTCGATCCCGCTGCACAGATTCATGCGCTAGGTCCTCCTACAGACAATGCACTTTGGTTTATTGCGCTATCTGTAATAGCACCCGAGATATCACCAGATATATATTGGATTTTTCCCTGAACCTGAGTGTCCGGCCCCATGAGACGGTGGTTTTCTCGGCCCCTGGTGGTCCGAGGTCGTTCCCCCTGGCCAGATTCATGCGCCAGGGCCTCCTACAGACAATGCACTTTGATTTATTGCGCTATCTGTAATAGCACCCGAGATGTCACCAGATATATATTGGATTTTCCCTTGTCCCTGAGTGCCCGGCCCCGTGGGACGGTGGTTTTCTCGGCCCCTGGTGTTCCGTGGTCGTTCCCGCTGCACAGATTCATGCGCCACGGCCTCCTGCAAATAATTCACTTTGGTTTATTGCGCTATCTCTAATAGCACCAGAGATATCACCAGATATATATTGGATTTTCCCTGACCCTGAGTGTCTGGCCCCATGAGACTGTGGTTTTCTCGGCCCCTGGTGGTCCGAGGTCGTTCCCGCTGCACAGATTCATGCGCCAGGGCCTCTTACAGACAATGCACTTTGGTTTATTGGGCTATCTGTAATAGCACCCGAGATATCACCAGATATATATTGGATTTTTCCCTGAACCTGAGTGTCCGGCCCCATGAGACCGTGGTTGTCTCGGCCCCTGGTGGTCCGAGGTCGTTCCCGTTGCACAGATTCATGCGCCAGGGCCTCCTGCAGATAATTCACTTTGGCTTATTGCGCTATCTCTAATAGCACCAGAGATATCACCAGATATATATTGGATTTTCCCCTGACCCTGAGTGTCCGGCCCCATGAGACGGTGGTTTTCTCGGCCCCTGGTGGTCAGAGGTCGTTCCCTGTGCCCACATTCATGCGCCAGGGCCTCCTACAGACAATGCACTTTGATTTATTGCGCTATCTGTAGTAGCACCCGAGATATCACCAGATATATATTGGATTTTCCCCTGACCCTGAGTGTCCGGCCCCATGAGACTGTGGTTTTCTCGGCCCCTGGTGGTCCGAGGTCGCTCCCGCTGCTCAGATTCATGCGCCAGGGCCTCCTGCAGACAATGCACTTTGGTTTATTGGGCTTTCTGTAATAGCACCCGAGATATCACCAGATATATATTGGATTTTCCTTTGTCCCTGAGTGTCCGGCCCCATGAGACGGTGGTTTTCTCGGCCCCTGGTGGTCCGAGGTCGTTCCCCCTGGCCAGATTCATGCGCCAGGGCCTCCTACAGACAATGCACTTTGATTTATTGCGCTATCTGTAATAGCACCCGAGATGTCACCAGATATATATTGGATTTTCCCTTGTCCCTGAGTGCCCGGCCCCGTGGGACGGTGGTTTTCTCGGCCCCTGGTGTTCCGTGGTCGTTCCCGCTGCACAGATTCATGCGCCACGGCCTCCTGCAAATAATTCACTTTGGTTTATTGCGCTATCTCTAATAGCACCAGAGATATCACCAGATATATATTGGAGTTTCCCTGACCCTGAGTGTCTGGCCCCATGAGACTGTGGTTTTCTCGGCCCCTGGTGGTCCGAGGTCGTTCCCGCTGCACAGATTCATGCGCCAGGGCCTCTTACAGACAATGCACTTTGGTTTATTGGGCTATCTGTAATAGCACCCGAGATATCACCAGATATATATTGGATTTTTCCCTGAACCTGAGTGTCCGGCCCCATGAGACCGTGGTTGTCTCGGCCCCTGGTGGTCCGAGGTTGTTCTCGTTGCACAGATTCATGCGCCAGGGCCTCCTGCAGATAATTCACTTTGGCTTATTGCGCTATCTCTAATAGCACCAGAGATATCACCAGATATATATTGGATTTTCCCCTGACCCTGAGTGTCCGGCCCCATGAGACTGTGGTTTTCTCGGCCCCTGGTGGTCCGAGGTCGATCCCGCTGCACAGATTCATGCGCCAGGGCCTCCTACAGACAATGCACTTTGATTTATTGCGCTATCTGTAATAGCACCCGAGATATCACCAGATATATATTGGATTTTTCCCTGACCCTGAGTGTCCGGCCCCATGAGACGGTGGTTTTCTCGGCCCCTGGTGGTCCGAGGTCGTTCCTCCTGCCCAGATCTATGAGCCAGGGCCTCCTACAGACAATGCACTTTGATTTATTGGGCTATCTGTAATAGCACCTGAGATATCACCAGATATATATTGGATTTTCCCCTGACCCTGAGTGTCCGGCCCCATGAGACTGTGGTTTTCTCGGCCCCTGGTGGTCCGAGGTCGCCCCCGCTGCACAGATTCATGCGCCAGGGCCTCCTGCAGATAATTCACTCTGGTTTATTGCGCTATCTCTAATAGCACCAGAGATATCACCAGATATATATTGGATTTTCCCCTGACCCTGAGTGTCCGGCCCCATGAGACTGTGGTTTTCTCGGCCCCTGGTGGTCCGAGGTCGTTCCCGCTGCACAGATTCATGCGCCAGGGCCTCCTACAGACAATGCACTTTGATTTATTGCGCTATCTCTAATAGCACCAGAGATATCACCAGATATATATTGGATTTTCCCCTGACCCTGAGTGTCCGGCCCCATGAGACTGTGGTTTTCTCGGCCCCTGGTGGTGCGTGGTCGATCCCGCTGCAAAGATTCATGCGCTAGGTCCTCCTACAGACAATGCACTTTGGTTTATTGCGCTATCTGTAATAGCACCCGAGATATCACCAGATATATATTGGATTTTCCCTTGTCCCTGAGTGTCCGGCCCCATGAGACGGTGGTTTTCTCGGCCCCTGGTGGTCCGAGGTCGTTCCCCCTGGCCAGATTCATGCGCCAGGGCCTCCTACAGACAATGCACTTTGGTTTATTGCGCTATCTGTAATAGCACCCGAGATATCACCAGATATATATTGGATTTTCCCTTGTCCCTGAGTGTCCGGCCCCATGAGACGGTGGTTTTCTCGGCCCCTGGTGGTCCGAGGTCGATCCCGCTGCACAGATTCATGCGCCAGGGCCTCCTACAGACAATGCACTTTGATTTATTGCGCTATCTGTAATAGCACCCGAGATATCACCAGATATATATTGGATTTTCCCCTGACCCTGAGTGTCCGGCCCCATGAGACTGTGGTTTTCTCGGCCCCTGGTGGTCCGAGGTCGCCCCCGCTGCACAGATTCATGCTCCAGGGCCTCCTGCAGATAATTCACTCTGGTTTATTGCGCTATCTCTAATAGCACCAGAGATATCACCAGATATATATTGGATTTTCCCCTGACCCTGAGTGTCCGGCCCCATGAGACTGTGGTTTTCTCGGCCCCTGGTCGTCCGAGGTCGTTCCCGCTGCACAGATTCATGCGCCAGGGCCTCCTACAGACAATGCACTTTGATTTATTGCGCTATCTCTAATAGCACCCGAGATATCACCAGATATATATTGGATTTTTCACTGACCCAGAGTGTCCGGCCCCATGAGACGGTGGTTTTCTCGGCCCCTGGCGGTCCGAGGTCGTTCCCGCTGCACAGATGCATGCGCCAGGGCCTCCTGCAGATAATTCACTTTGGTTTATTGAGCTATCTCTAATAGCAGCCGAGATATCACCAGATATATATTGGATTTTCCCCTGACCCTGAGTGTCCGGCCCCATGAGACTGTGGTTTTCTCGGCCCCTGGTCGTCCGAGGTCGTTCCCGCTGCACAGATTCATGCGCCAGGGCCTCCTACAAGTAATGCACTTTGATTTATTGCGCTATCTGTAATAGCACCAGAGATATCACCAGATATATATTGGATTTTCCCCTGACCCTGAGTGTCCGGCCCCATGAGACTGTGGTTTTCTCGGCCCCTGGTGGTCCGAGGTCGTTCCCGCTGCACAGATTCATGCGCCAGGGCCTCCTGCAGATAATTCACTTTGATTTATTTCGCTATCTGTAATAGGACCCGAGATATCACCAGATATATATTGGATATTTCCCTCACCCTGAGTGTCCAGCCCCATCAGACGGTGGTTTTCTCGGCCCCTGGTGGACCGAGGTCGTTCCCGCTGCACAGATTCATGCGCCTGGGCCTCCTGCAGATAATTCACTTTGATTTATTTCGCTATCTGTAATAGGACCCGAGATATCACCAGATATATATTGGATTTTCCCCAGACCCTGTGTGTTCGGCGCCATGTGACTGTAGTTTTCTCGGCCCCTGGTGGTCCGAGGTCGTTCCCGCTGCACAGATTCATGCGCCAGGGCCTCCTACAGACAATGCACTTTGATTTATTGCGCTATCAGTAATAGCACCCGAGATATCACCAGATATATATTGGATTTTTCACTGACCCAGAGTGTCCGGCCCCATGAGACGGTGGTTTTCTCGGCCCCTGGCGGTCCGAGGTCGTTCCCGCTGCACAGATGCATGCGCCAGGGCCTCCTGCAGATAATTCACTTTGGTTTATTGCGCTATCTCTAATAGCAGCCGAGATATCACCCGATATATATTGGATTTTCCCCTGACCCTGAGTGTCCGGCCCCATGAGACTGTGGTTTTCTCGGCCCCTGGTCGTCCGAGGTCGTTCCCGCTGCACAGATTCATGCGCCAGGGCCTCCTACAAGTAATGCACTTTGATTTATTGCGCTATCTGTAATAGCACCCGAGATATCACCAGATATATATTGGATTTTTCCCTGACCCTGAGTGTCCGGCCCCATCAGACGGTGGTTTTCTCGGCCCCTGGTGGACCGAGGTCGTTCCCGCTGCACAGATTCATGCGCCTGGGCCTCCTGCAGATAATTCACTTTGGTTTATTGAGCTATCTCTAATAGCAGCCGAGATATCACCAGATATATATTGGATTTTCCCCTGACCCTGAGTGTCCGGCCCCATGAGACTGTGGTTTTCTCGGCCCCTGGTGGACCGAGGTCGTTCCCGCTGCACAGATTCATGCGCCTGGGCCTCCTGCAGATAATTCACTTTGATTTATTTCGCTATCTGTAATAGGACCCGAGATATCACCAGATATATATTGGATTTTCCCCAGACCCTGAGTGTTCGGCGCCATGTGACTGTAGTTTTCTCGGCCCCTGGTGGTCCGAGGTCGTTCCCGCTGCACAGATTCATGCGGCAGGGCCTCCTACAGACAATGCACTTTGATTTATTGCGCTATCAGTAATAGCACCCGAGATATCACCAGATATATATTGGATATTTCACTGACCCTGTGTGTTCGGCGCCATGTGACTGTAGTTTTCTCGGCCCCTAGTGGTCCGAGGTCGTTCCCGCTGCACAGATTCATGCGCCAGGGCCTCCTACAGACAACGCACTTTGATTTATTGCGCTATCTGTAATAGCACCCGAGATATCACCAGATATATATTGGATTTTCCCCTGACCCTGAGTGTCCGGCCCCATGAGACGGTGGTTTTCTCGGACCCTGGTGGTCCGAGGTCGATCCCGCTGCACAGATTCATGCGCCAGGGCCTCCTACAGACAACGCACTTTGATTTGTTGCGCTATCTGTAATAGCACCCGAGATATCACCAGTTATATATTGGATTTTCCCCTGACCCTGAGTGTCCGGCCCCATGAGACTGTGGTTTTCTCGGCCCCTAGTGGTCCGAGGTCGTTCCCGCTGCACAGATTCATGCGCCAGAGCCTCCTACAGACAATGCACTTTGATTTATTGCGCTATCTCTAATAGCACCCGAGATATCACCAGATATATATTGGATTTTCACCTGACCCTGAGTATCCGGCCCCATGAGACTGTGGTTTTCTCGGCCCCTGGTGGTGCGTGGTCGATCCCGCTGCACAGATTCATGCGCTAGGACCTCTTACAGACAATGCACTTTGGTTTATTGCGCTATCTGTAATAGCACCCGAGATATCACCAGATATATATTGGATTTTCACCTGACCCTGAGTATCCGGCCCCATGAGACTGTGGTTTTCTCGGCCCCTGGTGGTGCGTGGTCGATCCCGCTGCACAGATTCATGCGCTAGGACCTCTTACAGACAATGCACTTTGGTTTATTGCGCTATCTGTAATAGCACCCGAGATATCACCAGATATATATTGGATTTTCCCTTGTCCCTGAGTGTCCGGCCCCATGAGACGGTGGTTTTCTCGGCCCCTGGTGGTCCGAGGTCGATCCCGCTGCACAGATTCATGCGCCAGGGCCTCCTACAGACAATGCACTTTGATTTATTGCGCTATCTGTAATAGCACCCGAGATATCACCAGATATATATTGGATTTTCCCCTGACCCTGAGTGTCCGGCCCCATGAGACTGTGGTTTTCTCGGCCCCTGGTGGTCCGAGGTCGCCCCCGCTGCACAGATTCATGCGCCAGGGCCTCCTGCAGATAATTCACTCTGGTTTATTGCGCTATCTCTAATAGCACCAGAGATATCACCAGATATATATTGGATTTTCCCCTGACCCTGAGTGTCCGGCCAAATGAGACTGTGGTTTTCTCGGCCCCTGGTGGTCCGAGGTCGTTCCCGCTGCACAGATTCATGCGCCAGGGCCTCCTACAGACAATGCACTTTGATTTATTGCGCTATCTCTAATAGCACCCGAGATATCACCAGATATATATTGGATTTTTCACTGACCCAGAGTGTCTGGCCCCATGAGACGGTGGTTTTCTCGGCCCCTGGCGGTCCGAGGTCGTTCCCGCTGCACAGATGCATGCGCCAGGGCCTCCTGCAGATAATTCACTTTGGTTTATTGAGCTATCTCTAATAGCAGCCGAGATATCACCAGATATATATTGGATTTTCCCCTGACCCTGAGTGTCCGGCCCCATGAGACTGTGGTTTTCTCGGCCCCTGGTCGTCCGAGGTCGTTCCCGCTGCACAGATGCATGCGCCAGGGCCTCCTACAAGTAATGCACTTTGATTTATTGCGCTATCTGTAATAGCACCCGAGATATCACCAGATATATATTGGATTTTTCCCTGACCCTGAGTGTCCGGCCCCATCAGACGGTGGTTTTCTCGGCCCCTGGTGGACCGAGGTCGTTCCCGCTGCACAGATTCATGCGCCTGGGCCTCCTGCAGATAATTCACTTTGATTTATTTCGCTATCTGTAATAGGACCCGAGATATCACCAGATATATATTGGATATTTCCCTCACCCTGAGTGTCCAGCCCCATCAGACGGTGGTTCTCTCGGCCCCTGGTGGACCGAGGTCGTTCCCGCTGCACAGATTCATGCGCCTGGGCCTCCTGCAGATAATTCACTTTGATTTATTTCGCTATCTGTAATAGCACCCGAGATATCACCAGATATATATTGGATTTTCCCCTGACCCTGAGTGTCCGGCCCCATGAGACTGTGGTTTTCTCGGCCCCTGGTGGTCCGAGGTCGCCCCCGCTGCACAGATTCATGCGCCAGGGCCTCCTGCAGATAATTCACTCTGGTTTATTGCGCTATCTCTAATAGCACCAGAGATATCACCAGATATATATTGGATTTTCCCCTGACCCTGAGTGTCCGGCCCCATGAGACTGTGGTTTTCTCGGCCCCTGGTGGTCCGAGGTCGTTCCCGCTGCACAGATTCATGCGCCAGGGCCTCCTACAGACAATGCACTTTGATTTATTGCGCTATCTCTAATAGCACCCGAGATATCACCAGATATATATTGGATTTTTCACTGACCCAGAGTGTCCGGCCCCATGAGACGGTGGTTTTCTCGGCCCCTGGCGGTCCGAGGTCGTTCCCGCTGCACAGATGCATGCGCCAGGGCCTCCTGCAGATAATTCACTTTGGTTTATTGAGCTATCTCTAATAGCAGCCGAGATATCACCAGATATATATTGGATTTTCCCCTGACCCTGAGTGTCCGGCCCCATGAGACTGTGGTTTTCTCGGCCCCTGGTCGTCCGAGGTCGTTCCCGCTGCACAGATTCATGCGCCAGGGCCTCCTACAAGTAATGCACTTTGATTTATTGCGCTATCTGTAATAGCACCCGAGATATCACCAGATATATATTGGATTTTTCCCTGACCCTGAGTGTCCGGCCCCATCAGACGGTGGTTTTCTCGGCCCCTGGTGGACCGAGGTCGTTCCCGCTGCACAGATTCATGCGCCTGGGCCTCCTGCAGATAATTCACTTTGATTTATTTCGCTATCTGTAATAGGACCCGAGATATCACCAGATATATATTGGATATTTCCCTCACCCTGAGTGTCCAGCCCCATCAGACGGTGATTTTCTCGGCCCCTGGTGGACCGAGGTCGTTCCCGCTGCACAGATTCATGCGCCTGGGCCTCCTGCAGATAATTCACTTTGATTTATTTCGCTATCTGTAATAGGACCCGAGATATCACCAGATATATATTGGATTTTCCCCAGACCCTGTGTGTTCGGCGCCATGTGACTGTAGTTTTCTCGGCCCCTGGTGGTCCGAGGTCGTTCCCGCTGCACAGATTCATGCGCCAGGGCCTCCTACAGACAATGCACTTTGATTTATTGCGCTATCAGTAATAGCACCCGAGATATCACCAGATATATATTGGATTTTTCACTGACCCTGTGTGTTCGGCGCCATGTGACTGTAGTTTTCCCGGCCCCTAGTGGTCCGAGGTCGTTCCCGCTGCACAGATTCATGCGCCAGGGCCTCCTACAGACAACGCACTTTGATTTATTGCGCTATCTGTAATAGCACCCGAGATATCACCAGATATATATTGGATTTTCCCCTGACCCTGAGTGTCCGGCCCCATGAGACGGTGGTTTTCTCGGACCCTGGTGGTCCGAGGTCGTTCCCGCTGCACAGATTCATGCGCCAGGGCCTCCTACAGACAACGCACTTTGATTTGTTGCGCTATCTGTAATAGCACCCGAGATATCACCAGTTATATATTGGATTTTCCCCTGACCCTGAGTGTCCGGCCCCATGAGACTGTGGTTTTCTCGGCCCCTAGTGGTCCGAGGTCGTTCCCGCTGCACAGATTCATGCGCCAGAGCCTCCTACAGACAACGCACTTTGATTTATTGCGCTATCTGTAATAGCACCCGAGATATCACCAGATATATATTGGATTTTTCCCTGACCCTGAGTGTCCGGCCCCATGAGACGGTGGTTTTCTCGGCCCCTGGTGGTCCTAGGTCGTTCCCGCTGCACAGGTGCATGCGCCAGGGCCTCTTGCAGATAAGTCCCTTTGGCTTATTGCGCTATCTCTAATAGCACCCGAGATATCACCAGATATATATTGGATTTTTCACTGACCCAGAGTGTCCGGCCCCATGAGACGGTGGTTTTCTCGGACCCTGGCGGTCCGAGGTCGTTCCCGCTGCACAGATGCATGCGCCAGGGCCTCCTGCAGATAATTCACTTTGGTTTATTGCGCTATCTCTAATAGCACCCGAGATATCACAA
Source organism: Nomia melanderi (assembly GCF_051020985.1). Taxonomy (NCBI): domain Eukaryota; kingdom Metazoa; phylum Arthropoda; class Insecta; order Hymenoptera; family Halictidae; genus Nomia; species Nomia melanderi. The sequence goes on from NW_027475142.1 coordinate 24,334, forward strand.
GATATATATTGGATTTTCCCCTGACCCTGAGTGTCCGGCCCCATGAGACTGTGGTTTTCTCGGCCCCTGGTGGTCCGAGGTCGTTCCCGTTGCACAGATTCATGCGCCAGGGCCTCCTGCAGATAATTCACTTTGGTTCATTGCGCTATCTCTAATAGCACCCGAGATATCACCAGATATATATTGGATTTTTCCCTGACCCTGAGTGTCCGGCCCCATGAGACGGTGGTTTTCTCGGCCCCTGGTGGTCCAAGGTCGTTCCCGCTGCACAGATTCATGCGCCAGGTCCTCCTACAGACAATGCACTTTGATTCATTGCGCTATCTGTAATAGCACCCGAGATATCACCAGATATATATTGGATATTTCCCTCACCCTGAGTGTCCAGCCCCATGAGACGGTGGTTCTCTCGGCCCCTGGTGGTCCGAGGTCGTTTCCGCTGCACACATTCATGCGCCAGGGCCTCCTGCAGATAATTCACTTTGGTTTATTGCGCTATCTGTAATAGCACCCGAGATATCACCAGATATATATTGGATTTTTCCCTGACCCTGAGTGTCCGGCCCCATGAGACTGTGGTTTTTTCGGCCTCTGGTGGTCCGAGGTCGTTCCCGTTGCGCAGATTCATGCGCCAGGGCCTCCTGCAGATAATTCGCTTTGGTTTATTGCGCTATCTATAATAGCACCCGAGATATCACCAGATATATATTGGATTTTTCCCTTACCCTGAGTGTCCGGCCCCATGAGACGGTGGTTTTCTCGGCCCTTGGTGGTCCTAGGTCGTTCCCGCTGCACAGATGCATGCGCCATGGCGTCCTGCAGATAATTCCCTTTGGCTTATTGCGCTATCTCTAATAGCACCCGAGATATCACCAGATATATATTGGATTTTCCCCTGACCCTGAGTGGCCGGCCCCATGAGACGGTGGTTTTCTCGGCCCCTGGTGGTCCGAGGTCGATCCCGCTGCACAGATTCATGCGCCAGGGCCTCCTACAGACAATGCACTTTGATTTATTGCGCTATCTGTAATAGCACCCGAGATATCACCAGATATATATTGGATATTTCCCTCACCCTGAGTGTCCGGCCCCATGAGACTGTGGTTTTCTCGGCTCCTGGTCGTCCGAGGTCGTTCCCGCTGCACAGATTCATGCGCCAGGGCCTCCTACAAGTAATGCACTTTGATTTATTGCGCTATCTGTAATAGCACCCGAGATATCACCAGATATATATTGGATTTTTCCCTGACCCTGAGTGTCCGGCCCCATGAGACGGTGGTTGTCTCGCCCCTGGTGGTCCGAGGTCGTTCCCGCTGCACAGATTCATGCGCCAGTGCCTTCTACAGACAATGCACTTTGATTTATTGCGCTATCTGTAATAGCAGCCGAGATATCACCAGATATATATTGGATTTTTCACTGACCCAGAGTGTCCGGCCCCATGAGACTGTGATTTTCTCGGCCCCTACGGGTCCGAGGTCGTTCTCGCTGCACAGATTCATGCGCCAGGGCCTCCTGCAGATAATTTACTTTGGTTTATTGCGCTATCTCTAACAGCACCCAAGATATCACCAGATATATATTGGATTTTTCCCTGACCCTGAGTGTCCGGCCCCATGAGACTGTGGTTTTTTCGGCCTCTGGTGGTCCGAGGTCGTTCCCGTTGCGCAGATTCATGCGCCAGGGCCTCCTGCAGATAATTCGCTTTGATTTATTGCGCTATCTGTAATAGCACCCGAGATATCACCAGATATATATTGGATTTCTCACTGACCCTAAGTGTCCGGCCCCACGGGACGGTGGTTTTCTCGGCCCCTGGAGGTCCGAGGTCGTTCCCGCTGCACAGATTCATGCGCCAGTGCCTCCTACAGATAACTCACTTTGGTTTATTGCGCTATCTATAATAGCACCCGAGATATCACCAGATATATATTGGATTTTTCCCTTACCCTGAGTGTCCGGCCCCATGAGACGGTGGTTTTCTCGGCCCTTGGTGGTCCTAGGTCGTTCCCGCTGCACAGATGCATGCGCCAGGGCGTCCTGCAGATAATTCCCTTTGGCTTATTGCGCTATCTCTAATAGCACCCGAGATATCACCAGATATATATTGGATTTTCCCCTGACCCTGAGTGGCCGGCCCCATGAGACGGTAGTCTTCTCGGCCCCTGGTGGTCCGAGGTCGTTCCCGCTGCCCAGATTCATCCGCCACGGCCTCCTACTGACAATGCACTTTGATTTATTGCGCTATCTGTAATAGCACCCGAGATATCACCAGATATGTATTGGATTTTTCCCTGACCCTGAGTGTCCGGCCCCATGAGACTGCGATTTTCTCGGCCCCTGGTGGGCCGAGGTCGTTCCCGCTGCACACATTCATGCGCCAGGGCCTCCTGCAGATAATAGACTTTGGTTTATTGCGGTATCTCTAATAGCACCCGAGATATCACCAGATATATATTGGATTTTGCCCTGACCCTGAGTGTCCGGCCCCATGAGACGGTGGTTTTCTCGGCCCCTGGTGGTCCGAGGTCGATCCCGCTGCACAGATTCATGCGCCAGGGCCTCCTACAGTCAATGCACTTTGATTTATTTCGCTATCTGTAATAGAACCCGAGATATCACCAGATATATATTGCATTTTCCCCAGACCCTGAGTGTCCGGCCGCATGAGACTGTAGTTTTCTCGGCCCCTGGTGGTCCGAGGTCGTTCCCGCTGCACAGATTCATGCGCCAGGGCCCCCTGCAGATAATTCACTTTGGTTTATTGCGCTATCTCTAACAGCACCCAAGATATCACCAGATATATATTGGATTTTTCCCTGACCCTGAGTGTCCGGCCCCATGAGACTGTGGTTTTTTCGGCCCCTGGTGGTCCGAGGTCGTTCCCGTTGCACAGATTCATGCGCCAGGGCCTCCTGCAGATAATTCACTTTGATTTATTGCGCTATCTGTAATAGCACCCGAGATATCACCAGATATATATTGTATTTTCCCCTGACCCTGAGTGTCCGGCCCCATGAGACTGCGATTTTCTCGGCCCCTGGTGGTCCGAGGTCGTTCCCGCTGCACAGATTCATGCGCCAGGGCCTCCTGCAGATAATTCACTTTGGTTTATTGCGCTATCTCTAATAGCACCCAAGACATCACCAGATATATATTGGATTTTTCCCTGACCCTGAGTGTCCGGCCCCATGAGACGGTGGTTTTCTCGGCCCCTGGTGGTCCGAGGTCGATCCCGCTGCACAGATTCATGCGCCAGGGCCTCCTACAGACAGCGCACTTTGATTTATGGCGCTATCTGTAATAGCACCCGAGATATCACCAGATATATATTGGATATTTCCCTCACCCTGAGTGTCCGGCCCCATGAGACGGTGGTCTTCTCGGCCCCTGGTGGTCCGAGGTCGTTCCCGCTGCACAGATTCATGCGCCAGAGCCTCCTACAGACAACGCACTTTGATTTATTGCGCTATCTGTAATAGCACCCGAGATATCACCAGATATATATTGGATTTTTCCCTGACCCTGAGTGTCCGGCCCCATGAGACTGTGGTTTTCTTGGCCCTGGTGGACCGAGGTCGTTCCCGCTGCACAGATTCATGCGCCAGGGCCTTCTGCAGATAACTCACTTTGGTTTATTGCGCTATCTCTAATAGCACCCGAGATATCACCAGATATATATTGGATATTTCCCTCACCCTGAGTGTCCAGCCCCATGAGACGGTGGTTTTCTTGGCCCTGGTGGACCGAGGTCGTTCCCGCTGCACAGATTCATGCGCCAGGGCCTCCTGCAGATAATAGACTTTGGTTTATTGCGGTATCTCTAATAGCACCCGAGATATCACCAGATATATATTGGATTTTGCCCTGACCCAGAGTGTCCGGCCCCATGAGACGGTGGTTTTCTCGGCCCCTGGTGGTCCGAGGTCGTTCCCGCTTCACAGATTCATGCGCCAGGGCCTCCTACAGACATTGCACTTTGATTTATTGCGCTATCTGTAATAGCACCCGAGATATCACCAGATATATATTGGATATTTCCCTCACCCTGAGTGTCCAGCCCCATGAGACGGTGGTTCTCTCGGCCCCTGGTGGACCGAGGTCGTTCCCGCTGCACAGATTCATGCGCCACGGCCTCCTGCAGATAATTCGCTTTGGTTTATTTCGCTATCTGTAATAGGACCCGAGATATCACCAGATATATATTGGATTTTCCCCAGACCCTGAGTGTCCGGCCGCATGAGACTGTAGTTTTCTCGGCCCCTGGTGGTCCGAGGTCGTTCCCGCTGCACAGATTCATGCGCCAGGGCCTCCTGCAGATAATTCACTTTGGTTTATTGCGCTATCTCTAATAGCGCCCGAGATATCACCAGATATGTATTGGATTTTTCCCTCACCCTGAGTGTCCAGCCCCATGAGACGGTGGTTTTCTTGGCCCTGGTGGACCGAGGTCGTTCCCGCTGCACAGATTCATGCGCCAGGGCCTTCTGCAGATAACTCACTTTGGTTTATTGCGCTATCTCTAATAGCACCCGCGATATCACCAGATATATATTGGATATTTCCCTCACCCTGAGTGTCCAGCCCCATGAGACGGTGGTTTTCTTGGCCCTGGTGGACCGAGGTCGTTCCCGCTGCACAGATTCATGCGCCAGGGCCTTCTGCAGATAACTCACTTTGGTTTATTGCGCTATCTCTAATAGCACCCGAGATATCACCAGATATATATTGGATTTTTCCCTGACCCTGAGTGTCCGGCCCCATGAGACGGTGGTTTTCTCGGCTCCTGGTGGTCCGAGGTCGTTCCCGCTGCACAGATGCATGCGCCAGGGCCTCCTGCAGATAACTCCCTTTTGCTTATTGCGCTATCTCTAATAGCACCCGAGATATCACCACATATATATTGGATTTTTCCCTGACCCAGAGTGTCCGGCCCCATGAGACGGTGGTTTTCTCGGCCCCTGGTGGTCCGAGGTCGTTCCCGCTTCACAGATTCATGCGCCAGGGCCTCCTACAGACATTGCACTTTGATTTATTGCGCTATCTGTAATAGCACCCGAGATATCACCAGATATATATTGGATATTTCCCTCACCCTGAGTGTCCAGCCCCATGAGACGGTGGTTCTCTCGGCCCCTGGTGGACCGAGGTCGTTCCCGCTGCACAGATTCATGCGCCACGGCCTCCTGCAGATAATTCGCTTTGGTTTATTTCGCTATCTGTAATAGGACCCGAGATATCACCAGATATATATTGGATTTTCCCCAGACCCTGAGTGTCCGGCCGCATGAGACTGTAGTTTTCTCGGCCCCTGGTGGTCCGAGGTCGTTCCCGCTGCACAGATTCATGCGCCAGGGCCTCCTGCAGATAATTCACTTTGGTTTATTGCGCTATCTCTAATAGCGCCCGAGATATCACCAGATATGTATTGGATTTTTCCCTGACCCTGAGTGTCCGGCCCCATGAGACTGCTATTTTCTCGGCCCCTGGTGGTCCGAGGTCGTTCCCGCTGCACACATTCATGCGCCAGGGCCTCCTGCAGATAATAGACTTTGGTTTATTGCGGTATCTCTAATAGCACCCGAGATATCACCAGATATATATTGGATTTTGCCCTGACCCTGAGTGTCCGGCCCCATGAGACGGTGGTTTTCTCGGCCCCTGGTGGTCCGAGGTCGATCCCGCTGCACAGATTCATGCGCCAGGGCCTCCTACAGACAATGCACTTTGATTTATTTCGCTATCTGTAATAGGACCCGAGATATCACCAGATATATATTGCATTTTCCCCAGACCCTGAGTGTCCGGCCGCATGAGACTGTAGTTTTCTCGGCCCCTGGTGGTCCGAGCTCGTTCCCGCTGCACAGATTCATGCGCCAGGGCCCCCTGCAGATAATTCACTTTGGTTTATTGCGCTATCTCTAACAGCACCCAAGATATCACCAGATATATATTGGATTTTTCCCTGACCCTGAGTGTCCGGCCCCATGAGACTGTGGTTTTTTCGGCCCCTGGTGGTCCGAGGTCGTTCCCGTTGCACAGATTCATGCGCCAGGGCCTCCTGCAGATAATTCACTTTGATTTATTGCGCTATCTGTAATAGCACCCGAGATATCACCAGATATATATTGGATATTACACTGACCCTAAGTGTCCGGCCCCTGGGGACGGTGGTTTTGTCGGCCCCTGGTGGTCCGAGGTCGTTCCCGCTGCACAGATTCATGCGCCAGGGCCTCCTACAGATAACTCACTTTGGTTTGTTGCGCTATATATAATAGCACCCGAGATATCACCAGATATATATTGGATATTTCCCTCACCCTGAGTGTCCAGCCCCATCAGACGGTGGTTTTCTCGGCCCCTGGTGGACCGAGGTCGTTCCCGCTGCACAGATTCATGCGCCTGGGCCTCCTGCAGATAATTCACTTTGATTTATTTCGCTATCTGTAATAGGACCCGAGATATCACCAGATATATATTGGATTTTCCCCAGACCCTGAGTGTTCGGCGCCATGTGACTGTAGTTTTCTCGGCCCCTGGTGGTCCGAGGTCGTTCCCGCTGCACAGATTCATGCGCCAGGGCCTCCTACAGACAATGCACTTTGATTTATTGCGCTATCAGTAATAGCACCCGAGATATCACCAGATATATATTGGATTTTTCACTGACCCTGTGTGTTCGGCGCCATGTGACTGTAGTTTTCTCGGCCCCTAGTGGTCCGAGGTCGTTCCCGCTGCACAGATTCATGCGCCAGGGCCTCCTACAGACAACGCACTTTGATTTACTGCGCTATCTGTAATAGCACCCGAGATATCACCAGATATATATTGGATTTTCCCCTGACCCTGAGTGTCCGGCCCCATGAGACTGTGGTTTTCTCGGCCCCTAGTGGTCCGAGGTCGTTCCCGCTGCACAGATTCATGCGCCAGAGCCTCCTACAGACAACGCACTTTGATTTATTGCGCTATCTGTAATAGCACCCGAGATATCACCAGATATATATTGGATTTTTCCCTGACCCTGAGTGTCCGGCCCCATGAGACGGTGGTTTTCTCGGCCCCTGGTGGTCCTAGGTCGTTCCCGCTGCACAGATGCATGCGCCAGGGCCTCTTGCAGATAAGTCCCTTTGGCTTATTGCGCTATCTCTAATAGCACCCGAGATATCACCAGATATATATTGGATTTTTCACTGACCCAGAGTGTCCGGCCCCATGAGACGGTGGTTTTCTCGGACCCTGGCGGTCCGAGGTCGTTCCCGCTGCACAGATGCATGGGCCAGGGCCTCCTGCAGATAATTCACTTTGGTTTATTGCGCTATCTCTAATAGCACCCGAGATATCACCAGATATATATTGGATTTTCCCCTGACCCTGAGTGTCCGGCCCCATGAGACTGTGGTTTTCTCGGCCCCTGGTCGTCCGAGGTCGTTCCCGCTGCACAGATTCATGCGCCAGGGCCTCCTACAAGTAATGCACTTTGATTTATTGCGCTATCTGTAATAGCACCCGAGATATCACCAGATATATATTGGATTTTTCCCTGACCCTGAGTGTCCGGCCCCATGAGACTGCGGTTTTCTCGGCCCCTGGTGGTCCGAGGTCGTTTCCGCTGCACACATTCATGCGCCAGGGCCTCCTGCAGATAATTCACTTTGGTTTATTGCGCTATCTCTAATAGCACCCGAGATATCACAAGATATATATTGGATTTTGCCCTGACCCTGAGTGTCCGGCCCCATGAGACTGTGGTTTTCTCGGCCGCTGGTGGTCCGAGGTCGTTCCCGTTGCACAGATTCAAGCGCCAGGGCCTCCTGCAGATAATTCACTTTGGTTCATTGCGCTATCTCTTTATAGCACCCGAGATATCACCAGATATATATTGGATTTTTCCCTGACCCTGAGTGTCCGGCCCCATGAGACGGTGGTTTTCTCGGCCCCTGGTGGTCCAAGGTCGTTCCCGCTGCACAGATTCATGCGCCAGGTCCTCCTACAGACAATGCACTTTGATTCATTGCGCTATCTGTAATAGCACCCGAGATATCACCAGATATATATTGGATATTTCCCTCACCCTGAGTGTCCAGCCCCATGAGACGGTGGTTCTCTCGGCCCCTGGTGGACCGAGGTCGTTCCCGCTGCACAGATTCATGCGCCACGGCCTCCTGCAGATAATTCACTTTGGTTTATTTCGCTATCTGTAATAGGACCCGAGATATCACCAGATATATATTGGATTTTCCCCAGACCCTGAGTGTCCGGCCGCATGAGACTGTAGTTTTCTCGGCCCCTGGTGGTCCGAGGTCGTTCCCGCTGCACAGATTCATTCGACAGGGCCTCCTACAGACAATGCACTTTGATTTATTGCGCTATCTGTAATAGCACCCGAGATATCACCACATATATATTGGATTTTTCCCTGACCCAGAGTGTCCGGCCCCATGAGACGGTGGTTTTCTCGGCCCCTGATGGTCCGAGGTCGTTCCCGCTGCACAGATTCATGCGCCAGGGCCTCCTACAGACAATGCACTTTGATTTATTGCGCTATCTGTAATAGCACCCGAGATATCACCAGATATATATTGGATATTTCCCTCACCCTGAGTGTCCAGCCCCATGAGACGGTGGTTTTCTTGGCCCTGGTGGACCGAGGTCGTTCCCGCTGCACAGATTCATGCGCCAGGGCCTTCTGCAGATAACTCACTTTGGTTTATTGCGCTATCTCTAATAGCACCCGAGATATCACCAGATATATATTGGATTTTTCCCTGACCCTGAGTGTCCGGCCCCATGAGACGGTGGTTTTCTCGGCTCCTGGTGGTCCGAGGTCGTTCCCGCTGCACAGATGCATGCGCCAGGGCCTCCTGCAGATAACTCCCTTTGGCTTATTGCGCTATCTCTAATAGCACCCGAGATATCACCACATATATATTGGATTTTTCCCTGACCCAGAGTGTCCGGCCCCATGAGACGGTGGTTTTCTCGGCCCCTGGTGGTCCGAGGTCGTTCCCGCTTCACAGATTCATGCGCCAGGGCCTCCTACAGACATTGCACTTTGATTTATTGCGCTATCTGTAATAGCACCCGAGATATCACCAGATATATATTGGATATTTCCCTCACCCTGAGTGTCCAGCCCCATGAGACGGTGGTTCTCTCGGCCCCTGGTGGACCGAGGTCGTTCCCGCTGCACAGATTCATGCGCCACGGCCTCCTGCAGATAATTCGCTTTGGTTTATTTCGCTATCTGTAATAGCACCCGAGATATCACCACATATATATTGGATTTTTCCCTGACCCAGAGTGTCCGGCCCCATGAGACGGTGGTTTTCTCGGCCCCTGATGGTCCGAGGTCGTTCCCGCTGCACAGATTCATGCGCCAGGGCCTCCTACAGACAATGCACTTTGATTTATTGCGCTATCTGTAATAGCACCCGAGATATCACCAGATATATATTGGATATTTCCCTCACCCTGAGTGTCCAGCCCCATGAGACGGTGGTTTTCTTGGCCCTGGTGGACCGAGGTCGTTCCCGCTACACAGATTCATGCGCCAGGGCCTTCTGCAGATAACTCACTTTGGTTTATTGCGCTATCTCTAATAGCACCCGAGATATCACCAGATATATATTGGATTTTTCCCTGACCCTGAGTGTCCGGCCCCATGAGACGGTGGTTTTCTCGGCTCCTGGTGATCCGAGGTCGTTTCCGCTGCACAGATTCATGCGCCAGGTCCTCCTACAGACAATGCACTTTGATTCATTGCGCTATCTGTAATAGCACCCGAGATATCACCAGATATATATTGGATATTTCCCTCACCCTGAGTGTCCAGCCCCATGAGACGGTGGTTCTCTCGGCCCCTGGTGGACCGAGGTCGTTCCCGCTGCACAGATTCATGCGCCACGGCCTCCTGCAGATAATTCACTTTGGTTTATTTCGCTATCTGTAATAGGACCCGAGATATCACCAGATATATATTGGATTTTCCCCAGACCCTGAGTGTCCGGCCGCATGAGACTGTAGTTTTCTCGGCCCCTGGTGCTCCGAGGTCGTTCCCGCTGCACAGATTCATTCGCCAGGGCCTCCTACAGACAATGCACTTTGATTTATTGTGCTATCTGTAATAGCACCCGAGATATCACCACATATATATTGGATTTTTCCCTGACCCAGAGTGTCCGGCCCCATGAGACGGTGGTTTTCTCGGCCCCTGATGGTCCGAGGTCGTTCCCGCTGCACAGATTCATGCGCCAGGGCCTCCTACAGACAATGCACTTTGATTTATTGCGCTATCTGTAATAGCACCCGAGATATCACCAGATATATATTGGATATTTCCCTCACCCTGAGTGTCCAGCCCCATGAGACGGTGGTTTTCTTGGCCCTGGTGGACCGAGGTCGTTCCCGCTGCACAGATTCATGCGCCAGGGCCTTCTGCAGATAACTCACTTTGGTTTATTGCGCTATCTCTAATAGCACCCGAGATATCACCAGATATATATTGGATTTTTCCCTGACCCTGAGTGTCCGGCCCCATGAGACGGTGGTTTTCTCGGCTCCTGGTGGTCCGAGGTCGTTCCCGCTGCACAGATGCATGCGCCAGGGCCTCCTGCAGATAACTCCCTTTTGCTTATTGCGCTATCTCTAATAGCACCCGAGATATCACCACATATATATTGGATTTTTCCCTGACCCTGAGTGTCCGGCCCCATGAGACGGTGGTTTTCTCGGCTCCTGGTGATCCGAGGTCGTTCCCGCTGCAGAGATGCATGCGCCAGGGCCTCCTGCAGATAATTCCCTTTGGCTTATTGCGCAATCTCTAATAGCACCCGAGATATCACCACATATATATTGGATTTTTCCCTGACCCAGAGTGTACGGCCCCATGAGACTGAAGTTTTCTCGGCCCCTGGTGGTCCGAGGTCGTTCCCGCTGCACAGATTCATGCGCCAGGGCCTCCTACAGACAATGCACTTTGATTTATTTCGCTATCTGTAATAGGACCCGAGATATCACCAGATATATATTGGAATTTCCCCTGACTCTGGGTGTCCGGCCCCATGAAACGGTGGTTTTCTCCGCCCCTGGTGGTCCGAGGTCGTTCCCGCTGCACAGATTCATGCGCCAGGGCCTCCTACAGACAATGCACTGTGATTTATTTCCCTATCTGTAATAGGACCCGAGATATCACCAGATATATATTGGATTTTCCCCAGACCCTGAGTGTCCGGCCGCATGAGACGGTGGATGTCTCGGCCCCTGGTGGTCCGAGGTCGTTCCCGCTGCACAGATTCATGCGCCAGGGCCTCTTGCAGATAATTCACTTTGGTTTATTGCGCTATCTCTAATAGCACCCAAGACATCACCAGATATATATTGGATTTTTCCCTGACCCTGAGTGTCCGGCCCCATGAGACGGTGGTTTTCTCGGCCCCTGGTGGTCCGAGGTCGATCCCGCTGCACAGATTCATGCGCCAGGGCCTCCTACAGACAATGCACTTTGATTTATTGCGCTATCTGTAATAGCACCCGAGATATCACCAGATACATATTGGATATTTCCCTCACCCTGAGTGTCCGGCCCCATGAGACGGTGGTCTTCTCGGCCCCTGGTGGTCCGAGGTCGTTCCCGCTGCCCAGATTCATGCGCCAGGGCCTCCTGCAGATAATTCACTTTGGTTTATTGCGCTATCTCTAATAGCACCCGAGATATCACCAGATATATATTGGATTGTCCCCTGACCCAGAGTGTCCGGCCCCATGAGACTGTGGTTTTTTCGGCCCCTGGTGGTCCGAGGTCGTTCCCGTTGCACAGATTCATGCGCCAGGGCCTCCTGCAGATAATTCACTTTGATTTATTGCGCTATCTGTAATAGCAGCCGAGATATCACCAGATATATATTGGATTTTTCACTGACGCTGAGTGTCCGGCCCCATGAGACTGTGGTTTTCTCGGCCCCTGGTGGTCCGAGGTCGTTCCCGTTGCACCGATTCATGCGCCAGGGCCTCCTGCAGATAATTCACTTTGGTTTATTGCGCTATCTCTAATAGCACCCTAGATATCACCAGATATATATTGGGTTTTTCCCTGACCCTTACAGTCCGGCCCCATGCGACGGTGATTTTCTCGGCCCCTGGTGGTCCGAGGTCGTTCCCGCTGCACAGAATCATGCGCCAGGGCTTCCTGCAGATAATGCACTTTGGTTTATTGAGCTATCTCTAATAGCAGCCGAGATATCACCAGATATATATTGAATTTTCCCCTGAACCTGAGTGTCCGGCCCCATGAGACTGTGGTTTTCTCGGCCCCTGGTCGTCCGAGGTCGTTCCCGCTGCACAGATTCATGCGCCAGGGCCTCCTACATGTAATGCACTTTGATTTATTGCGCTATCTGTAATAGCACCCGAGATATCACCAGATATATATTGGATTTTTCCCTGACCCTGAGGGTCCGGCCCCATGAGACTGTGGTTTTTTCGGCCCCTGGTGGTCCGAGGTCGTTCCCGTTGCACAGATTCATGCGCCAGGGCCTCCTGCAGATAATTCACTTTGATTTATTGCGCTATCTGTAATAGCACCCGAGATATCACCAGATATATATTGGATTTCTCACTGACCCTAAGTGTCCGGCCCCTCGGGACGGTGGTTTTCTCGGCCCCTGGAGGTCCGAGGTCGTTCCCGCTGCACAGATTCATGCGCCAGGGCCTCCTACAGATAACCCACTTTGGTTTATTGCGCTATCTATAATAGCACCCGAGATATCACCAGATATATATTGGATTTTTCCCTGACCCTGAGTGTCCGGCCCCATGCGACGGTAGTTTTCTCGGCCCCTAGTGGTCCGAGGTCGTTCCCGCTGCACAGATTCATGCGCCAGGGCCTCCTACAGACAATGCAGTTTGATTTATTGCGCTATCTCTAATAGCACCCGAGATATCACCAGATATATATTGGATTTTTCCCTTACCCTGAGTGTCCGGCCCCATGAGACGGTGGTTTTCTCGGCCCTTGGTGGTCCTAGGTCGTTCCCGCTGCACAGATGCATGCGCCAGGGCGTCCTGCAGATAGTTCCCTTTGGCTTATTGCGCTATCTCTAATAGCACCCGAGATATCACCAGATATATATTGGATTTTCCCCTGACCCTGAGTGTCCGGCCCCATGAGACTGTGGTTTTCTCGGCCCCTGGTGGTCCGAGGTCGTTCCCGCTGCCCAGATTCATGCGCCAGGGCCTCCTGCAGATAATTCAGTTTCGTTTATTGCGCTATCTCTAATAGCACCCGAGATATCACCAGATATATATTGGATTTTCCCCTGACCCTGAGTGGCCGGCCCCATGAGACGGTGGTTTTCTCGGCCCCTGGTGGTCCGAGGTCGATCCCGCTGCACAGATTCATGCGCCAGGGCCTCCTACAGACAATGCACTTTGATTTATTGCGCTATCTGTAATAGCACCCGAGATATCACCAGATATATATTGGATATTTCCCTCACCCTGAGTGTCCAGCCCCATGAGACGGTGGTTTTCTCGGCCCCTGGTGGACCGAGGTGGTTCCCGCTGCACAGATTCATGCGCCAGGGCCTCCTGCAGATAATTCACTTTGGTTTATTGCGCTATCTCTAATAGCGCCCGAGATATCACCAGATATGTATTGGATTTTTCCCTGACCCTGAGTGTCCGGCCCCATGAGACTGTGGTTTTTTCGGCCCCTGGTGGTCCGAGGTCGTTCCCGTTGCACAGATTCATGCGCCAGGGCCTCCTGCAGATAATTCACTTTGATTTATTGCGCTATCTGTAATAGCACCCGAGATATCACCAGATATATATTGGATATTTCACTGACCCTAAGTGTCCGGCCCCTGGGGACGGTGGTTTTGTCGGCCCCTGGTGGTCCGAGGTCGTTCCCGCTGCACAGATTCATGCGCCAGGGCCTCCTACAGATAACTCACTTTGGTTTGTTGCGCTATATATAATAGCACCCGAGATATCACCAGATATATATTGGATTTTCCCCTGACCCTGAGTGTCCGGCCCCATGAGACGGTGGTTTTCTCGGCCCCTGGTGGTCCGAGGTCGATCCCGCTGCACAGATTCATGCGCCAGGGCCTCCTACAGACAATGCACTTTGATTGATTGCGCTATCTGTAATAGCACCCGAGATATCACCAGATACATATTGGATATTTCCCTCACCCTGAGTGTCCGGCCCCATGAGACGGTGGTCTTCTCGGCCCCTGGTGGACCGAGGTGGTTCCCGCTGCACAGATTCATGCGCCAGGGCCTCCTGCAGATAATTCACTTTGGTTTATTGCGCTATCTCTAATAGCGCCCGAGATATCACCAGATATGTATTGGATTTTTCCCTGACCCTGAGTGTCCGGCCCCATGAGACTGTGGTTTTTTCGGCCCCTGGTGGTCCGAGGTCGTTCCCGTTGCACCGATTCATGCGGCAGGGCCTCCTGCAGATAATTCACTTTGGTTTATTGCGCTATCTCTAATAGCACCCGAGATATCACCAGATATATATTGGATTGTCCCCTGACCCTGAGTGTCCGGCCCCATGAGACTGTGGTTTTCTCGGCCCCTGGTCGTCCGAGGTCGTTCCCGCTGCACAGATTCATGCGCCAGGGCCTCCTACAAGTAATGCACTTCGATTTATTGCGCTATCTCTAACAGCACCCAAGATATCACCAGATATATATTGGATTTTTCCCTGACCCTGAGTGTCCGGCCCCATGAGACGGTGGTTTTCTCGGCCCCTGATGGTCCGAGGTCGTTCCCGCTGCACAGATTCATGCGCCAGGGCCTCCTACAGACAATGCACTTTGATTTATTGCGCTATCTGTAATAGCACCCGAGATATCACCAGATATATGTTGGATTTCTCACTGACCCTAAGTGTCCGGCCCCTCGGGACGGTGGTTTTCTCGGCCCCTGGAGGTCCGAGGTCGTTCCCGCTGCACAGATTCATGCGCCAGGGCCTCCTACAAGTAATGCACTTTGATTTATTGCGCTATCTATAATAGCACCCGAGATATCAACAGATATATATTGGATTTTTCCCTGACCCTGAGTGTCCGGCCCCATGCGACGGTAGTTTTCTCGGCCCCTGGTGGTCCGAGGTCGTTCCCGCTGCACAGATTCATGCGCCAGGGCCTCCTACAGACAATGCAGTTTGATTTATTGCGCTATCTGTAATAGCACCCGAGATATCACCAGATATATATTGGATTTTTCCCTTACCCTGAGTGTCCGGCCCCATGAGACGGTGGTTTTCTCGGCCCCTGGTGGTCCGAGGTCGTTCCCGCTGCACAGATCCATGCGCCAGGGCCTCCTGCAGATAATTCAGTTTCGTTTATTGCGCTATCTCTAATAGCACCCGAGATATCACCAGATATATATTGGATTTTTCCCTTACCCTGAGTGTCCGGCCCCATGAGACGGTGGTTTTCTCGGCCCCTGGTGGTCCGAGGTCGTTCCCGTTGCACAGATTCATGCGCCAGGGCCTCCTGCAGATAATTCACTTTGATTTATTGCGCTATCTGTAATAGCACCCGAGATATCACCAGATATATATTGGATATTTCACTGACCCTAAGTGTCCGGCCCCTGGGGACGGTGGTTTTGTCGGCCCCTGGTGGTCCGAGGTCGTTCCCGCTGCACAGATTCATGCGCCAGGGCCTCCTACAGATAACTCACTTTGGTTTGTTGCGCTATATATAATAGCACCCGAGATATCACCAGATATATATTGGATTTTCCCCTGACCCTGAGTGTCCGGCCCCATGAGACTGCGATTTTCTCGGCCCCTGGTGGTCCGAGGTCGTTCCCGCTGCACAGATTCATGCGCCAGGGCCTCCTGCAGATAATTCACTTTGGTTTATTGCGCTATCTCTAATAGCACCCAAGACATCACCAGATATATATTGGATTTTTCCCTGACCCTGAGTGTCCGGCCCCATGAGACTGTGGTTTTCTTGGCCCCTGGTCGTCCGAGGTCGTTCCCGCTGCACAGATTCATGCGCCAGGGCCTCCTACAAGTAATGCACTTTGATTTATTGCGCTATCTGTAATAGCACCCGAGATATCACCAGATATATATTGGATTTTTCCCTGACCCTGAGTGTCCGGCCCCATGAGACGGTGGTTGTCTCGCCCCTGGTGGTCCGAGGTCGTTCCCGCTGCACAGATTCATGCGCCAGGGCCTCTTGCAGATAATTCACTTTGGTTTATTGCGCTATCTCTAATAGCACCCAAGACATCACCAGATATGTATTGGATTTTTCCCTGACCCTGAGTGTCCGGCCCCATGAGACTGCGATTTTCTCGGCCCCTGGTGGTCCGAGGTCGTTCCCGCTGCACACATTCATGCGCCAGGGCCTCCTGCAGATAATAGACTTTGGTTTATTGCGGTATCTCTAATAGCACCCGAGATATCACCAGATATATATTGGATTTTGCCCTGACACTGAGTGTCCGGCCCCATGAGACGGTGGTTTTCTCGGCCCCTGGTGGTCCGAGGTCGATCCCGCTGCACAGATTCATGCGCCAGGGCCTCCTACAGACCATGCACTTTGATTTATTTCGCTATCTGTAATAGAACCCGAGATATCACCAGATATATATTGCATTTTCCCCAGACCCTGAGTGTCCGGCCGCATGAGACTGTAGTTTTCTCGGCCCCTGGTGGTCCGAGGTCGTTCCCGCTGCACAGATTCATGCGCCAGGGCCCCCTGCAGATAATTCACTTTGGTTTATTGCGCTATCTCTAACAGCACCCAAGATATCACCAGATATATATTGGATTTTTCCATGACCCTGAGTGTCCGGCCCCATGAGACTGTGGTTTTTTCGGCCCCTGGTGGTCCGAGGTCGTTCCCGTTGCACAGATTCATGCGCCAGGGCCTCCTACAGACAATGCACTTTGATTTATTGCGCTATCTGTAATAGCACCCGAGATATCACCAGATATATATTGGATATTTCCCTCACCCTGAGTATCCGGCCCCATGAGACGGTGGTCGTCTCGGCCCCTGGTGGTCCGAGGTCGTTCCCGCTGCCCAGATTCATGCGCCAGGGCCTCCTACAGACAATGCACTTTGATTTATTTCGCTATCTGTAATAGAACCCGAGATATCACCAGATATATATTGCATTTTCCCCAGACCCTGAGTGTCCGGCCGCATGAGACTGTAGTTTTCTCGGCCCCTGGTGGTCCGAGCTCGTTCCCGCTGCACAGATTCATGCGCCAGGGCCCCCTGCAGATAATTCACTTTGGTTTATTGCGCTATCTCTAACAGCACCCAAGATATCACCAGATATATATTGGATTTTTCCCTGACCCTGAGTGTCCGGCCCCATGAGACTGTGGTTTTTTCGGCCCCTGGTGGTCCGAGGTCGTTCCCGTTGCACACATTCATGCGCCAGGGCCCCCTGCAGATAATTCACTTTGATTTATTGCGCTATCTGTAATAGCACCCGAGATATCACCAGATATATATTGGATATTTCACTGACCCTAAGTGTCCGGCCCCTGGGGACGGTGGTTTTGTCGGCCCCTGGTGGTCCGAGGTCGTTCCCGCTGCACAGATTCATGCGCCAGGGCCTCCTACAGATAACTCACTTTGGTTTGTTGCGCTATATATAATAGCACCCGAGATATCACCAGATATATATTGGATATTTCCCTCACCCTGAGTGTCCAGCCCCATCAGACGGTGGTTTTCTCGGCCCCTGGTGGACCGAGGTCGTTCCCGCTGCACAGATTCATGCGCCTGGGCCTCCTGCAGATAATTCACTTTGATTTATTTCGCTATCTGTAATAGGACCCGAGATATCACCAGATATATATTGGATTTTCCCCAGACCCTGAGTGTTCGGCGCCATGTGACTGTAGTTTTCTCGGCCCCTGGTGGTCCGAGGTCGTTCCCGCTGCACAGATTCATGCGCCAGGGCCTCCTACAGACAATGCACTTTGATTTATTGCGCTATACGTAATAGCACCCGAGATATCACCAGATATATATTGGATTTTTCACTGACCCTGTGTGTTCGGCGCCATGTGACTGTAGTTTTCTCGGCCCCTAGTGGTCCGAGGTCGTTCCCGCTGCACAGATTCATGCGCCAGGGCCTCCTACAGACAACGCACTTTGATTTATTGCGCTATCTGTAATAGCACCCGAGATATCACCAGATATATATTGGATTTTCCCCTGACCCTGAGTGTCCGGCCCCATGAGACGGTGGTTTTCTCGGACCCTGGTGGTCCGAGGTCGTTCCCGCTGCACAGATTCATGCGCCAGGGCCTCCTACAGACAACGCACTTTGATTTGTTGCGCTATCTGTAATAGCACCCGAGATATCACCAGTTATATATTGGATTTTCCCCTGACCCTGAGTGTCCGGCCCCATGAGACTGTGGTTTTCTCGGCCCCTGGTGGTCCGAGGTCGTTCCCGCTGCACAGATTCATGCGCCAGAGCCTCCTACAGACAACGCACTTTGATTTATTGCGCTATCTGTAATAGGACCCGAGATATCACCAGATATATATTGGATTTTTCCCTGACCCTGAGTGTCCGGCCCCATGAGACGGTGGTTTTCTCGGCCCCTGGTGGTCCTAGGTCGTTCCCGCTGCACAGATGCATGCGCCAGGGCCTCTTGCAGATAAGTCCCTTTGGCTTATTGCGCTATCTCTAATAGCACCCGAGATATCACCAGATATATATTGGATTTTTCACTGACCCAGAGTGTCCGGCCCCATGAGACGGTGGTTTTCTCGGACCCTGGCGGTCCGAGGTCGTTCCCGCTGCACAGATGCATGCGCCAGGGCCTCCTGCAGATAATTCACTTTGGTTTATTGCGCTATCTCTAATAGCACCCGAGATATCACCAGATATATATTGGATTTTCCCCTGACCCTGAGTGTCCGGCCCCATGAGACTGTGGTTTTCTCGGCCCCTGGTCGTCCGAGGTCGTTCCCGCTGCACAGATTCATGCGCCAGGGCCTCCTACAAGTAATGCACTTTGATTTATTGCGCTATCTGTAATAGCACCCGAGATATCACCAGATATATATTGGATTTTTCCCTGACCCTGAGTGTCCGGCCTCATGAGACTGCGGTTTTCTCGGCCCCTGGTGGTCCGAGGTCGTTTCCGCTGCACACATTCATGCGCCAGGGCCTCCTGCAGATAATTCACTTTGGTTTATTGCGCTATCTCTAATAGCACCCGAGATATCACAAGATATATATTGGATTTTGCCCTGACCCTGAGTGTCCGGCCCCTTGAGACTGTGGTTTTCTCGGCCCCTGGTGGTCCGAGGTCGTTCCCGTTGCACAGATTCATGCGCCAGGGCCTCCTGCAGATAATTCACTTTGGTTCATTGCGCTATCTCTAATAGCACCCGAGATATCACCAGATATATATTGGATTTTTCCCTGACCCTGAGTGTCCGGCCCCATGAGACGGTGGTTTTCTCGGCCCCTGGTGGTCCAAGGTCGTTCCCGCTGCACAGATTCATGCGCCAGGTCCTCCTACAGACAATGCACTTTGATTCATTGCGCTATCTGTAATAGCACCCGAGATATCACCAGATATATATTGGATTTTTCCCTGACCCTGAGTGTCCGGCCGCATGAGACTGTAGTTTTCTCGGCCCCTGGTGGTCCGAGGTCGTTCCCGCTGCACAGATTCATTCGCCAGGGCCTCCTACAGACAATGCACTTTGATTTATTGCGGTATCTGTAATAGCACCCGAGATATCACCACATATATATTGGATTTTTCCCTGACCCAGAGTGTCCGGCCCCATGAGACGGTGGTTTTCTCGGCCCCTGATGGTCCGAGGTCGTTCCCGCTGCACAGATTCATGCGCCAGGGCCTCCTACAGACAATGCACTTTGATTTATTGCGCTATCTGTAATAGCACCCGAGATATCACCACATATATATTGGATTTTTCCCTGACCCAGAGTGTCCGGCCCCATGAGACGGTGGTTTTCTCGGCCCCTGATGGTCCGAGGTCGTTCCCGCTGCACAGATTCATGCGCCAGGGCCTCCTACAGACAATGCACTTTGATTTATTGCGCTATCTGTAATAGCACCCGAGATATCACCAGATATATATTGGATATTTCCCTCACCCTGAGTGTCCAGCCCCATGAGACTGTGGTTTTCTCGGCCCCTAGTGGTCCGAGGTCGTTCCCGCTGCACAGATTCATGCGCCAGAGCCTCCTACAGACAACGCACTTTGATTTATTGCGCTATCTGTAATAGCACCCGAGATATCACCAGATATATATTGGATTTTTCCCTGACCCTGAGTGTCCGGCCCCATGAGACGGTGGTTTTCTCGGCCGCTGGTGGTCCTAGGTCGTTCCCGCTGCACAGATGCATGCGCCAGGGCCTCTTGCAGATAAGTCCCTTTGGCTTATTGCGCTATCTCTAATAGCACCCGAGATATCACCAGATATATATTGGATTTTCCCCTGACCCTGAGTGTCCGGCCCCATGAGACGGTGGTTTTCTCGGACCCTGGTGGTCCGAGGTCGTTCCCGCTGCACAGATTCATGCGCCAGGGCCTCCTACAGACAATGCACTTTGATTTATTGCGCAATCTGTAATAGCACCCGAGATATCACCAGATATATGCTGCATTTTTACATGACCTTGGGTGACGGATTCCGAATATCACTAATTTTCTCGGCCCCTGGTGGTCCGAGGTCGTTCCCGTTGCACAGATTCATGCGCCAGGGCCTCCTGCAGATAATTCACTTTGGTTCATTGCGCTATCTCTAATAGCACCCGAGATATCACCAGATATATATTGGATTTTCCCCTGACCCTGAGTGTCCGGCCCCATGAGACGGTGGTTTTCTCGGACCCTGGTGGTCCGAGGTCGTTCCCGCTGCACAGATTCATGCGCCAGGGCCTCCTACAGACAATGCACTTTGATTTATTGCGCAATCTGTAATAGCACCCGAGATATCACCAGATATATGCTGCATTTTTACATGACCTTGGGTGACGGATTCCGAATATCACTAATTTTCTCGGCCCCTGGTGGTCCGAGGTCGTTCCCGCTGCACAGATACATGCGCCAGGGCCTCCTACAGACAATGCACTTTGATTTATTGCGCTATCTGTAATAGCACCCGAGATATCACCAGATATATGCTGCATTTTTACATGACCTTGGGTGACGGATTCCGAATATCACTAATTTTCTCGGCCCCTGGTGGTCCGAGGTCGTTCCTGCTGCACAGATTCATTCGCCAGGGCCTCCTACAGAGAATGCACTTTGATTTATTGCGGTATCTCTAATAGCACCCTAGATATCACCAGATATATATTGGGTTTTTCCCTGACCCTTACAGTCCGGCCCCATGAGACGGTGATTTTCTCGGCCCCTGGTGGTCCGAGGTCGTTCCCGCTGCACAGAATCATGCGCCAGGGCTTCCTGCAGACAGTGCACTTTGGTTTATTGCGCTATCTCTAATAGCACCCGAGATATCACCAGATATATATTGGATTTTCCCCTGAACCTGAGTGTCCGGCCCCATGAGATGGTGGTTTTCTCGGCCCCTGGTGATCCGAGGTCGTTCCCGCTGCACAGATTCATGCACCAGGGCCTCTTGCAGACAATTCACTTTGGTTTATTGCGCTATCACTAATAGCACCCGAGATATCACCAGATATATATTGTATTTTTCACTGACCCTGAGTGTCCGGCCCCATGAGACTGTGGTTTTCTCGGCCCCTGGTGGTCCGAGGTCGTTCCCGTTGCACCGATTCATGCGGCAGGGCCTCCTGCAGATAATTCACTTTGGTTTATTGCGCTATCTCTAATAGCACCCGAGATATCACCAGATATATATTGGATTGTCCCCTGACCCTGAGTGTCCGGCCCCATGAGACTGTGGTTTTCTCGGCCCCTGGTCGTCCGAGGTCGTTCCCGCTGCACAGATTCATGCGCCAGGGCCTCCTACAAGTAATGCACTTTGATTTATTGCGCTATCTGTAATAGCACCCGAGATATCACCAGATATATATTGGATTTTTCCCTGACCCTGAGTGTCCGGTCCCATGAGACGGTGGTTGTCTCGCCCCTGGTGGTCCGAGGTCGTTCCCGCTGCACAGATTCATGCGCCAGGGCCTCTTGCAGATAATTCACTTTGGTTTATTGCGGTATCTCTAATAGCACCCGAGATATCACCAGATATATATTGGATTTTGCCCTGACCCTGAGTGTCCGGCCCCATGAGACGGTGGTTTTCTCGGCCCCTGGTGGTCCGAGGTCGATCCCGCTGCACAGATTCATGCGCCAGGGCCTCCTACAGTCAATGCACTTTGATTTATTTCGCTATCTGTAATAGAACCCGAGATATCACCAGATATATATTGCATTTTCCCCAGACCCTGAGTGTCCGGCCGCATGAGACTGTAGTTTTCTCGGCCCCTGGTGGTCCGAGGTCGTTCCCGCTGCACAGATTCATGCGCCAGGGCCCCCTGCAGATAATTCACTTTGGTTTATTGCGCTATCTCTAACAGCACCCAAGATATCACCAGATATATATTGGATTTTTCCCTGACCCTGAGTGTCCGGCCCCATGAGACTGTGGTTTTTTCGGCCCCTGGTGGTCCGAGGTCGTTCCCGTTGCACAGATTCATGCGCCAGGGCCTCCTGCAGATAATTCAATTTGATTTATTGCGCTATCTGTAATAGCACCCGAGATATCACCAGATATATATTGGATATTTCACTGACCCTAAGTGTCCGGCCCCTGGGGACGGTGGTTTTGTCGGCTCCTGGTGGTCCGAGGTCGTTCCCGCTGCACAGATGCATGCGCCAGGCCCTCCTGCAGATAACTCCCTTTGGCTTATTGCGCTATCTCTAATAGCACCCGAGATATCACCACATATATATTGGATTTTTCCCTGACCCAGAGTGTCCGGCCCCATGAGACGGTGGTTTTCTCGGCCCCTGGTGGTCCGAGGTCGTTCCCGCTGCACAGATTCATGCGCCAGGGCCTCCTACAGATAATGCACTTTGAATTATTGCGCTATCTGTAATAGCACCCGAGATATCACCAGATATATATTGGATATTTCCCTCACCCTGAGTGTCCAGCCCCATGAGACTGTGGTTTTCTCGGCCCCTAGTGGTCCGAGGTCGTTCCCGCTGCACAGATTCATGCGCCAGAGCCTCCTACAGACAACGCACTTTGATTTATTGCGCTATCTGTAATAGCACCCGAGATATCACCAGATATATATTGGATTTTTCCCTGACCCTGAGTGTCCGGCCCCATGAGACGGTGGTTTTCTCGGCCCCTGGTGGTCCTAGGTCGTTCCCGCTGCACAGATGCATGCGCCAGGGCCTCTTGCAGATAAGTCCCTTTGGCTTATTGCGCTATCTCTAATAGCACCCGAGATATCACCAGATATATATTGGATTTTCCCCTGACCCTGAGTGTCCGGCCCCATGAGACGGTGGTTTTCTCGGACCCTGGTGGTCCGAGGTCGTTCCCGCTGCACAGATTCATGCGCAAGGGCCTCCTACAGACAATGCACTTTGATTTATTGCGCAATCTGTAATAGCACCCGAGATATCACCAGATATATGCTGTATTTTTACATGACCTTGGGTGACGGATTCCGAATATCACTAATTTTCTCGGCCCCTGGTGGTCCGGGGTCGTTCCCGCTGCACAGATACATGCGCCAGGGCCTCCTACAGACAATGCACTTTGATTTATTGGGCTATCTGTAATAGCACCCGAGATATCACCAGATATATGCTGCATTTTTACATGACCTTGGGTGACGGATTCCGAATATCACTAATTTTCTCGGCCCCTGGTGGTCCGAGGTCGTTCCTGCTGCACAGATTCATTCGCCAGGGCCTCCTACAGACAATGCACTTTGATTTATTGCGGTATCTCTAATAGCACCCTAGATATCACCAGATATATATTGGGTTTTTCCCTGACCCTTACAGTCCGGCCCCATGAGACGGTGATTTTCTCGGCCCCTGGTGGTCCGGGGTCGTTCCCGCTGCACAGAATCATGCGCCAGGGCTTCCTGCAGACAGTGCACTTTGGTTTATTGCGCTATCTCTAATAGCACCCGAGATATCACCAGATATATATTGGATTTTTCCCTGACCCTGAGTGTCCGGCCCCATGAGACGGTGGTTGTCTCGCCCCTGGTGGTCCGAGGTCGTTCCCGCTGCACAGATTCATGCGCCAGGGCCTCTTGCAGATAATTCACTTTGGTTTATTGCGGTATCTCTAATAGCACCCGAGATATCACCAGATATATATTGGATTTTGCCCTGACCCTGAGTGTCCGGCCCCATGAGACGGTGGTTTTCTCGGCCCCTGGTGGTCCGAGGTCGATCCCGCTGCACAGATTCATGCGCCAGGGCCTCCTACAGTCAATGCACTTTGATTTATTTCGCTATCTGTAATAGAACCCGATATATCACCAGATATATATTGCATTTTCCCCAGACCCTGAGTGTCCGGCCGCATGAGACTGTAGTTTTCTCGGCCCCTGGTGGTCCAAGGTCGTTCCCGCTGCACAGATTCATGCGCCAGGGCCCCCTGCAGATAATTCACTTTGGTTTATTGCGCTATCTCTAACAGCACCCAAGATATCACCAGATATATATTGGATTTTTCCCTGACCCTGAGTGTCCGGCCCCATGAGACTGTGGTTTTTTCGGCCCCTGGTGGTCCGAGGTCGTTCCCGTTGCACAGATTCATGCGCCAGGGCCTCCTGCAGATAATTCAATTTGATTTATTGCGCTATCTGTAATAGCACCCGAGATATCACCAGATATATATTGGATATTTCACTGACCCTAAGTGTCCGGCCCCTGGGGACGGTGGTTTTGTCGGCTCCTGGTGGTCCGAGGTCGTTCCCGCTGCACAGATGCATGCGCCAGGCCCTCCTGCAGATAACTCCCTTTGGCTTATTGCGCTATCTCTAATAGCACCCGAGATATCACCACATATATATTGGATTTTTCCCTGACCCAGAGTGTCCGGCCCCATGAGACGGTGGTTTTCTCGGCCCCTGGTGGTCCGAGGTCGTTCCCGCTGCACAGATTCATGCGCCAGGGCCTCCTACAGATAATGCACTTTGATTTATTGCGCTATCTGTAATAGCACCCGAGATATCACCAGATATATATTGGATATTTCCCTCACCCTGAGTGTCCAGCCCCATGAGACTGTGGTTTTCTCGGCCCCTAGTGGTCCGAGGTCGTTCCCGCTGCACAGATTCATGCGCCAGAGCCTCCTACAGACAACGCACTTTGATTTATTGCGCTATCTGTAATAGCACCCGAGATATCACCAGATATATATTGGATTTTTCCCTGACCCTGAGTGTCCGGCCCCATGAGACGGTGGTTTTCTCGGCCCCTGGTGGTCCTAGGTCGTTCCCGCTGCACAGATGCATGCGCCAGGGCCTCTTGCAGATAAGTCCCTTTGGCTTATTGCGCTATCTCTAATAGCACCCGAGATATCACCAGATATATATTGGATTTTTCACTGACCCTGAGTGTCCGGCCCCATGAGACTGTGGTTTTCTCGGCCCCTGGTCGTCCGAGGTCGTTCCCGCTGCACAGATTCATGCGCCAGGGCCTCCTACAAGTAATGCACTTTGATTTATTGCGCTATCTGTAATAGCACCCGAGATATCACCAGATATATATTGGATATTTCCCTCACCCTGAGTGTCCAGCCCCATGAGACGGTGGTTTTCTCGGCCCCTGGTGGACCGAGGTCGTTCCTGCTGCACAGATTCATGCGCCAGGGCCTCCTGCAGACAATGCACTTTGATTTATTGCGCTATCTGTAATAGCAGCCGAGATATCACCAGATATATATTGGATTTTTCACTGACCCTGAGTGTGCGGCCCCATGAGACGGTTGTTTTCTCGGCCACTGGTGGTCCGAGGTCGTTCCCGCTGCACAGATTCATGCGCCAGGGCCTCCTACAGACAATGCACTTTGATTTATTGCGCTATCTCTAATAGCACCCAAGATATCACCAGATATATATAGGATTTTTCCCTGACCCTGACTGTCCGGCCCCATGAGACTGTGATTTTCTCGGCCCCTACGGGTCCGAGGTCGTTCTCGCTGCACAGATTCATGCGCCAGGGCCTCCTGCAGATAATTCACTTTGGTTTATTGCGCTATCTCTAACAGCACCCAAGATATCACCAGATATATATTGGATTTTTCCCTGACCCTTAGTGTCCGGCCCCATGAGACTGTGGTTTTTTCGGCCCCTGGTGGTCCGAGGTCGTTCCCGTTGCACAGATTCATGCGCCAGGGCCTCCTGCAGATAATTCACTTTGATTTATTGCGCTATCTGTAATAGCACCCGAGATATCACCAGATATATATTGGATTTCTCACTGACCCTAAGTGTCCGGCCCCTCGGGACGGTGGATTTCTCGGCCCCTGGAGGTCCGAGGTCGTTCCCGCTGCACAGATTCATGCGTCAGGGCCTCCTACAGATAACTCACTTTGGTTTATTGCGCTATCTATAATAGCACCCGAGATATCACCAGATATATATTGGATTTTTCCCTGACCCTGAGTGTCCGGCCCCATGAGACGGTAGTTTTCTCGGCCCCTGGTGGTCCGAGGTCGTTCCCGCTGCACAGATTCATGCGCCAGGGCCTCCTACAGACAATGCAGTTTGACTTATTGAGCTATCTGTAATAGCACCCGAGATATCACCAGATATATATTGGATTTTTCCCTTACCCTGAGTGTCCGGCCCCATGAGACGGTGGTTTTCTCGGCCCCTGGCGGTCCGAGGTCGTTCCCGCTGCACAGATGCATGCGCCAGGGCCTCCTGCAGATAATTCACTTTGGCTTATTGCGCTATCTCTAATAGCACCCGAGATATCACCAGATATATATTGGATTTTGCCCTGACCCTGAGTGTCCGGCCCCATGAGACTGTGGTTTTCTCGGCCCCTGGTGGTCCGAGGTCGTTCCCGTTGAACAGATTCATGCGCCAGGGCCTCCTGCAGATAATTCACTTTGGTTTATTGCGCTATCTCTAATAGCACCCTAGATATCACCAGATATATATTGGGTTTTTCCCTGACCCTTACAGTCCGGCCCCATGAGACGGTGATTTTCTCGGCCCCTGGTGGTCCGAGGTCGTTCCCGCTGCACAGATTCATGCGCCAGTGCCTTCTACAGACAATGCACTTTGATTTATTGCGCTATCTGTAATAGCAGCCGAGATATCACCAGATATATATTGGATTTTTCACTGACCCTGAGTGTCCGGCCCCATGAGACTGTGATTTTCTCGGCCCCTACGGGTCCGAGGTCGTTCTCGCTGCACAGATTCATGCGCCAGGGCCTCCTGCAGATAATTCACTTTGGTTTATTGCGCTATCTCTAACACCACCCAACATATCACCAGATATATATTGGATTTTTCCCTGACCCTGAGTGTCCGGCCCCATGAGACTGAGGTTTTTTCGGCCCCTGGTGGTCCGAGGTCGTTCCCGTTGCACAGATTCATGCGCCAGGGCCTCCTGCAGATAATTCACTTTGATTTATTGCGCTATCTGTAATAGCACCCGAGATATCACCAGATATATATTGGATTTTTCCCTTACCCTGAGTGTCCGGCCCCATGAGACGGTGGTTTTCTCGGCCCTTGGTGGTCCTAGGTCGTTCCCGCTGCACAGATGCATGCGCCAGGGCGTCCTGCAGATAATTCCCTTTGGCTTATTGCGCTATCTCTAATAGCACCCGAGATATCACCAGATATATATTGGATTTTCCCCTGACCCTGAGTGGCCGGCCCCATGAGACGGTGGTCTTCTCGGCACCTGGTGGTCCGAGGTCGTTCCCGCTGCCCAGATTCATGCGCCACGGCCTCCTACTGACAATGCACTTTGATTTATTGCGCTATCTGTAATAGCACCCGAGATATCACCAGATATATATTGGATATTTCCCTCACCCTGAGTGTCCAGCCCCATGAGACGGTGGTTTTCTCGGCCCCTGGTGGACCGAGGTGGTTCCCGCTGCACAGATTCATGCGCCAGGGCCTCCTGCAGATAATAGACCTTGGTTTATTGCGGTATCTCTAATAGCACCCGAGATATCACCAGATATATATTGGATTTTGCCCTGACCCTGAGTGTCCGGCCCCATGAGACGGTGGTTTTCTCGGCCCCTGGTGGTCCGAGGTCGATCCCGCTGCACAGATTCATGCGCCAGGGCCTCCTACAGTCAATGCACTTTGATTTATTTCGCTATCTGTAATAGAACCCGAGATATCACCAGATATATATTGGATTTTTCCCTGACCCTGAGTGTCCGGCCCCATGAGACTGAGGTTTTTTCGGCCCCTGGTGGTCCGAGGTCGTTCCCGTTGCACAGATTCATGCGCCAGGGCCTCCTGCAGATAATTCACTTTGATTTATTGCGCTATCTATAATAGCACCCGAGATATCACCAGATATATATTGGATTTTTCCCTGACCCTGAGTGTCCGGCCGCATGAGACTGTAGTTTTCTCGGCCCCTGGTGGTCCGAGGTCGTTCCCGCTGCACAGATTCATGCGCCAGGGCCCCCTGCAGATAATTCACTTTGGTTTATTGCGCTATCTCTAACAGCACCCAAGATATCACCAGATATATATTGGATTTTTCCCTGATCCTGAGTGTCCGGCCCCATGAGACTGTGGTTTTTTCGGCCCCTGGTGGTCCGAGGTCGTTCCCGTTGCACAGATTCATGCGCCAGGGCCTCCTGCAGATAATTCACTTTGATTTATTGCGCTATCTGTAATAGCACCCGAGATATCACCAGATATATATTGGATATTTCACTGACCCTAAGTGTCCGGCCCCTGGGGACGGTGGTTTTGTCGGCCCCTGGTGGTCCGAGGTCGTTCCCGCTGCACAGATTCATGCGCCAGGGCCTCCTACAGATAACTCACTTTGGTTTGTTGCGCTATATATAATAGCACCCGAGATATCACCAGATATATATTGGATTTTCCCCTGACCCTGAGTGTCCGGCCCCATGAGACGGTGGTTTTCTCGGCCCCTGGTGGTCCGAGGTCGTACCCGCTGCCCAGATTCATGCGCCAGGGCCTCCTACAGACAATTCACTTTGATTTATTGCGCTATCTGTAATAGCACCCGAGATATCACCAGATATATATTGGATCTTCCCCTGACCCTGAGTGTCCGGCCCCATGAGACTGCGATTTTCTCGGCCCCTGGTGGTCCGAGGTCGTTCCCGCTGCACAGATTCATTCGCCAGGGCCTCCTACAGACAATGCACTTTGATTTATTGCGGTATCTGTAATAGCACCCGAGATATCACCACATATATATTGGATTTTTCCCTGACCCAGAGTGTCCGACCCCATGAGACGGTGGTTTTCTCGGCCCCTGATGGTCCGAGGTCGTTCCCGCTGCACAGATTCATGCGCCAGGGCCTCCTACAGACAATGCACTTTGATTTATTGCGCTATCTGTAATAGCACCCGAGATATCATCAGATATATATTGGATATTTCCCTCACCCTGAGTGTCCAGCCCCATGAGACGGTGGTTCTCTCGGCCCCTGGTGGACCGAGGTCGTTCCCGCTGCACAGATTCATGCGCCACGGCCTCCTGCAGATAATTCGCTTTGGTTTATTTCGCTATCTGTAATAGGACCCGAGATATCAACAGGTATATATTGGATTTTCCCCAGACCCTGAGTGTCCGGCCGCATGAGACTGTAGTTTTCTCGGCCCCTGGTGGTCCGAGGTCGTTCCCGCTGCACAGATTCATGCGCCAGGGCCTCCTACAGACAATGCACTTTGATTTATTGCGCTATCTGTAATAGCACCCGAGATATCACCACATATATATTGGATTTTTCCCTGACCCAGAGTGTCCGGCCCCATGAGACGGTGGTTTTCTCGGCCCCTGATGGTCCGAGGTCGTTCCCGCTGCACAGATTCATGCGCCAGGGCCTCCTACAGACAATGCACTTTGATTTATTGCGCTATCTGTAATAGCACCCGAGATATCACCAGATATATATTGGATATTTCCCTCACCCTGAGTGTCCAGCCCCATGAGACTGTGGTTTTCTCGGCCCCTAGTGGTCCGAGGTCGTTCCCGCTGCACAGATTCATGCGCCAGAGCCTCCTACAGACAACGCACTTTGATTTATTGCGCTATCTGTAATAGCACCCGAGATATCACCAGATATATATTGGATTATTCCCTGACCCTGAGTGTCCGGCCCCATGAGACGGAGGTTTTCTCGGCCAGTGGTGGTCCGAGGTCGTTCCCGCTGCACAGATTCATGCGCCAGGGCCTCCTGCAGATAATTCACTTTGGTTTATTGCGCTATCTCTAATAGCACCCGAGATATCACCAGGTATATGTTGGATTTTCCCCTGTCCCTGAGTGTCCGGCCCCATGAGACGGTGGTGTTCTCGGCCCCTGGTGGTCCGAGGTCGTTCCCGCTGCACAGATGCATGCGCCAGGGCCTCCTGCAGATAATTCACTTTGGTTTATTGCGCTATCTCTAATAGCACCCGAGACATCACCCGATATATATCGGATTTTTCCCTAACCCTGACAGTACGGCCCCATGAGACGGTGATTTTCTCGGCCCCTGGTGGTCCGAGGTCGTTCCCGCGGGCCAGATTCATGCGCCAGGGCCTCCTACAGACAATGCACTTTGATTTATTGCGCTATCTGTAATAGCACCCGAGATATCACCAGATATATATTGGATTTTCCCCTGACCCTGAGTGTCCGGCCCCATGTGACTGTGGTTTTCTCGGCCCCTGGTGTTCCGAGGTCGTCCGAGCTGCACAGATTCATGCGCCAGGGCCTCCTACAGACAATGCACTTTGATTTATTGTGCTATCTGTAATAGCACCCGAGATATCACCAGATATATATTGGATTTTTTCCCTGAACCTGTGTGTCCGGCCCCATGAGACGCTGGTTTTCTCGGCCCATGGTGGACCGAGGTCGTTCCCGCTGCACAGATTCATGCGCCAGGGCCTCCTGCAGGTAATTGACTTTGGCTTATTGCGCTATCTCTAATAGCAGCCGAGATATCACCAGATATATATTGGATTTTCCCCTGACCCTGAGTGTCCGGCCCCATGAGACGGTGGTTTTCTCGTCCCCTGGTGGTCCGAGGTCGTTCCCGCTGGCCAGATTCATGCGCCAGGGCCTTCTACAGACAACGC
Organism: Nomia melanderi; assembly: GCF_051020985.1. NCBI lineage: Eukaryota > Metazoa > Arthropoda > Insecta > Hymenoptera > Halictidae > Nomia > Nomia melanderi. Next base: position 55,604 of record NW_027475142.1, read on the forward strand.
ACTTTGATTTATTGCGCTATCTCTAATGGCACCCGAGATATCACCAGATATATATTGCATTTTTCCCTGACCCTGAGTGTCCGTCCCCATGAGACTGTGGTTTTCTCGGACCCTGGTGTTCCGAGGTCATTCCCGCTGCCCAGATTCATGCGCCAGGGCCTCCTACAGACAATGCACTTTGATTTATTGCGCTATCTGTAATAGCACCCGAGATATCACCGGATATATATTGGATTTTTCCCTGACCCTGAGTGTCCGGCCCAATGTGTCGGTGGTTTTCTCGGCCCCTGGTTTTCCGAGGTCTTTGCCGCTGCACAGATTCATGCGCCAGGGCCTCCTACAGACAATGCACTTTGATTTATTGCGCTATCTGTAATAGCACCCGATATATCACCACATATATATTGGATTTTTCACTGACCCTGAGTGTCCGGCCCCATGAGACGGTGGTTTTCTCGGTCCCTGGTGTTCCGAGGTCGTTCCCGCTGCACAGGTTCATGCGCCAGGGCCTCCTACAGGTAATGCACTTTGATTTATTGCGCCATCTGTAATAGCACCCGAGATATCACCAGATCTATATTGGATTTTCCCCTGACCCTGAGTGTCCGGCCCCATGAGACTGTGGTTTTCTCGGCCCCTGGAGGTCCGAGGACGTTCCCGCTGCACAGATTCATGCGCCAGGGCCTCCTACAGACAATGCACTTTGATTTATTGCGCTATCTGTAATAGCACCCGAGATATCACCAGATATATATTGGATTTTTCACTGACCCTGAGTGTCCTGCCCCATGAGACGGTGGTTTTCTCGGCCCCTGGTGTTCCGAGGTCGTTCCCGCTGCACAGATTCATGCGCCAGGGCCTCCTACAGACAATGCACTTTGATTTATTGCGCTATCTCTAATAGCACCCGAGATATCACCAGATATATATTGGATTTTTCACTGACCCTGAGTGTCCTGCCCCATGAGACGGTGGTTTTCTCGGCCCCTGGTGTTCCGAGGTCGTTCCCGCTGCACAGATTCATGCGCCAGGGCCTCCTACAGACAATGCACTTTGATTTATTGCGCTATCTCTAATAGCACCTGAGATATCACAAGATATATATTGGATTTTTCCCTGACCCAGAGTGTCCGGCCCCATGAGACGGTGGTTGTCTCGGCCCCTAGTGGTCCGAGGTCGTTCCCGCTGCACAGATGCATGCGCCAGGGCCTCCTACAGACAATGCACTTTGATTTATTGCGCTATCTGTAATAGCACCCGAGATATCACCAGATATATATTGGATTTTCCCCTGACCCTGAGTGTCCGGCCCCATGAGACTGTGGTTTTCTCGGCCCCTGGAGGTCCGAGAACGTTCCCGCTGCACAGGTTCATGCGCCAGGGTCTCCTACAGACAATGCACTTTGATTTATTGCGCTTTCTGTAATAGCACCCGAGATATCACCAGATATATATTGGATTTTTCACTGACCCTGAGTGTCCTGCCCCATGAGACGGTGGTTTTCTCGGCCCCTGGTGTTCCGAGGTCGTTCCCGCTACACTGATTCATGCGCCAGGGCCTCCTACAGACAATGCACTTTGATTTATTGCGCTATCTCTAATAGCACCCGAGATATCACCAGATATATATTGGATTTTCCCCTGACCCTGAGTGTCCGGCCCCATGAGACTGTGGTTTTCTCGGCCCCTGGTGGTCCGAGGTCGTTCCCGTTGCACAGATTCATGCGCCAGGGCCTCCTACAGACAATGCACTTTGATTTATTGCGCTATCTGTAATAGCACCCGAGATATCACCAGATCTATTTTGGATTTTCCCCTGACCCTGAGTGTCCAGCCCCATGAGACTGTGGTTTTCTCGGCCCCTGGTGGTCCGAGGTCGTTCCCGTTGCACAGATTCATGCGCCAGGGCCTCCTACAGACAATGCACTTTGATTTATTGCGCTATCTGTAATAGCACCCGAGATATCACCAGATAAATATTGGATTTTCCCCTGACCCTGAGTATCCGGCCCCATGAGACTGTGGTTTTCTCGGCCCCTGGTGGTCCGAGGTCGTTCCCGTTGCACAGATTCATGCGCCAGGGCCTCCTGCAGATAATTCACTTTGGTTTATTGCGCTATCTCTAATAGCACCCGAGATATCACCAGATATATATTGGATTTTCCCCTGACCCTGAGTGTCCGGCCCCAAGAGACTGTGGTTTTCTCGGCCCCTGGAGGTCCGAGAACGTTCCCGCTGCACAGGTTCATGCGCCAGGGTCTCCTACAGACAATGCACTTTGATTTATTGCGCTATCTCTAATAGCACCCGAGATATCACCACATATATATTGGATTTTTCACTGACCCTGAGTGTCCTGCCCCATGAGACGATGGTTTTCTCGGCCCCTGGTGTTCCGAGGTCGTTCCCGCTGCACAGGTTCATGCGCCAGGGTCTCCTACAGACAATGCACTTTGATTTATTGCGCTATCTGTAATAGCACCCGAGATATCACCACATATATATTGCATTTTTCACTGACCCTGAGTGTCCGGCCCCATGAGACTCTGGTTTTCTCGGTCCCTGGTGTTCCGAGGTCGTTCCCGCTGCACAGATTCATGCGCCAGGGCCTCCTAAAGACAATGCACTTTGATTTATTGCGCTATCTCTAATAGCACCCGAGATATCACCAGATATATATTGGATTTTCCCCTGACCCTGAGTGTCCGGCCCCATGAGACTGTGGTTTTCTCGGCCCCTGGTGGTCCGAGGTCGTTGCCGCTGCACAGGTTCATGCGCCAGGGCCTCCTACAGACAATGCACTTTGATTTATTGCGCTATCTATAATAGCACCCGAGATATCACCACATATATATTGGATTTTTCACTGACCCTGAGTGTCCGGCCCCATGAGACGGTGGTTTTCTCGGTCCCTGTTGTTCCGAGGTCGTTCCCGCTGCACAGGTTCATGCGCCAGGGTCTCCTACAGACAATGCACTTTGATTTATTGCGCTATCTGTAATAGCACTCGAGATATCACCAGATATATATTGGATTTTTCCCTGCCCCTGACAGTCCGGCCCCATGCGACGGTGATTTTCTCGGCCCCTGGTGGTCCGAGGTCGTTTGCGCTGCACAGATTCATGCGCTAGGGCCTCCTGCAGACAATGCACTTTGATTTATTGCGCTATCTGTAATAGCACCCGAGATATCACCAGATATATATTTCATTTTTCCCTGACCCTGACAGTCCGGCCTCATGAGACGGTGATTTTCTCGGCCCCTGGTGGTCCGAGGTCGATCCCGCTGCACAGATTCATGCGCCTGGGCCCCCTACAGACAATGCACTTTGATTTATTGCGCTGTCTGTAATAGCACCCGAGATATCACCAGATATATATTGGATTTTTCCCTGACCCTGAGAGCCCGGCCCCATGTTTCGGTGGTTTTCTCGACCCCTGGTTTTCCGAGGTCGACCCCGCTGCACAGATTCAAGCGCTAGGGCCTCCTGCAGACAATGGAGTTTGATTTATTGCGCTATCTCTAATAGCACCCGAGATATCACCAGATGTATATTGGATTTTTCCCTGACCCTTACAGTCCGGCCCCATGAGACGGTGATTTTCTCGGCCCCTGGTGGTCCGAGGTCGTTCCCGCTGCACAGAATCATGCGCCAGGGCTTCCTGCAGATAATGCACTTTGGTTTACTGCGCTATCTCTAATAGCACCCGAGATATCACCAGATATATATTGGATTTTGCCCTGACCCTGAGTGTCCGGCCCCATGAGACTGTGGTTTTCTCGGCCCCTGGTGGTCCGAGGTCGTTCCCGTTGCACAGATTCATGCGCCAGGTTTCCCTGCAAATTATATACTTTGATTTATTGCGCTCGTCTGTAATAGCACCCGAGATATCACCAGATATATATTGGATATTTCCCTCACCCTGAGTGTCCAGCCCCATGAGACGGTGGTTTTCTCGGCCCCTGGTGGACCGAGGTGGTTCCCGCTGCCCAGATTCATGCGCCAGGGCCTCCTGCAGATAATTCACTTTGATTTATTGCGCTATCTGTAATAGCACCCGAGATATCACCAGATATATATTGGATTTTTCCCTGACCCTGAGTGTCCGGCCCCATGAGACTGTGGTTTTCTCGGCCCCTGGTGGTCCGAGGTCGTTCCCGTTGCACAGATCCATGCGCCAGGTTTCCCTGCAAATTATATACTTTGATTTATTGCGCTCGTCTGTAATAGCACCCGAGATATCACCAGATATATATTGGATTTTTCCCTTACCCTGAGTGTCCGGCCCCATGAGGCGGTGGTTTTCTCGGCCCCTGGTGGTCCTAGGTCGTTCCCGCTGCACAGATTCATGCGCCAGGGCCTCCTACAGACAATGCACTCTGATTTATTTCGCTATCTGTAATAGAACCCGAGATATCACCAGATATATATTGCATTTTCCCCAGACCCTGAGTGTCCGGCCGCATGAGACTGTAGTTTTCTCGGCCCCTGGTGGTCCGAGCTCGTTCCCGCTGCACAGATTCATGCGCCAGGGCCCCCTGCAGATAATTCACTTTGGTTTATTGCGCTATCTCTAATAGCACCCAAGATATCACCAGATATATATTGGGTTTTTCCCTGACCCTGAGTGTCCGGCCCCATGAGACTGTGGTTTTTTCGGCCCCTGGTGGTCCGAGGTCGTTCCCGTTGCACAGATTCATGCGCCAGGGCCTCCTGCAGATAATTCACTTTGGTTTATTGCGCTATCTCTAACAGCACCCAAGATATCACCAGATATATATTGAATTTTCCCCTGAACCTGAGTGTCCGGCCCCATGAGACGGTGGTTGTCTCGTCCCTGGTGGTCCGAGGTCGTTCCCGCTGCACAGATTCATGCGTCAGTGCCTTCTACAGACAATGCACTTTGATTTATTGCGCTATCTGTAATAGCAGCCGAGATATCACCAGATATATATTGGATTTTTCACTGACCCTGAGTGTCCGGCCCCATGAGACTGTGATTTTCTCGGCCCCTACGGGTCCGAGGTCGTTCTCGCTGCACAGATTCATGCGCCAGGGCCTCCTGCAGATAATTCACTTTGGTTTATTGCGCTATCTCTAACACCACCCAAGATATCACCAGATATATATTGGATTTTTCCCTGACCCTGAGTGTCCGGCCCCATGAGACTGTGGTTTTTTCGGCCCCTGGTGGTCCGAGGTCGTTCCCGTTGCACAGATTCATGCGCCAGGGCCTCCTGCAGATAATTCACTTTGATTTATTGCGCTATCTGTAATAGCACCCGAGATATCACCAGATATATATTGGATTTTTCCCTTACCCTGAGTGTCCGGCCCCATGAGACGGTGGTTTTCTCGGCCCTTGGTGGTCCTAGGTCGTTCCCGCTGCACAGATGCATGCGACAGGGCGTCCTGCAGATAATTCCCTTTCGCTTATTGCGCTATCTCTAATAGCACCCGAGATATCACCAGATATATATTGGATTTTCCCCTGACCCTGAGTGGCCGGCCCCATGAGACGGTGGTCAACTCGGCACCTGGTGGTCCGAGGTCGTTCCCGCTGCCCAGATTCATGCGCCACGGCCTCCTACTGACAATGCACTTTGATTTATTGCGCTATCTGTAATAGCACCCGAGATATCACCAGATATATATTGGATATTTCCCTCACCCTGAGTGTCCAGCCCCATGAGACGGTGGTTTTCTCGGCCCCTGGTGGACCGAGGTGGTTCCCGCTGCACAGATTCATGCGCCAGGGCCTCCTGCAGATAATTCACTTTGGTTTATTGCGCTATCTCTAATAGCGCCCGAGATATCACCAGATATGTATTGGATTTTTCCCTGACCCTGAGTGTCCGGCCCCATGAGACTGCGATTTTCTCGGCCCCTGGTGGTCCGAGGTCGTTCCCGCTGCACACATTCATGCGCCAGGGCCTCCTGCAGATAATAGACTTTGGTTTATTGCGGTATCTCTAATAGCACCCGAGATATCACCAGATATATATTGGATTTTGCCCTGACCCTGAGTGTCCGGCCCCATGAGACGGTGGTTTTCTCGGCCCCTGGTGGTCCGAGGTCGATCCCGCTGCACAGATTCATGCGCCAGGGCCTCCTACAGTCAATGCACTTTGATTTATTTCGCTATCTGTAATAGAACCCGAGATATCACCAGATATATATTGCATTTTCCCCAGACCCTGAGTGTCCGGCCGCATGAGACTGTAGTTTTCTCGGCCCCTGGTGGTCCGAGGTCGTTCCCGCTGCACAGATTCATGCGCCAGGGCCCCCTGCAGATAATTCACTTTATTTTATTGCGCTATCTCTAACAGCACCCAAGATATCACCAGATATATATTGGATTTTTCCCTGACCCTGAGTGTCCGGCCCCATGAGACTGTGGTTTTTTCGGCCCCTGGTGGTCCGAGGTCGTTCCCGTTGCACAGATTCATGCGCCAGGGCCTCCTGCAGATAATTCACTTTGATTTATTGCGCTATCTGTAATAGCACCCGAGATATCACCAGATATATATTGGATATTTCACTGACCCTAAGTGTCCGGCCCCTGGGGACGGTGGTTTTGTCGGCCCCTGGTGGTCCGAGGTCGTTCCCGCTGCACAGATTCATGCGCCAGGGCCTCCCACAGATAACTCACTTTGGTTTGTTGCGCTATATATAATAGCACCCGAGATATCACCAGATATATATTGGATATTTCACTGACCCTAAGCGTCCGGCCCCTGGGGACGGTGGTTTTGTCGGCCCCTGGTGGTCCCAGGTCGTTCCCGCTGCACAGATTCATGCGCCAGGGCCTCCTACAGATAACTCACTTTGGTTTGTTGCGCTATATATAATAGCACCCGAGATATCACCAGATATATATTGGATTTTCCGCTGACCCTGAGTGTCCGGCCCCATGAGACGGTGGTTTTCTCGGCCCCTGGTGGTCCGAGGTCTATCCCGCTGCACAGATTCATGCGCCAGGGCCTCCTACAGACAATGCACTTTGATTTATTTCGCTATCTGTAATAGGACCCGAGATATCACCAGATATATATTGCATTTTCCCCAGACCCTGAGTGTCCGGCCGCATGAGACTGTAGTTTTCTCGGCCCCTGGTGGTCCTAGGTCGTTCCCGCTGCACAGATTCATGCACCAGGGCCTCCTACAGACAATGCACTTTGATTCATTGCGCTATCTGTAATAGCACCCGAGATATCACCAGATATATATTGGATTCTTCCCTGTCCCTGAGTGTCCGACCCCATGAGACGGTGGTTTTCTCGGTCCCTCGTGGTCCGAGGTCGATCCCGCTGAACAGATTCATGCGCCAGGGCTTCCGGCAGACAATTCACTTTGGTTTATTGCGCTATCTGTAATAGCACCCGAGATATCACCAGATATATACTGGATTTTTTCCTGACCCTGAGTGTCCGACCCCATGAGGCGGTGGTTTTCTCGGCCCCTGGTGGTCCGAGGTCATTACCGCTGCACAGATTCATGCGCCAGGGCCTCCTACAGACAATGCACTTTGATTTATTGCGCTGTCTGTAATAGCACCCGAGATATCACCAGATATATATTGAATTTTTCCCCGACCCTGAGTGTCCGGCCCCATGTGTCGGTGGTTTTCTCGGCCCCTGGTGGTCCGCGGTCGATCCCGCTGCACAGATTCATGCGCCAGAGCCCCCTGCAGATAATTCACTTTGATTTATTGCGCTATCTCTAATAGCACCCGAGATATCACCAGATATATATTGGATTTTTCCCTGACCCTGAGTGTCCGGCCCCATGAGACGGTGATTTTCTCGGTCCCTCGTGGTACGAGGTCGACCCCGCTGCACAGATTCATGCGCCAGGTTTCCCTGCAAATTATATACTTTGATTTATTGCGCTATCTGTAATAGCACCCGAGATATCACCAAATATATATTGGATTTTTCCCTGACCCTGAGTGTCCGGCCCTATGAGACGGTAGTTTTCTCGGCCCCTGGTGGTCCCAGGTCGTTCCCGCTGCACAGATTCATGCGCTAGGGCCTCCTGCAGACAATGCACTTTGATTTATTGCGCTATCTCTAATAGCACCCGAGATATCACCAGATATATATTGGATTTTTCCCTGCCCCTGACAGTCCGGCCTCATGAGACGGTGATTTTCTCGGCCCCTGGTGGTCCGAGGTCGATCCCATTGCACAGATTCATGCGCCAGGGCCTCCTACAGACAATGCACTTTGATTTATTGCGCTGTCTGTAATAGCACCCGAGATATCACCAGATATATATTGGATTTTTCCCTGACCCTGAGAGCCCGGCCCCATGTTTCGGTGGTTTTCTCGACCCCTGGTTTTCCGAGGTCGACCCCGCTGCACAGATTCAAGCGCTAGGGCCTCCTGCAGACAATGGACTTTGATTTATTGCGCTATCTCTAATAGCACCCGAGATATCACCAGATGTATATTGGATTTTTCCCTGACCCTTACAGTCCGGCCCCATGAGACGGTGATTTTCTCGGCCCCTGGTGGTCCGAGGTCGTTCCCGCTGCACAGAATCATGCGCCAGGGCTTCCTGCAGATAATGCACTTTGGTTTACTGCGCTATCTCTAATAGCACCCGAGATATCACCAGATATATATTGGATTTTGCCCTGACCCTGAGTGTCCGGCCCCATGAGACTGTGGTTTTCTCGGCCCCTGGTGGTCCGAGGTCGTTCCCGTTGCACAGATTCATGCGCCAGGGCCTCCTGCAGATAATTCACTTTGGTTTATTGCGCTATCTCTAATACCACCCTAGATATCACCAGATATATATTGGGTTTTTCCCTGACCCTTACAGTCCGGCCCCATGAGACGGTGATTTTCTCGGCCCCTGGTGGTCCGAGGTCGTTCCCGCTGCACAGAATCATGCGCCAGGGCTTCCTGCAGATAATGCACTTTGGTTTATTGCGCTATCTCTAATAGCACCCGAGATATCACCAGATATATATTGAATTTTCCCCTGAACCTGAGTGTCCGGCCCCATGAGACGGTGGTTATCTCGTCCCTGGTGGTCCGAGGTCGTTCCCGCTGGCCAGATTCATGCGCCAGGGCCTGCTACAGACAATGCACTTTGATTTATTGCGCTATCTGTAATAGCACCCGAGATATCACCAGGTATATATTGGATTTTCCCCTGTCCCTGAGTGTCCGACCCCATGAGACGGTGGTTTTCTTGGCCCCTGGTGGTCCGAGGTCGTTCCCGCTGCACATATACATGCGCCAGGGCCTCCTGCAGATAATTCACTTTGATTTATTGCGCTATCTCTAATAGCACCCGAGATATCACCAGATATATATTGAATTTTCCCCTGACCCTGTGTGTCCGGCCCCATGTGCCTGTGGTTTTCTCGGCCCTTGGTGGTCCGTGGTCGTTCCCGCTGCACAGATGCATGCGCCAGGGCCTCCTGCAGATAACTCACTTTAGTTTATTGCGCTATCGCTAATAGCACCCGCGATATCACCAGATATATATTGGATTTTCCCCTGACCCTGAGTGTCCGGCCGCATGAGACGGTGGCTTTCTCGGCCCCTGGTTGTCCGAGGTCGTTCCAGCTGTTCAGATTCATGCGCCAGTGCCCCCTACAGACAATGCACTTTGATTTATTGCGTTATCTCTAATAGCACCCGAGATATCACCAGATATATAATGGATTTTTCCCCGACCCTGACAGTCCGGCCCCATGAGACGGTGATAATCTCGGCCCCTGGTGGTCCGAGGTTGTTCCCGCTGCACAGAATCATGCATCAGGGCTTCCTGCAGACAATGCACTTTGATTTATAGCGCTATCTGTAATAGCACCCGCGATATCACCAGATATATATTGGATTATTCCCTGACCCTGAGTGTCCGGCCCCATGAGACGGTGGTTTTCTCGGCCCGTGGTGGTCCGAGGTCGTTCCCGCTGCACAGATTCATGCGCCAGGGCCTCCTGCAGATAATTCACTTTGGTTTATTGCGCTATCTCTAATAGCACCCGAGATATCACCAGATATATAATGGATTTTTCTCTGACCCTGACAGTCCGGCCCCATGAGACGGTGGTTTTCTCGGCCCCTAGTGTTCCGAGGTCGTTCCTGCTGCACAGATTCATGCGCCAGGGCCCCCTGCAGATAATTCAGTTTGGTTTAGTGCGGTATCTGTAAGAGCACCCGAGATATCACCAGATATATATTGGATTTTTCCCCGACCCTGAGTGTCCGGCCCCATGTGTCGATGGTTTTCTCGTTCCCTCGTGGTCCGAGTACGATCCCGCTGAACAGATTCATGCGCCAGGGTTTCCTGCAGACAATTCAATTTGGTTTATTGCGCTATCTCTAAAAGCACCCGAGATATCACCAGATATATATTGGATTTTTCCCTGACCCTGACAGTCCGGCCCCATGTGTCGATGATTTTCTCGTTCCCTCGTGGTCCGAGTACGATCCCGCTGAACAGATTCATGCGCCATGGTTTCCTGCAGACAATTCAATTTGGTTTATTGCGCTATCTCTAAAAGCACCCGAGATATCACCAGATATATATTGGATTTTTCCCTCACCCTGAGTGTCCGGCCCCATGAGACTGTGGTTTTCTCGGCCCCTGGTGGTCCGAGGTCGTTCACGCTGGCCAGATTCATGCGCCAGGGTCTCCTACAGACCAGGCACTTTGATTTATTGCGCTATCTGTAATAACACCCGAGATATCACCACATATATATTGGATTTTTCCCTGACCCTGAGTGTCCGGCCCCATGAGACTGTGGTTTTCTCGGCACCTGGTGGTCCGAGGTAGTTCCCGCTGGCCAGATTCATGCGCCAGGGCCTCCTACAGACAATGGAGTTTGATTTATTGCGCTATCTCTAATAGCACCCGAGATATCACCAGATGTATATTGGATTTTTCCCTGACCCTGACTGTCCGGCCTCATGAGACGGTAATTTTCTCGGCCCCTGGTGGTCCGAGGTCGATCCCGCTGCACAGATTCATGCGCCAGGGCCTCCTACAGACAATGCACTTTGATTTATTGCGCTATCTGTAATAGCACCCGAGATATCACCAAATATATATTGGATTCTTCCCTGTCCCTGAGTGTCCGACCCCATGAGACGGTGGTTTTCTCGGTCCCTCGTGGTCCGAGGTCGATCCCGCTGAACAGATTCATGCGCCAGGGCTTCGGCAGACAATTCACTTTGGTTTATTGCGCTATCTGTAATAGCACCCGAGATATCACCAGATATATACTGGATTTTTTCCTGACCCTGAGTGTCCGACCCCATGAGGCGGAGGTTTTCTCGGCCAGTGGTGGTCCGAGGTCGTTCCCGCTGCACAGATTCATGCGCCAGGGCCTCCTGCAGATAATTCACTTTGGTTTATTGCGCTATCTCTAATAGCACCCGAGATATCACCAGGTATATGTTGGATTTTCCCCTGTCCCTGAGTGTCCGGCCCCATGAGACGGTGGTGTTCTCGGCCCCTGGTGGTCCGAGGTCCTTCCCGCTGCACAGATGCATGCGCCAGGGCCTCCTGCAGATAATTCACTTTGGTTTATTGCGCTATCTCTAATAGCACCCGAGACATCACCCGATATATATCGGATTTTTCCCTAACCCTGACAGTACGGCCCCATGAGACGGTGATTTTCTCGGCCCCTGGTGGTCCGAGGTCGTTCCCGCGGGACAGATTCATGCGCCAGGGCCTCCTACAGACAATGCACTTTAGATTTATTTCGCTATCTCTAATAGCACCCGAGATATCACCAGATATATATTGGATTTTCCCCTGACCCTGAGTGTCCGGCCCCATGTGACTGTGGTTTTCTCGGCCCCTGGTGTTCCGAGGTCGTCCGAGCTGCACAGATTCATGCGCCAGGGCCTCCTACAGACAATGCACTTTGATTTATTGTGCTATCTGTAATAGCACCCGAGATATCACCAGATATATATTGGATTTTTTCCCTGAACCTGTGTGTCCGGCCCCATGAGACGCTGGTTTTCTCGGCCCATGGTGGACCGAGGTCGTTCCCGCTGCACAGATTCATGCGCCAGGGCCTCCTGCAGGTAATTGACTTTGGCTTATTGCGCTATCTCTAATAGCAGCCGAGATATCACCAGATATATATTGGATTTTCCCCTGACCCTGAGTGTCCGGCCCCATGAGACGGTGGTTTTCTCGTCCCCTGGTGGTCCGAGGTCGTTCCCGCTGGCCAGATTCATGCGCCAGGGCCTTGTACAGACAACGCACTTTGATTTATTGCGCTATCTCTAATGGCACCCGAGATATCACCAGATATATATTGCATTTTTCCCTGACCCTGAGTGTCCGTCCCCATGAGACTGTGGTTTTCTCGGACCCTGGTGTTCCGAGGTCATTCCCGCTGCCCAGATTCATGCGCCAGGGCCTCCTACAGACAATGCACTTTGATTTATTGCGCTATCTGTAATACCACCCGAGATATCACCGGATATATATTGGATTTTTCCCTGACCCTGAGTGTCCGGCCCAATGTGTCGGTGGTTTTCTCGGCCCCTGGTTTTCCGAGGTCTTTGCCGCTGCACAGATTCATGCGCCAGGGCCTCCTACAGACAATGCACTTTGATTTATTGCGCTATCTGTAATAGCACCCGAGATATCACCACATATATATTGGATTTTTCACTGACCCCGAGTGTCCGGCCCCATGAGACTCTGGTTTTCTCGGTCCCTGGTGTTCCGAGGTCGTTCCCGCTGCACAGATTCATGCGCCAGGGCCTCCTAAAGACAATGCACTTTGATTTATTGCGCTATCTCTAATAGCACCCGAGATATCACCAGATATATATTGGATTTTCCCCTGACCCTGAGTGTCCGGCCCCATGAGACTGTGGTTTTCTCGGCCCCTGGTGGTCCGAGGTCGTTGCCGCTGCACAGGTTCATGCGCCAGGGCCTCCTACAGACAATGCACTTTGATTTATTGCGCTATCTCTAATAGCACCCGAGATATCACCAGATATATATTGGATTTTCCCCTGACCCTGAGTGTCCGGCCCCATGAGACTGTGGTTTTCTCGGCCCCTGGAGGTCCGAGAACGTTCCCGCTGCACAGGTTCATGCGCCAGGGTCTCCTACAGACAATGCACTTTGATTTATTGCGCTATCTCTAATAGCACCCGAGATATCACCAGATATATATTGGATTTTCCCCTGACCCTGAGTGTCCGGCCCCATGAGACTGTGGTTTTCTCGGCCCCTGGTGGTCCGAGGTCGTTCCCGTTGCACAGATTCATGCGCCAGGGCCTCCTACAGACAATGCACTTTGATTTATTGCGCTATCTGTAATAGCACCCGAGATATCACCAGATCTATTTTGGATTTTCCCCTGACCCTGAGTGTCCAGCCCCATGAGACTGTGGTTTTCTCGGCCCCTGGTGGTCCGAGGTCGTTCCCGTTGCACAGATTCATGCGCCAGGGCCTCCTACAGACAATGCACTTTGATTTATTTCGCTATCTGTAATAGCACCCGAGATATCACCAGATAAATATTGGATTTTCCCCTGACCCTGAGTATCCGGCCCCATGAGACTGTGGTTTTCTCGGCCCCTGGTGGTCCGAGGTCGTTCCCGTTGCACAGATTCATGCGCCAGGGCCTCCTGCAGATAATTCACTTTGGTTTATTGCGCTATCTCTAATAGCACCCGAGATATCACCAGATATATATTGGATTTTCCCCTGACCCTGAGTGTCCGGCCCCATGAGACTGTGGTTTTCTCGGCCCCTGGAGGTCCGAGAACGTTCCCGCTGCACAGGTTCATGCGCCAGGGTCTCCTACAGACAATGCACTTTGATTTATTGCGCTATCTCTAATAGCACCCGAGATATCACCACATATATATTGGATTTTTCACTGACCCTGAGTGTCCTGCCCCATGAGACTCTGGTTTTCTCGGTCCCTGGTGTTCCGAGGTCGTTCCCGCTGCACAGATTCATGCGCCAGGGCCTCCTAAAGACAATGCACTTTGATTTATTGCGCTATCTCTAATAGCACCCGAGATATCACCAGATATATATTGGATTTTCCCCTGACCCTGAGTGTCCGGCCCCATGAGACTGTGGTTTTCTCGGCCCCTGGTGGTCCGAGGTCGTTGCCGCTGCACAGGTTCATGCGCCAGGGCCTCCTACAGACAATGCACTTTGATTTATTGCGCTATCTATAATAGCACCCGAGATATCACCACATATATATTGGATTTTTCACTGACCCTGAGTGTCCGGCCCCATGAGACTGTGGTTTTCTCGGCCCCTGGAGGTCCGAGAACGTTCCCGCTGCACAGGTTCATGCGCCAGGGTCTCCTACAGACAATGCACTTTGATTTATTGCGCTATCTCTAATAGCACCCGAGATATCACCACATATATATTGGCTTTTCCCCTGACCCTGAGTGTCCGGCCCCCTGAGACGGTGGTTTTCTCGGCCCCTGGTGGTCCGAGGTCGATCCCGCTGGCCAAATTCATGCCCCAGGGCCTCCTACAGACAATGCACTTTGATTTATTGCGCTATCTCTAATAGCACCCGAGATATCACCAGATATATATTGGATTTTCCCCTGACCCTGAGTGTCCGGCCCCATGAGACTGTGGTTTTCTCGGCCCCTGGTGGTCCGAGGTCGTTGCCGCTGCACAGGTTCATGCGCCAGGGCCTCCTACAGACAATGCACTTTGATTTATTGCGCTATCTATAATAGCACCCGAGATATCACCACATATATATTGGATTTTTCACTGACCCTGAGTGTCCGGCCCCATGAGACGGTGGTTTTCTCGGTCCCTGTTGTTCCGAGGTCGTTCCCGCTGCACAGGTTCATGCGCCAGGGTCTCCTACAGACAATGCACTTTGATTTATTGCGCTATCTGTAATAGCACTCGAGACATCACCAGATATATATTGGATTTTTCACTGACCGTGAGTGTCCTGCCCCATGAGACGGTGGTTTTCTCGGCCCCTGGTGTTCCGAGGTCGTTCCCGCTGCACAGATTCATGCGCCAGGGCCTCCTACAGACAATGCACTTTGATTTATTGCGCTATCTCTAATAGCACCTGAGATATCACAAGATATATATTGGATTTTTCCCTTACCCAGAGTGTCCGGCCCCATGAGACGGTGGTTGTCTCGGCCCCTGGTGGTCCGAGGTCGTTCCCGCTGCACAGATTCATGCGCCAGGGCCTCCTGCAGACAATGCACTTTGATTTATTGCGCTATCTGTAATAGCACCCGAGATATCACCACATATATATTGGATTTTTCACTGACCCTGAGTGTCCGGCCCCATGAGACGCTGGTTTTCTCGGTCCCTGGTGTTCCGAGGTCGTTCCCGCTGCACAGATTCATGCGCCAGGGCCTCCTACAGACAATGCACTTTGATTTATTGCGCTATCTCTAATAGCACCCGAGATATCACCAGATATATATTGGATTTTCCCCTGACCCTGAGTGTCCGGCCCCATGAGACTGTGTTTTTCTCGGCCCCTGGTGGTCCGAGGTCGTTGCCGCTGCACAGGTTCATGCGCCAGGGCCTCCTACAGACAATGCACTTTGATTTATTGCGCTATCTGTAATAGCACCCGAGATATCACCAGATATATATAGGATTTTTCACTGACCCTGAGTGTCCTGCCCCATGAGACTGTGGTTTTCTCGGCCCCTGGTGGTCCGAGGTCGTTCCCGCTGCACAGATTCATGCGCCAGTGCCTCCTGCAGATAATTCACTTTGGTTTATTGCGCTATCTCTGATAGCACCCGAGATATCACCAGATATATATTGGATTTTCCCCTGACCCTGAGTGTCCGGCCCCATGAGACTGTGGTTTTCTCGGCCACTGGTGGTCCGAGGTCGTTCCCGCTGCACAGATTCATGCGCCAGGGCCTCCTACAGACAATGCACTTTGATTTATTGCGCTATCTGGAATAGCACCCGAGATATCACCAGATATATATTGGAATTTTCCCTGACCCTGTGTGAACGGCCCCATGAGACTGTGGTTTTCTCGGCCCCTGGTTTTCCGAGGTCGTTCCCGCTGCACAGGTTCATGCGCCAGGGTCTCCTACAGACAATGCACTTTGATTTATTGCGCTATCTGTAATAGCACCCGAGATATCACCACCTATATATTGGATTTTTCCCTGACCCTGAGCGTCCGGCCCCATGACACGGTCGTTTTCTCGGCCCCTGGTGGTCCGAGGTCGTTCCCGCTGCACAGGTTCATGCGCCAGGGTCTCCTACAGACAATCCACTTTGATTTATTGCGGTATCTGTAATAGCACCCGAGATATCACCATATATATATTGGATTTTTCACTGACCCTGAGTGTCCTGCCCCATGTGACGATGGTTTTCTCGGCCCCTGGTGTTCCGAGGTCGTCCCCGTTGCACAGATTCATGCGCCAGGGCCTCATGCAGATAATTCACTTTGGTTTATTGCGCTATCTATAATAGCACCCGAGATATCACCAGATATATATTGGATTTTCCCCTGACCCTGAGTGTCCGGCCCCATGAGACTGTGGTTTTCTCGGCCCCTGGTCGTCCGAGGTCGTTCCCGCTGAACAGATTCATGCGCCAGGGCCTCCTACAGACAATGCACTTTGATTTATTGCGCTATCTGTAATAGCACCCGAGATATCACCAGATATATATTGGATTTTACCCTGACCCTGAGTGTCCGGCCCCATGAGACGGTCGTTGTCTCGGCCCCCGGAGGTCCGAGGACGTTCACGCTGCACAGATTCTTGCGCCAGGGCCTCCTACAGGTAATGCACTTTGATTTATTGCGCTATCTGTAATAGCACCCGAGATATCACCAGATCTATATTGGATTTTCCCCTGACCCTGAGTGTCCGGCCCCATGAGACTGTGGTTTTCTCGGCCCCTGGAGGTCCGAGGACGTTCCCGCTGCACAGATTCATGCGCCAGGGCCTCCTGCAGATAATTCACGTTGGTTTATTGCGCTATCTCTAATAGCACCCGAGATATCACCAGATATATATTGGATTTTCCCCTGACCCTGAGTGTCCCGCCCCATGAGACTGTGGTTTTCTCTGCCCCTGGTGGTCCGAGGTCGTTCCCGTTGCACAGACTCATGCGCCAGGGCCTCCTGCAGATAATTCACTTTGGTTTATTGCGCTATCTCTAATAGCACCCGAGATATCACCAGATATATATTGGATTTTCCCCTGACCCTGAGTGTCCGGCCCCATGAGACGGTCGTTGTCTCGGCCCCTGGAGGTCCGAGGACGTTCCCGCTGCACAGATTCATGCGCCAGGGCCTCCTACAGGTAATGCACTTTGATTTATTGCGCTATCTGTAATAGCACCCGAGATATCACCAGATCTATATTGGATTTTCCCCTGACCCTGAGTGTCCGGCCCCATGAGACTGTGGTTTTCTCGGCCCCTGGAGGTCCGAGGACGTTCCCGCTGCACAGATTCATGCGCCAGGGCCTCCTACAGACAATGCACTTTGATTTATTGCGCTATCTGTAATAGCACCCGAGATATCACCAGATATATATTGGATTTTCCCCTGACCCTGAGTGTCCGGCCCCATGAGACTGTGGTTTTCTCGGCCCCTGGTGGTCCGAGGTCGTTCCCGCTGCACAGATTCATGCGCCAGGGCCTCCTACAGACAATGCACTTTCGTTTATTGCGCTATCTCTAACAGCACCCGAGATATCAGCAGATATATATTGGATTTTTCACTGACCCTGAGTGTCCGGCCCCATGAGACGGTCGTTTTCTCGGCCCCTGGTGGTCCGAGGTCGTTCCCGCTGCACAGATTCATGCGCCAGGGCCTCCTGCAGATAATTCACTTTGGTTTATTGCGCTATCTCTAATAGCACCCGAGATATCAGCAGATATATATTGGATTTTTCACTGACCCTGAGTGACCGGCCCAATGAGACGGTAGTTTTCTCGGCCCCTGGTGGTCCGAGGTCGTTCCCGCTGCACAGATTCATGCGCCAGGGCCTCCTGCAGACAATGCACTTTGATTTATTGCGCTATCTGTAATAGCACCCGAGATATCACCAGATATATGCTGGATTTTTACATGACCCTGGGTGACGGATTCCGAATATCTGTAATTTCCTCGGCCCTTGGTGGTCCGAGGTCGTTCCCGCTGCACAGATTCATTCGCCTGGGCCTCCTACAGACAATGCACTTTGGTTTATTGCGCTATCTGTTATAGCACCCGAGATATCACCAGATATATATTGGATTTTTCCCTGACCCTGAGTGTCCGGCTCCATCAGACGGTGATTTTCTCGTCCCCTGGTGGTCCGACGTCGTTCCCGCTATCCAGATTCATTCGCCTGGGCCTCCTACAGACAATGCACTTTGGTTTATTGCGCTATCTGTTATAGCACCCGAGATATCACCAGATATATATTGGATTTTCCCCTGACCCTGAGTGTCCGGCCCCATGAGACTGTGGTTTTCTCGGCCCCTGGTGGTCCGAGGTCGTTCCCGCTGCACAGATTCATGGGCCAGGGCCTCCTGCAGACAATGCACTTTGATTTATTGCGCTATCTGTAATAGCACCCGAGATATCACCAGATATATATTGGATTTTTCCATGACCCTGAGTGTCCGGCCCCATGAGACGGTGGTTTTCTCGGCCCCTGGTGATCCGAGGTCGCTCCCGCTTCCCAGATTCATGCGACAGGGCCTCCTACAGACAATGCACTTTGATATATTGCGCTATCGGTAATAGGAGCCGAGATATCACCAGATATATATTGGATTTTTCACTGACCCTGAGTGTCCGGCCCCATGAGACGGTAGTTTTCTCGGCCCCTGGTGGTCCGAGGTCGTTCCCGCTGCACAGATTCATGCGCCAGGGCCTGCTGCAGATAATTCACTTTGGTTTATTGCGCTATCTCTAATAGCACCCGAGATATCACCAGATATATATTGGATTTTCCCCTGACCCTGAGTGTCCGGCCCCATGAGACTGTGGTTTTCTCGGCCCCTGGTGGTCCGAGGTCGTTCCCGCTGCACAGATTCATGCGCCAGGGCCTCCTACAGACAATGCACTTTGATTTATTGCGCTATCTGTAATAGCACCCGAGATATCAGCAGATATATATTGGATTTTTCACTGACCCTGAGTGTTCGGCCCCATGAGACGGTCGTTTTCTCGGCCCCTGGAGGTCCGAGGTCGTTCCCGCTGCACAGATTCATGTGCCAGGGCCTCCTACAGGTAATGCACTTTGATTTATTGCGCTATCTGTAATAGCACCCCAGATATCACCAGATCTATATTGGATTTTCCCCTGACCCTGAGTGTCCGGCCCCATGAGACTGTGGTTTTCGCGGCCCCTGGTGGTCCGAGGTCGTTCCCGTTGCACAGATTCATGCGCCAGGGCCTCCTGCAGATAATTCACTTTGGTTTATTGCGCTATCTGTAATAGCACCCTAGATATCACCAGATCTATATTGGATTTTCCCCTGACCCTGAGTGTCCGGCCCCATGAGACTGTGGTTTTCTCGGCCCCTGGTGGTCCGAGGTCGTTCCCGTTGCACAGATTCATGCGCCAGGGCCTCCTGCAGATAATTCACTTTGGTTTATTGCGCTATCTCTAATAGCACCCGAGATATCACCAGATATATATTGGATTTTTCACTGACCCTGAGCGTCCGGCCCCATGAGACGGTCGTTTTCTCGGCCCCTGGTGGTCCGAGGTCGTTCCCGCTGCACAGGTTCATGCGCCAGGGTCTCCTATAGACAATGCACTTTGATTTATTGCGCTATCTGTAATAGCACCCGAGATATCACCAGATATATATTGGATTTTACCCTGACCCTGAGTGTCCGGCCCCATGAGACGGTCGTTGTCTCGGCCCCTGGAGGTCCGAGGACGTACCCGTTGCACAGATTCATGCGCCAGGGCCACCTGCTGATAATTCACTTTGGTTTATTGCGCTATCTCTAATAGCACCCGAGATATCACCAGATATATATTGGATTTTTCACTGAACCTGAGTGTGCGGCCCCATGAGACGGTGGTTTTCTTGGTCCCTGGTGTTCCGAGGTCGTTCCCGCTGCACAGATTCATGCTCCAGGGCCTCCTACAGACAATGCACTTTGATTTATTGCGCTACCTGTAATAGCACCCGAGATATCGCCAGATATATATTGGATTTTACACTGACCCTGAGTGTCCGGCCCCATGAGACAGTGGTTTTTTCGGCCCCTGGTGGTCCGAGGTCGTTCCCGCTGCACAGATTCATGCGCCAGGGCCTCCTGCAGATAATTCACTTTGGTTTATTGCGCTATCTCTAATAGCACCCGAGATATCAGCAGATATATATTGGATTTTTCACTGACCCTGAGTGACCGGCACCATGAGACTGTGGTTTTCTCGGCCCCTGGTGGTCCGAGGTCGTTCCCGCTGCACAGATTCATGCGCCAGCGCCTCCTACAGACAATGCACTTTCATTCATTGCGCTATCTGTAATAGCACCCGAGATATCAGCAGATATATATTGGATGTTTCACTGACCCTGAGTGTCCGGCCCCATGAGACGGTGGTTTTCTCGGCCCCTGGTGATCCGAGGTCGCTCCCGCTTCCCAGATTCATGCGACAGGGCCTCCTACAGACAATGCACTTTGATATATTGCGCTATCGGTAATAGGAGCCGAGATATCACCAGATATATATTGGATTTTTCACTGACCCTGAGTGTCCGGCCCCATGAGACGGTAGTTTTCTCGGCCCCTGGTGGTCCGAGGTCGTTCCCGCTGCACAGATTCATGCGCCAGGGCCTGCTGCAGATAATTCACTTTGGTTTATTGCGCTATCTCTAATAGCACCCGAGATATCACCAGATATATATTGGATTTTCCCCTGACCCTGAGTGTCCGGCCCCATGAGACTGTGGTTTTCTCGGCCCCTGGTGGTCCGAGGTCGTTCCCGCTGCACAGATTCATGCGCCAGGGCCTCCTACAGACAATGCACTTTGATTTATTGCGCTATCTGTAATAGCACCCGAGATATCAGCAGATATATATTGGATTTTTCACTGACCCTGAGTGTTCGGCCCCATGAGACGGTCGTTTTCTCGGCCCCTGGAGGTCCGAGGTCGTTCCCGCTGCACAGATTCATGTGCCAGGGCCTCCTACAGGTAATGCACTTTGATTTATTGCGCTATCTGTAATAGCACCCCAGATATCACCAGATCTATATTGGATTTTCCCCTGACCCTGAGTGTCCGGCCCCATGAGACTGTGGTTTTCGCGGCCCCTGGTGGTCCGAGGTCGTTCCCGTTGCACAGATTCATGCGCCAGGGCCTCCTGCAGATAATTCACTTTGGTTTATTGCGCTATCTGTAATAGCACCCTAGATATCACCAGATCTATATTGGATTTTCCCCTGACCCTGAGTGTCCGGCCCCATGAGACTGTGGTTTTCTCGGCCCCTGGTGGTCCGAGGTCGTTCCCGTTGCACAGATTCATGCGCCAGGGCCTCCTGCAGATAATTCACTTTGGTTTATTGCGCTATCTCTAATAGCACCCGAGATATCACCAGATATATATTGGATTTTTCACTGACCCTGAGCGTCCGGCCCCATGAGACGGTCGTTTTCTCGGCCCCTGGTGGTCCGAGGTCGTTCCCGCTGCACAGGTTCATGCGCCAGGGTCTCCTATAGACAATGCACTTTGATTTATTGCGCTATCTGTAATAGCACCCGAGATATCACCAGATATATATTGGATTTTACCCTGACCCTGAGTGTCCGGCCCCATGAGACGGTCGTTGTCTCGGCCCCTGGAGGTCCGAGGACGTACCCGCTGCACAGATTCATGCGCCAGGGCGTCCTACAAGTAATGCACTTTGATTTATTGCGCCATCTGTAATAGCACCCGAGATATCACCTGATATATATTGGATTTTCCCCTGTCCCTGAGTGTCCGGCCCCATGAGACTGTGGTTTTCTCGGCCCCTGGTGGTCCGAGGTCGTTCCCGTTGCACAGATTCATGCGCCAGGGCCACCTGCTGATAATTCACTTTGGTTTATTGCGCTATCTCTAATAGCACCCGAGATATCACCAGATATATATTGGATTTTTCACTGAACCTGAGTGTGCGGCCCCATGAGACGGTGGTTTTCTTGGTCCCTGGTGTTCCGAGGTCGTTCCCGCTGCACAGATTCATGCTCCAGGGCCTCCTACAGACAATGCACTTTGATTTATTGCGCTACCTGTAATAGCACCCGAGATATCGCCAGATATATATTGGATTTTACACTGACCCTGAGTGTCCGGCCCCATGAGACAGTGGTTTTTTCGGCCCCTGGTGGTCCGAGGTCGTTCCCGCTGCACAGATTCATGCGCCAGGGCCTCCTGCAGATAATTCACTTTGGTTTATTGCGCTATCTCTAATAGCACCCGAGATATCAGCAGATATATATTGGATTTTTCACTGACCCTGAGTGACCGGCACCATGAGACTGTGGTTTTCTCGGCCCCTGGTGGTCCGAGGTCGTTCCCGCTGCACAGATTCATGCGCCAGCGCCTCCTACAGACAATGCACTTTCATTCATTGCGCTATCTGTAATAGCACCCGAGATATCAGCAGATATATATTGGATGTTTCACTGACCCTGAGTGTCCGGCCCCATGAGACGGTCGTTTTCTCGGCCCCTGGTGGTCCGAGGTCGTTCCCGCTGCACAGATTCATGCGCCAGGGCCTCCTGCAGATAATTCACTTTGGTTTATTGCGCTATCTCCAATAGCACCGGAGATATCAGCAGATATATATTGGATTTTTCACTGACCCTGAGTGACCGGCCCCATGAGACGGTAGTTTTCTCGGCCCCTGGTGGTCCGAGGTCGTTCCCGCTGCACAGATTCATGCGTCAGGGCCTACTGCAGATAATTCACTTTGATTTATTGCGTTATCTGTAATAGCACCCGAGATATCACCACATATATATTGGATTTTTCACTGACCCTGAGTGTCCGGCCCCATGAGACTGTGGTTTTCTCGGCCCCTGGTGGTCCGAGGTCGTTCCCGCTGCACAGATTCATGCGCCAGGGCCTCCTACAGACAATGCACTTTGATTTATTGCGCTATCTATAATAGCACCCGAGATATCAGCAGATATATATTGGATTTTTCACTGACCCTGAGTGTCCGGCCCCATGAGACGGTCGTTTTCTCGGCCCCTGGTGGTCCGAGGTCGTTCCCGCTGCACAGATTCATGCGCCATGGCCTCCTGCAGATAATTCACTTTGGTTTATTGCGCTATCTCTAATAGCACCCGAGATATCAGCAGATGTATATTGGATTTTTCACTGACCCTGAGTGACCGGCCCCATGAGACGGTAGTTTTCTCGGCCCTTGGTGGTCCGAGGTCGTTCCCGCTGCACAGATTCATGCGCCAGGGCCTACTGCAGATAATTCACTTTGGTTTATTGCGCTATCTATAATAGCACCCGAGATATCACCAGATATATATTGGATTTTCCCCTGACCCTGAGTGTCCGGCCCCATGAGACTGTGGTTTTCTCGGCCCCTGGTGGTCCGAGGTCGTTCCCGTTGCACAGATTCATGCGCCAGGGCCTCCTGCAGATAATTCACTTTGGTTTATTGCGCTATCTCTAATAGCACCCGAGATATCACCAGATATATATTGGATTTTTCACTGACCCTGAGCGTCCGGCCCCATGAGACGGTCGTTTTCTCGGCCCCTGGTGGTCCGAGGTCGTTCCCGCTGCACAGGTTCATGCGCCAGGGTCTCCTATAGACAATGCACTTTGATTTATTGCGCTATCTGTAATAGCACCCGAGATATCACCAGATATATATTGGATTTTACCCTGACCCTGAGTGTCCGGCCCCATGAGACGGTCGTTGTCTCGGCCCCTGGAGGTCCGAGGACGTACCCGCTGCACAGATTCATGCGCCAGGGCGTCCTACAAGTAATGCACTTTGATTTATTGCGCTATCTGTAATAGCACCCGAGATATCACCTGATATATATTGGATTTTCCCCTGTCCCTGAGTGTCCGGCCCCATGAGACTGTGGTTTGCTCGGCCCCTGGTGGTCCGAGGTCGTTCCCGTTGCACAGATTCATGCGCCAGGGCCACCTGCTGATAATTCACTTTGGTTTATTGCGCTATCTCTAATAGCACCCGAGATATCACCAGATATATATTGGATTTTTCACTGAACCTGAGTGTGCGGCCCCATGAGACGGTGGTTTTCTTGGTCCCTGGTGTTCCGAGGTCGTTCCCGCTGCACAGATTCATGCACCAGGGCCTCCTACAGACAATGCACTTTGATTTATTGCGCTACCTGTAATAGCACCCGAGATATCGCCAGATATATATTGGATTTTACACTGACCCTGAGTGTCCGGCCCCATGAGACAGTGGTTTTTTCGGCCCCTGGTGGTCCGAGGTCGTTCCCGCTGCACAGATTCATGCGCCAGGGCCTCCTGCAGATAATTCACTTTGGTTTATTGCGCTATCTCTAATAGCACCCGAGATATCAGCAGATATATATTGGATTTTTCACTGACCCTGAGTGACCGGCACCATGAGACTGTGGTTTTCTCGGCCCCTGGTGGTCCGAGGTCGTTCCCGCTGCACAGATTCATGCGCCAGCGCCTCCTACAGACAATGCACTTTCATTCATTGCGCTATCTGTAATAGCACCCGAGATATCAGCAGATATATATTGGATGTTTCACTGACCCTGAGTGTCCGGCCCCATGAGACGGTCGTTTTCTCGGCCCCTGGTGGTCCGAGGTCGTTCCCGCTGCACAGATTCATGCGCCAGGGCCTCCTGCAGATAATTCACTTTGGTTTATTGCGCTATCTCCAATAGCACCGGAGATATCAGCAGATATATATTGGATTTTTCACTGACCCTGAGTGACCGGCCCCATGAGACGGTAGTTTTCTCGGCCCCTGGTGGTCCGAGGTCGTTCCCGCTGCACAGATTCATGCGTCAGGGCCTACTGCAGATAATTCACTTTGATTTATTGCGTTATCTGTAATAGCACCCGAGATATCACCACATATATATTGGATTTTTCACTGACCCTGAGTGTCCGGCCCCATGAGACTGTGGTTTTCTCGGCCCCTGGTGGTCCGAGGTCGTTCCCGCTGCACAGATTCATGCGCCAGGGCCTCCTACAGACAATGCACTTTGATTTATTGCGCTATCTATAATAGCACCCGAGATATCAGCAGATATATATTGGATTTTTCACTGACCCTGAGTGTCCGGCCCCATGAGACGGTCGTTTTCTCGGCCCCTGGTGGTCCGAGGTCGTTCCCGCTGCACAGATTCATGCGCCATGGCCTCCTGCAGATAATTCACTTTGGTTTATTGCGCTATCTCTAATAGCACCCGAGATATCAGCAGATGTATATTGGATTTTTCACTGACCCTGAGTGACCGGCCCCATGAGACGGTAGTTTTCTCGGCCCTTGGTGGTCCGAGGTCGTTCCCGCTGCACAGATTCATGCGCCAGGGCCTACTGCAGATAATTCACTTTGGTTTATTGCGCTATCTATAATAGCACCCGAGATATCACCAGATATATATTGGATTTTCCCCTGACCCTGAGTGTCCGGCCCCATGAGACTGTGGTTTTCTCGGCCCCTGGTCGTCCGAGGTCGTTCCCGCTGAACAGATTCATGCGCCAGGGCCTCCTACAGACAATGCACTTTGATTTATTGCGCTATCTGTAATAGCACCCGAGATATCACCAGATATATATTGGATTTTACCCTGACCCTGAGTGTCCGGCCCCATGAGACGGTCGTTGTCTCGGCCCCTGGAGGTCCGAGGACGTTCACGCTGCACAGATTCTTGCGCCAGGGCCTCCTACAGGTAATGCACTTTGATTTATTGCGCTATCTGTAATAGCACCCGAGATATCACCAGATCTATATTGGATTTTCCCCTGACCCTGAGTGTCCGGCCCCATGAGACTGTGGTTTTCTCGGCCCCTGGAGGTCCGAGGACGTTCCCGCTGCACAGATTCATGCGCCAGGGCCTCCTGCAGATAATTCACGTTGGTTTATTGCGCTATCTCTAATAGCACCCGAGATATCACCAGATATATATTGGATTTTCCCCTGACCCTGAGTGTCCCGCCCCATGAGACTGTGGGTTTCTCTGCCCCTGGTGGTCCGAGGTCGTTCCCGTTGCACAGATTCATGCGCCAGGGCCTCCTGCAGATAATTCACTTTGGTTTATTGCGCTATCTCTAATAGCACCCGAGATATCACCAGATATATATTGGATTTTCCCCTGACCCTGAGTGTCCGGCCCCATGAGACGGTCGTTGTCTCGGCCCCTGGAGGTCCGAGGACGTTCCCGCTGCACAGATTCATGCGCCAGGGCCTCCTACAGGTAATGCACTTTGATTTATTGCGCTATCTGTAATAGCACCCGAGATATCACCAGATCTATATTGGATTTTCCCCTGACCCTGAGTGTCCGGCCCCATGAGACTGTGGTTTTCTCGGCCCCTGGAGGTCCGAGGACGTTCCCGCTGCACAGATTCATGCGCCAGGGCCTCCTACAGACAATGCACTTTGATTTATTGCGCTATCTGTAATAGCACCCGAGATATCACCAGATATATATTGGATTTTCCCCTGGCCCTGAGTGTCCGGCCCCATGAGACTGTGGTTTTCTCGGCCCCTGGTGGTCCGAGGTCGTTCCCGCTGCACAGATTCATGCGCCAGGGCCTCCTACAGACAATGCACTTTCGTTTATTGCGCTATCTCTAACAGCACCCGAGATATCAGCAGATATATATTGGATTTTTCACTGACCCTGAGTGTCCGGCCCCATGAGAAGGTGGTTGTCTCGCCCCTGGTGGTCCGAGGTCGTTCCCGCTGCACAGATTCATGCGCCAGGGCCTCCTACAGACAATGCACTTTGATTTATTGCGCTATCTGTAATAGCAGCGGAGATATCACCAGATATATATTGGATTTTTCACTGACCCTGAGTGTCCGGCCCCATGAGGCGGTCGTTTCCTCGGCTCCTGGTGGTCCGAGGTCGTTCCCGCTGCACAGATTCATGCGCCAGGGCCTCCTACAGACAATGCACTTTGATTTATTGCGCTATCTGTCATAGCACCCGAGATATCACCAGATATATATTGGGTTTTACCCTGACACTGTGTGTCCGGCCCCATGAGACTGTGGTTTTCTCGGCCCCTGGAGGTCCGAGGACGTTCCCGCTGCACAGATTCATGCGCCAGGGCCTCCTGCAGATAATTCACGTTGGTTTATTGCGCTATCTCTAATAGCACCCGAGATATCACCAGATATATATTGGATTTTCCCCTGACCCTGAGTGTCCCGCCCCATGAGACTGTGGTTTTCTCTGCCCCTGGAGGTCCGAGGACGTTCCCGCTGCACAGATTCATGCGCCAGGGCCTCCTACAGGTAATGCACTTTGATTTATTGCGCTATCTGTAATAGCACCCGAGATATCACCAGATCTATATTGGATTTTCCCCTGACCCTGAGTGTCCGGCCCCATGAGACTGTGGTTTTCTCGGCCCCTGGAGGTCCGAGGACGTTCCCGCTGCACAGATTCATGCGCCAGGGCCTCCTACAGACAATGCACTTTGATTTATTGCGCTATCTGTAATAGCACCCGAGATATCACCAGATATATATTGGATTTTCCCCTGGCCCTGAGTGTCCGGCCACATGAGACTGTGGTTTTCTCGGCCCCTGGTGGTCCGAGGTCGTTCCCGCTGCACAGATTCATGCGCCAGGGCCTCCTACAGACAATGCACTTTCGTTTATTGCGCTATCTCTAACAGCACCCGAGATATCAGCAGATATATATTGGATTTTTCACTGACCCTGAGTGTCCGGCCCCATGAGACGGTCGTTTTCTCGGCCCCTGGTGGTCCGAGGTCGTTCCCGCTGCACAGATTCATGCGCCAGGGCCTCCTGCAGATAATTCACTTTGGTTTATTGCGCTATCTCTAATAGCACCCGAGATATCAGCAGATATATATTGGATTTTTCACTGACCCTGAGTGACCGGCCCCATGAGACGGTAGTTTTCTCGGCCCCTGGTGGTCCGAGGTCGTTCCCGCTGCACAGATTCATGCGCCAGGGCCTCCTGCAGACAATGCACTTTGATTTATTGCGCTATCTGTAATAGCACCCGAGATATCACCAGATATATGCTGGATTTTTACATGACCTTGGGTGACGGCTTCCGAATATCTGTAATTTCCTCGGCCCTTGGTGGTCCGAGGTCGTTCCCGCTGCACAGATTCATTCGCCTGGGCCTCCTACAGACAATGCACTTTGGTTTATTGCGCTATCTGTTATAGCACCCGAGATATCACCAGATATATATTGGATTTTTCCCTGACCCTGAGTGTCCGGCTCCATAAGACGGTGATTTTCTCGTCCCCTGGTGGTCCGACGTCGTTCCCGCTATCCAGATTCATTCGCCTGGGCCTCCTACAGACAATGCACTTTGGTTTATTGCGCTATCTGTTATAGCACCCGAGATATCACCAGATATATATTGGATTTTCCCCTGACCCTGAGTGTCCGGCCCCATGAGACTGTGGTTTTCTCGGCCCCTGGTGGTCCGAGGTCGTTCCCGCTGCACAGATTCATGGGCCAGGGCCTCCTGCAGACAATGCACTTTGATTTATTGCGCTATCTGTAATAGCACCCGAGATATCACCAGATATATATTGGATTTTTCCATGACCCTGAGTGTCCGGCCCCATGAGACGGTGGTTTTCTCGGCCCCTGGTGATCCGAGGTCGCTCCCGCTTCCCAGATTCATGCGACAGGGCCTCCTACAGACAATGCACTTTGATATATTGCGCTATCGGTAATAGGAGCCGAGATATCACCAGATATATATTGGATTTTTCACTGACCCTGAGTGTCCGGCCCCATGAGACGGTAGTTTTCTCGGCCCCTGGTGGTCCGAGGTCGTTCCCGCTGCACAGATTCATGCGCCAGGGCCTGCTGCAGATAATTCACTTTGGTTTATTGCGCTATCTCTAATAGCACCCGAGATATCACCAGATATATATTGGATTTTCCCCTGACCCTGAGTGTCCGGCCCCATGAGACTGTGGTTTTCTCGGCCCCTGGTGGTCCGAGGTCGTTCCCGCTGCACAGATTCATGCGCCAGGGCCTCCTACAGACAATGCACTTTGATTTATTGCGCTATCTGTAATAGCACCCGAGATATCAGCAGATATATATTGGATTTTTCACTGACCCTGAGTGTTCGGCCCCATGAGACGGTCGTTTTCTCGGCCCCTGGTGGTCCGAGGTCGTTCCCGCTGCACAGATTCATGCGCCAGGGCCTGCTGCAGATAATTCACTTTGATTTATTGCGCTATCTGTAATAGCACCCGAGATATCACCACATATATATTGGATTTTTCACTGACCCTGAGTATCCGGCCCCATGAGACGGTGGTTTTCTCGGTCCCTGGTGTTCCGAGGTCGTTCCCGCTGCACAGAATCATACGGCAGGGCCTCCTACGGACAATGCACTTTCGTTTATTGCGCTATCTGTAATAGCACCCGAGATATCACCAGATATATATTGCATTTTACCCTGACCCTGAGTGTCCGGCCCCATGAGACTGTGGTTTTCTCGGCCCCTGGTCGTCCGAGGTCGTTCCCGCTGCACAGATTCATGCGACAGGGCCTCCTACAGACAATGCACTTTGATTTATTGCGCTATCTGTAATAGCACCCGAGATATCACCAGATATATATTGGATTTTACCCTGACCCTGAGTGTCCGGCCCCATGAGACGGTCGTTGTCTCGGCCCCTGGAGGTCCGAGGACGTTTCCGCTGCAGAGATTCATGCGCCAGGGCCTCCTACAGGTAATGCACTTTGATTTATTGCGCTATCTGTAATAGCACCCGAGATATCACCAGATATATATTGGATTTTTCCCTTACC
The DNA here is from genome assembly GCF_051020985.1 of Nomia melanderi. Classification (NCBI taxonomy): domain Eukaryota; kingdom Metazoa; phylum Arthropoda; class Insecta; order Hymenoptera; family Halictidae; genus Nomia; species Nomia melanderi. The sequence goes on from NW_027475142.1 coordinate 85,601, forward strand.
CTGAGTGTCCGGCCCCATGAGAAGGTGGTTGTCTCGCCCCTGGTGGTCCGAGGTCGTTCCCGCTGCACAGATTCATGCGCCAGGGCCTCCTACAGACAATGCACTTTGATTTATTGCGCTATCTGTAATAGCAGCGGAGATATCACCAGATATATATTGGATTTTTCACTGACCCTGAGTGTCCGGCCCCATGAGGCGGTCGTTTCCTCGGCTCCTGGTGGTCCGAGGTCGTTCCCGCTGCACAGATTCATGCGCCAGGGCCTCCTACAGACAATGCACTTTGATTTATTGCGCTATCTGTCATAGCACCCGAGATATCACCAGATATATATTGGGTTTTACCCTGACCCTGTGTGTCCGGCCCCATGAGACTGTGGTTTTCTCGGCCCCTGGTGGTCAGAGGTCGTTCCCGTTGCACAGATTCATGCGCCAGGGCCTCCAGCAGATAATTCACTTTGGTTTATTGCGCTATCTGTAATAGCACCCTAGATATCACCAGATCTATATTGGATTTTCCCCTGACCCTGAGTGTCCGGCCCCATGAGACTGTGGTTTTCTCGGCCCCTGGTGGTCCGAGGTCGTTCCCGTTGCACAGATTCATGCGCCAGGGCCTCCTGCAGATAATTCACTTTGGTTTATTGCGCTATCTCTAATAGCACCCGAGATATCACCAGATATATATTGGAATTTTCCCTGACCCTGTGTGAACGGCCCCATGAGACTGTGGTTTTCTCGGCCCCTGGTGGTCCGAGGTCGTTCCCGCTGCACAGGTTCATGCGCCAGGGTCTCCTACAGACAATGCACTTTGATTTATTGCGCTATCTGTAATAGCACCCGAGATATCACCACCTATATATTGGATTTTTCCCTGACCCTGAGCGTCCGGCCCCATGAGACGGTCGTTTTCTCGGCCCCTGGTGGTCCGAGGTCGTTCCCGCTGCACAGGTTCATGCGCCAGGGTCTCCTACAGACAATCCACTTTGATTTATTGCGGTATCTGTAATAGCACCCGAGATATCACCATATATATATTGGATTTTTCACTGACCCTGAGTGTCCTGCCCCATGTGACGGTGGTTTTCTCGGCCCCTGGTGTTCCGAGGTCGTCCCCGTTGCACAGATTCATGCGCCAGGGCCTCATGCAGATAATTCACTTTGGTTTATTGCGCTATCTATAATAGCACCCGAGATATCACCAGATATATATTGGATTTTCCCCTGACCCTGATTGTCTGGCCCCGTGAGACTGTGGTTTTCTCGGCCCCTGGTCGTCCGAGGTCGTTCCCGCTGAACAGATTCATGCGCCAGGGCCTCCTACAGACAATGCACTTTGATTTATTGCGCTATCTGTAATAGCACCCGAGATATCACCAGATATATATTGGATTTTACCCTGACCCTGAGTGTCCGGCCCCATGAGACGGTCGTTGTCTCGGCCCCTGGAGGTCCGAGGACGTTCACGCTGCACAGATTCTTGCGCCAGGGCCTCCTACAGGTAATGCACTTTGATTTATTGCGCTATCTGTAATAGCACCCGAGATATCACCAGATCTATATTGGATTTTCCACTGACCCTGAGTGTCCGGCCCCATGAGACTGTGGTTTTCTCGGCCCCTGGAGGTCCGAGGACGTTCCCGCTGCACAGATTCATGCGCCAGGGCCTCCTGCAGATAATTCACGTTGGTTTATTGCGCTATCTCTAATAGCACCCGAGATATCACCAGATATATATTGGATTTTCCCCTGACCCTGAGTGTCCCGCCCCATGAGACTGTGGTTTTCTCTGCCCCTGGTGGTCCGAGGTCGTTCCCGTTGCACAGATTCATGCGCCAGGGCCTCCTGCAGATAATTCACTTTGGTTTATTGCGCTATCTCTAATAGCACCCGAGATATCACCAGATCTATATTGGATTTTCCCCTGACCCTGAGTGTCCGGCCCCATGAGACGGTCGTTGTCTCGGCCCCTGGAGGTCCGAGGACGTTCCCGCTGCACAGATTCATGCGCCAGGGCCTCCTACAGGTAATGCACTTTGATTTATTGCGCTATCTGTAATAGCACCCGAGATATCACCAGATCTATATTGGATTTTCCCCTGACCCTGAGTGTCCGGCCCCATGAGACTGTGGTTTTCTCGGCCCCTGGAGGTCCGAGGACGTTCCCGCTGCACAGATTCATGCGCCAGGGCCTCCTACAGACAATGCACTTTGATTTATTGCGCTATCTGTAATTGCACCCGAGATATCACCAGATCTATATTGGATTTTCCCCTGACCCTGAGTGTCCGGCCCCATGAGACTGTGGTTTTCTCGGCCCCTGGTGGTCCGAGGTCGTTCCCGCTGCACAGATTCATGCGCCAGGGCCTCCTGCAGATAATTCACTTTGGTTTATTGCGCTATCTCTAATAGCACCCGAGATATCAGCAGATATATATTGGATTTTTCACTGACCCTGAGTGACCGGCCCCATGAGACGGTAGTTTTCTCGGCCCCTGGTGGTCCGAGGTCGTTCCCGCTGCACAGATTCATGCGCCAGGGCCTCCTGCAGACAATGCACTTTGATTTATTGCGCTATCTGTAATAGCACCCGAGATATCACCAGATATATGCTGGATTTTTACACGACCTTGGGTGACGGATTCCCAATATCTGTAATTTCCTCGGCCCTTGGTGGTCCGAGGTCGTTCCCGCTGCACAGATTCATTCGCCTGGGCCTCCTACAGACAATGCACTTTGGTTTATTGCGCTATCTGTTATAGCACCCGAGATATCACCAGATATATATTGGATTTTTCCCTGACCCTGAGTGTCCGGCCCCATGAGACTGTGGTTTTCTCGGCCCCTGGTGGTCCGAGGTCGTTCCCGCTGCACAGATTCATGGGCCAGGGCCTCCTGCAGACAATGCACTTTGATTTATTGCGCTATCTGTAATAGCACCCGAGATATCACCAGATATATATTGGATTTTCCCCTGACCCTGAGTGTCCGGCCCCATGAGACTGTGGTTTTCTCGGCCCCTGGTGGTCCGAGGTCGTTCCCGCTGCACAGATTCATGGGCCAGGGCCTCCTGCAGACAATGCACTTTGATTTATTGCGCTATCTGTAATAGCACCCGAGATATCACCAGATATATATTGGATTTTTCCATGACCCTGAGTGTCCGGCCCCATGAGACGGTGGTTTTCTCGGCCCTTGGTGATCCGAGGTCGCTCCCGCTTCCCAGATTCATGCGACAGGGCCTCCTACAGACAATGCACTTTGATATATTGCGCTATCGGTAATAGGAGCCGAGATATCACCAGATATATATTGGATTTTTCACTGACCCTGAGTGTCCGGCCCCATGAGACGGTAGTTTTCTCGGCCCCTGGTGGTCCGAGGTCGTTCCCGCTGCACAGATTCATGCGCCAGGGCCTCCTACAGACAATGCACTTTGATTTATTGCGCTATCTGTAATAGCACCCGAGATATCAGCAGATATATATTGGATTTTTCACTGACCCTGAGTGTTCGGCCCCATGAGACGGTCGTTTTCTCGGCCCCTGGTGGTCCGAGGTCGTTCCCGCTGCACAGATTCATGTGCCAGGGCCTCCTACAGGTAATGCACTTTGATTTAGTGCGCTATCTGTAATAGCACCCCAGATATCACCAGATCTATATTGGATTTTCCCCTGACCCTGAGTGTCCGGCCCCATGAGACTGTGGTTTTCGCGTCCCCTGGTGGTCCGAGGTCGTTCCCGTTGCACAGATTCATGCGCCAGGGCCTCCTGCAGATAATTCACTCTGGTTTATTGCGCTATCTGTAATAGCACCCTAGATATCACCAGATCTATATTGGATTTTCCCCTGACTCTGAGTGTCCGGCCCCATGAGACTGTGGTTTTCTCGGCCCCTGGTGGTCCGAGGTCGTTCCCGTTGCACAGATTCATGCGCCAGGGCCTCCTGCAGATAATTCACTTTGGTTTATTGCGCTATCTCTAATAGCACCCGAGATATCACCAGATATATATTGGATTTTTCACTGACCCTGAGCGTCCGGCCCCATGAGACGGTCGTTTTCTCGGCCCCTGGTGGTCCGAGGTCGTTCCCGCTGCACAGGTTCATGCGCCAGGGTCTCCTATAGACAATGCACTTTGATTTATTGCGCTATCTGTAATAGCACCCGAGATATCACCAGATATATATTGGATTTTACCCTGACCCTGAGTGTCCGGCCCCATGAGACGGTCGTTGTCTCGGCCCCTGGAGGTCCGAGGACGTACCCGCTGCACAGATTCATGCGCCAGGGCGTCCTACAAGTAATGCACTTTGATTTATTGCGCTATCTGTAATAGCACCCGAGATATCACCAGATCTATATTGGATTTTCCCCTGTCCCTGAGTGTCCGGCCCCATGAGACTGTGGTTTTCTCGGCCCCTGGTGGTCCGAGGTCGTTCCCGTTGCACAGATTCATGCGCCAGGGACTCCTGCAGATAATTCACTTTGGTTTATTGCGCTATCTGTAATAGCACCCGAGATATCACCAGATCTATATTGGATTTTCCCCTGACCACGAGTGTTCGGCCCCATGAGACTGTGGTTTTCTCGGCCCCTGGTGGTCCGAGGTCGTTCCCGTTGCACAGATTCATGCGCCAGGGCCACCTGCTGATAATTCACTTTGGTTTATTGCGCTATCTCTAATAGCACCCGAGATATCACCAGATATATATTGGATTTTTCACTGAACCTGAGTGTCCGGCCCCATGAGACGGTGGTTTTCTTGGTCCCTGGTGTTCCGAGGTCGTTCCCGCTGCACAGATTCATGCACCAGGGCCTCCTACAGACAATGCACTTTGATTTATTGCGCTACCTGTAATAGCACCCGAGATATCGCCAGATATATATTGGATTTTACACTGACCCTGAGTGTCCGGCCCCATGAGACAGTGGTTTTTTCGGCCCCTGGTGGTCCGAGGTCGTTTCCGCTGCACAGATTCATGCGCCAGGGCCTCCTGCAGATAATTCACTTTGGTTTATTGCGCTATCTCTAATAGCACCCGTGATATCAGCAGATATATATTGGATTTTTCACTGACCCTGAGTGACCGGCCCCATGAGACTGTGGTTTTCTCGGCCCCTGGTGGTCCGAGGTCGTTCCCGCTGCACAGATTCATGCGCCAGCGCCTCCTACAGACAATGCACTTTCATTTATTGCGCTATCTCTAATAGCACCCGAGATATCAGCAGATATATATTGGATTTTTCACTGACCCTGAGTGACCGGCCCCATGAGACGGTAGTTTTCTCGGCCCCTGGTGGTCCGAGGTCGTTCCCGCTGCACAGATTCATGCGCCAGGGCCTACTGCAGATAATTCACTTTGATTTATTGCGCTATCTGTAATAGCACCCGAGATATCACCACATATATATTGGATTTTTCACTGACCCTGAGTGTCCGGCCCCATGAGACTGTGGTTTTCTCGGCCCCTGGTGGTCCGAGGTCGTTCCCGCTGCACAGATTCATGGGCCAGGGCCTCCTGCAGACAATGCACTTTGATTTATTGCGCTATCTGTAATAGCACCCGAGATATCACCAGATATATATTGGATTTTTCCATGACCCTGAGTGTCCGGCCCCATGAGACGGTGGTTTTCTCGGCCCCTGGTGATCCGAGGTCGCTCCCGCTTCCCAGATTCATGCGACAGGGCCTCCTACAGACAATGCACTTTGATATATTGCGCTATCGGTAATAGGAGCCGAGATATCACCAGATATATATTGGATTTTTCACTGACCCTGAGTGTCCGGCCCCATGAGACGGTAGTTTTCTCGGCCCCTGGTGGTCCGAGGTCGTTCCCGCTGCACAGATTCATGCGCCAGGGCCTGCTGCAGATAATTCACTTTGGTTTATTGCGCTATCTCTAATAGCACCCGAGATATCACCAGATATATATTGGATTTTCCCCTGACCCTGAGTGTCCGGCCCCATGAGACTGTGGTTTTCTCGGCCCCTGGTGGTCCGAGGTCGTTCCCGCTGCACAGATTCATGCGCCAGGGCCTCCTACAGACAATGCACTTTGATTTATTGCGCTATCTGTAATAGCACCCGAGATATCAGCAGATATATATTGGATTTTTCACTGACCCTGAGTGTTCGGCCCCATGAGACGGTCGTTTTCTCGGCCCCTGGTGGTCCGAGGTCGTTCCCGCTGCACAGATTCATGCGCCAGGGCCTACTGCAGATAATTCACTTTGATTTATTGCGCTATCTGTAATAGCACCCGAGATATCACCACATATATATTGGATTTTTCACTGACCCTGAGTATCCGGCCCCATGAGACGGTGGTTTTCTCGGTCCCTGGTGTTCCGAGGTCGTTCCCGCTGCACAGAATCATACGGCAGGGCCTCCTACGGACAATGCACTTTCGTTTATTGCGCTATCTGTAATAGCACCCGAGATATCACCAGATATATATTGCATTTTACCCTGACCCTGAGTGTCCGGCCCCATGAGACTGTGGTTTTCTCGGCCCCTGGTCGTCCGAGGTCGTACCCGCTGCACAGATTCATGCGACAGGGCCTACTACAGACAATGCACTTTGATTTATTGCGCTATCTGTAATAGCACCCGAGATATCACCAGATATATATTGGATTTTACCCTGACCCTGAGGGTCCGGCCCCATGAGACGGTCGTTGTCTCGGCCCCTGGAGGTCCGAGGACGTTTCCGCTGCAGAGATTCATGCGCCAGGGCCTCCTACAGGTAACGCACTTTGATTTATTGCGCTATCTGTAATAGCACCCGAGATATCACCAGATATATATTGGATTTTTCCCTTACCCTGAGTGTCCGGCCCCATGAGAAGGTGGTTGTCTCGCCCCTGGTGGTCCGAGGTCGTTCCCGCTGCACAGATTCATGCGCCAGGGCCTCCTACAGACAATGCACTTTGATTTATTGCGCTATCTGTAATAGCAGCGGAGATATCACCAGATATATATTGGATTTTTCACTGACCCTGAGTGTCCGGCCCCATGAGACTGTGGTTTTCTCGGCCCCTGGTGGTCCGAGGTCGTTCCCGCTGCACAGATTCATGCGCCAGGGCCTCCTACAGACAATGCACTTTGATTTATTGCGCTATCTGTAATAGCACCCGAGATATCAGCAGATATATATTGGATTTTTCACTGACCCTGAGTGTTCGGCCCCATGAGACGGTCGTTTTCTCGGCCCCTGGTGGTCCGAGGTCGTTCCCGCTGCACAGATTCATGTGCCAGGGCCTCCTACAGGTAATGCACTTTGATTTATTGCGCTATCTGTAATAGCACCCCAGATATCACCAGATCTATATTGGATTTTCCCCTGACCCTGAGTGTCCGGCCCCATGAGACTGTGGTTTTCGCGGCCCCTGGTGGTCCGAGGTCGTTCCCGTTGCACAGATTCATGCGCCAGGGCCTCCTGCAGATTATTCACTTTGGTTTATTGCGCTATCTGTAATAGCACCCTAGATATCACCAGATCTATATTGGATTTTCCCCTGACTCTGAGTGTCCGGCCCCATGAGACTGTGGTTTTCTCGGCCCCTGGTGGTCCGAGGTCGTTCCCGTTGCACAGATTCATGCGCCAGGGCCTCCTGCAGATAATTCACTTTGGTTTATTGCGCTATCTCTAATAGCACCCGAGATATCACCAGATATATATTGGATTTTTCACTGACCCTGAGCGTCCGGCCCCATGAGACGGTCGTTTTCTCGGCCCCTGGTGGTCCGAGGTCGTTCCCGCTGCACAGGTTCATGCGCCAGGGTCTCCTATAGACAATGCACTTTGATTTATTGCGCTATCTGTAATAGCACCCGAGATATCACCAGATATATATTGGATTTTACCCTGACCCTGAGTGTCCGGCCCCATGAGACGGTCGTTGTCTCGGCCCCTGGAGGTCCGAGGACGTACCCGCTGCACAGATTCATGCGCCAGGGCGTCCTACAAGTAATGCACTTTGATTTATTGCGCTATCTGTAATAGCACCCGAGATATCACCAGATCTATATTGGATTTTCCCCTGTCCCTGAGTGTCCGGCCCCATGAGACTGTGGTTTTCTCGGCCCCTGGTGGTCCGAGGTCGTTCCCGTTGCACAGATTCATGCGCCAGGGACTCCTGCAGATAATTCACTTTGGTTTATTGCGCTATCTGTAATAGCACCCGAGATATCACCAGATCTATATTGGATTTTCCCCTGACCACGAGTGTTCGGCCCCATGAGACTGTGGTTTTCTCGGCCCCTGGTGGTCCGAGGTCGTTCCCGTTGCACAGATTCATGCGCCAGGGCCACCTGCTGATAATTTACTTTGGTTTATTGCGCTATCTCTAATAGCACCCGAGATATCACCAGATATATATTGGATTTTTCACTGAACCTGAGTGTCCGGCCCCATGAGACGGTGGTTTTCTTGGTCCCTGGTGTTCCGAGGTCGTTCCCGCTGCACAGATTCATGCACCAGGGCCTCCTACAGACAATGCACTTTGATTTATTGCGCTACCTGTAATAGCACCCGAGATATCGCCAGATATATATTGGATTTTACACTGACCCTGAGTGTCCGGCCCCATGAGACAGTGGTTTTTTCGGCCCCTGGTGGTCCGAGGTCGTTTCCGCTGCACAGATTCATGCGCCAGGGCCTCCTGCAGATAATTCACTTTGGTTTATTGCGCTATCTCTAATAGCACCCGTGATATCAGCAGATATATATTGGATTTTTCACTGACCCTGAGTGACCGGCCCCATGAGACTGTGGTTTTCTCGGCCCCTGGTGGTCCGAGGTCGTTCCCGCTGCACAGATTCATGCGCCAGCGCCTCCTACAGACAATGCACTTTCATTTATTGCGCTATCTCTAATAGCACCCGAGATATCAGCAGATATATATTGGATTTTTCACTGACCCTGAGTGACCGGCCCCATGAGACGGTAGTTTTCTCGGCCCCTGGTGGTCCGAGGTCGTTCCCGCTGCACAGATTCATGCGCCAGGGCCTACTGCAGATAATTCACTTTGATTTATTGCGCTATCTGTAATAGCACCCGAGATATCACCACATATATATTGGATTTTTCACTGACCCTGAGTGTCCGGCCCCATGAGACTGTGGTTTTCTCGGCCCCTGGTGGTCCGAGGTCGTTCCCGCTGCACAGATTCATGGGCCAGGGCCTCCTGCAGACAATGCACTTTGATTTATTGCGCTATCTGTAATAGCACCCGAGATATCACCAGATATATATTGGATTTTTCCATGACCCTGAGTGTCCGGCCCCATGAGACGGTGGTTTTCTCGGCCCCTGGTGATCCGAGGTCGCTCCCGCTTCCCAGATTCATGCGACAGGGCCTCCTACAGACAATGCACTTTGATATATTGCGCTATCGGTAATAGGAGCCGAGATATCACCAGATATATATTGGATTTTTCACTGACCCTGAGTGTCCGGCCCCATGAGACGGTAGTTTTCTCGGCCCCTGGTGGTCCGAGGTCGTTCCCGCTGCACAGATTCATGCGCCAGGGCCTGCTGCAGATAATTCACTTTGGTTTATTGCGCTATCTCTAATAGCACCCGAGATATCAGCAGATATATATTGGATTTTTCACTGACCCTGAGTGACCGGCCCCATGAGACGGTAGTTTTCTCGGCCCCTGGTGGTCCGAGGTCGTTCCCGCTGCACAGATTCATGCGCCAGGGCCTACTGCAGATAATTCACTTTGATTTATTGCGCTATCTGTAATAGCACCCGAGATATCACCACATATATATTGGATTTTTCACTGACCCTGAGTGTCCGGCCCCATGAGACTGTGGTTTTCTCGGCCCCTGGTGGTCCGAGGTCGTTCCCGCTGCACAGATTCATGGGCCAGGGCCTCCTGCAGACAATGCACTTTGATTTATTGCGCTATCTGTAATAGCACCCGAGATATCACCAGATATATATTGGATTTTTCCATGACCCTGAGTGTCCGGCCCCATGAGACGGTGGTTTTCTCGGCCCCTGGTGATCCGAGGTCGCTCCCGCTTCCCAGATTCATGCGACAGGGCCTCCTACAGACAATGCACTTTGATATATTGCGCTATCGGTAATAGGAGCCGAGATATCACCAGATATATATTGGATTTTTCACTGACCCTGAGTGTCCGGCCCCATGAGACGGTAGTTTTCTCGGCCCCTGGTGGTCCGAGGTCGTTCCCGCTGCACAGATTCATGCGCCAGGGCCTGCTGCAGATAATTCACTTTGGTTTATTGCGCTATCTCTAATAGCACCCGAGATATCACCAGATATATATTGGATTTTCCCCTGACCCTGAGTGTCCGGCCCCATGAGACTGTGGTTTTCTCGGCCCCTGGTGGTCCGAGGTCGTTCCCGCTGCACAGATTCATGCGCCAGGGCCTCCTACAGACAATGCACTTTGATTTATTGCGCTATCTGTAATAGCACCCGAGATATCAGCAGATATATATTGGATTTTTCACTGACCCTGAGTGTTCGGCCCCATGAGACGGTCGTTTTCTCGGCCCCTGGTGGTCCGAGGTCGTTCCCGCTGCACAGATTCATGCGCCAGGGCCTACTGCAGATAATTCACTTTGATTTATTGCGCTATCTGTAATAGCACCCGAGATATCACCACATATATATTGGATTTTTCACTGACCCTGAGTATCCGGCCCCATGAGACGGTGGTTTTCTCGGTCCCTGGTGTTCCGAGGTCGTTCCCGCTGCACAGAATCATACGGCAGGGCCTCCTACGGACAATGCACTTTCGTTTATTGCGCTATCTGTAATAGCACCCGAGATATCACCAGATATATATTGCATTTTACCCTGACCCTGAGTGTCCGGCCCCATGAGACTGTGGTTTTCTCGGCCCCTGGTCGTCCGAGGTCGTACCCGCTGCACAGATTCATGCGACAGGGCCTACTACAGACAATGCACTTTGATTTATTGCGCTATCTGTAATAGCACCCGAGATATCACCAGATATATATTGGATTTTACCCTGACCCTGAGGGTCCGGCCCCATGAGACGGTCGTTGTCTCGGCCCCTGGAGGTCCGAGGACGTTTCCGCTGCAGAGATTCATGCGCCAGGGCCTCCTACAGGTAATGCACTTTGATTTATTGCGCTATCTGTAATAGCACCCGAGATATCACCAGATATATATTGGATTTTTCCCTTACCCTGAGTGTCCGGCCCCATGAGAAGGTGGTTGTCTCGCCCCTGGTGGTCCGAGGTCGTTCCCGCTGCACAGATTCATGCGCCAGGGCCTCCTACAGACAATGCACTTTGATTTATTGCGCTATCTGTAATAGCAGCGGAGATATCACCAGATATATATTGGATTTTTCACTGACCCTGAGTGTCCGGCCCCATGAGACTGTGGTTTTCTCGGCCCCTGGTGGTCCGAGGTCGTTCCCGCTGCACAGATTCATGCGCCAGGGCCTCCTACAGACAATGCACTTTGATTTATTGCGCTATCTGTAATAGCACCCGAGATATCAGCAGATATATATTGGATTTTTCACTGACCCTGAGTGTTCGGCCCCATGAGACGGTCGTTTTCTCGGCCCCTGGTGGTCCGAGGTCGTTCCCGCTGCACAGATTCATGTGCCAGGGCCTCCTACAGGTAATGCACTTTGATTTATTGCGCTATCTGTAATAGCACCCCAGATATCACCAGATCTATATTGGATTTTCCCCTGACCCTGAGTGTCCGGCCCCATGAGACTGTGGTTTTCGCGGCCCCTGGTGGTCCGAGGTCGTTCCCGTTGCACAGATTCATGCGCCAGGGCCTCCTGCAGATAATTCACTTTGGTTTATTGCGCTATCTGTAATAGCACCCTAGATATCACCAGATCTATATTGGATTTTCCCCTGACTCTGAGTGTCCGGCCCCATGAGACTGTGGTTTTCTCGGCCCCTGGTGGTCCGAGGTCGTTCCCGTTGCACAGATTCATGCGCCAGGGCCTCCTGCAGATAATTCACTTTGGTTTATTGCGCTATCTCTAATAGCACCCGAGATATCACCAGATATATATTGGATTTTTCACTGACCCTGAGCGTCCGGCCCCATGAGACGGTCGTTTTCTCGGTCCCTGGTGGTCCGAGGTCGTTCCCGCTGCACAGGTTCATGCGCCAGGGTCTCCTATAGACAATGCACTTTGATTTATTGCGCTATCTGTAATAGCACCCGAGATATCACCAGATATATATTGGATTTTACCCTGACCCTGAGTGTCCGGCCCCATGAGACGGTCGTTGTCTCGGCCCCTGGAGGTCCGAGGACGTACCCGCTGCACAGATTCATGCGCCAGGGCGTCCTACAAGTAATGCACTTTGATTTATTGCGCTATCTGTAATAGCACCCGAGATATCACCAGATCTATATTGGATTTTCCCCTGTCCCTGAGTGTCCGGCCCCATGAGACTGTGGTTTTCTCGGCCCCTGGTGGTCCGAGGTCGTTCCCGTTGCACAGATTCATGCGCCAGGGACTCCTGCAGATAATTCACTTTGGTTTATTGCGCTATCTGTAATAGCACCCGAGATATCACCAGATCTATATTGGATTTTCCCCTGACCACGAGTGTTCGGCCCCATGAGACTGTGGTTTTCTCGGCCCCTGGTGGTCCGAGGTCGTTCCCGTTGCACAGATTCATGCGCCAGGGCCACCTGCTGATAATTTACTTTGGTTTATTGCGCTATCTCTAATAGCACCCGAGATATCACCAGATATATATTGGATTTTTCACTGAACCTGAGTGTCCGGCCCCATGAGACGGTGGTTTTCTTGGTCCCTGGTGTTCCGAGGTCGTTCCCGCTGCACAGATTCATGCACCAGGGCCTCCTACAGACAATGCACTTTGATTTATTGCGCTACCTGTAATAGCACCCGAGATATCGCCAGATATATATTGGATTTTACACTGACCCTGAGTGTCCGGCCCCATGAGACAGTGGTTTTTTCGGCCCCTGGTGGTCCGAGGTCGTTTCCGCTGCACAGATTCATGCGCCAGGGCCTCCTGCAGATAATTCACTTTGGTTTATTGCGCTATCTCTAATAGCACCCGTGATATCAGCAGATATATATTGGATTTTTCACTGACCCTGAGTGACCGGCCCCATGAGACTGTGGTTTTCTCGGCCCCTGGTGGTCCGAGGTCGTTCCCGCTGCACAGATTCATGCGCCAGCGCCTCCTACAGACAATGCACTTTCATTTATTGCGCTATCTCTAATAGCACCCGAGATATCAGCAGATATATATTGGATTTTTCACTGACCCTGAGTGACCGGCCCCATGAGACGGTAGTTTTCTCGGCCCCTGGTGGTCCGAGGTCGTTCCCGCTGCACAGATTCATGCGCCAGGGCCTACTGCAGATAATTCACTTTGATTTATTGCGCTATCTGTAATAGCACCCGAGATATCACCACATATATATTGGATTTTTCACTGACCCTGAGTGTCCGGCCCCATGAGACTGTGGTTTTCTCGGCCCCTGGTGGTCCGAGGTCGTTCCCGCTGCACAGATTCATGGGCCAGGGCCTCCTGCAGACAATGCACTTTGATTTATTGCGCTATCTGTAATAGCACCCGAGATATCACCAGATATATATTGGATTTTTCCATGACCCTGAGTGTCCGGCCCCATGAGACGGTGGTTTTCTCGGCCCCTGGTGATCCGAGGTCGCTCCCGCTTCCCAGATTCATGCGACAGGGCCTCCTACAGACAATGCACTTTGATATATTGCGCTATCGGTAATAGGAGCCGAGATATCACCAGATATATATTGGATTTTTCACTGACCCTGAGTGTCCGGCCCCATGAGACGGTAGTTTTCTCGGCCCCTGGTGGTCCGAGGTCGTTCCCGCTGCACAGATTCATGCGCCAGGGCCTGCTGCAGATAATTCACTTTGGTTTATTGCGCTATCTCTAATAGCACCCGAGATATCACCAGATATATATTGGATTTTCCCCTGACCCTGAGTGTCCGGCCCCATGAGACTGTGGTTTTCTCGGCCCCTGGTGGTCCGAGGTCGTTCCCGCTGCACAGATTCATGCGCCAGGGCCTCCTACAGACAATGCACTTTGATTTATTGCGCTATCTGTAATAGCACCCGAGATATCAGCAGATATATATTGGATTTTTCACTGACCCTGAGTGTTCGGCCCCATGAGACGGTCGTTTTCTCGGCCCCTGGTGGTCCGAGGTCGTTCCCGCTGCACAGATTCATGCGCCAGGGCCTACTGCAGATAATTCACTTTGATTTATTGCGCTATCTGTAATAGCACCCGAGATATCACCACATATATATTGGATTTTTCACTGACCCTGAGTATCCGGCCCCATGAGACGGTGGTTTTCTCGGTCCCTGGTGTTCCGAGGTCGTTCCCGCTGCACAGAATCATACGGCAGGGCCTCCTACGGACAATGCACTTTCGTTTATTGCGCTATCTGTAATAGCACCCGAGATATCACCAGATATATATTGCATTTTACCCTGACCCTGAGTGTCCGGCCCCATGAGACTGTGGTTTTCTCGGCCCCTGGTCGTCCGAGGTCGTTCCCGCTGCACAGATTCATGCGACAGGGCCTCCTACAGACAATGCACTTTGATTTATTGCGCTATCTGTAATAGCACCCGAGATATCACCAGATATATATTGGATTTTACCCTGACCCTGAGTGTCCGGCCCCATGAGACGGTCGTTGTCTCGGCCCCTGGAGGTCCGAGGACATTTCCGCTGCAGAGATTCATGCGCCAGGGCCTCCTACAGGTAATGCACTTTGATTTATTGCGCTATCTGTAATAGCACCCGAGATATCACCAGATATATATTGGATTTTTCCCTTACCCTGAGTGTCCGGCCCCATGAGAAGGTGGTTGTCTCGCCCCTGGTGGTCCGAGGTCGTTCCCGCTGCACAGATTCATGCGCCAGGGCCTCCTACAGACAATGCACTTTGATTTATTGCGCTATCTGTAATAGCAGCGGAGATATCACCAGATATATATTGGATTTTTCACTGACCCTGAGTGTCCGGCCCCATGAGGCGGTCGTTTCCTCGGCTCCTGGTGGTCCGAGGTCGTTCCCGCTGCACAGATTCATGCGCCAGGGCCTCCTACAGACAATGCACTTTGATTTATTGCGCTATCTGTCATAGCACCCGAGATATCACCAGATATATATTGGGTTTTACCCTGACCCTGTGTGTCCGGCCCCATGAGACTGTGGTTTTCTCGGCCCCTGGTGGTCCGAGGTCGTTCCCGTTGCACAGATTCATGCGCTAGGGCCTCCAGCAGATAATTCACTTTGGTTTATTGCGCTATCTGTAATAGCACCCTAGATATCACCAGATCTATATTGGATTTTCCCCTGACCCTGAGTGTCCGGCCCCATGAGACTGTGGTTTTCTCGGCCCCTGGCGGTCCGAGGTCGTTCCCGTTGCACAGATTCATGCGCCAGGGCCTCCTGCAGATAATTCACTTTGGTTTATTGCGCTATCTCTAATAGCACCCGAGATATCACCAGATATATATTGGATTTTCCCCTGACCCTGATTGTCTGGCCCCATGAGACTGTGGTTTTCTCGGCCCCTGGTCGTCCGAGGTCGTTCCCGCTGAACAGATTCATGCGCCAGGGCCTCCTACAGACAATGCACTTTGATTTATTGCGCTATCTGTAATAGCACCCGAGATATCACCAGATATATATTGGATTTTACCCTGACCCTGAGTGTCCGGCCCCATGAGACGGTCGTTGTCTCGGCCCCTGGAGGTCCGAGGACGTTCACGCTGCACAGATTCTTGCGCCAGGGCCTCCTACAGGTAATGCACTTTGATTTATTGCGCTATCTGTAATAGCACCCGAGATATCACCAGATCTATATTGGATTTTCCCCTGACCCTGAGTGTCCGGCCCCATGAGACTGTGGTTTTCTCGGCCCCTGGAGGTCCGAGGACGTTCCCGCTGCACAGATTCATGCGCCAGGGCCTCCTGCAGATAATTCACGTTGGTTTACTGCGCTATCTCTAATAGCACCCGAGATATCACCAGATATATATTGGATTTTCCCCTGACCCTGAGTGTCCCGCCCCATGAGACTGTGGTTTTCTCTGCCCCTGGTGGTCCGAGGTCGTTCCCGTTGCACAGATTCATGCGCCAGGGCCTCCTGCAGATAATTCACTTTGGTTTATTGCGCTATCTCTAATAGCACCCGAGATATCACCAGATCTATATTGGATTTTCCCCTGACCCTGAGTGTCCGGCCCCATGAGACGGTCGTTGTCTCGGCCCCTGGAGGTCCGAGGACGTTCCCGCTGCACAGATTCATGCGCCAGGGCCTCCTACAGGTAATGCACTTTGATTTATTGCGCTATCTGTAATAGCACCCGAGATATCACCAGATCTATATTGGATTTTCCCCTGACCCTGAGTGTCCGGCCCCATGAGACTGTGGTTTTCTCGGCCCCTGGAGGTCCGAGGACGTTCCCGCTGCACAGATTCATGCGCCAGGGCCTCCTACAGACAATGCACTTTGATTTATTGCGCTATCTGTAATAGCACCCGAGATATCACCAGATATATATTGGATTTTCCCCTGACCCTGAGTGTCCGGCCCCATGAGACTGTGGTTTTCTCGGCCCCTGGTGGTCCGAGGTCGTTCCCGCTGCACAGATTCATGCGCCAGGGCCTCCTGCAGATAATTCACTTTGGTTTATTGCGCTATCTCTAATAGCACCCGAGATATCAGCAGATATATATTGGATTTTTCACTGACCCTGAGTGACCGGCCCCATGAGACGGTAGTTTTCTCGGCCCCTGGTGGTCCGAGGTCGTTCCCGCTGCACAGATTCATGCGCCAGGGCCTCCTGCAGACAATGCACTTTGATTTATTGCGCTATCTGTAATAGCACCCGAGATATCACCAGATATATGCTGGATTTTTACATGACCTTGGGTGACGGATTCCCAATATCTGTAATTTCCTCGGCCCTTGGTGGTCCGAGGTCGTTCCCGCTGCACAGATTCATTCGCCTGGGCCTCCTACAGACAATGCACTTTGGTTTATTGCGCTATCTGTTATAGCACCCGAGATATCACCAGATATATATTGGATTTTTCCCTGACCCTGAGTGTCCGGCCCCATGAGACTGTGGTTTTCTCGGCCCCTGGTGGTCCGAGGTCGTTCCCGCTGCACAGATTCATGGGCCAGGGCCTCCTGCAGACAATGCACTTTGATTTATTGCGCTATGTGTAATAGCACCCGAGATATCACCAGATATATATTGGATTTTCCCCTGACCCTGAGTGTCCGGCCCCATGAGACTGTGGTTTTCTCGGCCCCTGGTGGTCCGAGGTCGTTCCCGCTGCACAGATTCATGGGCCAGGGCCTCCTGCAGACAATGCACTTTGATTTATTGCGCTATGTGTAATAGCACCCGAGATATCACCAGATATATATTGGATTTTCCCCTGACCCTGAGTGTCCGGCCCCATGAGACTGTGGTTTTCTCGGCCCCTGGTGGTCCGAGGTCGTTCCCGCTGCACAGATTCATGGGCCAGGGCCTCCTGCAGACAATGCACTTTGATTTATTGCGCTATCTGTAATAGCACCCGAGATATCACCAGATATATATTGGATTTTTCCATGACCCTGAGTGTCCGGCCCCATGAGACGGTGGTTTTCTCGGCCCTTGGTGATCCGAGGTCGCTCCCGCTTCCCAGATTCATGCGACAGGGCCTCCTACAGACAATGCACTTTGATATATTGCGCTATCGGTAATAGGAGCCGAGATATCACCAGATATATATTGGATTTTTCACTGACCCTGAGTGTCCGGCCCCATGAGACGGTAGTTTTCTCGGCCCCTGGTGGTCCGAGGTCGTTCCCGCTGCACAGATTCATGCGCCAGGGCCTGCTGCAGATAATTCACTTTGGTTTATTGCGCTATCTCTAATAGCACCCGAGATATCACCAGATATATATTGGATTTTCCCCTGACCCTGAGTGTCCGGCCCCATGAGACTGTGGTTTTCTCGGCCCCTGGTGGTCCGAGGTCGTTCCCGCTGCACAGATTCATGCGCCAGGGCCTCCTACAGACAATGCACTTTGATTTATTGCGCTATCTGTAATAGCACCCGAGATATCAGCAGATATATATTGGATTTTTCACTGACCCTGAGTGTTCGGCCCCATGAGACGGTCGTTTTCTCGGCCCCTGGTGGTCCGAGGTCGTTCCCGCTGCACAGATTCATGTGCCAGGGCCTCCTACAGGTAATGCACTTTGATTTATTGCGCTATCTGTAATAGCACCCCAGATATCACCAGATCTATATTGGATTTTCCCCTGACCCTGAGTGTCCGGCCCCATGAGACTGTGGTTTTCGCGGCCCCTGGTGGTCCGAGGTCGTTCCCGTTGCACAGATTCATGCGCCAGGGCCTCCTGCAGATAATTCACTTTGGTTTATTGCGCTATCTGTAATAGCACCCTAGATATCACCAGATCTATATTGGATTTTCCCCTGACTCTGAGTGTCCGGCCCCATGAGACTGTGGTTTTCTCGGCCCCTGGTGGTCCGAGGTCGTTCCCGTTGCACAGATTCATGCGCCAGGGCCTCCTGCAGATAATTCACTTTGGTTTATTGCGCTATCTCTAATAGCACCCGAGATATCACCAGATCTATATTGGATTTTCCCCTGACCACGAGTGTCCGGCCCCATGAGACTGTGGTTTTCTCGGCCCCTGGTGGTCCGAGGTCGTTCCCGTTGCACAGATTCATGCGCCAGGGCCACCTGCTGATAATTCACTTTGGTTTATTGCGCTATCTCTAATAGCACCCGAGATATCACCAGATATATATTGGATTTTTCACTGAACCTGAGTGTCCGGCCCCATGAGACGGTGGTTTTCTTGGTCCCTGGTGTTCCGAGGTCGTTCCCGCTGCACAGATTCATGCACCAGGGCCTCCTGCAGATAATTCACTTTGGTTTATTGCGCTATCTGTAATAGCACCCTAGATATCACCAGATCTATATTGGATTTTCCCCTGACTCTGAGTGTCCGGCCCCATGAGACTGTGGTTTTCTCGGCCCCTGGTGGTCCGAGGTCGTTCCCGTTGCACAGATTCATGCGCCAGGGCCTCCTGCAGATAATTCACTTTGGTTTATTGCGCTATCTCTAATAGCACCCGAGATATCACCAGATCTATATTGGATTTTCCCCTGACCACGAGTGTCCGGCCCCATGAGACTGTGGTTTTCTCGGCCCCTGGTGGTCCGAGGTCGTTCCCGTTGCACAGATTCATGCGCCAGGGCCACCTGCTGATAATTCACTTTGGTTTATTGCGCTATCTCTAATAGCACCCGAGATATCACCAGATATATATTGGATTTTTCACTGAACCTGAGTGTCCGGCCCCATGAGACGGTGGTTTTCTTGGTCCCTGGTGTTCCGAGGTCGTTCCCGCTGCACAGATTCATGCACCAGGGCCTCCTACAGACAATGCACTTTGATTTATTGCGCTACCTGTAATAGCACCCGAGATATCGCCAGATATATATTGGATTTTACACTGACCCTGAGTGTCCGGCCCCATGAGACAGTGGTTTTTTCGGCCCCTGGTGGTCCGAGGTCGTTTCCGCTGCACAGATTCATGCGCCAGGGCCTCCTGCAGATAATTCACTTTGGTTTATTGCGCTATCTCTAATAGCACCCGAGATATCAGCAGATATATATTGGATTTTTCACTGACCCTGAGTGACCGGCCCCATGAGACTGTGGTTTTCTCGGCCCCTGGTGGTCCGAGGTCGTTCCCGCTGCACAGATTCATGCGCCAGCGCCTCCTACAGACAATGCACTTTCATTTATTGCGCTATCTCTAATAGCACCCGAGATATCAGCAGATATATATTGGATTTTTCACTGACCCTGAGTGACCGGCCCCATGAGACGGTAGTTTTCTCGGCCCCTGGTGGTCCGAGGTCGTTCCCGCTGCACAGATTCATGCGCCAGGGCCTACTGCAGATAATTCACTTTGATTTATTGCGCTATCTGTAATAGCACCCGAGATATCACCACATATATATTGGATTTTTCACTGACCCTGAGTGTCCGGCCCCATGAGACTGTGGTTTTCTCGGCCCCTGGTGGTCCGAGGTCGTTCCCGCTGCACAGATTCATGCGCCAGGGCCTCCTACAGACAATGCACTTTGATTTATTGCGCTATCTATAATAGCACCCGAGATATCAGCAGATATATATTGGATTTTTCACTGACCCTGAGTGTCCGGCCGCATGAGACGGTCGTTTTCTCGGCCCCTGGTGGTCCGAGGTCGTTCCCGCTGCACAGATTCATGCGCCATGGCCTCCTGCAGATAATTCACTTTGGTTTATTGCGCTATCTCTAATAGCACCCGAGATATCAGCAGATGTATATTGGATTTTTCACTGACCCTGAGTGACCGGCCCCATGAGACGGTAGTTTTCTCCGCCCTTGGTGGTCCGAGGTCGTTCCCGCTGCACAGATTCATGCGCCAGGGCCTACTGCAGATAATTCACTTTGATTTATTGCGCTATCTGTAATAGCACCCGAGATATCACCACATATATATTGGATTTTTCACTGACCCTGAGTATCCGGCCCCATGAGACGGTGGTTTTCTCGGTCCCTGGTGTTCCGAGGTCGTTCCCGCTGCACAGAATCATACGGCAGGGCCTCCTACGGACAATGCACTTTCGTTTATTGCGCTATCTCTAATAGCACCCGAGATATCACCAGATATATATTGGATTTTCCCCTGACCCTGAGTGTCCGGCCCCATGAGACTGTGGTTTTCTCGGCCCCTGGTGGTCCGAGGTCGTTCCCGTTGCACAGATTCATGCGCCAGGGCCTCCTACAGACAATGCACTTTGATTTATTGCGCTATCTGTAATAGCACCCGAGATATCACCACATATATATTGGATTTTTCACTGACCCTGAGTGTCCGGCCCCATGAGACTGTGGTTTTCTCGGCCCCTGGTGGTCCGAGGTCGTTCCCGCTGCACAGATTCATGCGCCAGGGCCTCCTACAGACAATGCACTTTGATTTATTGCGCTATCTATAATAGCACCCGAGATATCACCACATATATATTGGATTTTTCACTGACCCTGAGTATCCGGCCCCATGAGACGGTGGTTTTCTCGGTCCCTGGTGTTCCGAGGTCGTTCCCGCTGCACAGAATCATACGGCAGGGCCTCCTACGGACAATGCACTTTCGTTTATTGCGCTATCTCTAATAGCACCCGAGATATCACCAGATATATATTGGATTTTCCCCTGACCCTGAGTGTCCGGCCCCATGAGACTGTGGTTTTCTCGGCCCCTGGTGGTCCGAGGTCGTTCCCGTTGCACAGATTCATGCGCCAGGGCCTCCTACAGACAATGCACTTTGATTTATTGCGCTATCTGTAATAGCACCCGAGATATCACCAGATATATATTGCATTTTACCCTGACCCTGAGTGTCCGGCCCCATGAGACTGGTTTTCTCTGCCCCTGGTCGTCCGAGGTCGTTCCCGCTGCACAGATTCATGCGACAGGGCCTCCTACAGACAATGCACTTTGATTTATTGCGCTATCTGTAATAGCACCCGAGATATCACCAGATATATATTGGATTTTACCCTGACCCTGAGTGTCCGGCCCCAAGAGACGGTCGTTGTCTCGGCCCCTGGAGGTCCGAGGACGTTTCCGCTGCAGAGATTCATGCGCCAGGGCCTCCTACAGGTAATGCACTTTGATTTATTGCGCTATCTGTAATAGCACCCGAGATATCACCAGATATATATTGGATTTTTCCCTTACCCTGAGTGTCCGGCCCCATGAGAAGGTGGTTTTCTCGGCCCCTGGTGGTCCGAGGTCGTTCCCGCTGCACAGATTCATGCGCCAGGGCCTCCTACAGACAATGCACTTTGATTTATTGCGCTATCTATAATAGCACCCGAGATATCAGCAGATATATATTGGATTTTTCACTGACCCTGAGTGTCCGGCCGCATGAGACGGTCGTTTTCTCGGCCCCTGGTGGTCCGAGGTCGTTCCCGCTGCACAGATTCATGCGCCATGGCCTCCTGCAGATAATTCACTTTGATTTATTGCGCTATCTGTAATAGCACCCGAGATATCACCACATATATATTGGATTTTTCACTGACCCTGAGTATCCGGCCCCATGAGACGGTGGTTTTCTCGGTCCCTGGTGTTCCGAGGTCGTTCCCGCTGCACAGAATCATACGGCAGGGCCTCCTACGGACAATGCACTTTCGTTTATTGCGCTATCTCTAATAGCACCCGAGATATCACCAGATATATATTGGATTTTCCCCTGACCCTGAGTGTCTGGACCCATGAGACTGTGGTTTTCTCGGCCCCTGGTGGTCCGAGGTCGTTCCCGTTGCACAGTTTCATGCGCCAGGGCCTCCTGCAGACAATGCACTTTGATTTATTGCGCTATCTGTAATAGCAGCGGAGATATCACCAGATATATATTGGATTTTTCACTGACCCTGAGTGTCCGGCCCCATGAGGCGGTCGTTTCCTCGGCTCCTGGTGGTCCGAGGTCGTTCCCGCAGCACAGATTCATGCGCCAGGGCCTCCTACAGACAATATACTTTGATTTATTGCGCTATCTGTCATAGCACCCGAGATATAACCAGATATATATTGGGTTTTACCCTGACCCTGTGTGTCCGGCCCCATGAGACTGTGGTTTTCTCGGCCCCTGGTGGTCCGAGGTCGTTCCCGTTGCACAGACTCATGCGCCAGGGCCTCCAGCAGATAATTCACTTTGGTTTATTGCGCTATCTGTAATAGCACCCTAGATATCACCAGATCTATATTGGATTTTCCCCTGACCCTGAGTGTCCGGCCCCATGAGACTGTGGTTTTCTCGGCCCCTGGTGGTCCGAGGTCGTTCCCGTTGCACAGATTCATGCGCTAGGGCCTCCTGCAGATAATTCACTTTGGTTTATTGCGCTATCTCTAATAGCACCCGAGATATCACCACATATATATTGGATTTTTCACTGACCCTGAGTGTCCGGCCCCATGAGACTGTGGTTTTCTCGGCCCCTGGTGGTCCGAGGTCGTTCCCGCTGCACAGATTCATGCGCCAGGGCCTCCTACAGACAATGCACTTTGATTTATTGCGCTATCTATAATAGCACCCGAGATATCAGCAGATATATATTGGATTTTTCACTGACCCTGAGTGTCCGGCCCCATGAGACGGTCGTTTTCTCGGCCCCTGGTGGTCCGAGGTCGTTCCCGCTGCACAGATTCATGCGCCATGGCCTCCTGCAGATAATTCACTTTGGTTTATTGCGCTATCTCTAATAGCACCCGAGATATCAGCAGATGTATATTGGATTTTTCACTGACCCTGAGTGACCGGCCCCATGAGACGGTAGTTTTCTCGGCCCTTGGTGGTCCGAGGTCGTTCCCGCTGCACAGATTCATGCGCCAGGGCCTACTGCAGATAATTCACTTTGATTTATTGCGCTATCTGTAATAGCACCCGAGATATCACCACATATATATTGGATTTTTCACTGACCCTGAGTATCCGGCCCCATGAGACGGTGGTTTTCTCGGTCCCTGGTGTTCCGAGGTCGTTCCCGCTGCACAGAATCATACGGCAGGGCCTCCTACGGACAATGCACTTTCGTTTATTGCGCTATCTCTAATAGCACCCGAGATATCACCAGATATATATTGGATTTTCCCCTGACCCTGAGTGTCCGGCCCCATGAGACTGTGGTTTTCTCGGCCCCTGGTGGTCCGAGGTCGTTCCCGCTGCACAGATTCATGCGCCAGGGCCTCCTACGGACAATGCACTTTCGTTTATTGAGTTATCTCTAATAGCACCCGAGATATCACCAGATATATATTGGATTTTCCCCTGACCCTGAGTGTCCGGCCCCATGAGACTGTGGTTTTCTCGGCCCCTGGTGGTCCGAGGTCGTTCCCGTTGCACAGATTCATGCGCCAGGGCCTCCGACAGACAATGCACTTTGATTTATTGCGCTATCTGTAATAGCACCCGAGATATCACCAGATATATATTGCATTTTACCCTGACCCTGAGTGTCCGGCCCCATGAGACTGGTTTTCTCGGCCCCTGGTCGTCCGAGGTCGTTCCCGCTGCACAGATTCATGCGACAGGGCCTCCTACAGACAATGCACTTTGATTTATTGCGCTATCTGTAATAGCAGCGGAGATATCACCAGATATATATTGGATTTTTCACTGACCCTGAGTGTCCGGCCCCATGAGGCGGTCGTTTCCTCGGCTCCTGGTGGTCCGAGGTCGTTCCCGCTGCACAGATTCATGCGCCAGGGCCTCCTACAGACAATATACTTTGATTTATTGCGCTATCTGTCATAGCACCCGAGATATAACCAGATATATATTGGGTTTTACCCTGACCCTGTGTGTCCGGCCCCATGAGACTGTGGTTTTCTCGGCCCCTGGTGGTCCGAGGTCGTTCCCGTTGCACAGATTCATGCGCCAGGGCCTCCAGCAGATAATTCACTTTGGTTTATTGCGCTATCTGCAATAGCACCCTAGATATCACCAGATCTATATTGGATTTTCCCCTGACCCTGAGTGTCCGGCCCCATGAGACTGTGGTTTTCTCGGCCCCTGGTGGTCCGAGGTCGTTCCCGTTGCACAGATTCATGCGCTAGGGCCTCCTGCAGATAATTCACTTTGGTTTATTGCGCTATCTCTAATAGCACCCGAGATATCACCACATATATATTGGATTTTTCACTGACCCTGAGTGTCCGGCCCCATGAGACTGTGGTTTTCTCGGCCCCTGGTCGTCCGAGGTCGTTCCCGCTGCACAGATTCATGCGACAGGGCCTCCTACAGACAATGCACTTTGATTTATTGCGCTATCTGTAATAGCACCAGAGATATCACCAGATATATATTGGATTTTACCCTGACCCTGAGTGTCCGGCCCCATGAGAAGGTGGTTGTCTCGCCCCTGGTGGTCCGAGGTCGTTCCCGCTGCACAGATTCATGCGCCAGGGCCTCCTACAGACAATGCACTTTGATTTATTGCGCTATCTGTAATAGCAGCGGAGATATCACCAGATATATATTGGATTTTTCACTGACCCTGAGTGTCCGGCCCCATGAGGCGGTCGTTTCCTCGGCTCCTGGTGGTCCGAGGTCGTTCCCGCTGCACAGATTCATGCGCCAGGGCCTCCTACAGACAATGCACTTTGATTTATTGCGCTATCTGTAATAGCACCCGAGATATCACCAGATATATACTGGATTTTTTCCTGACCCTGAGTGTCCGACCCCATGAGGCGGTGGTTTTCTCGGCCCCTGGTGGTCCGAGGTCGTTCCCGTTGCACAGATTCATGCGCCAGGGCCTCCAGCAGATAATTCACTTTGGTTTATTGCGCTATCTCTAATAGCACCCGAGATATCACCAGATATATATTGGATTTTCCCCTGACCCTGAGTGTCCGGCCCCATGAGACGGTCGTTGTCTCGGCCCCTGGAGGTCCGAGGACGTTTCCGCTGCAGAGATTCATGCGCCAGGGCCTCCTACAGGTAATGCACTTTGATTTATTGCGCTATCTGTAATAGCACCCGAGATATCACCAGATATATATTGGATTTTTCCCTGACCCTGAGTGTCCGGCCCCATGAGAAGGTGGTTGTCTCGCCCCTGGTGGTCCGAGGTCGTTCCCGTTGCACAGATTCATGCACCAGGGCCTCCTACAGACAATGCACTTTGATTTATTGCGCTACCTGTAATAGCACCCGAGATATCGCCAGATATATATTGGATTTTACACTGACCCTGAGTGTCCGGCCCCATGAGACAGTGGTTTTTTCGGCCCCTGGTGGTCCGAGGTCGTTTCCGCTGCACAGATTCATGCGCCAGGGCCTCCTGCAGATAATTCACTTTGGTTTATTGCGCTATCTCTAATAGCACCCGAGATATCAGCAGATATATATTGGATTTTTCACTGACCCTGAGTGTCCGGCCGCATGAGACGGTCGTTTTCTCGGCCCCTGGTGGTCCGAGGTCGTTCCCGCTGCACAGATTCATGCGCCATGGCCTCCTGCAGATAATTCACTTTGGTTTATTGCGCTATCTCTAATAGCACCCGAGATATCAGCAGATGTATATTGGATTTTTCACTGACCCTGAGTGACCGGCCCCATGAGACGGTAGTTTTCTCCGCCCTTGGTGGTCCGAGGTCGTTCCCGCTGCACAGAGTCATGCGCCAGGGCCTACTGCAGATAATTCACTTTGATTTATTGCGCTATCTGTAATAGCACCCGAGATATCACCACATATATATTGGATTTTTCACTGACCCTGAGTATCCGGCCCCATGAGACGGTGGTTTTCTCGGTCCCTGGTGTTCCGAGGTCGTTCCCGCTGCACAGAATCATACGGCAGGGCCTCCTACGGACAATGCACTTTCGTTTATTGCGCTATCTCTAATAGCACCCGAGATATCACCAGATATATATTGGATTTTCCCCTGACCCTGAGTGTCCGGCCCCATGAGACTGTGGTTTTCTCGGCCCCTGGTGGTCCGAGGTCGTTCCCGTTGCACAGATTCATGCGCCAGGGCCTCCTACAGACAATGCACTTTGATTTATTGCGCTATCTGTAATAGCACCCGAGATATCACCAGATATATATTGCATTTTACCCTGACCCTGAGTGTCCGGCCCCATGAGACTGGTTTTCTCGGCCCCTGGTCGTCCGAGGTCGTTCCCGCTGCACAGATTCATGCGACAGGGCCTCCTACAGACAATGCACTTTGATTTATTGCGCTATCTGTAATAGCACCCGAGATATCACCAGATATATATTGGATTTTACCCTGACCCTGAGTGTCCGGCCCCATGAGACGGTCGTTGTCTCGGCCCCTGGAGGTCCGAGGACGTTTCCGCTGCAGAGATTCATGCGCCAGGGCCTCCTACAGGTAATGCACTTTGATTTATTGCGCTATCTGTAATAGCACCCGAGATATCACCAGATATATATTGGATTTTTCCCTTACCCTGAGTGTCCGGCCCCATGAGAAGGTGGTTTTCTCGGCCCCTGGTGGTCCGAGGTCGTTCCCGCTGCACAGATTCATGCGCCAGGGCCTCCTACAGACAATGCACTTTGATTTATTGCGCTATCTATAATAGCACCCGAGATATCAGCAGATATATATTGGATTTTTCACTGACCCTGAGTGTCCGGCCGCATGAGACGGTCGTTTTCTCGGCCCCTGGTGGTCCGAGGTCGTTCCCGCTGCACAGATTCATGCGCCATGGCCTCCTGCAGATAATTCACTTTGATTTATTGCGCTATCTGTAATAGCACCCGAGATATCACCACATATATATTGGATTTTTCACTGACCCTGAGTATCCGGCCCCATGAGACGGTGGTTTTCTCGGTCCCTGGTGTTCCGAGGTCGTTCCCGCTGCACAGAATCATACGGCAGGGCCTCCTACGGACAATGCACTTTCGTTTATTGCGCTATCTCTAATAGCACCCGAGATATCACCAGATATATATTGGATTTTCCCCTGACCCTGAGTGTCCGGCCCCATGAGACTGTGGTTTTCTCGGCCCCTGGTGGTCCGAGGTCGTTCCCGTTGCACAGATTCATGCGCCAGGGCCTCCTACAGACAATGCACTTTGATTTATTGCGCTATCTGTAATAGCACCCGAGATATCACCAGATATATATTGCATTTTACCCTGACCCTGAGTGTCCGGCCCCATGAGACTGGTTTTCTCGGCCCCTGGTCGTCCGAGGTCGTTCCCGCTGCACAGATTCATGCGACAGGGCCTCCTACAGACAATGCACTTTGATTTATTGCGCTATCTGTAATAGCACCCGAGATATCACCAGATATATATTGGATTTTACCCTGACCCTGAGTGTCCGGCCCCATGAGAAGGTGGTTGTCTCGCCCCTGGTGGTCCGAGGTCGTTCCCGCTGCACAGATTCATGCGCCAGGGCCTCCTACAGACAATGCACTTTGATTTATTGCGCTATCTGTAATAGCAGCGGAGATATCACCAGATATATATTGGATTTTTCACTGACCCTGAGTGTCCGGCCCCATGAGGCGGTCGTTTCCTCGGCTCCTGGTGGTCCGAGGTCGTTCCCGCTGCACAGATTCATGCGCCAGGGCCTCCTACAGACAATGCACTTTGATTTATTGCGCTATCTGTCATAGCACCCGAGATATAACCAGATATATATTGGGTTTTACCCTGACCCTGTGTGTCCGGCCCCATGAGACTGTGGTTTTCTCGGCCCCTGGTGGTCCGAGGTCGTTCCCGTTGCACAGATTCATGCGCCAGGGCCTCCAGCAGATAATTCACTTTGGTTTATTGCGCTATCTGTAATAGCACCCTAGATATCACCAGATCTATATTGGATTTTCCCCTGACCCTGAGTGTCCGGCCCCATGAGACTGTGGTTTTCTCGGCCCCTGGTGGTCCGAGGTCGTTCCCGTTGCACAGATTCATGCGCCAGGGCCTCCTGCAGATAATTCACTTTGGTTTATTGCGCTATCTGTAATAGCACCCGAGATATCACCAGATCTATATTGGATTTTCCCCTGTCCCTGAGTGTCCGGCCCCATGAGACTGTGGTTTTCTCGGCCCCTGGTGGTCCGAGGTCGTTCCCGTTGCACAGATTCATGCGCCAGGGACTCCTGCAGATAATTCACTTTGGTTTATTGCGCTATCTGTAATAGCACCCGAGATATCACCAGATCTATATTGGATTTTCCCCTGACCCCGAGTGTCCGGCCCCATGAGACTGTGGTTTTCTCGGCCCCTGGTGGTCCGAGGTCGTTCCCGTTGCACAGATTCATGCGCCAGGGCCACCTGCTGATAATTCACTTTGGTTTATTGCGCTATCTCTAATAGCACCCGAGATATCACCAGATATATATTGGATTTTTCACTGAACCTGAGTGTCCGGCCCCATGAGACGGTGTTTTTCTTGGTCCCTGGTGTTCCGAGGTCGTTCCCGCTGCACAGATTCATGCACCAGGGCCTCCTACAGACAATGCACTTTGATTTATTGCGCTACCTGTAATAGCACCCGAGATATCGCCAGATATATATTGGATTTTACACTGACCCTGAGTGTCCGGCCCCATGAGACAGTGGTTTTTTCGGCCCCTGGTGGTCCGAGGTCGTTCCCGCTGCACAGATTCATGCGCCAGGGCCTCCTGCAGATAATTCACTTTGGTTTATTGCGCTATCTCTAATAGCACCCGAGATATCAGCAGATATATATTGGATTTTTCACTGACCCAGAGTGACCGGCCCCATGAGACTGTGGTTTTCTCGGCCCCTGGTGGTCCGAGGTCGTTCCCGCTGCACAGATTCATGCGCCAGGGCCTCCTACAGACAATGCACTTTCATTTATTGCGCTACCTGTAATAGCACCCGAGATATCAGCAGATATATATTGGATGTTTCACTGACCCTGAGTGTCCGGCCCCATGAGACGGTCGTTTTCTCGGCCCCTGGTGGTCCGAGGTCGTTCCCGCTGCACAGATTCATGCGCCAGGGCCTCCTGCAGATAATTCACTTTGGTTTATTGCGCTATCTCTAATAGCACCCGAGATATCAGCAGATATATATTGGATTTTTCACTGACCCTGAGTGACCGGCCCCATGAGACGGTAGTTTTCTCGGCCCCTGGTGGTCCGAGGTCGTTCCCGCTGCACAGATTCATGCGCCAGGGCCTACTGCAGATAATTCACTTTGATTTATTGCGCTATCTGTAATAGCACCCGAGATATCACCACATATATATTGGATTTTTCACTGACCCTGAGTGTCCGGCCCCATGAGACTGTGGTTTTCTCGGCCCCTGGTGGTCCGAGGTCGTTCCCGTTGCACAGATTCATGCGCCAGGGCCTCCAGCAGATAATTCACTTTGGTTTATTGCGCTATCTCTAATAGCACCCGAGATATCACCAGATATATATTGGATTTTCCCCTGACCCTGAGTTTCCGGCCCCATGAGACGGTCGTTGTCTCGGCCCCTGGAGGTCCGAGGACGTTTCCGCTGCAGAGATTCATGCGCCAGGGCCTCCTACAGGTAATGCACTTTGATTTATTGCGCTATCTGTAATAGCACCCGAGATATCACCAGATATATATTGGATTTTTCCCTGACCCTGAGTGTCCGGCCCCATGAGAAGGTGGTTGTCTCGCCCCTGGTGGTCCGAGGTCGTTCCCGCTGCACAGATTCATGCGCCAGGGCCTCCTACAGACAATGCACTTTGATTTATTGCGCTATCTGTAATAGCAGCCGAGATATCACCAGATATATATTGGATTTTTCACTGACCCTGAGTGTCCGGCCCCATGAGGCGGTCGTTTCCTCGGCTCCTGGTGGTCCGAGGTCGTTCCCGCTGCACAGATTCATGCGCCAGGGCCTCCTACAGACAATGCACTTTGATTTATTGCGCTATCTGTCATAGCACCCGAGATATCACCAGATATATATTGGGTTTTACCCTGACCCTGTGAGTCCGGCCCCATGAGACTGTGGTTTTCTCGGCCCCTGCTGGTCCGAGGTCGTTCCCGTTGCACAGATTCATGCGCCAGGGCCTCCAGCAGATAATTCACTTTGGTTTATTGCGCTATCTCTAATAGCACCCGAGATATCACCAGATATATATTGGATTTTCCCCTGACCCTGAGTGTCCGGCCCCATGAAACTGTGGTTTTCTCGGCCCCTGGTGGTCCGAGGTCGTTCCCGCTGCACAGATTCATGCGCCAGGGCCTCCTACAGACAATGCACTTTGATTTATTGCGCTATCTGTAATAGCACCCGAGATATCACCACATATATATTGGATTTTTCACTGACCCTGAGTGTCCAGCCCCATGAGACGGTGGTTTTCTCGGTCCCTGGTGTTCCTAGGTCGTTCCCGCTGCACAGATTCATGCGCCAGGGCCTCCTACAGGCAATGCACTTTGATTTATTGCGCTATCTGTAATAGCACCCGAGATATCACCGGATATATATTGGATTTTTCACTGACCCTGAGTGTCCGGCCCCATGAGGCGGTCGTTTCCTCGGCTCCTGGTGGTCCGAGGTCGTTCCCGCTGCACAGATTCATGCGCCAGGGCCTCCTACAGACAATGCACTTTGATTTATTGCGCTATCTGTAATAGCACCCGAGATATCACCGGATATATATTGGATTTTCCCCTGACCCTGAGTGTCCGGCCCCATGAGACGGTGGTTTTCTCGGCCCCTGGTGGTCCGATGTCGTTCTCGCTGCACAGGTTCATGCGCCAGGGTCTCCTACAGACAATGCACTTTGATTTATTGCGCTATCTGTAATAGCACCCGAGATATCACCGGATATATATTGGATTTTCCCCTGACCCTGAGTGTCCGGCCCCATGAGACGGTGGTTTTCTCGGCCCCTGTGGGTCGGTTTCGTTCCCGCTGCACAGGTTCATGCGCCAGGGTCTCCTACAGACAATGCACTTTGATTTATTGCGCTATCTGTCATAGCACCCGAGATATCACCACATATATATTGGATTTTTCACTGACCCTGAGTGTCCAGCCCCATGAGACGGTGGTTTTCTCGGTCCCTGGTGTTCCGAGGTCGTTCCCGCTGCACAGATTCATGCGCCAGGGCCTCCTACAGACAATGCACTTTGATTTATTGCGCTATCTCTAATAGCACCCGAGATATCAGCAGATATATATTGGATTTTTCACTGACCCTGAGTGACCGGCCCCATGAGACGGTAGTTTTCTCGGCCCCTGGTGGTCCGAGGTCGTTCCCGCTGCACAGATTCATGCGCCAGGGCCTACTGCAGATAATTCACTTTGATTTATTGCGCTATCTGTAATAGCAGCCGAGATATCACCACATATATATTGGATTTTTCACTGACCCTGAGTATCCGGCCCCATGAGACGGTGGTTTTCTCGGTCCCTGGTGTTCCGAGGTCGTTCCCGCTGCACAGATTCATGCGCCAGGGCCTCCTACAGACAATGCACTTTCGTTTATTGCGCTATCTCTAATAGCACCCGAGATATCACCAGATATATATTGGATTTTCCCCTGACCCTGAGTGCCCGCCCCATGAGACTGTGGTTTTCTCAGCCCCTGGTGGTCCGAGGTCGTTCCCGTTGCACAGATTCATGCGCCAGGGCCTCCTACAGACAATGCACTTTGATTTATTGCGCTATCTGTAATATTACCCGAGATATCACCAGATATATATTGGATTTTCCCCTGACCCTGAGTGACCGGCCCCATGAGACTGTGGTTTTTTCGGCCCCTGGTGGTCCGAGGTCGTTCCCGCTGCACAGATTCATGCGCCAGGGCCTCCTACAGACAATGCACTTTGATTTATTGCGCTATCTTTAATAGCACCCGAGATATCACCAGATATATATTGGACTTTCCCCTGACCCTGAGTGTCCGGCCCCATGAGACGGTGGTTTTCTCGGCCCCTGGTGGTCCGAGGTCGTTCCCGCTGCACAGATTCGTGCGCCAGGGCCTCCTACAGACAATGCACTATGATTTATTGCGCTATCTTTAATAGCACCCGAGATATCACCAGATATATATTGGATTTTCCCCTGACCCTGAGTGTCCGGCCCCATGAGACGGTGGTTTTCTCGGCCCCTGGTGGTCCGAGGTGGTTCTCGCGGCACAGATTTATGCGCCAGGGCCTCCTGCAGACAATGCACTTTGATTTATTTCGCTATCTCTAATAGCACACGAGATATCACCAGATATATATTGGATTTTTCCCTGACCCTGACAGTCCGGCCCAATGAGACGGTGATTTTCTCGGCCCCCGGTGGTCCGAGGTCGATCCCGCTGCACAGATTCATGCGCCAGGGCATCCTATAGATAATTCACTTTGGTTTATTGCGCTATCTCTAATAGCACCCGAGATATCACCAGATATATATTGGATTTTTCCCTGACCCTGAAAATCCGGCCCCATGAGACGGTGATTTTCTCGGCCCCTGGTGGTCCGAGGCCGATCCCGCTGCAAAGATTCATGCGCCAGGGCCTCCTGCAGACAATGCACTTTGATTTATTTCGCTATCTCTAATAGCACCCGAGATATCACCAGATATATATTGGATTTTTCCCTGACCCTGACAGTCCGACCCCTTGAGACGGTGGTTTTCTCGGCCCCTGGTGGTCCGAGGTCGTTCCAGCTGCACAGATTCATGCGCTAGGGCCTCCTACAGACAATTCACTATGATTTATTGCGCTATCTATAATAGCACCCGAGATATCACCGTATATATATTGGATTTTCCCCTGACCCTGAGTGTCCGGCCCCATGAGACGGTGGTTTTCTCGGCCCTTGGTGGTCCGAGGTCGTTCCCTCTGCACAGATTCATGCGCCAGGGCCCCCTGCAGATAATTCACTTTGGTTTAGTGCGCTATCTGTAAGAGCACCCGAGATGTCACCAGATGTATGCTGGATTTTTACATGACATTACGTGACGGATTCCGAATATCTGTAATTTTCTCGGCGCCTGGTGGTCCGAGGTCGTTCCTGCTGCTCAGATTAATACGCTAGGCCCTCCTGCAGATAATTCACTTTGGTTTATTGCGCTATCTCTAATAGCACTCGAGATATCACCAGATATATATAGGATTTTTCCCAGACCCTGACAGTCCGGCCCCATGTGTCCGTGGTTTTCTCGGCCCCTGGTGGTCCGAGGTCGTTCCCGCTGCACAGATTCATGCGCCAGGGCCTCCTACAGACAATGCACTTTGATTTATTGCGCTATCTGTAATAGCACCCGAGATATCACCAGATATATATTGGATTTTACCCTGACCCTGAGTGTCCGGCCCCATGAGACAGTGGT
Source organism: Nomia melanderi (assembly GCF_051020985.1). Lineage (NCBI taxonomy): Eukaryota > Metazoa > Arthropoda > Insecta > Hymenoptera > Halictidae > Nomia > Nomia melanderi. The sequence goes on from NW_027475142.1 coordinate 119,562, forward strand.
TTTTTCAGCCCCTGGTGGTCCGAGGTCGTTCCCACTGCACAGATTCATGCGCTAGGGCCTCCTGCAGACAATGCACTTTGATTTATTGCGCTATCTCTAATAGCACCCGAGATATCACCAGATATATATTGGATTATTCCCTGACCCTAACAGTCCGGCCCCTTGAGACGGTGATATTCTCGGCCCCTGGTGGTCCGAGGTCGATCCCGCTGCACAGATTCATGCGCCAGGGCCTCCTGCAGACAATGCACTTTGATTTATTGCGCTATCTTTAATAGCATCCGAGATATCACCAGATATATATTGGATTGTTCCTTGACCCTGACAGTCCGGCCCCATGTGTCGATGGTCTTCTCGGTCCCTCGTGGTCCGAGGTAGACCCCGCTGCAGAGATTCATGCGCCAGGGCCCCATGCAGATAATTCACTTTGATTTATTCCGCTATCTCTAATAGCACCCGAGATATCACCAGATATATATTGGATTTTTCCCTGACCCTGAGTCTCCGACCCCATGAGACGGTGGTTTTCTCAGCCCCTGGTGGTCCGAGGTCGTTCCCGCTGCACAGACTCATGCGCCAGGGCCTCCTGCGGACAATGCACGTTGATTTATTTCGCTATCCCTAATAGCACCCGAGATATCACCAGATATATATTGGATTTTTCCCTGACCCTGGGTGTCCGACCCCATGAGACGGTGGTTTTCTCGGCCCCTGTTGGTCCGAGGTCGATCCCGCTGCACAGATTCATGCGCCAGGGCCTCCTACAGACAACGCACTTTGATTTATTGCGCTATCTCTAATAGCACCCGAGATATTACCAGATATATATTACATTTTTCCCTGACCCTGACTGTCCGGCCCCATGAGACGGTGATTTTCTCGGCCCCTACGGGTCCGAGGTCGTTCGCGATGCACAGATTCATGCGCCAGGGCCTCCTGCAGATAATTCACTTTCGTTTATTGCGCTATCTCTAATAGCACCCGAGATATCACCAGATATATATTGGATTTTTCCCTTACCCTGAGTGTCCGGCCCCATGAGACGGTGGTTTTCTCGGCCCCTGGTGGTCCTAGGTCGTTCCCGCTGCACAGATGCCTTCGCCAGGGCCTCCTGCAGATAATTCCCTTTGGCTTATTGCGCTATCTCTAATAGCACCCGAGATACCACCAGATATATATTGGATTTTCACCTGACCCTGAGTGGCTGGCCCCATGAGACGGTGGTCTTCTCGGCCCCTGGTGGTCCGAGGTCGTTCCCGCTGCCCAGATTCATGCGCCACGGCCTCCTACTGACAATGCACTTTGATTTATTGCGCTATCTGTAATAGCACCCGAGATATCACCAGATATATATTGGATATTTCCCTCACCCTGAGTGTCCAGCCCCATGAGACGGTGGTTTTCTCGGCCCCTGGTGGACCGAGGGCGTTCCCGCTGCACAGATTCATGCGCCAGGGCCTCCTGCAGATAATTCACTTTGGTTTATTGCGCTATCTCTAATAGCGCCCGAGATATCACCAGATATATATTGGATTTTTCCCTGACCCTGAGTGTCCGGCCCCATGAGACTGCGGTTTTCTCGGCCCCTGGTGGTCCGAGGTCGTTCCCGCTGCACACATTCATGCGCCAGGGCCTCCTGCAGATAATTCACTTTGGTTTATTGCGCTATCTCTAATAGCACCCGAGATATCACCAGATATATATTGGATTTTGCCCTGACCCTGAGTGTCCGGCCCCATGAGACTGTGGTTTTCTCGGCCCCTGGTGGTCCGAGGTCGTTCCCGTTCCACAGATTCATGCGCCAGGGCCTCCTGCAGATAATTCACTTTGGTTTATTGCGCTATGTCTAATAGCACCCGAGATATCACCAGATATATATTGGATTTTTCCCTGACCCTGAGTGTCCGGCCCCATGAGACGGTGGTTTTCTCGGCCCCTGGTGGTCCAAGGTCGTTCCCGCTGCACAGATTCATGCGCCAGGGCCTCCTACAGACAATGCACTTTGATTCATTGCGCTATCTGTAATAGCACCCGAGATATCACCAGATATATATTGGATATTTCCCTCACCCTGAGTGTCCAGCCCCATGAGACGGTGGTTTTCTCGGCCCCTGGTGGACCGAGGTCGTTCCCGCTGCACAGATTCATGCGCTAGGGCCTCCTACAGACAGTGCACATTGATTTATTGCGCTATCTGTAATAGCACCCGAGATATCACCAGATATATTTTGGATTTTTCCATGACCCTGAGTCTCCGACACCATGAGACGGTGGTTTCCACGGCCCCTGCTGGTCCGAGGTCGTTCCCGCTGCACAGATTCATGCGCCAGGGCCCCCTGCAGATAACTCACTTTGATTTTTTGCGCTATCTCTAATAGCACCCGAGATATCACCAGATATATATAGGATTTTTCCCTGACCCTGAGTGTCCGACCCCATGAGACGGTGGTTTTCTCGGCCCCTGGTGGTGCGAGGTCGATCCCGCTGCACAGATTCATGCGCCAGGGCCTCCTACAGGCAATGCACTTTGATTTATTGTGGTATCTGTAATAGCACCCGAGATATCACCATATATATATTGGATTTTTCCCTGACCCAGAGTGCCCGGCCCCATGAGACGGTAGTTTTCTCGGCCCCTGCAGGTCCGAGGTCGTTCCCGCAGCACAGATTCATGCGCCAGGGCCTCCTGCAGACAATGCAATTTGATTTATTTCGCTATCTCTAATAGCACCCGAGATATCACCAGATATATATTGGATTTTTCCTTGACCCTGACAGTCCGGCTCCATGTGTCGATGGTTTTCTCGGTCCCTCGTGGTCCCAGGTAGATCCCGCTGCACAGATTCATGCGCCAGGGCCCCATGCAGATAATTCACTTTGATTTATTGCGCTATCTCTAATAGAACCCGAGATATCACCAGATATATATCGGATTTTTCCCTGACCCTGACATTCCGGCCCCATGAGACAGTGATTTTCTCGGCCCCTGGTGGTCCGAGGTCGTTCCCGCTGCACAGATTCATGCGCCAGGGCCCCCTGCAGATAATTCACTTTCATTTTTTGCGCTATCTCTAATAGCACCCGAGATATCACCAGATATATATTGGATTTTTCCTTGACCCTGAGAGTCCGGCCCCATGTGTCGATGGTTTTCTCGGTCCCTCGTGGTCCCAGGTAGATCCCGCTGCACAGATTCATGCGCAAGGGCCCCATGCAGATAATTCACTTTGATTTATTGCGCTATCTCTAATAGCACCCGAGATATCACCAGATATATATTGGATTTTCCCCTGACAATGAGTGTCCGGCCCCATGAGACGGTGGTTTTCTCGGCCCCTGGTGGGTCGAGGTCGATCCCGGTGCACAGATTCACGCTCCAGGGCCTCCTACAGACAATGCACTTTGATTTATTGCGCTATCTGTAATAGCACCCGAGATATCACCAGATATATATTGGATTTTCCCCTGACCCTGAGTGTCCGGCCCCATGAGACGGTGGTTTTCTCGGCCCCTGGTGGTCTGAGGTCGTTCCCGCTGCCCAGATTCATGCGCCACGGCCTCCTACTGACAACGCACTTTGATTTATTGCGCTATCTGTAATAGCACCCGAGAAATCACCAGATATATATTGGATTTTTCCCTGACCCTGAGTGTCCGGCCCCATGTGACGGTGGTTTTCTCGGCCCCTGGTGATACGAGGTCCTTCCCGCTGCACAGATTCATGCGCCAGGGCCTCCTGCAGATAATTCACTTTGGTTTATTGTGCTATCTCTAATAGCACCCGAGATATCACCAGATATATATTGGATATTCCCCTGACCCTGAGTGTGCGGCCCCGTGAGACTGCGGTTTTCTCGGCCCCTGGTGGTCCGAGGTCGTTCCCGCTGCACAGATTCATGCGCCAGGGCCTCCTACAGACAATGGACTTTGATTTATTGCGCTATCTGTAATAGCACCTGAGATATCACCAGATATATATTGAATTTTCCCCTGACCCTGAGTGTCCGGCCCCATGAGACTGTGGTTTTCTCGGCCCCTGGTGGTCCGAGGTCGTTCACGCTGCACAGATTCATGCGCCAGGGCCTTCTACAGACAATGCACTTTGATTTATTGGGCTATCTGTAATAGCACCCGAGATATCACCAGATATATATTGGATTTTTCCCTGACCCTGAGTGTCCGGCCCAATGAGACGGTGGGTTTCTCGGCCCCTGGTGGTCCGAGGATGTTCCCGCAGCACAGATGCATGCGCCAGGGCCTCCTGCAGATAACTCGCTTTGGTTTATTGCGCTATCTCTAATGGCACCCGAGATATCACCTGATATATATTGGATTTTCCCCTGACCCTGAGTGTCCGGCCCCATGAGACGGTGGTTTTCTCGGCCCCTGGTGGTCTGTGGTCGTTTCCGCTGCACAGATTCATGCGGCAGGGCGTGCTACAGACAATGCACTTTGATTTATTGGGCTATCTGTAATAGCACCCGAGATATCACCAGATATATATTGGATTTTCCCCTGACCCTCAGTGTCCGGCCCCATGAGACTGTTGTTTTCTCGGCCCCTGGTGGTCCGACGTCGTTCCCGCTGCACAGATGCATGCGCCAGGGCCTCCTACAGACAATGCACTTTGATTTATTGTGGTATCTGTAATAGCACCCGAGATATCACCATATATATATTGGATTTTCCCCTGACAAGGAGTGTCCGGCCCCATGAGACGGTGGTTTTCTCGGCCCCTGGTGGGTCGAGGTCGATCCCGGTGCACAGATTCTTGCGCCAGCGCCCCCTGCAGATAATTCACTTTGATTTATTGCGCTATCTGTAATAGCACCCGAGATATCACCAGATGTATATGGGATTTTTCGCCGAACCTGAGTGTCCGACCCGATGAGACGGTTGTTTTCCCGGCCCCTGGTGGTCCTAGGTCGATCCCGCTGCACAGATTCATGCGCCAGGGCCCCATGCAGATAATTCACTTTGATTTATTGCGCTATCTCTAATAGCACCCGAAATATCACCAGATATATATCGGATTTTTCCCTGACCCTGACAGTCCGGCCCCATGAGACGGTGATTTTCTCGGCCCCTGGTGGTCCGAGGTCGATCCCGCTGCACAGATTCATGCGCCAGGGCCTCCTACAGACAGTGCACATTGCTTTATTGCGCTATCTGTAATAGCACCCGAGATATCACCAGATATATTTTGGATTTTTCCATGACCCTGAGTCCCCGACACTATGAGACGGTGGTTTTCTCGGCCCCTGCTGGTCCGAGGTCGTTCCCGCTGCGCAGATTCATGCGCCAGGGCCCCCTGCAGATAATTCACTTTGATTTTTTGCGCTATCTGTAATAGCACCCGAGATATCACCAGATATATATTGGATTTTTCCCTGACCCTGAGTGTCCGACCCCATGAGACGGTGGTTTTCTCGGCCCCTGGTGGTCCGAGGTAGTTCCTGCTGCACAGATTCATTCGCCAGTGCCTCCTACGGACAATGCACTTTGATTTATTGCGCTATCTCTAATAGCACCCGAGATATCACCAGATATATATTGGATTATTCCCTGACCCTGACAGTCCGACCCCATGTCACGGTGATTTCCTTGGACCCTGGTGGTCCGAGGTCGATCCTGCTGCACAGATTCTTTCGCCAGTGCCTCTTACAGGCAATGCACTTTGATTTATTGCGCTATCTCTAATAGCACCCGAGATATCACCAGATATATAATGGATTTTTCCCTGCCCCTTAGTATCCGGCCTCATGTGTCGGTGGTTTTCTCGGCCCCTGGTGGTCCGACGTCGTTCCCGCTGCACAGATTCATGCGCAAGGGTCTCATACGGACAATGCACTTTGATTTATTGCGCTATCTCTAATAGCACCCGAGATATCACCAGATATATAATGGATTTTTTCCTGACCCTGAGTGTCCGGCCCCATGAGACGGTGATTTTCTCGGCCCCTGGTGGTCCGAGGTCGATCCCGCTGCACAGATTCATGCGCCAGGGCCTCCTACAGACAATGCACGTTGATTTATTGCGTTATCTGTAATAGTACCCGAGATATCACCAGATTTATATTGGATTTTTCCCTAACCCTGAGTGTCCGTCCCCATGAGACTGTGGTTTTCTCGGCCCCTGGTGGTCCGAGGTCGTTCCCGCTGCACAGATTCATGCGCCAGGGCCTCCTGCAGACAATGCACTGTGATTTATTTCTCTATCCCTAATAGCACCCGAGATATCACCAGATATATATTGGATTTTTCCCTGACCCTGAGTGTCCGACCACATGAGACGGTGGTTTTCTCGGCCCCTGGTGGTCCGAGGTCCATCCCGCTCCACAGATTCATACGCCAGGGCCTCCTGCAGACAATGCACTGTGATTTATTTCTCTATCCCTAATAGCACCCGAGATATCACCAGATATATATTGGATTTTTCCCTGACCCTGAGTGTCCGACCACATGAGACGGTGGTTTTCTCGGCCCCTGGTGGTCCGAGGTCGATCCCGCTGCACAGATTCATGCGCCAGGGCCTCCTACGGACAATGCACTTTGATTTATTGCGCTATCTGTAATAGCACCCGAGATATCACCAGATGTATATGGGATTTTTCCCCGACCCTGAGTGTCCGACCCCATGACACGGTGGTTTTCTCGGCCCCTGGTGGTCCTAGGTCGATCCCGCTGCACAGATTCATGCGCCAGGGCCCCATGCAGATAATTCACTTTGATTTATTGCGCTATCTCTAATAGCACCCGAAATATCACCAGATATATATCGGATTTTTCCCTGACCCTGACAGTCCGGCCCCATGAGACGGTGATTTTCTCGGCCCCTGGTGGTCCGAGGTCGATCCCGCTGCACAGATTCATGCGCCAGGGCCTCCTACAGACAGTGCACATTGCTTTATTGCGCTATCTGTAATAGCACCCGAGATATCACCAGATATATTTTGGATTTTTCCATGACCCTGAGTCCCCGACACTATGAGACGGTGGTTTTCTCGGCCCCTGCTGGTCCGAGGTCGTTCCCGCTGCGCAGATTCATGCGCCAGGGCCCCCTGCAGATAATTCACTTTGATTTTTTGCGCTATCTGTAATAGCACCCGAGATATCACCAGATATATATTGGATTTTTCCCTGACCCTGAGTGTCCGACCCCATGAGACGGTGGTTTTCTCGGCCCCTGGTGGTCCGAGGTAGTTCCTGCTGCACAGATTCATTCGCCAGTGCCTCCTACGGACAATGCACTTTGATTTATTGCGCTATCTCTAATAGCACCCGAGATATAACCAGATATATATTGGATTATTCCCTGACCCTGACAGTCCGACCCCATGTGACGGTGATTTCCTTGGACCCTGGTGGTCCGAGGTCGATCCCGCTGCACAGATTCATGCGCCAGGGCCTCCTACAGACAATGCACTTTGATTTATTGTGGTATCTGTAATAGCACCCGAGATATCACCATATATATATTGGATTTTCCCCTGACAATGAGTGTCCGGCCCCATGAGACGGTGGTTTTCTCGGCCCCTGGTGGGTCGAGGTCGATCCCGGTGCACAGATTCACGCTCCAGGGCCTCCTACAGACAATGCACTTTGATTTATTGCGCTATCTGTAATAGCACCCGAGATATCACCAGATATATATTGGATTTTCCCCTGACCCTGAGTGTCCGGCCCCATGAGACGGTGGTTTTCTCGGCCCCTGGTGGTCTGAGGTCGTTCCCGCTGCACAGATGCATGCGCCAGGGCCTCCGGCAGATAATTCACTTTGGTTTATTGCGCTATCTGTAATAGCACCCAAGAAATCACCAGATATATATTGGATTTTTCCCTGACCCTGAGTGTCCGGCCCCATGTGACGGTGGTTTTCTCGGCCCCTGGTGATACGAGGTCCTTCCCGCTGCACAGATTCATGCGCCAGGGCCTCCTGCAGATAATTCACTTTGGTTTATTGTGCTATCTCTAATAGCACCCGAGATATCACCAGATATATATTGGATATTCCCCTGACCCTGAGTGTGCGGCCCCGTGAGACTGCGGTTTTCTCGGCCCCTGGTGGTCCGAGGTCGTTCCCGCTGCACAGATTCATGCGCCAGGGCCTCCTACAGACAATGGACTTTGATTTATTGCGCTATCTGTAATAGCACCTGAGATATCACCAGATATATATTGAATTTTCCCCTGACCCTGAGTGTCCGGCCCCATGAGACTGTGGTTTTCTCGGCCCCTGGTGGTCCGAGGTCGTTCACGCTGCACAGATTCATGCGCCAGGGCCTTCTACAGACAATGCACTTTGATTTATTGGGCTATCTGTAATAGCACCCGAGATATCACCAGATATATATTGGATTTTTCCCTGACCCTGAGTGTCCGGCCCAATGAGACGGTGGGTTTCTCGGCCCCTGGTGGTCCGAGGATGTTCCCGCAGCACAGATGCATGCGCCAGGGCCTCCTGCAGATAACTCGCTTTGGTTTATTGCGCTATCTCTAATGGCACCCGAGATATCACCTGATATATATTGGATTTTCCCCTGACCCTGAGTGTCCGGCCCCATGAGACGGTGGTTTTCTCGGCCCCTGGTGGTCTGTGGTCGTTTCCGCTGCACAGATTCATGCGGCAGGGCGTGCTACAGACAATGCACTTTGATTTATTGGGCTATCTGTAATAGCACCCGAGATATCACCAGATATATATTGGATTTTCCCCTGACCCTCAGTGTCCGGCCCCATGAGACCGTTGTTTTCTCGGCCCCTGGTGGTCCGACGTCGTTCCCGCTGCACAGATGCATGCGCCAGGGCCTCCTGCAGATAATTCACTTTGGTTTATTGCGCTATCTGTAATAGCACCCGAGATATCACCAGATATATATTGGATTTTCCCCTGACCTTGAGTGTCCGGCCCCATGACACGGTGGTTTTCTCGGCCCCTGGTGGTCCGGGGTCGTTCCCGCTGGCCAGATTCATGCGCCAGGGCCTCCTACAGACAATTCACTTTGGTTTATTGCGCTATCTCTAATAGCACCCGAGATATCACCACATATACATTGGATTTTTCCCTGACCCTGACTGTCCGTCCCCATGTGACGGTGGTTTTCTCGGCCCCTGGTGGTCCGAGGTCCTTCCCGCTGCACAGATCCATGCGCCAGGGCCTCCTACAGACAATGCACTCTGGTTTATTGCGCTATCTCTAATAGCACCCGAGATATCACCAGATATATATTGAATTTTCCCCAGACCCTGAGTGTCCGGCCCCATGAGACTGTGGTTTTCTCGGCCCCTGGTGGTCCGAGGTCGTTCCCGCTGCACAAATTCATGCGCCAGGGCCTCCTACAGAAAATGCACATTGATTTATTGGGCTATCTGTAATAGCACCCGAGATATCACCAGATATATATTGAATTTTTCCCTGACCCTGAGTGTCCGGCCCCATGAGACGGTGGTTGTCTCGGCCCCTGGTGGTCGGAGGTCGTTCCCGCTGCACAGATGCATGCGCCAGGGCCTCCTGCAAATAATTCACTTTGGTTTATTGCGCTATCTCTAATAGCACCCGAGATATCACCAGATATTTATAGGATTTTTCCGTGACCCTGAGTGTCCGGCGCCATGAGACGGTGGTTTTCTCGGCCCCTGGTGGTCCGAGGTCGTTCCCGCTGCACAGATTCATTCGCCTGGGCCTCCTACAGACAATGCACTTTGATTTATTGCGCTATCTGTAATAGCACCCGAGATATCACCAGATATATATTGGATTTCTCCCTGACCCTGAGTGTCCGGCTCCATGAGACGGCGATTTTCTCGGCCCCTGGTGGTCCGAGGTCGTTCCCGCTGCCCAGATTCATGCGCCAGGGCCTCCTACAGACAGTGCACTTTGGTTTATTGCGCTATCTGTAATAGCACCCGAGATATCACCAGATATATGCTGGATTTTTACATGACCTTGGGTGACGGATTCCGAATATCTGTAATTTTCTCGGCCACTGGTGGTCCGAGGTCGTTCCTGCGGCACAGATTCATTCGCCAGTGCCTCCTACAGACAATGCACTTTGATTTATTGCGCTATCTCTAATAGCCCCCGAGCTATCACCAGATATATATTGAATTTTTCCCTGACCCTGAGTGTCCGGCCCCATGAGACGGTTGTTTTCTCGGCCCCTGGTGGTCCGACGTCGTTCCCGCGGCACAGATGCATGCGCCAGGGCCTCCTGAAAATAATTCACTTTGGTTTATTGCTCTATCTCTAATAGCACCCGAGATATCACCAGATATATATTGGCTTTTCCCCTGACCCTGAGTGTCCGGCCAACTGAGACGGTGGTTTTCTCGGCCCCTGGTGGGTCGAGGTCGATCCCGGTGCACAGATTCACGCTCCAGGGCCTCCTACAGACAATGCACTTTGATTTATTGCGCTATCTGTAATAGCACCCGAGATATCACCAGATATATATTGGATTTTCCCCTGACCCTGAGTGTCCGGCCCCATGAGACGGTGGTTTTCTCGGCCCCTGGTGGTCTGAGGTCGTTCCCGCTGCACAGATGCATGCGCCAGGGCCTCCGGCAGATAATTCACTTTGGTTTATTGCGCTATCTGTAATAGCACCCAAGAAATCACCAGATATATATTGGATTTTTCCCTGACCCTGAGTGTCCGGCCCCATGTGACGGTGGTTTTCTCGGCCCCTGGTGATACGAGGTCCTTCCCGCTGCACAGATTCATGCGCCAGGGCCTCCTGCAGATAATTCACTTTGGTTTATTGTGCTATCTCTAATAGCACCCGAGATATCACCAGATATATATTGGATATTCCCCTGACCCTGAGTGTGCGGCCCCGTGAGACTGCGGTTTTCTCGGCCCCTGGTGGTCCGAGGTCGTTCCCGCTGCACAGATTCATGCGCCAGGGCCTCCTACAGACAATGGACTTTGATTTATTGCGCTATCTTTAATAGCACCTGAGATATCACCAGATATATATTGAATTTTCCCCTGACCCTGAGTGTCCGGCCCCATGAGACTGTGGTTTTCTCGGCCCCTGGTGGTCCGAGGTCGTTCACGCTGCACAGATTCATGCGCCAGGGCCTTCTACAGACAATGCACTTTGATTTATTGGGCTATCTGTAATAGCACCCGAGATATCACCAGATATATATTGGATTTTTCCCTGACCCTGAGTGTCCGGCCCAATGAGACGGTGGGTTTCTCGGCCCCTGGTGGTCCGAGGATGTTCCCGCAGCACAGATGCATGCGCCAGGGCCTCCTGCAGATAACTCGCTTTGGTTTATTGCGCTATCTCTAATGGCACCCGAGATATCACCTGATATATATTGGATTTTCCCCTGACCCTGAGTGTCCGGCCCCATGAGACGGTGGTTTTCTCGGCCCCTGGTGGTCTGTGGTCGTTTCCGCTGCACAGATTCATGCGGCAGGGCGTGCTACAGACAATGCACTTTGATTTATTGGGCTATCTGTAATAGCACCCGAGATATCACCAGATATATATTGGATTTTCCCCTGACCCTCAGTGTCCGGCCCCATGAGACCGTTGTTTTCTCGGCCCCTGGTGGTCCGACGTCGTTCCCGCTGCACAGATGCATGCGCCAGGGCCTCCTGCAGATAATTCACTTTGGTTTATTGCGCTATCTGTAATAGCACCCGAGATATCACCAGATATATATTGGATTTTCCCCTGACCTTGAGTGTCCGGCCCCATGACACGGTGGTTTTCTCGGCCCCTGGTGGTCCGGGGTCGTTCCCGCTGGCCAGATTCATGCGCCAGGGCCTCCTACAGACAATTCACTTTGGTTTATTGCGCTATCTCTAATAGCACCCGAGATATCACCACATATACATTGGATTTTTCCCTGACCCTGACTGTCCGTCCCCATGTGACGGTGGTTTTCTCGGCCCCTGGTGGTCCGAGGTCCTTCCCGCTGCACAGATCCATGCGCCAGGGCCTCCTACAGACAATGCACTCTGGTTTATTGCGCTATCTCTAATAGCACCCGAGATATCACCAGATATATATTGAATTTTCCCCAGACCCTGAGTGTCCGGCCCCATGAGACTGTGGTTTTCTCGGCCCCTGGTGGTCCGAGGTCGTTCCCGCTGCACAAATTCATGCGCCAGGGCCTCCTACAGAAAATGCACATTGATTTATTGGGCTATCTGTAATAGCACCCGAGATATCACCAGATATATATTGAATTTTTCCCTGACCCTGAGTGTCCGGCCCCATGAGACGGTGGTTGTCTCGGCCCCTGGTGGTCGGAGGTCGTTCCCGCTGCACAGATGCATGCGCCAGGGCCTCCTGCAGATAATTCACTTTGGTTTATTGCGCTATCTCTAATAGCACCCGAGATATCACATGATATATATTGGATTTTCGCCTGACCCTGAGTGTCCGGCCCCATGTGACTGTGGTTTTCTCGGCCCCTGGTGGTCCGAGGTCGTTCCCGCTGCCCAGATTCATGCGTCAGGGCCTCCTACAGACAATACAATTTGATTTATTACGCTATCTGTAATAGCACCCGAGATATCACCAGATATATATTGTATTTTTTCCTGACCCTGAGTGTCCGGCCCCATGAGACGGTGGTTTTCTCGGCCCCTGGTGGTGCGAGGACGTTTCCGCTGCACAGATTCATGCGCCAGGGCCTCCTGCAGATAATTCACATTGGTTTATTGCGCGATCTCTAATAGCACCCGAGATATCACCAGATATATATTGAATTTTCCCCTGACCCTGAGTGTCCGGCCCCATGAGACGGTGGTTTTCTCGGCCCCTGGTGGTCCGAGGTCCTTACCGCTGCCCAGATTCATGCGCCAGGGCCTCCTGCAGATAATTCACATTGGTTTATTACGCTACCTGTAATAGCACCCGAGATATCACCAGATATATATTGGATTTTTCCATGACCCTGAGTGTCCGGCCCCATGAGACGGTGGTTTCCTCGGCCCCTGGTGGTGCGAGGTCGTTCCCGCTGGCCAGATTCATGCCCCAGGGCCTCCTACAGACAATGGACTGTGATTTATTGCGCTATCTGTAATAGCACCCGAGATATCACCAGATATATATTGGATTTTTCCCTGACCCTGAGTGTCCGGCCCAATGTGACTGTGGTTTTCTCGGCCCCTGGTGGTCCGAGGTCGATCCCGCTGCACAGATTCATGCGCCAGGGCCTCCTACAGACAATGCACTTTGATTTATTGCGCTACCTGTAATAGCACCCAAGATATCACCAGATATATATTGGATTTTTCCCTGTCCCTGAGTGTCCGGCCCCATGTGACTGTGGTTTTCTCGGCCCCTGGTGGTCCGAGGTCGTTCCCGCTGCCCAGATTCATGCGTCAGGGCCTCCTACAGACAATACAATTTGATTTATTACGCTATCTGTAATAGCACCCGAGATATCACCAGATATATATTGTATTTTTTCCTGACCCTGAGTGTCCGGCCCCATGAGACTGTGGTTTTCTCGGCCCCTGGTGGTCCGAGGTCGTTCCCGCTGCACAGATTCATTCGCCTGGGCCTCCTACAGACAATGCACTTTGATTTATTGCGCTATCTGTAATAGCACCCGAGATATCACCAGATATATATTGGATTTCTCCCTGACCCTGAGTGTCCGGCTCCATGAGACGGTGATTTTCTCGGCCCCTGGTGGTCCGAGGTCGTTCCCGCTGCCCAGATTCATGCGCTAGGGCCTCCTACAGACAATGCACTTTGGTTTTTTGCGCTATCTCTAATAGCACCCAAGATATCACCAGATATTTGCTGGATTTTTACATGACCTTGGGTGTCCGGCCCCGTGAGTCGGTGGTTTTCTGGGCCACTGGTGGTCCGAGGTCGTTCCTGCTGCACAGATTCATTCGCAAGGGCCTCCTACAGACAATGCACTTTGATTTATTGCGCTATCTGTAATAGCACCCGAGATATCACCAGATATATATTGGATTTCTCCCTGACCCTGAGTGTCCGGCTCCATGAGACGGCGATTTTCTCGGCCCCTGGTGGTCCGAGGTCGTTCCCGCTGCCCAGATTCATGCGCCAGGGCCTCCTACAGACAGTGCACTTTGGTTTATTGCGCTATCTGTAATAGCACCCGAGATATCACCAGATATATGCTGGATTTTTACATGACCTTGGGTGACGGATTCCGAATATCTGTAATTTTCTCGGCCACTGGTGGTCCGAGGTCGTTCCTGCGGCACAGATTCATTCGCCAGTGCCTCCTACAGACAATGCACTTTGATTTATTGCGCTATCTCTAATAGCCCCCGAGCTATCACCAGATATATATTGAATTTTTCCCTGACCCTGAGTGCCCGGCCCCATGAGACGGTTGTTTTCTCGGCCCCTGGTGGTCCGACGTCGTTCCCGCGGCACAGATGCATGCGCCAGGGCCTCCTGCAAATAATTCACTTTGGTTTATTGCTCTATCTCTAATAGCACCCGAGATATCACCAGATATATATTGGCTTTTCCCCTGACCCTGAGTGTCCGGCCAACTGAGACGGTGGTTTTCTCGGCCCCTGGTGGTCCGAGGTCGTTCCCGCTGGCCAGATTCATGCCCCAGGGCCTCCTACAGACAATGGACTGTGATTGTTTGCGCTATCTGTAATAGCACCCGAGATATCACCAGATATATATTGGATTTTTCCATGACCCTGAGTGTCCAGCCCCATGAGACGGTTGTTTTCCTCGGCCCCTGGTGGTGCGAGGTCGTTCCCGCTGCACAGGTTCCTGCGCCAGGGCCTCCTACAGACAATGCACTTTGATTTATTGCGCTACCTGTAATAGCACCCGAGATATCACCAGATATATATTGGATTTTTCCATGACCCTGAGTGTCCAGCCCCATGAGACGGTGGTTTCCTCGGCCCCTGGTGGTGCGAGGTCGTTCCCGCTGCACAGGTTCCTGCGCCAGGGCCTCCTACAGACAATGCACTTTGATTTATTGCGCTACCTGTAATAGCACCCAAGATATCACCAGATATATATTGGATTTTTCCCTGTCCCTGAGTGTCCGGCCCCATGAGACGGTGGTTTTCTCGGCCCCTTGTGGTCCGAGGTCGTTCCCGCTGCACAGATGCATGCGCCAGGGCCTCCTTCAGATAATTCACTTTGGTTTATTGCGCTATCTTTAATAGCACCCGAGATATCACCAGATATATATTGGATTTTCCCCTGACCCTGAGTGTCCGGCCCCATGAGACGGTGGTTTTCTCGGCCCCTGGTGGTCCGAGGTCGTTCCCGCGGGCCAGATTCATGCGCCAGGGCCTCCTACAGAGAATGCACTTTGATTTATTGCGCTATCTGTAATAGCGCCCGAGATACCACCACATATATATTGGATTTTTCCCTGACCCTGACTGTCCGGCCCCATGGGACGGTGGTTTTCTCGGCCCCTGGTGATCCGAGGTCCTTCCCGCTGCACAGATTCATGCGCCAGGGCCTCCTGCAGATAATTCACTTTGGTTTATTGCGCTATCTCTAATAGCACCCGAGATATCACATGATATATATTGGATTTTCGCTTGACCCTGAGTGTCCGGCCCCATGTGACTGTGGTTTTCTCGGCCCCTGGTGGTCCGAGGTCGTTCCCGCTGCCCAGATTCATGCGTCAGGGCCTCCTACAGACAATACAATTTGATTTATTACGCTATCTGTAATAGCACCCGAGATATCACCAGATATATATTGTATTTTTTCCTGACCCTGAGTGTCCGGCCCCATGAGACGGTGGTTTTCTCGGCCCCTGGTGGTGCGAGGACGTTTCCGCTGCACAGATTCATGCGCCAGGGCCTCCTGCAGATAATTCACATTGGTTTATTGCGCGATCTCTAATAGCACCCGAGATATCACCAGATATATATTGAATTTTCCCCTGACCCTGAGTGTCCGGCCCCATGAGACGGTGGTTTTCTCGGCCCCTGGTGGTCCGAGGTCCTTACCGCTGCCCAGATTCATGCGCCAGGGCCTCCTGCAGATAATTCACATTGGTTTATTACGCTACCTGTAATAGCACCCGAGATATCACCAGATATATATTGGATTTTTCCATGACCCTGAGTGTCCGGCCCCATGAGACGGTGGTTTCCTCGGCCCCTGGTGGTGCGAGGTCGTTCCCGCTGGCCAGATTCATGCCCCAGGGCCTCCTACAGACAATGGACTGTGATTTATTGCGCTATCTGTAATAGCACCCGAGATATCACCAGATATATATTGGATTTTTCCCTGACCCTGAGTGTCCGGCCCAATGTGACTGTGGTTTTCTCGGCCCCTGGTGGTCCGAGGTCGATCCCGCTGCACAGATTCATGCGCCAGGGCCTCCTACAGACAATGCACTTTGATTTATTGCGCTACCTGTAATAGCACCCAAGATATCACCAGATATATATTGGATTTTTCCCTGTCCCTGAGTGTCCTGCCCCATGAGACGGTGGTTTTCTCGGCCCCTTGTGGTCCGAGTTCGTTCCCGCTGCACAGATGCATGCGCCAGGGCCTCCTTCAGATAATTCACTTTGGTTTATTGCGCTATCTCTAATAGCACCCGAGATATCACCAGATATATATTGGATTTTCCCCTGACCCTGAGTGTCCGGCCCCATGAGACTGTGGTTTTCTCGGCCCCTGGTGGTCCGAGGTCGTTCCCGCTGCACAGATTCATTCGCCTGGGCCTCCTACAGACAATGCACTTTGATTTATTGCGCTATCTGTAATAGCACCCGAGATATCACCAGATATATATTGGATTTCTCCCTGACCCTGAGTGTCCGGCTCCATGAGACGGTGATTTTCTCGGCCCCTGGTGGTCCGAGGTCGTTCCCGCTGCCCAGATTCATGCGCTAGGGCCTCCTACAGACAATGCACTTTGGTTTTTTGCGCTATCTCTAATAGCACGCAAGATATCACCAGATATTTGCTGGATTTTTACATGACCTTGGGTGTCCGGCCCCGTGAGTCGGTGGTTTTCTGGGCCACTGGTGGTCCGAGGTCGTTCCTGCTGCACAGATTCATTCGCCTGGGCCTCCTACAGACAATGCACTTTGATTTATTGCGCTATCTCTAATAGCCCCCGAGCTATCACCAGATATATATTGAATTTTTCCCTGACCCTGAGTGTCCGGCCCCATGAGACGGTTGTTTTCTCGGCCCCTGGTGGTCCGACGTCGTTCCCGCGGCACAGATGCATGCGCCAGGGCCTCCTGCAAATAATTCACTTTGGTTTATTGCGCTATCTCTAATAGCACCCGAGATATCACCAGATATATATTGGCTTTTCCCCTGACCCTGAGTGTCCGGCCAACTGAGACGGTGGTTTTCTCGGCCCCTGGTGGTCCGAGGTCGTTCCCGCTGGCCAGATTCATGCCCCAGGGCCTCCTACAGACAATGGACTGTGATTGTTTGCGCTATCTGTAATAGCACCCGAGATAACACCAGATATATATTGGATTTTTCACTTTGATTTATTGCGCTACCTGTAATAGCACCCGAGATATCACCAGATATATATTGGATTTTTCCATGACCCTGAGTGTCCAGCCCCATGAGACGGTGGTTTCCTCGGCCCCTGGTGGTGCGAGGTCGTTCCCGCTGCACAGGTTCCTGCGCCAGGGCCTCCTACAGACAATGCACTTTGATTTATTGCGCTATCTGTAATAGCACCCGAGATATCACCAGATATATATTGGATTTCTCCCTGACCCTGAGTGTCCGGCTCCATGAGACGGTGATTTTGTCGGCCCCTGGTGGTCCGAGGTCGTTCCCGCTGCCCAGATTCATGCGCTAGGGCCTCCTACAGACAGTGCACTTTGGTTTATTGCGCTATCTGTAATAGCACCCGAGATATCACCAGATATATGCTGGATTTTTACATGACCTTGGGTGACGGATTCCGAATATCTGTAATTTTCTCGGCCACTGGTGGTCCGAGGTCGTTCCTGCGGCACAGATTCATTCGCCAGTGCCTCCTACAGACAATGCACTTTGATTTATTGCGCTATCTCTAATAGCCCCCGAGCTATCACCAGATATATATTGAATTTTTCCCTGACCCTGAGTGTCCGGCCCCATGAGACGGTTGTTTTCTCGGCCCCTGGTGGTCCGACGTCGTTCCCGCGGCACAGATGCATGCGCCAGGGCCTCCTGCAAATAATTCACTTTGGTTTATTGCGCTATCTCTAATAGCACCCGAGATATCACCTGATATATATTGGCTTTTCCCCTGACCCTGAGTGTCCGGCCAACTGAGACGGTGGTTTTCTCGGCCCCTGGTGGTCCGAGGTCGTTCCCGCTGGCCAGATTCATGCCACAGGGCCTCCTACAGACAATGGACTGTGATTGTTTGCGCTATCTGTAATAGCACCCGAGATAACACCAGATATATATTGGATTTTTCCATGACCCTGAGTGTCCAGCCCCATGAGACGGTGGTTTCCTCGGCCCCTGGTGGTGCGTGGTCGTTCCCGCTGCACAGGTTCCTGCGCCAGGGCCTCCTACAGACAATGCACTTTGATTTATTGCGCTACCTGTAATAGCACCCGAGATATCACCAGATATATATTGGATTTTTCCATGACCCTGAGTGTCCAGCCCCATGAGACGGTGGTTTCCTCGGCCCCTGGTGGTGCGAGGTCGTTCCCGCTGCACAGGTTCCTGCGCCAGGGCCTCCTACAGACAATGCACATTGGTTTATTGCGCTATCTGTAATAGCACCCGAGATATAACCAGATATATATTGGATTTTCCCCTGACCCTGAGTGTCCAGCCCCATGAGACGGTGGTTTCCTCGGCCCCTGGTGGTGCGAGGTCGTTCCCGCTGCACAGGTTCCTGCGCCAGGGCCTCCTACAGACAGTGCACTTTGGTTTATTGCGCTATCTGTAATAGCACCCGAGATATCACCAGATATATGCTGGATGTTTACATGACCTTGGGTGACGGATTCCGAATATCTGTAATTTTCTCGGCCACTGGTGGTCCGAGGTCGTTCCCGCTGCACAGATGCATGCGCCAGGGCCTCCTTCAGATAATTCACTTTGGTTTATTGCGCTATCTCTAATAGCACCCGAGATATCACCAGATATATATTGGATTTTCCCCTGACCCTGAGTGTCCGGCCCCATGAGACGGTGGTTTTCTCGGCCCCTGGTGGTCCGAGGTCGTTCCCGCGGGCCAGATTCATGCGCCAGGGCCTCCTACAGAGAATGCACTTTGATTTATTGCGCTATCTGTAATAGCGCCCGAGATACCACCACATATATATTGGATTTTTCCCTGACCCTGACTGTCCGGCCCCATGAGACGGTGGTTTTCTCGGCCACTGGTGGTCCGAGGTCGTTCCTGCGGCACAGATTCATTCGCAAGGGCCTCCTACAGACAATGCAATTTGGTTTATTGCGCTATCTGTAATAGCACCAGAGATATAACCAGATATATATTGGATTTTCCCCTGACCCTGAGTGTCCGGACCCATGAGACGGTGGTTTTCTCGGCCTCTGGTGGTCCGAGGTCGTTCCCGCTGCACAGATTCATTCGCCTGGGCCTCCTACAGACAATGCACTTTGATTTATTGCGCTATCTGTAATAGCACCCGAGATATCACCAGATATATATTGGATTTTTCCCTGACCCTGAGTGTCCGGCTCCATGAGACGGTGATTTTCTCGGCCCCTGGTGGTCCGAGGTCGTTCCCGCTGCCCAGATTCATGCGCCAGGGCCTCCTACAGACAGTGCACTTTGGTTTATTGCGCTATCTGTAATAGCACCCGAGATATCACCAGATATATGCTGGATTTTTACATGACCTTGGGTGACGGATTCCGAATATCTGTAATTTTCTCGGCCACTGGTGGTCCGAGGTCGTTCCTGCGGCACAGATTCATTCGCCAGTGCCCCCTACAGACAATGCACTTTGATTTATTGCGCTATCTCTAATAGCACCCGAGATATCACCAGATGTATATTGAATTTTCCCCTGAACCTGAGTGTCCGGCCCCATTAGACTGTGGTTTTCCCGGCCCCTGGTGGTCCGCGGTCGTTCCCGCTGCACAGATTCATGCGGCAGGGCCTCCTACAGACAATGCACTTTGATTTGTTGGGGTATCTGTAATAGAACCCGAGATATCACCAGATATATATTGGATTTTCCCCTGACCCTGAGTGTCCGGCCCCATGAGACTGTGGTTTTCTCGGCCCCTGGTGGTCCGAGGTCCTTACCGCTGCCCAGATTCATGCGCCAGGGCCTCCTACAGACAATGCACTTTGATTTATTGCGCTATCTGTAATTGCACCCGAGAAAGCTCCATATATATGCTGGATTTTTACATGACTTTGGGTGACGGATACCGAAAATCTGTAATTTTCTCCGCCCCTGGTGGTCCGGTGTCGTTCCCGCTGGCCAGATTCATGCGCCAGGGTCTCATACAGACAATGCACTTTGATTTATTGCGCTATCTGTAATAGCACCCGAGATATCACCAGATATATATTGAATTTTCCCCTGACCCTGAGTGTCCGGCCCCATGAGACTGTGGTTGTCTCGGCCCCTGGTGGTCCGAGGTCGTTCCCGCTGCACAAATTCATGCGCCAGGGCCTCCTACAGAAAATGCACATTGATTTATTGGGCTATCTGTAAAGGCACCCGAGATATCATCAGATATATATTGAATTTTTCCCTGACCCTGAGTGTCCGGCCCCATGAGACGGTGGTTGTCTCGGCCCCTGGTGGTCGGAGGTCGTTCCCGCTGCACAGATGCATGCGCCAGGGCCTCCTGCTGATAATTCACTTTGGTTTATTGCGCTATCTGTAATAGCACCCAAGATATCACCAGATATATATTGGATTTTTCCCTGACCCTGAGTGTCCGGCCCCATGAGACGGTTGTTTTCTCGGCCCCTGGTGGTCCGACGTCGTTCCCGCGGCACAGATGCATGCGCCAGGGCCTCCTGCTGATAATTCACTTTGGTTTATTGCGCTATCTGTAATAGCACCCGAGATATCACCAGATATATATTGGATTTTCCCCTGACCCTGAGTGTCCGGCCCCATGAGACGGTGGTTTTCTCGGCCCCTGGAGGTCGGAGGTCGTTCCTGCTGGCCAGATTCATTCGCCTGGGCCTCCTACAGACAATGCACTTTGATTTATTGCGCTATCTGTAATAGCACCCGAGATATCACCAGATATATATTGGATTTTCCCCTGACCCTGAGTGTCCGGACCCATGAGACGGTGGTTTTCTCGGCCCCTGGTGGTCCGAGGTCGTTCCCGCTGGCCAGATTCATGCGCCTGGGCCTCCTACAGACAATGCACTTTGGTTTATTGTGCTATCTCTAATAGCACCCGAGATATCACCAGATATATATTGGATTTTCCCCTGACCCTGAGTGTCCGGCCCCGTGAGTCGGTGGTTTTCTGGGCCCCTGGTGGTCCGAGGTCGTTCCTGCGGCACAGATTCATTCGCAAGGGCCTCCTACAGACAATGCACTTTGGTTTATTGCGCTATCTCTAATAGCACCCGAGATATCACCAGATATATATTGGATTTTCCCCTGACCCTGAGTGTCCGGACCCATGAGACGGTGGTTTTCTCGGCCTCTGGTGGTCCGAGGTCGTTCCCGCTGCACAGATTCATTCGCCTGGGCCTCCTGCAGATAATTCACTTTGGTTTATTGCGCTATCTCTAATAGCACCCGAGATATCACCAGATATATATTGGATTTTCCCCTGACCCTGAGTGTCCGGCCCCATGAGACGGTGGTTTTCTCGGCCCCTGGTGGTCGGAGGTCGTTCCTGCTGGCCAGATTCATTCGCCTGGGCCTCCTACAGACAATGCACTTTGATTTATTGCGCTATCTGTAATAGCACCCGAGATATAACCAGATATGTGCTGGATTTTTACATGACCTTGGGTGACGGATTCCGAATATCTGTAATTTTCTCGGCCCCTGGTGGTCCGAGGTCGTTCCCGCTGCACAGATTCATTCGCCTGGGCCTCCTACAGACAATGCACTTTGAATTATTGCGCTATCTGTTATAGCACCCGAGATATCACCAGATATATATTGGATTTTTCCCTGACCCTGAGTGTCCGGCTCCATGAGACGGTGATTTTCTCGTCCCCTGGTGGTCCGACGTCGTTCCGCTGCCCAGATTCATGCGCCAGGGCCTCCTACAGACAATGCACTTTGATTTATTGCGCTATCTCTAATAGCACCCGAGATATCACCAGATATATATTGAATTTTCCCCTGACCCTGAGTGTCCGGCCCCATTAGACTGTGGTTTTCCCGGCCCCTGGTGGTCCGCGGTCGTTCCCGCTGCACAGATGCATGCGCCAGGGCCTCCTGCTGATAATTCACTTTGGATTATTGCGCTATCTCTAATAGCACCCGAGATATCACCAGATATATATTGAATTTTCCCCTGA
Organism: Nomia melanderi; assembly: GCF_051020985.1. Classification (NCBI taxonomy): domain Eukaryota; kingdom Metazoa; phylum Arthropoda; class Insecta; order Hymenoptera; family Halictidae; genus Nomia; species Nomia melanderi. The sequence goes on from NW_027475142.1 coordinate 141,996, forward strand.
CCCTGAGTGTCCGGCCCCATGAGACTGTGGTTGTCTCGGCCCCTGGTGGTCCGAGGTCGTTCCCGCTGCACAAATTCATGCGCCAGGGCCTCCTACAGAAAATGCACATTGATTTATTGGGCTATCTGTAAAGGCACCCGAGATATCACCAGATATATATTGAATTTTTCCCTGACCCTGAGTGTCCGGCCCCATGAGACGGTGGTTGTCTCGGCCCCTGGTGGTCGGAGGTCGTTCCCGCTGCACAGATGCATGCGCCAGGGCCTCCTGCTGATAATTCACTTTGGTTTATTGCGCTATCTGTAATAGCACCCAAGATATCACCAGATATATATTGGATTTTTCCCTGACCCTGAGTGTCCGGCCCCATGAGACGGTTGTTTTCTCGGCCCCTGGTGGTCCGACGTCGTTCCCGCGGCACAGATGCATGCGCCAGGGCCTCCTGCTGATAATTCACTTTGGTTTATTGCGCTATCTGTAATAGCACCCGAGATATCACCAGATATATATTGGATTTTCCCCTGACCCTGAGTGTCCGGCCCCATGAGACGGTGGTTTTCTCGGCCCCTGGAGGTCGGAGGTCGTTCCTGCTGGCCAGATTCATTCGCCTGGGCCTCCTACAGACAATGCACTTTGATTTATTGCGCTATCTGTAATAGCACCCGAGATATCACCAGATATATATTGGATTTTCCCCTGACCCTGAGTGTCCGGACCCATGAGACGGTGGTTTTCTCGGCCCCTGGTGGTCCGAGGTCGTTCCCGCTGGCCAGATTCATGCGCCTGGGCCTCCTACAGACAATGCACTTTGGTTTATTGCGCTATCTCTAATAGCACCCGAGATATCACCAGATATATATTGGATTTTCCCCTGACCCTGAGTGTCCGGCCCCGTGAGTCGGTGGTTTTCTGGGCCCCTGGTGGTCCGAGGTCGTTCCTGCGGCACAGATTCATTCGCAAGGGCCTCCTACAGACAATGCACTTTGGTTTATTGCGCTATCTCTAATAGCACCCGAGATATCACCAGATATATATTGGATTTTCCCCTGACCCTGAGTGTCCGGACCCATGAGACGGTGGTTTTCTCGGCCTCTGGTGGTCCGAGGTCGTTCCCGCTGCACAGATTCATTCGCCTGGGCCTCCTATAGACAATGCACTTTGATTTATTGCGCTATCTGTAATAGCACCCGAGATATCACCAGATATATATTGGATTTTCCCCTGACCCTGAGTGTCCGGACCCATGAGACGGTGGTTTTCTCGGCCCCTGGTGGTCCGAGGTGGTTCCCGCTGCCCAGATTCATGCGCCAGGGCCTCCTACAGATAGTGCACTTTGGTTTATTGCGCTATCTGTAATAGCACCCGAGATATCACCAGATTTATATTGGATTTTTCCCTGACCCTGCGTGTCCGGCTCCATGAGACGGTGATTTTCTCGTCCCCTGGTGGTCCGACGTCGTTCCCGCTGCCCAGATTCATGCGCCAGGGCCTCCTACAGACAATGCACTTTGGTTTATTGCGCTATCTGTAATAGCACCCGAGATATCACCAGATATATGCGGGATTTTTACATGACCTTGTGTGACGGATTCCGAATATCTGTAATTTTCTCGTCCCCTGGTGGTCCGACGTCGTTCCCGCTGCCCAGATTCATGCGCCAGGGCCTCCTACAGACAATGCACTTTGATTTATTGCGCTATCTCTAATAGCACCCGAGATATCACCAGATATATATTGAATTTTCCCCTGACCCTGAGTGTCCGGCCCCATTAGACTGTGGTTTTCCCGGCCCCTGGTGGTCCGCGGTCGTTCCCGCTGCACAGATTCATGCGGCAGGGCCTCCTACAGACAATGCACTTTGATTTGTTGGGGTATCTGTAATAGAACCCGAGATATCACCAGATATATATTGGATTTTCCCCTGACCCTGAGTGTCCGGCCCCATGAGACTGTGGTTTTCTCGGCCCCTGGTGGTCCGAGGTCCTTACCGCTGCCCAGATTCATGCGCCAGGGCCTCCTACAGACAATGCACTTTGATTTATTGCGCTATCTGTAATTGCACCCGAGAAAGCTCCATATATATGCTGGATTTTTACATGACTTTGGGTGACGGATACCGAAAATCTGTAATTTTCTCCGCCCCTGGTGGTCCGATGTCGTTCCCGCTGGCCAGATTCATGCGCCAGGGTCTCATACAGACAATGCACTTGGATTTATTGCGCTATCTGTAATAGCACCCGAGATATCACCAGATATATATTGAATTTTACCCTGACCCTGAGTGTCCGGCCCCATGAGACTGTGGTTGTCTCGGCCCCTGGTGGTCCGAGGTCGTTCCCGCTGCACAAATTCATGCGCCAGGGCCTCCTACAGAAAATGCACATTGATTTATTGGGCTATCTGTAAAGGCACCCGAGATATCACCAGATATATATTGAATTTTTCCCTGACCCTGAGTGTCCGGCCCCATGAGACGGTGGTTGTCTCGGCCCCTGGTGGTCGGAGGTCGTTCCCGCTGCACAGATGCATGCGCCAGGGCCTCCTGCAGATAATTCACTTTCGTTTATTGCGCTATCTCTAATAGCACCCGAGATATCACCAGATATATATTGGATTTTCCCCTGACCCTGAGTGTCCGGACCCATGAGACGGAGGTTTTCTCGGCCCCTGGTGGTCCGAGGTGGTTCCCGCTGCCCAGATTCATGCGCCAGGGCCTCCTACAGACAGTGCACTTTGGTTTATTGCGCTATCTGTAATAGCAACCGAGATATCACCAGATTTATATTGGATTTTTCCCTGACCCTGCGTGTCCGGCTCCATGAGACGGTGATTTTCTCGTCCCCTGGTGGTCCGACGTCGTTCCCGCTGCCCAGATTCATGCGCCAGGGCCTCCTACAGACAATGCACTTTGGTTTATTGCGCTATCTGTAATAGCACCCGAGATATCACCAGATATATGCTGGATTTTTACATGACCTTGTGTGACGGATTCCGAATATCTGTAATTTTCTCGGCCACTGGTTGTCCGAGGTCGTTCCTGCGACACAGATTCATTCGCCAGTGCCTCCTACAGACAATGCACTTTGATTTATTGCGCTATCTCTAATAGCACCCGAGATATCACCAGATATATATTGAATTTTCCCCTGACCCTGAGTGTCCGGCCCCATGAGACTGTGGTTTTCCCGGCCTCTGGTGGTCCGAGGTCGTTCCCGCTGCACAGATTCATGCGGCAGGGCCTCCTACAGACAATGCACTTTGATTTATTGGGCTATCAGTAATAGCACCCGAGATATCACCAGATATATATTGGATTTTCCCCTGACCCTGAGTGTCCGGCCCCATGAGACGGTGGTTTTCTCGGCCCCTGGTGGTCGGAGGTCGTTCCTGCTGGCCAGATTCATTCGCCTGGGCCTCCTACAGACAATGCACTTTGATTTATTGCGCTATCTGTAATAGCACCCGAGATATAACCAGATATGTGCTGGATTTTTACATGACCTTGGGTGACGGATTCCGAATATCTGTAATTTTCTCGGCCCCTGGTGGTCCGAGGTCGTTCCCGCTGCACAGATTCATTCGCCTGGGCCTCCTACAGACAATGCACTTTGATTTATTGCGCTATCTGTAATAGCACCCGAGATATAACCAGATATATATTGGATTTTTCCCTGACCCTGAGTGTCCGGCTCCATGAGACGGTGATTTTCTCGTCCCCTGGTGGTCCGACGTCGTTCCCGCTGCCCAGATTCATGCGCCAGGGCCTCCTACAGACAATGCACTTTGATTTATTGCGCTATCTCTAATAGCACCCGAGATATCACCAGATATATATTGAATTTTCCCCTGACCCTGAGTGTCCGGCCCCATGAGACTGTGGTTTTCCCGGCCCCTGGTGGACCGAGGTCGTTCCCGCTGCACAGATTCATGCGGCAGGGCCTCCTATAGACAATGCACTTTGATTTATTGCGCTATCTCTAATAGCACCCGAGATATCACCAGATATATATTGGATTTTCCCCTGACCCTGAGTGTCCGGACCCATGAGACGGTGGTTTTCTCGGCCCCTGGTGGTCCGAGGTCGTTCCCGCTGCCCAGATTCATGCGCCAGGGCCTCCTACAGACAATGCACTTTGGTTTATTGCGCTATCTCTAATAGCACCCGAGATATCACCAGATATATATTGGATTTTCCCCTGACCTTGGGTGACGGATTCCGAATATCTGTAATTTTCTCGGCCACTGGTGGTCCGAGATCGTTCCTGCGATACAGATTCATTCGCAAGGGCCTCCTACAGACAATGCACTTTGGTTTATAGCGCTATCTGTAATAGCACCCGAGATATCACCAGGTATATGCTGGATTTTTACATGACCTTTGGTGACGGATTCCGAATATCTGTAATTTTCTCGGCCACTGGTGGTCCGAGGTCGTTCCTGCGGCACAGATTCATTCGCAAGGGCCTCCTACAGACAATGCACTTTGGTTTATTGCGCTATCTCTAATAGCACCCGAGATATCACCAGATATATATTGGATTTTCCCCTGACCCTGAGTGTCCGGACCCATGAGACGGTGGTTTTCTCGGCCTCTGGTGGTCCGAGGTCGTTCCCGCTGCACAGATTCATTCGCCTGGGCCTCCTATAGACAATGCACTTTGATTTATTGCGCTATCTGTAATAGCACCCGAGATATCACCAGATATATATTGGATTTTCCCCTGACCCTGAGTGTCCGGACCCATGAGACGGTGGTTTTCTCGGCCCCTGGTGGTCCGAGGTGGTTCCCGCTGCCCAGATTCATGCGCCAGGGCCTCCTACAGACAGTGCACTTTGGTTTATTGCGCTATCTGTAATAGCACCCGAGATATCACCAGATTTATATTGGATTTTTCCCTGACCCTGCGTGTCCGGCTCCATGAGACGGTGATTTTCTCGTCCCCTGGTGGTCCGACGTCGTTCCCGCTGCCCAGATTCATGCGCCAGGGCCTCCTACAGACAATGCACTTTGGTTTATTGCGCTATCTGTAATAGCACCCGAGATATCACCAGATATATGCTGGATTTTTACATGACCTTGTGTGACGGATTCCGAATATCTGTAATTTTCTCGGCCACTGGTTGTCCGAGGTCGTTCCTGCGACACAGATTCATTCGCCAGTGCCTCCTACAGACAATGCACTTTGATTTATTGCGCTATCTCTAATAGCACCCGAGATATCACCAGATATATATTGAATTTTCCCCTGACCCTGAGTGTCCGGCCCCATGAGACTGTGGTTTTCCCGGCCTCTGGTGGTCCGAGGTCGTTCCCGCTGCACAGATTCATGCGGCAGGGCCTCCTACAGACAATGCACGTTGATTTATTGGGCTATCTGTAATAGCACCCGAGATATCACCAGATATATATTGGATTTTCCCCTGACCCTGAGTGTCCGGCCCCATGAGACGGTGGTTTTCTCGGCCCCTGGTGGTCGGAGGTCGTTCCTGCTGGCCAGATTCATTCGCCTGGGCCTCCTACAGACAATGCACTTTGATTTATTGCGCTATCTGTAATAGCACCCGAGATATAACCAGATATGTGCTGGATTTTTACATGACCTTGGGTGACGGATTCCGAATATGTGTAATTTTCTCGGCCCCTGGTGGTCCGAGGTCGTTCCCGCTGCACAGATTCATTCGCCTGGGCCTCCTACAGACAATGCACTTTGATTTATTGCGCTATCTGTAATAGCACCCGAGATATAACCAGATATATATTGGATTTTTCCCTGACCCTGAGTGTCCGGCTCCATGAGACGGTGATTTTCTCGTCCCCTGGTGGTCCGACGTCGTTCCCGCTGCCCAGATTCATGCGCCAGGGCCTCCCACAGACAATGCACTTTGATTTATTGCGCTATCTCTAATAGCACCCGAGATATCACCAGATATATATTGAATTTTCCCCTGACCCTGAGTGTCCGGCTCCATGAGACTGTGGTTTTCCCGGCCCCTGGTGGACCGAGGTCGTTCCCGCTGCACAGATTCATGCGGCAGGGCCGCCTATAGACAATGCACTTTGATTTATTGCGCTATCTGTAATAGCACCCGAGATATCACCAGATATATATTGGATTTTCCCCTGACCCTGAGTGTCCGGACCCATGAGACGGTGGTTTTCTCGGCCCCTGGTGGTCCGAGGTCGTTCCCGCTGCCCAGATTCATGCGCCAGGGCCTCCTACAGACAATGCACTTTGGTTTATTGCGCTATCTCTAATAGGACCCGAGATATCACCAGATATATATTGGATTTTCCCCTGACCTTGGGTGACGGATTCCGAATATCTGTAATTTTCTCGGCCACTGGTGGTCCGAGATCGTTCCTGCGATACAGATTCATTCGCAAGGGCCTCCTACAGACAATGCACTTTGGTTTATAGCGCTATCTGTAATAGCACCCGAGATATCACCAGGTATATGCTGGATTTTTACATGACCTTGGGTGACGGATTCCGAATATCTGTAATTTTCTCGGCCACTGGTGGTCCGAGGTCGTTCCTGCGGCACAGATTCATTCGCCAGTGCCTCCTACAGACAATGCACTTTGATTTATTGCGCTATCTCTAATAGCACCCGAGATATCACCAGATGTATATTGAATTTTCCCCTGAACCTGAGTGTCCGGCCCCATTAGACTGTGGTTTTCCCGGCCCCTGGTGGTCCGCGGTCGTTCCCGCTGCACAGATTCATGCGGCAGGGCCTCCTACAGACAATGCACTTTGATTTGTTGGGCTATCTGTAATAGAACCCGAGATATCACCAGATATATATTGGATTTTCCCCTGACCCTGAGTGTCCGGCCCCATGAGACTGTGGTTTTCTCGGCCCCTGGTGGTCCGAGGTCCTTACCGCTGCCCAGATTCATGCGCCAGGGCCTCCTACAGACAATGCACTTTGATTTATTGCGCTATCTGTAATTGCACCCGAGAAAGCTCCATATATATGCTGGATTTTTACATGACTTTGGGTGACGGATACCGAAAATCTGTAATTTTCTCCGCCCCTGGTGGTCCGATGTCGTTCCCGCCGGCCAGATTCATGCGCCAGGGTCTCATACAGACAATGCACTTTGATTTATTGCGCTATCTGTAATAGCACCCGAGATATCACCAGATATATATTGGATTTTTCCCTGACCCTGAGTGTCCGGCCCCATGAGACGGTGGTTTTCTCGGCCCCTGGTGGTCCGAGGTCGTTCCCGCTGCACAGATTCATGCGCCAGGGCCTCCCGCAGATAATTCACTTTGGTTTAATGCGCTATCTCTAATAGCACCCGAGATATCACCAGATATATATTGAATTTTCCCCTGACCCTGAGTGTCCGGCCACATGAGACTGTGGTTGTCTCGGCCCCTGGTGGTCCGAGGTCGTTCCCGCTGCACAAATTCATGCGCCAGGGCCTCCTACAGAAAATGCACATTGATTTATTGGGCTATCTGTAAAGGCACCCGAGATATCACCAGATATATATTGAATTTTTCCCTGACCCTGAGTGTCCGGCCCCATGAGACGGTGGTTGTCTCGGCCCCTGGTGGTCGGAGGCCGTTCCCGCTGCACAGATGCATGCGCCAGGGCCTCCTGCAGATAATTCACTTTGGTTTATTGCGCTATCTGTAATAGCACCCAAGATATCACCAGATATATATTGGATTTTTCCCTGACCCTGAGTGTCCGGCCCCATGAGACGGTGGTTTCCTCGGCCCCTGGTGGTCCGAGGTCGTTCCCGCTGTCCAGATTCATGCGCCAGGGCCTCCTACAGACAATGCACTTTGATTTATTGCGCTATCTGTAATAGCACCCGAGATATCACCAGATATATATTGGATTTTCCCCTGACCCTGAGTGCCGGGCCCATGAGACTGTGGTTTTCTCGGCCCCTGGTGGTCCGTGGTCGTTCCCGCTGGCCAGATTCATGCGCCAGGGCCTCCTACAGACAATGCACTTTGATTTATTGCGCTATCTCTAATAGCACACGAGATATCACCAGATATATATTGGATTTTTCCCTGACCCTGAGTGTCCGGCCCCATGAGACGGTGGTTTTCTTGGCCCCTGGTGGCCCGAGGTCGTTCCCGCTGCACAGATGCATGCGCCAGGGCCTCCTGCAGATAATTCTCTTTGGTTTATTGCGCTATCTCTAATAGCACCCGAGATATCACCAGATATATATTGGATTTTCCCCTGACCCTGAGTGTCCGGCCCCGTGAGTCGGTGGTTTTCTCGGCCCCTGGCGGTCCGAGGTCGTTCCCGCTGCCCAGATTCATGCGCCAGGGCCTCCTACAGACAATGCACTTTGGTTTATTACGCTATCTCTAATATCACCCGAGATATCACCAGATATTTGCTGGATTTTTACATGACCTTGGGTGACGGATTCCGAATATCTGTAATTTTCTCGGCCACTGGTGGTCCGAGATCGTTCCTGCGGCACAGATTCATTCGCCAGTGCCTCCTACAGACAATGCACTTTGATTTATTGCGCTATCTGTAATAGCACCCGAGATATCACCAGATATATATTGGATTTTTCCCTGACCCTGAGTGTCCGGCCCCGCGAGTCGGTGGTTTTCTCGGCCCCTGGTGGTCCGAAGTCGTTCCCGCTGCCCAGATTCATGCGCTAGGGCCTCCTACAGACAATGCACTTTGGTTTTTTGCGCTATCTCTAATTGCACCCAAGATATCACCAGATATTTGCTGGACTTTTTACATGACCTTGGGTGACGGATTCCGAATATCTGTAATTTTCTCGGCCACTGGTGGTCCGAGGTCGTTCCTGCGGCACAGATTCATTCGCAAGGGCCTCCTACTGACAATGCACTTTGATTTATTGCGCTATCTGTAATAGCACCAGAGATATCACCAGATATATATTGGGTTTTCCCCTGACCCTGAGTGTCCGGACCCATGAGACGGTGGTTTTTTCGGCCCCTGGTTGTCCGAGGTCGTTCCCGCTGCCCAGATTCATGCGCCAGGGCCTCCTACAGACAATGCACTTTGGTTGATTGCGCTATCTGTAATAGCACCCGAGATATAACCAGATATATACTGGATTTTCCCCTGACCCTGAGTGTCCGGACCCATGAGACGGTGGTTTTCTCGGCCCCTGGTGCTCCGAGGTCGTTCCCGCTGCACAGATTCATTCGCCTGGGCCTCCTACAGACAATGCACTTTGATTTATTGCGCTATCTGTAATAGCACCCGAGATATCACCAGATATATATTGGATTTTTCCCTGACCCTGAGTGTCCGGCTCCATGAGACGGTGATTTTCTCGGCCCCTAGTGGTCCGAGGTCGTTCCCGCTGCCCAGATTCATGCGCCAGGGCCTCCTACAGACAATGCACTTTGATTTATTGCGCTATCTGTAATAGCACCCGAGATATCACCAGATATATATTGGATTTTCCCCTGACCCTGAGTGTCCGGCCCCATGAGACTGTGGTTTTCTCGGCCCCTGGTGGTTCGAGGTCGTTCCCGCTGGCCAGATTCATGCGCCTGGGCCTCCTACAGACAATGCACTTTGATTTATTGCGCTATCTGTAATAGCACCAGAGATATAACCAGATATATATTGGATTTTCCCCTGACCCTGAGTGTCCGGACCCATGAGACGGTGGTTTTCTCGGCCCCTGGTGGTCCGAGGTCGTTCCCGCTGCACAGATTCATTAGCCTGGGCCTCCTACAGACAATGCACTTTGATTTATTGCGCTATCTGTAATAGCATCCGAGATATCACCAGATATATATTGGATTTCTCCCTGACCCTGAGTGTCCGGCTCCATGAGACGGTGATTTTCTCGGCCCCTGGTGGTCCGAGGTCGTTCCCGCTGCCCAGATTCATGCGCCAGGGCCTCCTACAGACAATGCACTTTGGTTTTTTGCGCTATCTCTAATAGCACCCAAGATATCACCAGATATTTGCTGTATTTTTACATGACCTTAGGTGACGGATTCCGAATATCTGTAATTTTCTCGGCCACTGGTGGTCCGAGGTCGTTCCTGCTGCACAGGTTCATTCGCAAGGGCCTCCTACAGACAATGCACTTTGATTTATTGCGCTATCTGTAATAGCACCCGAGATATCACCAGATATATATTGGGTTTTCCCCTGACCCTGAGTGTCCGGACCCATGAGACGGTGGTTTTCTCGGCCACTGGTGGTCCGAGGTCGTTCCTGCGGCACAGATTCATTCGCAAGGGCCTCCTACAGACAATGCACTTTGGTTTATTGCGCTATCTGTAATAGCACCAGAGATATAACCAGATATATATTGGATTTTCCCCTGACCCTGAGTGTCCGGACCCATGAGACGGTGGTTTTCTCGGCCCCTGGTGGTCCGAGGTCGTTCCCGCTGCACAGATGCATGCACCAGGGCCTCCCGCAGATAATTCACTTTGGTTTATTGCGCTATCTCTAATAGCACCCGAGATATCACCAGATATATATTGGATTTTCCCCTGACCCTGAGTGTCCGGGCCCATGAGACTGTGGTTTTCTCGGCCCCTGGTGGTCCGTGGTCGTTCCCGCTGGCCAGATTCATGCGCCAGGGCCTCCTACAGACAATGCACTTTGATTTATTGCGCTATCTCTAATAGCACCCGAGATATCACCAGATATATATTGGATTTTTCCCTGACCCTGAGTGTCCGGCCCCATGAGACGGTGGTTTTCTGGGCCCCTGGTGGCCCGAGGTCGTTCCCGCTGCACAGATGCATGCGCCAGGGCCTCCTGCAGATAATTCTCTTTGGTGTATTGCGCTATCTCTAATAGCACCCGAGATATCACCAGATATATATTGGATTTTCCCCTGACCCTGAGTGTCCGGCCCCGTGAGTCGGTGGTTTTCTCGGCCCCTGGCGGTCCGAGGTCGTTCCCGCTGCCCAGATTCATGCGCCAGGGCCGCCTACAGACAATGCACTTTGGTTTATTACGCTATCTCTAATATGACCCGAGATATCACCAGATATTTGCTGGATTTTTACATGACCTTGGGTGACGGATTCCGAATATCTGTAATTTTCTCGGCCACTGGTGGTCCGAGGTCGTTCCTGCGGCACAGATTCATTCGCAAGGGCCTCCTACAGACAATGCACTTTGATTTATTGCGCTATCTGTAATAGCACCAGAGATATCACCAGATATATATTGGGTTTTCCCCTGACCCTGAGTGTCCGGACCCATGAGACGGTGGTTTTTTTGGCCCCTGGTTGTCCGAGGTCGTTCCCGCTGCCCAGATTCATGCGCCAGGGCCTCCTACAGACAATGCACTTTGGTTGTTTGCGCTATCTGTAATAGCACCCGAGATATCACCAGATATTTGCTGGATTTTTACATGACCTTGGGTGACGGATTCCGAATATCTGTAATTTTCTCGGCCCCTGGTGGTCGGAGGTCGTTCCTGCTGGCCAGATTCATTCGCAAGGGCCTCCTACAGATAATGCACTTTGATTTATTGCGCTATCTGTAATAGCACCCGAGATAGCACCAGATATATATTGGATTTTCCCCTGACCCTGAGTGTCCGGACCCATGAGACGGTGGTTTTCTCGGACCCTGGTGGTCCGAGGTCGTTCCCGCTGGCCAGATTCATGCGCCTGGGCCTCCTACAGACAATGCACTTTGTTTTATTGCGCTATCTCTAATAGCACCCGAGATATCACCAGATATATATTGGATTTTCCCCTGACCCTGAGTGTCCGGCCCCGTGAGTCGGTGGTTTTCTGGGCCCCTGGTGGTCCGAGGTCGTTTCTGCGGCACAGATTCATTCGCAAGGGCCTCCTACAGACAATGCACTTTGGTTTATTGCGCTATCTGTAATAGCACCCGAGATATCACCAGATATATATTGGATTTTCCCCTGACCCTGAGTGTCCGGCCCCATGAGACTGTGGTTTTCTCGGCCCCTGGTGGTCCGAGGTCGTTCCCGCTGGCCAGATTCATGCGCCTGGGCCTCCTACAGACAATGCACTTTGATTTATTGCGCTATCTCTAATAGCAGCCAAGATATCACCAGATATTTGCTGGATTTTTACATGACCTTGGGTGACGGATTCCGAATATCTGTAATTTTCTCGGCCACTGGAGGTCCGAGGTCGTTCCTGCGGCACAGATTCATTCGCAGGGGCCTCCTACAGACAATGCACTTTGATTTATTGCGCTATCTGGAATAGCACCCGAGATATCACCAGATATATATTGGGTTTTTCCCTGACCCTGAGGGGCCGGACCCATGAGACGGTGGTTTTCTCGGCCACTGGTGGTCCGAGGTCGTTCCTGCGGCACAGATTCATTCGCAAGGGCCTCGTACAGACAATGCACTTTGGTTTATTGCGCTATCTGTAATAGCACCAGAGATATAACCAGATATATATTGGATTTTCCCCTGACCCTGAGTGTCCGGACCCATGAGACGGTGGTTTTCTCGGCCCCTGGTGGTCCGAGGTCGTTCCCGCTGCACAGATGCATGCACCAGGGCCTCCTGCAGATAATTCACTTTGGTTTATTGCGCTATCTCTAATAGCACCCGAGATATCACCAGATATATATTGGATTTTCCCCTGACCCAGAGTATCCGGACCCATGAGACGGTGGTTTTCTCGGCCCCTGGTGGTCCGAGGTCGTTCCCGCTGCCCAGATTCATGCGCCAGGGCCTCCTACAGACAATGCACTTTGGTTTATTGCGCTATCTGTAATAGAACCCGAGATATCGCCAGATATATATTGGGTTTTCCCCTGACCCTGAGTGTCCGGACCCATGAGACGGTGGTTTTCTCGGCCACTGGTGGTCCGAGGTCGTTCCTGCGGCACAGATTCATTCGCAAGGGCCTCCTACAGACAATGCACTTTAGTTCATTGCGCTATCTGTAATAGCACCAGACATATAACCAGATATATATTGGATTTTCCCCTGACCCTGAGTGTCCGGACCCATGAGACGGTGGTTTTCTCGGCCCCTGGTGGTCCGTGGTCGTTCCCGCTGCCCAGATTCATGCGCCAGGGCCTCCTACAGACAGTGCACTTTGGTTTATTGCGCTATCTGTAATAGCACCCGAGATATCACCCGATATATATTGGATTTTTCCCTGACCCTGAGTGTCCGGCTCCATGAGACGGTGATTTTCTCGTCCCCTGGTGGTCCGACGTCGTTCCCGCTGCCCAGATTCATGCGCCAGGGCCTCCTACAGACAATGCACTTTGGTTTATTGCGCTATCTGTAATAGCACCCGAGATATCACCAGATATATGCTGGATTTTTCCCTGACCCTGAGTGTCCCGCTCCATGAGACGGTGATTTTCTCGTCCCCTGGTGGTCCGACGTCGTTCCCGCTGCCCAGATTCATGCGCCAGGGCCTCCTACAGACAATGCACTTTGGTTTATTGCGCTATCTGTAATAGCACCCGAGATATCACCAGATATATGCTGGATTTTTACATGACCTTGGGTGACGGATTCCGAATATCTGTAATTTTCTCGGCCACTGGTGGTCCGAGGTCGTTCCTGCGGCACAGATTCATTCGCCAGTGCCTCCTACAGACAATGCACTTTGATTTATTGCGCTATCTCTAATAGCCCCCGAGCTATCACCAGATATATATTGAATTTTCCCCTGACCCTGAGTGTCCGGCCCCATGAGACTGTGGTTTTCCCGGCCTCTGGTGGTCCGAGGTCGTTCCCGCTGCACAGATTCATGCGGCAGGGCCTCCTACAGACAATGCACTTTGATTTCTTGGGCTATCTGTAATAGCACCCGAGATATCACCAGATATATATTGGATTTTTCCCTGACCCTGAGTGTCCGGCCCCATGAGACGGTGGTTTTCTCGGTCCCTGGTGGTCGGAGGTCGTTCCTGCTGGCCAGATTCATTCGCCTGGGCCTCCTACAGACAATGCACTTTGATTTATTGCGCTATCTGTAATAGCACCCGAGATATCACCAGATATATATTGGATTTTCCCCTGACCCTGAGTGTCCGGACCCATGAGACGGTGGTTTTCTCGGACCCTGGTGGTCCGAGGTCGTTCCCGCTGGCCAGATTCATGCGCCTGGGCCTCCTACAGACAATGCACTTTGGTTTATTGCGCTATCTCTGATAGCACCCGAGATATCACCAGATATATATTGGATTTTCCCCTGACCCTGAGTGTCCGGCCCCGTGAGTCGGTGGTTTTCTGGGCCCCTGGTGGTCCGAGGTCGTTCCTGCGGCACAGATTCATTCGCAAGGGCCTCCTACAGACAATGCACTTTGGTTTATTGCGCTATCTGTAATAGCACCCGAGATATCACCAGATATATATTGGATTTTCCCCTGACCCTGAGTGTCCGGACCCATGAGACGGTGGTTTTCTCGGCCCCTGGTGGTCCGAGGACGTTCCGGCTGCCCAGATTCATGCGCCAGGGCCTCCTACAGACAGTGCACTTTGGTTTATTGCGCTATCTGTAATAGCACCCGAGATATCACCAGATATAAATTGGATTTTTCCCTGACCCTGAGTGTCCGGCTCCATGAGACGGTGATTTTCTCGTCCCCTGGTGGTCCGACGTCGTTCCCGCTGCCCAGATTCATGCGCAAGAGCCTCCTACAGACAATGCACTTTGGTTCATTGCGCTATCTGTAATAGCACCCGAGATATCACCAGATATATATTGGATTTTCCCCTGACCCTGAGTGTCCGGCCCCATGAGACTGTGGTTTTCCCGGCCCCTGGTGGTCCGAGGTCGTTCCCGCTGCACAGATTCATGCGGCAGGGCCTCCTATAGACAATGCACTTTGATTTATTGCGCTATCTGTAATAGCACCCGAGATATCACCAGATATATATTGGATTTTCCCCTGACCCTGAGTGTCCGGACCCATGAGACGGTGGTTTTCTCGGCCCCTGGTGGTCCGAGGTCGTTCCCGCTGCACAGATTCATTCGCCTGGGCCTCCTACAGACAATGCACTTTGATTTATTGCGCTATCTGTAATAGCACCCGAGATATCACCAGATATATATTGGATTTTTCCCTGACCCTGAGTGTCCGGCTCCATGAGACGGTGATTTTCTCGGCCCCTGGTGGTCCGAGGTCCTTCCCGCTGCACAGATTCATTCGCCTGGGCCTCCTACAGACAATGCACTTTGATTTAATGCGCTATCTGTAATAGCACCCGAGATATCACCAGATATATATTGGATTTCCCCTGACCCTGAGTGTCCGGCCCCATGAGACTGTGGTTTTCTCGGCCCCTGGTGGTCCGAGGGCGTTCCCGCTGCACAGATGCATGCGCCAGGGCCTCCTGCAGATAATTCACTTTGGTTTATTGCGCTATCTCTAATAGCACCCAAGATATCACCAGATATATATTGGATTTTCCCCTGACCCTGAGTGTCCGGCCCCGTGAGTCGGTGGTTTTCTCGGCCCCTGGTGGTCCTAGGTCGTTCCCGCTGCCCAGATTCATTCGCCAGGGCCTCCTACAGACAATGCACTTTGGTTTATTGCGCTATCTCTAATAGCACCCGAGATATCACCAGATATTTGCTGTATTTTTACATGACCTTGGGTGACGGATTCCGAATATATGTAATTTTCTCGGCCACTGGTGGTCCCAGGTCGTTCCTGCGGTACAGATTCATTCGCAAGGGCCTCCTACAGACAATGCACTTTGGTTTATTGCGCTATCTCTAATAGCACCCGAGATATCACCAGATATTTGCTGGATTTTTACATGACCTTGGGTGACGGATTCCGAATATCTGTGCCTTTCTCGGCCACTGGTGGTCCGAGGTCGTTCCTGCGGCACAGATTCAATCGCAAGGGCCTCCTACAGACAATGCACTTTGGTTTATTGCGCTATCTGTAATAGCACCCGAGATATCACCAGATATATATTGGATTTTTCCCTGACCCTGAGTGTCCGGCTCCATGAGACGGTGATTTTCTCGTCCCCTGGTGGTCCGAGGACGTTCCGGCTGCCCAGATTCATGCGCCAGGGCCTCCTACAGACAGTGCACTTTGGTCTATTGCGCTATCTGTAATAGCACCCGAGATATCACCAGATATAAATTGGATTTCTCCCTGACCCTGAGTGTCCGGCTCCATGAGACGGTGATTTTCTCGTCCCCTGGTGGTCCGACGTCGTTCCCGCTGCCCAGATTCATGCGCAAGGGCCTCCTACAGACAATGCACTTTGGTTCATTGCGCTATCTGTAATAGCACCCGAGATATCACCAGATATATATTGGATTTTCCCCTGACCCTGAGTGTCCGGCCCCATGAGACTGTGGTTTTCCCGGCCCCTGGTGGTCCGAGGTCGTTCCCGCTGCACAGATTCATGCGGCAGTGCCTCCTATAGACAATGCACTTTGATTTATTGCGCTATCTGTAATAGCACCCGAGATATCACCAGATATATATTGGATTTTCCCCTGACCCTGAGTGTCCGGCCCCGTGAGTCGGTGGTTTTCTGGGCCCCTGGTGGTCCGAGGTCGTTCCTGCGGCACAGATTCATTCGCAAGGGCCTCCTACAGACAATGCACTTTCGTTTATTGCGCTATCTGTAATAGCACCCGAGATATCACCAGATATATATTGGATTTTCCCCTGACCCTGAGTGTCCGGACCCATGAGACGGTGGTTTTCTCGGCCCCTGGTGGTCCGAGGTCGTTCCCGCTGCACAGATTCATTCGCCTGGGCCTCCTACAGACAATGCACTTTGATTTATAGCGCTATCTGTAATAGCACCCGAGATATCACCAGATATATATTGGATTTTTCCCTGACCCTGAGTGTCCGGCTCCATGAGACGGTGATTTTCTCGGCCCCTGGTTGTCCGAGGTCCTTCCCGCTGCACAGATTCATTCGCCTGGGCCTCCTACAGACAATGCACTTTGGTTTATTGCGCTATCTCTAATAGCACCCGAGATATCACCAGATATTTGCTGTATTTTTACATGACCTTGGGTGACGGATTCCGAATATATGTAATTTTCTCGGCCACTGGTGGTCCGAGGTCGTTCCTGCGGTACAGATTCATTCGCAAGGGCCTCCTACAGACAATGCACTTTGGTTTATTGCGCTATCTCTAATAGCACCCGAGATATCACCGGATATTTGCTGGATTTTTACATGACCTTGGGTGACGGATTCCGAATATCTGTGCCTTTCTCGGCCACTGGTGGTCCGAGGTCGTTCCTGCGGCACAGATTCAATCGCAAGGGCCTCCTACAGACAATGCACTTTGGTTTATTGCGCTATCTGTAATAGCACCCGAGATATCACCAGATATATATTGGATTTTTCCCTGACCCTGAGTGTCCGGCTCCATGAGACGGTGATTTTCTCGTCCCCTGGTGGTCCGAGGACGTTCCGGCTGCCCAGATTCATGCGCCAGGGCCTCCTACAGACAGTGCACTTTGGTTTATTGCGCTATCTGTAATAGCACCCGAGATATCACCAGATATAAATTGGATTTCTCCCTGACCCTGAGTGTCCGGCTCCATGAGACGGTGATTTTCTCGTCCCCTGGTGGTCCGACGTCGTTCCCGCTGCCCAGATTCATGCGCAAGGGCCTCCTACAGACAATGCACTTTGGTTCATTGCGCTATCTGTAATAGCACCCGAGATATCACCAGATATATATTGGATTTTCCCCTGACCCTGAGTGTCCGGCCCCATGAGACTGTGGTTTTCCCGGCCCCTGGTGGTCCGAGGTCGTTCCCGCTGCACAGATTCATGCGGCAGTGCCTCCTATAGACAATGCACTTTGATTTATTGCGCTATCTGTAATAGCACCCGAGATATCACCAGATATATATTGGATTTTCCCCTGACCCTGAGTGTCCGGCCCCGTGAGTCGGTGGTTTTCTGGGCCCCTGGTGGTCCGAGGTCGTTCCTGCGGCACAGATTCATTCGCAAGGGCCTCCTACAGACAATGCACTTTCGTTTATTGCGCTATCTGTAATAGCACCCGAGATATCACCAGATATATATTGGATTTTCCCCTGACCCTGAGTGTCCGGACCCATGAGACGGTGGTTTTCTCGGCCCCTGGTGGTCCGAGGTCGTTCCCGCTGCACAGATTCATTCGCCTGGGCCTCCTACAGACAATGCACTTTGATTTATTGCGCTATCTGTAATAGCACCCGAGATATCACCAGATATATATTGGATTTTTCCCTGACCCTGAGTGTCCGGCTCCATGAGACGGTGATTTTCTCGGCCCCTGGTGGTCCGAGGTCCTTCCCGCTGCACAGATTCATTCGCCTGGGCCTCCTACAGACATTGCACTTTGATTTAATGCGCTATCTGTAATAGCACCCGAGATATCACCAGATATATATTGGATTTTCCCCTGACCCTGAGTGTCCGGCCCCATGAGACTGTGGTTTTCTCGGCCCCTGGTGGTCCGAGGGCGTTCCCGCTGCACAGATGCATGCGCCAGGGCCTCCTACAGACAATGCACTTTGATTTATTGCGCTATCTGTAATAGCACCCGAGATATCACCAGATATATATTGGATTTTCCCCTGACCCTGAGTTTCCGGGCCCATCAGACTGTGGTTTTCTCGGCCCCTGGTGGTCCTTGGTCGTTCCCGCTGGCCAGATTCATGCGCCAGGGCCTCCTACAGACAATGCACTTTGATTTATTGCGCTATCTGTAATAGCACCCGAGATATCACCAGATATATATTGGATTTTTCCCTGACCCTGAGTGTCCGGCCCCTTGAGTCGGTGGTTTTCTCGGCCCCTGGTGGTCCGAAGTCGTTCCCGCTGCCCAGATTCATGCGCTAGGGCCTCCTACAGACAATGCACTTTGGTTTTTTGCGCTATCTCTAATTGCACCCAAGATATCACCAGATATTTGCTGGATTTTTACATGACCTTGGGTGACGGATTCCGAATATCTGTAATTTTCTCGGCCACTGGTGGTCCGAGGTCGTTCCTGCGGCACAGATTCATTCGCAAGGGCCTCCTACAGACAATGCACTTTGATTTATTGCGCTATCTGTAATAGCACCAGAGATATCACCAGATATATATTGGGTTTTCCCCTGACCCTGAGTGTCCGGACCCATGAGACGGTGGTTTTTTCGGCCCCTGGTTGTCCGAGGTCGTTCCCGCTGCCCAGATTCATGCGCCAGGGCCTCCTACAGACAATGCACTTTGGTTGATTGCGCTATCTGTAATAGCACCCGAGATATAACCAGATATATATTGGATTTTCCCCTGACCCTGAGTGTCCGGACCCATGAGACGGTGGTTTTCTCGGCCCCTGGTGGTCCGAGGTCGTTCCCGCTGCACAGATTCATTCGCCTGGGCCTCCTACAAACAATGCACTTTGATTTATTGCGCTATCTGTAATAGCACCCGAGATATCACCAGATATATATTGGATTTTTCCCTGACCCTGAGTGTCCGGCTCCATGAGACGGTGATTTTCTCGGCCCCTAGTGGTCCGAGGTCGTTCCCGCTGCCCAGATTCATGCGCCAGGGCCTCCTACAGACAATGCACTTTGATTTATTGCGCTATCTGTAATAGCACCCGAGATATCACCAGATATATATTGGATTTTCCCCTGACCCTGAGTGTCCGGCCCCATGAGACGGTGGTTTTCTTGGCCCCTGGTGGCCCGAGGTCGTTCCCGCTGCACAGATGCATGCGCCAGGGCCTCCTGCAGATAATTCTCTTTGGTTTATTGCGCTATCTCTAATAGCACCCGAGATATCACCAGATATATATTGGATTTTCCCCTGACCCTGAGTGTCCGGCCCCGTGAGTCGGTGGTTTTCTCGGCCCCTGGCGGTCCGAGGTCGTTCCCGCTCCCAGATTCATGCGCCAGGGCCTCCTACAGACAATGCACTTTGGTTTATTACGCTATCTCTAATATCACCCGAGATATCACCAGATATTTGCTGGATTTTTACATGACCTTGGGTGACGGATTCCGAATATCTGTAATTTTCTCGGCCACTGGTGGTCCGAGATCGTTCCTGCGGCACAGATTCATTCGCCAGTGCCTCCTACAGACAATGCACTTTGGTTTATTGCGCTATCTCTAATAGCACCCGAGATATCACCAGATATATATTGGATTTTCCCCTGACCCTGAGTGTCCGGCCCCATGAGACTGTGGTTTTCTCGGCGCCTGGTGGTCCGAGGTCGTTCCCGCTGTCCAGATTCATGCGCCAGGGCCTCCTACAGACAATGCACTTTGATTTATTGCGCTATCTGTAATAGCACCCGAGATATCACCAGATATATATTGGATTTTCCCCTGACCCTGAGTGTCCGGGCCCATCAGACTGTGGTTTTCTCGGCCCCTGGTGGTCCTTGGTCGTTCCCGCTGGCCAGATTCATGCGCCAGGGCCTCCTACAGACAATGCACTTTGATTTATTGCGCTATCTGTAATAGCACCCGAGATATCACCAGATATATATTGGATTTTTCCCTGACCCTGAGTGTCCGGCCCCTTGAGTCGGTGGTTTTCTCGGCCCCTGGTGGTCCGAAGTCGTTCCCGCTGCCCAGATTCATGCGCTAGGGCCTCCTACAGACAATGCACTTTGGTTTTTTGCGCTATCTCTAATTGCACCCAAGATATCACCAGATATTTGCTGGATTTTTACATGACCTTGGGTGACGGATTCCGAATATCTGTAATTTTCTCGGCCACTGGTGGTCCGAGGTCGTTCCTGCGGCACAGATTCATTCGCAAGGGCCTCCTACAGACAATGCACTTTGATTTATTGCGCTATCTGTAATAGCACCAGAGATATCACCAGATATATATTGGGTTTTCCCCTGACCCTGAGTGTCCGGACCCATGAGACGGTGGTTTTTTCGGCCCCTGGTTGTCCGAGGTCGTTCCCGCTGCCCAGATTCATGCGCCAGGACCTCCTACAGACAATGCACTTTGGTTGATTGCGCTATCTGTAATAGCACCCGAGATATAACCAGATATATATTGGATTTTCCCCTGACCCTGAGTGTCCGGACCCATGAGACGGTGGTTTTCTCGGCCCCTGGTGGTCCGAGGTCGTTCCCGCTGCACAGATGCATGCACCAGGGCCTCCCGCAGATAATTCACTTTGGTTTATTGCGCTATCTCTAATAGCACCCGAGATATCACCAGATATATATTGGGTTTTCCCCTGACCCTGAGTGTCCGGACCCATGAGACGGTGGTTTCTCGGCCACTGGTGGTCCGAGGTCGTTCCTGCGGCACAGATTCATTCGCAAGGGCCTCCTACAGACAGTGCACTTTGGTTTATTGCGCTATCTGTAATAGCACCCGAGATATCACCAGATATATATTGGATTTTTCCCTGACCCTGAGTGTCCGGCTCCATGAGACGGTGATTTTCTCGTCCCCTGGTGGTCCGACGTCGTTCCCGCTGCACAGATGCATGCGCCAGGGCCTCCTTCAGATAATTCACTTTGGTTTATTGCGCTATCTCTAATAGCACCCGAGATATCACCAGAAATATATTGGATTTTCCCCTGACCCTGAGTGTCCGGCCCCATGAGACTGTGGTTTTCTCGGCCCCTGGTGGTCCGAGGTCGTTCCCGCTGTCCAGATACATGCGCCAGGGCCTCCTACAGACAATGCACTTTGATTTATTGCGCTATCTGTAATAGCACCCGAGATATCACCAGATATATATTGGATTTTCCCCTGACCCTGACTGTCCGGGCCCATGAGACTGTGGTTTTCTCGGCCCCTGGTGGTCCGTGGTCGTTCCCGCTGGCCAGATTCATGCGCCAGGGCCTCCTACAGACAATGCACTTTGATTTATTGCGCTATCTGTAATAGCACCCGAGATATCACCAGATATATATTGGGTTTTCCCCTGACCCTGAGTGTCCGGACCCATGAGACGGTGGTTTTCTCGGCCACTGGTGGTCCGAGGTCGTTCCTGCGGCACAGATTCATTCGCAAGGGCCTCCTACAGACAGTGCACTTTGGTTTATTGCGCTATCTGTAATAGCACCCGAGATATCACCAGATATATATTGGATTTTTCCCTGACCCTGAGTGTCCGGCTCCATGAGACGGTGATTTTCTCGTCCCCTGGTGGTCCGACGTCGTTCCCGCTGCACAGATGCATGCGCCAGGGCCTCCTTCAGATAATTCACTTTGGTTTATTGCGCTATCTCTAATAGCACCCGAGATATCACCAGATATATATTGGATTTTCCCCTGACCCTGAGTGTCCGGCCCCATGAGACTGTGGTTTTCTCGGCGCCTGGTGGTCCGAGGTCGTTCCCGCTGTCCAGATTCATGCGCCAGGGCCTCCTACAGACAATGCACTTTGATTTATTGCGCTATCTGTAATAGCACCCGAGATATCACCAGATATATATTGGATTTTCCCCTGACCCTGAGTGTCCGGGCCCATCAGACTGTGGTTTTCTCGGCCCCTGTTGGTCCGTGGTCGTTCCCGCTGGCCAGATTCATGCGCCAGGGCCTCCTACAGACAATGCACTTTGATTTATTGCGCTATCTGTAATAGCACCCGAGATATCACCAGATATATATTGGATTTCTCCCTGACCCTGAGTGTCCGGCTCCATGAGACGGTGATTTTCTCGGCCCCTGGTGGTCCGAGGTCGTTCCCGCTGCCCAGATTCATGCGCTAGGGCCTCCTACAGACAATGCACTTTGATTTATTGCGCTATCTGTAATAGCACCCGAGATATCACCAGATATATATTGGATTTTCCCCTGACCCTGAGTGTCCGGGCCCATGAGACTGTGGTTTTCTCGGCCCCTGGTGGTCCGTGGTCGTTCCCGCTGGCCAGATTCATGCGCCAGGGCCTCCTACAGACAATGCACTTTGATTTATTGCGCTATCTCTAATAGCACCCGAGATATCACCAGATATATATTGGATTTTTCCCTGACCCTGAGTGTCCGGCCCCATGAGACGGTGGTTTTCTGGGCCCCTGGTGGCCCGAGGTCGTTCCCGCTGCACAGATGCATGCGCCAGGGCCTCCTGCAGATAATTCTCTTTGGTTTATTGCGCTATCTCTAATAGCACCCGAGATATCACCAGATATATATTGGATTTTCCCCTGACCCTGAGTGTCCGGCCCCGTGAGTCGGTGGTTTTCTCGGCCCCTGGCGGTCCGAGGTCGTTCCCGCTGCCCAGATTCATGCGCCAGGGCCTCCTACAGACAATGCACTTTGGTTTATTACGCTATCTCTAATATTACCCGAGTAATCACCAGATATTTGCTGGATTTTTACATGACCTTGGGTGACGGATTCCGAATATCTGTAATTTTCTCGGCCACTGGTGGTCCGAGGTCGTTCCTGCGGCACAGATTCATTCGCAAGGGCCTCCTACAGACAATGCACTTTGATTTATTGCGCTATCTGTAATAGCACCAGAGATATCACCAGATATATATTGGGTTTTCCCCTGACCCTGAGTGTCCGGACCCATGAGACGGTGGTTTTTTCGGCCCCTGGTTGTCCGAGGTCGTTCCCGCTGCCCAGATTCATGCGCCAGGGCCTCCTACAGACAATGCACTTTGGTTGATTGCGCTATCTGTAATAGCACCCGAGATATCACCAGATATATATTGGATTTTTCCCTGACCCTGAGTGTCCGGCGCCATGAGACGGTGGTTTTCTCGGCCCCTGGTGGTCCGAGGTCGTTCCCGCTGCACAGATTCATTCGCCTGGGCCTCCTACAGACAATGCACTTTGATTTATTGCGCTATCTGTAATAGCACCCGAGATATCACCAGATATATATTGGATTTCTCCCTGACCCTGAGTGTCCGGCTCCATGAGACGGTGATTTTCTCGGCCCCTGGTGGTCCGAGGTCGTTCCCGCTGCCCAGATTCATGCGCTAGGGCCTCCTACAGACAATGCACTTTGATTTATTGCGCTATCTGTAATAGCACCCGAGATATCACCAGATATATATTGGATTTCTCCCTGACCCTGAGTGTCCGGCCCCGTGAGTCGGTGGTTTTCTGGGCCCCTGGTGGTCCGAGGTCGTTCCTGCGGCACAGATTCATTCGCAAGGGCCTCCTACAGACAATGCACTTTGGTTTATTGCGCTATCTGTAATAGCACCCGAGATATCACCAGATATATATTGGATTTTCCCCTGACCCTGAGTGTCCGGCCCCATGAGACTGTGGTTTTCTCGGCCCCTGGTGGTCCGAGGTCGTTCCCGCTGGCCAGATTCATGCGCCTGGGCCTCCTACAGACAATGCACTTTAGTTCATTGCGCTATCTGTAATAGCACCAGACATATAACCAGATATATATTGGATTTTCCCCTGACCCTGAGTGTCCGGACCCATGAGACGGTGGTTTTCTCGGCCCCTGGTGGTCCGAGGTCGTTCCCGCTGCACAGATGCATGCACCAGGGCCTCCTGCAGATAATTCACTTTGGTTTATTGCTTTATCTCTAATAGCACCCGAGATATGACCAGATATATATTGGATTTTCCCCTGACCCAGAGTATCCGGACCCATGAGACGGTGGTTTTCTCGGCCCCTGGTGGTCCGAGGTCGTTCCCGCTGCCCAGATTCATGCGCCAGGGCCTCCTACAGACAATGCACTTTGGTTTATTGCGCTATCTGTAATAGAACCCGAGATATCGCCAGATATATATTGGGTTTTCCCCTGACCCTGAGTGTCCGGACCCATGAGACGGTGGTTTTCTCGGCCACTGGTGGTCCGAGGTCGTTCCTGCGGCACAGATTCATTCGCAAGGGCCTCCTACAGACAATGCACTTTAGTTCATTGCGCTATCTGTAATAGCACCAGACATATAACCAGATATATATTGGATTTTCCCCTGACCCTGAGTGTCCGGACCCATGAGACTGTGGTTTTCTCGGCCCCTGGTGGTCCGAGGTCGTTCCCGCTGCCCAGATTCATGCGCCAGGGCCTCCTACAGACAGTGCACTTTGGTTTATTGCGCTATCTGTAATAGCACCCGAGATATCACCAGATATATATTGGATTTTTCCCTGACCCTGAGCGTCCGGCTCCATGAGACGGTGATTTTCTCGTCCCCTGGTGGTCCGACGTCGTTCCCGCTGCCCAGATTCATGCGCCAGGGCCTCCTACAGACAATGCACTTTGGTTTATTGCGCTATCCCTAATAGCACCCGAGATAACACCAGGTATATGCTGGATTTTTACATGACCTTGGGTGACGGATTCCGAATATCTGTAATTTTCTCGGCCACTGGTGGTCCGAGGTCGTTCCTGCGGCACAGATTCATTCGCCAGTGCCTCCTACAGACAATGCACTTTGATTTATTGCGCTATCTCTAATAGCACCCGAGATATCACCAGATATATATTGGATTTTTCCCCGACCCTGAGCGTCCGGCCCCATGAGACGGTGTTTTTCTCGACCCCTGGTGGTCCGAGGTCGTTCCCGCTGCACAGATGCATGCGCCAGGGCCTCTTGCAGACAATTCACTTTGCTTTATTGCGCTATCTCTAATAGCACCCGAGATATCACCAGATATATATTGGATTTTCCCCTGACCCTGAGTGTCCGGACCCATGAGACGGTGGTTTTTTCGGCCCCTGGTTGTCCGAGGTCGTTCCCGCTGCCCAGATTCATGCGCCAGGGCCTCCTACAGACAATGCACTTTGGTTGATTGCGCTATCTGTAATAGCACCCGAGATATCACCAGATATATATTGGATTTTTCCCTGACCCTGAGTGTCCGGCGCCATGAGACGGTGGTTTTCTCGGCCCCTGGTGGTCCGAGGTCGTTCCCGCTGCACAGATTCATTCGCCTGGGCCTCCTACAGACAATGCACTTTGATTTATTGCGCTATCTGTAATAGCACCCGAGATATCACCAGATATATATTGGATTTCTCCCTGACCCTGAGTGTCCGGCTCCATGAGACGGTGATTTTCTCGGCCCCTGGTGGTCCGAGGTCGTTCCCGCTGCCCAGATTCATGCGCTAGGGCCTCCTACAGACAATGCACTTTGATTTATTGCGCTATCTGTAATAGCACCCGAGATATCACCAGATATATATTGGATTTCTCCCTGACCCTGAGTGTCCGGCCCCGTGAGTCGGTGGTTTTCTGGGCCCCTGGTGGTCCGAGGTCGTTCCTGCGGCACAGATTCATTCGCAAGGGCCTCCTACAGACAATGCACTTTGGTTTATTGCGCTATCTGTAATAGCACCCGAGATATCACCAGATATATATTGGATTTTCCCCTGACCCTGAGTGTCCGGCCCCATGAGACTGTGGTTTTCTCGGCCCCTGGTGGTCCGAGGTCGTTCCCGCTGGCCAGATTCATGCGCCTGGGCCTCCTACAGACAATGCACTTTAGTTCATTGCGCTATCTGTAATAGCACCAGACATATAACCAGATATATATTGGATTTTCCCCTGACCCTGAGTGTCCGGACCCATGAGACGGTGGTTTTCTCGGCCCCTGGTGGTCCGAGGTCGTTCCCGCTGCACAGATGCATGCACCAGGGCCTCCTGCAGATAATTCACTTTGGTTTATTGCTTTATCTCTAATAGCACCCGAGATATGACCAGATATATATTGGATTTTCCCCTGACCCAGAGTATCCGGACCCATGAGACGGTGGTTTTCTCGGCCCCTGGTGGTCCGAGGTCGTTCCCGCTGCCCAGATTCATGCGCCAGGGCCTCCTACAGACAATGCACTTTGGTTTATTGCGCTATCTGTAATAGAACCCGAGATATCGCCAGATATATATTGGGTTTTCCCCTGACCCTGAGTGTCCGGACCCATGAGACGGTGGTTTTCTCGGCCACTGGTGGTCCGAGGTCGTTCCTGCGGCACAGATTCATTCGCAAGGGCCTCCTACAGACAATGCACTTTAGTTCATTGCGCTATCTGTAATAGCACCAGACATATAACCAGATATATATTGGATTTTCCCCTGACCCTGAGTGTCCGGACCCATGAGACTGTGGTTTTCTCGGCCCCTGGTGGTCCGAGGTCGTTCCCGCTGCCCAGATTCATGCGCCAGGGCCTCCTACAGACAGTGCACTTTGGTTTATTGCGCTATCTGTAATAGCACCCGAGATATCACCAGATATATATTGGATTTTTCCCTGACCCTGAGCGTCCGGCTCCATGAGACGGTGATTTTCTCGTCCCCTGGTGGTCCGACGTCGTTCCCGCTGCCCAGATTCATGCGCCAGGGCCTCCTACAGACAATGCACTTTGGTTTATTGCGCTATCCCTAATAGCACCCGAGATAACACCAGGTATATGCTGGATTTTTACATGACCTTGGGTGACGGATTCCGAATATCTGTAATTTTCTCGGCCACTGGTGGTCCGAGGTCGTTCCTGCGGCACAGATTCATTCGCCAGTGCCTCCTACAGACAATGCACTTTGATTTATTGCGCTATCTCTAATAGCACCCGAGATATCACCAGATATATATTGGATTTTTCCCCGACCCTGAGCGTCCGGCCCCATGAGACGGTGTTTTTCTCGACCCCTGGTGGTCCGAGGTCGTTCCCGCTGCACAGATGCATGCGCCAGGGCCTCTTGCAGACAATTCACTTTGCTTTATTGCGCTATCTCTAATAGCACCCGAGATATCACCAGATATATATTGGATTTTCCCCTGACCCTGAGTGTCCGGACCCATGAGACGGTGGTTTTCTCGGCCTCTGGTGGTCCGAGGTCGTTCCCGCTGCACAGATTCATTCGACTGGGCCTCCTACAGACAATGCACTTTGATTTATTGCGCTATCTGTAATAGCACCCGAGATATCACCAGATATATATTGGATTTTCCCCTGACCCTGAGTGTCCGGACCCATGAGACGGTGGTTTTCTCGGCCCCTGGTGGTCCGAGGTCGTTCCCGCTGCCCAGATTCATGCGCCAGGGCCTCCTACATACAGTGCACTTTGGTTTATTGCGCTATCTGTAATAGCACCCGAGATATCACCAGATATATATTGGATTTTTCCCTGACCCTGAGTGTCCGGCTCCATGAGACGGTGATTTTCTCGTCCCCTGGTGGTCCGACGTCGTTCCCGCTGCCCAGATTCATGCGCCAGGGCCTCCTACAGACAATGCACTTTGGTTTATTGCGCTATCTCTAATAGCACCCGAGATATCACCAGATATTTGCTGGATTTTTACATGACCTTGGGTGACGGATTCCGAATGTCTGTAATTTTCTCGGCCACTGGTGGTCCGAGGTCGTTCCTGCGGCACAGATTCATTCGCAAGGGCCTCCTACAGACAATGCACTTTGGTTTATTGCGCTATCTGTAATAGCACCCGAGATATCACCAGACATATATTGGATTTTTCCCTGACCCTGAGTGTCCGGCTCCATGGGACGGTGATTTTCTCGGCCCCTGGTGGTCCGAGGTCCTTCCCGCTGCACAGATTCATTCGCCTGGGCCTCCTACAGACAATGCACTTTGATTTATTGCGCTATCTGTAATAGCACCCGAGATATCACCAGATATATATTGGATTTTTCCCCGACCCTGAGTGTCCGGCCCCATGAGACGGTGGTTTTCTCGGACCCTGGTGATCCGAGGTCGTTCCCGCTGCACAGATTCATGCGCCAGGGCCTGCTGCAGATAATTCACTTTGGTTTATTGCGCTATCTCTAATAGCACCCGAGATATCACCAGATATTTGCTGGATTTTTCCCCGACCCTGAGTGTCCGGCCCCATGGGACGGTGGTTGTCTCGGCCCCTGGTGGTCCGAGGACGTTCCCGCTGCACAGATGCATGCGCCAGGGCCTCTTGCAGACAGTTCACTTTGGTTTATTGCGCTATCTATAATTGCACCCGGGATATAACCAGATATATTCTGGATTTTTACATGACCTTGGGTGTCCGGCCTCATGTGTCGGTGGTTTTCTCGGCCCCTGGTGGTCCCACGTCGTTCCCGCGGCACAGATTCATGCGCAAGGGCCTCCTGCAGATAATTCACTTTGATTTATCGCGCTATCTCAAATAGCACCCGAGATATCACCAGATATATACTGGATTTTTGCATGACCTTGGGTGTCCGGCCTCATGTGTCGGTGGTTTTCTCGGCCCCTGGTGGTCCGAGGTCGTTCCTGCTGCACAGATTCATGCGCCAGGGCCTCCTACAGATAATTCACTTTGGTTTATTGCGCTATCTCTAATAGCACCCGAGATATCACCAGATATATATTGGATTTTTCCCCGACCCTGAGCGTCCGGCTCCATGAGACGGTGTTTTTCTCGACCCCTGGTGGTCCGAGGTCGTTCCCGCTGCACAGATGCATGCGCCAGGGCCTCTTGCAGACAATTCACTTTGCTTTATTGCGCTATCTCTAATAGCACCCGAGATATCATCAGATATATACTGGATTTTTCCCTGACCCTGACAGTCCGGCCCCATGTGTCGATGGTTTTCTCGTTCCCTCGTGGTCCGAGAACGATCCCGCTGAACAGATTCATGCGCCAGGGTTTCCAGCAGACAATTCACTTTGGTTTATTGCGCTATCTGTAATAACACCCGAGATATCACCAGATATATGCTGGATTTTTACATGACCATGTGTGACGGATTCCGAATAACTGTGATTTTCTCGGTCCCTGGTGGTCCGAGGTCGATCCCGCTGCAAAGATTCATGCGCCGGGGCCTCCTACAGACAATGCACTTTGATTTATTGCGCTATCTCTAATAGCACCCGAGATATCACCAGATATATATTGGACTTTTCGCCGACCCTGAGTGTCCGGCCCCATGAGACGGTGGTTTTCTCGGACCCTGGTGGTCCGAGGTCGTTCCCGCTGCACAGAATCATGCGCCAGGGCCTCCTGCAGACAATTCCCTTTGGTTTATTGCGCTATCTCTAACAGCACCCGAGATATCACCAGATATATATTGGATTTTTCCCTGACCCTGAGTGTCCGGCCCCATGAGACTTTGGTTTTCTCGGCACCTGGTGGTCCGAGGTCGTTCCCGCTGCACAGATTCATGCGCCAGGGCGTCCTGCAGATAATTCACTTTGGTTTATTGAGCTATCTCTAATAGCACCCGAGATATCACCAGATGTATATTGGATTTTTCCCCGACCCTGAGCGGCCGGCCCCATGAGACGGTGGTTTTCTCGGCCCCTGGTGGTCAGAGGTCGTTCCCGCCGCACTGATTCATGCGCCAGGGCATTCTACAGACAATGCACTTTGGTTTATTGCGCTATCTCTAATAGCACCCGAGATATCACCAGCTATATGCTGGATTCTTACATGACGCTGAGTGTCCGGCCCCATGAGACGGTGGTTTTCTCGGCCCCTGGTGGTCCGAGGTCGTTCCCGCTGCACAGATTCATGCGACAGGGTCCCCTGCAGATAATTCACTTTGATTTATTGAGCTATCGCTAATAGCACCCGAGATATCACGAGATATATATTGGATTTTTCCCTGATCCTGAGTGTCTGGCCCCATGTGACGGTGGTTTTCTCGGCCCCTGGTGGTCCGAGGTCGTTCCCGCTGCCCAGATTCATGCGCCAGGGCAGCTTACAGACAATGCACTTTGATTTATTGCACTATCTGTAATAGCACCCGAGATACCACCAGATATATATTGGATTTTTCCCTGACCCTGAGTGTCCCGCCCCATGAGACGGTGGTTTTCTCGGCCCCTGGTGGTCCGAGGTCGTTCCCGCTGCACAGATTCATGCGCCAGAGCCTCCTGCAGATAATTCACTTTGGTTTATTGCGCTATCTCTAATAGCACCCGAGATATCACCAGATATATATTGGATTTTTCCCTGACCCTGAGTGTCCTGCCCCATGAGACGGTGGTTGTCTCGGCCCCTGGTGGTCCGAGGTCGTTCCCGCTGCACAGATGCATGCGCCAGGGCATCCTGCAGATAATTCACTTCGGTTTATTGCGCTATCTCTAATAGCTCCCGAGATATCACCAGATATTTATTGGCTCTTCCCCTGACCCTGAGTGTCCGGCCCCATGTGACGGTGGTTTTCTCGGCCCCTGGTGGTCCGAGGTCGTTCCCGCTGCCCATATTCATGCGCCAGGGCCTCCTACAGACAAAGCACTTTGATTTATTGCGCTATCTGTAATAGCACCCGAGATATCACCAGATATATATCGGGTTTTTCCCTGACCCTGAGTTTCCGGCCCCATGAGACGGTGGTTTTCTCGGCCCCTGGTGGTCTGAGGTCGTTCCCGCTGCACAGATGCATGCGCCAGGGCCTCCTGCAGATAATTCACTTTGGTTTATTGCGCTATCTGTAATAGCACCCAAGATATCACCAGATATATATTGGATTTTCCCCTGACCCTGAGTGTCCGGAGCCGTGAGACTGCGGTTTTCTCGGCCCCTGGTTGTCCGAGGTCGTTCCCGCTGCACAGATTCATGCGCCAGGGCCTCCTACAGACAATGCACTTTGGTTTATTGCGCTATCTGTAATAGCACCCGAGATATCACCAGATATATGCTGGATTTTTACATGACCTTGGGTGACGGATTCCGAATATCTGTAATTTTCTCGGCCACTGGTGGTCCGCGGTCGTTCCCGCTGCACAGATTCATGCGGCAGGGCCTCCTACAGACAATGCACTTTGATTTGTTGGGCTATCTGTAATAGCACCCGAGATATCACCAGATATATATTGGATTTTCCCCTGACCCTGAGTGTCTGGCCCCATGAGACGGTGGTTTTCTCGGCCCCTGGTGGTCGGAGGTCGTTCCTGCTGGCCAGATTCATTCGCCTGGGCCTCCTACAGACAATGCACTTTGATTTATTGCGCTATCTGTAATAGCACCCGAGATATCACCAGATATATATTGGATTTTTCCCTGACCCTGAGTGTCCGGCCCCATGAGACGGTGGTTGTCTCGGCCCCTGGTGGTCCGAGGTCGTTCCCGCTGCACAGATTCATGCGACAGGGTCCCCTGCAGATAATTCACTTTGATTTATTGAGCTATCGCTAATAGCACCCGAGATATCACGAGATATATATTGGATTTTTCCCAGACCCTGACAGTCCGGCCCCATGAGACTTTGATTTTCTCGGCCCCTGGTGGTCCGAGGTCGATCCCGCTGCACAGATTCATGCGCTAGGGCCTCCTGCAGACAATGCACTATGATTTGTTGCGCTATCTCTAATACCACCCGAGATATCACCAGATATATATTGGATTTTTCCCTGACCCTGACAGTCGGACTCCATGCGACGGTGGTTTTCTCGGCCCCTGGTGGTCCGAGGTCGTTCCCGCTGCACAGATTTATGCGCCAGGGCCTCCTGCAGATAATTCACTTTGGTTTATTGCGCTATCTCTAATAGCACCCGAGATATCACCAGATATTTATTGGCTTTTCCCCTGACCCTGTGTGTCCGGCCCCATGGGACGGTGGTTTTCTCGGCCCCTGGTTGTCCGAGGTCGTTCCCGCTGGCCAGATTCATGCGACAGGGCCTCCTACAGACAAAGCACTTTGATTTATTGCGCTATCTGTAATAGCACCCGAGATACCACCAGATATATATTGGATTTTTCCCTGACCCTGAGTGTCCCGCCCCATGAGACGGTGGTTTTCTCGGCCCCTGGTGGTCCGAGGTCGTTCCCGCTGCACAGATTCATGCGCCAGAGCCTCCTGCAGATAATTCACTTTGGTTTATTGCGCTATCTGTAATAGCACCCGAGATATCACCAGATATATATTGGATTTTTCCCTGACCCTGAGTGTCCGGCCCCATGAGACGGTGGTTGTCTCGGCCCCTGGTGGTCCGAGGTCGTTCCCGCTGCACAGATGCATGCGCCAGGGCCTCCTGCAGATAATTCACTTTGGTTTATTGCGCTATCTCTAATAGCACCCGAGATATCACCAGATATATATTGGATTTTCCCCTGACCCTGAGTGTCCGGCCCCATGAGACGGTGGTTTTCTCGGCCCCTGGTGATCCGAGGTCGTTCCCGCAGCCCATATTCATGCGCCAGGGCAGCATACAGACAATGCACTTTGATTTATTGGGCTATTTGTAATAGCACCCGAGATATCACCAGATATATATTGTATTTTTCCCTGAACCTGAATGTCCGGCCCCATGAGACTGTGGTTTTCTCGGCCCCTGGTGGTCCGAGGTCGTTCCTGCTGTACAGATTCATGCGCCAGGGCCTCCTGCAGATAATTCACTTTCGTTTATTGCGCTATCTCTAATAGCACCCGAGATATCACCAGATATATATTGGATTTTCCCCTGACCCTCAGTGTCCGGCCCCATGAGACGGTTGTTTTCTCGGCCCCTGGTGGTCCGAAATCGTTCCCGCTGCACAAATGCATGCGCCAGGGCCTCCTGCAGATAATTCACTTTGGTTTATTGCGCTATCTCTAATAGCACCCGAGATATCACCAGATATATATTGGCTTTTCCCCTGACCCTGAGTGTCCGGCCCCCTGAGACGGTGGTTTTCTCGGCCCCTGGTGGTCCGAGGTCGATCCCGCTGGCCAAATTCATGCCCCAGGGCCTCCTACAGACAATGCACTTTGATTTATTGCGCTATCTGTAATAGCACCCGAGATATCACCAGATATATATTGGATTTTTCCCGGAACCTGAATGTCCGGCCCCATGAGACGGTGGTTTTCTCGGCCCCTGGTGGTCCGAGGTCGTTCCCGCTGTACAGATTCATGCGCCAGGGCCTCCTGCAGATAATTCACTTTGGTTTATTGCGCTATCTCTAAGAGCACCCGAGATATCACCAGATATATATTGGATTTTCCCCTGACCCTGAGTGTCCGGCCCCATGTGACGGTGGTTTTCTCGGCCCCTGGTGGTCCGAGGTCGTTCCCGCTGCCCATATTCATGCGCCAGGGCAGCTTACAGACAATGCACTTTGATTTATTGGGCTATCTGTAATAGCACCCGAGATATCACAAGATATATATCGGGTTTTTCCCTGACCCTGAGTTTCCGGCCCCATGAGACGGTGGTTTTCTCGGCCCCTGGTGGTCCGAAGTCGTTCCCGCTGCCCAGATTCATGCGCCAGGGCCTCCTACAGACAATGCACTTTGGTTTATTGCGCTATCTCTAATAGCACCCGAGATATCACCAGATATTTGCAGGATTTTTACATGACCTTGGGTGACGGATTCCGAATATCTGTAATTTTCTCGGCCACTGGTGGTCCGAGGTCGTTCCTGCGGCACAGATTCATTCGCATGGGCCTCCTACAGACAATGCACTTTGGTTTATTGCGCTATCTGTAATAGCACCCGAGATATCACCAGATATATATTGTATTTTCCCCTGACCCTGAGTGTCCGGCCCCATGAGACTGTGGTTTTCTCGGCCCCTGGTGGTCCGAGGTCGTTCCCGCTGGCCAGATTCATGCGCCTGGGCCTCCTACAGACAATGCACTTTGATTTATTGCGCTATCTCAAATAGCACCCGAGATATCACCAGATATATATTGGATTTTTCCCTGACCCTGAGTGTCCGGCGCCATGAGACGGTGGTTTTCTTGGCCCCTGGTGGTCCGAGGTCGTTCCCGCTGCACAGATGCATGCACCAGGGCCTCCTGCAGATAATTCACTTTGGTTTATTGCGCTATCTCTAATAGCACCCGAGATATCACCAGATATATATTGGATTTTCCCCTGACCCTGAGTGTCCGGCCCCGTGAGTCGGTGGTTTTCTCGGCCCCTCGTGGTCCTAGGTCGTTCCCGCTGCCCAGATTCATGCGCCAGGGCCTCCTACAGACAATGCACTTTGGTTTATTGCGCTATCTGTAATAGCACCCGAGATATCACCAGATATATGCTGGAATTTTACATGACCTTGGGTGACGGATTCCGAATATCTGTAATTATCTCGGCCACTGGTGGTCCGAGGTCTTTCCTGCGGCACAAATTCATTCGCCAGTGCCTCCTACAGACAATGCACTTTGATTTATTGCGCTATCTCTACTAGCACCCGAGATATCACCAGATATATATTGAATTTTCCCCTGACCCTGAATGTCCGGCCCCATTAGACTGTGGTTTTCCCGGCCCCTGGTGGTCCGCGGTCG
Organism: Nomia melanderi; assembly: GCF_051020985.1. Lineage (NCBI taxonomy): Eukaryota > Metazoa > Arthropoda > Insecta > Hymenoptera > Halictidae > Nomia > Nomia melanderi. Next base: position 177,052 of record NW_027475142.1, read on the forward strand.
TTCCCGCTGCACAGATTCATGCGGCAGGGCCTCCTACAGACAATGCACTTTGATTTGTTGGGCTATCTGTAATAGCACCCGAGATATCACCAGATATATATTGGATTTTCCCCTGACCCTGAGTGTCCGGCCCCATGACACGGTGGTTTTCTCGGCCCCTGGTGGTCGGAGGTCGTTCCCGGTGCCCAGATTCATGCGCCAGGGCCTCCTACAGACAATGCACTTTGGTTTATTGCGCTATCTCTAATAGCACCCGAGATATCACCAGATATATATTGGCTTTTCCCCTGACCCTGTGTGTCCGGCCCCATGGGACGGTGGTTTTCTCGGCCCCTGGTTGTCCGAGGTCGTTCCCGCTGGCCAGATTCATGCGCCTGGGCCTCCTACAGACAATGCACTTTGGTTTATTGCGCTATCTCTAATAGCACCCGAGATATCACCAGATATATATTGGATTTTCCCCTGACCCTGAGTGTCCGGCCCCGTGAGTCGGTGGTTTTCTCGGCCCCTGGTGGTCCGAGGTAGTTCCCGCTGCCCAGATTCATGCGCCAGGGCCTCCTACAGACAATGCACTTTGGTTTATTGCGCTATCTCTAATAGCACCCGAGATATCACCAGATATTTGCTGGATTTTTACATGACCTTGGGTGACGGATTCCGAATATCTGTAATTTTCTCGGCCACTGGTGGTCCGAGGTCGTTCCTGCGGCACAGACTCATTCGCAAGGGCCTCCTACAGACAATGCACTTTGATTTATTGCGCTATCTGTAATAGCACCCGAGATATCACCAGATATATATTGGGTTTTCCCCTGACCCTGAGTGTCCGGACCCATGAGACGGTGGTTTTCTCGGCCACTGGTGGTCCGAGGTCGTTCCTGCGGCACAGATTCATTCGCAAGGGCCTCCTACAGACAATGCACTTTGGTTTATTGCGCTATCTCTAATAGCACCCGAGATATCACCAGATATATATTGGATTTTCCCCTGACCCTGAGTGTCCGGCCCCGTGAGTCGGTGGTTTTCTCGGCCCCTGGTGGTCCTAGGTCGTTCCCGCTGCCCAGATTCATTCGCCAGGGCCTCCTACAGACAATGCACTTTGGTTTATTGCGCTATCTGTAATAGCACCCGAGATATCACCAGATATTTGCTGGATTTTTACATGACCTTGGGTGACGGATTCCGAATATCTGTAATTTTCTCGGCCACTGGTGGTCCGAGGTCGTTCCTGCGGCACAGACTCATTCGCAAGGGCCTCCTACAGACAATGCACTTTGGTTTATTGCGCTATCTCTAATAGCACCCGAGATATCACCAGATATATATTGGCTTTTCCCCTGACCCTGTGTGTCCGGCCCCATGGGACGGTGGTTTTCTCGGCCCCTGGTGGTCCGAGATCGTTCCCGCTGGCCAGATTCATGCGCCTGGGCCTCCTACAGACAATGCACTTTGATTTATTGCGCTATCTCTAATAGCACCCGAGATATCACCAGATATATATTGGATTTTTCCCTGACCCTAAGTGTCCGGCGCCATGAGACTGTGGTTTTCTGGGCCCCTGGTGGTCCGAGGCCGTTCCCGCTGCACAGAATCATTCGCCTGGGCCTCCTACAGACAATGAACTTTGATTTATTGCGCATATCTGTAATAGCACCCGATATATCACCAGATATATATTGGATTTTCCCCTGACCCTGAGTGTCCGGCTCCATGAGACGGTGATTTTCTCGGTCCCTGGTGGTCCGAAGTCGTTCCCGCTGCCCAGATTCATGCGCCAGGGCCTCCTTCAGACAATGCACTTTGGTTTATTGCGCTATCTCTAATAGCACCCGAGATATCACCAGATATTTGCAGGATTTTTACATGACCTTGGGTGACGGATTCCGAATATCTGTAATTTTCTCGGCCACTGGTGGTCCGAGGTCGTTCCTGCGGCACAGATTCATTCGCAAGGGCCTCCTACAGACAATGCACTTTGGTTTATTGCGCTATCTGTAATAGCACCCGAGATATCACCAGATATATATTGGATTTTCCCCTGACCCTGAGTGTCCGGCCCCATGAGACTGTGGTTTTCTCGGCCCCTGGTGGTCCGAGGTCGTTCCCGCTGGCCAGATTCATGCGCCTGGGCCTCCTACAGACAATGCACTATGGTTTATTGCGCTATCTGTAATAGCACCCGAGATATCACCAGATATTTGCTGGATTTTTACATGACCTTTGGTGACGGATTCCGAATATCTGTAATTTTCTCAGCCACTGGTGGTCCGAGGTCGTTCCTGCGGTACAGATTCATTCGCAAGGGCCTCCTACAGACAATGCACTTTGGTTTATTGCGCTATCTGTAATAGCACCCGAGATATCACCAGATATATATTGGATTTTCCCCTGACCCTGAGTGTCCGGCCCCATGAGACTGTGGTTTTCTCGGCCCCTGGTGGTCCGAGATCGTTCCCGCTGGCCAGATTCATGCGCCTGGGCCTCCTACAGACAATGCACTTTGATTTATTGCGCTATCTCAAATAGCACCCGAGATATCACCAGATATATATTGGATTTTTCCCTGACCCTAAGTGTCCGGCGCCATGAGACTGTGGTTTTCTCGGCCCCTGGTGGTCCGAGGCCGTTCCCGCTGGCCAGATTCATGCCCCAGGGCCTCCTACAGACAATGCACTTTGATTTATTGCGCTATCTGTAATAGCACCCGAGATATCACCAGATATATATTGGATTTTTCCCTGAACCTGAATGTCCGGCCCCATGAGACGGTGGTTTTCTCGGCCCCTGGTGGTCCGAGGTCGTTCCCGCTGTACAGATTCATGCGCCAGGGCCCCCTGCAGATAATTCACTTTGGTTTATTGCGCTATCTCTAATAGCACCCGAGATATCACCAGATATATATTGGATTTTCCCCTGACCCTGAGTGTCCGGAGCCGTGAGACTGCGGTTTTCTCGGCCCCTGGTTGTCCGAGGCCGTTCCCGCTGCACAGATTCATGCGCCAGGGCCTCCTACAGACAATGGACTCTGATTTATTGCGCTATCTGTAATAGTGCCCGAGATATCACCAGATATATATTGGATTTTCCCCAGACCCTGAGTGTCCGGCCCCATGTGACGGTGGTTTTCTCGGCCCCTGGTGGTCCGAGGTCGTTCCCGCTGCCCATATTCATGCGCCAGGGCAGCTTACAGACAATGCACTTTGATTTATTGGGCTATCTGTAATAGCACCCGAGATATCACCAGATATATGCTGGATTATTACATGACCTTGGGTGACGGATTCCGAATATCTGTAATTTTCTCGGCCACTGGTGGTCCGAGGTCGTTCCTGCGGCACAGATTCATTCGCCAGTGCCTCCTACAGACAATGCACTTTGATTTATTGCGCTATCTCTAATAGCACCCGAGATATCACCAGATATATATTGAATTTTCCCCTGACCCTGAGTGTCCGGCCCCATTAGACTGTGGTTTTCCCGGCCCCTGGTGGTCCGCGGTCGTTCCCGCTGCACAGATTCATGCGGCAGGGCCTCCTACAGACAATGCACTTTGATTTGTTGGGCTATCTGTAATAGCACCCGAGATATCACCAGATATATATTGGATTTTCCCCTGACCCTGAGTGTCCGGCCCCATGAGACGGTGGTTTTCTCGGCCCCTGGTGGTCGGAGGTCGTTCCTGCTGGCCAGATTCATTCGCCTGGGCCTCCTACAGACAATGCACTTTGATTTATTGCGCTATCTGTAATAGCACCCGAGGTATCACCAGATATATATTGGATTTTTCCCTGACCCTGAGTGTCCGGCCCCGTGAGTCGGTGGTTTTCTCGGCCCCTGGTGGTCCGAGGTAGTTCCCGCTGCCCAGATTCATGCGCCAGGGCCTCCTACAGACAATCCACTTTGGTTTATTGCGCTATCTCTAATAGCACCCGAGATATCACCAGATATTTGCTGGATTTTTACATGACCTTGGGTGACGGATTCCGAATATCTGTAATTTTCTCGGCCACTGGTGGTCCGAGGTCGTTCCTGCGGCACAGACTCATTCGCAAGGGCCGCCTACAGACAATGCACTTTGATTTATTGCGCTATCTGTAATAGCACCCGAGATATCACCAGATATATATTGGGTTTTCCCCTGACCCTGAGTGTCCGGACCCATGAGACGGTGGTTTTCTCGGCCCCTGGTGGTCCGAGGTCGTTCCCGCTAGCCAGATTCATGCGCCTGGGCCTCCTACAGACAATGCACTTTGTTTTATTGCGCTATCTCTAATAGCAGCCGAGATATCACCAGATATATATTGAATTTTCCCCTGACCCTGAGTGTCCGGCCCCGTGAGTCGGTGGTTTTCTCGGCCCCTGGTGGTCCGAGGTAGTTCCCGCTGCCCCGGTTCATGCGCCAGGGCCTCCTACAGACAATGCACTTTGGTTTATTGCGCTATCTCTAATAGCACCCGAGATATCACCAGATATTTGAAGGATTTATACATGACCTTGGGTGACGGATTCCGAATATCTGTAATTTTCTCGGCCACTGGTGGTCCGAGGTCGTTCCTGCGGCACAGATTCATTCGCCTGGGCCTCCTACAGACAATGCACTTTGGTTTATTGCGCTATCTGTTATAGCAACCGAGCTATCACCAGATATATATTGGATTTTTCCCTGACCCTGAGTGTCCGGCTCCATGAGACGGTGATTTTCTCGTCCCCTGGTGGTCCGACGTCGTTCCCGCTGCCCAGATTCATGCGCCAGGGCCTCCTACAGACAATGCACTTTGGTTTATTGCGCTATCTGTAATAGCACCCGAGATATCACCAGATATATGCTGGATTTTTACATGACCTTGGGTGACGGATTCCGAATATCTGTAATTTTCTCGGCCACTGGTGGTCCGAGGTCGTACCTGCGGGACAGATTCATTCGCCAGTGCCTCCTACAGACAATGCACTTTGATTTATTGCGCTATCTCTAATAGCACCCGAGATATCACCAGATATATATTGAATTTTCCCCTGACCCTGAGTGTCCGGCCCCATGAGACTGTGGTTTTCCCGGCCCCTGGTGGTCCGAGATCGTTCCCGCTGCACAGATTCATGCGGCAGGGCCTCCTACAGACAATGCACTTTGATTTGTTGGGCTATCTGTAATAGCACCCGAGATATCACCAGATATATATTGGATTTTCCCCTGACCCTGAGTGTCCGGACCCATGAGACGCTGGTTTTCTCGGCCCCTGGTGGTCCGAGGTCGTTCCCGCTGCCCAGATTCATGCGCCAGGGCCTCCTACATACAGTGCACTTTGGTTTATTGCGCTATCTGTAATAGCACCCGAGATATCACCAGATATATATTGGATTTTTCCCTGACCCTGAGTGTCCGGCTCCATGAGACGGTGATTTTCTCGTCCCCTGGTGGTCCGACGTCGTTCCCGCTGCCCAGATTCATGCGCCAGGGCCTCCTACAGACAATGCACTTTGGTTTATTGCGCTATATGTAATAGCACCCGAGATATCACCAGATATATGCTGGATTTTTACATGACCTTGGGTGACGGATTCCGAATATCTGTAATTTTCTCGGCCACTGGTGGTCCGAGGTCGTTCCTGCGGCACAGATTCATTCGCCAGTGCCTCCTACAGACAATGCACTTTGATTTATTGCGCTATCTGTAATAGCACCCGAGATATCACCAGATATATATTGGATTTTCCCCTGACCCTGAGTGTCCGGCGCCATGAGACTGTGGTTTTCTCGGCCCCTGGTGGTCCGAGGCCGTTCCCGCTGCACAGATTCATTCGCCTGGGCCTCCTACAGACAATGCACTTTGATTTATTGCGCATATCTGTAATAGCACCCGAGATATCACCAGATATATATTGGATTTTTCCCTGACCCTGAGTGTCCGGCTCCATGAGACGGTGATTTTCTCGGTCCCTGGTGGTCCGAGGTCGTTCCCGCTGCCCAGATTCATGCGCCAGGGCCTCCTACAGACAATGCACTTTGGGTTATTGCGCTATCTGTAATAGCACCCGAGATATCACCAGATATATGCTGGATTTTTACATGACCTTGGGTGACGGATTCCGAATATCTGTAATTTCCTCGGCCCTTGGTGGTCCGAGGTCGTTCCCGCTGCACATATTCATTCGCCTGGGCCTCCTACAGACAATGCAATTTGGTTTATTGCGCTATCTGTTATAGCACCCGAGATATCACCAGATATATATTGGATTTTTCCCTGACCCTGAGTGTCCGGCTCCATAAGACGGTGATTTTCTCGTCCCCTGGTGGTCCGACGTCGTTCCCGCTATCCAGATTCATGCGCCAGGGCCTCCTACAGACAATGCACTTTGGTTTATTGCGCTGTCTGTAATAGCACCCGAGATATCACCAGATATATGCTGGATTTTTACATGACCTTGGGTGACGGATTCCGAATATCTGTAATTTTCTCGGCCACTGGTGGTCCGAGGTCGTTCCTGCTGGCCAGATTCATGCGCCAGGGCCTCCTACAGACAATGCACTTTGATTTATTGCGCTATCTCTAATAGCACCCGAGATATCACCTGATATATGCTGGATTTTTACATGACCTTGGGTGACGGATTCCGAATATCTGTAATTTTCTCGGCCACTGGTGGTCCGAGGTCGTTCCTGCGGCACAGACTCATTCGCAAGGGCCTCCTACAGACAATGCACTTTGATTTATTGCGCTATCTGTAATAGCACCCGAGATATCACCAGATATATATTGGGTTTTCCCCTGACCCTGAGTGTCCGGACCCATGAGACGGTGGTTTTCTCGGCCCCTGGTGGTCCGAGGTCGTTCCCGCTGGCCAGATTCATGCGCCTGGGCCTCCTACAGACAATGCACTTTGGTTTATTGCGCTATCTCTAATAGCACCCGAGATATCACCAGATATATATTGGATTTTCCCCTGACCCTGAGTGTCCGGCCCCGTGAGTCGGTGGTTTTCTCGGCCCCTGGTGGTCCGAGGTAGTTCCCGCTGCCCAGATTCATGCGCCAGGGCCTCCTACAGACAATGCACTTTGGTTTATTGCGCTATCTCTAATAGCACCCGAGATATCACCAGATATTTGCTGGATTTTTACATGACCTTGGGTGACGGATTCCGAATATCTGTAATTTTCTCGGCCACTGGTTGTCCGAGGTCGTTCCTGCGGCACAGACTCATTCGCAAGGGCCTCCTACAGACAATGCACTTTGATTTATTGCGCTATCTGTAATAGCACCCGAGATATCACCAGATATATATTGGGTTTTCCCCTGACTCTGAGTGTCCGGACCCATGAGACGGTGGTTTTCTCGGCCACTGGTGGTCCGAGGTCGTTCCTGCGGCACAGATTCATTCGCAAGGGCCTCCTACAGACAATGCACTTTGGTTTATTGCGCTATCTGTAATAGCACCAGAGATATAACCAGATATATATTGGATTTTCCCCTGACCCTGAGTGTCCGGCCCCGTGAGTCGGTGGTTTTCTCGGCCCCTGGTGGTCCGAGGTAGTTCCCGCTGCCCAGATTCATGCGCCAGGGCCTCCTACATACAGTGCACTTTGGTTTATTGCGCTATCTGTAATAGCACCCGAGATATCACCAGATATATATTGGATTTTTCCCTGACCCTGAGTGTCCGGCTCCATGAGACGGTGATTTTCTCGTCCCCTGGTGGTCCGACGTCGTTCCCGCTGCCCAGATTCATGCGCCAGGGCCTCCTACAGACAATGCACTTTGGTTTATTGCGCTGTCTGTAATAGCACCCGAGATATCACCAGATATATGCTGGATTTTTACATGACCTTGGGTGACGGATTCCGAATATCTGTAATTTTCTCGGCCCTTGGTGGTCCGAGGTCGTTCCCGCTGCACAGATTCATTCGCCTGGGCCTCCTACAGACAATGCACTTTGGTTTATTGCGCTATCTGTTATAGCACCCGAGATATCACCAGATATATATTGGATTTTCCCCTGACCATGAGTGTCCGGCCCCGTGAGTCGGTGGTTTTCTCGGCCCCTGGTGGTCCGAGGTAGTTCCCGCTGCACAGATTCATGCGCAAGGGCCTCGTGCAGATAATTCACTGTGATTTATCGCGCTATCTGTAATAGCACCCGAGATATCACCAGATATATAATGGATTTTTCCCTGACCCTGACAGTCCGGCCCCATGAAACGGTGGTTTTCTCGGCTCCTGGTGGACCGAGGTCGTTCCCGCTGCACAGATGCATGCGCCAGGGCCTCTTGCAGACAATTCACTTTGGTTTATTGCGCTATCACTAATAGCACCCGAGATATCACCAGATATATATTGGATTTTCCCCTGACCCTGAGTGTCCGGCCCCGTGAGTCGGTGGTTTTCTCGGCCCCTGGTGGTCCTAGGTCGTTCCCGCTGCCCAGCTTCATGCGCCAGGGCCTCCTACAGACAATGCACTTTGGTTTATTGCGCTATCTCTAATAGCACCCGAGATATCACCAGATATTTGCTGGATTTTTACATGACCTTTGGTGACGGATTCCGAATAGCTGTAATTTTCTCAGCCACTGGTGGTCCGAGGTCGTTCCTGCGGTACAGATTCATTCGCAAGGGCCTCCTACAGACAATGCACTTTGGTTTATTGCGCTATCTGTAATAGCACCCGAGATATCACCAGATATATATTGAATTTTCCCCTGACCCTGAGTGTCCGGCCCCATGAGACTGTGGTTTTCCCGGCCCCTGGTGGTCCGAGGTCGTTCCCGCTGCACAGATTCATGCGGCAGGGCCTCCTACAGACAATGCACTTTGATTTGTTGGGCTATCTGTAATAGCACCCGAGATATCACCAGATATATATTGGATTTTCCCCTGACCCTGAGTGTCCGGCCCCATGAGACGGTGGTTTTCTCGGCCCCTGGTGGTCGGAGGTCGTTCCTGCTGGCCAGATTCATTCGCCTGGGCCTCCTACAGACAATGCACTTTGATTTATTGCGCTATCTGTAATAGCACCCGAGATATCACCAGATATATATTGGACTTTCCCCTGACCCTGAGTGTCCGGACCCATGAGACGGTGGTTTTCTCGGCCCCTGGTGGTCCGAGGTCGTTCCCGCTGGCCAGATTCATGCGCCTGGGCCTCTTACAGACAATGCACTTTGGTTTATTGCGCTATCTCTAATAGCACCCGAGATATCACCAGATATATATTGGATTTTCCCCTGACCATGAGTGTCCGGCCCCGTGAGTCGGTGGTTTTCTCGGCCCCTGGTGGTCCGAGGTAGTTCCCGCTGCCCAGATTCATGCGCCGGGGCCTCCTACAGACAATGCACTTTGGTTTATTGCGCTATCTCTAATAGCACCCGAGATATCACCAGATATTTGCTGGATTTTTACATGACCTTTGGTGACGGATTCCGAATATCTGTAATTTTCTCAGCCACTGGTGGTCCGAGGTCGTTCCTGCGGTACAGATTCATTCGCAAGGGCCTCCTACAGACAATGCACTTTGGTTTATTGCGCTATCTGTAATAGCACCCGAGATATCACCAGATATATATTGAATTTTCCACTGACACTGAGTGTCCGGCCCCATGAGACTGTGGTTTTCCCGGCCCCTGGTGGTCCGAGGTCGTTCCCGCTGCACAGATTCATGCGGCAGGGCCTCCCACAGACAATGCACTTTGATTTGTTGGGCTATCTGTAATAGCACCCGAGATATCACCAGATATATATTGGATTTTCCCCTGACCCTGAGTGTCCGGCCCCATGAGACGGTGGTTTTCTCGGCCCCTGGTGGTCGGAGGTCGTTCCTGCTGGCCAGATTCATTCGCCTGGGCCTCCTACAGACAATGCACTTTGATTTATTGCGCTATCTGTAATAGCACCCGAGATATCACCAGATATATATTGGACTTTCCCCTGACCCTGAGTGTCCGGACCCATGAGACGGTGGTTTTCTCGGCCCCTGGTGGTCCGAGGTCGTTCCCGCTGGCCAGATTCATGCGCCTGGGCCTCCTACAGACAATGCACTTTGGTTTATTGCGCTATCTCTAATAGCACCCGAGATATCACCAGATATATATTGGATTTTCCCCTGACCATGAGTGTCCGGCCCCGTGAGTCGGTGGTTTTCTCGGCCCCTGGTGGTCCGAGGTAGTTCCCGCTGCACAGATTCATGCGCAAGGGCCTCGTGCAGATAATTCACTGTGATTTATCGCGCTATCTGTAATAGCACCCGAGATATCACCAGATATATAATGGGTTTTTCCCTGACCCTGACAGTCCGGCCCCATGAAACGGTGGTTTTCTCGGCTCCTGGTGGACCGAGGTCGTTCCCGCTGCACAGATGCATGCGCCAGGGCCTCTTGCAGACAATTCACTTTGGTTTATTGCGCTATCACTAATAGCACCCGAGATATCACCAGATATATATTGGATTTTCCCCTGACCCTGAGTGTCCGGCCCCGTGAGTCGGTGGTTTTCTCGGCCCCTGGTGGTCCTAGGTCGTTCCCGCTGCACAGATTCATGCGCCAGGGCCTCCTACAGACAATGCACTTTGGTTTATTGCGCTATCTCTAATAGCACCCGAGATATCACCAGATATTTGCTGGATTTTTACATGACCTTGGGTGACGGATTCCGAATATCTGTAATTTTCTCGGCCACTGGTGGTCCGAGGTCGTTCCTGCGGCACAGATTCATTCGGAAGGGCCTCCTACAGACAATGCACTTTGGTTTATTGCGCTATCTGTAATAGCACCCGAGATATCACCAGACATATATTGAATTTTTCCCTGACCCTGAGTGTCCGGCTCCATGAGACGGTGATTTTCTCGGCCCCTGGTGGTCCGAGGTCCTTCCCGCTGCACAGATTCATTCGCCTAGGCCTCCTACAGACAATGCACTTTGATTTATTGCGCTATCTGTAATAGCACCCGAGATATCACCAGATATTTGCTGGATTTTTCCCCGACCCTGAGTGTCCGGCCCCATGGGACGGTGGTTTTCTCGGCCCCTGGTGGTCCGAGGTCGTTCCCGCTGCACAGATGCATGCGCCAGGGCCTCTTGCAGACAATTCACTTTGGTTTATTGCGCTATCTATAATAGCACCCGGGATATAACCAGATATATTCTGGATTTTTACATGACCTTGGGTGTCCGGCCTCATGTGTCGGTGGTTTTCTCGGCCCCTGGTGGTCCCACGTCGTTCCCGCGGCACAGATTCATGCGCCAGGGCCTCCTGCAGATAATTCACTTTGATTTATCGCGCTATCTCTAATAGCACCCGAGATATCACCAGATATATACTGGATTTTTGCATGACCTTGGGTGTCCGGCCTCATGTGTCGGTGGTCTTCTCGGCCCCTGGTGGTCCGAGGTCGTTCCTGCTGCCCAGATTCATGCGCCAGGGCCTCCTACAGACAATGCACTTTGGTTTATTGCGCTATCTGTAATAGCACCCGAGATATCACCAGATATATGCTGGATTATCACATGACCTTGGGTGACGGATTCAGAATATCTGTAATTTTCTCGGCTCCTGGTGGTCCGAGGTCGTTCCTGCTGCACAGATTCATTCGCCAGTGCCTCCTACAGGCAATGCACTTTGATTTATTGCGCTATCTCTAATAGCACCCGAGATATCACCAGATATATATTGGATTTTTCCCTTCCCCTTAGTATCCGGCCCCATGAGTCGGTGGTTTTCTCGGTCCCTGGTGGTCCGAGGTCGTACCCGCTGCACAGATTCATGCGCAAGGGTCCCATACGGACAATGCACTTTGATTTATTAGGCTATCTCTAATAGCACCCGAGATATAACCAGATATATATTGGATTTTACCCTGACCTTGACAGTCCGGCCCCATGTGTCGGTGATTTTCTGGGTCCCTGGTGGTCTGAGGTAGATCCCGCTGCACAGATTCATGCGACAGGGCCTCCTGCAGACAATGCACTTTGATTTATTGCGCTATCTATAATAGCACCCGAGATATCACCAGATATATTCTGGATTTTTACATGACCTTGGGTGTCCGGCCTCATGTGTCGGTGGTTTTCTCGGCCCCTGGTGGTCCGACGTCGTTCCCGCTGCACAGATTCATGCGCAAGGGCCTCGTGCAGATAATTCACTGTGATTTATCGCGCTATCTGTAATAGCACCCGAGATATCACCAGATATATGATGGATTTTTCCCTGACCCTGACAGTCCGGCCCCATGAAACGGTGGTTTTCTCGGCTCCTGGTGGACCGAGGTCGTTCCCGCTGCACAGATTCATGCGCCAGGGCCTCCTACAGACAATGCACTTTGGTTTATTGCGCTATCTGTAATAGCACCCGAGATATCACCAGATATATATTGGATTGTCCCCTGACCCTGAGTGTCCGGCCCCGTGAGTCGGTGGTTTTCTCGGCCCCTGGTGGTCCTAGGTCGTTTCCGCTGCCCAGATTCATGCGCCAGGGCCTCCTACAGACAATGCACTTTGGTTTATTGCGCTATCTCTAATAGCACCCGAGATATCACCAGATATTTGCTGGATTTTTACATGACCTTGGGTGACGGATTCCGAATATCTGTAATTTTCTCGGCCACTGGTGGTCCGAGGTCGTTCCTGCGGCACAGATTCATTCGCCAGTGCCTCCTACAGACAATGCACTTTGATTTATTGCGCTATCTCTAATAGCACCCGAGATATCACCAGATATATATTGAATTTTCCCCTGACCCTGAGTGTCCGGCCCCATGAGACTGTGGTTTTCCCGGCCCCTGGTGGGCCGAGGTCGTTCCCGCTACACAGATTCATGCGGCAGGACCTCCTACAGACAATGCACTTTGATTTGTTGGGCTATCTGTAATAGCACCCGACATATCACCAGATATATATTGGATTTTCCCCTGACCCTGAGTGTCCGGCCCCATGAGACGGTGGTTTTCTCGGCCCCTGGTGGTCGGAGGTCGTTCCTGCTGGCCAGATTCATTCGCCTGGGCCTCCTACAGACAATGCACTTTGGTTTATTGCGCTTTCTGTAATAGCACCCGAGATATCACCAGACATATATTGAATTTTTCCCTGACCCTGAGTGTCCGGCTCCATGAGACGGTGATTTTCTCGGCCCCTGGTGGTCCGAGGCCGTTCCCGCTGCACAGATTCATTCGCCTGGGCCTCCTACAGACAATGCACTTTGATTTATTGCGCTATCTGTAATAGCACCCGAGATATCACCAGATATTTGCTGGATTTTTCCCCGACCCTGAGTGTCCGGCCCCATGGGACGGTGGTTTTCTCGGCCCCTGGTGGTCCGAGGTCGTTCCCGCTGCACAGATGCATGCGCCAGGGCCTCTTGCAGACAATTCACTTTGGTTTATTGCGCTATCTATAATAGCACCCGGGATATAACCAGATATATTCTCGATTTTTACATGACCTTGGGTGTCCGGCCTCATGTGTCGGTGGTTATCTCGGCCCCTGGTGGTCCCACGTCGTTCCCGCGGCACAGATTCATGCGCAAGGGCCTCCTGCAGATAATTCACTTTGATTTATCGCGCTATCTCTAATAGCACCCGAGATATCACCAGATATATGCTGGATTATCACATGACCTTGGGTGACGGATTCCGAATATCTGTAATTTTCTCGGCCCCTGGTGGTCCGAGGTCGTTCCTGCTGCACAGATTCATTCGCCAGTGCCTCCTACAGGCAATGCACTTTGATTTATTGCGCTATCTCTAATAGCACCCGAGATATCACCAGATATATAATGGATTTTTCCCTGACCCTGACAGTCCGGCCTCATGTGTCGGTGGTTTTCTCGGCCCCTGGCGGTCCCACGTCGTTCCCGCGGCACAGATTCATGCGCAAGGGCCTCCTGCAGATAATTCACTTTGGTTTATTGCGCTATCTCTAATAGCACCCAAGATATCGCCAGATATATATTGTATTTTTCCCTGACCCTGAGTGTCCGGTCCCATGTGTCGATGGTTTTCTCGTTCCCTCGTGGTCCGAGTTCGATCCCGCTGAAAAGATTCATGCGCCAGGGTTTCCTGCAGACAATTCACTTTGGTTTATTGCGCTATCTGTAATAGCACCCGAGATATCACCAGATATATGCTGGATTTTTACATGACCATGGGTGACGGATTCCGAATATCTGTAATTTCCTCGGCCCCTGGTGGACCGAGGTCGTTCCTGCTGCACAGATTCATTCGCCAGTGCCTCCTACAGACAATGCACTTTGATTTATTGCGCTATCTCTAATAACACCCGAGATATCACCAGATATATAATGGATTTTTCCCCGACCCTGACAGTCCGGCCCCACGAGACGGTGATTTTCTCGGCCCCTGGTGGTCCGAGGTCGTTCCTGCTGCACAGAATCATGCGCCAGGGCTTCCAGCGGACAATGCACTTTGATTTATCGCGCTATCTCAAATAGCACCCGAGATATCACCTGATATATAATGGATTTTTCCCTGACCCTGACAGTCCGGCCCCATGCGTCGATGGTTTTCTCGGTCCCTCGTGGTCCGAGGTCGATCCCGCTGCACAGATTCATTCGCCAGTGCCTCCTACAGGCAATGCACTTTGATTTATTGTTCTATCTCTAATAGCACCCGAGATATCAACAGATATATATTGGACTTTTCCCTGACCCTGACAGTCCGGCCCCATGAGGCGGTGGTTTTCTCGGCCCCTGGTGGTCCGAGGTCGTTCCCGCTGCACAGATTCATGCGCCAGTGCCTCCTACAGACAATGCACTTTGATTTATTGCGCTATCCGTAATAGCACCCGAGATATCATCAGATATATATTGGATTTTCCCCTGACCCTGAGTGTCCGGCCCCATGGGACTGTGGATTTCTCGGCCCCTGGTGGTCCGAGGTCGTTCCCGCTGCCTAGATTGACGCGGCAGGGCCTCCTACAGACAATGCACTTTGATTTATTGCGCTATCTGTAATAGCACCCGAGATATCACCATATATATATTGGATTTTCCCCTGACATTGAGTGCCCGGCCCTATGAGACGGTGGTTTTCTCGGCCCCTGGTTGTCTGAGGTCGTTCCTGCTGCACAGATTCATTCGCCAGTGCCTCCTACAGACAATGCACTTTGATTTAGTGTTCTACCTCTAATAGCACCCGAGATGTCAACAGATATATAATGGATTTTTCCCTGGCCCTGACAGTCCAGCCCCATGAGACGGTGGTTTTCTCGGCCCCTGGTGGTCCAAGGCGGTTCCCGGTGCACAGATTCATGCGACAGGGCCCCCTGCAGATAATTCACTTTGATTTATTGCGCTATCTCTAATAGCACCCGAGATATCACCGGATATATATTGGACTTTACCCTGACCCTGACAGTCCGGCCCCATTAGGCGGTGATTTTCTCGGCCCCTGGTGGTCCGAGGTCGATCCCGCTGCACAGATTCATGCCCCAGGGCCGCCTGCAGATAATTCACTTTGATTTATTGCGCTATCTCTAATAACAGCAGAGATATCACCAGATATATATTGGATTTTTCCCTGACCCTGAGTGTCCGGCCCCATGAGACTGTGGTTTTTTCGGCCCCTGGTGGTCCGAGGTCGTTGCCGCTGCACAGATTCATTCGCCAGTGCCTCCTACAGACAATGCACTTTGATTTATTGCGCTATATCTAATAACGCCCGAGATATCACCAGATATATAATGGATTTTTCCCCGAACCTGACAGTCCGGCCCCACGAGACGGTGATTTTCTCGGCCCCTGGTGGTCCGAGGTCGATCCCGCTGCACAGATTCATTCGCCAGTGCCTCCTACAGACAATGCACTTTGATTTATTGTTCTATCTCTAATAGCACCCGAGATATCAACAGATATATATTGGACTTTTCCCTGACCCTGACAGTCCGGCCCCATGAGGCGGTGATTTCCTCGGCCCCGGGTGGTCCGAGGTCGATCCCGCTGCACAGATTCATGCGCCAGGGCCGCCCGCAGATAATTCACTTTGATTTATTGCGCTATCTCTAATAGCAGCCGAGATATCACCAGATATATATTTGGACTTTTCCCTGACCCTGACAGTCCGGCCCCATGAGGCGGTGATTTCCTCGGCCCCTGGTGGTCCGAGGTCGATCCCGCTGCACAGATTCATGCGCCAGGACCGCGTGCAGATAATTCACTTTGATTTATTGCGCTATCTCTAATAGCACCCGAGATATCACCAGATATATATTGGATTTTAACCTGACCCTGAGTGTCCGGCCCCATGAGACGGTGGTTTTCTCGGCCCCTGGTGGTCCGAGTTCGTTCCCGCTGCACAGATTCATGCGCCAGAGCCTCCTACAGACAATGGACTTTGATTTATTGCGCTATCCGTAATAGCACCCGAGATATCATCAGATATATATTGCATTTTCCCCTGACGCTGTGTGTCCGGCCCCATGGGACTGTGGATTTCTCGGCCCCTGGTGGTCCGAGGTCGTTCCCACTGCCCAGATTGACGCGGCAGGGCCTCCTACAGACAATGCACTTTGATTTATTGCGCTATCTGTAATAGCACCCGAGATATCACCAGATATATATTGGATTTTCCCCTGACCCTGAATGTCCGGCCCCATGAGACTGTGGTTGTCTCGGCCCCTGGTGGTCCTAGGTCGTTCCCGCTGCCCAGATTGACGCGGCAGGGCCTCCTACAGACAATGCACTTTGATTTATTGCGCTATCTGTAATAGCACCCGAGATATCACCAGATATATATTCGATTTTTCACTGACCCTGAGTGTCCGGCCCCATGAGACTGTGGTTGTCTCGGCCCCTGGTGGTCCGAGGTCATTCCCGCTGCCCAGATTGACGCGGCCGGGCCTCCTACAGACAATGCACTTTGATTTATTGCGCTATCTGTAATAGCACCCGAGATATCACCAGATATATATTGGATTTTTCACTGACCCTGAGTGTCCGGCCCCATGAGACGGTGGTTTTCTCGGCCCCTGGTGGTCCGAGGTCGTTTCCGCTGCACAGATTCATGCGCCAGGGCCTCCTGCAGATAATTCGCTTTGGTTTATTGCGCTATCTCTAATACCACCCGAGATATCACCAGATATATGTTGGATTTTCCCCTGACCGTGAGTGTCCGTCCCCATGAGACTGTGGTTTTCTCGGCCCCTGGTGGTCCGAGGTCGTTCCCGCTGCACAGATTCATGCGCCAGGGCCTCCTACAGACAATGCACTTTTATTTATTGCGCTATCTGTAATAGCACCCGAGATACCACCAGATATATATTGGATCTTTCACTGACCCTGAGTGTCCGGCCCCATGAGACTGTGGTTGTCTCGGCCCCTGGTGGTCCGAGGTCGTTCCCGCTGCCCAGATTGACGCGGCCGGGCCTCCTACAGACAATGCACTTTGATTTATTGCGCTATCTGTAATAGCACCCGAGATATCACAAGATATATATTGGATTTTTCCCTGACCCTGAGTGTCCGGCTCCATGAGACGGTGGTTGTCTCGGCCCCTGGTGGTTCGAGGTCGTTCCCGCTGCACAGATTCGTGCGCCAGGGCCTCCTACAGACAATGCACTTTGGTTTATTGCGCTATCTGTAGTAGCACAAGAGATATCACCAGATATATATTGGATTTTTCCCTGACCCTGACAGTCCGGCCCCATGAGACGGTGATTTTCTCGGCCCCTGGTGGCCCAAGGTCGTTGCCGCTGCACAGATTCATGCGCCAGGGCCTCCGGCCGGCAAGGCACTTTGGTTTATTGCGCTATCTGTAATAGCACCCGAGATATCACCAGATATATGCTGGATTTTTACATGACCTTGGGTGACGGATTCCGAATATCTGTAATTTTCTCGGCCCCTGGTGGTCCGAGGTCGTTCCTGCTGCACAGATTCATTCGCCAGTGCCTCCTACAGACAAAGCACTTTGATTTGTTGAGCTATCTCTAATAGCACCCGAGATATCACCAGATATATATTCGATTTTTCACTGACCCTGAGTGTCCCGCCCCATGAGACTGTGGTTGTCTCGGCCCCTGGTGGTCCGAGGTCATTCCCGCTGCCCAGATTGACGCGGCCGGGCCTCCTACAGACAATGCACTTTGATTTATTGCGCTATCTGTAATAGCACCCGAGATATCACCAGATATATATTGGATTTTTCACTGACCCTGAGTGTCCGGCCCCATGAGACGGTGGTTTTCTCGGCCCCTGGTGGTCCGAGGTCGTTCCCGCTGCACAGATTCATGCGCCAGGGCCTCCTGCAGATAATTCGCTTTGGTTTATTGCGCTATCTCTAATACCACCCGAGATATCACCAGATATATGTTGGATTTTCCCCTGACCGTGAGTGTCCGTCCCCATGAGACTGTGGTTTTCTCGGCCCCTGGTGGTCCGAGGTCGTTCCCGCTGCACAGATTCATGCGCCAGGGCCTCCTACAGACAATGCACTTTTATTTATTGCGCTATCTGTAATAGCACCCGAGATACCACCAGATATATATTGGATCTTTCACTGACCCTGAGTGTCCGGCCCCATGAGACTGTGGTTGTCTCGGCCCCTGGTGGTCCGAGGTCGTTCCCGCTGCCCAGATTGACGCGGCCGGGCCTCCTACAGACAATGCACTTTGATTTATTGCGCTATCTGTAATAGCACCCGAGATATCACAAGATATATATTGGATTTTTCCCTGACCCTGAGTGTCCGGCTCCATGAGACGGTGGTTGTCTCGGCCCCTGGTGGTTCGAGGTCGTTCCCGCTGCACAGATTCGTGCGCCAGGGCCTCCTACAGACAATGCACTTTGGTTTATTGCGCTATCTGTAGTAGCACAAGAGATATCACCAGATATATATTGGATTTTTCCCTGACCCTGACAGTCCGGCCCCATGAGACGGTGATTTTCTCGGCCCCTGGTGGTCCAAGGTCGTTGCCGCTGCACAGATTCATGCGCCAGGGCCTCCGGCCGGCAAGGCACTTTGGTTTATTGCGCTATCTGTAATAGCACCCGAGATATCACCAGATATATGCTGGATTTTTACATGACCTTGGGTGACGGATTCCGAATATCTGTAATTTTCTCGGCCCCTGGTGGTCCGAGGTCGTTCCTGCTGCACAGATTCATTCGCCAGTGCCTCCTACAGACAAAGCACTTTGATTTGTTGAGCTATCTCTAATAGCACCCGAGATATCGCCGGATATATATCGGATTTTTCCCTGACCCTGAGTGTCCGGCCCCATGAGACGGTGGTTTTCTCGGCCATTGGTCGTCCGAGGTCGATCCCGCTGCACAGATTCATTCGCCAGTGCCTCCCACAGACAATACACTTTGATTTATTGCGCTATCTCTAATAGCACCCGAGATAACTCCAGATATATATTGGGTTTTTCCCTGACCCTGGGTGCCCGGCCCCATGTGTCGGTGGTTGTCTCGGACCCTGGTGATCCGAGGTAGATACCGCTGCACCGATTCATGCGCCAGGGCCACCTGCAGATAATTCACTTCAGTTTATTGCGCTATCTCTAATAGCACCCGAGATATCACCAGATATATATTGGATTTTCCCCTGACCCTGTGTGTCCGGCCCCATGAGACGGTGGTTTACTCGGCCCCTGGTGGTCCGATGTCGTTCCTGCTGCAAAGATTTTTGCGCAAGGGCCTCCTACGGACAATGCACTTTGATTTATTGCGCTATCACTAATAGCACCTGGGATATCACCAGATATATATTTGATTTTTCCCTGACCGTGAGTGTCCGGCCCCATGAGACGGTGGTTTTCTCGGCCCCTGGTGGTCCGAGGTCGTTCCCGCTGCACAGATTCACGCGCCAGGGCCTCCTACAGACAATGCACTTTGATTTATTGCGCTATCTCTAATAGCACCCGAGATATCACCAGATATATATTGGATTTTCCCCTGACCCTGAGCGTCCGGCCCCATGAGACTGTGGTTTTCTCGGCCCCTGGTGGTCCGTGGTCGTTCCCGCTACACAGATTCATGCGCCAGGGCCTCCTACAGACAATGCACTCTGATTTATTGCGCTATCTGTAATAGCACACGAGATATCACCAGATATACATTGGATTTTACACTGACCCTGAGTTTCCGGCCCCATGAGACTGTGGTTTTCTCGGCCCCTGGTTGTCCGAGGTCGTTCCCGCTGCACAGATTCACGCGCCAGGGCCTCCTACAGACAATGCACTTTGATTTATCGCGCTATCTGTAATAGAACCCGAGATATCACCAGATATATATTGGATTTTTCCCTGACCCTGAGTGCCCGGCCCCATGCGTCGGTGGTTTTCTCGGCCCCTGGTGGTCAGAGATCGATCTCGCTGCACAGATTCATGCGCTAGGGCCTCCTGCAGACAATGCACTTTGATTTATTGCGCTATCTGTTATAGCACCCGAGATATCAGCAGATATATATTGGATTTTTCCCTGACCCTGAGTGTCCGGCCCCATGAGACGGTGGGTTTCTCGGCCCCTGGGGGTCCGAGGTCGTTCCCGCTGCACAGATTCATGCGCCAGGGCCTCCTGCAGATAATTCACTTTGGTTTATTGCGCTATCTCTAATAGCACCCGAGATATCACAAGATATATATTGGATTTTTCCCTGACCCTGAGTGCCCGGCCCCATGCGTCGGTGGTTTTCTCGGCCCCTGGTGGTCAGAGATCGGTCTCGCTGCCCAGATCCATGCGCTAGGGCCTCCTGCAGACAATGCACTATGATTTATCGTGCTATCTGTAATAGAACCCGAGATATCACCAGATATATATTGGATTTTTCCCTGACCCTGAGTGCCCGGCCCCATGCGTCGGTGGTTTTCTCGGCCCCTGGGGGTCCGAGGTCGTTCCCGCTGCACAGATTCATGCGCCAGGGCCTCCTGCAGATAATTCACTTTGGTTTATTGCGCTTTCTCTAATAGCACCCGAGATATCACCAGATATATATTGGATTTTACCCTGACATTGAGTGCCCGGCCCTATGAGACGGTGGTTTTCTCGGCCCCTGGTTGTCTGAGGTCGTTCCTGCTGCACAGATTCATTCGCCAGTGCCTCCTACAGACAATGCACTTTGATTTATTGTTCTACCTCTAATAGCACCCGAGATGTCAACAGATATGTATTGGATTTTTCCCTGACCCTGAGTGACCGGCCCCATGAGACGGTGGTTTTCTCGGCCCCTGGTGGTCCGAGGTCGTTCCCGATGCACAGATTCATGCGCCAGGGCCTGCTGCAGATAAATCACTTTGGTTTATTGCGCTATGTTTAATAACACCCGAGATATCACCAGATATATATTGGATTTTCCCCTGACCCTGTGTATCCGGCCCCATGAGACTGTGGTTTTCTCGGCCCCTGGTGGTCCGAGGTCGTTCCCGCTGTCCAGATTGACGCGGCAGGGCCTCCTACAGACAATGCACTTTGATTTGTTGCGCTATCTGTAATAGCACCCGAGATATCACCAGATATATATTGGATTTTCCCCTGACCCTGCGTTTCCGGCCCCATGAGACTGTGGTTTTCTCGGCCCCTGGTGGTCCGAGGTCGTTCCCGCTGCACAGATTCATGCGGCAGGGCCTCCTACAGACAAAGCACTTTGATTTATTGCGCTATCTGTAATAGCACCCGAGATATCACCAGATATATATTGGATTTTACCCTGACCCTGAGTGTCCGGCCCCATGAGACTGTGGTTTTCTCGGCCCCTAGTGGTCCGAGGTCGTTCCCGCTGCACAGATTCATGCGCCTGGGGCCTAATACAGACAATGCACTTTGATTTCTTGGGCTATCTGTAATAGCACCCGAGATATCACCAGAAATATATTGGATTTTTCCCTGACCCTGAGTGTCCGGCCCCATGAGACGGTGGTTTTCTCGGCACCTGGTGGTCCGAGGTCGTTCCCGCTGCACAGATTCACGCGCCAGGGCCTCCTACCGACAATGCACTTTGATTTATTGCTCTGTCTCTAATAGCACCCGAGCTATCACTAGATATATATTGGATTTTTCCCTGACCCTGAGTGCCCGGCCCCATGTGTCGGTGATTTTCTCGGACCCTGGTCGTCCGAGGTCGTTCCTGCTGAACAGATTCATGCGCCAGGGCCTCCTACAGACAATGCACTTTGATTTATTGCGCTATCTGTAATAGCACCCGAGATATCACCAGATATACATTGGATTTTTACATGACCTTGGGTGACGGATTCCGAATATCTGTAATTTTCTCGGCCCCTGGTGGTCCGAGGTCGTTCCTGCTGCACAGATTCATTCGCCAGTGCCTCCTACAGACAATGCACTTTGATTTATTGCGCTATCTGTAATAGCACCCGAGATATCACCAGATATACATTGGATTTTACACTGACCCTGAGTGTCCGGCCCCATGAGACTGTGGTTTTCTCGGCCCCTGGTTGTCCGAGGTCGTTCCCGCTGCACAGATTCACGCGCCAGGGCCTCCTACAGACAATGCACTTTGATTTATCGCGCTATCTGTAATAGAACCCGAGATATCACCAGATATATATTGGATTTTTCCCTGACCCTGAGTGCCCGGCCCCATGCGTCGGTGGTTTTCTCGGCCCCTTGTTGTCTGAGGTCGTTCCTGCTGCACAGATTCATTCGCCAGTGCCTCCTACAGACAATGCACTTTGATTTATTGTTCTACCTCTAATTGCACCCGAGATGTCAACAGATATGTATTGGATGTTTCCCTGACCCTGAGTGACCGGCCCCATGAGACGGTGGTTTTCTCGGCCCCTGGTGGTCCGAGGTCGTTCCCGATGCACAGATTCATGCGCCAGGGCCTGCTGCAGATAATTCACTTTGGTTTATTGCGCTATGTCTAATAACACGCGAGATATCACCAGATATATATTGGATTTTCCCCTGACCCTGAGTATCCGGCCCCATGAGACTGTGGTTTTCTCGGCCCCTGGTGGTCCGAGGTCGTTCCCGCTGTCCAGATTGACGCGGCAGGGCCTCCTACAGACAATGCACTTTTATTTATTGCGCTATCTGTAATAGCACCCGAGATATCACCAGATATATATTGGATTTTCCCCAGACCCTGAGTGTCCGGTCCCATGAGACGGTGGTTGTCTCGGCCGCTGGTGGTCCGAGGTCGTTCCCGCTGCCCAGATTGACGCGGCAGGGCCTCCTACAGACAATGCACTTTGATCTGTTGCGCTATCTGTAATAGCACCCGACATATCACCAGATATATATTGGATTTTCCCCTGACCCTGCGTGTCCGGCCCCATGAGACGGTGGTTTTCTCGGCCCCTGGTGGTCCGAGGTCGTTCCCGCTGCACAGATTTATGCGCCTGGGGCCTAATACAGACAATGCACTTTGATTTCTTGGGCTATCTGTAATAGCACCCGAGATATCACCAGATATATATTGGATTTTTCCCTGATCCTGAGTGTCCGGCCCCATGAGACGGTTGTTGTCTTGGCCCCTGGTGGTCCGAGGTCGTTCCCGCTGCACAGATTCATGCGCCTGGGGCCTAATACAGACAATGCACTTTGATTTCTTGGGCTATCTGTAATAGCACCCGAGATATCACCAGATATATATTGGATTTTTCCCTGACCCTGAGTGTCCGGCCCCATGAGACGGTTGTTGTCTTGGCCCCTGGTGGTCCGAGGTCGTTCCCGCTGCACAGATTCACGCGCCATGGCCTCCTACAGACAATGCACTTTGATTTATCGCGCTATCTGTAATAGAACCCGAGATACCACCAGATATATATTGGATTTTTCCCTGACCCTGTGTGCCCGGCCCCATGAGACGGTGGTTTTCTCGGCCCCTGGTGGTCCGAGGTCGTTCCCGCTGCACAGATTCATGCGCCTGGGGCCTAATACAGACAATGCACATTGATTTCTTGGGCTATCTGTAATAGCACCCGATATATCACCAGAAATATATTGGATTTTTCCCTGACCCTGAGTGCCCGGCCCCATGAGACGGTGGTTTTCTCGGCCCCTGGTGGTCCGAGGTCGTTCCCGCTGCACAGATTCATGCGCCTGGGGCCTAATACAGACAATGCACTTTGATTTCTTGGGCTATCTGTAATAGCACCCGAGATATCACCAGAAATATATTGGATTTTTCCCTGACCCTGAGTGTCCGGCCCCATGAGACGGTGGTTTTCTCGGCCCCTGGTGGTCCGAGGTCGTTCCGGCTGCACAGATTCATGCGGCAGGGCCTGCTGCAGATAATTCACTTTGGTTTATTGCGCTATGTCTAATAACACCCGAGATATCACCAGATATATATTGGATTTTCCCCCGACCCTGAGTATCCGGCCCCATGAGACTGTGGTTTTCTCGGCCCCTGGGGGTCCGAGGTCGTTCCCGCTGTCCAGATTGACGCGGCAGGGCCTCCTACAGACAATGCACTTTGATTTATTGCGCTATCTGTAATAGCACCCGAGATATCACCAGATATATATTGGATTTTCCCCAGACCCTGAGTGTCCGGTCCCATGAGACGGTGGTTGTCTCGTCCCCTGGTGGTCCGAGGTCGTTCCCGCTGCACAGATTCATGCGCCTGGGGCCTAATACAGACAATGCACTTTGATTTCTTGGGCTATCTGTAATAGCACCCGAGATATCACCAGATATATATTGGATTTTTCCCTGACCCTGAGTGTCCGGCCCCATGAGACGGTTGTTGTCTTGGCCCCTGGTGGTCCGAGGTCGTTCCCGCTGCAAAGATTCACGCGCCATGGCCTCCTACAGACAATGCACTTTGATTTATCGCGCTATCTGTAATAGAACCCGAGATACCACCAGATATATATTGGATTTTTCCCTGACCCTGAGTGCCCGGCCCCATGAGACGGTGGTTTTCTCGGCCCCTGGTGGTCCGAGGTCGTTCCCGCTGCACAGATTCATGCGCCTGGGGCCTAATACAGACAATGCACATTGATTTCTTGGGCTATCTGTAATAGCACCCGATATATCACCAGAAATATATTGGATTTTTCCCTGACCCTGAGTGCCCGGCCCCATGAGACGGTGGTTTTCTCGGCCCCTGGTGGTCCGAGGTCGTTCCCGCTGCACAGATTCATGCGACTGGGGCCTAATACAGACAATGCACTTTGATTTCTTGGTCTATCTGTAATAGCACCCGAGATATCACCAGAAATATATTGGATTTTTCCCTGACCCTGAGTTTCCGGCCCCATGAGACGGTGGTTTTCTCGGCCCCTGGTGGTCCGAGGTCGTTCCCGCTGCACAGATTCACGCGCCAGGGCCTCCTACAGACAATGCACTTTGATTTATTGCTCTGTCTCTAATAGCACGCGAGCTATCACTAGATATATATTGGATTTTTCCCTGACCCTGAGTGCCCGGCCCCATGTGTCGGTGATTTTCTCGGACCCTGGTGATCCGAGGTAGATACCGCTGCTCAGATTCATGCGCCAGGGCCTCCTGCAGATAATACACTTTGGTTTATTGCGCTATCTGTAATAGCACCCGAGATATCACCAGATATATATTGGATTTTCCCCTGACCCTGCGTGACCGGCACCATGAGACAGTGGTTTTCTCGGCCCCTGGTTGTCCGAGGTCGTTCCCGCTGCACAGATTCACGCGCCAGGGCCTCCTACAGACAATGCACTTTGATTTATTGCGCTATCTGTAATAGCACCCGAGATATCACCAGATATATATTGGATTTTACCCTGACCCTGAGTGTCTGGCCCCATTAGACGGTAGTTTTCTCGGCCCCTGGTGGTCCGAGGTCGTTCCCGCTGCACAGATTCATGCGCCAGGGCCTCCTGCAGATAATTCACTTTGGTTTATTGCGCTATCTCTAATAGCACCCGAGATATCACCAGATATATATTGGATTTTCCTCTGACCCTGTGTGTCTGGCCCCATGAGACTGTGGTTTTCTCGGCCCCTGGTGGTCCGAGGTCGTTCCCACTGCACAGATTCATGCGCCAGGGCCTCCTACAGACAATGAACTTTGATTTATTGCGCTATCTGTATTAGCACCCGAGATATCAGCAGATATATATTGGATTTTTCACTGTCCCTGAGTGTCCGGCCCCATGAGACGGTCGTTTTCTCGGCCCCTGGTTGTCCCAGGTCGTTCCCGCTGCACAGATTCATGCGCGAGGGCCTCCTGCAGATAATTCACTTTGGTTTATTGCGCTATCTCTAATAGCACCCGAGATATCACCAGATATATATTGGATTTTCCCCTGACCCTGAGTGTCCGGCCCCATGAGACGGTTGTTGTCTCGACCCCTGGTGGTCCGAGGTCGTTCCCGCTGCACAGATTCTTGCGCCAGGGCCTCCTGCAGACAATGCACTTTGATTTATTGCGCTATCTCTAATAGCACCCGAGATATCACCAGATATATATTGGATTTTACCCTGACCCTGAGTGTCCGGCCCCATGAGACGGTAGTTTTCTCGGCCCCTGGTGGTCCGAGGTCGTTCCCGCTGCACAGATGCATGCGCCAGGGCCTCCTACAGACAATGCACTTTGGTTTATTGCGCTATCTGTAATAGCACCCGAGATATCACCAGATATATATTGGATTTTCCCCTGACCCTGAGTGTCCGGCCCCATGAGACTGTGGTTTTCTCGGCCCCTGGTGGTCCGAGGTCGTTCCCGCTGGCCAGATTCATGCGCCTGGGCCTCCTACAGACAATGCACTTTGATTTATTGCGCTATCTCAAATAGCACCCGAGATATCACCAGATATATATTGGATTTTTCCCTGACCCTGAGTGGCCGGCGCCATGAGACGGTGGTTTACTCGGCCCCTGGTGGTCGGAGGTCGTTCCTGCTGGCCAGATTCATTCGCCTGGGCCTCCTACAGACAATGCACTTTGATTTATTGCGCTATCTCTAATAGCACCCGTGATATCACCAGATATTTGCTGGATTTTTACATGATCTTGGGTGACGGATTCCGAATATCTGTAATTTTCTCGGCCACTGGTGGTCCGAGGTCGTTCCTGCGGCACAGAATCATTCGCAAGGGCCTCCTACAGACAATGCACTTTTGTTTATTGCGATATCTGTAATATAACCCGAGATATCACCAGAAATATATTGGATTTTTCCCTGACCCTGACTGTCCGGCCCCATGAGACGGTGGTTTTCTCGGTCCCTCGTGGTCCGAGGTCGATCCCGCTGCACAGATTCATGCGCAAGGTCCTCCTACAGACAATGCACTTTGATTTATTGCGCTATCTGTAATAGCACTCGAGATATAACCAGATATATATTGGATTTTTCCCTGACCCTGAGTGTCCGACCCCATGAGACGGTGGTTTTCTCAGCTCCTGGTGGTCCGAGGTCGTTCCCGCTGCACAGATTCATGCGCCGGGGCCTAATACAGACAACGCACTTTGATTTCTTGGGCTATCTGTAATAGCACCCGAGATATCACCAGATATATATTGGATTTTTCCCTGACACTGAGTGTCCGGCCCCATGAGGCGGTGGTTTTCTCGGCCCCTGGTGGTCCGAGGTCGTGCCCGCTGCACAGATTCATGCGCCAGGGCCTCCTGCAGATAATTCACTTTGGTGTATTGCGCTATCTCTAATAGCACCCGAGATATCACCAGATATATATTGGATTTTCCCCTGACCCTGAGTGTCCGGCCCCATGAGACTGGTTATCTCGGCCCCTGGTGGTCCGACGTCGTTCCTGCTGGCCAGATTCATGCGCCTGGGCCTCCTACAGACAATGCACTTTGATTTATTGCGCTATCTCAAATAGCACCCGAGATATCACCAGATATATATTGGATTTTTCCCTGACCCTGAGTGTCCGGATCCATGAGACGGTGGTTTTCTCGGCCACTGGTGGTCCGAGGTCGTTCCCGCTGCACAGATACATTCGCCTGGGCCTCCTACAGACAATGCACTTTGATTTATTGCGCTATCTGTAATAGCACCCGAGATATCACCAGATATATATTGGATTTTTCCCTGACCCTGAGTGTGCGGCTCCATGAGACGGTGATTTTCTCGGTCCCTGGTGGTCCGAGGTCGTTCCCGCTGCCCAGATTCATGCGCCAGGGCCTCCTACAGACAATGCACTTTAGGTTATTGCGCTATCTGTAATAGCACCCCAGATATCACCAGATATATGCTGGATTTTTACATGACCTTGGGTGACGGATTCCGAATATCTGTAATTTTCTCGGCCACTGGTGGTCCGAGGTCGTTCCTGCGGCACAGATTCATTCGCAAGGGCCTCCTACAGACAATGCACTTTGATTTAATGCGCTATCTGTAATAGAACCCGAGATATCACCAGATATATATTGGATTTTTCCCTGACCCTGAGTGCCCGGCCCCATGCGTCGGTGGTTTTCTCGGCCCCTGGTGGTCAGAGATCGATCTCGCTGCACAGATTCATGCGCTAGGGCCTCCTGCAGACAATGCACTTTGATTTATTGCGCTATCTGTAATAGCACCCGAGATATCACCAGATATATATTGGATTTTTCTCTGACCCTGAGTGTCCGGCCCCATGTGTCGGTGGTTTTCTCGGCCCCTGGTGGTCCGACGTCGTTCCCGCTGCACAGATTCATGCGCCGGGACCTAATACAGACAATGCACTTTGATTTATTGCGCTATCTGTAATAGCACCCGAGATATCACCACATATATATTGGATTTTTCACTGACCCTGAGTGCCCGGCCCCATGAGGCGGTGGTTTTCTCGGTCCCTGGTGTTCCGAGGTCGTTACCGCTGCACAGATTCATTCGCCTGGGCCTCCTACAGACAATGCACTTTGATTTATTAAGCTATCTGTAATAGCACCCGAGATATCACCAGATATATATTGGATTTTCCCCTGACCCTGAGTGTCCGGCCCCATGAGACTGTGGTTTTCTCGGCCCCTGGTGGTCCGAGGTCGTTCCCGCTGGCCAGATTCATGCGCCTGGGCCTCCTACAGACAATGCACTTTGATTTATTGCGCTATCTCTAATAGCACCCGAGATATCACCAGATATATATTGGATTTTTCCCTGACCCTGAGTGTCCGGCGCCATGAGACGGTGGTTTTCTTGGCCCCTGGTGGTCCGAGGTCGTTCCCGCTGCACAGATGCATGCGCCAGGGCCTCCTGCAGATAATTCACTTTGGTTTATTGCGCTATCTCTAATAGCACCCGAGATATCACCAGATATATATTGGATTTTCCCCTGACCCTGAGTGTCCGGCCCCATGAGACTGTGGTTTTCCCGGCCCCTGGTGGTCCGAGGTCGTTCCCGCTGCACAGATTCATGCGCCAGGGCCTCCTACCGACAATGCACTTTGATTTATTGGGCTATCTGTAATAGCACCCGAGATATCACCAGATAAATATTGGATTTTACCCTGAACCTGAGTGTGCGGCCCCATGAGACTGTGGTTTTCTCGGCCCCTGGTGGTCCGAGGTCGTTCCAGCTGGCCAGATTTATTCGCCTGGGCCTCCTACAGACAATGCACTTTGATTTATTGCGCTATCTGTAATAGCACCCGAGATATCACCAGATATATATTGGATTTTTCCCTGACCCTGAGTGTCCGGCCCCATGAGACGGTGGTTTACTCGGCCCCTGGTGGTCGGAGGTCGTTCCTGCTGGCCAGATTCATTCGCCTGGGCCTCCTACAGACAATGCACTTTGATTTATTGCGCTATCTCTAATAGCACCCGTGATATCACCAGATATTTGCTGGATTTTTACATGATCTTGGGTGACGGATTCCGAATATCTGTAATTTTCTCGGCCACTGGTGGTCCGAGGTCGTTCCTGCGGCACAGAATCATTCGCAAGGGCCTCCTACAGACAATGCACTTTTGTTTATTGCGATATCTGTAATATAACCCGAGATATCACCAGAAATATATTGGATTTTTCCCTGACCCTGACTGTCCGGCCCCATGAGACGGTGGTTTTCTCGGTCCCTCGTGGTCCGAGGTCGATCCCGCTGCACAGATTCATGCGCAAGGTCCTCCTACAGACAATGCACTTTGATTTATTGCGCTATCTGTAATAGCACTCGAGATATAACCAGATATATATTGGATTTTTCCCTGACCCTGAGTGTCCGACCCCATGAGACGGTGGTTTTCTCAGCTCCTGGTGGTCCGAGGTCGTTCCCGCTGCACAGATTCATGCGCCGGGGCCTAATACAGACAACGCACTTTGATTTCTTGGGCTATCTGTAATAGCACCCGAGATATCACCAGATATATATTGGATTTTTCCCTGACACTGAGTGTCCGGCCCCATGAGGCGGTGGTTTTCTCGGCCCCTGGTGGTCCGAGGTCGTGCCCGCTGCACAGATTCATGCGCCATGGCCTCCTGCAGATAATTCACTTTGGTGTATTGCGCTATCTCTAATAGCACCCGAGATATCACCAGATATATATTGGATTTTCCCCTGACCCTGAGTGTCCGGCCCCATGAGACTGGTTATCTCGGCCCCTGGTGGTCCGACGTCGTTCCTGCTGGCCAGATTCATGCGCCTGGGCCTCCTACAGACAATGCACTTTGATTTATTGCGCTATCTCAAATAGCACCCGAGATATCACCAGATATATATTGGATTTTTCCCTGACCCTGAGTGTCCGGATCCATGAGACGGTGGTTTTCTCGGCCACTGGTGGTCCGAGGTCGTTCCCGCTGCACAGATACATTCGCCTGGGCCTCCTACAGACAATGCACTTTGATTTATTGCGCTATCTGTAATAGCACCCGAGATATCACCAGATATATATTGGATTTTTCCCTGACCCTGAGTGTGCGGCTCCATGAGACGGTGATTTTCTCGGTCCCTGGTGGTCCGAGGTCGTTCCCGCTGCCCAGATTCATGCGCCAGGGCCTCCTACAGACAATGCACTTTAGGTTATTGCGCTATCTGTAATAGCACCCCAGATATCACCAGATATATGCTGGATTTTTACATGACCTTGGGTGACGGATTCCGAATATCTGTAATTTTCTCGGCCACTGGTGGTCCGAGGTCGTTCCTGCGGCACAGATTCATTCGCAAGGGCCTCCTACAGACAATGCACTTTGATTTAATGCGCTATCTGTAATAGAACCCGAGATATCACCAGATATATATTGGATTTTTCCCTGACCCTGAGTGCCCGGCCCCATGCGTCGGTGGTTTTCTCGGCCCCTGGTGGTCAGAGATCGATCTCGCTGCACAGATTCATGCGCTAGGGCCTCCTGCAGACAATGCACTTTGATTTATTGCGCTATCTGTAATAGCACCCGAGATATCACCAGATATATATTGGATTTTTCTCTGACCCTGAGTGTCCGGCCCCATGTGTCGGTGGTTTTCTCGGCCCCTGGTGGTCCGACGTCGTTCCCGCTGCACAGATTCATGCGCCGGGACCTAATACAGACAATGCACTTTGATTTATTGGGCTATCTGTAATAGCACCCGAGATATCACCAGATATATATTGGATTTTTCCCTGAGCCTGAGTGTCCGGCCCCATGAGACGGTGGTTTTCTCGGCCCCCGGTGGTCCGACGTCGTTCCGGCTGCACAGAATCATGCGCCAGGGCCTCCTACAGACAATGCACTTTGATTTATTGCGCTATCTGTAATAGCACCCGAGATATCACCAGATATATATTGGATTTTCCCCTGACCCTGAGTGTCCGGCCCCATGAGACGGTAGTTTTCTCGGCCCCTGGTGGTCCGAGGTCGTTCCCGCTGCCCAGATTCATGAGCCAGGGCCTCCTACAGACAATGCCCTTTGATTTATTGCGCTATCTGTAATAGCACCCGAGATATCACCAGATATATACTGGATTTTTCCCTGGCCCTGAGTGTCCGGCCCCATGAGACGGTGGTTTTCTCGGCCCCTGGTGGTTCGAGGTCGTTCTCGCTGCACAGATTCATGCGCCAGGGCCTCCTGCAGATAATTCACTTTGGTTTATTGCGCCATCTCCACTAGCACCCGAGATATCACCCGATATATATTGGATATTTCCCTGACCCTGAGTGTCCGGCCCCATTTGTCGGTGGTTTTCTCGGCCCCTGGTGGTCCCAGGTCGTTCCCGCTGCACAGATTCATGCGCCAGGGCCTCCTACAGACAATGCACTTTGATTTATTGTTCTATGTGTAATATAACCCGAGATATCACCAGAAATATATTGGATTTTTCCCTGACCCTGAGTGTCCGGCCCCATGAGACTGTGGTTTTCTCGGCCCCTGGTCGTCCGAGGTCGATCCCGCTGCACAGATTCATGCGCCAGGGCCTCCTACTGACAATGCACTTTGATTTATTGCGCTATCTGCAATAGCAGCCGAGATATCACCAGATATATATTGGATTTTTCACTGACCCTGAGTGTCCGGCCCCATGAGACGGTCGTTTTCTCGGCCCCTGGTGGTCCGAGGTCGTTCCCGCTGCACAGATTCATGCGCCAGGGCCTCCTACAGACAATGCACTATGATTTATTGCGCTATCTGTAATAGCACCCGAGATATCACCAGATATATATTGGATTTTACCCTGACCCTGAGTGTCCGGCCCCATGAGACTGTGGTTCTCTCGGCCCCTGGTGGTCCGAGGTCGTTCCCGCTGCACAGATTCATGCGCCAGGGCCTCCTACAGACAATGCACTTTGATTTATTGTGGTATCTGTAATAGCACCCGAGATATCACCATATATATATTGGATTTTCCCCTGACAATGAGTGTCCGGCCCCATGAGACGGTGGTTTTCTCGGCCCCTGGTGGTCCGAGGTAGTTCCTGCTGCACAGATTCATTCGCCAGTGCCTCCTACGGACAATGCACTTTGATTTATTGCGCTATCTCTAATAGCACCCGAGATATCACCAGATATATATTGGATTATTCCCTGACCCTGACAGTCCGACCCCATGTGACGGTGATTTCCTTGGACCCTGGTGGTCCGAGGTCGATCCCGCTGCACAGATTCATGCGCCAGGGCCTCCTACAGACAATGCACTTTGATTTATTGTGGTATCTGTAATAGCACCCGAGATATCACCATATATATATTGGATTTTCCCCTGACAATGAGTGCCCGGCCCCATGGGACGGTGGTTTTCTCGGCCCCTGGTGGGTCGAGGTCGATCCCGGTGCACAGATTCACGCTCCAGGGCCTCCTACAGACAATGCACTTTGATTTATTGCGCTATCTGTAATAGCACCCGAGATATCACCAGATATATATTGGATTTTCCCCTGACCCTGAGTGTCCGGCCCCATGAGACGGTGGGTTTCTCGGCCCCTGGTGGTCCGAGGATGTTCCCGCAGCACAGATGCATGCGCCAGGGCCTCCTGCAGATAACTCGCTTTGTTTTATTGCGCTATCTCTAATGGCACCCGAGATATCACCTGATATATATTGGATTTTCCCCTGACCCTGAGTGTCCGGCCCCATGAGACGGTGGTTTTCTCGGCCCCTGGTGGTCTGTGGTCGTTTCCGCTGCACAGATTCATGCGGCAGGGCGTGCTACAGACAATGCACTTTGATTTATTGGGCTATCTGTAATAGCACCCGAGATATCACCAGATATATATTGGATTTTCCCCTGACCCTGAGTGTCCAGCCCCATGAGACGGTGGTTTTCTCGGCCCCTGGTGGTCCGAGGTCGTTCCCGCTGGCCAGATTCATGCGCCAGGGCCTCCTCCAGACAATGCACTTTGATTTATTGCGCTATCTCTAATAGCACCCGAGATATCACCAGATATATATTGGATTTTCCCCTGACACTGAGTGTCCGGCCCCATGGGACGGTGGTTTTCTCGGCCCCTGGTGGTCCGAGGTCGTTCCCGCTGGCCAGATTCATGCGCCAGGGCCTCCTCCAGACAATTCACTTTGGTTTATTGCGCTATCTGTAATAACACGCGAGATATCACCAGATATATGCTGGATTTTTACATGACCATGTGCGACGGATTCCGAATAGCTGTGATTTTCTCGGCCCCTGGTGGTCCGAGGTAGTTCCTGCTCCACAGATTCATTCGTCAGTGCCTCCTACAGACAATGCACATTGATTAATTGCGCTATCTCTAATAACACCCGAGATATCACCAGATATATAATGGATTTTTCCCTGACCCTGACAGTCCGGCCCCATGCGTCGATGGTTTTCTCGGTCCCTCGTGGTCCGAGGTCGATCCCGCTGCACAGATTCATTCGCCAGTGCCTCCTACAGGCAATGCACTTTGATTTATTGTTCTATCTCTAATAGCACCCGAGATATCAACAGATATATATTGGACTTTTCCCTGACCCTGACAGTCCGGCCCCATGAGGCGGTGATTTCCTCGGCCCCGGGTGGTCCAAGGTCGATCCCGATGCACAGATTCATGCGCCAGGGCCGCCTGCCGATAATTCACTTTGATTTATTGCGCTATCTCTAATAGCACCCGAGATATCACCAGATATATATTGGATTTTCCCCTGACCCTGAGTGTCCGGCCCCATGGGACTGTGGATTTCTCGGCCCCTGGTGGTCCGACGTCGTTCCCGCTGCCTAGATTGACGCGGCAGGGCCTCCTACAGACAATGCACTTTGATTTATTGCGCTATCTGTAATAGCACCCGAGATATCACCATATATATATTGGATTTTCCCCTGACATTGAGTGCCCGGCCCTATGAGACGGTGGTTTTCTCGGCCCCTGGTTGTCTGAGGTCGTTCCTGCTGCACAGATTCATTCGCCAGTGCCTCCTACAGACAATGCACTTTGATTTAGTGTTCTACCTCTAATAGCACCCGAGATGTCAACAGATATATAATGGATTTTTCCCTGGCCCTGACAGTCCAGCCCCATGAGACGGTGGTTTTCTCGGCCCCTGGTGGTCCAAGGCGGTTCCCGGTGCACAGATTCATGCGACAGGGCCCCCTGCAGATAATTCACTTTGATTTATTGCGCTATCTCTAATAGCACCCGAGATATCACCAGATATATATTGGATTTTAACCTGACCCTGAGTGTCCGGCCCCATGAGACGGTGGTTTTCTCGGCCCCTGGTGGTCCGAGGTCGTTCCCGCTGCACAGATTCATGCGCCAGAGCCTCCTACAGACAATGCACTTTGATTTATTGCGCTATCCGTAATAGCACCCGAGATATCATCAGATATATATTGGATTTTCCCCTGACCCTGTGTGTCCGGCCCCATGGGACTGGGGATTTCTCGGCCCCTGGTGGTCCGAGGTCGTTCCCACTGCCCAGATTGACGCGGCAGGGCCTCCTACAGACAATGCACTTTGATTTATTGCGCTATCTGTAATAGCACCCGAGATATCACCAGATATATATTGGATTTTCCCCTGACCCTGAATGTCCGGCCCCATGAGACTGTGGTTGTCTCGGCCCCTGGTGGTCCGAGGTCGTTCCCGCTGCCCAGATTGACGCGGCAGGGCCTCCTACAGACAATGCACTTTGATTTATTGCGCTATCTGTAATAGCACCCGAGATATCACCAGATATATATTCGATTTTTCACTGACCCTGAGTGTCCGGCCCCATGAGACTGTGGTTGTCTCGGCCCCTGGTGGTCCGAGGTCATTCCCGCTGCCCAGATTGACGCGGCCGGGCCTCCTACAGACAATGCACTTTGATTTATTGCGCTATCTGTAATAGCACCCGAGATATCACCAGATATATATTGGATTTTTCACTGACCCTGAGTGTCCGGCCCCATGAGACGGTGGTTTTCTCGGCCCCTGGTGGTCCGAGGTCGTTCCCGCTGCACAGATTCATGCGCCAGGGCCTCCTGCAGATAATTCGCTTTGGTTTATTGCGCTATCTCTAATACCACCCGAGATATCACCAGATATATGTTGGATTTTCCCCTGACCGTGAGTGTCCGTCCCCATGAGACTGTGGTTTTCTCGGCCCCTGGTGGTCCGAGGTCGTTCCCGCTGCACAGATTCATGCGCCAGGGCCTCCTACAGACAATGCACTTTTATTTATTGCGCAATCTGTAATAGCACCCGAGATACCACCAGATATATATTGGATCTTTCACTGACCCTGAGTGTCCGGCCCCATGAGACTGTGGTTGTCTCGGCCCCTGGTGGTCCGAGGTCGTTCCCGCTGCCCAGATTGACGCGGCCGGGCCTCCTACAGACAATGCACTTTGATTTATTGCGCTATCTGTAATAGCACCCGAGATATCACCAGATATATATTGGATTTTTCCCTGACTCTGAGTTTCCGGCCCCATGAGACGGTGGTTTTCTCGGCCCCTGGTGGTCAGAGGTCGTTCCCGCTGCACAGATTGATGCGCCAGGGCCTCCTGCAGATAATTCACTTTGGTTTATTGGGCTATCTCTAATAGCATCCGAGTTATCACCAGATATATATTGGATTTTCCCCAGACCCTGAGTGTCCGGCGCCATGAGACGGTGGTTTTCTCGGCCCCTGGTGGTCCGAGGTCGTTCCCTCTGCACAGATTCATT
The DNA here is from genome assembly GCF_051020985.1 of Nomia melanderi. Taxonomy (NCBI): domain Eukaryota; kingdom Metazoa; phylum Arthropoda; class Insecta; order Hymenoptera; family Halictidae; genus Nomia; species Nomia melanderi. Next base: position 213,480 of record NW_027475142.1, read on the forward strand.
CGCCAGTGCCTCCCACAGACAATACACTTTGATTTATTGCGCTATCTCTAATAGCACCCGAGATATCACCAGATATATATTGGATTTTCCCCTGACCCTGAGCGTCCGGCCCCATGAGACTGTGGTTTTCTCGGCCCCTGGTGGTCCGTGGTCGTTCCCGCTACACAGATTCATGCGCCAGGGCCTCCTACAGACAATGCACTCTGATTTATTGCGCTATCTGTAATAGCACCCGAGATATCACCAGATATACATTGGATTTTACACTGACCCTGAGTGTCCGGCCCCATGAGACTGTGGTTTTCTCGGCCCCTGGTTGTCCGAGGTCGTTCCCGCTGCACAGATTCACGCGCCAGGGCCTCCTACAGAGAATGCACTTTGATTTATCGCGCTATCTGTAATAGAACCCGAGATATCACCAGATATATATTGGATTTTTCCCTGACCCTGAGTGCCCGGCCCCATGCGTCGGTGGTTTTCTCGGCCCCTGGTTGTCTGAGGTCGTTCCTGCTGCACAGATTCATTCGCCAGTGCCTCCTACAGACAATGCACTTTGATTTATTGTTTTACCTCTAATTGCACCCGAGATGTCAACAGATATGTATTGGATGTTTCCCTGACCCTGAGTGACCGGCCCCATGAGACGGTGGTTTTCTCGGCCCCTGGTGGTCAGAGATCGATCTCGCTGCACAGATCCATGCGACAGGGCCTGCTGCAGATAATTCACTTTGGTTTATTGCGCTATGTCTAATAACACCCGAGATATCACCAGATATATATTCGATTTTCCCCTGACCCTGAGTATCCGGCCCCATGAGACTGTGGTTTTCTCGGCCCCTGGTGGTCCGAGGTCGTTCCCGCTGTCCAGATTGACGCGGCAGGGCCTCCTACAGACAATGCACTTTGATTTATTGCGCTATCTGTAATAGCACCCGAGATATCACCAGATATATATTGGATTTTCCCCAGACCCTGAGTGTCCGGTCCCATGAGACGGTGGTTGTCTCGGCCGCTGGTGGTCCGAGGTCGTTCCCGCTGCCCAGATTGACGCGGCAGGGCCTCCTACAGACAATGCACTTTGATTTGTTGCGCTATCTGTAATAGCACCCGACATATCACCAGATATATATTGGATTTTCCCCTGACCCTGCGTGTCCGGCCCCATGAGACGGTGGTTTTCTCGGCCCCTGGTGGTCCGAGGTCGTTCCCGCTGCACAGATTCATGCGCCTGGGGCCTAATACAGACAATGCACTTTGATTTCTTGGGCTATCTGTAATAGCACCCGAGATATCACCAGATATATATTGGATTTTTCCCTGACCCTGAGTGTCCGGCCCCATGAGACGGTTGTTGTCTTGGCCCCTGGTGGTCCGAGGTCGTTCCCGCCGCACAGATTCACGCGCCATGGCCTCCTACAGACAATGCACTTTGATTTATCGCGCTATCTGTAATAGAACCCGAGATACCACCAGATATATATTGGATTTTTCCCTGACCCTGAGTGCCCGGCCCCATGAGACGGTGGTTTTCTCGGCCCCTGGTGGTCCGAGGTCGTTCCCGCTGCACAGATTCATGCGCCTGGGGCCTAATACAGACAATGCACATTGATTTCTTGGGCTATCTGTAATAGCACCCGATATATCACCAGAAATATATTGGATTTTTCCCTGACCCTGAGTGCCCGGCCCCATGAGACGGTGGTTTTCTCGGCCCCTGGTGGTCCGAGGTCGTTCCCGCTGCACAGATTCATGCGCCTGGGGCCTAATACAGACAATGCACTTTGATTTCTTGGTCTATCTGTAATAGCACCCGGGATATCACCAGAAATATATTGGATTTTTCCCTGACCCTGAGTGTCCGGCCCCATGAGACGGTGGTTTTCTCGGCCCCTGGTGGTCCGAGGTCGTTCCCGCTGCAGAGATTCATGCGGCAGGGCCTGCTGCAGATAATTCACTTTGGTTTATTGCGCTATGTCTAATAACACCCGAGATATCACCAGATATATATTGGATTTTCCCCTGACCCTGAGTATCCGGCCCCATGAGACTGTGGTTTTCTCGGCCCCTGGTGGTCCGAGGTCGTTCCCGCTGTCCAGATTGACGCGGCAGGGCCTCCTACAGACAATGCACTTTGATTTGTTGCGCTATCTGTAATAGCACCCGACATATCACCAGATATATATTGGATTTTCCCCTGACCCTGCGTGTCCGGGCCCATGAGACTGTGGTTTTCTCGGCCCCTGGTGGTCCGAGGTCGTTCCCGCTGCACAGATTCATGCGGCAGGGCCTCCTACAGACAATGCACTTTGATTTATTGCGCTATCTGTAATAGCACGCGAGATATCACCAGATATATATTGGATTTTTCACTGACCCTGAGTGTCCGGCCCCATGAGACGGTGGTTTTCTCGGCCCCTGGTGGTCCGACGTCGTTCCTGCTGCACAGATTCATACGCCAGTGCATCCTACAGACAATGCACTTTGATTTATTGCGCTATCTGTAATAGCACCCGAGATATCACCAGATATACATTGGATTTTACACTGACCCTGAGTGTCCGGCCCCATGAGACTGTGGTTTTCTCGGCCCCTGGTTGTCCGAGGTCGTTCCCGCTGCACAGATTCTCGCGCCAGGGCCTCCTACAGACAATGCACTTTGATTTATCGTGCTATCTGTAATAGAACCCGAGATATCACCAGATATATATTGGATTTTTCCCTGACCCTGAGTGCCCGGCCCCATGCGTCGGTGGTTTTCTCGGCCCCTGGTGGTCAGAGATCGATCTCGCTGCACAGATTCATGCGCTAGGGCCTCCTGCAGACAATGCACTTTGATTTATTGGGCTATCTGTTATAGCACCCGAGATATCACCAGATATATATTGGATTTTTCCCTGACCCTGAGTGTCCGGCCCCATGAGACGGTGGTTTTCTCGGCCCCTGGGGGTCCGAGGTCGTTCCCGCTGCACAGATTCATGCGCCAGGGCCTCCTGCAGATAATTCACTTTGGTTTATTGCGCTATCTCTAATAGCACCCGAGATATCACCAGATATATATTGGATTTTACCCTGACATTGAGTGCCCGGCCCTATGAGACGGTGGTTTTCTCGGCCCCTGGTTGTCTGAGGTCGTTCCTGCTGCACAGATTCATTCGCCAGTGCCTCCTACAGACAATGCACTTTGATTTATTGTTCTACCTCTAATAGCACCCGAGATGTCAACAGATATGTATTGGATTTTTCCCTGACCCTGAGTGACCGGCCCCATGAGACGGTGGTTTTCTCGGCCCCTGGTGGTCCGAGGTCGTTCCCGATGCACAGATTCATGCGCCAGGGCCTGCTGCGGATAAATCACTTTGGTTTATTGCGCTATGTCTAATAACACCCGAGATATCACCAGATATATATTGGATTTTCCCCTGACCCTGTGTATCCGGCCCCATGAGACTGTGGTTTTCTCGGCCCCTGGTGGTCCGAGGTCGTTCCCGCTGTCCAGATTGACGCGGCAGGGCCTCCTACAGACAATGCACTTTGATTTCTTGCGCTATCTGTAATAGCACCCGAGATATCACCAGATATATATTGGATTTTCCCCTGACCCTGAGTGTCCGGCCCCATGAGACTGTGGTTTTCTCGGCCCCTAGTGGTCCGAGGTCGTTCCCGCTGCACAGATTCATGCGCCTGGGGCCTAATACAGACAATGCACTTTGATTTCTTGGGCTATCTGTAATAGCACCCGAGATATCACCAGACATTTATTGGATTTTTCCCTGACCCTGAGTGTCCGGCCCCATGAGACGGTGGTTTTCTCGGCCCCTGGTGGTCCGAGGTCGTTCCCGCTGCACAGATTCACGCGCCAGGGCCTCCTACAGACAATGCACTTTGATTTATTGCTCTGTCTCTAATAGCACCCGAGCTATCACTAGATATATATTGGATTTTTCCCTGACCCTGAGTGCCCGGCCCCATGCGTCGGTGGTTTTCTCGGCCCCTGGTGGTCAGACATCGATCTCGCTGCACAGATCCATGCGCTAGGGCCTCCTGCAGACAATGCACTTTGATTTATTGCGCTATCTCTAATAGCACCCGAGATATCACCAGATATATATTGGATTTTCCTCTGACCCTGAGCGTCCGGCCCCATGAGACTGTGGTTTTCTCGGCCCCTGGTGGTCCGTGGTCGTTCCCGCTACACAGATTCATGCGCCAGGGCCTCCTACAGACAATGCACTCTGATTTATTGCGCTATCTGTAATAGCACTCGAGATATCACCAGATATACATTGGATTTTACACAGACCCTGAGTTTCCGGCCCCATGAGACTGTGGTTTTCTCGGCCCCTGGTTGTCCGAGGTCGTTCCCGCTGCACAGATTCACGCGCCAGGGCCTCCTACAGACAATGCACTTTGATTTATTGCGCTATCTGTTATAGCACCCGAGATATCACCAGATATATATTGGATTTTTCCCTGACCCTGAGTGGCCGGCCCCATGCGTCGGTGGTTTTCTCGGCCCCTGGTGGTCAGAGATCGATCTCGCTGCACAGATCCATGCGCTAGGGCCTCCTGCAGACAATGCACTTTGATTTATTGCCCTATCTCTAATAGCACCCGAGATATCACCAGATATATGCTGGATTTTTACATGACCTTGGGTGACGGATTCCGAATATCTGTAATTTTCTCGGCCCCTGGTGGTCCGAGGTCGTTCCTGCTGCACAGATTCATTCGCCAGTGCCTCCTACAGACAATGCACTTTGATTTATTGCGCTATCTGTAATAGCACCCGAGATATCACCAGATATACATTGGATTTTACACTGACCCTGAGTGTCCGGCCCCATGAGACTGTGGTTTTCTCGGCCCCTGGTTGTCCGAGGTCGTTCCCGCTGCACAGATTCACTCGCCAGGGCCTCCTACAGACAATGCACTTTGATTTATCGCGCTATCTGTAATAGAACCCGAGATATCACCAGATATATATTGGATTTTTCCCTGACCCTGAGTGCCCGGCCCCATGCGTCGGTGGTTTTCTCGGCCCCTGGTTGTCTGAGGTCGTTCCTGCTGCACAGATTCATTCGCCAGTGCCTCCTACAGACAATGCACTTTGATTTATTGTTCTACCACTAATTGCACCCGAGATGTCAACAGATATGTATTGGATGTTTCCCTGACCCTGAGTGACCGGCCCCATGAGACGGTGGTTTTCTCGGCCCCTGGTGGTCCGAGGTCGTTCCCGATGCACAGATTCATGCGCCAGGGCCTGCTGCAGATAATTCACTTTGGTTTATTGCGCTATGTCTAATAACACCCGAGATATCACCAGATATATATTGGATTTTCCCCTGACCCTGAGTATCCGGCCCCATGAGACTGTGGTTTTCTCGGCCCCTGGTGGTCCGAGGTCGTTCCCGCTGTCCAGATTGACGCGGCAGGGCCTCCTACAGACAATGCACTTTGATTTGTTGCGCTATCTGTAATAGCACCCGACATATCACCAGATATATATTGGATTTTCCCCTGACCCTGCGTGTCCGGCCCCATGAGACGGTGGTTTTCTCGGCCCCTGGTGGTCCGAGGTCGTTCCCGCTGCACAGATTCATGCGCCTGGGGCCTAATACAGACAATGCACTTTGATTTCTTGGGCTATCTGTAATAGCACCCGAGATATCACCAGATATATATTGGATTTTTCCCTGACCCTGAGTGTCCGGCCCCATGAGACGGTTGTTGTCTTGGCCCCTGGTGGTCCGAGGTCGTTCCCGCTGCACAGATTCACGCGCCATGGCCTCCTACAGACAATGCACTTTGATTTATCGCGCTATCTGTAATAGAACCCGAGATACCACCAGATATATATTGGATTTTTCCCTGACCCTGAGTGCCCGGCCCCATGAGACGGTGGTTTTCTCGGCCCCTGGTGGTCCGAGGTCGTTCCCGCTGCACAGATTCATGCGCCTGGGGCCTAATACAGACAATGCACATTGATTTCTTGGGCTATCTGTAATAGCACCCGATATATCACCAGAAATATATTGGATTTTTCCCTGACCCTGAGTGCCCGGCCCCATGAGACGGTGGTTTTCTCGGCCCCTGGTGGTCCGAGGTCGTTCCCGCTGCACAGATTCATGCGCCTGGGGCCTAATACAGACAATGCACTTTGATTTCTTGGGCTATCTGTAATAGCACCCGAGATATCACCAGAAATATATTGGATTTTTCCCTGGCCCTGAGTGTCCGGCCCCATGAGACGGTGGTTTTCTCGGCCCCTGGTGGTCCGAGGTCGTTCCCGCTGCACAGATTCATGCGGCAGGGCCTGCTGCAGACAATTCACTTTGGTTTATTGCGCTATGTCTAATAACACCCGAGATATCACCAGATATATATTGGATTTTCCCCTGACCCTGAGTATCCGGCCCCATGAGACTGTGGTTTTCTCGGCCCCTGGTGGTCCGAGGTCGTTCCCGCTGTCCAGATTGACGCGGCAGGGCCTCCTACAGACAATGCACTTTGATTTATTGCGCTATCTGTAATAGCACCCGAGATATCACCAGATATATATTGGATTTTCCCCAGACCCTGAGTGTCCGGTCCCATGAGACGGTGGTTGTCTCGGCCGCTGGTGGTCCGAGGTCGTTCCCGCTGCCCAGTTTGACGCGGCAGGGCCTCCTACAGACAATGCACTTTGATTTGTTGCGCTATCTGTAATAGCACCCGACATATCACCAGATATATATTGGATTTTCCCCTGACCCTGAGTGTCCGGCCCCATGAGACTGTGGTTTTCTCGTCCCCTGGTGGTCCGAGGTCGTTCCCGCTGCACAGATTCATGCGCCTGGGGCCTAATACAGACAATGCACTTTGATTTCTTGGGCTATCTGTAATAGCACCCGAGATATCACCAGATATATATTGGATTTTTCCCTGACCCTGAGTGTCCGGCCCCAGGAGACGGTTGTTGTCTTGGCCCCTGGTGGTCCGAGGTCGTTCCCGCTGCACAGATTCACGCGCCATGGCCTCCTACAGACAATGCACTTTGATTTATCGCGCTATCTGTAATAGAACCCGAGATACCACCAGATATATATTGGATTTTTCCCTGACCCTGAGTGCCCGGCCCCATGAGACGGTGGTTTTCTCGGACCCTGGTGGTCCGAGGTCGTTCCCGCTGCACAGATTCATGCGCCTGGGGCCTAATACAGACAATGCACATTGATTTCTTGGGCTATCTGTAATAGCACCCGATATATCACCAGAAATATATTGGATTTTTCCCTGACCCTGAGTGCCCGGCCCCATGAGACGGTGGTTTTCTCGGCCCCTGGTGGTCCGAGGTCGTTCCCGCTGCACAGATTCATGCGCCTGGGGCCTAATACAGACAATGCACTTTGATTTCTTGGTCTATCTGTAATAGCACCCGAGATATCACCAGAAATATATTGGATTTTTCCCTGACCCTGAGTTTCCGGCCCCATGAGACGGTGGTTTTCTCGGCCCCTGGTGGTCCGAGGTCGTTCCCGCTGCACAGATTCACGCGCCAGGGCCTCCTACAGACAATGCACTTTGATTTATTGCTCTGTCTCTAATAGCACGCGAGCTATCACTAGATATATATTGGATTTTTCCCTGACCCTGAGTGCCCGGCCCCATGTGTCGGTGATTTTCTCGGACCCTGGTGATCCGAGGTAGATACCGCTGCTCAGATTCATGCGCCAGGGCCTCCTCCAGATAAATCACTTTGGTTTATTGCGCTATCTGTAATAGCACCCGAGATATCACCAGATATATATTGGATTTTCCCCTGACCCTGCGTGACCGGCCCCATGAGACTGTGGTTTTCTCGGCCCCTGGTTGTCCGAGGTCGTTCCCGCTGCACAGATTCACGCGCCAGGGCCTCCTACAGACAATGCACTTTGATTTATTGCGCTATCTGTAATAGCACCCGAGATATCACCAGATATATATTGGATTTTACCCTGACCCTGAGTGTCTGGCCCCATTAGACGGTAGTTTTCTCGGCCCCTGGTGGTCCGAGGTCGTTCCCGCTGCACAGATTCATGCGCCAGGGCCTCCTGCAGATAATTCACTTTGGTTTATTGCGCTATCTCTAATAGCACCCGAGATATCACCAGATATATATTGGATTTTCCCCTGACCCTGTGTGTCTGGCCCCATGAGACTGTGGTTTTCTCGGCCCCTGGTGGTCCGAGGTCGTTCCCACTGCACAGATTCATGCGCCAGGGCCTCCTACAGACAATGAACTTTGATTTATTGCGCTATCTGTATTAGCACCCGAGATATCAGCAGATATATACTGGATTTTTCACTGTCCCTGAGTGTCCGGCCCCATGAGACGGTCGTTTTCTCGGCCCCTGTTTGTCCCAGGTCGTTCCCGCTGCACAGATTCATGCGCCAGGGCCTCCTGCAGATAATTCACTTTGGTTTATTGCGCTATCTCTAATAGCACCCGAGATATCACCAGATATATATTGGATTTTCCCTGACCCTGAGTGTCCGGCCCCATGAGACGGTGGTTTTCTCGGCCCCTGGTGGTCCGAGGTCGTTCCCGCTGCACAGATTCACGCGCCAGGGCCTCCTACAGACAATGCACTTTGATTTATTGCTCTGTCTCTAATAGCACCCGAGCTATCACTAGATATATATTGGATTTTTCCCTGACCCTGAGTGCCCGGCCCCATGTGTCGGTGATTTTCTCGGACCCTGGTGATCCGAGGTAGATACCGCTGCACAGATTCATGCGCCAGGGCCTCCTGCAGATAATTCACTTTGGTTTATTGCGCTATCTCTAATAGCACCCGAGATATCACAAGATATATATTGGATTTTTCCCTGACCCTGAGTGCCCGGCCCCATGCGTCGGTGGTTTTCTCGGCCCCTGGTGGTCAGACATCGATCTCGCTGCACAGATCCATGCGCTAGGGCCTCCTGCAGACAATGCACTTTGATTTATTGCGCTATCTCTAATAGCACCCGAGATATCACCAGATATATATTGGATTTTCCCCTGACCCTGAGCGTCCGGCCCCATGAGACTGTGGTTTTCTCGGCCCCTGGTAGTCCGAGGTCGTTCCCGCTTCACAGATTCATGCGGCAGGGCCTCCTACAGACAATGCACTTTGATTTATTGCGCTATCTGTAATAGCACGCGAGATATCACCAGATATATATTGGATTTTTCACTGACCCTGAGTGTCCGGCCCCATGAGACGGTGGTTTTCTCGGGCCCTGGTGGCTCGAGGTCGTTCCCGCTGCACAGATTCGTGCGCCAGGGCCTCCTACAGACAATGCACTTTGGTTTATTGCGCTATCTCTAATAGCACCCGAGATATCACCATATATATATTGGATCTTTCACTGACCCAGAGTGTCCGGCCCCATGAGACGGTGGTTTTCGCGGCCCCTGGTGGTCCGAGGTCGTTCCCGCTGCACAGATTCATGCGCCAGGGCCTCCTGCAGATAACTCACTTTGGTTTATTGCGCTATCTCTATTAGCACCCGAGATATCACCAGATATATACTGGATTTTCCCCTGACCCTGAGTGTCCGGCCCCATGAGACTGTGGTTTTCTCGGCCCCTGGAGGTCCGAGGTCGTTCCCGCTGCACAGATTCATGCGCCAGGGCCTCCTACAGACAATGCACTTTGATTTATTGCGCTATCTGTATTAGCACCCGAGATATCAGCAGATATATATTGGATTTTTCACTGTCCGTGAGTGTCCGGCCCCATGAGACGGTCGTTTTCTCGGCCCCTGGTTGTCCCAGGTCGTTCCCGCTGCACAGATTCATGCGCCAGGGCCTCCTGCAGATAATTCACTTTGGTTTATTGCGCTATCTCTAATAGCACCCGAGATATCACCAGATATATATTGGATTTTCCCCTGACCCTGAGTGTCCGGCCCCATGAGACGGTTGTTGTCTCGGCCCCTGGTGGTCCGAGGTCGTTCCCGCTGCACAGATTCTTGCGCCAGGGCCTCCTGCAGACAATGCACTTTGATTTATTGCGCTATCTCTAATAGCACCCGAGATATCACCAGATATATATTGGATTTTACCCTGACCCTGAGTGTCCGGCCCCATGAGACGGTAGTTTTCTCGGCCCCTGGTGGTCCGAGGTCGTTCCCGCTGCACAGATTCATGCGCCAGGGCCTCCTGCAGATAATTCACTTTGGTTTATTGCGCTATCTCTAATAGCACGCGAGCTATCACTAGATATATATTGGATTTTTCCCTGACCCTGAGTGTCTGGCCCCATTAGACGGTAGTTTTCTCGGCCCCTGGTGGTCCGAGGTCGTTCCCGCTGCACAGATTCATGCGCCAGGGCCTCCTGCAGATAATTCACTTTGGTTTATTGCGCTATCTCTAATAGCACCCGAGATATCACAAGATATATATTGGATTTTTCCCTGACCCTGAGTGCCCGGCCCCATGCGTCGGTGGTTTTCTCGGCCCCTGGTGGTCAGACATCGATCTCGCTGCACAGATCCATGCGCTAGGGCCTCCTGCAGACAATGCACTTTGATTTATTGCGCTATCTCTAATAGCACCCGAGATATCACCAGATATATATTGGATTTTCCCCTGACCCTGAGCGTCCGGCCCCATGAGACTGTGGTTTTCTCGGCCCCTGGTAGTCCGAGGTCGTTCCCGCTTCACAGATTCATGCGGCAGGGCCTCCTACAGACAATGCACTTTGATTTATTGCGCTATCTGTAATAGCACGCGAGATATCACCAGATATATATTGGATTTTTCACTGACCCTGAGTGTCCGGCCCCATGAGACGGTGGTTTTCTCGGGCCCTGGTGGCTCGAGGTCGTTCCCGCTGCACAGATTCGTGCGCCAGGGCCTCCTACAGACAATGCACTTTGGTTTATTGCGCTATCTCTAATAGCACCCGAGATATCACCATATATATATTGGATCTTTCACTGACCCAGAGTGTCCGGCCCCATGAGACGGTGGTTTTCGCGGCCCCTGGTGGTCCGAGGTCGTTCCCGCTGCACAGATTCATGCGCCAGGGCCTCCTGCAGATAATTCACTTTGGTTTATTGCGCTATCTGTAATAGCACCCGAGATATCACCAGATATATATTGGATTTTCCCCAGACCCTGAGTGTACGGTCCCATGAGACGGTGGTTGTCTCGGCCGCTGGTGGTCCGAGGTCGTTCCCGCTGCCCAGTTTGACGCGGCAGGGCCTCCTACAGACAATGCACTTTGATTTGTTGCGCTATCTGTAATAGCACCCGACATATCACCAGATATATATTGGATTTTCCCCTGACCCTGCGTGTCCGGCCCCATGAGACTGTGGTTTTCTCGGCCCCTGGTGGTCCGAGGTCGTTCCCGCTGCACAGATTCATGCGGCAGGGCCTCCTACAGACAATGCACTTTGATTTATTGCGCTATCTGTAATAGCACGCGAGATATCACCAGATATATATTGGATTTTTCACTGACCCTGAGTGTCCGGCCCCATGAGACGGTCGTTTTCTCGGGCCCTGGTTGTCCCAGGTCGTTCCCGCTGCACAGATTCATGCGCCAGGGCCTCCTGCAGATAATTCACTTTGGTTTATTGCGCTATCTCTAATAGCACCCGAGATATCACCAGATATATATTGGATTTTCCCCTGACCCTGAGTGTCCGGCCCCATGAGACGGTTGTTGTCTCGGCCCCTGGTGGTCCGAGGTCGTTCCCGCTGCACAGATTCTTGCGCCAGGGCCTCCTGCAGACAATGCACTTTGATTTATTGCGCTATCTCTAATAGCACCCGAGATATCACCAGATATATATTGGATTTTACCCTGACCCTGAGTGTCCGGCCCCATGAGACGGTAGTTTTCTCGGCCCCTGGTGGTCCGAGGTCGTTCCCGCTGCACAGATTCATGCGCCAGGGCCTCCTGCAGATAATTCACTTTGGTTTATTGCGCTATCTCTAATAGCACCCGAGATATCACCAGATTTATATTGGATTTTCCCCTGACCCTGTGTGTCCGGCCACATGAGACTGTGGTTTTCTCGGCCCCTGGTGGTCCGAGGTCGTTCCCGCTGCACAGATTCATGCGCCAGGGCCTCCTACAGACAATGAACTTTGATTTATTGCGCTATCTGTATTAGCACCCGAGATATCAGCAGATATATATTGGATTTTTCACTGTCCCTGAGTGTCCGGCCCGATGAGACGGTCGTTTTCTCGGCCCCTGGTTGTCCCAGGTCGTTCCCGCTGCACAGATTCATGCGCCAGGGCCTCCTGCAGATAATTCACTTTGGTTTATTGCGCTATCTCTAATAGCACCCGAGATATCACCAGATATATATTGGATTTTCCCCTGACCCTGAGTGTCCGGCCCCATGAGACGGTTGTTGTCTCGGCCCCTGGTGGTCCGAGGTCGTTCCCGCTGCACAGATTCTTGCGCCAGGGCCTCCTGCAGACAATGCACTTTGATTTATCGCGCTATCTGTAATAGAACCCGAGATATCACCAGATATATATTGGATTTTTCCCTGACCCTGAGTGCCCGGCCCCATGCGTCGGTGGTTTTCTCGCCCCTGGTGGTCCGAGATCGATCTCGCTGCACAGATTCATGCGCTAGGGCCTCCTGCAGACAATGCACTTTGATTTATTGCGCTATCTGTAATAGCACCCGAGATATCACCAGATATATATTGGATTTTTCCCTGACCCTGAGTGTCCGGCCCCGTGAGACGGTGGTTTTCTCGGCCCCTGGTGGTCCGAGGTCGTTCCCGCTGCACAGAATCATGCGCCAGGGCTTCCTGCAGACAATGCACTTTGATTTATTGCGCTATCTCTAATAGCACCCGAGATATCATCAGATACATCCTGGGTATTTACATGACCTTGGGTGTCCGGCGCCATGTGTCGGTGGTTTTCTCGGCCCCTGGTGGTCCGAGGTCGTTCCCGCTGCACAGCTTCATGCGTCTGGGCTTCCTGCAGACAATGCACTATGATTTATTGCGCTATCTCTAATAGCACCCGAGATATCACCAGATATATATTGGATTTTCCCCTGACCCTGAGTGTCTGGCCCCATGAGACGGTGGTTTTCTCGGCCCCTGGTGTTCCGAGGTCGTTCCCGCTGCACAGATGCATGCGCCAGGGTCTCCTGCAGATAATTCACTTTGGTTTATTGCGCTCTCTCTAATAGCACCCGAGATATCACCAGATATATATTGGATTTTACACAGACCCTGAGTGTCCGGTCCCATGAGACGGTGGTTGTCTCGGCCGCTGGTGGTCCGAGGTCGTTCCCGCTGCCCAGTTTGACGCGGCAGGGCCTCCTACAGACAATGCACTTTGATTTGTTGCGCTATCTGTAATAGCACCCGACATATCACCAGATATATATTGGATTTTCCCCTGACCCTGCGTGTCCGGCCCCATGAGACTGTGGTTTTCTCGGCCCCTGGTGGTCCGAGGTCGTTCCCGCTGCACAGATTCATGCGGCAGGGCCTCCTACAGACAATGCACTTTGATTTATTGCGCTATCTGTAATAGCACGCGAGATATCACCAGATATATATTGGATTTTTCACTGACCCTGAGTGTCCGGCCCCATGAGACGGTGGTTTTCGCGGCCCCTGGTGGTCCGAGGTCGTTCCCGCTGCACAGATTCATGCGCCAGGGCCTCCTGCAGATAATTCACTTTGGTTTATTGCGCTATCTCTAATAGCACCCGAGATATCACCAGATATATATTGGATTTTACCCTGACCCTGAGTGTCCGGCCCCATGAGACTGTGGTTTTCTCGTCCCCTGGTGGTCCGAGGTCGTTCCCGCTGCACAGATTCATGCGCCTGGGGCCTAATACAGACAATGCACTTTGATTTCTTGGGCTATCTGTAATAGCACCCGAGATATCACCAGATATATATTGGATTTTTCCCTGACCCTGAGTGTCCGGCCCCAGGAGACTGTTGTTGTCTTGGCCCCTGGTGGTCCGAGGTCGTTCCCGCTGCACAGATTCACGCGCCATGGCCTCCTACAGACAATGCACTTTGATTTATCGCGCTATCTGTAATAGAACCCGAGATACCACCAGATATATATTGGATTTTTCCCTGACCCTGAGTGCCCGGCCCCATGAGACGGTGGTTTTCTCGGACCCTGGTGGTCCGAGGTCGTTCCCGCTGCACAGATTCATGCGCCTGGGGCCTAATACAGACAATGCACATTGATTTCTTGGGCTATCTGTAATAGCACCCGATATATCACCAGAAATATATTGGATTTTTCCCTGACCCTGAGTGCCCGGCCCCATGAGACGGTGGTTTTCTCGGCCCCTGGTGGTCCGAGGTCGTTCCCGCTGCACAGATTCATGCGCCTGGGGCCTAATACAGACAATGCACTTTGATTTCTTGGTCTATCTGTAATAGCACCCGAGATATCACCAGAAATATATTGGATTTTTCCCTGACCCTGAGTTTCCGGCCCCATGAGACGGTGGTTTTCTCGGCCCCTGGTGGTCCGAGGTCGTTCCCGCTGCACAGATTCACGCGCCAGGGCCTCCTACAGACAATGCACTTTGATTTATTGCTCTGTCTCTAATAGCACGCGAGCTATCACTAGATATATATTGGATTTTTCCCTGACCCTGAGTGCCCGGCCCCATGTGTCGGTGATTTTCTCGGACCCTGGTGATCCGAGGTAGATACCGCTGCTCAGATTCATGCGCCAGGGCCTCCTCCAGATAAATCACTTTGGTTTATTGCGCTATCTGTAATAGCACCCGAGATATCACCAGATATATATTGGATTTTTCCCTGACCCTGAGTTTCCGGCCCCATGAGACTGTGGTTTTCTCGGCCCCTGGTGGTCCGAGGTCGTTCCCACTGCACAGATTCATGCGCCAGGGCCTCCTACAGACAATGAACTTTGATTTATTGCGCTATCTGTATTAGCACCCGAGATATCAGCAGATATATACTGGATTTTTCACTGTCCCTGAGTGTCCGGCCCCATGAGACGGTCGTTTTCTCGGCCCCTGTTTGTCCCAGGTCGTTCCCGCTGCACAGATTCATGCGCCAGGGCCTCCTACAGACAATGCACTTTGATTTATTGCTCTGTCTCTAATAGCACCCGAGCTATCACTAGATATATATTGGATTTTTCCCTGACCCTGAGTGCCCGGCCCCATGTGTCGGTGATTTTCTCGGACCCTGGTGATCCGAGGTAGATACCGCTGCACAGATTCATGCGCCAGGGCCTCCTGCAGATAATTCACTTTGGTTTATTGCGCTATCTCTAATAGCACCCGAGATATCACAAGATATATATTGGATTTTTCCCTGACCCTGAGTGCCCGGCCCCATGCGTCGGTGGTTTTCTCGGCCCCTGGTGGTCAGACATCGATCTCGCTGCACAGATCCATGCGCTAGGGCCTCCTGCAGACAATGCACTTTGATTTATTGCGCTATCTCTAATAGCACCCGAGATATCACCAGATATATATTGGATTTTCCCCTGACCCTGAGCGTCCGGCCCCATGAGACTGTGGTTTTCTCGGCCCCTGGTAGTCCGAGGTCGTTCCCGCTTCACAGATTCATGCGGCAGGGCCTCCTACAGACAATGCACTTTGATTTATTGCGCTATCTGTAATAGCACGCGAGATATCACCAGATATATATTGGATTTTTCACTGACCCTGAGTGTCCGGCCCCATGAGACGGTGGTTTTCTCGGGCCCTGGTGGCTCGAGGTCGTTCCCGCTGCACAGATTCGTGCGCCAGGGCCTCCTACAGACAATGCACTTTGGTTTATTGCGCTATCTCTAATAGCACCCGAGATATCACCATATATATATTGGATCTTTCACTGACCCAGAGTGTCCGGCCCCATGAGACGGTGGTTTTCGCGGCCCCTGGTGGTCCGAGGTCGTTCCCGCTGCACAGATTCATGCGCCAGGGCCTCCTGCAGATAATTCACTTTGGTTTATTGCGCTATCTGTAATAGCACCCGAGATATCACCAGATATATATTGGATTTTCCCCAGACCCTGCGTGTCCGGCCCCATGAGACTGTGGTTTTCTCGGCCCCTGGTGGTCCGAGGTCGTTCCCGCTGCACAGATTCATGCGGCAGGGCCTCCTACAGACAATGCACTTTGATTTATTGCGCTATCTGTAATAGCACGCGAGATATCACCAGATATATATTGGATTTTTCACTGACCCTGAGTGTCCGGCCCCATGAGACGGCGGTTTTCTCGGGCCCTGGTGGCTCGAGGTCGTTCCCGCTGCACAGATTCGTGCGCCAGGGCCTCCTACAGACAATGCACTTTGGTTTATTGCGCTATCTCTAATAGCACCCGAGATATCACCAGATATATATTGGATTTTCCCCTGACCCTGTGTGTCTGGCCCCATGAGACTGTGGTTTTCTCGGCCCCTGGTGGTCCGAGGTCGTTCCCACTGCACAGATTCATGCGCCAGGGCCTCCTACAGACAATGAACTTTGATTTATTGCGCTATCTGTATTAGCACCCGAGATATCAGCAGATATATATTGGATTTTTCACTGTCCCTGAGTGTCCGGCCCCATGAGACGGTCGTTTTCTCGGCCCCTGGTTGTCCCAGGTCGTTCCCGCTGCACAGATTCATGCGCCAGGGCCTCCTGCAGATAATTCACTTTGGTTTATTGCGCTATCTCTAATAGCACCCGAGATATCACCAGATATATATTGGATTTTCCCCTGACCCTGAGTGTCCGGCCCCATGAGACGGTTGTTGTCTCGGCCCCTGGTGGTCCGAGGTCGTTCCCGCTGCACAGATTCTTGCGCCAGGGCCTCCTGCAGACAATGCACTTTGATTTATTGCGCTATCTCTAATAGCACCCGAGATATCACCAGATATATATTGGATTTTACCCTGACCCTGAGTGTCCGGCCCCATGAGACGGTAGTTTTCTCGGCCCCTGGTGGTCCGAGGTCGTTCCCGCTGCACAGATTCATGCGCCAGGGCCTCCTGCAGATAATTCACTTTGGTTTATTGCGCTATCTCTAATAGCACGCGAGCTATCACTAGATATATATTGGATTTTTCCCTGACCCTGAGTGTCTGGCCCCATTAGACGGTAGTTTTCTCGGCCCCTGGTGGTCCGAGGTCGTTCCCGCTGCACAGATTCATGCGCCAGGGCCTCCTGCAGATAATTCACTTTGGTTTATTGCGCTATCTCTAATAGCACCCGAGATATCACAAGATATATATTGGATTTTTCCCTGACCCTGAGTGCCCGGCCCCATGCGTCGGTGGTTTTCTCGGCCC
The DNA here is from genome assembly GCF_051020985.1 of Nomia melanderi. Classification (NCBI taxonomy): domain Eukaryota; kingdom Metazoa; phylum Arthropoda; class Insecta; order Hymenoptera; family Halictidae; genus Nomia; species Nomia melanderi. The sequence goes on from NW_027475142.1 coordinate 230,778, forward strand.
CTGGTGGTCAGACATCGATCTCGCTGCACAGATCCATGCGCTAGGGCCTCCTGCAGACAATGCACTTTGATTTATTGCGCTATCTCTAATAGCTCCCGAGATATCACCAGATATATATTGGATTTTCCCCTGACCCTGAGCGTCCGGCCCCATGAGACTGTGGTTTTCTCGGCCCCTGGTAGTCCGAGGTCGTTCCCGCTTCACAGATTCATGCGGCAGGGCCTCCTACAGACAATGCACTTTGATTTATTGCGCTATCTGTAATAGCACGCGAGATATCACCAGATATATATTGGATTTTTCACTGACCCTGAGTGTCCGGCCCCATGAGACGGTGGTTTTCTCGGGCCCTGGTGGCTCGAGGTCGTTCCCACTGCACAGATTCGTGCGCCAGGGCCTCCTACAGACAATGCACTTTGGTTTATTGCGCTATCTCTAATAGCACCCGAGATATCACCATATATATATTGGATCTTTCACTGACCCAGAGTGTCCGGCCCCATGAGACGGTGGTTTTCGCGGCCCCTGGTGGTCCGAGGTCGTTCCCGCTGCACAGATTCATGCGCCAGGGCCTCCTGCAGATAATTCACTTTGGTTTATTGCGCTATCTGTAATAGCACCCGAGATATCACCAGATATATATTGGATTTTCCCCAGACCCTGAGTGTACGGTCCCATGAGACGGTGGTTGTCTCGGCCGCTGGTGGTCCGAGGTCGTTCCCGCTGCCCAGTTTGACGCGGCAGGGCCTCCTACAGACAATGCACTTTGATTTGTTGCGCTATCTGTAATAGCACCCGACATATCACCAGATATATATTGGATTTTCCCCTGACCCTGCGTGTCCGGCCCCATGAGACTGTGGTTTTCTCGGCCCCTGGTGGTCCGAGGTCGTTCCCGCTGCACAGATTCATGCGGCAGGGCCTCCTACAGACAATGCACTTTGATTCATTGCGCTATCTGTAATAGCACGCGAGATATCACCAGATATATATTGGATTTTTCACTGACCCTGAGTGTCCGGCCCCATGAGACGGTGGTTTTCTCGGGCCCTGGTTGTCCCAGGTCGTTCCCGCTGCACAGATTCATGCGCCAGGGCCTCCTGCAGATAATTCACTTTGGTTTATTGCGCTATCTCTAATAGCACCCGAGATATCACCAGATATATATTGGATTTTCCCCTGACCCTGAGTGTCCGGCCCCATGAGACGGTTGTTTTCTCGGCCCCTGGTGGTCCGAGGTCGTTCCCGCTGCACAGATTCTTGCGCCAGGGCCTCCTGCAGACAATGCACTTTGATTTATTGCGCTATCTCTAATAGCACCCGAGATATCACCAGATATATATTGGATTTTACCCTGACCCTGAGTGTCCGGCCCCATGAGACGGTAGTTTTCTCGGCCCCTGGTGGTCCGAGGTCGTTCCCGCTGCACAGATTCATGCGCCAGGGCCTCCTGCAGATAATTCACTTTGGTTTATTGCGCTATCTCTAATAGCACCCGAGATATCACCAGATTTATATTGGATTTTCCCCTGACCCTGTGTGTCCGGCCACATGAGACTGTGGTTTTCTCGGCCCCTGGTGGTCCGAGGTCGTTCCCGCTGCACAGATTCATGCGCCAGGGCCTCCTACAGACAATGAACTTTGATTTATTGCGCTATCTGTATTAGCACCCGAGATATCAGCAGATATATATTGGATTTTTCACTGTCCCTGAGTGTCCGGCCCGATGAGACGGTCGTTTTCTCGGCCCCTGGTTGTCCCAGGTCGTTCCCGCTGCACAGATTCATGCGCCAGGGCCTCCTGCAGATAATTCACTTTGGTTTATTGCGCTATCTCTAATAGCACCCGAGATATCACCAGATATATATTGGATTTTCCCCTGACCCTGAGTGTCCGGCCCCATGAGACGGTTGTTGTCTCGGCCCCTGGTGGTCCGAGGTCGTTCCCGCTGCACAGATTCTTGCGCCAGGGCCTCCTGCAGACAATGCACTTTGATTTATCGCGCTATCTGTAATAGAACCCGAGATATCACCAGATATATATTGGATTTTTCCCTGACCCTGAGTGCCCGGCCCCATGCGTCGGTGGTTTTCTCGCCCCTGGTGGTCCGAGATCGATCTCGCTGCACAGATTCATGCGCTAGGGCCTCCTGCAGACAATGCACTTTGATTTATTGCGCTATCTGTAATAGCACCCGAGATATCACCAGATATATATTGGATTTTTCCCTGACCCTGAGTGTCCGGCCCCGTGAGACGGTGGTTTTCTCGGCCCCTGGTGGTCCGAGGTCGTTCCCGCTGCACAGAATCATGCGCCAGGGCTTCCTGCAGACAATGCACTTTGATTTATTGCGCTATCTCTAATAGCACCCGAGATATCATCAGATACATCCTGGGTATTTACATGACCTTGGGTGTCCGGCGCCATGTGTCGGTGGTTTTCTCGGCCCCTGGTGGTCCGAGGTCGTTCCCGCTGCACAGCTTCATGCGTCTGGGCTTCCTGCAGACAATGCACTATGATTTATTGCGCTATCTCTAATAGCACCCGAGATATCACCAGATATATATTGGATTTTCCCCTGACCCTGAGTGTCTGGCCCCATGAGACGGTGGTTTTCTCGGCCCCTGGTGTTCCGAGGTCGTTCCCGCTGCACAGATGCATGCGCCAGGGTCTCCTGCAGATAATTCACTTTGGTTTATTGCGCTCTCTCTAATAGCACCCGAGATATCACCAGATATATATTGGATTTTACACAGACCCTGAGTTTCCGGCCCCATGAGACTGTGGTTTTCTCGGCCCCTGGTTGTCCGAGGTCGTTCCCGCTGCACAGATTCACGCGCCAGGGCCTCCTACAGACAATGCACTTTGATTTATCGCGCTATCTGTAATAGAACCCGAGATATCACCAGATATATATTGGATTTTTCCCTGACCCTGAGTGCCCGGCCCCATGCGTCGGTGGTTTTCTCGGCCCCTGGTGGTCAGAGATCGATCTCGCTGCACAGATTCATGCGCTAGGGCCTCCTGCAGACAATGCACTTTGATTTATTGCGCTATCTGTTATAGCACCCGAGATATCACCAGATATATATTGGATTTTTCCCTGACCCTGAGTGGCCGGCCCCATGAGACGGTGGTTTTCTCGGCCCCTGGGGGTCCGAGGTCGTTCCCGCTGCACAGATTCATGCGCCAGGGCCTCCTGCAGATAATTCACTTTGGTTTATTGCGCTATCTCTAATAGCACCCGAGATATCACAAGATATATATTGGATTTTTCCCTGACCCTGAGTGCCCGGCCCCATGCGTCGGTGGTTTTCTCGGCCCCTGGTGGTCAGAGATCGATCTCGCTGCACAGATCCATGCGCTAGGGCCTCCTGCAGACAATGCACTTTGATTTATTGCGCTATCTGTTATAGCACCCGAGATATCACCAGATATATGCTGGATTTTTACATGACCTTGGGTGACGGATTCCGAATATCTGTAATTTTCTCGGCCCCTGGTGGTCCGAGGTCGTTCCTGCTGCACAGATTCATTCGCCAGTGCCTCCTACAGACAATGCACTTTGATTTATCGCGCTATCTGTAATAGAACCCGAGATATCACCAGATATATATTGGATTTTTCCCTGACCCTGAGTGCCCGGCCCCATGCGTCGGTGGTTTTCTCGGTCCCTGGTTGTCCGAGGTCGTTCCTGCTGCACAGATTCATTCGCCAGTGCCTCCTACAGACAATGCACTTTGATTTATTGCGCTATCTGTAATAGCACCCGCGATATCACCGGATATATATTGGATTTTTCCCACACCCTGAGTGACCGGCCCCATGAGACGGTGGTTTTCTCGGCCCCTGGTGGTCCGAGGTCGTTCCCGATGCACAGATTCATGCGCCAGGGCCTGCTGCAGATAATTCACTTTGGTTTATTGCGCTATGTCTAATAACACCCGAGATATCACCAGATATATATTGGATTTTCCCCTGACCCTGAGTATCCGGCCCCATGAGACTGTGGTTTATTCGGCCCCTGGTCGTCCGAGGTCGTTCCCTCTGCACAGATTCATGCGCCAGGGCCTCCTACAGACAATGCACTTTGATTTATTGCGCTATCTGTAATAGCACCCGAGATATCACGAGATATATATTGGATTTTCCCCTGACCGTGAGTGTCCGGCCCCATGAGACTGTGGTTTTCTCGGCCCCTGGTCGTCCGAGGTCGTTCCCGCTGCACAGATTGATGCGCCAGGGCCTCCTACAGACAATGCACTTTGATTTATTGCGCTATCTGTAATAGCACCCGCGATATCACCGGATATATATTGGATTTTTCCCACACCCTGAGTGTCCGGCCCCATGAGACGGTGGTTGTCTCGGCCCCTGGTGGTCCGAGGTCGTTCCCGCTGCACAGGTTCATGCGCCAGGGTCTCCTACAGACAACGCACTTTGATTTATTGCGCTATCTGTAATAGCAGCCGAGATATCACCAGATATATATTGGATTTTTCCCTGACCCTGAGAGTCCGGCCCCATGAGACGGTGGTTTTCTCGGCCCCTGGTGTTCCGAGGTCGTTCCCGCTGCACAGATTCATGCGCCAGGGCCTGCTACAGACAATGCACTTTGATTTATTGCGCTATCTGTAATAGCACCCGAGATATCACCAGATATATATTGGATTTTTCACTGACCCTGAGTGTCCGGCCCCATGAGACGGTCGTTTTCTCGGCCCCTGGTAGTCCGAGGTCGTTCCCGCTGCACAGATTCATGCGCCAGGGCCTCCTGCAGATAATTCACTTTGGTTTATTGCGCTATCTCTAATAGCACCCGAGATATCACCAGATATATATTGGATTTTACCCTGACCCTGAGTGTCCGGCCCCATGAGACGGTAGTTTTCTCGGCCCCTGGTGGTCCGAGGTCGTTCCCGCTGCACAGATTCATGCGCCAGGGCCTCCTGCAGATAATTCATTGTGGTTTATTGCGCTATCTCTAATGGCACCCGAGATATCACCAGATATATATTGGATTTTCCCCTGACCCTGTGTGTCCGGCCCCATGAGACTGTGGTTTTCTCGGCCCCTGGTGGTCCGAGGTCGTTCCCGCTGCACAGATTCATGCGCCAGGGCCTCCTACAGACAATGAACTTTGATTTATTGCGCTATCTGTATTAGCACCCGATATATCAGCAGATATATATTGGATTTTTCACTGTCCCTGAGTGTCCGGCCCCATGAGACGGTCGTTTTCTCGGCCCCTGGTTGTCCCAGGTCGTTCCCGCTGCACAGATTCATGCGCCAGGGCCTCCTGCAGATAATTCACTTTGGTTTATTGCGCTATCTCTAATAGCACCCGAGATATCACCAGATATATATTGGTTTCTCCCCTGACCCTGAGTGTCCGGCCCCATGAGACGGTTGTTGTCTCGGCCCCTGGTGGTCCGAGGTCGTTCCCGCTGCACAGATTCTTGCGCCAGGGCCTCCTGCAGACAATGCACTTTGATTTATTGCGCTATCTCTAATAGCACCCAAGATATCACCAGATATATATTGGATTTTCCCCTGACCGTGAGTGTCCGGCCCCATGAGACTGTGGTTTTCTCGGCCCCTGGTCGTCCGAGGTCGTTCCCGCTGCACAGATTCATGCGCCAGGGCCTCCTACAGACAATGCACTTTGATTTATTGCGCTATCTGTAATAGCACCCGCGATATCACCGGATATATATTGGATTTTTCCCTGACCCTGAGAGTCCGGCCCCATGAGAATGTGGTTGTCTCGCCCCTGGTGGTCCGAGGTCGTTCCCGCTGCACAGATTCATGCGCCTGGGGCCTAATACAGACAATGCACTTTGATTTCTTGGGCTATCTGTAATAGCACCCGAGATATCACCAGATATATATAGGATTTTTCCCTGACCCTGAGTGTCCGGTCCCATGAGACGGTGGTTGTCTCGGCCGCTGGTGGTCCGAGGTCGTTCCCGCTGCCCAGTTTGACGCGGCAGGGCCTCCTACAGACAATGCACTTTGATTTGTTGCGCTATCTGTAATAGCACCCGACATATCACCAGATATATATTGGATTTTCCCCTGACCCTGCGTGTCCGGCCCCATGAGACTGTGGTTTTCGCGGCCCCTGGTGGTCCGAGGTCGTTCCCGCTGCACAGATTCATGCGCCAGGGCCTCCTGCAGATAATTCACTTTGGTTTATTGCGCTATCTCTAATAGCACCCGAGATATCACCAGATATATATTGGATTTTACCCTGACCCTGAGTGTCCGGCCCCATGAGACTGTGGTTTTCTCGTCCCCTGGTGGTCCGAGGTCGTTCCCGCTGCACAGATTCATGCGCCTGGGGCCTAATACAGACAATGCACTTTGATTTCTTGGGCTATCTGTAATAGCACCCGAGATATCACCAGATATATATTGGATTTTTCCCTGACCCTGAGTGTCCGGCCCCATGAGACGGTTGTTGTCTTGGCCCCTGGTGGTCCGAGGTCGTTCCCGCTGCACAGATTCACGCGCCATGGCCTGCTACAGACAATGCACTTTGATTTATCGCGCTATCTGTAATAGAACCCGAGATACCACCAGATATATATTGGATTTTTCCCTGACCCTGAGTGCCCGGCCCCATGAGACGGTGGTTTTCTCGGCCCCTGGTGGTCCGAGGTCGTTCCCGCTGCACAGATTAATGCGCCTGGGGCCTAATACAGACAATGCACATTGATTTCTTGGGCTATCTGTAATAGCACCCGATATATCACCAGAAATATATTGGATTTTTCCCTGACCCTGAGTGCCCGGCCCCATGAGACGGTGGTTTTCTCGGCCCCTGGTGGTCCGAGGTCGTTCCCGCTGCACAGATTCATGCGCCTGGGGCCTAATACAGACAATGCACTTTGATTTCTTGGTCTATCTGTAATAGCACCCGAGATATCACCAGAAATATATTGGATTTTTCCCTGACCCTTTGTGTCCGGCCCCATGAGACGGTGGTTTTCTCGGCCCCTGGTGGTCCGAGGTCGTTCCCGCTGCACAGATTCATGCGCCAGGGCCTCCTACAGACAATGAAATTTGATTTATTGCGCTATCTGTATTAGCACCCGATATATCAGCAGATATATATTGGATTTTTCACTATCCCTGTGTGTCCGGCCCCATGAGACGGTCGTTTTCTCGGCCCCTGGTTGTCCCAGGTCGTTCCCGCTGCACAGATTCATGCGCCAGGGCCTCCTGCAGATAATTCACTTTGGTTTATTGCGCTATCTCTAATAGCACCCGAGATATCACCAGATATATATTGGATTTTACCCTGACCCTGAGTGTCCGGCCCCATGAGACTGTGGCTTTCTCGGCCCCTGGTGGTCCGAGGTCGTTTCCGCTACACAGATTCATGCGCCAGGACCTCCTACAGACAATGCACTTTGATTTATTGCGCTATCTGTAATAGCACCCGCGATATCACCGGATATATATTGGATTTTTCCCACACCCTGAGTGTCCGGCCCCATGAGACGGTGGTTGTCTCGGCCCCTGGTGGTCCGAGGTCGTTCCCGCTGCACAGGTTCATGCGCCAGGGTCTCCTACAGACAACGCACTTTGATTTATTGCGCTATCTGTAATAGCACCCGAGATATCACCAGATATATATTGGATTTTTCACTGACCCTGAGTGTCCTTCCCCATGAGACGGTGGTTTTCTCGGCCCCTGGTGTTCCGAGGTCGTTCCCGCTGCACAGATTCATGCGCCAGGGCCTGCTACAGACAATGCACTTTGATTTATTGCGCTATCTGTAATAGCGCCCGAGATATCACCAGATATTTATTGGATTTTACCCTGACCCTGAGTGTCCGGCCCCATGTGACGGTCGTTGTCTCGGCAGCTGGAGGTCTGAGGACGTTCCCGCTGCACAGATTCATGCGCCAGGGCCTCCTACAGGTAATGCACTTTGATTTATTGCGCTATCTGTAATAGCAGCCGAGATATCACCAGATATATATTGGATTTTTCCCTGACCCTGAGAGTCCGGCCCCATGAGAAGGTGGTTGTCTCGCCCCTGGTGGTCCGAGGTCGTTCCCGCTGCACAGATTCATGCGCCGGGGCCTCCTACAGACAATGCACTTTGATTTATTGCGCTATCTGTAATAGCACCCGAGATATCACCAGATATATATTGGATTTTTCACTGACCCTGAGTGTCCGGCCCCATGAGACGGTCGTTTTCTCGGCCCCTGGTAGTCCGAGGTCGTTCCTGCTGCACAGATTCATGCGCCAGGGCCTCCTGCAGATAATTCACTTTGGTTTATTGCGCTATCTCTAATAGCACCCGAGATATCACCAGATATATATTGGATTTTACCCTGACCCTGAGTGTCCGGCCCCATGAGACTGTGGTTTTCGCGGCCCCTGGTGGTCCGAGGTCGTTCCCGCTGCACAGATTCATGCGCCAGGGCCTCCTGCAGATAATTCACTTTGGTTTATTGCGCTATCTCTAATAGCACCCGAGATATCACCAGATATATATTGGATTTTACCCTGACCCTGAGTGTCCGGCCCCATGAGACTGTGGTTTTCTCGTCCCCTGGTGGTCCGAGGTCGTTCCCGCTGCACAGATTCATGCGCCTGGGGCCTAATACAGACAATGCACTTTGATTTCTTGGGCTATCTGTAATAGCACCCGAGATATCACCAGATATATATTGGATTTTTCCCTGACCCTGAGTGTCCGGCCCCATGAGACGGTTGTTGTCTTGGCCCCTGGTGGTCCGAGGTCGTTCCCGCTGCACAGATTCACGCGCCATGGCCTGCTACAGACAATGCACTTTGATTTATCGCGCTATCTGTAATAGAACCCGAGATACCACCAGATATATATTGGATTTTTCCCTGACCCTGAGTGCCCGGCCCCATGAGACGGTGGTTTTCTCGGCCCCTGGTGGTCCGAGGTCGTTCCCGCTGCACAGATTAATGCGCCTGGGGCCTAATACAGACAATGCACATTGATTTCTTGGGCTATCTGTAATAGCACCCGATATATCACCAGAAATATATTGGATTTTTCCCTGACCCTGAGTGCCCGGCCCCATGAGACGGTGGTTTTCTCGGCCCCTGGTGGTCCGAGGTCGTTCCCGCTGCACAGATTCATGCGCCTGGGGCCTAATACAGACAATGCACTTTGATTTCTTGGTCCATCTGTAATAGCACCCGAGATATCACCAGAAATATATTGGATTTTTCCCTGACCCTTTGTGTCCGGCCCCATGAGACGGTGGTTTTCTCGGCCCCTGGTGGTCCGAGGTCGTTCCCGCTGCACAGATTCATGCGCCAGGGCCTCCTACAGACAATGAAATTTGATTTATTGCGCTATCTGTATTAGCACCCGATATATCAGCAGATATATATTGGATTTTTCACTATCCCTGTGTGTCCGGCCCCATGAGACGGTCGTTTTCTCGGCCCCTGGTTGTCCCAGGTCGTTCCCGCTGCACAGATTCATGCGCCAGGGCCTCCTGCAGATAATTCACTTTGGTTTATTGCGCTATCTCTAATAGCACCCGAGATATCACCAGATATATATTGGATTTTACCCTGACCCTGAGTGTCCGGCCCCATGAGACTGTGGCTTTCTCGGCCCCTGGTGGTCCGAGGTCGTTTCCGCTACACAGATTCATGCGCCAGGACCTCCTACAGACAATGCACTTTGATTTATTGCGCTATCTGTAATAGCACCCGCGATATCACCGGATATATATTGGATTTTTCCCACACCCTGAGTGTCCGGCCCCATGAGACGGTGGTTGTCTCGGCCCCTGGTGGTCCGAGGTCGTTCCCGCTGCACAGGTTCATGCGCCAGGGTCTCCTACAGACAACGCACTTTGATTTATTGCGCTATCTGTAATAGCACCCGAGATATCACCAGATATATATTGGATTTTTCACTGACCCTGAGTGTCCTTCCCCATGAGACGGTGGTTTTCTCGGCCCCTGGTGTTCCGAGGTCGTTCCCGCTGCACAGATTCATGCGCCAGGGCCTGCTACAGACAATGCACTTTGATTTATTGCGCTATCTGTAATAGCGCCCGAGATATCACCAGATATTTATTGGATTTTACCCTGACCCTGAGTGTCCGGCCCCATGTGACGGTCGTTGTCTCGGCAGCTGGAGGTCTGAGGACGTTCCCGCTGCACAGATTCATGCGCCAGGGCCTCCTACAGGTAATGCACTTTGATTTATTGCGCTATCTGTAATAGCAGCCGAGATATCACCAGATATATATTGGATTTTTCCCTGACCCTGAGAGTCCGGCCCCATGAGAAGGTGGTTGTCTCGCCCCTGGTGGTCCGAGGTCGTTCCCGCTGCACAGATTCATGCGCCGGGGCCTCCTACAGACAATGCACTTTGATTTATTGCGCTATCTGTAATAGCACCCGAGATATCACCAGATATATATTGGATTTTTCACTGACCCTGAGTGTCCGGCCCCATGAGACGGTCGTTTTCTCGGCCCCTGGTAGTCCGAGGTCGTTCCTGCTGCACAGATTCATGCGCCAGGGCCTCCTGCAGATAATTCACTTTGGTTTATTGCGCTATCTCTAATAGCACCCGAGATATCACCAGATATATATTGGATTTTACCCTGACCCTGAGTGTCCGGCCCCATGAGACGGTAGTTTTCTCGGCCCCTGGTGGTCCGAGGTCGTTCCCGCTGCACAGATTCATGCGCCAGGGCCTCCTGCAGATAATTCACTTTGGTTTATTGCGCTATCTCTAATAGCACCCGAGATATCACCAGATATATATTGGATTTTCCCCTGACCCTGTGTGTCCGGCCCCATGAGACTGTGGTTTTCTCGGCCCCTGGTGGTCCGAGGTCGTTCCCGCTGCACAGATTCATGCGCCAGGGCCTCCTACAGACAATGAACTTTGATTTATTGCGCTATCTGTATTAGCACCCGATATATCAGCAGATATATATTGGATTTTTCACTATCCCTGTGTGTCCGGCCCCATGAGACGGTCGTTTTCTCGGCCCCTGGTTGTCCCAGGTCGTTCCCGCTGCACAGATTCATGCGCCAGGGCCTCCTGCAGATAATTCACTTTGGTTTATTGCGCTATCTCTAATAGCACCCGAGATATCACCAGATATATATTGGATTTTCCCCTGACCCTGAGTGTCCGGCCCCATGAGACGGCTGTTGTCTCGGCCCCTGGTGGTCCGAGGTCGTTCCCGCTGCACAGATTCTTGCGCCAGGGCCTCCTGCAGACAATGCACTTTGATTTATTGCGCTATCTCTAATAGCACCCAAGATATCACCAGATATATATTGGATTTTTCCCTGACCCTGAGTGTCCGGCCCCATGAGACCGTGGTTTTTTCGGCCCCTGGTCGTCCGAGGTCGTTCCCTCTGCACAGATTCATGCGCCAGGGCCTCCTACAGACAATGCACTTTGATTTATTGCGCTATCTGTAATAGCACCCGAGATATCACGAGATATATATTGGATTTTCCCCTGACCGTGAGTGTCCGGCCCCATGAGACTGTGGTTTTCTCGGCCCCTGGTCGTCCGAGGTCGTTCCCGCTGCACAGATTCATGCGCCAGGGCCTCCTACAGACAATGCACTTTGATTTATTGCGCTATCTGTAATAGCACCCGAGATATCACCGGATATATATTGGATTTTTCCCACACCCTGAGTGTCCGGCCCCATGTGACGGTCGTTGTCTCGGGAGCTGGAGGTCTGAGGACGTTCCCGCTGCACAGATTCATGCGCCGGGGCCTCCTACAGGTAATGCACTTTGATTTATTGCGCTATCTGTAATAGCAGCCGAGATATCACCAGATATATATTGGATTTTTCCCTGACCCTGAGAGTCCGGCCCCATGAGAAGGTGGTTGTCTCGCCCCTGGTGGTCCGAGGTCGTTCCCGCTGCACAGATTCATGCGGCAGGGCCTCCTACAGGCAATGCACTTTGATTTATTGCGCTATCTGTAATAGCACGCGGGATATCACCAGATATATATTGGATTTTTCACTGACCCTGAGTGTCCGGCCCCATGAGACGGTGGTTTTCTCGGCCCCTGGTGGTCCGAGGTCGTTCCCGCTGCACAGATTCATGCGCCTGGGGCCTAATACAGACAATGCACTTTGATTTCTTGGGCTATCTGTAATAGCACACGAGATATCACCAGATATATATTGGATTTTTCCCTGACCCTGAGTGTCCGGCCCCATGAGACGGTTGTTGTCTTGGCCCCTGGTGGTCCGAGGTCGTTCCCGCTGCACAGATTCACGCGCCATGGCCTGCTACAGACAATGCACTTTGATTTATCGCGCCATCTGTAATAGAACCCGAGATACCACCAGATATATATTGGATTTTTCCCTGACCCTGAGTGCCCGGCCCCATGAGACGGTGGTTTTCTCGGCCCCTGGTGGTCCGAGGTCGTTCCCGCTGCACAGATTCATGCGCCTGGGGCCTAATACAGACAATGCACATTGATTTCTTGGGCTATCTGTAATAGCACCCGATATATCACCAGAAATATATTGGATTTTTCCCTGACCCTGAGAGCCCGGCCCCATGAGACGGTGGTTTTCTCGGCCCCTGGTGGTCCGAGGTCGTTCCCGCTGCACAGATTCATGCGCCTGGGGCCTAATACAGACAATGCACTTTGATTTCTTGGTCTATCTGTAATAGCACCCGAGATATCACCAGAAATATATTGGATTTTTCCCTGACCCTTTGTGTCCGGCCCCATGAGACGGTGGTTTTCTCGGCCCCTGGTGGTCCGAGGTCGTTCCCGCTGCACAGATTCACGCGCCAGGGCCTCCTACAGACAATGCACTTTGATTTATTGCTCTGTCTCTAATAGCACGCGAGATATCACCAGATATATATTGGATTTTACCCTGACCCTGAGTGTCCGGCCCCATGAGACTGTGGTTTTCTCGGCCCCTGGTGGTCCGAGGTCGTTCCCGCTGCACAGATTCATGCGCCAGGGCCTCCTACAGACAATGCACTTTGATTTATTGCGCTATCTGTAATAGCACCCGAGCTATCACCAGATATATATTGGATTTTTCCCTGACCCTGAGTGCCCGGCCCCATGTGTCGGTGATTTTCTCGGACCCTGGTGATCCGAGGTAGATACCGCGGCACAGATTCATGCGCCAGGGCCTCCTGCAGATAATTCACTTTGGTTTATTGCGCTATCTCTAATAGCACCCGAGATATCACCAGATATATATTGGATTTTACCCTGACCCTGAGTGTCCGGCCCCATGAGACTGTGGTTTTCTCGGCCCCTGGTGGTCCGAGGTCGTTCCCGCTGCACAGATTCACGCGCCAGGGCCTCCTACAGACAATGCACTTTGATTTATCGCGCTATCTGTAATAGCACCCGAGATATCACCAGATATATATTGGATTTTCCCCTGACCCTGAGCGTCCGGCCCCATGAGACTGTGGTTTTCTCGGCCCCTGGTGGTCCGAGGTCGTTTCCGCTACACAGATTCATGCGCCAGGACCTCCTACAGACAATGCACTCTGATTTATTGCGCTATCTGTAATAGCACCCGAGATATCACCAGATATATATTGGATTTTACCCTTACCCTGAGTGTCCGGCCCCATGAGAAGGTGGTTGTCTCGCCCCTGGTGGTCCGAGGTCGTTCCCGCTGCACAGATTCATGCGCCGGGGCCTCCTACAGACAATGCACTTTGATTTATTGCGCTATCTGTAATAGCACCCGAGATATCACCAGATATATATTGGATTTTTCACTGACCCTGAGTGTCCGGCCCCATGAGACGGTCGTTTTCTCGGCCCCTGGTAGTCCGAGGTCGTTCCCGCTGCACAGATTCATGCGCCAGGGCCTCCTGCAGATAATTCACTTTGGTTTATTGCGCTATCTCTAATAGCACCCGAGATATCACCAGATATATATTGGATTTTACCCTGACCCTGAGTGTCCGGCCCCATGAGACGGTAGTTTTCTCGGCCCCTGGTGGTCCGAGGTCGTTCCCGCTGCACAGATTCATGCGCCAGGGCCTCCTGCAGATAATTCACTTTGGTTTATTGCGCTATCTCTAATAGCACCCGAGATATCACCAGATATATATTGGATTTTCCCCTGACCCTGTGTGTCCTGCCCCATGAGACTGTGGTTTTCTCGGCCCCTGGTGGTCCGAGGTCGTTCCCGCTGCACAGATTCATGCGCCAGGGCCTCCTACAGACAATGAACTTTGATTTATTGCGCTATCTGTATTAGCACCCGATATATCAGCAGATATATATTGGATTTTCCACTGTCCCTGAGTGTCCGGCCCCATGAGACGGTCGTTTTCTCGGCCCCTGGTTGTCCCAGGTCGTTCCCGCTGCACAGATTCATGCGCCAGGGCCTCCTGCAGATAATTCACTTTGGTTTATTGCGCTATCTCTAATAGCACCCGAGATATCACCAGATATATATTGGATTTTCCCCTGACCCTGAGTGTCCGGCCCCATGAGACGGTTGTTGTCTCGGCCCCTGGTGGTCCGAGGTCGTTCCCGCTGCACAGATTCTTGCGCCACGGCCTCCTGCAGACAATGCACTTTGATTTATTGCGCTATCTCTAATAGCACCCAAGATATCACCAGATATATATTGGATTTTTCCCTGACCCTGAGTGTCCGGCCCCATGAGACCGTGGTTTTTTCGGCCCCTGGTCGTCCGAGGTCGTTCCCTCTGCACAGATTCACGCGCCAGGGCCTCCTACAGACAATGCACTTTGATTTATTGCGCTATCTGTAATAGCACCCGAGATATCACCGGATATATATTGGATTTTTCCCACACCCTGAGTGCCCGGCCCCATGTGTCGGTGATTTTCTCGGACCCTGGTGATCCGAGGTAGATACCGCGGCACAGATTCATGCGCCAGGGCCTCCTGCAGATAATTCACTTTGGTTTATTGCGCTATCTCTAATAGCACCCGAGATATCACCAGATATATATTGGATTTTTCCCTGACCCTGAGAGTCCGGCCCCATGAGAAGGTGGTTGTCTCGCCCCTGGTGGTCCGAGGTCGCTCCCGCTGCACAGATTCACGCGCCAGGGCCTCCTACAGACAATGCACTTTGATTTATCGCGCTATCTGTAATAGCACCCGAGATATCACCAGATATATATTGGATTTTCCCCTGACCCTGAGCGTCCGGCCCCATGAGACTGTGGTTTTCTCGGCCCCTGGTGGTCCGAGGTCGTTTCCGCTACACAGATTCATGCGCCAGGACCTCCTACAGACAATGCACTCTGATTTATTGCGCTATCTGTAATAGCACCCGAGATATCACCAGATATATATTGGATTTTCCCCTGACACTGTGTGTCCGGCCCCATGGGACTGTGGTTTTCTCGGCCCCTGGTGGTCCGAGGTCGTTCCCGCTGCACAGATTCATGCGCCAGGGCCTCCTACAGACAATGAACTTTGATTTATTGCGCTATCTGTATTAGCACCCGATATATCAGCAGATATATATTGGATTTTTCACTGTCCCTGAGTGTCCGGCCCCATGAGACGGTCGTTTTCTCGGCCCCTGGTTGTCCCAGGTCGTTCCCGCTGCACAGATTCATGCGCCAGGGCCTCCTGCAGATAATTCACTTTGGTTTATTGCGCTATCTCTAATAGCACCCGAGATATCAGCAGATATATATTGGATTTTCCCCTGACCCTGAGTGTCCGGCCCCATGAGACGGTTGTTGTCTCGGCCCCTGGTGGTCCGAGGTCGTTCCCGCTGCACAGATTCTTGCGCCACGGCCTCCTGCAGATAATGCACTTTGATTTATTGCGCTATCTCTAATAGCACCCGAGATATCACCAGATATATATTGGATTTTCCCCTGACCCTGAGCGTCCGGCCCCATGAGACTGTGGTTTTCTCGGCCCCTGGTGGCCCGAGGTCGTTCCCGTTGCACAGATTCATGCGCCAGGGCCTCCTGCAGATAATTCACTTTGGTTTATTGCGCTATCTCTAATAGCACCCGAGATATCACCAGATATATATAGGATTTTCCCCTGACCCTGAGTGTCCGGCCGCATGAGACTGTAGTTTTCTCGGCCCCTGGTGGTCCGAGGTCGTTCCCGCTGCGCAGATTCATGCGCCAGGGCCTCCTACAGACAATGCACTTTGATTTATTGCGCTATCTGTAATAGCACCCGAGATATCACCAGATATATATTGGATTTTACCCTGACCGTGAGAGTCCGGCCCCACGAGACTGTGGTTTTTTCGGACCCTGGTGGTCCGAGGTCGTTCCCGCTGCACGGATTCATGCGCCAGGGCCTCCTACAGACAATGCACTTTGGTTTATTACGCTATCTCTAATAGCACCCGAGATATCACCAGATATATATGGGATTTTCCCCAGACCCTGAGTGCCCGGCCCCATGAGACGGTGGTTTTCTCGGCCCCTGGTGATCCGAGGTCGTTCCCGCTGCACAGATTCATGCGCCAGGGCCTCCTGCAGATAATTCACTTTGGTTTATTGCGCTATCTCTAATAGCACCCGAGATATCACCAGATATATATTGGATTTTCCCCTGACCCTGATTGTCCGGCCCCATGAGACTGTGGTTCTCTCGGCCCCTGGTGGTCCGAGGTCGTTCCCGCTGCACAGATTCATGCGCCAGGGCCTCCTACAGACAATGCACTTTGATTTATTGCGCTATCTGTAATAGCACCCGAGATATCACCAGATATATATTGGATTTTTCAATGACCCTGAGTGTCCGGCCCCATGAGACGGTCGTTTTCTCGGCCCCTGGTGGTCCGAGGTCGTTCCCGCTGCACAGATTCATGCGCCAGGGCCTCCTACAGACAATGCACTTTGATTTATCGCGCTATCTGTAATAGCACCCGAGATATCACAAGATATATATTGGATTTTACCCTGACCCTGAGGGTCCGGCCCCATGAGACGGTCGTTGTCTCGGCCCCTGGGGGTCCGAGGACGTTCCCGCTGCACAGATACATGCGCCAGGGCCTCCTACAGGCAATGTACTTTGATTTATTGCGCTATCTGTAATAGCACCCGAGATATCACCAGATCTATATTGGATTTTCCCCTGACCCTGAGTGTCCGGCCCCATGAGACTGTGGTTTTCTCGGCCCCTGGTGGTCCGAGGTCGTTCCCGCTGCACAGATTCATGCGCCAGGGCCTCCTGCAGATAATTCACTTTGGCTTATTGCGCTATCTCTAATAGCACCCGAGATATCACCAGATATATATTGGATTTTACCCTGACCCTGAGTGTCCGGCCCCATGAGACTGTGCTTTTCTCGGCCCCTGGTGGTCCGAGGTCGTTCCCGCTGCACAGATTCATGCGCCAGGACCTCCTACAGACAATGCACTTTGATTTATTGCGCTATCTGTAATAGCACCCGACATATCACCAGATATATATTGGATTTTACCCTGACCCTGAGTGTCCGGCCCCATGAGACGGTCGTTGTCTCGGCCCCTGGAGGTCCGACGACGTTCCCGCTGCACAGTTTCATGCGCCAGGGCCTCCTACAGGTAATGCACTTTGATTTATTGCGCTATCTGTAATAGCACCCGAGATATCACCAGATCTATATTGGATTTTCCCCTGACCCTGAGTGTCCGGCCCCATGAGACTGTGGTTTTTTCGGCCCCTGGTGGTCCGAGGTCGTTCCCCCTGCACAGATTCATGCGCCAGGGCCTCCTGCAGATAATTCACTTTGGTTTATTGCGCTATCTCTAATAGCACCCGAGATATCAGCAGATATATATTGGATTTTTCACTGACCCTGAGTGACCGGCCCCATTGGACGGTAGTTTTCTCGGCCCCTGGTGGTCCGAGGTCGTTCCCGCTGCACAGAATCATGCGCCAGGGCCTCCTGCGGATAATTCACTTTGGTTTATTGCGCTATCTCTAATAGCACCCGAGTTATCACCAGATATATATTGGATTTTCCCCTGACCCTGAGTGTCCGGCCCCATGAGACTGTGGTTTTCTCGGCCCCTGGTGGTACGAGGTCGTTCCCGCTGCACAGATTCAGGCGCCAGGGCCTCCTACAGACAATGCACTTTGATTTATTGCGCTATCTGTAATATCACCCGAGATATCAGCAGATATATATTGGATTTTTCACTGACCCTGAGTGTCCGGCCCCATGAGACGGTCGTTTTCTCGGCCCCTGGTGGTCCGAGGTCGTTGCCGCTGCACAGATTCATGCGCCAGGGCCTCCTGCAGATAATTCACTTTGGTTTATTGCGCTATCTCTAATAGCACCCGAGATATCAGCAGATATATATTGGATTTTTCACTGACCCTGAGTGACCGGCCCCATGAGACTGTGGTTTTCTCGGCCCCTGGTGGTCCGAGGACGTTCCCGTTGCACAGATTCATGCGCCAGGGCCTCCTGCAGATAATTCACTTTGGTTTATTGCGCTATCTGTGATAGCACCCGAGATATCACCAGATCTATATTGGATTTTCCCCTGACTCTGAGTGCCCGGCCCCATGAGACTGTGGTTTTCTCGGCCCCTGGTGGTCCGAGGTCGTTCCCGTTGCACAGATTCATGCGCCAGGGCCTCCTGCAGATAATTCACCTTGGTTTATGGCGCTATCTCTAATAGCACCCGAGATATCACCAGATATATATTGGATTTTTCACTGACCCTGAGCGTCCGGACCCATGAGACGGTCGTTTTCTCGGCCCCTGGCTGTCCAAGGTCGTTCCCGCTGCACAGGTTCATGCGCCAGGGTCTCCTACAGACAATGCACTTTGATTTATTGCGCTATCTGTAATAGCACCCGAGATATCACCACATATATATTGGATTTTTCACTGACCCTGAGTGTCCGGCCCCATGAGGCGGTCGTTTTCTCGGCCCCTGGTGGTCCGAGGTCGTTGCCGCTGCACAGATTCATGCGCCAGGGCCTCCTGCAGATAACTCACTTTGGTTTATTGCGCTATCTCTAATAGCACCCGAGATATCACCAGATATATATTGGATTTTACCCTGACCCTGAGTGTCCGGCCCCATGAGACGGTGGTTTTCTCGGCCCCTGGTGGTCCGAGGTCGTTGCCGCTTCACAGATTCATGCGCCAGGGCCTCTTACAGACAATGCACTTTGATTTAGTGCGCTGTCTGTAATAGCACCCGAGATATCACCAGATATATATAGGATTTTCCCCTGACCCTGAGTGTCCGGCCCCATGAGACGGTGGTTGTCTCGGCCCCGGGTGGTCCTAGGTCGTTCCCGCTGCACAGATTCATGCGCCAGGGCCTCCTACAGGCAATGCACTTTGATTTATTGCGCTATCTGTAATAGCACCCGAGATATCACCAGATATATATTGGATTTTTCACTGACCCTGAGTGTCCGGCCCCATGAGACGGTGGTTATCTCGGCCCCTGGGGGTCCGAGGACGTTCCCGCTGCACAGATTCATGCGCCAGGGCCTCCTGCAGATAATTCACTTTGGTTTATTTCGCTATCTCTAATAGCACCCGAGATATCAAGAGATATATACTGGATTTTCCCCTGACCCTGAGTGTCCGGCTCCATGAGACTGTGGTTTTCTCGGCCCCTGGTGGTCCGAGGTCGTTCCCGCTGCACAGATTCATGCGCCAGGGCCTCCTACAGACAATGCACTTTGATTTATTGCGCTATCTGTAATAGCACCCGAGATATCACCAGATATATATTGGATTTTTCACTGACCCTGAGCGTCCGGCCCCATGAGACGGTCGTTTTCCCGGGCCCTGGTGGTCCGAGGTCGTTCCCGCTGCACAGGTTCATGCGCCAGTGCCTCCTACAGACAATGCACTTTGATTTATTGCGCTATCTGTAATAGCACCCGAGATATCAGCAGATATATATTGGATTTTTCACTGACCCTGAGTGTCCGGCCCCATGAGACGGTCGTTTTCTCGGCCCCTGGGGGTCCGAGGACGTTCCCGCTGCACAGATTCATGCGCCAGGGCCTCCTGCAGATAATTCACTTTGGTTTATTGCGCTATCTCTAATAGCACCCGAGATATCAAGAGATATATACTGGATTTTCCCCTGACCCTGAGTGTCCGGCTCCATGAGACTGTGGTTTTCTCGGCCCCTGGTGGTCCGAGGTCGTTCCCGCTGCACAGATTCATGCGCCAGGGCCTCCTGCAGATAATTCACTTTGGTTTATTGCGCTATCTCTAATAGCGCCCGAGATATCAACAGATATATATTGGATTTTTCCCTGACCCTGAGTGTCCGGCCCCATGAGACTGCGGTTTTCTCGGCCCCTGGTGGTCCGAGGTCGTTCCCGCTACACACATTCATGCGCCAGGGCCTCCTGCAGATAATTCACTATGGTTTATTGCGCTATCTCTAATAGCACCCGAGATATCACCAGATATATATTGGATTTTGCCCTGACCCTGAGTGTCCGGCCCCATGAGACTGTGGTTTTCTCGGCCCCTGGTGGTCCGAGGTTGTTCCCTCTGCACAGATTCATGCGCCAGGGCCTCCTACAGACAATGCACTTTGATTTATTGCTCTATCTGTAATAGCACCCGAGATATCACCAGATGTATATTGGATTTTCCCCTGACCCTGAGTGTCCGGCCCCATGAGACTGTGGTTTTCTCGGCCTCTGGTGGTCCGAGGTCGTTCCCGCTGCACAGATTCATGCGCCAGGGCCTCCTACAGACAATGCACTTTGATTTATTGCGCTATCTGTAATAGCACCCGAGATATCACCAGATATATATTGGATTTTTCACTGACCCTGAGTGTCCGGCCCCATGAGACGGTGGATGTCTCGGCCCCTGATGGTCCGAGATCGTTCCCGCTACACAGATTCATGCGCCAGGGCCTCCTGCAGACAATTCACTTTGGTTTATTGCGCTATCTCTAATAGCACCCGAGATATCACCAGATATATATTGGATTTTTCCCCGACCCTGAGTGTCCGGCCCCATGAGACGGTGGTTTTCTCGGCCGCTGGTGGTCCGAGGTCGTTCCCGCTGGCCAGATTCATGCGCCAGGGCCTCCTACAGACAATGCACTATGATTTATTGCGCTATCTGTAATAGCACCCGAGATATCACCAGATCTATATTGGATTTTCCCCTGTCCCTGAGTATCCGGCCCCATGAGACTGCGGTTTTCTCGGCCCCTGGTGGTCCGAGGTCGTTCCCGTTGCACAGATTCATGCGCCAGGGCCTCCTGCAGATAATTCACTTTGGTTTATTGCGCTATCTCTAATAGCACCCGAGATATCACCAGATATATATTGGATTTTTCACTGACCCTGAGCGTCCGGCCGCATGAGACGGTCGTTTTCTCGGCCCCTGGTGGTCCGAGAACGTTCCCGCTGCACAGGTTCATGCGCCAGCGTCTCCTACAGACAATGCACTTTGATTTATTGCGCTATCTGTAATAGCACCCGAGATATCACCAGATATATATTGGATTTTTCACTGACCCTGAGTGTCCTGCCCCATGAGACGGTGGTTTTCTCGGCCCCTGGTGTTCCGAGGTCGTTCCCGCTGCACAGATTCATGCGCCAGGGCCTCCTACAGACAATGCACTTTGATTTATTGCGCTATCTCTAATAGCACCCGAGATATCACCAGATATATATTGGATTTTCCCCTGACCCTGAGTGTCCGGCCCCATGAGACTGTGGTTTTCTCGGCCCCTGGTTGTCCGAGGTCGTTCCCGCTGCACAGATACATGCGCCAGGGCCTCCTACAGGTTATGCACTTTGATTTATTGCGCTATCTGTAATAGCACCCGAGATATCACCAGATCTATATTGGATTTTCCCCTGACCCTGAGTGTCCGGCCCCATGAGACTGTGGTTTTCTCGGCCCCTGGTGGTCCGAGGTCGTTCCCGTTGCACAGATTCATGCGCGAGGGCCTCCTGCAGATAATTCACTTTGGTTTATTGCGCTATCTCTAATAGAACCCGAGATATCACCAGATATATATTGGATTTTTCACTGACCCTGAGCGTCCGGCCCCATGAGACGGTCGTTTTCTCGGCCCCTGGTGGTCCGAGGTCGTTCCCGCTGCACAGGTTCATGCGCCAGGGTCTCCTACAGACAACGCACTTTGATTTATTGCGCTATCTGTAATAGCACCCGAGATATCACCACATATATATTGGATTTTTCACTGACCCTGAGTGTCCGGCCCCATGAGACGGTGGTTTACTCGGCCCCTGGTGGTCGGAGGTCGTTCCAGCTGGCCAGATTTATTCGCCTGGGCCTCCTACAGACAATGCACTTTGATTTATTGCGCTATCTGTAATAGCACCCGAGATATCACCAGATATATATTGGATTTTTCCTTGACCCTGAGTGTCCGGCCCCATGAGACGGTGGTTTACTCGGCCCCTGGTGGTCGGAGGTCGTTCCTGCTGGCCAGATTCATTCGCCTGAGCCTCCTACAGACAATGCACTTTGATTTATTGCGCTATCTCTAATAGCACCCGAGATATCATCAGATATTTGCTGGATTTTTACATGATCTTGGGTGACGGATTCCGAATATCTGTAATTTTCTCGGCCACTGGTGGTCCGAGGTCGTTCCTGCGGCACAGATTCATTCGCAAGGGCCTCCTACAGACAATGCACTTTGGTTTCTTGCGCTATCTGTAATTGCACCCGAGATATGACCAGATATATATTGGATTTTCCCCTGACCCTGAGTGTCCGGACCCATGAGACGGTGGTTTTCTCGGCCCCTGGTGGTCCGAGGTCGTTCCCGCTGCCCAGATTCATGCGCCAGGGCCTCCTACAGACAGTGCACTTTGGTTTATTGCGATATCTGTAATAGCACCCGAGATATCACCAGATATATATTGGATTTTTCCCTGACCCTGAGTGTCCGGCCCCATGAGACGGTCGTTTTCTCGGCCCCTGGTGTTCCGAGGTCGTTCCCGCTGCACAGATTGATGCGCCAGGGCCTCCTGCAGATAATTCACTTTGGTTTATTGCGCTATCTCTAATAGCACCCGAGATATCAGCAGATATATATTGCATTTTTCACTGACCCTGAGTGACCGGCCCCATGAGACGGTAATTTTCTCGGCCCCTGGTGGTTCGAGGTCGTTCCCGCTGCACAGATTCATGCGCCAGGGCCTACTGCAGATAATTCACTTTGATTTATTGCGCTATCTGTAATAGCACCCGAGATATCGCCACATATATATTGGATTTTTCACTGACCCTGAGTGTCCGGCCCCATGAGACGGTGGTTTTCTCGGTCCCTGGTGTTCCGAGGTCGTTCCCGCTGCACAGATTCATGCGCCAGGGTCTACTACAGATAATGCACTTTGATTTATTGCGCTATCTGTAATAGCACCCGAGATATCACCACATATATATTGGATTTTTCACTGACCCTGAGTGTCCGGCCCAATGAGGCGGTGGTTTTCTCGGTCCCTGGTGTTCCGAGGTCGTTCCCGCTGCACAGATTCATGCGCCAGGGCCTCCTACAGACAATGCACTTTGATTTATTGCGCTATCTCTAATAGCACCCGAAATATCACCAGATATATATTGGATTTTCCCCTGACCCTGAGTGTCCGGCCCCATGAGACGGTGGCTTTCTCGGCCCCTGGTGGTCCGAGGTCGTTCCTGGTGATCAGATTAATACGCTAGGCCCTCCTGCAGATAATTCACTTTGGTATATTGCGCTATCTCTAATAGCACCCGAGATGTCACCAGATATATATTGGATTTTTCCCTGACCCTGACAATCCGGCCCCATGAGACGGTGATTTTCTCGGCCCCTAGTGGTCCGAGGTCGATTCCGCTGCACAGATTCATGCGCCAGGGCCCCCTGCAGATAATTCACCTTGGTTTAGTGCGCTATCTGTAAGAGCACCCGAGATATCACCAGATATATATTGTTTTTTTCCTCGACCCTGAGTGTCCGGCCCCATGTGTCGGTGGTTTTCTCGGCCACTGGTGGTCCGAGGTCGATCCCGCGGCACAGATTTATGCGGCAGGGCCTCCTGCAGACAATGCACTTTGATTTATTTCGCTATCTCTAATAGCACCCGAGATATCACCCTCTATATATTGTATTTTTCCCTGACCCTGACAGTCCGGCCGCATGAGACGGAGATTTTCTCGGCCCATGCTGGTCCGAGGTCGATCCCGCTGCACAGATTCAAGCGCCAGGGCCTCCAAAAGACAATGCACTTTGATTCATTGCGCTATCTGTAATAGCACCCGAGATATCACCAGATATATATTGGATTTTCCCCTGTCCCTGAGTGTCCGGCCCCATGAGACTGTGGTTTTCTCGGCCCCTGGTGGTCCGAGGTCGTTCCCGTTGCACAGATTCATGCGCCAGGGCCTCCTGCAGATAATTCACTTTGGTTTATTGCGCTATCTCTAATAGCACCCGAGATATCACCAGATATATATTGGATTTTTCACTGACCCTGAGCGTCCGGCCCCATGAGACGGTCGTTTTCTCGGCCCCTGGTGGTCCGAGAACGTTCCCGCTGCACAGGTTCATGCGCCAGCGTCTCCTACAGACAATGCACTTTGATTTATTGCGCTATCTGTAATAGCACCCGAGATATCACCAGATATATATTGGATTTTTCACTGACCCTGAGTGTCCTGCCCCATGGGACGGTGGTTTTCTCGGCCCTTGGTGGTCCGAGGTCGTTCCCGTTGCACAGATTCATGCGCGAGGGCCTCCTGCAGATAATTCACTTTGGTTTATTGCGCTATCTCTAATAGCACCCGAGATATCACCAGATATATATTGGATTTTTCACTGACCCTGAGTGTCCTGCCCCATGAGACTGTGGTTTTCTCGGCCCCTGGTCGTCCGAGGTCGCTCCCGCTGCACAGATACATGCGCCAGGGCCTCCTACAGGTTATGCACTTTGATTTATTGCGCTATCTGTAATAGCACCCGAGATATCACCAGATCTATATTGGATTTTCCCCTGACCCTGAGTGTCCGGCCCCATGAGACTGTGGTTTTCTCGGCCCCTGGTGGTCCGAGGTCGTTCCCGTTGCACAGATTCATGCGCGAGGGCCTCCTGCAGATAATTCACTTTGGTTTATTGCGCTATCTCTAATAGCACCCGAGATATCACCAGATATATATTGGATTTTTCACTGACCCTGAGCGTCCGGCCCCATGAGACGGTCGTTTTCTCGGCCCCTGGTGGTCCGAGGTCGTTCCCGCTGCACAGGTTCATGCGCCAGGGTCTCCTACAGACAATGCACTTTGATTTATTGCGCTATCTGTATTAGCACCCGAGATATCACCACATATATATTGGATTTTTCACTGACCCTGAGTGACCGGCCCCATGAGACGGTGGTTTACTCGGCCCCTGGTGGTCGGAGGTCGTTCCAGCTGGCCAGATTTATTCGCCTGGGCCTCCTACAGACAATGCACTTTGATTTATTGCGCTATCTGTAATAGCACCCGAGATATCACCAGATATATATTGGATTTTTCCCTGACCCTGAGTGTCCGGCCCCATGAGACGGTGGTTTACTCGGCCCCTGGTGGTCGGAGGTCGTTCCTGCTGGCCAGATTCATTCGCCTGGGCCTCCTACAGACAATGCACTTTGATTTATTGCGCTATCTCTAATAGCACCCGAGATATCACCAGATATTTGCTGGATTTTTACATGATCTTGGGTGACGGATTCCGAATATCTGTAATTTTCTCGGCCACTGGTGGTCCGTGGTCGTTCCTGCGGCACAGATTCATTCGCAAGGGCCTCCTACAGACAATGCACTTTGGTTTCTTGCGCTATCTGTAATTGCACCCGAGATATCACCAGATACATATTGGATTTTCCCCTGACCCTGAGTGTCCGGATCCATGAGACGGTGGTTTTCTCGGCCCCTGGTGGTCCGAGGTCGTTCCCGCTGCACAGATTCATTCGCCTGGGCCTCCTACAGACAATGCACTTTGATTTATTGCGCTATCTGTAATAGCACCCGAGATATCACCAGATATATATTGGATTTTTCCCTGACCCTAAGTGTCCGGCTCCATGAGACTGTGGTTTTCTCGGCCCCTGGTGGTCCGAGGTCGTTCCCGCTGCCCAGATTCATGCGCCAGGGCCTCCTACAGACAGTGCACTTTGGTTTATTGCGATATCTGTAATAGCACCCGAGATATCACCAGATATATATTGGATTTTTCCCTGACCCTGAGTGTCCGGCCCCATGAGACGGTCGTTTTCTCGGCCCCTGGTGTTCCGAGGTCGTTCCCGCTGCACAGATTGATGCGCCAGGGCCTCCTGCAGATAATTCACTTTGGTTTATTGCGCTATCTCTAATAGCACCCGAGATATCAGCAGATATATATTGCATTTTTCACTGACCCTGAGTGACCGGCCCCATGAGACGGTAATTTTCTCGGCCCCTGGTGGTTCGAGGTCGTTCCCGCTGCACAGATTCATGCGCCAGGGCCTACTGCAGATAATTCACTTTGATTTATTGCGCTATCTGTAATAGCACCCGAGATATCACCACATATATATTGGATTTTTCACTGACCCTGAGTGTCCGGCCCAATGAGGCGGTGGTTTTCTCGGTCCCTGGTGTTCCGAGGTCGTTCCCGCTGCACAGATTCATGCGCCAGGGCCTCCTACAGACAATGCACTTTGATTTATTGCGCTATCTCTAATAGCACCCGAAATATCACCAGATATATATTGGATTTTCCCCTGACCCTGAGTGTCCGGCCCCATGAGACGGTGGCTTTCTCGGCCCCTGGTGGTCCGAGGTCGTTCCTGGTGATCAGATTAATACGCTAGGCCCTCCTGCAGATAATTCACTTTGGTATATTGCGCTATCTCTAATAGCACCCGAGATGTCACCAGATATATATTGGATTTTTCCCTGACCCTGACCATCCGGCCCCATGAGACGGTGATTTTCTCGGCCCCTAGTGGTCCGAGGTCGATTCCGCTGCACAGATTCATGCGCCAGGGCCCCCTGCAGATAATTCACCTTGGTTTAGTGCGCTATCTGTAAGAGCACCCGAGATATCACCAGATATATATTGAATTTTTCCTCGACCCTGAGTGTCCGGCCCCATGTGTCGGTGGTTTTCTCGGCCACTGGTGGTCCGAGGTCGATCCCGCGGCACAGATTTATGCGGCAGGGCCTCCTGCAGACAATGCACTTTGATTTATTTCGCTATCTCTAATAGCACCCGAGATATCACCCTCTATATATTGTATTTTTCCCTGACCCTGACAGTCCGGCCGCATGAGACGGAGATTTTCTCGGCCCATGCTGGTCCGAGGTCGATCCCGCTGCACAGATTCAAGCGCCAGGGCCTCCAAAAGACAATGCACTTTGATTCATTGCGCTATCTGTAATAGCACCCGAGATATCACCAGATATATATTGGATTTTCCCCTGTCCCTGAGTGTCCGGCCCCATGAGACTGTGGTTTTCTCGGCCCCTGGTGGTCCGAGGTCGTTCCCGTTGCACAGATTCATGCGCCAGGGCCTCCTGCAGATAATTCACTTTGGTTTATTGCGCTATCTCTAATAGCACCCGAGATATCACCAGATATATATTGGATTTTTCACTGACCCTGAGCGTCCGGCCCCATGAGACGGTCGTTTTCTCGGCCCCTGGTGGTCCGAGAACGTTCCCGCTGCACAGGTTCATGCGCCAGCGTCTCCTACAGACAATGCACTTTGATTTATTGCGCTATCTGTAATAGCACCCGAGATATCACCAGATATATATTGGATTTTTCACTGACCCTGAGTGTCCTGCCCCATGGGACGGTGGTTTTCTCGGCCCTTGGTGGTCCGAGGTCGTTCCCGTTGCACAGATTCATGCGCGAGGGCCTCCTGCAGATAATTCACTTTGGTTTATTGCGCTATCTCTAATAGCACCCGAGATATCACCAGATATATATTGGATTTTTCACTGACCCTGAGTGTCCTGCCCCATGAGACTGTGGTTTTCTCGGCCCCTGGTCGTCCGAGGTCGCTCCCGCTGCACAGATACATGCGCCAGGGCCTCCTACAGGTTATGCACTTTGATTTATTGCGCTATCTGTAATAGCACCCGAGATATCACCAGATCTATATTGGATTTTCCCCTGACCCTGAGTGTCCGGCCCCATGAGACTGTGGTTTTCTCGGCCCCTGGTGGTCCGAGGTCGTTCCCGTTGCACAGATTCATGCGCGAGGGCCTCCTGCAGATAATTCACTTTGGTTTATTGCGCTATCTCTAATAGCACCCGAGATATCACCAGATATATATTGGATTTTTCACTGACCCTGAGCGTCCGGCCCCATGAGACGGTCGTTTTCTCGGCCCCTGGTGGTCCGAGGTCGTTCCCGCTGCACAGGTTCATGCGCCAGGGTCTCCTACAGACAATGCACTTTGATTTATTGCGCTATCTGTATTAGCACCCGAGATATCACCACATATATATTGGATTTTTCACTGACCCTGAGTGTCCGGCCCCATGAGACGGTGGTTTACTCGGCCCCTGGTGGTCGGAGGTCGTTCCAGCTGGCCAGATTTATTCGCCTGGGCCTCCTACAGACAATGCACTTTGATTTATTGCGCTATCTGTAATAGCACCCGAGATATCACCAGATATATATTGGATTTTTCCCTGACCCTGAGTGTCCGGCCCCATGAGACGGTGGTTTACTCGGCCCCTGGTGGTCGGAGGTCGTTCCTGCTGGCCAGATTCATTCGCCTGGGCCTCCTACAGACAATGCACTTTGATTTATTGCGCTATCTCTAATAGCACCCGAGATATCACCAGATATTTGCTGGATTTTTACATGATCTTGGGTGACGGATTCCGAATATCTGTAATTTTCTCGGCCACTGGTGGTCCGAGGTCGTTCCTGCGGCACAGATTCATTCGCAAGGGCCTCCTACAGACAATGCACTTTGGTTTCTTGCGCTATCTGTAATTGCACCCGAGATATCACCAGATACATATTGGATTTTCCCCTGACCCTGAGTGTCCGGATCCATGAGACGGTGGTTTTCTCGGCCCCTGGTGGTCCGAGGTCGTTCCCGCTGCACAGATTCATTCGCCTGGGCCTCCTACAGACAATGCACTTTGATTTATTGCGCTATCTGTAATAGCACCCGAGATATCACCAGATATATATTGGATTTTTCCCTGACCCTAAGTGTCCGGCTCCATGAGACTGTGGTTTTCTCGGCCCCTGGTGGTCCGAGGTCGTTCCCGCTGGCCAGATTCATGCGCCAGGGCCTCCAAAAGACAATGCACTTTGATTCATTGCGCTATCTGTAATAGCACCCGAGATATCACCAGATATATATTGGATTTTCCCCTGTCCCTGAGTGTCCGGCCCCATGAGACTGTGGTTTTCTCGGCCCCTGGTGGTCCGAGG
This sequence comes from Nomia melanderi, assembly GCF_051020985.1. Classification (NCBI taxonomy): domain Eukaryota; kingdom Metazoa; phylum Arthropoda; class Insecta; order Hymenoptera; family Halictidae; genus Nomia; species Nomia melanderi. Next base: position 260,195 of record NW_027475142.1, read on the forward strand.
TCGTTCCCCTTGCACAGATTCATGCGCCAGGGCCTCCTGCAGATAATTCACTTTGGTTTATTGCGCTATCTGTAATAGCACCCGAGATATCACCAGATCTATATTGGATTTTCCCCTGTCCCTGAGTATCCGGCCCCATGAGACTGTGGTTTTCTCGGCCCCTGGTGGTCCGAGGTCGTTCCCGTTGCACAGATTCATGCGCCAGGGCCTCCTGCAGATAATTCACTTTGGTTTATTGCGCTATCTCTAATAGCACCCGAGATATCACCAGATATATATTGGATTTTTCACTGACCCTGAGCGTCCGGCCCCATGAGACGGTCGTTTTCTCGGCCCCTGGTGGTCTGAGAACGTTCCCGCTGCACAGGTTCATGCGCCAGCGTCTCCTACAGACAATGCACTTTGATTTATTGCGCTATCTGTAATAGCACCCGAGATATCACCAGATATATATTGGATTTTTCACTGACCCTGAGTGTCCTGCCCCATGAGACGGTGGTTTTCTCGGCCCCTGGTGTTCCGAGGTCGTTCCCGCTGCACAGATTCATGCGCCAGGGCCTCCTACAGACAATGCACTTTGATTTATTGCGCTATCTCTAATAGCACCCGAGATATCACCAGATATATATTTGATTTTCCCCTCACCCTGAGTGTCCGGCCCCATGAGACTGTGGTTTTCTCGGCCCCTGGTGGTCCGAGGTCGCTCCCGTTGCACAGATTCATGCGCCAGGGCCTCCTGCAGATAATTCACTTTGGTTTATTGCGCTATCTCTAATAGCACCCGAGATATCACCAGATATATATTGGATTTTCCCCTGACCCTGAGTGTCCGGCCCCATGAGACTGTGGTTTTCTCGGCCCCTGGTCGTCCGAGGTCGTTCCCGCTGCACAGATACATGCGCCAGGGCCTCCTACAGGTAATGCACTCTGATTTATTGCGCTATCTGTAATAGCACCCGAGATATCACCAGATCTATATTGGATTTTCCCCTGACCCTGAGTGTCCGGCCCCATGAGACTGTGGTTTTCTCGGCCCCTGGTGGTCCGAGGTCGTTCCCGCTGCACAGATACATGCGCCAGGGCCTCCTACAGGTAATGCACTTTGATTTATTGCGCTATCTGTAATAGCACCCGAGATATCACCAGATATATATTGGATTTTTCACTGACCCTGAGCGTCCGGCCCCATGAGACGGTCGTTTTCTCGGCCCCTGGTGGTCCGAGGTCGTTCCCGCTGCACAGGTTCATGCGCCAGGGTCTCCTACAGACAATGCACTTTGATTTATTGCGCTATCTGTAATAGCACCCGAGATATCACCACATATATATTGGATTTTTCACTGACCCTGAGTGTCCGGCCCCATGAGACGGTGGTTTGCTCGGCCCCTGGTGGTCGGAGGTCGTTCCAGCTGGCCAGATTTATTCGCCTGGGCCTCCTACAGACAATGCACTTTGATTTATTGCGCTATCTGTAATAGCACCCGAGATATCATCAGATATATATTGGATTTTTCCCTGACCCTGAGTGTCCGGCCCCATGAGACGGTGGTTTACTCGGCCCCTGGTGGTCGGAGGTCGTTCCTGCTGGCCAGATTCATTCGCCTGGGCCTCCTACAGACAATGCACTTTGATTTATTGCGCTATCTCTAATAGCACCCGAGATATCACCAGATATTTGCTGGATTTTTACATGATCTTGGGTGACGGATTCCGAATATCTGTAATTTTCTCGGCCACTGGTGGTCCGAGGTCGTTCCTGCGGCACAGATTCATTCGCAAGGGCCTCCTACAGACAATGCACTTTGGTTTCTTGCGCTATCTGTAATTGCACCCGAGATATCACCAGATATATATTGGATTTTCCCCTGACCCTGAGTGTCCGGATCCATGAGACGGTGGTTTTCTCGGCCCCTGGTGGTCCGAGGTCGTTCCCGCTGCACAGATTCATTCGCCTGGGCCTCCTACAGACAATGCACTTTGATTTATTGCGCTATCTATAATAGCACCCGAGATATCACCAGATATATATTGGATTTTTCCCTGACCTTGAGTGTCCGGCTCCATGAGACTGTGGTTTTCTCGGCCCCTGGTGGTCCGAGGTCGTTCCCGCTGGCCAGATTCATGCGCCTGGGCCTCCTACAGACAATGCATTTTGATTTAGTGCGCTATCTCTAATAGCACCCGAGATATCACCAGATATATATTGGATTTTTCCCTGACCCTGAGTGTCCGGCGCCATGAGACGGTGGTTTTCTTGGCCCCTGGTGGTCCGAGGTCGTTCCCGCTGCACAGATGCTCGCGCCAGGGCCTCCTGCAGATAATTCACTTTGGTTTATTGCGCTATCTCTAATAGCACGCGAGATATCACCAGATATATATTGGATTTTCCCCTGACCCTGAGTGTCCGGCCCCGTGAGTCGGTGGTTTTCTCGGCCCCTGGTGGTCCTAGGTCGTTCCCGCTGACCAGATTCATTCGCCAGGGCCTCCTACAGACAATGCACTTTGGTTTATTGCGCTATCTCTAATAGCACCCGAGATATCACCAGATATTTGCTGGATTTTTACATGACCTTGGGTTAGGGATTCCGAATATCTGTAATTTTCTCGGCCACTGGTGGTCCGAGGTCGTTCCTGCGGCACAGAATCATTCGCAAGGGCCTCCTACAGACAATGCACTTTGGTTTATTGCGCTATCTGTAATAGCACCCGAGATATCACCAGATATATATTGGATTTTCCCCTGACCCTGAGTGTCCGGCCCCATGAGACTGTGGTTTTCTCGGCCCCTGGTGGTCCGAGGTCGTTCCCGCTGGCCAGATTCATGCGCCTGGGCCTCCTACAGACAATGCACTTTGATTTATTGCGCTATCTCAAATAGCACCCGAGATATCACCAGATATATATTGGATTTTTCCCTGACCCTGAGTGTCCGGCGCCATGAGACGGTGGTTTTCTTGGCCCCTGGTGGTCCGAGGTCGTTCCCGCTGCACAGATGCATGCGCCAGGGCCTCCTTCAGATAATTCACTTTGGTTTATTGCGCTATCTCTAATAGCACCCGAGATATCACCAGATATATATTGGATTTTCCCCTGACCCTGAGTGTCCGGACCCATGAGACGGTGGTTTTCTCGGCCCCTGGTGGTCCGAGGTCGTTCCCGCTGCCCAGATTCATGCGCCAGGGCCTCCTACAGACAGTGCACTTTGGTTTATTGCGATATCTGTAATAGCACCCGAGATATCACCAGATATATATTGGATTTTTCCCTGACCCTGAGTGTCCGGCCCCATGAGACGGTCGTTTTCTCGGCCCCTGGTGGTCCGAGGTCGTTCCCGCTGCACAGATTCATGCGCCAGGGCCTCCTGCAGATAATTCACTTTGGTTTATTGCGCTATCTCTAATAGCACCCGAGATATCACCACATATATATTGGATTTTTCACTGACCCTGAGTGTCCGGCCCCATGAGGCGGTGGTTTTCTCGGTCCCTGGTGTTCCGAGGTCGTTCCCGCTGCACAGATTCATGCGCCAGGGCCTCCTACAGTCAATGCACTTTGATTTATTGCGCTATCTCTAATAGCACCCGAAATATCACCAGATATATATTGGATTTTCCCCTGACCCTGAGTGTCCGGCCCCATGAGACGGTGGCTTTCTCGGCCCCTGGTGGTCCGAGGTCGTTCCTGCTGATCAGATTAATACGCTAGGCCCTCCTGCAGATAATTCACTTTGGTATATTGCGCTATCTCTAATAGCACCCGAGATGTCACCAGATATATATTGGATTTTTCCCTGACCCTGACAATCCGGCCCCATGAGACGGTGATTTTCTCGGCCCCTAGTGGTCCGAGGTCGATTCCGCTGCACAGATTCATGCGCCAGGGCCCCCTGCAGATAATTCACCTTGGTTTAGTGCGCTATCTGTAAGAGCACCCGAGATATCGCCAGATATATATTGAATTTTTCCTCGACCCTGAGTGTCCGGCCCCATGTGTCGGTGGTTTTCTCGGCCACTGGTGGTCCGAGGTCGATCCCGCGGCACAGATTTATGCGCCAGGGCCTCCTGCAGACAATGCACTTTGATTTATTTCGCTATCTCTAATAGCACCCGAGATATCACCTGATATATATTGTATTTTTCCCTGACCCTGACAATCCGGCCGCATGAGACGGAGATTTTCTCGGCCCATGCTGGTCCGAGGTCGATCCCGCTGCACAGATTCATGCGCCAGGGCCTCCAAAAGACAATGCACTTTGATTTATTGCGCTATCTGTAATAGCACGCGAGATATCACCAGATATATATTGGATTTTTCACTGTCCCTGAGTGTCCGGCCCCATGAGACGGTGGTTTTCTCGGGCCCTGGTGGCTCGAGGTCGTTCCCGCTGCACAGATTCGTGCGCCAGGGCCTCCTACAGACAATGCACTTTGGTTTATTGCGCTCTCTGTAATAGCACCCGAGATATCACCAGATATATATTGGATTTTCCCCTGTCCCTGAGTGTCCGGCCCCATAAGACTGTGGTTTTCTCGGCCCCTGGTGGTCCGAGGTCGTTCCCCTTGCACAGATTCATGCGCCAGGGCCTCCTGCAGATAATTCACTTTGGTTTATTGCGCTATCTGTAATAGCACCCGAGATATCACCAGATCTATATTGGATTTTCCCCTGACCCTGAGTGTCCGGCCCCATGAGACTGTGGTTTTCTCGGCCCCTGGTGGTCCGAGGTCGCTCCCGTTGTACAGATTCATGCGCCAGGGCCTCCTGCAGATAATTCACTTTGGTTTATTGCGCTATCTCTAATAGCACCCGAGATATCACCAGATATATATTGGATTTTTCACTGACCCTGAGCGTCCGGCCCCATGAGAAGGTCGTTTTCTCGGCCCCTGGTGGTCCGAGGTCGTTCCCGCTGCACAGGTTCATGCGCCAGGGTCTCCTACAGACAATGCACTTTGATTTATTGCGCTATCTGTAATAGCACCCGAGATATCAACACATATATATTGGATTTTTCACTGACCCTGAGTGTCCGGCCCCATGAGACGGTGGTTTTTTCGGTCCCTGGTGTTCCGAGGTCGTTCCCGCTGCACAGATTCATGCGCCAGGGCCTCCTATTTACAATGCACTTTGATTTATTGCGCTATCTGTAATAGCACCCGAGATATCACCAGATATATGCTGGATTTTTACATGACCTTGGGTGACGGATTCCGAATATCTATAATTTTCTCGGCCCCTGGTGGTCCGAGGTCGTTACCGCTGCACAGATTCATTCGCCTGGGCCTCCTGCAGACAATGCACTTTGATTTATTAAGCTATCTGTAATAGCACCCGAGATATCACCAGATATATATTGGATTTTCCCCTGACCCTGAGTGTCCGGCCCCATGAGACTGTGGTTTTCCCGGCCCCTGGTGGTCCGAGGTCGTTCCCGCTGCACAGATTCATGCGCCAGGGCCACCTACCGACAATGCACTTTGATTTATTGGGCTATCTGTAATAGCACCCGAGATATCACCAGATAAATATTGGATTTTACCCTGACCCTGAGTGTGCGGCCCCATGAGACTGTGGTTTTCTCGGGGTGGTCCGAGGTCGTTCCAGCTGGCCAGATTTATTCGCCTGGGCCTCCTACAGATAATGCACTTTGATTTATTGCGCTATCTGTAATAGCACCCGAGATATCACCAGATATATATTGGGTTTTTCCCTGACCCTGAGTGTCCGGCCCCATGAGACGGTGGTTTACTCGGCCCCTGGTGGTCGGAGGTCGTTCCTGCTGGTCAGATTCATTCGCCTGGGCCTCCTACAGACAATGCACTTTGATTTATTGCGCTATCTCTAATAGCACCCGAGATATCACCAGATATTTGCTGGATTTATACATGATCTTGGGTGACGGATTCCGAATATCTGTAATTTTCTCGGCCACTGGTGGTCCGAGGTCGTTCCTGCGGCACAGAATCATTCGCAAGGGCCTCCTACAGACAATGCACTTTGGTTTATTGCGCTATCTGTAATAGCACCCGAGATATCACCAGATATATATTGGATTTTCCCCTGACCCTGAGTGTCCGGCCCCATGAGACTGTGGTTTTCTCGGCCCCTGGTGGTCCGAGGTCGTTCCCGCTGGCCAGATTCATGCGCTTGTGCCTCCTACAGACAATGCACTTTGATTTATTGCGCTATCTCAAATAGCACCCGAGATATCACCAGATATATATTGGATTTTTCCCTGACCCTGAGTGTCCGGCGCCATGAGACGGTGATTTTCTCGTCCCCTGGTGGTCCGACGTCGTTCCCGCTGCCCAGATTCATGCGCCAGGGCCTCCTACAGACAATGCACTTTGATTTATTGCGCTATCTCAAATAGCACCCGAGATATCACCAGATATATATTGGATTTTTCCCTGACCCTGAGTGTCCGGCGCCATGAGACGGTGATTTTCACGTCCCCTGGTGGTCCGACGTCGTTCCCGCTGCCCAGATTCATGCGCCAGGGCCTCCAACAGACAATGCGCTTTGGTTTATTGCGCTATCTGTAATAGCACCCGAGATATCACCAGATATATGCTGGATTTTTACATGACCTTGGGTGACGGATTCCGAATATCTGTAATTTTCTCGGCCACTGACGGTCCGAGGTCGTTCCTGCTGGCCAGATTCATTCGCCTGGGCCTCCTATAGACAATGCACTTTGATTTATTGCGCTATCTCTAATAGCACCCGAGATATCACCAGATATTTGCTGGATTTTTACATGATCTTGGGTGACGGATTCCGAATATCTGTAATTTTCTCGGCCACTGGTGGTCCGAGGTCGTTCCTGCGGCACAGATTCATTCGCCTGGGCCTCCTACAGACAATGCACTCTGGTTTCTTGCGCTATCTGTAATTGCACCCGAGATATCACCAGATATATATTGGATTTTTCCCTGACCGTGAGTGTCCGGCTCCATGAGACTGTTGTTTTCTCGGCCCCTGGTGGTCCGAGGTCGTTCCCGCTGGCCAGATTCATGCGCCTGGGCCTCCTACAGACAATGCACTTTGATTTAGTGCGCTATCTCTAATAGCACCCGAGATATCACCAGATATATATTGGATTTTTCCCTGACCCTGAGTGTCCGGCCCCATGAGACTGTGGTTTTCTCGGCCCCTGGTGGTCCGAGGTCGTTCCCGCTGGCCAGATTCATGCGCCTGGGCCTCCTACAGACAATGCACTTTGATTTATTGCGCTATCTCAAATAGCACCCGAGATATCACCAGATATATATTGGAGTTTTCCCTGACCCTGAGTGTCCGGCGCCATGAGACGGTGGTTTTCTTGGCCCCTGGTGGTCCGAGGTCGTTCCCGCTGCACAGATGCATGCGCCAGGGCCTCCTTCAGATTATTCACTTTGGTTTATTGCACTATCTATAATAGCACCCGAGATATCACCAGATATATATTGGATTTTCCCCTGACCCTGAGTGTCCGGACCCATGAGACGGTGGTTTTCTCGGCCCCTGGTGGTCCGAGGTCGTTCCCGCTGCCCAGATTCATGAGCCAGGGCCTCCTACAGACAGTGCACTTTGGTTTATTGCGATATCTGTAATAGCACCCGAGATATCACCAGATATATATTGGATTTTTCCCTGACCCTGAGTGTCCGGCCCCATGAGACGGTCGTTTTCTAGGCCCCTGGTGGTCCGAGGTCGTTCCCGCTGCACAGATTCATGCGCCAGGGCCTCCTGCAGATAATTCACTTTGGTTTATTGCGCTATCTCTAATAGCACCCGAGATATCAGCAGATATATATTGCATTTTTCCCTGACCCTGAGTGTCCGGCGCCATGAGACGGTGGTTTTCTTGGCCCCTGGTGGTCCGAGGTCGTTCCCGCTGCACAGATGCTCGCGCCAGGGCCTCCTGCAGATAATTCACTTTGGTTTATTGCGCTATCTCTAATAGCACGCGAGATATCACCAGATATATATTGGATTTTCCACTGACCCTGAGTGTCCGGCCCCGTGAGTCGGTGGTTTTCTCGGCCCCTGGTGGTCCTAGGTCGTTCCCGCTGACCAGATTCATTCGCCAGGGCCTCCTACAGACAATGCACTTTGGTTTATTGCGCTATCTCTAATAGCACCCGAGATATCACCAGATATTTGCTGGATTTTTACATGACCTTGGGTTAGGGATTCCGAATATCTGTAATTTTCTCGGCCACTGGTGGTCCGAGGTCGTTCCTGCGGCACAGAATCATTCGCAAGGGCCTCCTACAGACAATGCACTTTGGTTTATTGCGCTATCTGTAATAGCACCCGAGATATCACCAGATATATATTGGATTTTCCCCTGACCCTGAGTGTCCGGCCCCATGAGACTGTGGTTTTCTCGGCCCCTGGTGTTCCGAGGTCGTTCCCGCTGGCCAGATTCATGCGCCTGGGCCTCCTACAGACAATGCACTTTGATTTATTGCGCTATCTCAAATAGCACCCGAGATATCACCAGATATATATTGGATTTTTCCCTGACCCTGAGTGTCCGGCGCCATGAGACGGTGGTTTTCTTGGCCCCTGGTGGTCCGAGGTCGTTCCCGCTGCACAGATCCATGCGCCAGGGCCTCCTTCAGATAATTCACTTTGGTTTATTGCGCTATCTCTAATAGCACCCGAGATATCACCAGATATATATTGGATTTTCCCCTGACCCTGAGTGTCCGGACCCATGAGACGGTGGTTTTCTCGGCCCCTGGTGGTCCGAGGTCGTTCCCGCTGCCCAGATTCATGCGCCAGGGCCTCCTACAGACAGTGCACTTTGGTTTATTGCGATATCTGTAATAGCACCCGAGATATCACCAGATATATATTGGATTTTTCCCTGACCCTGAGTGTCCGGCCCCATGAGACGGTCGTTTTCTCGGCCCCTGGTGGTCCGAGGTCGTTCCCGCTGCACAGATTCATACGCCAGGGCCTACTGCAGATAATTCACTTTGATTTATTGCGCTATCTGTAATAGCACCCGAGATATCACCACATATATATTGGATTTTTCACTGACCCTGAGTGTCCGGCCCCATGAGACGGTGGTTTTCTCGGTCCCTGGTGTTCCGAGGTCGTTCCCGCTGCACAGATTCATGCGCCAGGGCCTCCTACAGACAATGCACTTTGATTTATTGCGCTATCTCTAATAGCACCCGAAATATCACCAGATATATATTGGATTTTCCCCTGACCCTGAGTGTCCGGCCCCATGAGACTGTGGTTTTCTCGGCCCCTGGTGGTCCGAGGTCGTTCCCGCTGCACATATTCATGCGCCAGGGCCTCATACAGACAATGCACTTTGATTTATTGCGCTATCTCTAATAGCACCCGAGATATCACCATATACATATTGGATATTCCCCTGACCCTGAGTGTCCGGCCCCATGAGACGGTGGCTTTCTCGGCCCCTGGTGGTCCGAGGTCGTTCCTGCTGATCAGATTAATACGCTAGGCCCTCCTGCAGATAATTCACTTTGGTATATTGCGCTATCTCTAATAGCACCCGAGATGTCACCAGATATATATTGGATTTTTCCCTGACCCTGACAATCCGGCCCCATGAGACTGTGGTTTTCTCGGCCCCTGGTGGTCCGAGGTCGTTCCCGCTGCACAGATTCATGCGGCAGGGCCTCCTACAGTCAATGCACTTTGATTTATTGCGCTATCTGTAATAGCACCCGAGATATCACCACATATATATTGGATTTTCCCCTGACCCTGAGTGTCCGGCCCCATGAGACTGTGGTTTTCTCGGCCCCTGGTGGTCCGAGGTCGTTCCCGCTGCACAGATGCATGCGGCAGGGCCTCCTACAGTCAATGCACTTTGATTTATTGCGCTATCTGTAATAGCACCCGAGATATCACCACATATATATTGGATTTTCCCCTGACCCTGAGTGTCCGGCCCCATGAGACTGTGGTTTTCTCGGCCCCTGGTGGTCCGAGGTCGTTCCCGCTGCACAGATGCATGCGCCAGGGCCTCCTGCAGATAATTCACTTTGGTTTATTGCGCTATCTCTAATAGCACCCGAGATATCACCAGATATATATTGGATTTTCCCCTGACCCTGAGTGTCCGGCCCCATGAGACTGTGGTTTTCCCGGCCCCTGGTGGTCCGAGGTCGTTCCCGCTGCACAGATTCATGCGCCAGGGCCTCCTACCGACAATGCACTTTGATTTATTGGGCTATCTGTAATAGCACCCGAGATATCACCAGATAAATATTGGATTTTACCCTGAACCTGAGTGTGCGGCCCCATGAGACTGTGGTTTTCCCGGCCCCTGGTGGTCCGAGGTCGTTCCCGCTGCACAGATTCATGCGCCAGGGCCACCTACCGACAATGCACTTTGATTTATTGGGCTATCTGTAATAGCACCCGAGATATCACCAGATAAATATTGGATTTTACCCTGACCCTGAGTGTGCGGCCCCATGAGACTGTGGTTTTCTCGGGGTGGTCCGAGGTCGTTCCAGCTGGCCAGATTTATTCGCCTGGGCCTCCTACAGACAATGCACTTTGATTTATTGCGCTATCTGTAATAGCACCCGAGATATCACCAGATATATATTGGGTTTTTCCCTGACCCTGAGTGTCCGGCCCCATGAGACGGTGGTTTACTCGGCCCCTGGTGGTCGGAGGTCGTTCCTGCTGGTCAGATTCATTCGCCTGGGCCTCCTACAGACAATGCACTTTGATTTATTGCGCTATCTCTAATAGCACCCGAGATATCACCAGATATTTGCTGGATTTTTACATGATCTTGGGTGACGGATTCCGAATATCTGTAATTTTCTCGGCCACTGGTGGTCCGAGGTCGTTCCTGCGGCACAGAATCATTCGCAAGGGCCTCCTACAGACAATGCACTTTGGTTTATTGCGCTATCTGTAATAGCACCCGAGATATCACCAGATATATATTGGATTTTCCCCTGACCCTGAGTGTCCGGCCCCATGAGACTGTGGTTTTCTCGGCCCCTGGTGGTCCGAGGTCGTTCCCGCTGGCCAGATTCATGCGCCTGTGCCTCCTACAGACAATGCACTTTGATTTATTGCGCTATCTCAAATAGCACCCGAGATATCACCAGATATATATTGGATTTTTCCCTGACCCTGAGTGTCCGGCGCCATGAGACGGTGATTTTCTCGTCCCCTGGTGGTCCGACGTCGTTCCCGCTGCCCAGATTCATGCGCCAGGGCCTCCTACAGACAATGCACTTTGATTTATTGCGCTATCTCAAATAGCACCCGAGATATCACCAGATATATATTGGATTTTTCCCTGACCCTGAGTGTCCGGCGCCATGAGACGGTGATTTTCACGTCCCCTGGTGGTCCGACGTCGTTCCCGCTGCCCAGATTCATGCGCCAGGGCCTCCAACAGACAATGCGCTTTGGTTTATTGCGCTATCTGTAATAGCACCCGAGATATCACCAGATATATGCTGGATTTTTACATGACCTTGGGTGACGGATTCCGAATATCTGTAATTTTCTCGGCCACTGACGGTCCGAGGTCGTTCCTGCTGGCCAGATTCATTCGCCTGGGCCTCCTATAGACAATGCACTTTGATTTATTGCGCTATCTCTAATAGCACCCGAGATATCACCAGATATTTGCTGGATTTTTACATGATCTTGGGTGACGGATTCCGAATATCTGTAATTTTCTCGGCCACTGGTGGTCCGAGGTCGTTCCTGCGGCACAGATTCATGCGCCAGGGCCACCTACCGACAATGCACTTTGATTTATTGGGCTATCTGTAATAGCACCCGAGATATCACCAGATAAATATTGGATTTTACCCTGACCCTGAGTGTGCGGCCCCATGAGACTGTGGTTTTCTCGGGGTGGTCCGAGGTCGTTCCAGCTGGCCAGATTTATTCGCCTGGGCCTCCTACAGACAATGCACTTTGATTTATTGCGCTATCTGTAATAGCACCCGAGATATCACCAGATATATATTGGGTTTTTCCCTGACCCTGAGTGTCCGGCCCCATGAGACGGTGGTTTACTCGGCCCCTGGTGGTCGGAGGTCGTTCCTGCTGGTCAGATTCATTCGCCTGGGCCTCCTACAGACAATGCACTTTGATTTATTGCGCTATCTCTAATAGCACCCGAGATATCACCAGATATTTGCTGGATTTTTACATGATCTTGGGTGACGGATTCCGAATATCTGTAATTTTCTCGGCCACTGGTGGTCCGAGGTCGTTCCTGCGGCACAGAATCATTCGCAAGGGCCTCCTACAGACAATGCACTTTGGTTTATTGCGCTATCTGTAATAGCACCCGAGATATCACCAGATATATATTGGATTTTCCCCTGACCCTGAGTGTCCGGCCCCATGAGACTGTGGTTTTCTCGGCCCCTGGTGGTCCGAGGTCGTTCCCGCTGGCCAGATTCATGCGCCTGTGCCTCCTACAGACAATGCACTTTGATTAATTGCGCTATCTCAAATAGCACCCGAGATATCACCAGATATATATTGGATTTTTCCCTGACCCTGAGTGTCCGGCGCCATGAGACGGTGATTTTCTCGTCCCCTGGTGGTCCGACGTCGTTCCCGCTGCCCAGATTCATGCGCCAGGGCCTCCTACAGACAATGCACTTTGATTTATTGCGCTATCTCAAATAGCACCCGAGATATCACCAGATATATATTGGATTTTTCCCTGACCCTGAGTGTCCGGCGCCATGAGACGGTGATTTTCACGTCCCCTGGTGGTCCGACGTCGTTCCCGCTGCCCAGATTCATGCGCCAGGGCCTCCAACAGACAATGCGCTTTGGTTTATTGCGCTATCTGTAATAGCACCCGAGATATCACCAGATATATGCTGGATTTTTACATGACCTTGGGTGACGGATTCCGAATATCTGTAATTTTCTCGGCCACTGACGGTCCGAGGTCGTTCCTGCTGGCCAGATTCATTCGCCTGGGCCTCCTATAGACAATGCACTTTGATTTATTGCGCTATCTATAATAGCACCCGAGATATCACCAGATATTTGCTGGATTTTTACATGATCTTGGGTGACGGATTCCGAATATCTGTAATTTTCTCGGCCACTGGTGGTCCGAGGTCGTTCCTGCGGCACAGATTCATTCGCCTGGGCCTCCTACAGACAATGCACTCTGGTTTCTTGCGCTATCTGTAATTGCACCCGAGATATCACCAGATATATATTGGATTTTTCCCTGACCGTGAGTGTCCGGCTCCATGAGACTGTTGTTTTCTCGGCCCCTGGTGGTCCGAGGTCGTTCCCGCTGGCCAGATTCATGCGCCTGGGCCTCCTACAGACAGTGCACTTTGGTTTATTGCGATATCTGTAATAGCACCCGAGATATCACCAGATATATATTGGATTTTCCACTGACCCTGAGTGTCCGGCCCCGTGAGTCGGTGGTTTTCTCGGCCCCTGGTGGTCCTAGGTCGTTCCCGCTGACCAGATTCATTCGCCAGGGCCTCCTACAGACAATGCACTTTGGTTTATTGCGCTATCTCTAATAGCACCCGAGATATCACCAGATATTTGCTGGATTTTTACATGACCTTGGGTTAGGGATTCCGAATATCTGTAATTTTCTCGGCCACTGGTGGTCCGAGGTCGTTCCTGCGGCACAGAATCATTCGCAAGGGCCTCCTACAGACAATGCACTTTGGTTTATTGCGCTATCTGTAATAGCACCCGAGATATCACCAGATATATATTGGATTTTCCCCTGACCCTGAGTGTCCGGCCCCATGAGACTGTGGTTTTCTCGGCCCCTGGTGTTCCGAGGTCGTTCCCGCTGGCCAGATTCATGCGCCTGGGCCTCCTACAGACAATGCACTTTGATTTATTGCGCTATCTCAAATAGCACCCGAGATATCACCAGATATATATTGGATTTTTCCCTGACCCTGAGTGTCCGGGGCCATGAGACGGTGGTTTTCTTGGCCCCTGGTGGTCCGAGGTCGTTCCCGCTGCACAGATGCATGCGCCAGGGCCTCCTTCAGATAATTCACTTTGGTTTATTGCGCTATCTCTAATAGCACCCGAGATATCACCAGATATATATTGGATTTTCCCCTGACCCTGAGTGTCCGGACCCATGAGACGGTGGTTTTCTCGGCCCCTGGTGGTCCGAGGTCGTTCCCGCTGCCCAGATTCATGCGCCAGGGCCTCCTACAGACAGTGCACTTTGGTTTATTGCGATATCTGTAATAGCACCCGAGATATCACCAGATATATATTGGATTTTTCCCTGACCCTGAGTGTCCGGCCCCATGAGACGGTCGTTTTCTCGGCCCCTGGTGGTCCGAGGTCGTTCCCGCTGCACAGATTCATACGCCAGGGCCTACTGCAGATAATTCACTTTGATTTATTGCGCTATCTGTAATAGCACCCGAGATATCACCACACATATATTGGATTTTTCACTGACCCTGAGTGTCCGGCCCCATGAGACGGTGGTTTTCTCGGTCCCTGGTGTTCCGAGGTCGTTCCCGCTGCACAGATTCATGCGCCAGGGCCTCCTACAGACAATGCACTTTGATTTATTGCGCTATCTCTAATAGCACCCGAAATATCACCAGATATATATTGGATTTTCCCCTGACCCTGAGTGTCCGGCCCCATGAGACTGTGGTTTTCTCGGCCCCTGGTGGTCCGAGGTCGTTCCCGCTGCACAGATTCATGCGCCAGGGCCTCATACAGACAATGCACTTTGATTTATTGCGCTATCTCTAATAGCACCCGAGATATCACCATATACATATTGGATATTCCCCTGACCCTGAGTGTCCGGCCCCATGAGACGGTGGCTTTCTCGGCCCCTGGTAGTCCGAGGTCGTTCCTGCTGATCAGATTAATACGCTAGGCCCTCCTGCAGATAATTCACTTTGGTATATTGCGCTATCTCTAATAGCACCCGAGATGTCACCAGATATATATTGGATTTTTCCCTGACCCTGAGTGTCCGGCCCCATGAGACGGTCGTTTTCTCGGCCCCTGGTGGTCCGAGGTCGTTCCCGCTGCACAGATTCATGCGCCAGGGCCTCCTGCAGATAATTCACTTTGGTTTATTGCGCTATCTCTAATAGCACCCGAGATATCACCACATATATATTGGATTTTTCACTGACCCTGAGTGTCCGGCCCCATGAGACTGTGGTTTTCTCGGCCCCTGGTGGTCCGAGGTCGTTCCCGCTGCACAGATGCATGCGCCAGGGCCTCCTGCAGATAATTCACTTTGGTTTATTGCGCTATCTCTAATAGCACCCGAGATATCACCAGATATATATTGGATTTTCCCCTGACCCTGAGTGTCCGGCCCCATGAGACTGTGGTTTTCCCGGCCCCTGGTGGTCCGAGGTCGTTCCCGCTGCACAGATTCATGCGCCAGGGCCTCCTCCCGACAATGCACTTTGATTTATTGGGCTATCTGTAATAGCACCCGAGATATCACCAGATAAATATTGGATTTTACCCTGAACCTGAGTGTGCGGCCCCATGAGACTGTGGTTTTCTCGGCCCCTGGTGGTCCGAGGTCGTTCCAGCTGGCCAGATTTATTCGCCTGGGCCTCCTACAGACAATGCACTTTGATTTATTGCGCTATCTGTAATAGCACCCGAGATATCACCAGATATATATTGGATTTTTCCCTGACCCTGAGTGTCCGGCCCCATGAGACGGTGGTTTACTCGGCCCCTGGTGGTCGGAGGTCGTTCCTGCTAGCCAGATTCATTCGCCTGGGCCTCCTACAGACAATGCACTTTGATTTATTGCGCTATCTCTAATAGCACCCGAGATATCACCAGATATATATTGGAGTTTTCCCTGACCCTGAGTGTCCGGCGCCATGAGACGGTGGTTTTCTTGGCCCCTGGTGGTCCGATGTCGTTCCCGCTGCACAGATGCATGCGCCAGGGCCTCCTTCAGATAATTCACTTTGGTTTATTGCGCTATCTATAATAGCACCCGAGATATCACCAGATATATATTGGATTTTCCCCTGACCCTGAGTGTCCGGACCCATGAGACGGTGGTTTTCTCGGCCCCTGGTGGTCCGAGGTCGTTCCCGCTGCCCAGATTCATGCGCCAGGGCCTCCTACAGACAGTGCACTTTGGTTTATTGCGCTATCTCTAATAGCACGCGAGATATCACCAGATATATATTGGATTTTCCACTGACCCTGAGTGTCCGGCCCCGTGAGTCGGTGGTTTTCTCGGCCCCTGGTGGTCCTAGGTCGTTCCCGCTGACCAGATTCATTCGCCAGGGCCTCCTACAGACAATGCACTTTGGTTTATTGCGCTATCTCTAATAGCACCCGAGATATCACCAGATATTTGCTGGATTTTTACATGACCTTGGGTTAGGGATTCCGAATATCTGTAATTTTCTCGGCCACTGGTGGTCCGAGGTCGTTCCTGCGGCACAGAATCATTCGCAAGGGCCTCCTACAGACAATGCACTTTGGTTTATTGCGCTATCTGTAATAGCACCCGAGATATCACCAGATATATATTGGATTTTCCCCTGACCCTGAGTGTCCGTCCCCATGAGACTGTGGTTTTCTCGGCCCCTGGTGTTCCGAGGTCGTTCCCGCTGGCCAGATTCATGCGCCTGGGCCTCCTACAGACAATGCACTTTGATTTATTGCGCTATCTCAAATAGCACCCGAGATATCACCAGATATATATTGGATTTTTCCCTGACCCTGAGTGTCCGGCGCCATGAGACGGTGGTTTTCTTGGCCCCTGGTGGTCCGAGGTCGTTCCCGCTGCACAGATGCATGCGCCAGGGCCTCCTTCAGATAATTCACTTTGGTTTATTGCGCTATCTCTAATAGCACCCGAGATATCACCAGATATATATTGGATTTTCCCCTGACCCTGAGTGTCCGGACCCATGAGACGGTGGTTTTCTCGGCCCCTGGTGGTCCGAGGTCGTTCCCGCTGCCCAGATTCATGCGCCAGGGCCTCCTACAGACAGTGCACTTTGGTTTATTGCGATATCTGTAATAGCACCCGAGATATCACCAGATATATATTGGATTTTTCCCTGACCCTGAGTGTCCGGCCCCATGAGACGGTCGTTTTCTCGGCCCCTGGTGGTCCGAGGTCGTTCCCGCTGCACAGATTCATACGCCAGGGCCTACTGCAGATAATTCACTTTGATTTATTGCGCTATCTGTAATAGCACCCGAGATATCACCACATATATATTGGATTTTTCACTGACCCTGAGTGTCCGGCCCCATGAGACGGTGGTTTTCTCGGTCCCTGGTGTTCCGAGGTCGTTCCCGCTGCACAGATTCATGCGCCAGGGCCTCCTACAGACAATGCACTTTGATTTATTGCGCTATCTCTAATAGCACCCGAAATATCACCAGATATATATTGGATTTTCCCCTGACCCTGAGTGTCCGGCCCCATGAGACTGTGGTTTTCTCGGCCCCTGGTGGTCCGAGGTCGTTCCCGCTGCACAGATTCATGCGCCAGGGCCTCATACAGACAATGCACTTTGATTTATTGCGCTATCTCTAATAGCACCCGAGATATCACCATATACATATTGGATATTCCCCTGACCCTGAGTGTCCGGCCCCATGAGACGGTGGCTTTCTCGGCCCCTGGTGGTCCGAGGTCGTTCCTGCTGATCAGATTAATACGCTAGGCCCTCCTGCAGATAATTCACTTTGGTATATTGCGCTATCTCTAATAGCACCCGAGATGTCACCAGATATATATTGGATTTTTCCCTGACCCTGAGTGTCCGGCCCCATGAGACGGTCGTTTTCTCGGCCCCTGGTGGTCCGAGGTCGTTCCCGCTGCACAGATTCATGCGCCAGGGCCTCCTGCAGATAATTCACTTTGGTTTATTGCGCTATCTCTAATAGCACCCGAGATATCACCACATATATATTGGATTTTTCACTGACCCTGAGTGTCCGGCCCCATGAGACTGTGGTTTTCTCGGCCCCTGGTGGTCCGAGGTCGTTCCCGCTGCACAGATGCATGCGCCAGGGCCTCCTGCAGATAATTCACTTTGGTTTATTGCGCTATCTCTAATAGCACCCGAGATATCACCAGATATATATTGGATTTTCCCCTGACCCTGAGTGTCCGGCCCCATGAGACTGTGGTTTTCCCGGCCCCTGGTGGTCCGAGGTCGTTCCCGCTGCACAGATTCATGCGCCAGGGCCTCCTCCCGACAATGCACTTTGATTTATTGGGCTATCTGTAATAGCACCCGAGATATCACCAGATAAATATTGGATTTTACCCTGAACCTGAGTGTGCGGCCCCATGAGACTGTGGTTTTCTCGGCCCCTGGTGGTCCGAGGTCGTTCCAGCTGGCCAGATTTATTCGCCTGGGCCTCCTACAGACAATGCACTTTGATTTATTGCGCTATCTGTAATAGCACCCGAGATATCACCAGATATATATTGGATTTTTCCCTGACCCTGAGTGTCCGGCCCCATGAGACGGTGGTTTACTCGGCCCCTGGTGGTCGGAGGTCGTTCCTGCTAGCCAGATTCATTCGCCTGTGCCTCCTACAGACAATGCACTTTGATTTATTGCGCTATCTCTAATAGCACCCGAGATATCACCAGATATATATTGGAGTTTTCCCTGACCCTGAGTGTCCGGCGCCATGAGACGGTGGTTTTCTTGGCCCCTGGTGGTCCGAGGTCGTTCCCGCTGCACAGATGCATGCGCCAGGGCCTCCT
Source organism: Nomia melanderi (assembly GCF_051020985.1). Classification (NCBI taxonomy): domain Eukaryota; kingdom Metazoa; phylum Arthropoda; class Insecta; order Hymenoptera; family Halictidae; genus Nomia; species Nomia melanderi. The sequence goes on from NW_027475142.1 coordinate 278,943, forward strand.
TCAGATAATTCACTTTGGTTTATTGCGCTATCTATAATAGCACCCGAGATATCACCAGATATATATTGGATTTTCCCCTGACCCTGAGTGTCCGGACCCATGAGACGGTGGTTTTCTCGGCCCCTGGTGGTCCGAGGTCGTTCCCGCTGCCCAGATTCATGCGCCAGGGCCTCCTACAGACAGTGCACTTTGGTTTATTGCGATATCTGTAATAGCACCCGAGATATCACCAGATATATATTGGATTTTTCCCTGACCCTGAGTGTCCGGCCCCATGAGACGGTCGTTTTCTAGGCCCCTGGTGGTCCGAGGTCGTTCCCGCTGCACAGATTCATGCGCCAGGGCCTACTGCAGATAATTCACTTTGATTTATTGCGCTATCTGTAATAGCACCCGAGATATCACCACATATATATTGGATTTTTCACTGACCCTGAGTGTCCGACCCCATGAGACGGTGGTTTTCTCGGTCCCTGGTGTTCCGAGGTCGTTCCCGCTGCACAGATTCATGCGCCAGGGTCTCCTACAGATAATGCACTTTGATTTATTGCGCTATCTGTAATAGCACCCGAGATATCACCAGATATATATTGGATTTTCCCCTGACCCTGAGTGTCCGGCCCCATGAGACTGTGGTTTTCTCGGCCCCTGGTGGTCCGAGGTCGTTCCCGCTGCACAGATGCATGCGCCAGGGCCTCCTGCAGATAATTCACTTTGGTTTATTGCGCTATCTCTAATAGCACCCGAGATATCACCAGATATATATTGGATTTTCCCCTGACCCTGAGTGTCCGGCCCCATGAGACTGTGGTTTTCCCGGCCCCTGGTGGTCCGAGGTCGTTCCCGCTGCACATATTCATGCGCCAGGGCCTCCTACCGACAATGCACTTTTATTTATTGGGCTATCTGTAATAGCACCCGAGATATCACCAGATAAATATTGGATTTTACCCTGACCCTGAGTGTCCGGCCCCATGAGACTGTGGTTTTCTCGGCCCCTGGTGGTCCGAGGTCGTTCCCGCTGGCCAGATTCATGCGCCTGGGCCTCCTACAGGCAATGCACTTTGATTTATTGCGCTATCTCAAATAGCACCCGAGATATCACCAGATATATAATGGATTTTTCCCTGACCCTGAGTGTCCGGCGCCATGAGACGGTGGTTTTCTTGGCCCCTGGTGGTCCGAGGTCGTTCCCGCTGCACAGATGCATGCGCCAGGGCCTCCTGCAGATAATTCACTTTGGTTTATTGCGCTATCTCTAATAGCACCCGAGATATCACCAGATATATATTGGATTTTCCCCTGACCCTGAGTGTCCGGCCCCATGAGACTGTGGTTTTCCCGGCCCCTGGTGGTCCGAGGTCGTTCCCGCTGCACAGATTCATGCGCCAGGGCCTCCTACCGACAATGCACTTTGATTTATTGGGCTATCTGTAATAGCACCCGAGATATCACCAGATAAATATTGGATTTTACCCTGAACCTGAGTGTGCGGCCCCATGAGACTGTGGTTTTCTCGGCCCCTGGTGGTCCGAGGTCGTTCCAGCTGGCCAGATTTATTCGCCTGGGCCTCCTACAGACAATGGACTTTGATTTATTGCGCTATCTGTAATAGCACCCGAGATATCACCAGATATATATTGGATTTTTCCCTGACCCTGAGTGTCCGGCCCCATGAGACGGTGGTTTACTCGGCCCCTGGTGGTCGGAGGTCGTTCCTGCTGGCCAGATTCATTCGCCTGGGCCTCCTACAGACAATGCACTTTGATTTTTTGCGCTATCTCTAATAGCACCCGAGATATCACCAGATATTTGATGGATTTTTACATGATCTTGGGTGACGGATTCCGAATATCTGTAATTTTCTCGGCCACTGGTGGTCCGAGGTCGTTCCTGCGGCACAGAATCATTCGCAAGGGCCTCCTACAGACAATGCACTTTGGTTTATTGCGCTATCTGTAATAGCACCCGAGATATCACCAGATATATATTGGATTTTCCCCTGACCCTGAGTGTCCGGCCCCATGAGACTGTGGTTTTCTCGGCCCCTGGTGGTCCGAGGTCGTTCCCGCTGGCCAGATTCATGCGCCTGGGCCTCCTACAGACAATGCACTTTGATTTATTGCGCTATCTCAAATAGCACCCGAGATATCACCAGATATATATTGGATTTTTCCCTGACCCTGAGTGTCCGGCGCCATGAGACGGTGGTTTTCTTGGCCCCTGGTGGTCCGAGGTCGTTCCCGCTGCACAGGTGCATACGCCAGGGCCTCCTTCAGATAATTCACTTTGGTTTATTGCGCTATCTCTAATAGCACCCGAGATATCACCAGATATATATTGGATTTTCCCCTGACCCTAAGTGTCGGGACCCATGAGACGGTGGTTTTCTCGGCCCCTGGTGGTCCGAGGTCGTTCCCGCTGCCCAGATTCATGCGCCAGGGCCTCCTACAGACAGTGCACTTTGGTTTATTGCGCTATCTGTAATAGCACCCGAGATATCACCAGATATATATTGGATTTTTCCCTGACCCTGAGTGTCCGGCTTCATGAGACGGTGATTTTCTCGTCCCCTGGTGGTCCGACGTCGTTCCCGCTGCCCAGATTCATGCGCCAGGGCCTCCTACAGACAATGCGCTTTGGTTTATTGCGCTATCTGTAATAGCACCCGAGATATCACCAGATATATGCTGGATTTTTACATGACCTTGGGTGACGGATTCCGAATATCTGTAATTTTCTCGGCCACTGCTGGTCCGAGGTCGTTCCTGCTGGCCAGATTCATTCGCCTGGGCCTCCTACAGACAATGCACTTTGATTTATTGCGCTATCTCTAATAGCACCCGAGATATCACCAGATATTTGCTGGATTTTTACATGATCTTGGCTGACGGATTCCGAATATCTGTAATTTTCTCGGCCACTGGTGGTCCGAGGTCGTTCCTGCGGCACAGGTTCATTCGCAAGGGCCTCCTACAGACAATGCACTTTGATTTATTGCGCTATCTGTAATAGCACCCGAGATATCACCAGATATATATTGGATTTTTCCCTGACCCTGAGTGTCCGGCTCCATGAGACTGTGGTTTTCTCGGCCCCTGGTGGTCCGAGGTCGTTCCCGCTGGCCAGATTCATGCGCCTGGGCCTCCTACAGACAATGCACTTTGATTTAGTGCGCTATCTCTAATAGCACCCGAGATATCACCAGATATATATTGGATTTTTCCCTGACCCTGAGTGTCCGGCGCCATGAGACGGTGGTTTTCTTGGCCCCTGGTGGTCCGAGGTCGTTCCCGCTGCACAGATGCTCGCGCCAGGGCCTCCTGCAGATAATTCACTTTGGTTTATTGCGCTATCTCTAATAGCACGCGAGATATCACCAGATATATATTGGATTTTCCCCTCACCCTGAGTGTCCGGCCCCGTGAGTCGGTGGTTTTCTCGGCCCCTGGTGGTCCTAGGTCGTTCCCGCTGACCAGATTCATTCGCCAGGGCCTCCTACAGACAATGCACTTTGGTTTATTGCGCTATCTCTAATAGCACCCGAGATATCACCAGATATTTGCTGGATTTTTACATGACCTTGGGTTAGGGATTCCGAATATCTGTAATTTTCTCGGCCACTGGTGGTCCGTGGTCGTTCCTGCGGCACAGAATCATTCGCAAGGGCCTCCTACAGACAATGCACTTTGGTTTATTGCGCTATCTGTAATAGCACCCGAGATATCACCAGATATATATTGGATTTTCCCCTGACCCTGAGTGTCCGGCCCCATGAGACTGTGGTTTTCCCGGCCCCTGGTGGTCCGAGGTCGTTCCCGCTGGCCAGATTCATGCGCCTGGGCCTCCTACAGACAATGCACTTTGGTTTATTGCGCTATCTCAAATAGCACCCGAGATATCACCAGATATATATTGGATTTTTCCCTGACCCTGAGTGTCCGGCGCCATGAGACGGTGGTTTTCTTGGCCCCTGGTGGTCCGAGGTCGTTCCCGCTGCACAGATGCATGCGCCAGGGCCTCCTTCAGATAATTCACTTTGGTTTATTGCGCTATCTATAATAGCACCCGAGATATCACCAGATATATATTGGATTTTCCCCTGACCCTGAGTGTCCGGACCCATGAGACGGTGGTTTTCTCGGCCCCTGGTGGTCCGAGGTCGTTCCCGCTGCCCAGATTCATGCGCCAGTGCCTCCTACAGACAGTGCACTTTGGTTTATTGCGATATCTGTAATAGCACCCGAGATATTACCAGATATATATTGGATTTTTCCCTGACCCTGAGTGTCCGGCCCCATGAGACGGTCGTTTTCTCTGCCCCTGGTGGTCCGAGGTCGTTCCCGCTGCACAGATTCATGCGCCAGGGCCTCCTGCAGATAATGCACTTTGATTTATTGCGCTATCTGTAATAGCACCCGAGATATCACCACATATATATTGGATTTTTCACTGACCCTGAGTGTCCGGCCCCATGAGGCGGTGGTTTTCTCGGTCCCTGGTGTTCCGAGGTCGTTACCGCTGCACAGATTCATTCGCCTGGGCCTCCTACAGACAATGCACTTTGATTTATTAAGCTATCTGTAATAGCACCCGAGATATCACCAGATATATATTGGATTTTCCCCTGACCCTGAGTGTCCGGCCCCATGAGACTGTGGTTTTCTCGGCCCCTGGTGGTCCGAGGTCGTTCCCGCTGGCCAGATTCATGCGCCTGGGCCTCCTACAGACAATGCACTTTGATTTATTGCGCTATCTCTAATAGCACCCGAGATATCACCAGATATATATTGGATTTTTCCCTGACCCTGAGTGTCCGGCGCCATGAGACGGTGGTTTTCTTGGCCCCTGGTGGTCCGAGGTCGTTCCCGCTGCACAGATGCATGCGCCAGGGCCTCCTGCAGATAATTCACTTTGGTTTATTGCGCTATCTCTAATAGCACCCGAGATATCACCAGATATATATTGGATTTTCCCCTGACCCTGAGTGTCCGGCCCCATGAGACGGTGGTTTACTCGGCCCCTGGTGGTCGGAGGTCGTTCCAGCTGGCCAGATTTATTCGCCTGGGCCTCCTACAGCCAATGCACTTTGATTTATTGCGCTATCTGTAATAGCACCCGAGATATCACCAGATATATATTGGATTTTTCCCTGACCCTGAGTGTCCTGCCCCATGGGACGGTGGTTTTCTCGGCCCCTGGTGGTCCGAGGTCGTTCCCGTTGCACAGATTCATGCGCGAGGGCCTCCTGCAGATAATTCACTTTGGTTTATTGCGCTATCTCTAATAGCACCCGAGATATCACCAGATATATATTGGATTTTTCACTGAACCTGAGTGTCCTGCCCCATGAGACTGTGGTTTTCTCGGCCCCTGGTCGTCCGAGGTCGCTCCCGCTGCACAGATACATGCGCCAGGGCCTCCTACAGGTTATGCACTTTGATTTATTGCGCTATCTGTAATAGCACCCGAGATATCACCAGATCTATATTGGATTTTCCCCTGACCCTGAGTGTCCGGCCCCATGAGACTGTGGTTTTCTCGGCCCCTGGTGGTCCGAGGTCGTTCCCGTTGCACAGATTCATGCGCGAGGGCCTCCTGCAGATAATTCACTTTGGTTTATTGCGCTATCTCTAATAGCACCCGAGATATCACCAGATATATATTGGATTTTTCACTGACCCTGAGCGTCCGGCCCCATGAGACGGTCGTTTTCTCGGCCCCTGGTGGTCCGAGGTCGTTCCCGCTGCACAGGTTCATGCGCCAGGGTCTCCTACAGACAATGCACTTTGATTTATTGCGCTATCTGTATTAGCACCCGAGATATCACCACATATATATTGGATTTTTCACTGACCCTGTGTGTCCGGCCCCATGAGACGGTGGTTTACTCGGCCCCTGGTGGTCGGAGGTCGTTCCAGCTGGCCAGATTTATTCGCCTGGGCCTCCTACAGCCAATGCACTTTGATTTATTGCGCTATCTGTAATAGCACCCGAGATATCACCAGATATATATTGGATTTTTCCCTGACCCTGAGTGTCCGGCCCCATGAGACGGTGGTTTACTCGGCCCCTGGTGGTCTGAGAACGTTCCCGCTGCACAGGTTCATGCGCCAGCGTCTCCTACAGACAATGCACTTTGATTTATTGCGCTATCTGTAATAGCACCCGAGATATCACCAGATATATATTGGATTTTTCACTGACCCTGAGTGTCCTGCCCCATGAGACGGTGGTTTTCTCGGCCCCTGGTGTTCCGAGGTCGTTCCCGCTGCACAGATTCATGCGCCAGGGCCTCCTACAGACAATGCACTTTGATTTATTGCGCTATCTCTAATAGCACCCGAGATATCACCAGATATATATTGGATTTTCCCCTGACCCTGAGTGTCCGGCCCCATGAGACTGTGGTTTTCTCGGCCCCTGGTCGTCCGAGGTCGTTCCCGCTGCACAGATACATGCGCCAGGGCCTCCTACAGGTAATGCACTTTGATTTATTGCGCTATCTGTAATAGCACCCGAGATATCACCAGATCTATATTGGATTTTCCCCTGACCCTGAGTGTCCGGCCCCATGAGACTGTGGTTTTCTCGGCCCCTGGTGGTCCGAGGTCGTTCCCGTTGCACAGATTCATGCGCGAGGGCCTCCTACAGACAATGCACTTTGATTTATTGCGCTATCTCTAATAGCACCCGAGATATCACCAGATATTTGCTGGATTTTTACATGATCTTGGGTGACGGATTCCGAATATCTGTAATTTTCTCGGCCACTGGTGGTCCGAGGTCGTTCCTGCGGCACAGATTCATTCGCAAGGGCCTCCTACAGACAATGCACTTTGGTTTCTTGCGCTATCTCTAATAGCACGCGAGATATCACCAGATATATATTGGATTTTCCCCTGACCCTGAGTGTCGGCCCCGTGAGTCGGTGGTTTTCTCGGCCCCTGGTGGTCCTAGGTCGTTCCCGCTGACCAGATTCATTCGCCAGGGCCTCCTACAGACAATGCACTTTGGTTTATTGCGCTATCTCTAATAGCACCCGAGATATCACCAGATATTTGCTGGATTTTTACATGACCTTGGGTTAGGGATTCCGAATATCTGTAATTTTCTCGGCCACTGGTGGTCCGAGGTCGTTCCTGCGGCACAGAATCATTCGCAAGGGCCTCCTACAGACAATGCACTTTGGTTTATTGCGCTATCTGTAATAGCACCCGAGATATCACCAGATATATATTGGATTTTCCCCTGACCCTGAGTGTCCGGCCCCATGAGACTGTGGTTTTCTCGGCCCCTGGTGGTCCGAGGTCGTTCCCGCTGGCCAGATTCATGCGCCAGGGCCTCCTACAGACAGTGCACTTTGGTTTATTGCGATATCTGTAATAGCACCCGAGATATCACCAGATATATATTGGATTTTTCCCTGACCCTGAGTGTCCGGCCCCATGAGACGGTCGTTTTCTCGGCCCCTGGTGGTCCGAGGTCGTTCCCGCTGCACAGATTCATGCGCCAGGGCCTCCTGCAGATAATTCACTTTGGTTTATTGCGCTATCTCTAATAGCACCCGAGATATCACCACATATATATTGGATTTTTCACTGACCCTGAGTGTCCGGCCCCATGAGGCGGTGGTTTTCTCGGTCCCTGGTGTTCCGAGGTCGTTCCCGCTGCACAGATTCATGCGCCAGGGCCTCCTACAGACAATGCACTTTGATTTATTGCGCTATCTCTAATAGCACCCGAAATATCACCAGATATATATTGGATTTTCCCCTGACCCTGAGTGTCCGGCCCCATGAGACGGTGGCTTTCTCGGCCCCTGGTGGTCCGAGGTCGTTCCTGCTGATCAGATTAATACGCTAGGCCCTCCTGCAGATAATTCACTTTGGTATATTGCGCTATCTCTAATAGCACCCGAGATGTCACCAGATATATATTGGATTTTTCCCTGACCCTGACAATCCGGCCCCATGAGACGGTGATTTTCTCGGCCCCTAGTGGTCCGAGGTCGATTCCGCTGCACAGATTCATGCGCCAGGGCCTCCTACCGACAATGCACTTTGATTTATTGGGCTATCTGTAATAGCACCCGAGATATCACCAGATAAATATTGGATTTTACCCTGAACCTGAGTGTGCGGCCCCATGAGACTGTGGTTTTCTCGGCCCCTGGTGGTCCGAGGTCGTTCCAGCTGGCCAGATTTATTCGCCTGGGCCTCCTACAGACAATGCACTTTGATTTATTGCGCTATCTGTAATAGCACCCGAGATATCACCAGATATATATTGGATTTTTCCCTGACCCTGAGTGTCCTGCCCCATGGGACGGTGGTTTTCTCGGCCCCTGGTGGTCCGAGGTCGTTCCCGTTGCACAGATTCATGCGCGAGGGCCTCCTGCAGATAATTCACTTTGGTTTATTGCGCTATCTCTAATAGCACGCGAGATATCACCAGATATATATTGGATTTTCCCCTGACCCTGAGTGTCCGGCCCCGTGAGTCGGTGGTTTTCTCGGCCCCTGGTGGTCCTAGGTCGTTCCCGCTGACCAGATTCATTCGCCAGGGCCTCCTACAGACAATGCACTTTGGTTTATTGCGCTATCTCTAATAGCACCCGAGATATCACCAGATATTTGCTGGATTTTTACATGACCTTGGGTTAGGGATTCCGAATATCTGTAATTTTCTCGGCCACTGGTGGTCCGAGGTCGTTCCTGCGGCAAAGAATCATTCGCAAGGGCCTCCTACAGACAATGCACTTTGGTTTATTGCGCTATCTGTAATAGCACCCGAGATATCACCAGATATATATTGGATTTTCCCCTGACCCTGAGTGTCCGGCCCCATGAGACTGTGGTTTTCTCGGCCCCTGGTGGTCCGAGGTCGTTCCCGCTGGCCAGATTCATGCGCCAGGGCCTCCTACAGACAGTGCACTTTGGTTTATTGCGATATCTGTAATAGCACCCGAGATATCACCAGATATATATTGGATTTTTCCCTGACCCTGAGTGTCCGGCCCCATGAGACGGTCGTTTTCTCGGCCCCTGGTGGTCCGAGGTCGTTCCCGCTGCACAGATTCATGCGCCAGGGCCTCCTGCAGATAATTCACTTTGGTTTATTGCGCTATCTCTAATAGCACCCGAGATATCACCACATATATATTGGATTTTTCACTGACCCTGAGTGTCCGGCCCCATGAGGCGGTGGTTTTCTCGGTCCCTGGTGTTCCGAGGTCGTTCCCGCTGCACAGATTCATGCGCCAGGGCCTCCTACAGACAATGCACTTTGATTTATTGCGCTATCTCTAATAGCACCCGAAATATCACCAGATATATATTGGATTTTCCCCTGACCCTGAGTGTCCGGCCCCATGAGACGGTGGCTTTCTCGGCCCCTGGTGGTCCGAGGTCGTTCCTGCTGATCAGATTAATACGCTAGGCCCTCCTGCAGATAATTCACTTTGGTATATTGCGCTATCTCTAATAGCACCCGAGATGTCACCAGATATATATTGGATTTTTCCCTGACCCTGACAATCCGGCCCCATGAGACGGTGATTTTCTCGGCCCCTAGTGGTCCGAGGTCGATTCCGCTGCACAGATTCATGCGCCAGGGCCTCCTACCGACAATGCACTTTGATTAATTGGGCTATCTGTAATAGCACCCGAGATATCACCAGATAAATATTGGATTTTACCCTGAACCTGAGTGTGCGGGCCCATGAGACTGTGGTTTTCTCGGCCCCTGGTGGTCCGAGGTCGTTCCAGCTGGCCAGATTTATTCGCCTGGGCCTCCTACAGACAATGCACTTTGATTTATTGCGCTATCTGTAATAGCACCCGAGATATCACCAGATATATATTGGATTTTTCCCTGACCCTGAGTGTCCTGCCCCATGGGACGGTGGTTTTCTCGGCCCCTGGTGGTCCGAGGTCGTTCCCGTTGCACAGATTCATGCGCGAGAGCCTCCTGCAGATAATTCACTTTGGTTTATTGCGCTATCTCTAATAGCACCCGAGATATCACCAGATATATATTGGATTTTTCACTGAACCTGAGTGTCCGGCCCCATGAGACTGTGGTTTTCTCGGCCCCTGGTGGTCCGAGGTCGTTCCCGTTGCACAGATTCATGCGCGAGGGCCTCCTGCAGATAATTCACTTTGGTTTATTGCGCTATCTCTAATAGCACCCGAGATATCACCAGATATATATTGGATTTTTCACTGACCCTGAGCGTCCGGCCCCATGAGACGGTCGTTTTCTCGGCCCCTGGTGGTCCGAGGTCCTTCCCGCTGCACAGGTTCATGCGCCAGGGTCTCCTACAGACAATGCACTTTGATTTATTGCGCTATCTGTATTAGCACCCGAGATATCACCACATATATATTGGATTTTCCCCTGACCCTGAGTGTCCGGCCCCATGAGACTGTGGTTTTCCCGGCCCCTGGTGGTCCGAGGTCGTTCCCGCTGCACAGATTCATGCGCCAGGGCCTCCTACCGACAATGCACTTTGATTTATTGGGCTATCTGTAATAGCACCCGAGATATCACCAGATAAATATTGGATTTTACCCTGAACCTGAGTGTGCGGCCCCATGAGACTGTGGTTTTCTCGGCCCCTGGTGGTCCGAGGTCGTTCCAGCTGGCCAGATTTATTCGCCTGGGCCTCCTACAGACAATGCACTTTGATTTATTGCGCTATCTGTAATAGCACCCGAGATATCACCAGATATATATTGGATTTTTCCCTGACCCTGAGTGTCCTGCCCCATGGGACGGTGGTTTTCTCGGCCCCTGGTGGTCCGAGGTCGTTCCCGCTGCACAGATGCTCGCGCCAGGGCCTCCTGCAGATAATTCACTTTGGTTTATTGCGCTATCTCTAATAGCACGCGAGATATCACCAGATATATATTGGATTTTCCCCTCACCCTGAGTGTCCGGCCCCGTGAGTCGGTGGTTTTCTCGGCCCCTGGTGGTCCTAGGTCGTTCCCGCTGACCAGATTCATTCGCCAGGGCCTCCTACAGACAATGCACTTTGGTTTATTGCGCTATCTCTAATAGCACCCGAGATATCACCAGATATTTGCTGGATTTTTACATGACCTTGGGTTAGGGATTCCGAATATCTGTAATTTTCTCGGCCACTGGTGGTCCGTGGTCGTTCCTGCGGCACAGAATCATTCGCAAGGGCCTCCTACAGACAATGCACTTTGGTTTATTGCGCTATCTGTAATAGCACCCGAGATATCACCAGATATATATTGGATTTTCCCCTGACCCTGAGTGTCCGGCCCCATGAGGCTGTGGTTTTCCCGGCCCCTGGTGGTCCGAGGTCGTTCCCGCTGGCCAGATTCATGCGCCTGGGCCTCCTACAGACAATGCACTTTGGTTTATTGCGCTATCTCAAATAGCACCCGAGATATCACCAGATATATATTGGATTTTTCCCTGACCCTGAGTGTCCGGCGCCATGAGACGGTGGTTTTCTTGGCCCCTGGTGGTCCGAGGTCGTTCCCGCTGCACAGATGCATGCGCCAGGGCCTCCTTCAGATAATTCACTTTGGTTTATTGCGCTATCTATAATAGCACCCGAGATATCACCAGATATATATTGGATTTTCCCCTGACCCTGAGTGTCCGGACCCATGAGACGGTGGTTTTCTCGGCCCCTGGTGGTCCGAGGTCGTTCCCGCTGCCCAGATTCATGCGCCAGTGCCTCCTACAGACAGTGCACTTTGGTTTATTGCGATATCTGTAATAGCACCCGAGATATTACCAGATATATATTGGATTTTTCCCTGACCCTGAGTGTCCGGCCCCATGAGACGGTCGTTTTCTCTGCCCCTGGTGGTCCGAGGTCGTTCCCGCTGCACAGATTCATGCGCCAGGGCCTCCTGCAGATAATGCACTTTGATTTATTGCGCTATCTGTAATAGCACCCGAGATATCACCACATATATATTGGATTTTTCACTGACCCTGAGTGTCCGGCCCCATGAGGCGGTGGTTTTCTCGGTCCCTGGTGTTCCGAGGTCGTTACCGCTGCACAGATTCATTCGCCTGGGCCTCCTACAGACAATGCACTTTGATTTATTAAGCTATCTGTAATAGCACCCGAGATATCACCAGATATATATTGGATTTTCCCCTGACCCTGAGTGTCCGGCCCCATGAGACTGTGGTTTTCTCGGCCCCTGGTGGTCCGAGGTCGTTCCCGCTGGCCAGATTCATGCGCCTGGGCCTCCTACAGACAATGCACTTTGATTTATTGCGCTATCTCTAATAGCACCCGAGATATCACCAGATATATATTGGATTTTTCCCTGACCCTGAGTGTCCGGCGCCATGAGACGGTGGTTTTCTTGGCCCCTGGTGGTCCGAGGTCGTTCCCGCTGCACAGATGCATGCGCCAGGGCCTCCTGCAGATAATTCACTTTGGTTTATTGCGCTATCTCTAATAGCACCCGAGATATCACCAGATATATATTGGATTTTCCCCTGACCCTGAGTGTCCGGCCCCATGAGACTGTGGTTTTCCCGGCCCCTGGTGGTCCGAGGTCGTTCCCGCTGCACAGATTCATGCGCCAGGGCCTCCTACCGACAATGCACTTTGATTTATTGGGCTATCTGTAATAGCACCCGAGATATCACCAGATAAATATTGGATTTTACCCTGAACCTGAGTGTGCGGCCCCATGAGACTGTGGTTTTCTCGGCCCCTGGTGGTCCGAGGTCGTTCCAGCTGGCCAGATTTATTCGCCTGGGCCTCCTACAGACAATGCACTTTGATTTATTGCGCTATCTGTAATAGCACCCGAGATATCACCAGATATATATTGGATTTTTCCCTGACCCTGAGTGTCCTGCCCCATGGGACGGTGGTTTTCTCGGCCCCTGGTGGTCCGAGGTCGTTCCCGTTGCACAGATTCATGCGCGAGGGCCTCCTGCAGATAATTCACTTTGGTTTATTGCGCTATCTCTAATAGCACCCGAGATATCACCAGATATATATTGGATTTTTCACTGAACCTGAGTGTCCTGCCCCATGAGACTGTGGTTTTCTCGGCCCCTGGTCGTCCGAGGTCGCTCCCGCTGCACAGATACATGCGCCAGGGCCTCCTACAGGTTATGCACTTTGATTTATTGCGCTATCTGTAATAGCACCCGAGATATCACCAGATCTATATTGGATTTTCCACTGACCCTGAGTGTCCGGCCCCATGAGACTGTGGTTTTCTCGGCCCCTGGTGGTCCGAGGTCGTTCCCGTTGCACAGATTCATGCGCGAGGGCCTCCTGCAGATAATTCACTTTGGTTTATTGCGCTATCTCTAATAGCACCCGAGATATCACCAGATATATATTGGATTTTTCACTGACCCTGAGCGTCCGGCCCCATGAGACGGTCGTTTTCTCGGCCCCTGGTGGTCCGAGGTCGTTCCCGCTGCACAGGTTCATGCGCCAGGGTCTCCTACAGACAATGCACTTTGATTTATTGCGCTATCTGTATTAGCACCCGAGATATCACCACATATATATTGGATTTTTCACTGACCCTGTGTGTCCGGCCCCATGAGACGGTGGTTTACTCGGCCCCTGGTGGTCGGAGGTCGTTCCAGCTGGCCAGATTTATTCGCCTGGGCCTCCTACAGCCAATGCACTTTGATTTATTGCGCTATCTGTAATAGCACCCGAGATATCACCAGATATATATTGGATTTTTCCCTGACCCTGAGTGTCCGGCCCCATGAGACGGTGGTTTACTCGGCCCCTGGTGGTCTGAGAACGTTCCCGCTGCACAGGTTCATGCGCCAGCGTCTCCTACAGACAATGCACTTTGATTTATTGCGCTATCTGTAATAGCACCCGAGATATCACCAGATATATATTGGATTTTTCACTGACCCTGAGTGTCCTGCCCCATGAGACGGTGGTTTTCTCGGCCCCTGGTGTTCCGAGGTCGTTCCCGCTGCACAGATTCATGCGCCAGGGCCTCCTACAGACAATGCACTTTGATTTATTGCGCTATCTCTAATAGCACCCGAGATATCACCAGATATATATTGGATTTTCCCCTGACCCTGAGTGTCCGGCCCCATGAGACTGTGGTTTTCTCGGCCCCTGGTCGTCCGAGGTCGTTCCCGCTGCACAGATACATGCGCCAGGGCCTCCTACAGGTAATGCACTTTGATTTATTGCGCTATCTGTAATAGCACCCGAGATATCACCAGATCTATATTGGATTTTCCCCTGACCCTGAGTGTCCGGCCCCATGAGACTGTGGTTTTCTCGGCCCCTGGTGGTCCGAGGTCGTTCCCGTTGCACAGATTCATGCGCGAGGGCCTCCTACAGACAATGCACTTTGATTTATTGCGCTATCTCTAATAGCACCCGAGATATCACCAGATATTTGCTGGATTTTTACATGATCTTGGGTGACGGATTCCGAATATCTGTAATTTTCTCGGCCACTGGTGGTCCGAGGTCGTTCCTGCGGCACAGATTCATTCGCAAGGGCCTCCTACAGACAATGCACTTTGGTTTCTTGCGCTATCTGTAATTGCACCCGAGATATCACCAGATATATATTGGATTTTCCCCTGACCCTGAGTGTCCGGCTCCATGAGACTGTGGTTTTCTCGGCCCCTGGTGGTCCGAGGTCGTTCCCGCTGGCCAGATTCATGCGCCTGGGCCTCCTACACACAATGCACTTTGATTTAGTGCGCTATCTCTAATAGCACCCGAGATATCACCAGATATATATTGGATTTTTCCCTGACCCTGAGTGTCCGGCGCCATGAGACGGTGGTTTTCTTGGCCCCTGGTGGTCCGAGGTCGTTCCCGCTGCACAGATGCTCGCGCCAGGGCCTCCTGCAGATAATTCACTTTGGTTTATTGCGCTATCTCTAATAGCACGCGAGATATCACCAGATATATATTGGATTTTCCCCTGACCCTGAGTGTCCGGCCCCGTGAGTCGGTGGTTTTCTCGGCCCCTGGTGGTCCTAGGTCGTTCCCGCTGACCAGATTCATTCGCCAGGGCCTCCTACAGACAATGCACTTTGGTTTATTGCGCTATCTCTAATAGCACCCGAGATATCACCAGATATTTGCTGGATTTTTACATGACCTTGGGTTAGGGATTCCGAATATCTGTAATTTTCTCGGCCACTGGTGGTCCGAGGTCGTTCCTGCGGCACAGAATCATTCGCAAGGGCCTCCTACAGACAATGCACTTTGGTTTATTGCGCTATCTGTAATAGCACCCGAGATATCACCAGATATATATTGGATTTTCCCCTGACCCTGAGTGTCCGGCCCCATGAGACTGTGGTTTTCTCGGCCCCTGGTGGTCCGAGGTCGTTCCCGCTGGCCAGATTCATGCGCCAGGGCCTCCTACAGACAGTGCACTTTGGTTTATTGCGATATCTGTAATAGCACCCGAGATATCACCAGATATATATTGGATTTTTCCCTGACCCTGAGTGTCCGGCCCCATGAGACGGTCGTTTTCTCGGCCCCTGGTGGTCCGAGGTCGTTCCCGCTGCACAGATTCATGCGCCAGGGCCTCCTGCAGATAATTCACTTTGGTTTATTGCGCTATCTCTAATAGCACCCGAGATATCACCACATATATATTGGATTTTTCACTGACCCTGAGTGTCCGGCCCCATGAGGCGGTGGTTTTCTCGGTCCCTGGTGTTCCGAGGTCGTTCCCGCTGCACAGATTCATGCACCAGGGCCTCCTACAGACAATGCACTTTGATTTATTGCGCTATCTCTAATAGCACCCGAAATATCACCAGATATATATTGGATTTTCCCCTGACCCTGAGTGTCCGGCCCCATGAGACGGTGGCTTTCTCGGCCCCTGGTGGTCCGAGGTCGTTCCTGCTGATCAGATTAATACGCTAGGCCCTCCTGCAGATAATTCACTTTGGTATATTGCGCTATCTCTAATAGCACCCGAGATGTCACCAGATATATATTGGATTTTTCCCTGACCCTGACAATCCGGCCCCATGAGACGGTGATTTTCTCGGCCCCTAGTGGTCCGAGGTCGATTCCGCTGCACAGATTCATGCGCCAGGGCCTCCTACCGACAATGCACTTTGATTTATTGGGCTATCTGTAATAGCACCCGAGATATCACCAGATAAATATTGGATTTTACCCTGAACCTGAGTGTGCGGCCCCATGAGACTGTGGTTTTCTCGGCCCCTGGTGGTCCGAGGTCGTTCCAGCTGGCCAGATTTATTCGCCTGGGCCTCCTACAGACAATGCACTTTGATTTATTGCGCTATCTGTAATAGCACCCGAGATATCACCAGATATATATTGGATTTTTCCCTGACCCTGAGTGTCCTGCCCCATGGGACGGTGGTTTTCTCGGCCCCTGGTGGTCCGAGGTCGTTCCCGTTGCACAGATTCATGCGCGAGGGCCTCCTGCAGATAATTCACTTTGGTTTATTGCGCTATCTCTAATAGCACGCGAGATATCACCAGATATATATTGGATTTTCCCCTGACCCTGAGTGTCCGGCCCCGTGAGTCGGTGGTTTTCTCGGCCCCTGGTGGTCCTAGGTCGTTCCCGCTGACCAGATTCATTCGCCAGGGCCTCCTACAGACAATGCACTTTGGTTTATTGCGCTATCTCTAATAGCACCCGAGATATCACCAGATATTTGCTGGATTTTTACATGACCTTGGGTTAGGGATTCCGAATATCTGTAATTTTCTCGGCCACTGGTGGTCCGAGGTCGTTCCTGCGGCAAAGAATCATTCGCAAGGGCCTCCTACAGACAATGCACTTTGGTTTATTGCGCTATCTGTAATAGCACCCGAGATATCACCAGATATATATTGGATTTTCCCCTGACCCTGAGTGTCCGGCCCCATGAGACTGTGGTTTTCTCGGCCCCTGGTGGTCCGAGGTCGTTCCCGCTGGCCAGATTCATGCGCCAGGGCCTCCTACAGACAGTGCACTTTGGTTTATTGCGATATCTGTAATAGCACCCGAGATATCACCAGATATATATTGGATTTTTCCCTGACCCTGAGTGTCCGGCCCCATGAGACGGTCGTTTTCTCGGCCCCTGGTGGTCCGAGGTCGTTCCCGCTGCACAGATTCATGCGCCAGGGCCTCCTGCAGATAATTCACTTTGGTTTATTGCGCTATCTCTAATAGCACCCGAGATATCACCACATATATATTGGATTTTTCACTGACCCTGAGTGTCCGGCCCCATGAGGCGGTGGTTTTCTCGGTCCCTGGTGTTCCGAGGTCGTTCCCGCTGCACAGATTCATGCGCCAGGGCCTCCTACAGACAATGCACTTTGATTTATTGCGCTATCTCTAATAGCACCCGAAATATCACCAGATATATATTGGATTTTCCCCTGACCCTGAGTGTCCGGCCCCATGAGACGGTGGCTTTCTCGGCCCCTGGTGATCCGAGGTCGTTCCTGCTGATCAGATTAATACGCTAGGCCCTCCTGCAGATAATTCACTTTGGTATATTGCGCTATCTCTAATAGCACCCGAGATGTCACCAGATATATATTGGATTTTTCCCTGACCCTGACAATCCGGCCCCATGAGACGGTGATTTTCTCGGCCCCTAGTGGTCCGAGGTCGATTCCGCTGCACAGATTCATGCGCCAGGGCCTCCTACCGACAATGCACTTTGATTTATTGGGCTATCTGTAATAGCACCCGAGATATCACCAGATAAATATTGGATTTTACCCTGAACCTGAGTGTGCGGGCCCATGAGACTGTGGTTTTCTCGGCCCCTGGTGGTCCGAGGTCGTTCCAGCTGGCCAGATTTATTCGCCTGGGCCTCCTACAGACAATGCACTTTGATTTATTGCGCTATCTGTAATAGCACCCGAGATATCACCAGATATATATTGTATTTTTCCCTGACCCTGACAGTCCGGCCGCATGAGACGGAGATTTTCTCGGCCCATGCTGGTCCGAGGTCGATCCCGCTGCACAGATTCATGCGCCAGGGCCTCCAAAAGACAATGCACTTTGATTCATTGCGCTATCTGTAATAGCACCCGAGATATCACCAGATATATATTGGATTTTCCCCTGTCCCTGAGTGTCCGGCCCCATGAGACTGTGGTTTTCTCGGCCCCTGGTGGTCCGAGGTCGTTCCCGTTGCACAGATTCATGCGCCAGGGCCTCCTGCAGATAATTCACTTTGGTTTATTGCGCTATCTCTAATAGCACCCGAGATATCACCAGATATATATTGGATTTTTCACTGACCCTGAGCGTCCGGCCCCATGAGACGGTCGTTTTCTCGGCCCCTGGTGGTCTGAGAACGTTCCCGCTGCACAGGTTCATGCGCCAGCGTCTCCTACAGACAATGCACTTTGATTTATTGCGCTATCTGTAATAGCACCCGAGATATCACCAGATATATATTGGATTTTTCACTGACCCTGAGTGTCCTGCCCCATGAGACGGTGGTTTTCTCGGCCCCTGGTGTTCCGAGGTCGTTCCCGCTGCACAGATTCATGCGCCAGGGCCTCCTACAGACAATGCACTTTGATTTATTGCGCTATCTCTAATAGCACCCGAGATATCACCAGATATATATTGGATTTTCCCCTGACCCTGAGTGTCCGGCCCCATGAGACTGTGGTTTTCTCGGCCCCTGGTCGTCCGAGGTCGTTCCCGCTGCACAGATACATGCGCCAGGGCCTCCTACAGGTAATGCACTTTGATTTATTGCCCTATCTGTAATAGCACCCGAGATATCACCAGATCTATATTGGATTTTCCCCTGACCCTGAGTGTCCGGCCCCATGAGACTGTGGTTTTCTCGGCCCCTGGTGGTCCGAGGTCGTTCCCGTTGCACAGATTCATGCGCGAGGGCCTCCTGCAGATAATTCACTTTGGTTTATTGCGCTATCTCTAATAGCACCCGAGATATCACCAGATATATATTGGATTTTTCACTGACCCTGAGCGTCCGGCCCCATGAGACGGTCGTTTTCTCGGCCCCTGGTGGTCCGAGGTCGTTCCCGCTGCACAGGTTCATGCGCCAGGGTCTCCTACAGACAATGCACTTTGATTTATTGCGCTATCTCTAATAGCACCCGAGATATCACCAGATATTTGCTGGATTTTTACATGATCTTGGGTGACGGATTCCGAATATCTGTAATTTTCTCGGCCACTGGTGGTCCGAGGTCGTTCCTGCGGCACAGATTCATTCGCAAGGGCCTCCTACAGACAATGCACTTTGGTTTCTTGCGCTATCTGTAATTGCACCCGAGATATCACCAGATATATATTGGATTTTCCCCTGACCCTGAGTGTCCGGATCCATGAGACGGTGGTTTTCTCGGCCCCTGGTGGTCCGAGGTCGTTCCCGCTGCACAGATTCATTCGCCTGGGCCTCCTACAGACAATGCACTTTGATTTATTGCGCTATCTATAATAGCACCCGAGATATCACCAGATATATATTGGATTTTTCCCTGACCCTGAGTGTCCGGCTCCATGAGACTGTGGTTTTCTCGGCCCCTGGTGGTCCGAGGTCGTTCCCGCTGGCCAGATTCATGCGCCTGGGCCTCCTACAGACAATGCACTTTGATTTAGTGCGCTATCTCTAATAGCACCCGAGATATCACCAGATATATATTGGATTTTTCCCTGACCCTGAGTGTCCGGCGCCATGAGACGGTGGTTTTCTTGGCCCCTGGTGGTCCGAGGTCGTTCCCGCTGCACAGATGCTCGCGCCAGGGCCTCCTGCAGATAATTCACTTTGGTTTATTGCGCTATCTCTAATAGCACGCGAGATATCACCAGATATATATTGGATTTTCCCCTGACCCTGAGTGTCCGGCCCCGTGAGTCGGTGGTTTTCTCGGCCCCTGGTGGTCCTAGGTCGTTCCCGCTGACCAGATTCATTCGCCAGGGCCTCCTACAGACAATGCACTTTGGTTTATTGCGCTATCTCTAATAGCACCCGAGATATCACCAGATATTTGCTGGATTTTTACATGACCTTGGGTTAGGGATTCCGAATATCTGTAATTTTCTCGGCCACTGGTGGTCCGAGGTCGTTCCTGCGGCACAGAATCATTCGCAAGGGCCTCCTACAGACAATGCAATTTGGTTTATTGCGCTATCTGTAATAGCACCCGAGATATCACCAGATATATATTGGATTTTCCCCTGACCCTGAGTGTCCGGCCCCATGAGACTGTGGTTTTCTCGGCCCCTGGTGGTCCGAGGTCGTTCCCGCTGGCCAGATTCATGCGCCTGGGCCTCCTACAGACAATGCACTTTGATTTATTGCGCTATCTCAAATAGCACCCGAGATATCACCAGATATATATTGGATTTTTCCCTGACCCTGAGTGTCCGGCGCCATGAGACGGTGGTTTTCTTGGCCCCTGGTGGTCCGAGGTCGTTCCCGCTGCACAGATGCATGCGCCAGGGCCTCCTTCAGATAATTCACTTTGGTTTATTGCGCTATCTCTAATAGCACCCGAGATATCACCAGATATATATTGGATTTTCCCCTGACCCTGAGTGTCCGGACCCATGAGACGGTGGTTTTCTCAGCCCCTGGTGGTCCGAGGTCGTTCCCGCTGCCCAGATTCATGCGCCAGGGCCTCCTACAGACAGTGCACTTTGGTTTATTGCGATATCTGTAATAGCACCCGAGATATCACCAGATATATATTGGATTTTTCCCTGACCCTGAGTGTCCGGCCCCATGAGACGGTCGTTTTCTCGGCCCCTGGTGGTCCGAGGTCGTTCCCGCTGCACAGATTCATGCGCCAGGGCCTCCTGCAGATAATTCACTTTGGTTTATTGCGCTATCTCTAATAGCACCCGAGATATCACCACATATATATTGGATTTTTCACTGACCCTGAGTGTCCGGCCCCATGAGGCGGTGGTTTTCTCGGTCCCTGGTGTTCCGAGGTCGTTCCCGCTGCACAGATTCATGCGCCAGGGCCTCCTACAGACAATGCACTTTGATTTATTGCGCTATCTCTAATAGCACCCGAAATATCACCAGATATATATTGGATTTTCCCCTGACCCTGAGTGTCCGGCCCCATGAGACGGTGGCTTTCTCGGCCCCTGGTGGTCCGAGGTCGTTCCTGCTGATCAGATTAATACGCTAGGCCCTCCTGCAGATAATTCACTTTGGTATATTGCGCTATCTCTAATAGCACCCGAGATGTCACCAGATATATATTGGATTTTTCCCTGACCCTGACAATCCGGCCCCATGAGACGGTGATTTTCTCGGCCCCTAGTGGTGCGAGGTCGATTCCGCTGCACAGATTCATGCGCCAGGGCCCCCTGCAGATAATTCACCTTGGTTTAGTGCGCTATCTGTAAGAGCACCCGAGATATCACCAGATATATATTGAATTTTTCCTCGACCCTGAGTGTCCGGCCCCATGTGTCGGTGGTTTTCTCGGCCACTGGTGGTCCGAGGTCGATCCCGCGGCACAGATTTATGCGCCAGGGCCTCCTGCAGACAATGCACTTTGATTTATTTCGCTATCTCTAATAGCACCCGAGATATCACCTGATATATATTGTATTTTTCCCTGACCCTGACAATCCGGCCGCATGAGACGGAGATTTTCTCGGCCCATGCTGGTCCGAGGTCGATTCCGCTGCACAGATTCATGCGCCAGGGCCTCCAAAAGACAATGCACTTTGATTCATTGCGCTATCTGTAATAGCACCCGGGATATCACCAGATATATATTGGATTTTCCCCTGTCCCTGAGTGTCCGGCCCCATGAGACTGTGGTTTTCTCGGCCCCTGGTGGTCCGAGGTCGTTCCCCTTGAACAGATTCATGCGCCAGGGCCTCCTGCAGATGATTCACTTTGGTTTATTGCGCTATCTGTAATAGCACCCGAGATATCACCAGATCTATATTGGATTTTCCCCTGACCCTGAGTGTCCGGCCCCATGAGACTGTGGTTTTCTCGGCTCCTGGTGGTCCGAGGTCGCTCCCGTTGTACAGATTCATGCGCCAGGGCCTCCTGCAGATAATTCACTTTGGTTTATTGCGCTATCTCTAATAGCACCCGAGATATCACCAGATATATATTGGATTTTTCACTGACCCTGAGCGTCCGGCCCCATGAGAAGGTCGTTTTCTCGGCCCCTGGTGGTCCGAGGTCGTTCCCGCTGCACAGGTTCATGCGCCAGGGTCTCCTACAGACAATGCACTTTGATTTATTGCGCTATCTGTAATAGCACCCGAGATATCAACACATATATATTGGATTTTTCACTGACCCTGAGTGTCCGGCCCCATGAGACGGTGGTTTTTTCGGTCCCTGGTGTTCCGAGGTCGTTCCCGCTGCACAGATTCAGGCGCCAGGGCCTCCTATTTACAATGCACTTTGATTTATTGCGCTATCTGTAATAGCACCCGAGATATCACCAGATATATGCTGGATTTTTACATGACCTTGGGTGACGGATTCCGAATATCTATAATTTTCTCGGCCCCTGGTGGTCCGAGGTCGTTACCGCTGCACAGATTCATTCGCCTGGGCCTCCTGCAGACAATGCACTTTGATTTATTAAGCTATCTGTAATAGCACCCAAGATATCACCAGATATATATTGGATTTTCCCCTGACCCAGAGTGTCCGGCCCCATGAGACTGTGGTTTTCCCGGCCCCTGGTGGTCCGAGGTCGTTCCCGCTGCACAGATTCATGCGCCAGGGCCACCTACCGACAATGCACTTTGATTTATTGGGCTATCTGTAATAGCACCCGAGATATCACCAGATAAATATTGGATTTTACCCTGAACCTGAGTGTGCGGCCCCATGAGACTGTGGTTTTCTCGGGGTGGTCCGAGGTCGTTCCAGCTGGCCAGATTTATTCGCCTGGGCCTCCTACAGACAATGCACTTTGATTTATTGCGCTATCTGTAATAGCACCCGAGATATCACCAGATAAATATTGGATTTTACCCTGAACCTGAGTGTGCGGCCCCATGAAACTGTGGTTTTCTCGGCCCCTGGTGGTCCGAGGTCGTTCCAGCTGGCCAGATTTATTCGCCTGGGCCTCCTACAGACAATGCACTTTGATTTATTGCGCTATCTGTAATAGCACCCGAGATATCACCAGATATATATTGGGTTTTTCCCTGACCCTGAGTGTCCGGCCCCATGAGACGGTGGTTTACTCGGCCCCTGGTGGTCGGAGGTCGTTCCTGCTGGTCAGATTCATTCGCCTGGGCCTCCTGCAGACAATGCACTTTGATTTATTGCGCTATCTCTAATAGCACCCGAGATATCACCAGATATTTGCTGGATTTTTACATGATCTTGGGTGACGGATTCCGAATATCTGTAATTTTCTCGGCCACTGGTGGTCCGAGGTCGTTCCTGCGGCACAGAATCATTCGCAAGGGCCTCCTACAGACAATGCACTTTGGTTTATTGCGCTATCTGTAATAGCACCCGAGATATCACCAGATATATATTGGATTTTCCCCTGACCCTGAGTGTCCGGCCCCATGAGACTGTGGTTTTCTCGGCCCCTGGTGGTCCGAGGTCGTTCCCGCTGGCCAGATTCATGCGCCTGTGCCTCCTACAGACAATGCACTTTGATTTATTGCGCTATCTCAAATAGCACCCGAGATATCACCAGATATATATTGGATTTTTCCCTGACCCTGAGTGTCCGGCGCCATGAGACGGTGATTTTCTCGTCCCCTGGTGGTCCGACGTCGTTCGCGCTGCCCAGATTCATGCGCCAGGGCCTCCTACAGACAACGCACTTTGATTTATTGCGCTATCTCAAATAGCACCCGAGATATCACCAGATATATATTGGATTTTTCCCTGACCCTGAGTGTCCGGCGCCATGAGACGGTGATTTTCTCGTCCCCTGGTGGTCCGACGTAGTTCCCGCTGCCCAGATTCATGCGCCAGGGCCTCCTACAGACAATGCGCTTTGGTTTATTGCGCTATCTGTAATAGCACCCGAGATATCACCAGATATATGCTGGATTTTTACATGACCTTGGGTGACGGATTCCGAATATCTGTAATTTTCTCGGCCACTGGTGGTCCGAGGTCGTTCCTGCGGCACAGATTCATTCGCAAGGGCCTCCTACAGACAATGCACTCTGGTTTCTTGCGCTATCTGTAATTGCACCCGAGATATCACCAGATATATATTGGATTTTCCCCTGACCCTGAGTGTCCGGATCCATGAGACGGTGGTTTTCTCGGCCCCTGGTGGTCCGAGGTCGTTCCCGCTGCACAGATTCATTCGCCTGGGCCTCCTACAGACATTGCACTTTGATTTATTGCGCTATCTGTAATAGCACCCGAGATATCACCAGATATATATTGGATTTTTCCCTGACCGTGAGCGTCCGGCTCCATGAGACTGTGGTTTTCTCGGCCCCTGGTGGTCCGAGGTCGTTCCCGCTGGCCAGATTCATGCGCCTGGGCCTCCTACAGACAATGCACTTTGATTTAGTGCGCTATCTCTAATAGCACCCGATATATCACCAGATATATATTGGATTTTTCCCTGACCCTGAGTGTCCGGCGCCATGAGACTGTGGTTTTCTCGGCCCCTGGTGGTCCGAGGTCGTTCCCGCTGCACAGATGCTCGCGCCAGGGCCTCCTGCAGATAATTCACTTTGGTTTATTGCGCTATCTCTAATAGCACGCGAGATATCACCAGATATATATTGGATTTTCCCCTGACCCTGAGTGTCCGGCCCCGTGAGTCGGTGGTTTTCTCGGCCCCTGGTGGTCCTAGGTCGTTCCCGCTGACCAGATTCATTCGCCAGGGCCTCCTACAGACAATGCACTTTGGTTTATTGCGCTATCTCTAATAGCACCCGAGATATCACCAGATATTTGCTGGATTTTTACATGACCTTGGGTTAGGGATTCCGAATATCTGTAATTTTCTCGGCCACTGGTGGTCCGAGGTCGTTCCTGCGGCACAGAATCATTCGCAAGGGCCTCCTACAGACAATGCAATTTGGTTTATTGCGCTATCTGTAATAGCACCCGAGATATCACCAGATATATATTGGATTTTCCCCTGACCCTGAGTGTCCGGCCCCATGAGACTGTGGTTTTCTCGGCCCCTGGTGGTCCGAGGTCGTTCCCGCTGGCCAGATTCATGCGCCTGGGCCTCCTACAGACAATGCACTTTGATTTATTGCGCTATCTCAAATAGCACCCGAGATATCACCAGATATATATTGGATTTTTCCCTGACCCTGAGTGTCCGGCGCCATGAGACGGTGGTTTTCTTGGCCCCTGGTGGTCCGAGGTCGTTCCCGCTGCACAGATGCATGCGCCAGGGCCTCCTTCAGATAATTCACTTTGGTTTATTGCGCTATCTCTAATAGCACCCGAGATATCACCAGATATATATTGGATTTTCCCCTGACCCTGAGTGTCCGGACCCATGAGACGGTGGTTTTCTCAGCCCCTGGTGGTCCGAGGTCGTTCCCGCTGCCCAGATTCATGCGCCAGGGCCTCCTACAGACAGTGCACTTTGGTTTATTGCGATATCTGTAATAGCACCCGAGATATCACCAGATATATATTGGATTTTTCCCTGACCCTGAGTGTCCGGCCCCATGAGACGGTCGTTTTCTCGGCCCCTGGTGGTCCGAGGTCGTTCCCGCTGCACAGATTCATGCGCCAGGGCCTCCTGCAGATAATTCACTTTGGTTTATTGCGCTATCTCTAATAGCACCCGAGATATCACCACATATATATTGGATTTTTCACTGACCCTGAGTGTCCGGCCCCATGAGGCGGTGGTTTTCTCGGTCCCTGGTGTTCCGAGGTCGTTCCCGCTGCACAGATTCATGCGCCAGGGCCTCCTACAGACAATGCACTTTGATTTATTGCGCTATCTCTAATAGCACCCGAAATATCACCAGATATATATTGGATTTTCCCCTGACCCTGAGTGTCCGGCCCCATGAGACGGTGGCTTTCTCGGCCCCTGGTGGTCCGAGGTCGTTCCTGCTGATCAGATTAATACGCTAGGCCCTCCTGCAGATAATTCACTTTGGTATATTGCGCTATCTCTAATAGCACCCGAGATGTCACCAGATATATATTGGATTTTTCCCTGACCCTGACAATCCGGCCCCATGAGACGGTGATTTTCTCGGCCCCTAGTGGTGCGAGGTCGATTCCGCTGCACAGATTCATGCGCCAGGGCCCCCTGCAGATAATTCACCTTGGTTTAGTGCGCTATCTGTAAGAGCACCCGAGATATCACCAGATATATATTGAATTTTTCCTCGACCCTGAGTGTCCGGCCCCATGTGTCGGTGGTTTTCTCGGCCACTGGTGGTCCGAGGTCGATCCCGCGGCACAGATTTATGCGCCAGGGCCTCCTGCAGACAATGCACTTTGATTTATTTCGCTATCTCTAATAGCACCCGAGATATCACCTGATATATATTGTATTTTTCCCTGACCCTGACAATCCGGCCGCATGAGACGGAGATTTTCTCGGCCCATGCTGGTCCGAGGTCGATTCCGCTGCACAGATTCATGCGCCAGGGCCTCCAAAAGACAATGCACTTTGATTCATTGCGCTATCTGTAATAGCACCCGGGATATCACCAGATATATATTGGATTTTCCCCTGTCCCTGAGTGTCCGGCCCCATGAGACTGTGGTTTTCTCGGCCCCTGGTGGTCCGAGGTCGTTCCCCTTGCACAGATTCATGCGCCAGGGCCTCCTGCAGATGATTCACTTTGGTTTATTGCGCTATCTGTAATAGCACCCGAGATATCACCAGATCTATATTGGATTTTCCCCTGACCCTGAGTGTCCGGCCCCATGAGACTGTGGTTTTCTCGGCTCCTGGTGGTCCGAGGTCGCTCCCGTTGTACAGATTCATGCGCCAGGGCCTCCTGCAGATAATTCACTTTGGTTTATTGCGCTATCTCTAATAGCACCCGAGATATCACCAGATATATATTGGATTTTTCACTGACCCTGAGCGTCCGGCCCCATGAGAAGGTCGTTTTCTCGGCCCCTGGTGGTCCGAGGTCGTTCCCGCTGCACAGGTTCATGCGCCAGGGTCTCCTACAGACAATGCACTTTGATTTATTGCGCTATCTGTAATAGCACCCGAGATATCAACACATATATATTGGATTTTTCACTGACCCTGAGTGTCCGGCCCCATGAGACGGTGGTTTTTTCGGTCCCTGGTGTTCCGAGGTCGTTCCCGCTGCACAGATTCAGGCGCCAGGGCCTCCTATTTACAATGCACTTTGATTTATTGCGCTATCTGTAATAGCACCCGAGATATCACCAGATATATGCTGGATTTTTACATGACCTTGGGTGACGGATTCCGAATATCTATAATTTTCTCGGCCCCTGGTGGTCCGAGGTCGTTACCGCTGCACAGATTCATTCGCCTGGGCCTCCTGCAGACAATGCACTTTGATTTATTAAGCTATCTGTAATAGCACCCAAGATATCACCAGATATATATTGGATTTTCCCCTGACCCAGAGTGTCCGGCCCCATGAGACTGTGGTTTTCCCGGCCCCTGGTGGTCCGAGGTCGTTCCCGCTGCACAGATTCATGCGCCAGGGCCACCTACCGACAATGCACTTTGATTTATTGGGCTATCTGTAATAGCACCCGAGATATCACCAGATAAATATTGGATTTTACCCTGAACCTGAGTGTGCGGCCCCATGAGACTGTGGTTTTCTCGGGGTGGTCCGAGGTCGTTCCAGCTGGCCAGATTTATTCGCCTGGGCCTCCTACAGACAATGCACTTTGATTTATTGCGCTATCTGTAATAGCACCCGAGATATCACCAGATAAATATTGGATTTTACCCTGAACCTGAGTGTGCGGCCCCATGAGACTGTGGTTTTCTCGGCCCCTGGTGGTCCGAGGTCGTTCCAGCTGGCCAGATTTATTCGCCTGGGCCTCCTACAGACAATGCACTTTGATTTATTGCGCTATCTGTAATAGCACCCGAGATATCACCAGATATATATTGGGTTTTTCCCTGACCCTGAGTGTCCGGCCCCATGAGACGGTGGTTTACTCGGCCCCTGGTGGTCGGAGGTCGTTCCTGCTGGTCAGATTCATTCGCCTGGGCCTCCTGCAGACAATGCACTTTGATTTATTGCGCTATCTCTAATAGCACCCGAGATATCACCAGATATTTGCTGGATTTTTACATGATCTTGGGTGACGGATTCCGAATATCTGTAATTTTCTCGGCCACTGGTGGTCCGAGGTCGTTCCTGCGGCACAGAATCATTCGCAAGGGCCTCCTACAGACAATGCACTTTGGTTTATTGCGCTATCTGTAATAGCACCCGAGATATCACCAGATATATATTGGATTTTCCCCTGACCCTGAGTGTCCGGCCCCATGAGACTGTGGTTTTCTCGGCCCCTGGTGGTCCGAGGTCGTTCCCGCTGGCCAGATTCATGCGCCTGTGCCTCCTACAGACAATGCACTTTGATTTATTGCGCTATCTCAAATAGCACCCGAGATATCACCAGATATATATTGGATTTTTCCCTGACCCTGAGTGTCCGGCGCCATGAGACGGTGATTTTCTCGTCCCCTGGTGGTCCGACGTCGTTCCCGCTGCCCAGATTCATGCGCCAGGGCCTCCTACAGACAACGCACTTTGATTTATTGCGCTATCTCAAATAGCACCCGAGATATCACCAGATATATATTGGATTTTTCCCTGACCCTGAGTGTCCGGCGCCATGAGACGGTGATTTTCTCGTCCCCTGGTGGTCCGACGTAGTTCCCGCTGCCCAGATTCATGCGCCAGGGCCTCCTACAGACAATGCGCTTTGGTTTATTGCGCTATCTGTAATAGCACCCGAGATATCACCAGATATATGCTGGATTTTTACATGACCTTGGGTGACGGATTCCGAATATCTGTAATTTTCTCGGCCACTGGTGGTCCGAGGTCGTTCCTGCTGGCCAGATTCATTCGCCTGGGCCTCCTACAGACAATGCACTTTGATTTATTGCGCTATCTCTAATAGCACCCGAGATATCACCAGATATTTGCTGGATTTTTACATGATCTTGGGTGACGGATTCCGAATATCTGTAATTTTCTCGGCCACTGGTGGTCCGAGGTCGTTCCTGCGGCACAGATTCATTCGCAAGGGCCTCCTACAGACAATGCACTCTGGTTTCTTGCGCTATCTGTAATTGCACCCGAGATATCACCAGATATATATTGGATTTTCCCCTGACCCTGAGTGTCCGGATCCATGAGACGGTGGTTTTCTCGGCCCCTGGTGGTCCGAGGTCGTTCCCGCTGCACAGATTCATTCGCCTGGGCCTCCTACAGACATTGCACTTTGATTTATTGCGCTATCTGTAATAGCACCCGAGATATCAACAGATATATATTGGATTTTTCCCTGACCGTGAGCGTCCGGCTCCATGAGACTGTGGTTTTCTCGGCCCCTGGTGGTCCGAGGTCGTTCCCGCTGGCCAGATTCATGCGCCTGGGCCTCCTACAGACAATGCACTTTGATTTAGTGCGCTATCTCTAATAGCACCCGATATATCACCAGATATATATTGGATTTTTCCCTGACCCTGAGTGTCCGGCCCCATGAGACTGTGGTTTTCTCGGCCCCTGGTGGTCCGAGGTCGTTCCCGCTGGCCAGATTCATGCGCCTGGGCCTCCTACAGACAATGCACTTTGATTTATTGCGCTATCTCAAATAGCACCCGAGATATCACCAGATATATATTGGAGTTTTCCCTGACCCTGAGTGTCCGGCGCCATGAGACGGTGGTTTTCTTGGCCCCTGGTGGTCCGAGGTCGTTCCCGCTGCACAGATGCATGCGCCAGGGCCTCCTTCAGATTATTCACTTTGGTTTATTGCACTATCTATAATAGCACCCGAGATATCACCAGATATATATTGGATTTTCCCCTGACCCTGAGTGTCCGGACCCATGAGACGGTGGTTTTCTCGGCCCCTGGTGGTCCGAGGTCGTTCCCGCTGCCCAGATTCATGAGCCAGGGCCTCCTACAGACAGTGCACTTTGGTTTATTGCGATATCTGTAATAGCACCCGAGATATCACCAGATATATATTGGATTTTTCCCTGACCCTGAGTGTCCGGCCCCATGAGACGGTCGTTTTCTAGGCCCCTGGTGGTCCGAGGTCGTTCCCGCTGCACAGATTCATGCGCCAG
This sequence comes from Nomia melanderi, assembly GCF_051020985.1. Taxonomy (NCBI): domain Eukaryota; kingdom Metazoa; phylum Arthropoda; class Insecta; order Hymenoptera; family Halictidae; genus Nomia; species Nomia melanderi. Next base: position 309,199 of record NW_027475142.1, read on the forward strand.
GGCCTCCTGCAGATAATTCACTTTGGTTTATTGCGCTATCTCTAATAGCACCCGAGATATCAGCAGATATATATTGCATTTTTCCCTGACCCTGAGTGTCCGGCGCCATGAGACGGTGGTTTTCTTGGCCCCTGGTGGTCCGAGGTCGTTCCCGCTGCACAGATGCTCGCGCCAGGGCCTCCTGCAGATAATTCACTTTGGTTTATTGCGCTATCTCTAATAGCACGCGAGATATCACCAGATATATATTGGATTTTCCCCTGACCCTGAGTGTCCGGCCCCGTGAGTCGGTGGTTTTCTCGGCCGCTGGTGGTCCTAGGTCGTTCCCGCTGACCAGATTCATTCGCCAGGGCCTCCTACAGACAATGCACTTTGGTTTATTGCGCTATCTCTAATAGCACCCTAGATATCACCAGATATTTGCTGGATTTTTACATGACCTTGGGTTAGGGATTCCGAATATCTGTAATTTTCTCGGCCACTGGTGGTCCGAGGTCGTTCCTGCGGCACAGAATCATTCGCAAGGGCCTCCTACAGACAATGCACTTTGGTTTATTGCGCTATCTGTAATAGCACCCGAGATATCACCAGATATATATTGGATTTTCCCCTGACCCTGAGTGTCCGGCCCCATGAGACTGTGGTTTTCTCGGCCCCTGGTGTTCCGAGGTCGTTCCCGCTGGCCAGATTCATGCGCCTGGGCCTCCTACAGACAATGCACTTTGATTTATTGCGCTATCTCAAATAGCACCCGAGATATCACCAGATATATATTGGATTTTTCCCTGACCCTGAATGTCCGGCGCCATGAGACGGTGGTTTTCTTGGCCCCTGGTGGTCCGAGGTCGTTCCCGCTGCACAGATGCATGCGCCAGGGCCTCCTTCAGATAATTCACTTTGGTTTATTGCGCTATCTCTAATAGCACCCGAGATGTCACCAGATATATATTGTATTTTCCCCTGACCCTGAGTGTCCGGACCCATGAGACGGTGGTTTTCTCGGCCCCTGGTGGTCCGAGGTCGTTCCCGCTGCCCAGATTCATGCGCCAGGGCCTCCTACAGACAGTGCACTTTGGTTTATTGCGATATCTGTAATAGCACCCGAGATATCACCAGATATATATTGGATTTTTCCCTGACCCTGAGTGTCCGGCCCCATGTGACGGTCGTTTTCTCGGCCCCTGGTGGTCCGAGGTCGTTCCCGCTGCACAGATTCATGCGCCAGGGCCTCCTGCAGATAATTCACTTTGGTTTATTGCGCTATCTGTAATAGCACCCGAGATATCAGCAGATATATATTGCATTTTTCACTGACCCTGAGTGACCGGCCCCATGAGACGGTAGTTTTCTCGGCCCCTGGTGGTCCGAGGTCGTTCCCGCTGCACAGATTCATACGCCAGGGCCTACTGCAGATAATTCACTTTGATTTATTGCGCTATCTGTAATAGCACCCGAGATATCACCACATATATATTGGATTTTTCCCTGACCCTGAGTGTCCGGCGCCATGAGACGGTGGTTTTCTTGGCCCCTGGTGGTCCGAGGTCGTTCCCGCTGCACAGATGCATGCGCCAGGGCCTCCTTCAGATTATTCACTTTGGTTTATTGCACTATCTATAATAGCACCCGAGATATCACCAGATATATATTGGATTTTCCCCTGACCCTGAGTGTCCGGACCCATGAGACGGTGGTTTTCTCGGCCCCTGGTGGTCCGAGGTCGTTCCCGCTGCCCAGATTCATGAGCCAGGGCCTCCTACAGACAGTGCACTTTGGTTTATTGCGATATCTGTAATAGCACCCGAGATATCACCAGATATATATTGGATTTTTCCCTGACCCTGAGTGTCCGGCCCCATGAGACGGTCGTTTTCTAGGCCCCTGGTGGTCCGAGGTCGTTCCCGCTGCACAGATTCATGCGCCAGGGCCTCCTGCAGATAATTCACTTTGGTTTATTGCGCTATCTCTAATAGCACCCGAGATATCAGCAGATATATATTGCATTTTTCCCTGACCCTGAGTGTCCGGCGCCATGAGACGGTGGTTTTCTTGGCCCCTGGTGGTCCGAGGTCGTTCCCGCTGCACAGATGCTCGCGCCAGGGCCTCCTGCAGATAATTCACTTTGGTTTATTGCGCTATCTCTAATAGCACGCGAGATATCACCAGATATATATTGGATTTTCCCCTGACCCTGAGTGTCCGGCCCCGTGAGTCGGTGGTTTTCTCGGCCCCTGGTGGTCCTAGGTCGTCCCCGCTGACCAGATTCATTCGCCAGGGCCTCCTACAGACAATGCACTTTGGTTTATTGCGCTATCTCTAATAGCACCCGAGATATCACCAGATATTTGCTGGATTTTTACATGACCTTGGGTTAGGGATTCCGAATATCTGTAATTTTCTCGGCCACTGGTGGTCCGAGGTCGTTCCTGCGGCACAGAATCATTCGCAAGGGCCTCCTACAGACAATGCACTTTGGTTTATTGCGCTATCTGTAATAGCACCCGAGATATCACCAGATATATATTGGATTTTCCCCTGACCCTGAGTGTCCGGCCCCATGAGACTGTGGTTTTCTCGGCCCCTGGTGTTCCGAGGTCGTTCCCGCTGGCCAGATTCATGCGCCTGGGCCTCCTACAGACAATGCACTTTGATTTATTGCGCTATCTCAAATAGCACCCGAGATATCACCAGATATATATTGGATTTTTCCCTGACCCTGAGTGTCCGGCGCCATGAGACGGTGGTTTTCTTGGCCCCTGGTGGTCCGAGGTCGTTCCCGCTGCACAGATGCATGCGCCAGGGCCTCCTTCAGATAATTCACTTTGGTTTATTGCGCTATCTCTAATAGCACCCGAGATATCACCAGATATATATTGGATTTTCCCCTGACCCTGAGTGTCCGGACCCATGAGACGGTGGTTTTCTCGGCCCCTGGTGGTCCGAGGTCGTTCCCGCTGCCCAGATTCATGCGCCAGGGCCTCCTACAGACAGTGCACTTTGGTTTATTGCGATATCTGTAATAGCACCCGAGATATCACCAGATATATATTGGATTTTTCCCTGACCCTGAGTGTCCGGCCCCATGTGACGGTCGTTTTCTCGGCCCCTGGTGGTCCGAGGTCGTTCCCGCTGCACAGATTCATGCGCCAGGGCCTCCTGCAGATAATTCACTTTGGTTTATTGCGCTATCTGTAATAGCACCCGAGATATCAGCAGATATATATTGCATTTTTCACTGACCCTGAGTGACCGGCCCCATGAGACGGTAGTTTTCTCGGCCCCTGGTGGTCCGAGGTCGTTCCCGCTGCACAGATTCATACGCCAGGGCCTACTGCAGATAATTCACTTTGATTTATTGCGCTATCTGTAATAGCACCCGAGATATCACCACATATATATTGGATTTTTCACTGACCCTGAGTGTCCGGCCCCATGAGACGGTGGTTTTCTCGGTCCCTGGTGTTCCGAGGTCGTTCCCGCTGCACAGATTCATGCGCCAGGGTCTCCTACAGATAATGCACTTTGATTTATTGCGCTATCTGTAATAGCACCCGAGATATCACCAGATATATATTGGATTTTTCCCTGACCGTGAGTGTCCGGCTCCATGAGACTGTGGTTTTCTCGGCCCCTGGTGGTCCGAGGTCGTTCCCGCTGGCCAGATTCATGCGCCTGGGCCTCCTACAGACAATGCACTTTGATTTAGTGCGCTATCTCAAATAGCACCCGAGATATCACCAGATATATATTGGATTTTTCCCTGACCCTGAGTGTCCGGCCCCATGAGACTGTGGTTTTCTCGGCCCCTGGTGGTCCGAGGTCGTTCCCGCTGGCCAGATTCATGCGCCTGGGCCTCCTACAGACAATGCACTTTGATTTATTGCGCTATCTCAAATAGCACCCGAGATATCACCAGATATATATTGGAGTTTTCCCTGACCCTGAGTGTCCGGCGCCATGAGACGGTGGTTTTCTTGGCCCCTGGTGGTCCGAGGTCGTTCCCGCTGCACAGATGCATGCGCCAGGGCCTCCTTCAGATTATTCACTTTGGTTTATTGCACTATCTATAATAGCACCCGAGATATCACCAGATATATATTGGATTTTCCCCTGACCCTGAGTGTCCGGACCCATGAGACGGTGGTTTTCTCGGCCCCTGGTGGTCCGAGGTCGTTCCCGCTGCCCAGATTCATGAGCCAGGGCCTCCTACAGACAGTGCACTTTGGTTTATTGCGATATCTGTAATAGCACCCGAGATATCACCAGATATATATTGGATTTTTCCCTGACCCTGAGTGTCCGGCCCCATGAGACGGTCGTTTTCTAGGCCCCTGGTGGTCCGAGGTCGTTCCCGCTGCACAGATTCATGCGCCAGGGCCTCCTGCAGATAATTCACTTTGGTTTATTGCGCTATCTCTAATAGCACCCGAGATATCAGCAGATATATATTGCATTTTTCCCTGACCCTGAGTGTCCGGCGCCATGAGACGGTGGTTTTCTTGGCCCCTGGTGGTCCGAGGTCGTTCCCGCTGCACAGATGCTCGCGCCAGGGCCTCCTGCAGATAATTCACTTTGGTTTATTGCGCTATCTCTAATAGCACGCGAGATATCACCAGATATATATTGGATTTTCCCCTGACCCTGAGTGTCCGGCCCCGTGAGTCGGTGGTTTTCTCGGCCCCTGGTGGTCCTAGGTCGTTCCCGCTGACCAGATTCATTCGCCAGGGCCTCCTACAGACAATGCACTTTGGTTTATTGCGCTATCTCTAATAGCACCCGAGATATCACCAGATATTTGCTGGATTTTTACATGACCTTGGGTTAGGGATTCCGAATATCTGTAATTTTCTCGGCCACTGGTGGTCCGAGGTCGTTCCTGCGGCACAGAATCATTCGCAAGGGCCTCCTACAGACAATGCACTTTGGTTTATTGCGCTATCTGTAATAGCACCCGAGATATCACCAGATATATATTGGATTTTCCCCTGACCCTGAGTGTCCGGCCCCATGAGACTGTGGTTTTCTCGGCCCCTGGTGTTCCGAGGTCGTTCCCGCTCGCCAGATTCATGCGCCTGGGCCTCCTACAGACAATGCACTTTGGTTTATTGCGCTATCTGTAATAGCACCCGAGATATCAGCAGATATATATTACATTTTTCACTGACCCTGAGTGACCGGCCCCATGAGACGGTAGTTTTCTCGGCCCCTGGTGGTCCGAGGTCGTTCCCGCTGCACAGATTCATACGCCAGGGCCTACTGCAGATAATTCACTTTGATTTATTGCGCTATCTGTAATAGCACCCGAGATATCACCAGATATATATTGGAGTTTTCCCTGACCCTGAGTGTCCGGCGCCATGAGACGGTGGTTTTCTTGGCCCCTGGTGGTCCGAGGTCGTTCCCGCTGGCCAGATTCATGCGCCTGGGCCTCCTACAGACAATGCACTTTGATTTAGTGCGCTATCTCTAATAGCACCCGAGATATCACCAGATATATATTGGATTTTTCCCTGACCCTGAGTGTCCGGCCCCATGAGACTGTGGTTTTCTCGGCCCCTGGTGGTCCGAGGTCGTTCCCGCTGGCCAGATTCATGCGCCTGGGCCTCCTACAGACAATGCACTTTGATTTATTGCGCTATCTCAAATAGCACCCGAGATATCACCAGATATATATTGGAGTTTTCCCTGACCCTGAGTGTCCGGCGCCATGAGACGGTGGTTTTCTTGGCCCCTGGTGGTCCGAGGTCGTTCCCGCTGCACAGATGCATGCGCCAGGGCCTCCTTCAGATTATTCACTTTGGTTTATTGCACTATCTATAATAGCACCCGAGATATCACCAGATATATATTGGATTTTCCCCTGACCCTGACAATCCGGCCCCATGAGACTGTGGTTTTCTCGGCCCCTGGTGGTCCGAGGTCGTTCCCGCTGCACAGATTCATGCGCCAGGGCCTCCTACAGACAATGCACTTTGATTTATTGCGCTATCTGTAATAGCACCCGAGATATCACCACATATATATTGGATTTTCCCCTGACCCTGAGTGTCCGGCCCCATGAGACTGTGGTTTTCTCGGCCCCTGGTGGTCCGAGGTCGTTCCCGCTGCACAGATGCATGCGCCAGGGCCTCCTGCAGATAATTCACTTTGGTTTATTGCGCTATCTCTAATAGCACCCGAGATATCACCAGATATATATTGGATTTTCCCCTGACCCTGAGTGTCCGGCCCCATGAGACTGTGGTTTTCCCGGCCCCTGGTGGTCCGAGGTCGTTCCCGCTGCACAGATTCATGCGCCAGGGCCTCCTACCGACAATGCACATTGATTTATTGGGCTATCTGTAATAGCACCCGAGATATCACCAGATAAGTATTGGATTTTACCCTGAACCTGAGTGTGCGGCCCCATGAGACTGTGGTTTTCTCGGCCCCTGGTGGTCCGAGGTCGTTCCAGCTGGCCAGATTTATTCGCCTGGGCCTCCTACAGACAATGCACTTTGATTTATTGCGCTATCTGTAATAGCACCCGAGATATCACCAGATATATATTGGATTTTTCCCTGACCCTGAGTGTCCGGCCCCATGAGACGGTGGTTTACTCGGCCCCTGGTGGTCGGAGGTCGTTCCTGCTAGCCAGATTCATTCGCCTGGGCCTCCTACAGACAATGCACTTTGATTTATTGCGCTATCTCTAATAGCACCCGAGATATCACCAGATATTTGCTGGATTTTTACATGATCTTGGGTGACGGATTCCGAATATCTGTAATTTTCTCGGCCACTGGTGGTCCGAGGTCGTTCCTGCGGCACAGAATCATTCGCAAGGGCCTCCTACAGACAATGCACTTTGGTTTATTGCGCTATCTGTAATAGCACCCGAGATATCACCAGATATATATTGGATTTTCCCCTGACCCTGAGTGTCCGGCCCCATGAGACTGTGGTTTTCTCGGCCCCTGGTGGTCCGAGGTCGTTCCCGCTGGCCAGATTCATGCGCCTGGGCCTCCTACAGACAATGCACTTTGATTTATTGCGCTATCTCAAATAGCACCCGAGATATCACCAGATATATATTGGAGTTTTCCCTGACCCTGAGTGTCCGGCGCCATGAGACGGTGGTTTTCTTGGCCCCTGGTGGTCCGAGGTCGTTCCCGCTGCACAGATGCATGCGCCAGGGCCTCCTTCAGATAATTCACTTTGGTTTATTGCGCTATCTCTAATAGCACCCGAGATATCACCAGATATATATTGGATTTTCCCCTGACCCTGAGTGTCCGGACCCATGAGACGGTGGTTTTCTCGGCCCCTGGTGGTCCGAGGTCGTTCCCCTTGCCCAGATTCATGCGCCAGGGCCTCCTACAGACAGTGCACTTTGGTTTATTGCGATATCTGTAATAGCACCCGAGATATCACCACATATATATTGGATTTTTCCCTGACCCTGAGTGTCCGGCCCCATGAGACGGTCGTTTTCTAGGCCCCTGGTGGTCCGAGGTCGTTCCCGCTGCACAGATTCATGCGCCAGGGCCTACTGCAGATAATTCACTTTGATTTATTGCGCTATCTGTAATAGCACCCGAGATATCACCACATATATATTGGATTTTCCCCTGACCCTGAGTGTCCGGCCCCATGAGACTGTGGTTTTCCCGGCCCCTGGTGGTCCGAGGTCGTTCCCGCTGCACAGATTCATGCGCCAGGGCCTCCTACCGACAATGCACTTTGATTTATTGGGCTATCTGTAATAGCACCCGAGATATCACCAGATAAATATTGGATTTTACCCTGAACCTGAGTGTGCGGCCCCATGAGACTGTGGTTTTCTCGGCCCCTGGTGGTCCGAGGTCGTTCCAGCTGGCCAGATTTATTCGCCTGGGCCTCCTACAGACAATGCACTTTGATTTATTGCGCTATCTGTAATAGCACCCGAGATATCACCAGATATATATTGGATTTTTCCCTGACCCTGAGTGTCCGGCCCCATGAGACGGTGGTTTACTCGGCCCCTGGTGGTCGGAGGTCGTTCCTGCTGGCCAGATTCATTCGCCTGGGCCTCCTACAGACAATGCACTTTGATTTATTGCGCTATCTCTAATAGCACCCGAGATATCACCAGATATTTGATGGATTTTTACATGATCTTGGGTGACGGATTCCGAATATCTGTAATTTTCTCGGCCACTGGTGGTCCGAGGTCGTTCCTGCGGCACAGAATCATTCGCCAGGGCCTCCTACAGACAATGCACTTTGGTTTATTGCGCTATCTGTAATAGCACCCGAGATATCACCAGATATATATTGGATTTTCCCCTGACCCTGAGTGTCCGGCCCCATGAGACTGTGGTTTTCTCGGCCCCTGGTGGTCCGAGGTCGTTCCCGCTGGCCAGATTCATGCGCCTGGGCCTCCTACAGACAATGCACTTTGATTTATTGCGCTATCTCAAATAGCACCCGAGATATCACCAGATATATATTGGATTTTCCCCTGACCCTGAGTGTCGGGACCCATGAGACGGCGGTTTTCTTGGCCCCTGGTGGTCCGAGGTCGTTCCCGCTGCACAGGTGCATGCGCCAGGGCCTCCTTCAGATAATTCACTTTGGTTTATTGCGCTATCTCTAATAGCACCCGAGATATCACCAGATATATATTGGATTTTTCCCTGACCCTGAGTGTCCGGCTTCATGAGACGGTGATTTTCTCGGCCACTGCTGGTCCGAGGTCGTTCCTGCTGGCCAGATTCATTCGCCTGGGCCTCCTACAGACAATGCACTTTGATTTATTGCGCTATCTCTAATAGCACCCGAGATATCACCAGATATTTGCTGGATTTTTACATGATCTTGGCTGACGGATTCCGAATATCTGTAATTTTCTCGGCCACTGGTGGTCCGAGGTCGTTCCTGCGGCACAGGTTCATTCGCAAGGGCCTCCTACAGACAATGCACTCTGGTTTCTTGCGCTATCTGTAATTGCACCCGAGATATCTCCAGATATATATTGGATTTTCCCCTGACCCTGAGTGTCCGGCCCCATGAGACTGTGGTTTTCTCGGCCCCTGGTGGTCCGAGGTCGTTCCCGCTGCACAGATTCATGCGCCAGGGCCTCCTACAGACAATGCACTTTGATTTATTGCGCTATCTGTAATAGCACCCGAGATATCACCAGATATATATTGGATTTTTCACTGACCCTGAGTGTCCGGCCCCATGAGACGGTGGTTTTCTCGGCCCCTGGTGATCCGAGGTCGTTCCCGCTGACCAGATTCATTCGCCAGGGCCTCCTACAGACAATGCACTTTGGTTTATTGCGCTATCTCTAATAGCACCCGAGATATCACCAGATATGTGCTGGATTTTTACATGACCTTGGGTTAGGGATTCCGAATATCTGTAATTTTCTCGGCCACTGGTAGTCCGAGGTCGTTCCTGCGGCACAGAATCATTCGCAAGGGCATCCTACAGACAATGCACTTTGGTTTATTGCGCTATCTGTAATAGCACCCGAGATATCACCAGAAATATATTGGATTTTTCCCTGACCCTGACTGTCCGGCCCCATGAGACGGTGGTTTTCTCGGCCCCTGGTGGTCCGAGGTAGTTCCCGCTGCACAGATTCATGCGCAAGGTCCTCCTACAGACAATGCACTTTGATTTATTGCGCTATCTGTAATAGCACTCGAGATATAACCAGATATATATTGGATTTTTCACTGACCCTGAGTGTCCGGCCCCATGAGACGGTGGTTTTCTCGGCCCCTGGTGGTCCGAGGTCGTTCCCGTTGCACAGATTCATGCGCCAGGGCCTCCTGCAGATAATACACTTTGGTTTATTGCGCTATCTCTAATAGCACCCGAGATATCACCAGATATATATTGGATTTTCCCCTGACCCTGAGTGTCCGGCCCCATGAGACTGTGGTTTTCTCGGCCCCTTGTGGTCCGAGGTCGTTCCCGCTGCACAGATTCATGCGCCAGGGCCTCCTACAGACAATGCACTTTGATTTATTGCGCTATCTGTAATAGCACCCGAGATATCACCAGATATATATTGGATTTTTCACTGACCCTGAGTGTCCGGCCCCATGAGACGGTGGTTTTCTCGGCCCCTGGTGATCCGAGGTCGTTCCCGCTTCACAGATTCATGCGCCGGGTCATAATACAGACAATGCACTTTGATTTATTGTGCTATCTGTAATATAACCCGAGATATCACCAGATATATGTTGGATTTTCCCCTGACCCTGAGTGTCCGGCCCCATGAGACTGTGGTTTCCTCGGCCCCTGGTGGTCCGAGGTCGTTACCGTTGCACAGATTCATGCGCCAGGGCCTCCTGCAGATAATTCACTTTGATTTATTGCGCTAATTCTAATAGCACCCGAGATATCACCAGATATATATTGGATTTTTCCCTGACCCTGAGATTCCGGCCCCATGAGACGGTGGTTTTCTCGGCCTCTGGTGGTCCGAGGTCGTTCCCGCTGCAGAGATTCATGCGCCAGGGCCTGCTGCAGACAATGCACTTTGGTTTATTGCGTTATCTCCAATAGCACCCGAGATATCACCAGATATATATTGGATTTTTCCCTGACCCTGAGATTCCGGCCCCATGAGACGGTGGTTTTCTCGGCCTCTGGTGGTCCGAGGTCGTTCCCGCTGCACAGATTCATGCGCCGGGGCCTAGTACAGACAACGCACTTTGATTTCTTGGGCTATCTGTAATTGCACCCGAGATATCACCAGATATATATTGGATTTTTCCCTGACACTGAGTGTCCGGCCCCATGAGGCGGTGGTTTTCTCGGCCCCTGGTGGTCCGAGGTCGTTCCCGCTGCACAGATTCATGCGCCAGGGCCTCCTGCAGATAATTCACTTTGGTTTATTGCGCTATCTCTACTAGCACCCGAGATAACACCAGATATATATTGGATATTTCCCTGACCCTGAGTGTCCGGCCCCATGTGTCGGTGGTTTTCTCGGCCCCTGGTGGTCCGAGCTCCTTCCCGCTGCACAGATTCATGAGCCAGGGCCTCCTACAGACAATGCACTTTGATTTATTGCTCTATCTGTAATAGCACCCGAGATATCACCAGATATATATTGGATTTTCCCCAGACCCTGAGTGTCCGGCCCCATGAGACGGTGGTTTTCTCGGCCCCTGGTGGTCCGAGGTCGTTCCCGCTGCACAGATTCATGCACCTGGGCCTCCTACAGACAATGCACTTTGATTTATTGTTCTATCTGTAATATAACCCGAGATATCACCAGATATATATTGGATTTTCCCCTGACCCTGAGTGTCCGGCCCCATGTGTCGGTGGTTTTCTCGTCCCCTGGTGGTCCGAGGTCGTTCCCGCTGCACAGATTCATGAGCCAGGGCCTCCTACAGACAATGCACTTTGATTTATTGCTCTATCTGTAATAGCACCCGAGATATCACCAGATATATATTGGATTTTCCCCAGACCCTGAGTGTCCGGCCCCATGAGACGGTGGTTTTCTTGGCCCCTGGTGGTCCTAGGTCGTTCCCGCTGCCCAGATTCATGCGCCAGGGCCTCCTACAGACAATGCACTTTGGTTTATTGCGCTATCTCTAATAGCACCCGAGATATCACCAGATATTTGCTGGATTTTTACATGACCTTGGGTGACGGATTCCGAATATCTGTAATTTTCTCGGCCACTGGTGGTCCGAGGTCGTTCCTGCGGCACAGATTCATTCGCAAGGGCCTCCTACAGACAATGCACTTTGGTTTATTGCGCTATCTGTAGTAGCACCCGAGATATCACCAGATATATATTGGATTTTTCCCTGACCCTGAGTGTCCGGCTCCATGAGACGGTGATTTTCTCGGCCCCTGGTGGTCCGAGGTCCTTCCCGCTGCACAGATTCATTCGCCTGGGCCTCCTACAGACAATGCACTTTGATTTAGTGCGCTATCTCTAACAGCACCCGAGATATCACCAGATATATATTGGATTTTTCCCTGACCCTGAGTGTCAGACGCCATGAGACGGTGGTTTTCTTGGCCCCTGGTGGTCCCAGGTCGTTCCCGCTGCACAGATGCATGCGCCAGGGCCTCCTACAGATAATTCACTTTGGTTTATTGCGCTATCTCTAATAGCACCCGAGATATCACCAGATATATATTGGATTTTCCCCTGACCCTGAGTGTCCGGCCCCGTGAGTCGGTGGTTTTCTCGGCCCCTGGTGGTCCTAGGTCGTTCCCGCTGCCCAGATTCATGCGCCAGGGCCTCCTACAGACAATGCACTTTGGTTTATTGCGCTATCTCTAATAGCACCCGAGATATCACCAGATATATATTGGATTTTCCCCTGACCCTGAGTGTCCGGACCCATGAGACGGTGGTTTTCTCGGCCCCTGGTGGTCTGAGGTCGTTCCCGCTGCACAGATTCATTCGCCTGGGCCTCCTACAGACAATGCACTTTGGTTTATTGCGCTATCTGTAATAGCACCCGAGATATCACCAGATATATATTGGATTTTCCCCAGACCCTGAGTGTCCGGCCCCATGAGACGGTGGTTTTCTCGGCCCCTGGTGGTCCGAGGTCGTTCCCGCTGCACAGATTCATGCACCTGGGCCTCCTACAGACAATGCACTTTGATTTATTGTTCTATCTGTAATATAACCCGAGATATCACCAGATATATATTGGATTTTCCCCTGACCCTGAGTGTCCGGCCCCATGTGTCGGTGGTTTTCTCGTCCCCTGGTGGTCCGAGGTCGTTCCCGCTGCACAGATTCATGAGCCAGGGCCTCCTACAGACAATGCACTTTGATTTATTGCTCTATCTGTAATAGCACCCGAGATATCACCAGATATATATTGGATTTTCCCCAGACCCTGAGTGTCCGGCCCCATGAGACGGTGGTTTTCTTGGCCCCTGGTGGTCCTAGGTCGTTCCCGCTGCCCAGATTCATGCGCCAGGGCCTCCTACAGACAATGCACTTTGGTTTATTGCGCTATCTCTAATAGCACCCGAGATATCACCAGATATTTGCTGGATTTTTACATGACCTTGGGTGACGGATTCCGAATATCTGTAATTTTCTCGGCCACTGGTGGTCCGAGGTCGTTCCTGCGGCACAGATTCATTCGCAAGGGCCTCCTACAGACAATGCACTTTGGTTTATTGCGCTATCTGTAGTAGCACCCGAGATATCACCAGATATATATTGGATTTTCCCCTGACCCTGAGTGTCCGGCCCCGTGAGTCGGTGGTTTTCTCGGCCCCTGGTGGTCCTAGGTCGTTCCCGCTGCCCAGATTCATGCGCCAGGGCCTCCTACAGACAATGCACTTTGGTTTATTGCGCTATCTCTAATAGCACCCGAGATATCACCAGATATATATTGGATTTTCCCCTGACCCTGAGTGTCCGGACCCATGAGACGGTGGTTTTCTCGGCCCCTGGTGGTCTGAGGTCGTTCCCGCTGCACAGATTCATTCGCCTGGGCCTCCTACAGACAATGCACTTTGGTTTATTGCGCTATCTGTAATAGCACCCGAGATATCACCAGATATATATTGGATTTTTCCCCGACACTGAGTGTCCGGCCCCATGAGACGGTGGTTTTCTCGGCCCCTGGTGGTCCGAGGTCGTTCCCGCTGCCCAGATTCATTCGCCTGGGCCTCCTACAGACAATGCACTTTGATTTATTGCGCTATCTGTAATAGCACCCGAGATATCACCAGATATATATTGGATTTTTCCCCGACCCTGCGTGTCCGGCCCCATGAGACGGTGGTTTTCTCGGACCCTGGTGTTCCGAGGTCGTTCCCGCTGCACAGATTCATTCGCAAGGGCCTCCTGCAGACAATGCACTTTGATTTATTGCGCTATCTGTAATAGCACCCGAGATATCACCAGATATATATTTGATTTTTCCCTGACCCTGAGTGTCCGGCCCCATGATATGGTGGTTTTCTCGTCCCCTGGTGGTCCGAGGTCGTTCCCGCTGCACAGATGCATGCACCAGGGCCTCCTGCAAATAATTCACTTTGGTTTATTGCGCTATCTCTAATAGCACCCGTGATTTCACCAGATATATATTTGATTTTTCCCTGACCCTGAGTGTCCGGCCCCATGAGACGGTGGTTTTCTCGGCCCCTGGTGGTCCGAGGTCGTTCCCGGTGCACAGATGCATGCGGCAGGGCCTCCTGCAGATAACTAATTTTGGTTTATTGCGCCATCTCTAATAGCACCCGAGATATCACCAGATATATATTGGATTTTTCCCTGACCCTGAGTGTCCGGCCCCATGAGACGGTGGTCTTCTCGGCCCCCGGTGGCCCGAGGTCGTTCCCGCTGCACAGATTCATTCGCCAGGGCCTCCTGCAGATAATTCACTTTGGTTTATTGCGCTATCTCTAATAGCACCCGAGATATCACCAGATATATATTGGATTTTCCCCTGACCCTGAGTGTCCGGCCCCATGAGACTGGTTATCTCGGCCCCTGGTGGTCCGACGTCGTTCATGCTGGCCAGATTCATGCGCCTGGGCCTCCTACAGACAATGCACTTTGATTTATTGCGCTATCTCAAATAGCACCCGAGATATCACCAGATATATATTGGATTTTTCCCTGACCCTGAGTGTCCGGATCCATGAGACGGTGGTTTTCTCGGCCCCTGGTGGTCCGAGGTCGTTCCCGCTGCACAGATTCATTCGCCTGGGCCTCCTACAGACAATGCACATTTATTTATTGCGCTATCTGTAATAGCACCCGAGATACCACCAGATATATATTGGATTTTTCCCTGACCCTGAGTGCCCGGCCCCATGTGTCGGTGGTTTTCTCGGCCCCTGGGGGTCCGAGATCGATCTCGCTGCACAGGTTCATGCGCTAGAGCCTCCTGCAGACAATGCACTTTGATATATCCCGCTATATGTAATAGCACCCGAGATATCATGAGATATATATTGGATTTTTCCCTGACCCTGAGTGTCCGGCCCAATGAGGCGGTGGTTTTCTCGGCCCCTGGTTGTCCGAGGTCGTTCCCGCTGCACAGATTCATGCGCCAGGGCCTCCTGCACATAATTCACTTTGGTGTATTGCGCTATCTCTAATAGCACCCGAGATATCACCAGATATATATTGGATTTTACCCTGACCCTGAGTGTCCGGCCCCGTGAGACTGTGGTTTTCTCGGCCCCTGGTGGTCCGAGGTACTTCCCGCTGCACAGATTCATGCGCAAGGTCCTCCTACAGACAATGCACTTTGATTTATTGCGCTATCTGTAATAGCACTCGAGATATAACCAGATATATATTGGATTTTTCACTGACCCGGAGTGTCCGGCCCCATGAGACTGTGGTTTTCTCGGCCCCTGGTGGTCCGAGGTCGTTCCCGCTGCACAGATGCATGCGCCAGGGCCTCCTGCAGATAAGTCACTTTGACTTATCGCGCTATCTCTAATAGCACCCGAGATATCACCAGATATATGTTGGATTTTTCCCCGACCCTGAGTGTCCGGCCCCATGAGACGGTGGTTTTCTCGGCCCCCGGTGGTCAGAGGTCGTTCCCGCTGCACAGATTCATGCGCCAGGGCCTCCTGCAGATAATTCACTTTGGTTTATTGCGCTATCTCTAATAGCACCCGAGATATCAGCAGATATATATTGTATTTTCCCATGACCCTGAGTGTCCTGGCCCATAAGACTGTGGTTTTCTCTGCACCTGGCTGTCAGAGATCGTTCCCGCCTCACAGATTCATGCGCCAGTGCCTCCTACAGACAATGCACTTTGATTTATTGCGCTATCTCCAATAGCACCCGAGATATCGCCAGATATATATTGGATTTGTCCCTGGCCCTGAGTGTCCGGCCCCATGAGACGGTAGTTTTCTCGGCCCCTGGTGGTCCGAGGTCGATCCGGATGCACAGATTCATGCGCCAGGGCCTCCTACAGACAATGCACTTTGATTTATTGCGCTATCTGGAATAGCACCCGAGATATCACCAGATATATATTGGATTTTTCCCCGACCCTGACTGTCCGACCCCATGAGACGGTGGTTTTCTCGGCTCCTGGTGTCCGAGGTCGTTCCCGCTGCACAGATTCATGCGCCAGGGCCCCCTGCAGATAATTCACTTTGATTTATTGCGCTATTTCTAACAGCACCCGAGATATCACCAGATATATATTGGATTTTTCCCTGACCCTGAGAGTCCGGCCCCATGAGACGGTGATTTTCTCGGCCCCTGGTGGTCCGAGGTCGATCCCGGTGCACAGATTCATGCGACAGGGACTCCTACAGACAATGCACTTTGATTTATTGCGCTATCTGTAATAGCGCCCGAGATATCACCAGATATATATTGGATTTTAACCTGACCCTGACAGTCCGGCCCCATGCGTCGATGGTTTTCTCGGCCCCTGGGGGTCCGAGATCGATCTCGCTGCACAGGTTCATGCGCTAGAGCCTCCTGCAGACAATGCACTTTGATATATCCCGCTATATGTAATAGCACCCGAGATATCATGAGATATATATTGGATTTTCCCCTGGCCCTGAGTGTCCGGCCCCATGAGACTGTGGTTTTCTCGGCCCCTGGTGGTCCGAGGTCGTTCCCGCTGCACAGATTCATGCGCCAGGGCCTCCTGCAGATATTTCACTTTGGTTTATTGCGCTATCTCTAATAGCACCCGAGATATCACCAGATATATATTGGATTTTACCCTGACCCTGAGTGCCCGGCCCCATGTGTCGGTGATTTTCTCGGACCCTGGTGATCCGAGGTAGATACCGCTGCACAGATTCATGCCCCAGGGCCTCCTGCAGAAAATGCACTTTGATTTATTGCGCTATCTCTAATAACACCCGAGATATCACCAGATACATGCTGGATTTATACATGACCTTGGGTGACGGATTCCGAATATCTGTAATTTTCTCGGCCCCTGGTGGTCCGAGGTCGTTCCTGCTGCACAGATTCATTCGCCAGTGCCTCCTACAGACAATGCACTTTGACTTATTGCGCTATCTGTAATAGCACCCGAGATAACACCAGATATATATTGGATTTTCGCCTGACCCTGAGTGTCCGGCCCCATGAGACTGTGGTTTTCTCGGCCCCTGGTGGTCCGAGGTCGTTCCCTCTGCCCAGATTGAAGCGCCAGGGCCTCCTACAGACAGTGCACTTTGATTTATTGCGCTATCTGTAATAGCACCCGAGAAAGCTCCATATATATGCTGGATTTTTACATGACTTTGGGTGGCGGATACCGAAAATCTGCAATTTTCTCGGCCTCTGGTGGTCCGAGGTCGTTCCCTCTGCACAGATTCATGCGCCAGGGACTCCTACGGACAATGCACTTTGATTTATTGCGCTATCTGTAATAGCACCCGATATATCACCGGATATATATTGGATTTTTCCCTGACCCTGAGTGTCCGGCCCCATGAGACGGTGGTTTACTCGGCCCCTGGAGGTCGGAGGTCGTTCCCGCTGCACAGATGCATGCGCCAGGGCCTCCTGCAGATAATTCACTTTGGTTTATTGCGCTATCTCTAATAGCACCCGAGATATCACCAGATATATATTGGATTTTTCCCTGACCCTGAGTGTCCGGCCCCATGAGACGGTGGTTTTCTCGGCCCCTGGTGGTCCGAGGTAGTTCCCGCTGCCCAAATTCATTCGCCAGTGCCTCCTACAGAGAATGCACTTTCATTTATTGCGCTATCTCTAATAACACCCGAGATAACACCAGATATATATTGGATTTTTCCCTGACCCTGGCAGTCCGGCTCCAGGAGAAGGTGATTTTCTCGGCCCCTGGTGGTCCGAGGTCGTTCCCGCTGCACAGAATCATGAGCCAGGGCTTCCCGCAGACAATGCACTTTGATTTATCGCGCTATCTCTAATAGCACCCGAGATATCACCAGATATATGCTGGATTTTTACATGACCTTGGGTGACGGATTCCGAATATCTGTAATTTTCTCGGCCACTGGTGGTCCGAGGTCGTTCCTGCTGCACAGATTCATTCGCCAGTGCCTCCTACAGACAATGCACTTTGATTTATTGCTCTATCTCTAATAGCACCCGAGATATCACCGGATATATATTGGATTTTTCCCCGACCATGAGTGTCCAGCCCCATGAGACGGTGGTTTTATCGGACCCTGGTGATCCGAGGTCGTTCCTGCTGCACAGATTGATGCGCCAGGGCCTCCGGCACATAATTCACTTTGGTTTATTGCGCTATCCCTAATAGCACCCGATATGTCGCCAGATATATATTGGATTTTCCCTGACCCTGAGTGTCCGGCCCAATGAGACTGTGGTTTTCTCGGCCCCTGGGGGTCCGAGGTCGTTCCCGCTGTACAGATTCATGCGCCAGGGCCTCCTACAGACAATGTACTTTGATTTATTGCGCTATCTGTAATAGCACCCGAGATATCACCAGATATATATTGGATTTTTCACTGACCCTGAGTGTGCGGCCCAATGAGACGGTGGTTTTCTCGGACCCTGGTGGTCCGAGGTCGTTCCCGCTGCACAGATTCATGCGCCAGGGCCTCCTACAGACAACGTACTTTGATTTATTGCGCTATCTGTAATAGCACCCGAGATATCACCAGAAATATATTGGATTTTTCCCTGACCCTGAGTGTCCGGCCCCATGAGACGGTTGTTGTCTCGGCCCCTGGTGGTCCGAGGTCGTTCCCGCTGCACAGATTCATGCGCCAGGGCCTCCTGCAGATATTTCACTTTGGTTTATTGCGCTATCTCTAATAGCACCCGAGATATCACCAGATATATATTGGATTTTACCCTGACCCTGAGTGTCCGGCCCCATGAGACTGTGGTTTTCTCGGCCCCTGGTGGTCCGAGGTCGTTCCCGCTGCACAGATGCATGCGCCAGGGCCTCCTGCAGATAAGTCACTTTGATTTATCGCGCTATCTCTAATAGCACCCGAGATATCACCAGATATATATTGGATTTTTCCCCGACCCAGAGTGTCCGGCCCCATGAGAGGGTGGTTTTCTCGGCCCCTGGTGGTCAGAGGTCGTTCCCGCTGCACAGATTCATGCGCCAGGGCCTCCTACAGATAATGCACTTTGATTTATTGCGCTATCTGTAATAGCACCCGAGATATCACCAGATATATGTTGGATTTTTCCCCGACCCTGAGTGTCCGGCCCCATGAGACGGTGGTTTTCTCGGCCGCTGGTGGTCCGAGGTCGTTCCCGCTGCGCAGATGCATGCGCCAGGGCCTCCTGCAGATAATTCACTTTGGTTTATTGCGCTATCTCTAATAGCACCCGAGATATCACCAGATATATATTGGATTTTTCCCCGACCCTGGGTGTCCGGCCCCATGAGACGGTGGTTTTCTCGGACCCTGGTGATCCGAGGTCGTTCCCGCTGCACAGATTCATTCGCAAGGGCCTCCTGCAGACGATGCACTTTGATTTATTGCGCTATCTGTAATAGCACCCGAGATATCACCAGATATATATTTGATTTTTCCCTGACCCTGAGTGTCCGGCCCCATGAGATGGTGGTTTTCTCGTCCCCTGGTGGTCCGAGGTCGTTCCCGCTGCACAGATGCATGCACCAGGGCCTCCTGCAAATAATTCACTTTGGTTTATTGCGCTATCTCTAATAGCACCCGTGATTTCACCAGATATATATTTGATTTTTCCCTGACCCTGAGTGTCCTGCCCCATGAGACGGTGGTCTTCTCGGCCCCCGGTGGCCCGAGGTCGTTCCCGCTGCACAGATTCATTCGCCAGGGCCTCCTGCAGATAATTCACTTTGGTTTATTGCGCTATCTCTAATAGCACCCGAGATACCATCAGATATATATTGGATTTTCCCCTGACCCTGAGTGTCCGGCCCCATGAGACTGTGGTTATCTCGGCCCCTGGTGGTCCGACGTCGTTCCTGCTGGCCAGATTCATGCGCCTGGGCCTCCTACAGACAATGCACTTTGATTTATTGCGCTATCTCAAATAGAACCCGAGATATCACCAGATATATATTGGATTTTCCCCTGACCCTGAGTGTCCGGCCCCGTGAGTCGGTGGTTTTCTCGGCCCCTGGTGGTCCTAGGTCGTTCCCGCTGCCCAGATTCATGCGCCAGGGCCTCCTACAGACAATGCACTTTGGTTTATTGCGCTATCTGTAATAGCACCCGAGATATCACCAGATATATATTGGATTTTCCCCTGACCCTGAGTGTCCGGACCCATGAGACGGTGGTTTTCTCAGCCCTTGGTGGTCTGAGGTCGTTCCCGCTGCACAGATTCATTCGCCTGGGCCTCCTACAGACAATGCACTTTGGTTTATTGCGCTATCTGTAATAGCACCCGAGATATCACCAGATATATATTGGATTTTTCCCCGACCCTGAGTGTCCGGCCCCATGAGACGGTGGTTTTCTCGGCCCCTGGTGGTCCGAGGTCGTTCCCGCTGCCCAGATTCATTCGCCTGGGCCTCCTACAGACAATGCACTTTGATTTATTGCGCTATCTGTAATAGCACCCGAGATATCACCAGATATATATTGGATTTTTCCCCGACCCTGGGTGTCCGGCCCCATGAGACGGTGGTTTTCTCGGACCCTGGTGATCCGAGGTCGTTCCCGCTGCACAGATTCATTCGCAAGGGCCTCCTGCAG
This sequence comes from Nomia melanderi, assembly GCF_051020985.1. Taxonomy (NCBI): domain Eukaryota; kingdom Metazoa; phylum Arthropoda; class Insecta; order Hymenoptera; family Halictidae; genus Nomia; species Nomia melanderi. The sequence goes on from NW_027475142.1 coordinate 329,857, forward strand.
ACAATGCACTTTGATTTATTGCGCTATCTGTAATAGCACCCGAGATATCACCAGATATATATTTGATTTTTCCCTGACCCTGAGTGTCCGGCCCCATGAGATGGTGGTTTTCTCGTCCCCTGGTGGTCCGAGGTCGTTCCCGCTGCACAGATGCATGCACCAGGGCCTCCTGCAAATAATTCACTTTGGTTTATTGCGCTATCTCTAATAGCACCCGTGATTTCACCAGATATATATTTGATTTTTCCCTGACCCTGAGTGTCCGGCCCCATGAGACGGTGGTTTTCGAGGCCCCTGGTGGTCCGAGGTCGTTCCCGCTGCCCAGATTCATTCGCCTGGGCCTCCTACAGACAATGCACTTTGATTTATTGCGCTATCTGTAATAGCACCCGAGATATCACCAGATATATATTGGATTTTTCCCTGACCCTGAGTGTGCGGCTCCATGAGACGGTGATTTTCTCGGTCCCTGGTGGTCCGAGGTCGTTCCCGCTGCCCAGATTCATGCGCCAGGGCCTCCTACAGACAATGCACTTTAGGTTATTGCGCTATCTGTAATAGCACCCCAGATATCACCAGATATATGCTGGATTTTTACATGACCTTGGGTGACGGATTCCGAATATCTGTAATTTTCTCGGCCCCTGGTCGTCCGAGGTCGTTCCCGCTGCACAGATTCATTCGCCTGGGCCTCCTACAGACAATGCACTTTGGTTTATTGAGCTATCTGTAATAGCACCCGAGATATCACCAGGTATTTGCTGGATTTTTACATGACCTTGGGTGACGGATTGCGAATATCTGTAATTTTCTCGGCCACTGCTGGTCCGAGGTCGTTCCTGCGGCACAGATTCATTCGCAAGGGCCTCCTACAGACAATGCACTTTGATTTAATGCGCTATCTGTAATAGAACCCGAGATATCACCAGATATATATTGGATTTTTCCCTGACCCTGAGTGCCCGGCCCCATGCGTCGGTGGTTTTCTCGGCCCCTGGTGGTCAGAGATCGATCTCGCTACACAGATTCATGCGCTAGGGCCTCCTGCAGACAATGCACTTTGATTTATTGCGCTATCTGTAATAGCACCCGAGATATCACCAGATATATATTGGATTTTTCCCTGACCCTGAGTGTCCGGCCCCATGAGACGGTGGTTTTCTCGGCCCCTGGTGGTCCGAGGTCGTTCCCGCTGCACAGATTCATGCGCCAGGGCCTCCTGCAGATAATTCACTTTGGTTTATTGCGCTATCTCTAATAGCACCCGAGATATCACCAGGTATATATTGGATTCTTCCCTGACCCTGAGTGTCCGGCCCCATGAGACGGTGGTTTTCTCGGCCCCTGGTGGTCCGAGGTCGTTCCCGCTGCACAGATTCATGCGCCGGGGCCTAATACAGACAATGCACTTTGATTTATTGCGCTATCTGTAATAGCACCCGAGATATCACCAGATATATACTGGATTTTTCCCTGGCCCTGAGTGTCCGGCCCCATGAGACGGTGGTTTTCTCGGCCCCTGGTGGTTCGAGGTCGTTCCCGCTGCACAGATTCATGCGCCAGGGCCTCCTGCAGATAATTCACTTTGGTTTATTGCGCCATCTCTACTAGCACCCGAGATATCACCCGATATATATTGGATATTTCCCTGACCCAGAGTGTCCGGCCCCATGTGTCGGTGGTTTTCTCGGCCCCTGGTGGTCCCAGGTCGTTCCCGCTGCACAGATTCATGCGCCAGGGCCTCCTACAGACAATGCACTTTGATTTATTGTTCTATGTGTAATATAACCCGAGATATCACCAGAAATATATTGGATTTTTCCCTGACCCTGAGTGTCCGGCCCCATGAGACGGTTGTTGTCTCGGCCCCTGGTGGTCCGAGGTCGATCCCGCTGCACAGATTCATGCGCCAGGGCCTCCTACAGACAATGCACTTTGATTTATTGCGCTATCTGTAATAGCACCCGAGATATCACCAGATATATATTGGATTTTTCACTGACCCTGAGTGTCCGGCCCCATGAGACGGTTGTTGTCTCGGCCCCTGGTGGTCCGAGGTCGATCCCGCTGCACAGATTCATGCGCCAGGGCCTCCTACAGACAATTCACTTTGATTTATTGCGCAATCTGTAATAGCACCCGAGATATCACCAGATATATGTTGGATTTTCCCCTGACCCTGAGTGTCAGGCGCCATGAGACGGTGGTTTTCTTGGCCCCTGGTGGTCCGAGGTCGTTCCCGCTGCACAGATGCATGCGCCAGGGCCTCCTACAGATAATTCACTTTGGTTTATTGCGCTATCTCTAATAGCACCCGAGATATCACCAGATATATATTGGATTTTCCCCTGACCCTGAGTGTCCGGCCCCATGAGACGGTGGTTTTCTCGGCCCCTGGTGTTCCGAGGTCGTTCCCGCTGCACAGATTCATGCGCCAGGGCCTCCTGCAGATAATTCACTTTGGTTTATTGCGCTATCTCTAATAGCACCCGAGATATCACCAGGTATATATTGGATTCTTCCCTGACCCTGAGTGTCCGGCCCCATGAGACGGTGGTTTTCTCGGCCCCTGGTGGTCCGAGGTCGTTCCCGCTGCACAGATTCATGCGCCGGGGCCTAATACAGACAATGCACTTTGATTTATTGCGCTATCTGTAATAGCACCCGAGATATCACCAGATATATACTGGATTTTTCCCTGGCCCTGAGTGTCCGGCCCCATGAGACGGTGGTTTTCTCGGCCCCTGGTGGTTCGAGGTCGTTCCCGCTGCACAGATTCATGCGCCAGGGCCTCCTGCAGATAATTCATTTTGGTTTATTGCGCCATCTCTACTAGCACCCGAGATATCACCCGATATATATTGGATATTTCCCTGACCCAGAGTGTCCGGCCCCATGTGTCGGTGGTTTTCTCGGCCCCTGGTGGTCCCAGGTCGTTCCCGCTGCACAGATTCATGCGCCAGGGCCTCCTACAGACAATGCACTTTGATTTATTGTTCTATGTGTAATATATCCCGAGATATCACCAGAAATATATTGGATTTTTCCCTGACCCTGAGTGTCCGGCCCCATGAGACGGTTGTTGTCTCGGCCCCTGGTGGTCCGAGGTCGATCCCGCTGCACAGATTCATGCGCCAGGGCCTCCTACAGACAATGCACTTTGATTTATTGCGCTATCTGTAATAGCACCCGAGATATCACCAGATATATATTGGATTTTTCACTGACCCTGAGTGTCCGGCCCCATGAGACGGTTGTTGTCTCGGCCCCTGGTGGTCCGAGGTCGATCCCGCTGCACAGATTCATGCGCCAGGGCCTCCTACAGACAATTCACTTTGATTTATTGCGCAATCTGTAATAGCACCCGAGATATCACCAGATATATGTTGGATTTTCCCCTGACCCTGAGTGTCAGGCGCCATGAGACGGTGGTTTTCTTGGCCCCTGGTGGTCCGAGGTCGTTCCCGCTGCACAGATGCATGCGCCAGGGCCTCCTACAGATAATTCACTTTGGTTTATTGCGCTATCTCTAATAGCACCCGAGATATCACCAGATATATATTGGATTTTCCCCTGACCCTGAGTGTCCGGCCCCGTGAGTCGGTGGTTTTCTCTGTCCCTGGTGGTCCTAGGTCGTTCCCGCTGCCCAGATTCATGCGCCAGGGCCTCCTACAGACAATGCACTTTGGTTTATTGCGCTATCTGTAATAGCACCCGAGATATCACCAGATATATATTGGATTTTCCCCTGACCCTGAGTGTCCGGACCCATGAGACGGTGGTTTTCTCAGCCCCTGGTGGTCTGAGGTCGTTCCCGCTGCACAGATTCATTCGCCTGGGCCTCCTACAGACAATGCACTTTGGTTTATTGCGCTATCTGTAATAGCACCCGAGATATCACCAGATATATATTGGACTTTTCCCCGACCCTGAGTGTCCGGCCCCATGAGACGGTGGTTTTCTCGGCCCCTGGTGGTCCGAGGTCGTTCCCGCTGCCCAGATTCATTCGCCTGGGCCTCCTACAGACAATGCACTTTGATTTATTGCGCTATCTGTAATAGCACCCGAGATATCACCAGATATATATTGGATTTTTCCCCGACCCTGGGTGTCCGGCCCCATGAGACGGTGGTTTTCTCGGACCCTGGTGATCCGAGGTCGTTCCCGCTGCACAGATTCATTCGCAAGGGCCTCCTGCAGACAATGCACTTTGATTTATTGCGCTATCTGTAATAGCTCCCGAGATATCACCAGATATATATTTGATTTTTCCCTGACCCTGAGTGTCCGGCCCCATGAGATGGTGGTTTTCTCGTCCCCTGGTGGTCCGAGGTCGTTCCCGCTGCACAGATGCATGCACCAGGGCCTCCTGCAAATAATTCACTTTGGTTTATTGCGCTATCTCTAATAGCACCCGTGATTTCACCAGGTATATATTTGATTTTTCCCTGACCCTGAGTGTCCGGCCCCATGAGACGGTGGTTTTCTCGGCCCCTGGTGGTCCGAGGTCGTTCCCGGTGCACAGATGCATGCGGCAGGGCCTCCTGCAGATAACTAACTTTGGTTTATTGCGCCATCTCTAATAGCACCCGAGATATCACCAAATATATATTGGATTTTCCCCTGACCCTGAGTGTCCGGCCCCATGAGACTGTGGTTATCTCGGCTCCTGGTGGTCCGACGTCGTTCCTGCTGGCCAGATTCATGCGCCTGGGAATCCTACAGACAATGCACTTTGATTTATTGCGCTATCTCAAATAGCACCCGAGATATCACCAGATATATATTGGATTTTTCCCTGACCCTGAGTGTCCGGATCCATGAGACGGTGGTTTTCTCGGCCCCTGGTGGTCCGAGGTCGTTCCCGCTGCACAGATTCATGCGCCATGGCCTCCTACAGACAATGCGCGTTGGTTTAATGCGCTATGTGTAATAGCACCCGAGATATCACCAGATATATATTGGATTTTTGCCTGACCCTGAGTTCTCGGCCCAATGAGACTGTGGTTTTCTCGGCCCCTGGTCGTCCGAGGTCGTTCCCGCTGCACAGATTCATGCGCCAGGGCCTCCTACTGACAATGCACTTTGATTTATTGCGCTATCTGCAATAGCAGCCGAGATATCACCAGATATATATTGGATTTTACCCTGACCCTGAGTGTCCGGCCCCATGAGACTGTGGTTTTTTCGGCCCCTGGTGGTCCGAGGTCGTTCCCGCTGCACAGATTCATGCGCCAGGGCCTCCTACAGACAATGCACATTGATTTATTGCGCTATCTGTAATAGCACCCGAGATATCACCAGATATATATTGGATTTTACCCTGACCCTGAGTGTCCGGCCCCATGAGACGGTGGTTGTCTCGGCCCCTGGAGGTCCGAGGACGTTCCCGCTGCACAGATTCATGCGCCAGGGCCTCCTGCAGATAATTCACTTTGGTTTATTGCGCTATCTATAATAGCACCCGAAATATCACCAGATATATGCTGGATTTTCACATGACCTTGGGTGACGGATTCCGAATATCTGTAATTTTCTCGGCCCCTGGTGGTTCGAGGTCGTTCCTGCTGCACAGACTCATTCGCCTGTGCCTCCTACAGACAATGCACTTTGATTTATCGCGCTATCTGTAATAGCACCCGAGATATCACCAGATATATATTGGATTTTTCCCCGACCCTGAGTCTCCGCCCCATGTGTCGGTGGTTTTCTCGGCCCCTGGTGGTCCGAGGTCGATCCCGCTGCACAGATTCATGCGCTAGGCCCTCCTACAGATAAGGCACTTTGATTTATTGCGCTATCTGTAATAGCACCCGAGATATCGCCAGATATATATTTGATTTTTCCCCGACCCTGAGCGTCCGGCCCCATGAGACGGTGGTTTTCTCGGCCCCTGGTGGTCCGAGGTCGTTCCCGCTGCACAGATGCATGCCCCAGGGCCTCCTGCAGATAATTCACTTTGATTTATCGCGCTATCTCTAATAGCACCCGAGATATCACCAGATATATATTGGATTTTTCCTCGACCCTGAGTGTCCGGCCCCATGAGACGGTGGTTTTCTCGGCCTCTTGTGGTCAGAGGTCGTTCCCGCTGCACAGATTCATGCGCCAGGGCCTCCTACAGACAATGCACTTCGGTTTATTACGCTATCTCTAATAGCACCCGAGATATCACCAGATACATATTGGATTTTCCCCAGACCCTGAGTGCCCGGCCCCATGAGACGGTGGTTTTCTCGGCCCCTGGTGGTCCGAGGTCGTTCCCGCTGCACAGATGCATGCGCCAGGGCCTCCTGCAGATAATTCACTTTGATTTATCGCGCTATCTCTAATAGCACCCGAGATATCACCAGATATATATTGGATTTTTCCTCGACCCTGAGTGTCCGGCCCCATGAGACGGTGGTTTTCTCTGCCTCTTGTGGTCAGAGGTCGTTCCCGCTGCACAGATTCATGCGACAGGGCCTCCTACAGACAATGCACTTTAATTTATTACGCTATCTCTAATAGCACCCGAGATATCACCAGATACATACTGGATTTTCCCCAGACCCTGAGTGCCCGGCCCCATGAGACGGTGGTTTTCTCGGCCCCTGGTGGTCCGAGGTCGTTCCCGCTGTCAGATGCATGCGCCAGGGCCTCCTGCAGATAATTCACTTTGATTTATCGCGCTATCTCTAATAGCACCCGAGATATCACCAGATATATATTGGATTGTTCCTCGACCCTGAGTGTCCGGCCCCATGTATCGGTGGTTTTCTCGGCCCCTGGTGATCCGAGGTCGTTCCCGCTGAACAGATTCATTCGCAAGGGCCTCCTGCATACAATGCCCTTTGATTTATTGCGCTATCTGACATAGCAGCCGAGATATCACCAGATATATATTGGATTTTTCACTGACACTGAGTGTCCGGCCCCATGAGACGGTCGTTTTCTCAGCCCCTGGTGGCCCGAGGTCGTTCCCGCTCCACAGATTCATGCGCCAGGGCCTCCTACAGACAATGCAGTTTGGTTTATTGCGCTATCTGTAATAGCACCCGAGATATCACCAGATATATATTGGATTTTCCCCTGACCCTGAGTGTCCGGACCCATGAGACGGTGGTTTTCTCAGCCCCTGGTGGTCTGAGGTCGTTCCCGCTGCACAGATTCATTCGCCTGGGCCTCCTACAGACAATGCACTTTGGTTTATTGCGCTATCTGTAATAGCACCCGAGATATCACCAGATATATATTGGACTTTTCCCCGACCCTGAGTGTCCGGCCCCATGAGACGGTGGTTTTCTCGGCCCCTGGTGGTCCGAGGTCGTTCCCGCTGCCCAGATTCATTCGCCTGGGCCTCCTACAGACAATGCACTTTGATTTATTGCGCTATCTGTAATAGCACCCGAGATATCACCAGATATATATTGGATTTTTCCCCGACCCTGGGTGTCCGGCCCCATGAGACGGTGGTTTTCTCGGACCCTGGTGATCCGAGGTCGTTCCCGCTGCACAGATTCATTCGCAAGGGCCTCCTGCAGACAATGCACTTTGATTTATTGCGCTATCTGTAATAGCTCCCGAGATATCACCAGATATATATTTGATTTTTCCCTGACCCTGAGTGTCCGGCCCCATGAGATGGTGGTTTTCTCGTCCCCTGGTGGTCCGAGGTCGTTCCCGCTGCACAGATGCATGCACCAGGGCCTCCTGCAAATAATTCACTTTGGTTTATTGCGCTATCTCTAATAGCACCCGTGATTTCACCAGGTATATATTTGATTTTTCCCTGACCCTGAGTGTCCGGCCCCATGAGACGGTGGTTTTCTCGGCCCCTGGTGGTCCGAGGTCGTTCCCGGTGCACAGATGCATGCGGCAGGGCCTCCTGCAGATAACTAACTTTGGTTTATTGCGCCATCTCTAATAGCACCCGAGATATCACCAAATATATATTGGATTTTCCCCTGACCCTGAGTGTCCGGCCCCATGAGACTGTGGTTATCTCGGCTCCTGGTGGTCCGACGTCGTTCCTGCTGGCCAGATTCATGCGCCTGGGAATCCTACAGACAATGCACTTTGATTTATTGCGCTATCTCAAATAGCACCCGAGATATCACCAGATATATATTGGATTTTTCCCTGACCCTGAGTGTCCGGATCCATGAGACGGTGGTTTTCTCGGCCCCTGGTGGTCCGAGGTCGTTCCCGCTGCACAGATTCATGCGCCATGGCCTCCTACAGACAATGCGCGTTGGTTTAATGCGCTATGTGTAATAGCACCCGAGATATCACCAGATATATATTGGATTTTTGCCTGACCCTGAGTTCTCGGCCCAATGAGACTGTGGTTTTCTCGGCCCCTGGTCGTCCGAGGTCGTTCCCGCTGCACAGATTCATGCGCCAGGGCCTCCTACTGACAATGCACTTTGATTTATTGCGCTATCTGCAATAGCAGCCGAGATATCACCAGATATATATTGGATTTTACCCTGACCCTGAGTGTCCGGCCCCATGAGACTGTGGTTTTTTCGGCCCCTGGTGGTCCGAGGTCGTTCCCGCTGCACAGATTCATGCGCCAGGGCCTCCTACAGACAATGCACATTGATTTATTGCGCTATCTGTAATAGCACCCGAGATATCACCAGATATATATTGGATTTTACCCTGACCCTGAGTGTCCGGCCCCATGAGACGGTGGTTGTCTCGGCCCCTGGAGGTCCGAGGACGTTCCCGCTGCACAGATTCATGCGCCAGGGCCTCCTGCAGATAATTCACTTTGGTTTATTGCGCTATCTATAATAGCACCCGAAATATCACCAGATATATGCTGGATTTTCACATGACCTTGGGTGACGGATTCCGAATATCTGTAATTTTCTCGGCCCCTGGTGGTTCGAGGTCGTTCCTGCTGCACAGACTCATTCGCCTGTGCCTCCTACAGACAATGCACTTTGATTTATCGCGCTATCTGTAATAGCACCCGAGATATCACCAGATATATATTGGATTTTTCCCCGACCCTGAGTCTCCGCCCCATGTGTCGGTGGTTTTCTCGGCCCCTGGTGGTCCGAGGTCGATCCCGCTGCACAGATTCATGCGCTAGGCCCTCCTACAGATAAGGCACTTTGATTTATTGCGCTATCTGTAATAGCACCCGAGATATCGCCAGATATATATTTGATTTTTCCCCGACCCTGAGCGTCCGGCCCCATGAGACGGTGGTTTTCTCGGCCCCTGGTGGTCCGAGGTCGTTCCCGCTGCACAGATGCATGCCCCAGGGCCTCCTGCAGATAATTCACTTTGATTTATCGCGCTATCTCTAATAGCACCCGAGATATCACCAGATATATATTGGATTTTTCCTCGACCCTGAGTGTCCGGCCCCATGAGACGGTGGTTTTCTCGGCCTCTTGTGGTCAGAGGTCGTTCCCGCTGCACAGATTCATGCGCCAGGGCCTCCTACAGACAATGCACTTCGGTTTATTACGCTATCTCTAATAGCACCCGAGATATCACCAGATACATATTGGATTTTCCCCAGACCCTGAGTGCCCGGCCCCATGAGACGGTGGTTTTCTCGGCCCCTGGTGGTCCGAGGTCGTTCCCGCTGCACAGATGCATGCGCCAGGGCCTCCTGCAGATAATTCACTTTGATTTATCGCGCTATCTCTAATAGCACCCGAGATATCACCAGATATATATTGGATTTTTCCTCGACCCTGAGTGTCCGGCCCCATGAGACGGTGGTTTTCTCTGCCTCTTGTGGTCAGAGGTCGTTCCCGCTGCACAGATTCATGCGACAGGGCCTCCTACAGACAATGCACTTTAATTTATTACGCTATCTCTAATAGCACCCGAGATATCACCAGATACATACTGGATTTTCCCCAGACCCTGAGTGCCCGGCCCCATGAGACGGTGGTTTTCTCGGCCCCTGGTGGTCCGAGGTCGTTCCCGCTGTCAGATGCATGCGCCAGGGCCTCCTGCAGATAATTCACTTTGATTTATCGCGCTATCTCTAATAGCACCCGAGATATCACCAGATATATATTGGATTGTTCCTCGACCCTGAGTGTCCGGCCCCATGTATCGGTGGTTTTCTCGGCCCCTGGTGATCCGAGGTCGTTCCCGCTGAACAGATTCATTCGCAAGGGCCTCCTGCATACAATGCTCTTTGATTTATTGCGCTATCTGTAATAGCACCCGAGATATCGCCAGATATATATTTTATTTTTCCCCGACCCTGAGCGTCCGGCCCCATGAGACGGTGGTTTTCTCGGCCCCTGGTGGTCCGAGGTCGTTCCCGCTGCACAGATTCATGCGCCAGGGCCTCCTACAGACAATGCACTTTGATTTATTGCGCTATCTGTAATAGCACCCGAGATATCACCAGACATATACTGGATTTTCCCCTGTCCCTGAGTGTCCGGCCCCATGAGACAGTCGTTTTCTCGGCCCATGGTGGTCCGAGGTCGTTCCCGCTGCACAGATTCATGTGCCAGGGCCTCCTACAGACAATGCACTTTGATTTATTGCGCTATCTGTAATAGCACCCGAGATATCACCAGATATATATTGGATTTTACCCTGACCATGAGTGTCCGGCCCCATGAGACTGTGGTTTTTTCGGCCCCTGATGGTCCGAGGTCGTTCCCGCTGCACAGATTCATGCGCCAGGGCCTCCTACAGACAATGCACTTTGATTTATTGCGCTATCTGTAATAGCACCCGAGATATCACCAGATATATATTGGATTTTCCCCTGACCCTGAGTGTCCGGCCCCATGTGACTGTGGTTGTCTCGGCCCCTGGAGGTCCGAGGACGTTCCCGCTGCACAGATTCATGCGCCAGCGCCTCCTGCAGATAATTCACTTTGGTTTATTGCGCTATCTCTAATAGCACCCGAGATATCACCAGATATATACTGGATTTTCCCCTGACCCTGAGTGTCCGGCCCCATGAGACTGTGGTTTTCTCGGCCCCTGGAGGTCCGAGGTCGTTCCCGCTGCACAGATTCATGCGCCAGGGCCTCCTACAGACAATGCCCTTTGATTTATTGCGCTATCTGACATAGCAGCCGAGATATCACCAGATATATATTGGATTTTTCACTGACACTGAGTGTCCGGCCCCATGAGACGGTCGTTTTCTCAGCCCCTGGTGGCCCGAGGTCGTTCCCGCTCCACAGATTCATGCGCCAGGGCCTCCTACAGACAATGCAGTTTGGTTTATTGCGCTATCTCTAATAGCACCCGAGATATCACCAGATATATAGTGGATTTTCGCCAGACCCTGAGTGTCCGTCCCCATGAGACGGTGGTTTTCTCGGCCCCTGGTGGTCCGAGGTCGTTCCCGCTGCACCGATTCATGCGCCAGGGCCTCCTACAGACAGTGCACTTTGATTTATTGTACTATCTGTAATAGCACCCGAGATATCACCAGATATATATTGGATTTTTCCCTAACCCTGAGTGTCCAGCCCCATGAGACTGTGGCTTTCTCGGCCCCTGGTTGTCCGAGGTCGTTCCCGCTGCACAGATGCATGCGCCAGGGCCTACTGCAGATAAATCACTTTGATTTATTGCGCTATCTGTAATAGCACCCGAGATATCACCAGATATATATTGGATTTTTCACTGACCCTGAGTGTGCGGCCCCATGAGACGGTGTTTTTCTCGGACCCTGGTGGTCCGAGGTCGTTCCCGCTGCACAGATTCATGCGCCAGGGACTCCTACAGACAATGCACTTCGGTTTATTACGCTATCTCTAATAGCACCCGAGATATCACCAGATACATACTGGATTTTCCCCAGACCCTGAGTGCCCGGCCCCATGAGACGGTGGTTTTCTCGGCCCCTGGTGGTCCGAGGTCGTTCCCGCTGCACAGATGCATGCGCCAGGGCCTCCTGCAGATAATTCACTTTGATTTATCGCGCTATCTCTAATAGCACCCGAGATATCACCAGATATATATTGGATTTTTCCTCGACCCTGAGTGTCCGGCCCCATGAGACGGTGGTTTTCTCGGCCTCTTGTGGTCAGAGGTCGTTCCCGCTGCACAGATTCATGCGCCAGGGACTCCTACAGACAATGCACTTCGGTTTATTACGCTATCTCTAATAGCACCCGAGATATCACCAGATACATACTGGATTTTCCCCAGACCCTGAGTGCCCGGCCCCATGAGACGGTGGTTTTCTCGGCCCCTGGTGGTCCGAGGTCGTTCCCGCTGCACAGATGCATGCGCCAGGGCCTCCTGCAGATAATTCACTTTGATTTATCGCGCTATCTCTAATAGCACCCGAGATATCACCAGATATATATTTTATTTTTCCCCGACCCTGAGCGTCCGGCCCCATGAGACGGTGGTTTTCTCGGCCCCTGGTGGTCCGAGGTCGTTCCCGCTGCACAGATTCATGCGCCAGGGCCTCCTACAGACAATGCACTTTGATTTATTGCGCTATCTGTAATAGCACCCGAGATATCACCAGACATATACTGGATTTTCCCCTGTCCCTGAGTGTCCGGCCCCATGAGACAGTCGTTTTCTCGGCCCAAGGTGGTCCGAGGTCGTTCCCGCTGCACAGATTCATGCGCCAGGGCCTCCTACAGACAGTGCACTTTGATTTATTGTACTATCTGTAATAGCACCCGAGATATCACCAGATATATATTGGATTTTTCCCTAACCCTGAGTGTCCAGCCCCATGAGACTGTGGCTTTCTCGGCCCCTGGTTGTCCGAGGTCGTTCCCGCTGCACAGATGCATGCGCCAGGGCCTACTGCAGATAATTCACTTTGATTTATTGCGCTATCTGTAATAGCACCCGAGATATCACCAGATATATATTGGATTTTTCACTGACCCTGAGTGTGCGGCCCCATGAGACGGTGTTTTTCTCGGACACTGGTGGTCCGAGGTCGTTCCCGCTGCACAGATTCCTGCGCCAGGGCCTCCTGCAGATAATTCACTTTGATTTATTGCGCTATCTGTAATAGCACCCGAGATATCACCAGATATATATTGGATTTTTCACTGACCCTGAGTGTCCGGCCCCATGAGACGGTCGTTTTCTCGGCCCCTGGTGGTCCGAGGTCGTTCCCGCTGCACACATTCATGCGCCAGGGCCTCCTGCAGATAATTCACTTTGGTTTATTGCGCTATCTCTGATAGCACCCGAGATATCACCAGATATATATTGGATTTTCCCCTGACCCTGAGTGTCCGGCCCCATGAGACTGTGGTTTTCTCGGCCCCTGGTGGTCCGAGGTCGTTCCCGCTGCACAGATTCATGCGCCAGGGCCTCCTGCAGATAATTCACTTTGGCTTATTGCGCTATCTCTAATAGCACCCGAGATATCACCAGATATATATTGGATTTTACCCTGACCCTGAGTGTCCGGCCCCATGAGACGGTGCTTTTCTCGGCCCCTGGTGGTCCGAGGTCGTTCCCGCTGTACAGATTCATGCGCCAGGACCTCCTACAGACAATGCACTTTGATTTATTGCGCTATCTGTAATAGCACCCGACATATCACCAGATATATATTGGATTTTACCCTGACCCTGAGTGTCCGGCCCCATGAGACGGTCGTTGTCTCGGCCCCTGGAGGTCCGACGACGTTCCCGCTGCACAGTTTCATGCGCCAGGGCCTCCTACAGGTAATGCACTTTGATTTATTGCGCTATCTGTAATAGCACCCGAGATATCACCAGATCTATATTGGATTTTCCCCTGACCCTGAGTGTCCGGCCCCATGAGACTGTGGTTTTCTCGGCCCCTGGTGGTCCGAGGACGTTCCCGTTGCACAGATTCATGCGCCAGGGCCTCCTGCAGATAATTCACTTTGGTTTATTGCGCTATCTGTGATAGCACCCGAGATATCACCAGATCTATATTGGATTTTCCCCTGACTCTGAGTGCCCGGCCCCATGAGACTGTGGTTTTCTCGGCCCCTGGTGGTCCGAGGTCGTTCCCGTTGCACAGATTCATGCGCCAGGGCCTCCTGCAGATAATTCACTTTGGTTTATTGCGCTATCTCTAATAGCACCCGAGATATCACCAGATATATATTGGATTTTCCCCTGACCCTGAGTGTCCGGCCGCATGAGACTGTAGTTTTCTCGGCCCCTGGTGGTCCGAGGTCGTTCCCGCTGCACAGATTCATGCGCCAGGGACTCCTACAGACAATGCACTTTGATTTATTGCGCTATCTGTAATAGCACCCGAGATATCACCAGATATATATTGGATTTTACCCTGACCCTGAGTGTCCGGCCGCATGAGACTGTAGTTTTCTCGGCCCCTGGTGGTCCGAGGTCGTTCCCGCTGCACAGATTCATGCGCCAGGGCCTCCTACAGACAATGCACTTTGATTTATTGCGCTATCTGTAATAGCACCCGAGATATCACCAGATATATATTGGATTTTAGCCTGACCGTGGGAGTCCGGCCCCATGAGACTGTGGTTTTTTCGGACCCTGGTGGTCCGAGGTCGTTCCCGCTGCACAGATTCATGCGCCAGGGCCTCCTACAGACAATGCACTTTGGTTTATTACGCTATCTCTAATAGCACCCGAGATATCACCAGATATATATGGGATTTTCCCCAGACCCTGAGTGCCCGGCCCCATGAGACGGTGGTTTTCTCGGCCCCTGGTGATCCGAGGTCGTTCCCGCTGCACAGATTCATGCGCCAGGGCCTCCTGCAGATAATTCACTTTGGTTTATTGCGCTATCTCTAATAGCACCCGAGATATCACCAGATATATATTGGATTTTCCCCTGACCCTGAGTGTCCGGCCCCATGAGACTGTGGTTTTCTCGGCCCCTGGTCGTCCGAGGTCGTTCCCGCTGCACAGATTCATGCGCCAGGGCCTCCTACAGACAATGCACTTTGATTTATTGCGTTATCTGTAATAGCACCCGAGATATCACCACATATATATTGGATTTTTCCCTGACCCAGAGTGTCCGGCCCCCTCGAGACGGTGGTTTTCTCGGCCCCTGGTGGTCCGAGGTCGTTCCCGCTGCACTGCTTCAGGCGCCAGGGCCTCCTGCAGATAACTCACTTTGGTTTATTGCGCTATCTCTAATAGCACCCGAGATATCACCAGATATATATTGGATTTTTCCCTGACCCTGAGTGTCCGGCCCCATGAGACGGTGGTTTTCTCGGCTCCTGGTGGTCCGAGGTCGTTCCCGCTGCACAGATTCATGCGCCAGGGCCTCCTGCAGATAATTCACTTTGGTTTATTGCGCTATCTCTAATAGCACCCGAGATATCACCAGATATATATTGGATTTTTCACTGACCCTGAGCGTCCGGCCCCATGAGACGGTCGTTTTCTCGGCCCCTGGTGGTCCGAGGTCGTTCCCGCTGCACAGATTCATGCGCCAGGGCCTCCTACAGACAATGCACTTTGATTTATTGCGCTATCTGTTATAGCACCCGAGATATCACCAGATATATATTGGATTTTACCCTGACCCTGAGGGTCCGGCCCCATGAGAGGGTCGTTGTCTCGGCCCCTGGAGGTCCGAGGACGTTCCCGCTGCACAGATACATGCGCCAGGGCCTCCTACAGGCAATGCACTTTGATTTAATGCGCTATCTGTAATAGCACCCGAGATATCACCAGATCTATATTGGATTTTCCCCTGACCCTGAGTGTCCGGCCCCATGAGACTGTGGTTTTCTCGGCCCCTGGTGGTCCGCGGTCGTTCCCGTTGCACAGATTCATGCGCCAGGGCCTCCTGCAGAGAATTCACTTTGGATTATTGCGCTATCTCTAATAGCACCCGAGATATCACCAGATATATATTGGATTTTCCCTGACCCTGAGTGTCCGGCCCAATGAGACTGTGGTTTTCTCGGCCCCTGGTGGTCCGAGGTCGTTCCCGCTGTACAGATTCATGCGCCAGGGCCTCTTACAGACAATGCACTTTGATTTATTGCGCTATCTGTAATAGCACCCGAGATATCAAGAGATATATACTGGATTTTCCCCTGACCCTGAGTGTCCGGCCCCATGAGACGGTCGTTTTCTCGGCCCCTGGTGGTCCGAGGTCGTTGCCGCTGCACAGATTCATGCGCCAGGGCCTCCTGCAGATAACTCACTTTGGTTCATTGCGCTATCTCTAATAGCACCCGAGATATCACCAGATATATATTGGATTTTTCCCTTACCCTGAGTGTCCGGCCCCATGAGACGGTGGATGTCTCGGCCCCTGATGGTCCGAGATCGTTCCCGCTGCACAGATTCATGCGCCAGGGCCTCCTGCAGATAATTCCCTTTGGCTTATTGCGCTATCTCTAATAGCGCCCGAGATATCACCAGATATATATTGGATTTTTCCCTGACCCTGAGTGTCCGGCCCCATGAGACTGCGGTTTTCTCGGCCCCTGGTGGTCCGAGGTCGTTCCCGCTGCACACATTCATGCGCCAGGGCCTCCTACAGACAATGCACTTTGATTTATTGCTCTATCTGTAATAGCACCCGAGATATCACCAGATATATATTGGATTTTCCCCTGACCCTGAGTGTCCGGCCCCATGAGACTGTGGTTTTCTCGGCCCCTGGTGGTCCGGGGTCGTTCCCGTTGCACAGATTCATGCGCCAGGGCCTCCTGCAGATAATTCACTTTGGTTTATTGCGCTATCTCTAATAGCACCCGAGATATCACCAGATATATATTGGATTTTACCCTGACCCTGAGTGTCCGGCCCCATGAGACTGTGCTTTTCTCGGCCCCTGGTGGTCCGAGGTCGTTCCCGCTGCACAGATTCATGCGCCAGGGCCTCCTACAGACAATGCACTTTGATTTATTGCGCTATCTGTTATAGCACCCGAGATATCACCAGATATATATTAGATTTTACCCTGACCCTGAGTGTCCGGCCCCATGAGACGGTCGTTTTCTCGGCCCCTGGTGGTCCGAGGTCGTTGCCGCTGCACAGATTCATGCGCCAGGGCCTCCTGCAGATAACTCACTTTGGTTTATTGCGCTATCTCTAATAGCACCCGAGATATCACCAGATATATATTGGATTTTACCCTGACCCTGAGTGTCCGGCCCCATGAGACTGTGCTTTTCTCGGCCCCTGGTGGTCCGAGGTCGTTCCCGCTGCACAGATTCATGCGCCAGGGCCTCCTACAAACAATGCACTTTGATTTATTGCGCTATCTGTAATAGCACCCGAGATATCAGCAGATATATATTGGATTTTTCACTGACCCTGAGTGTCCGGCCCCATGAGACGGTCGTTTTCTCGGCCCCTGGTGGTCCGAGGTCGTTCCCGCTGCACACATTCATGCGCCAGGGCCTCCTGCAGATAATTCACTTTGGTTTATTGCGCTATCTCTAATAGCACCCGAGATATCACCAGATATATATTGGATTTTCCCCTGACCCTGAGTGTCCGGCCCCATGAGACGGTGGTTGTCTCGGCCCCTGGTGGTCCTAGGTCGATCCCGCTGCACAGATTCATGCGCCAGGGCCTCCTGCAGACAATGCACTTTGATTTATTGCGCTATCTGTAATAGCACCCGAGATATCACCAGATATATATTGGATTTTTCCCTGACCCTGAGTGTCCGGCCCCATGAGACGGTGGATGTCTCGGCCCCTGGTGGTCCGAGGTCGTTCCCGCTGCACAGGCTCATGCGCCAGGGTCTCCTACAGACAATACACTTTGATTTATTGCGCTATCTGTAATAGCACCCGAGATATCACCAGATATATATTGGATTTTCCCCTGACCCTGAGTGTCCGGCCCAATGAGACTGTGGTTTTCTCGGCCCCTGGTGGTCCGAGGTCGTTCCCGCTGCACAGATTCATGCGCCAGGGCCTCCTGCAGACAATGCACTTTGATTTATTGCGCTATCTGTTATAGCACCCGAGATATCACCAGATATATATTGGATTTTACCCTGACCCTGAGTGTCCGGCCCCATGAGACGGTCGTTGTCTCGGCCCCTGGAGGTCCGAGGACGTTCCCGCTGCACAGATTCATGCGCCAGGGCCTCCTGCAGATAATTCACTTTCGTTTATTGCGCTATCTCTAATAGCACCCGAGATATCACCAGATATATATTGGATTTTTCCCTTACCCTGAGTGTCCGGCCCCATGAGACGGTGGATGTCTCGGCCCCTGATGGTCCGAGATCGTTCCCGCTGCACAGATTCATGCGCCAGGGCCTCCTGCAGATAATTCCCTTTGGCTTATTGCGCTATCTCTAATAGCGCCCGAGATATCACCAGATATATATTGGATTTTTCCCTGACCCTGAGTGTCCGGCCCCATGAGACTGCGGTTTTCTCGGCCCCTGGTGGTCCGAGGTCGTTGCCGCTTCACAGATTCATGCGCCAGGGCCTCAAACAGACAATGCACTCTGATTTAGTGCGCTATCTGTAATAGCACCCGAGATATCACCAGATATATATAGGATTTTCCCCTGACCCTGAGTGTCCGGCCCCATGAGACGGTGGTTGTCTCGGCCCCGGGTGGTCCTAGGTCGTTCCCGCTGCACAGATTCATGCGCCAGGGCCTCCTACAGACAATGCACTTTGATTTATTGCGCTATCTGTAATAGCACCCGAGATATCACCAGATCTATATTGGATTTTCCCCTGACCCTGAGTATCAGGCCCCATGAGACTGTGGTTTTTTCGGCCCCTGGTTGTCCGAGGTCGTTCCCGCTGCACAGATTCATGCGCCAGGGCCTCCTGCAGATAATTCACTTTGGTTTATTGCGCTATCTCTAATAGCACCCGAGATATCACCAGATATATACTGGATTTTCCCCTGACCCTGAGTGTCCGGCCCCATGAGACTGTGGTTTTCTCGGCCCCTGGTGGTCCGAGGTCGTTGCCGCTTCACAGATTCATGCGCCAGGGCCTCCTACAGACAATGCACTTTGATTTATTGCGCTATCTGTAATAGCACGCGAGATATCACCAGATATATATTGGATTTTACCCTGACCCTGAGTGTCCGGCCCCATGAGACGGTGGTTGTCTCGGCCCCTGGTGGTCCGAGGTCGTTCCCGCTGCACAGATTCATGCGCCAGGGCATCCTGCAGATAATTCACTTTGGTTTATTGAGCTATCTCTAATAGCACCCGAGATATCACCAGATATATATTGGATTTTCCCCTGACCCTGAGTGTCCGGCCCCATGAGACTGTGGTTTTCTCGGCCCCTGGTGGTCCGAGGTCGTTCCCGCTGCACAGATTCATGCGCCAGGGCCTCCTACAGACAATGCACTTTGATTTATTGCGCTATCTGTAATAGCACCCGAGATATCACCAGATCTATATTGGATTTTCACCTGACCCTGAGTGTCCGGCCCCATGAGACTGTGGTTTTCTCGGCCCCTGGTGGTCCGAGGTCGTTCCCGCTGCACAGATTCATGCGCCAGGGCCTCCTACAGACAATGCACTTTGGTTTATTACGCTATCTCTAATAGCACCCGAGATATCACCAGATATATACTGGATTTTCCCCAGACCCTGAGGGCCCGGCCCCATGAGACGGTGGTTTTCTCGGCCCCTGGAGGTCCGAGGACGTTCCCGCTGCACAGATTCATGCGCCAGCGCCTCCTGCAGATAATTCACTTTGGTTTATTGCGCTATCTCTAATAGCACCCGAGATATCACCAGATATATACTGGATTTTCCCCTGACCCTGAGTGTCCGGCCCCATGAGACTGTGGTTTTCTCGGCCCCTGGAGGTCCGAGGTCGTTCCCGCTGCACAGATTCATGCGCCAGGGCCTCCTACAGACAATGCCCTTTGATTTATTGCGCTATCTGACATAGCAGCCGAGATATCACCAGATATATATTGGATTTTTCACTGACACTGAGTGTCCGGCCCCATGAGACGGTCGTTTTCTCAGCCCCTGGTGGCCCGAGGTCGTTCCCGCTCCACAGATTCATGCGCCAGGGCCTCCTGCAGATAATTCACTTTGGTTTATTGCGCTATCTCTATTAGCACCCGAGATATCACCAGATATATATTGGATTTTTCCTCGACCCTGAGTGTCCGGCCCCATGAGACGGTGGTTTTCTCGGCCCCTTGTGGTCAGAGGTTGCTCCCGCTGCACAGATTCATGCGCCAGGGCCTCCTACAGACAATGCAGTTTGGTTTATTGCGCTATCTCTAATAGCACCCGAGATATCACCAGATATATAGTGGATTTTCGCCAGACCCTGAGTGTCCGTCCCCATGAGACGGTGGTTTTCTCGGCCCCTGGTGGTCCGAGGTCGTTCCCGCTGCACAGATTCATGCGCCAGGGCCTCCTACAGACAGTGCACTTTGATTTATTGTACTATCTGTAATAGCACCCGAGATATCACCAGATATATATTGGATTTTTCCCTAACCCTGAGTGTCCAGCCCCATGAGACTGTGGCTTTCTCGGCCCCTGGTTGTCCGAGGTCGTTCCCGCTGCACAGATGCATGCGCCAGGGCCTACTGCAGATAATTCACTTTGATTTATTGCGCTATCTGTAATAGCACCCGAGATATCACCAGATATATATTGGATTTTTCACTGACCCTGAGTGTGCGGCCCCATGAGACGGTGTTTTTCTCGGACCCTGGTGGTCCGAGGTCGTTCCCGCTGCACAGATTCCTGCGCCAGGGCCTCCTGCAGATAATTCACTTTGATTTATTGCGCTATCTGTAATAGCACCCGAGATATAACCAGATATATATTGGATTTTCCCCTGACCCTGAGTGTCCGGCTCCATGAGACTGTGGTTTTCTCGGCCCCTGGTGGTCCGAGGTCGTTCCCGCTGCACAGATTCATGCGCCAGGGCCTCCTGCAGATAATTCACTTTGATTTATTGCGCTATCTGTAATAGCACCCGAGATATCACCAGATATATATTGAATTTTCCCCTGACCCTGAGTGTCCGGCTCCATGAGACTGTGGTTTTTTCGGCCCCTGGTGGTCCGAGGTCGTTCCCGCTGCACAGATTCATGCGCCAGGGCCCCCTGCAGATAATTCACTTTGGTTTATTGGGCTATCTCTAATAGCACCCGAGATATCACCAGATACATACTGGATTTTCCCCTGACCCTGAGTGTCCGGCCCCATGAGACTGTGGTTTTCTCGGCCCCTGGTGGTCCGAGGTCGGTGCCGCTTCACAGATTCATGCGCCAGGGCCTCCTACAGACAGTGCACTTTGATTTATTGCGCTATCTGCAATAGCACCCGAGATATCACCAGATATATATTGTATTTCTCACTGACCCTGAGTGTGCGGCCCCATGAGACGGTGTTTTTCTCGGACCCTGGTGGTCCGAGGTCGTTCCCGCTGCACAGATTCATGCGCCAGGGCCTCCCGCAGATAATTCACTTTGATTTATTGCGCTATCTGTAATAGCACCCGAGATATCACCAGATATATATTGGATTTTCCCCTGACCCTGAGTGTCCGGCTCCATGAGACTGTGGTTTTCTCGGCCCCTGGTGGTCCGAGGTCGTTCCCGCTGCACAGATTCATGCGCCAGGGCCTCCTGCAGATAATTCACTTTGATTTATTGCGCTATCTCTAATAGCGCCCGAGATATCACCAGATATATATTGGATTTTTCCCTGACCCTGAGTGTCCGGCCCCTTGAGACTGTCGTTTTCTCGGCCCCTGGTGGTCCGAGGTCGTTCCCGTTGCACAGATTCATGCGCCAGGGCCTCCTGCAGATAATTCACCTTGGTTTATTGCGCTATCTCTAATAGCACCCGAGATATCACCAGATATATATTGGATTTTCCCCTGACCCTGAGTGTCCGGCACCATGAGACTGTAGTTTTCTCGGCCCCTGGTGGTCCTAGGTCGTTCCCGCTGCACAGATTCATGCGCCAGGGCCTCCTGCAGATAACTCACTTTGGTTTATTGCGCTATCTCTAATAGCACCCGAGATATCACCAGATATATATTGGATTTTTCCCTGACCCTGAGTGTCCGGCCCCATGAGACGGTGGTTTTCTCGGCCCCTGGTGGTCCGAGGTCGTTCCCGCTGCACAGATTCATGCGCCAGGGCCTCCTGCAGATAATTCACTTTGGTTTATTGCGCTATCTCTAATAGCGCCCGAGATATCAACAGATATATATTGGATTTTTCCCTGACCCTGAGTGTCCGGCCCCATGAGACTGCGGTTTTCTCGGCCCCTGGTGGTCCGAGGTTGTTCCCGCTGCACAGATTCATGCGCCAGGGCCTCCTACAGACAATGCACTTTGGTTTATTGCGCTATCTCTAATAGCACCCGAGATATCACCAGATATATATTGGATTTTTCCCTGACCCTGATTGTCCGGCCCCATGAGACTGTGGTTTTCTCGGTCCCTGGTGGTCCGAGGTCGTTCCCGCTGCACAGATTCTTGCGCCAGGGCCTCCTACAGACAATGCACTTTGATTTATTGCGCTATCTGTAATAGCACCCGAGATATCACCAGATATATATTGGATTTTTCCCTGACCCTGAGTGTCCGGCCCCATGAGACGGTGGTTTTCTCGGCCGCTGGTGGTCCGAGGTCGTTCCCGCTGGCCAGATTCATGCGCCAGGGCCTCCTACAGACAATGCACTATGATTTATTGCGCTATCTGTAATAGCACCCGAGATATCACCAGATCTATATTGGATTTTCCCCTGACCCTGAGTATCCGGCCCCATGAGACTGTGCTTTTCTCGGCCCCTGGTGGTCCGAGGTCGTTCCCGCTGCACAGATTCATGCGCCAGGGCCTCCGACAGACAATGCACTTTGATTTATAGCGCTATCTGTAATAGCACCCGAGATATCACCAGATATATATTGGATTTTCCCCTGACCCTGAGCGTCCGGCCCTATGAGACGGTCGTTTTCTCGGCCCCTGGTGGTCCGAGAACGTTCCCGCTGAACAGGTTCATGCGCCAGCGTCTCCTGCAGACAATGCACTTTGATTTATTGCGCTATCTGTAATAGCACCCGAGATATCACCAGATATATATTGGATTTTTCACTGACCCTGAGTGTCCTGCCCCATGAGACGGTGGTTTTCTCGGCCCCTGGTGGTCCGAGGTCGTTCCCGCTGCACAGATTCATGCGCCAGGGCCTCCTGCAGACAATTCACTTTGGTTTATTGCGCTATCTCTAATAGCACCCGAGATATCACCAGATATATATTGGATTTTTCCCCGACCCTGAGCGTCCGGCCCCATGAGACGGTGGTTTTCTCGGCCGCTGGTGGTCCGAGGTCGTTCTCGCTGGCCAGATTCATGCGCCAGGGCCTCCTACAGACAATGCACTATGATTTATTGCGCTATCTGTAATAGCACCCGAGATATCGCCGGATATATATTGGATTTTTCCCAGACCCTGAGTGTCCGGCCCCATGAGACTGTGGTTTTCTCGGCCCCTGGTGGTCCGAGGTCGTTGCCGCTGCACAGGTTCATGCGCCAGGGCCTCCTACAGACAATGCCCTTTGATTTATTGCGCTATCTGTAATAGCACCCGAGATATCACCAGATATATATTGGATTTTTCACTGACCCTGAGCGTCCGGCCCAATGAGACGGTCGTTTTCTCGGCCCCTGGTGGTCCGAGGTCGTTCCCGCTGCACAGGTTCATGCGCCAGGGCCTCCTACAGACAATGCACTTTGATTTATTGCGCTATCTGTAATAGCACCCGAGATATCACCAGATATATATTGGATATTTCCCTCACCCTGAGTGTCCAGCCCCATGAGACGGTGGTTTTCTCGGCCCCTGGTGGTCCGAGGTCGTTCCCGCTGCACAGATGCATGCGCCAGGGCCTCTTGCAGATAATTCACTTTGGTTTATTGCGCTATCTCTAATAGCACCCGAGATATCACCAGATATATATTGGGTTTTGCCCTGACCCTGAGTGTCCGGCCCCATGAGACTGTGGTTTTCTCTGTCCCTGGTTGTCCGAGGTAGTTCCCGCTGCACAGATACATGCGCCAGGGCCTCCTACAGACAATGCACTTTGATTTATTGCGCTATCTGTAATAGCACCCGAGATATCACCAGATATATATTGGATTTTTCACTGACCCTGAGTGTCCGGCCCCATGAGACGGTGGTTGTCTCGGCCACTGGGGGTCCGAGGTCGTTCCCGCTGCACAGATTCATGCAGCAGGGCCTCCTACAGACAATGCACTTTGATTTATTTCGCTATCTGTAATAGGACCGGAGATATCACCAGATATATATTGGATTTTCCCCAGACCCTGAGTGTCCGACCGCATGAGACTGTAGGTTTATCGGCCCCTGGTGGTCCGAGGTCGTTCCCGCTGCACAGATTCATGCGCCAGGGCCTCCTACAGACAATGCACTTTGATTTATTGCGCTATCTGTAATAGCACCCGAGATATCACCACATATATATTGGATTTTTCGCTGACCCAGAGTGTCCGGCCCCATGAGACGGTGGTTTTCTCGGCCCCTGGTGGTCCGCGGTCGTTCCCGCTGCACAGATTCATGCGCCAGGGCCTCCTGCAGATAATTCACTTTCGTTTATTGCGCTATCTCTAATAGCACCCGAGATATCGCCAGATATATATTGGATTTTTCCCTGACCCTGAGTGTCCGGCCCCATGAGACGGTGGTTTTCTCGGCCCCTGGTGTTCCGCGGTCGATCCCGCTGCACAGATTCATGCGCCAGGGCCTCCTGCAGATAATTCACTTTCGTTTATTGCGCTATCTCTAATAGCACCCGAGATATCACCAGATATATATGGGATTTTTCCCTTACCCTGAGTGTCCGGCCCCATGAGACGGTGGTTTTCTCGGCCCCTGGTGGTCCTAGGTCGTTCCCGCTGCACAGATGCATGCGCCAGGGCCTCCTGCAGATAATTCCCTTTGGCTTATTGCGCTATCTCTAATAGCGCCCGAGATATCACCAGATATATATTGGATTTTTCCCTGACCCTGAGTGTCCGGCCCCTTGAGACTGTCGTTTTCTCGGCCCCTGGTGGTCCGAGGTCGTTCCCGTTGCACAGATTCATGCGCCAGGGCCTCCTGCAGATAATTCACCTTGGTTTATTGCGCTATCTCTAATAGCACCCGAGATATCACCAGATATATATTGGATTTTCCCCTGACCCTGAGTGTCCGGCACCATGAGACTGTAGTTTTCTCGGCCCCTGGTGGTCCTAGGTCGTTCCCGCTGCACAGATTCATGCGCCAGGGCCTCCTGCAGATAACTCACTTTGGTTTATTGCGCTATCTCTAATAGCACCCGAGATATCACCAGATATATATTGGATTTTTCCCTGACCCTGAGTGTCCGGCCCCATGAGACGGTGGTTTTCTCGGCCCCTGGTGGTCCGAGGTCGTTCCCGCTGCACAGATTCATGCGCCAGGGCCTCCTGCAGATAATTCACTTTGGTTTATTGCGCTATCTCTAATAGCGCCCGAGATATCAACAGATATATATTGGATTTTTCCCTGACCCTGAGTGTCCGGCCCCATGAGACTGCGGTTTTCTCGGCCCCTGGTGGTCCGAGGTTGTTCCCGCTGCACAGATTCATGCGCCAGGGCCTCCTACAGACAATGCACTTTGATTTATTGCTCTATCTGTAATAGCACCCGAGATATCACCAGATATATATTGGATTTTCCCCTGACCCTGATTGTCCGGCCCCATGAGACTGTGGTTTTCTCGGTCCCTGGTGGTCCGAGGTCGTTCCCGCTGCACAGATTCTTGCGCCAGGGCCTCCTACAGACAATGCACTTTGATTTATTGCGCTATCTGTAATAGCACCCGAGATATCACCAGATATATATTGGATTTTTCCCTGACCCTGAGTGTCCGGCCCCATGAGACGGTGGTTTTCTCGGCCGCTGGTGGTCCGAGGTCGTTCCCGCTGGCCAGATTCATGCGCCAGGGCCTCCTACAGACAATGCACTATGATTTATTGCGCTATCTGTAATAGCACCCGAGATATCACCAGATCTATATTGGATTTTCCCCTGACCCTGAGTATCCGGCCCCATGAGACTGTGCTTTTCTCGGCCCCTGGTGGTCCGAGGTCGTTCCCGCTGCACAGATTCATGCGCCAGGGCCTCCAACAGACAATGCACTTTGATTTATAGCGCTATCTGTAATAGCACCCGAGATATCACCAGATATATATATTGGATTTTCCCCTGACCCTGAGCGTCCGGCCCTATGAGACGGTCGTTTTCTCGGCCCCTGGTGGTCCGAGAACGTTCCCGCTGAACAGGTTCATGCGCCAGCGTCTCCTACAGACAATGCACTTTAATTTATTGCGCTATCTGTAATAGCACCCGAGATATCACCAGATATATATTGGATTTTTCACTGACCCTGAGTGTCCTGCCCCATGAGACGGTGGTTTTCTCGGCCCCTGGTGGTCCGAGGTCGTTCCCGCTGCACAGATTCATGCGCCGGGGCCTCCTGCAGACAATTCACTTTGGTTTATTGCGCTATCTCTAATAGCACCCGAGATATCACCAGATATATATTGGATTTTTCCCCGACCCTGAGCGTCCGGCCCCATGAGACGGTGGTTTTCTCGGCCGCTGGTGGTCCGAGGTCGTTCTCGCTGGCCAGATTCATGCGCCAGGGCCTCCTACAGACAATGCACTTCGGTTTATTACGCTATCTCTAATAGCACCCGAGATATCACCAGATACATATTGGATTTTCCCCAGACCCTGAGTGCCCGGCCCCATGAGACTGTGGTTTTCTCGGCCCCTGGAGGTCCGAGGTCGTTCCCGCTGCACAGATTCATGCGCCAGGGCCTCCTACAGACAATGCACTTTGATTTATTGCGCTATCTGTAATAGCACCCGAGATATCACCAGATATATATTGGATTTTCCCCTGACCCTGAGTGTCCGGCCCCATGTGACTGTGGTTGTCTCGGCCCCTGGAGGTCCGAGGACGTTCCCGCTGCACAGATTCATGCGCCAGCGCCTCCTGCAGATAATTCACTTTGGTTTATTGCGCTATCTCTAATAGCACCCGAGATATCACCAGATATATACTGGATTTTCCCCTGACCCTGAGTGTCCGGCCCCATGAGACTGTGGTTTTCTCGGCCCCTGGAGGTCCGAGGTCGTTCCCGCTGCACAGATTCATGCGCCAGGGCCTCCTACAGACAATGCCCTTTGATTTATTGCGCTATCTGACATAGCAGCCGAGATATCACCAGATATATATTGGATTTTTCACTGACACTGAGTGTCCGGCCCCATGAGACGGTCGTTTTCTCAGCCCCTGGTGGCCCGAGGTCGTTCCCGCTCCACAGATTCATGCGCCAGGGCCTCCTGCAGATAATTCACTTTGGTTTATTGCGCTATCTCTATTAGCACCCGAGATATCACCAGATATATATTGGATTTTTCCTCGACCCTGAGTGTCCGGCCCCATGAGACGGTGGTTTTCTCGGCCCCTTGTGGTCAGAGGTTGCTCCCGCTGCACAGATTCATGCGCCAGGGCCTCCTACAGACAATGCAGTTTGGTTTATTGCGCTATCTCTAATAGCACCCGAGATATCACCAGATATATAGTGGATTTTCGCCAGACCCTGAGTGTCCGTCCCCATGAGACGGTGGTTTTCTCGGCCCCTGGTGGTCCGAGGTCGTTCCCGCTGCACAGATTCATGCGCCAGGGCCTCCTACAGACAGTGCACTTTGATTTATTGTACTATCTGTAATAGCACCCGAGATATCACCAGATATATATTGGATTTTTCCCTAACCCTGAGTGTCCAGCCCCATGAGACTGTGGCTTTCTCGGCCCCTGGTTGTCCGAGGTCGTTCCCGCTGCACAGATGCATGCGCCAGGGCCTACTGCAGATAATTCACTTTGATTTATTGCGCTATCTGTAATAGCACCCGAGATATCACCAGATATATATTGGATTTTTCACTGACCCTGAGTGTGCGGCCCCATGAGACGGTGTTTTTCTCGGACCCTGGTGGTCCGAGGTCGTTCCCGCTGCACAGATTCCTGCGCCAGGGCCTCCTGCAGATAATTCACTTTGATTTATTGCGCTATCTGTAATAGCACCCGAGATATAACCAGATATATATTGGATTTTCCCCTGACCCTGAGTGTCCGGCTCCATGAGACTGTGGTTTTCTCGGCCCCTGGTGGTCCGAGGTCGTTCCCGCTGCACAGATTCATGCGCCAGGGCCTCCTGCAGATAATTCACTTTGATTTATTGCGCTATCTGTAATAGCACCCGAGATATCACCAGATATATATTGGATTTTCCCCTGACCCTGAGTGTCCGGCTCCATGAGACTGTGGTTTTTTCGGCCCCTGGTGGTCCGAGGTCGTTCCCGCTGCACAGATTCATGCGCCAGGGCCCCCTGCAGATAATTCACTTTGGTTTATTGGGCTATCTCTAATAGCACCCGAGATATCACCAGATACATACTGGATTTTCCCCTGACCCTGAGTGTCCGGCCCCATGAGACTGTGGTTTTCTCGGCCCCTGGTGGTCCGAGGTCGGTGCCGCTTCACAGATTCATGCGCCAGGGCCTCCTACAGACAGTGCACTTTGATTTATTGCGCTATCTGCAATAGCACCCGAGATATCACCAGATATATATTGTATTTCTCACTGACCCTGAGTGTGCGGCCCCATGAGACGGTGTTTTTCTCGGACCCTGGTGGTCCGAGGTCGTTCCCGCTGCACAGATTCATGCGCCAGGGCCTCCCGCAGATAATTCACTTTGATTTATTGCGCTATCTGTAATAGCACCCGAGATATCACCAGATATATATTGGATTTTCCCCTGACCCTGAGTGTCCGGCTCCATGAGACTGTGGTTTTCTCGGCCCCTGGTGGTCCGAGGTCGTTCCCGCTGCACAGATTCATGCGCCAGGGCCTCCTGCAGATAATTCACTTTGATTTATTGCGCTATCTCTAATAGCGCCCGAGATATCACCAGATATATATTGGATTTTTCCCTGACCCTGAGTGTCCGGCCCCTTGAGACTGTCGTTTTCTCGGCCCCTGGTGGTCCGAGGTCGTTCCCGTTGCACAGATTCATGCGCCAGGGCCTCCTGCAGATAATTCACCTTGGTTTATTGCGCTATCTCTAATAGCACCCGAGATATCACCAGATATATATTGGATTTTCCCCTGACCCTGAGTGTCCGGCACCATGAGACTGTAGTTTTCTCGGCCCCTGGTGGTCCTAGGTCGTTCCCGCTGCACAGATTCATGCGCCAGGGCCTCCTGCAGATAACTCACTTTGGTTTATTGCGCTATCTCTAATAGCACCCGAGATATCACCAGATATATATTGGATTTTTCCCTGACCCTGAGTGTCCGGCCCCATGAGACGGTGGTTTTCTCGGCCCCTGGTGGTCCGAGGTCGTTCCCGCTGCACAGATTCATGCGCCAGGGCCTCCTGCAGATAATTCACTTTGGTTTATTGCGCTATCTCTAATAGCGCCCGAGATATCAACAGATATATATTGGATTTTTCCCTGACCCTGAGTGTCCGGCCCCATGAGACTGCGGTTTTCTCGGCCCCTGGTGGTCCGAGGTTGTTCCCGCTGCACAGATTCATGCGCCAGGGCCTCCTACAGACAATGCACTTTGGTTTATTGCGCTATCTCTAATAGCACCCGAGATATCACCAGATATATATTGGATTTTTCCCTGACCCTGATTGTCCGGCCCCATGAGACTGTGGTTTTCTCGGTCCCTGGTGGTCCGAGGTCGTTCCCGCTGCACAGATTCTTGCGCCAGGGCCTCCTACAGACAATGCACTTTGATTTATTGCGCTATCTGTAATAGCACCCGAGATATCACCAGATATATATTGGATTTTTCCCTGACCCTGAGTGTCCGGCCCCATGAGACGGTGGTTTTCTCGGCCGCTGGTGGTCCGAGGTCGTTCCCGCTGGCCAGATTCATGCGCCAGGGCCTCCTACAGACAATGCACTATGATTTATTGCGCTATCTGTAATAGCACCCGAGATATCACCAGATCTATATTGGATTTTCCCCTGACCCTGAGTATCCGGCCCCATGAGACTGTGCTTTTCTCGGCCCCTGGTGGTCCGAGGTCGTTCCCGCTGCACAGATTCATGCGCCAGGGCCTCCGACAGACAATGCACTTTGATTTATAGCGCTATCTGTAATAGCACCCGAGATATCACCAGATATATATTGGATTTTCCCCTGACCCTGAGCGTCCGGCCCTATGAGACGGTCGTTTTCTCGGCCCCTGGTGGTCCGAGAACGTTCCCGCTGAACAGGTTCATGCGCCAGCGTCTCCTGCAGACAATGCACTTTGATTTATTGCGCTATCTGTAATAGCACCCGAGATATCACCAGATATATATTGGATTTTCCCCTGACCCTGAGTGTCCGGCACCATGAGACTGTAGTTTTCTCGGCCCCTGGTGGTCCTAGGTCGTTCCCGCTGCACAGATTCATGCGCCAGGGCCTCCTGCAGATAACTCACTTTGGTTTATTGCGCTATCTCTAATAGCACCCGAGATATCACCAGATATATATTGGATTTTTCCCTGACCCTGAGTGTCCGGCCCCATGAGACGGTGGTTTTCTCGGCCCCTGGTGGTCCGAGGTCGTTCCCGCTGCACAGATTCATGCGCCAGGGCCTCCTGCAGATAATTCACTTTGGTTTATTGCGCTATCTCTAATAGCGCCCGAGATATCAACAGATATATATTGGATTTTTCCCTGACCCTGAGTGTCCGGCCCCATGAGACTGCGGTTTTCTCGGCCCCTGGTGGTCCGAGGTTGTTCCCGCTGCACAGATTCATGCGCCAGGGCCTCCTACAGACAATGCACTTTGGTTTATTGCGCTATCTCTAATAGCACCCGAGATATCACCAGATATATATTGGATTTTTCCCTGACCCTGATTGTCCGGCCCCATGAGACTGTGGTTTTCTCGGTCCCTGGTGGTCCGAGGTCGTTCCCGCTGCACAGATTCTTGCGCCAGGGCCTCCTACAGACAATGCACTTTGATTTATTGCGCTATCTGTAATAGCACCCGAGATATCACCAGATATATATTGGATTTTTCCCTGACCCTGAGTGTCCGGCCCCATGAGACGGTGGTTTTCTCGGCCGCTGGTGGTCCGAGGTCGTTCCCGCTGGCCAGATTCATGCGCCAGGGCCTCCTACAGACAATGCACTATGATTTATTGCGCTATCTGTAATAGCACCCGAGATATCACCAGATCTATATTGGATTTTCCCCTGACCCTGAGTATCCGGCCCCATGAGACTGTGCTTTTCTCGGCCCCTGGTGGTCCGAGGTCGTTCCCGCTGCACAGATTCATGCGCCAGGGCCTCCGACAGACAATGCACTTTGATTTATAGCGCTATCTGTAATAGCACCCGAGATATCACCAGATATATATTGGATTTTCCCCTGACCCTGAGCGTCCGGCCCTATGAGACGGTCGTTTTCTCGGCCCCTGGTGGTCCGAGAACGTTCCCGCTGAACAGGTTCATGCGCCAGCGTCTCCTGCAGACAATGCACTTTGATTTATTGCGCTATCTGTAATAGCACCCGAGATATCACCAGATATATATTGGATTTTTCACTGACCCTGAGTGTCCTGCCCCATGAGACGGTGGTTTTCTCGGCCCCTGGTGGTCCGAGGTCGTTCCCGCTGCACAGATTCATGCGCCAGGGCCTCCTGCAGACAATTCACTTTGGTTTATTGCGCTATCTCTAATAGCACCCGAGATATCACCAGATATATATTGGATTTTTCCCCGACCCTGAGCGTCCGGCCCCATGAGACGGTGGTTTTCTCGGCCGCTGGTGGTCCGAGGTCGTTCTCGCTGGCCAGATTCATGCGCCAGGGCCTCCTACAGACAATGCACTATGATTTATTGCGCTATCTGTAATAGCACCCGAGATATCGCCGGATATATATTGGATTTTTCCCAGACCCTGAGTGTCCGGCCCCATGAGACTGTGGTTTTCTCGGCCCCTGGTGGTCCGAGGTCGTTGCCGCTGCACAGGTTCATGCGCCAGGGCCTCCTACAGACAATGCCCTTTGATTTATTGCGCTATCTGTAATAGCACCCGAGATATCACCAGATATATATTGGATTTTTCACTGACCCTGAGCGTCCGGCCCAATGAGACGGTCGTTTTCTCGGCCCCTGGTGGTCCGAGGTCGTTCCCGCTGCACAGGTTCATGCGCCAGGGCCTCCTACAGACAATGCACTTTGATTTATTGCGCTATCTGTAATAGCACCCGAGATATCACCAGATATATATTGGATATTTCCCTCACCCTGAGTGTCCAGCCCCATGAGACGGTGGTTTTCTCGGCCCCTGGTGGTCCGAGGTCGTTCCCGCTGCACAGATGCATGCGCCAGGGCCTCTTGCAGATAATTCACTTTGGTTTATTGCGCTATCTCTAATAGCACCCGAGATATCACCAGATATATATTGGGTTTTGCCCTGACCCTGAGTGTCCGGCCCCATGAGACTGTGGTTTTCTCTGTCCCTGGTTGTCCGAGGTAGTTCCCGCTGCACAGATACATGCGCCAGGGCCTCCTACAGACAATGCACTTTGATTTATTGCGCTATCTGTAATAGCACCCGAGATATCACCAGATATATATTGGATTTTTCACTGACCCTGAGTGTCCGGCCCCATGAGACGGTGGTTGTCTCGGCCCCTGGGGGTCCGAGGTCGTTCCCGCTGCACAGATTCATGCAGCAGGGCCTCCTACAGACAATGCACTTTGATTTATTTCGCTATCTGTAATAGGACCGGAGATATCACCAGATATATATTGGATTTTCCCCAGACCCTGAGTGTCCGACCGCATGAGACTGTAGGTTTATCGGCCCCTGGTGGTCCGAGGTCGTTCCCGCTGCACAGATTCATGCGCCAGGGCCTCCTACAGACAATGCAATTTGATTTATAGCGCTATCTGTAATAGCACCCGAGATATCACCACATATATATTGGATTTTTCGCTGACCCAGAGTGTCCGGCCCCATGAGACGGTGGTTTTCTCGGCCCCTGGTGGTCCGCGGTCGTTCCCGCTGCACAGATTCATGCGCCAGGGCCTCCTGCAGATAATTCACTTTCGTTTATTGCGCTATCTCTAATAGCACCCGAGATATCGCCAGATATATATTGGATTTTTCCCTGACCCTGAGTGTCCGGCCCCATGAGACGGTGGTTTTCTCGGCCCCTGGTGTTCCGCGGTCGATCCCGCTGCACAGATTCATGCGCCAGGGCCTCCTGCAGATAATTCACTTTCGTTTATTGCGCTATCTCTAATAGCACCCGAGATATCACCAGATATATATGGGATTTTTCCCTTACCCTGAGTGTCCGGCCCCATGAGACGGTGGTTTTCTCGGCCCCTGGTGGTCCTAGGTCGTTCCCGCTGCACAGATGCATGCGCCAGGGCCTCCTGCAGATAATTCCCTTTGGCTTATTGCGCTATCTCTAATAGCGCCCGAGATATCACCAGATATATATTGGATTTTTCCCTGACCCTGAGTGTCCGGCCCCTTGAGACTGTCGTTTTCTCGGCCCCTGGTGGTCCGAGGTCGTTCCCGTTGCACAGATTCATGCGCCAGGGCCTCCTGCAGATAATTCACCTTGGTTTATTGCGCTATCTCTAATAGCACCCGAGATATCACCAGATATATATTGGATTTTCCCCTGACCCTGAGTGTCCGGCACCATGAGACTGTAGTTTTCTCGGCCCCTGGTGGTCCTAGGTCGTTCCCGCTGCACAGATTCATGCGCCAGGGCCTCCTGCAGATAACTCACTTTGGTTTATTGCGCTATCTCTAATAGCACCCGAGATATCACCAGATATATATTGGATTTTTCCCTGACCCTGAGTGTCCGGCCCCATGAGACGGTGGTTTTCTCGGCCCCTGGTGGTCCGAGGTCGTTCCCGCTGCACAGATTCATGCGCCAGGGCCTCCTGCAGATAATTCACTTTGGTTTATTGCGCTATCTCTAATAGCGCCCGAGATATCAACAGATATATATTGGATTTTTCCCTGACCCTGAGTGTCCGGCCCCATGAGACTGCGGTTTTCTCGGCCCCTGGTGGTCCGAGGTTGTTCCCGCTGCACAGATTCATGCGCCAGGGCCTCCTACAGACAATGCACTTTGATTTATTGCTCTATCTGTAATAGCACCCGAGATATCACCAGATATATATTGGATTTTCCCCTGACCCTGATTGTCCGGCCCCATGAGACTGTGGTTTTCTCGGTCCCTGGTGGTCCGAGGTCGTTCCCGCTGCACAGATTCTTGCGCCAGGGCCTCCTACAGACAATGCACTTTGATTTATTGCGCTATCTGTAATAGCACCCGAGATATCACCAGATATATATTGGATTTTTCCCTGACCCTGAGTGTCCGGCCCCATGAGACGGTGGTTTTCTCGGCCGCTGGTGGTCCGAGGTCGTTCCCGCTGGCCAGATTCATGCGCCAGGGCCTCCTACAGACAATGCACTATGATTTATTGCGCTATCTGTAATAGCACCCGAGATATCACCAGATCTATATTGGATTTTCCCCTGACCCTGAGTATCCGGCCCCATGAGACTGTGCTTTTCTCGGCCCCTGGTGGTCCGAGGTCGTTCCCGCTGCACAGATTCATGCGCCAGGGCCTCCAACAGACAATGCACTTTGATTTATAGCGCTATCTGTAATAGCACCCGAGATATCACCAGATATATATATTGGATTTTCCCCTGACCCTGAGCGTCCGGCCCTATGAGACGGTCGTTTTCTCGGCCCCTGGTGGTCCGAGAACGTTCCCGCTGAACAGGTTCATGCGCCAGCGTCTCCTACAGACAATGCACTTTAATTTATTGCGCTATCTGTAATAGCACCCGAGATATCACCAGATATATATTGGATTTTTCACTGACCCTGAGTGTCCTGCCCCATGAGACGGTGGTTTTCTCGGCCCCTGGTGGTCCGAGGTCGTTCCCGCTGCACAGATTCATGCGCCGGGGCCTCCTGCAGACAATTCACTTTGGTTTATTGCGCTATCTCTAATAGCACCCGAGATATCACCAGATATATATTGGATTTTTCCCCGACCCTGAGCGTCCGGCCCCATGAGACGGTGGTTTTCTCGGCCGCTGGTGGTCCGAGGTCGTTCTCGCTGGCCAGATTCATGCGCCAGGGCCTCCTACAGACAATGCACTATGATTTATTGCGCTATCTGTAATAGCACCCGAGATATCACCAGATCTATATTGGATTTTCCCCTGACCCTGAGTATCCGGCCCCATGAGACTGTGGTTTTCTCGGCCCCTGGTGGTCCGAGGTCGTTCCCGTTGCACAGATTCATGCGCCAGGGCCTCCTGCAGATAATTCACTTTGGTTTATTGCGCTATCTCTAATAGCACCCGAGATATCACCAGATATATATTGGATTTTTCACTGACCCTGAGCGTCCGGCCCCATGAGACGGTCGTTTTCTCGGCCCCTGGTGGTCCGAGAACGTTCCCGCTGCACAGGTTCATGCGCCAGCGTCTCCTACAGACAATGCACTTTGATCTATTGCGCTATCTGTAATAGCACCCGAGATATCACCAGATATATATTGGATTTTTCACTGACCCTGAGTGTCCTGCCCCATGAGTCGGTGGTTTTCTCGGCCCCTGGTGTTCCGAGGTCGTTCCCGCTGCACAGATTCATGCGCCAGGGCCTCCTACAGACAATGCACTTTGATTTATTGCGCTATCTCTAATAGCACCCGAGATATCACCAGATATATATTGGATTTTCCCCTGACCCTGAGTGTCCGGCTCCATGAGACTGTGGTTTTCTCGGCCCCTGGTGGTCCTAGGTCGTTCCCGCTGCACTGATGCATGCGCCAGGGCCTCCTGCAGATAATTCCCTTTGGCTTATTGCGCTATCTCTAATAGCGCCCGAGATATCACCAGATATATATTGGATTTTTCCCTGACCCTGAGTGTCCGGCCCCATGAGACTGCGGTTTTCTCGGCCCCTGGTGGTCCGAGGTTGCTCCCGCTGCACAGATTCATGCGCCAGGGCCTCCTACAGACAATGCACTTTGATTTATTGCTCTATCTGTAATAGCACCCGAGATATCACCAGATATATGTTGGATTTTCCCCAGACCCTGAGTGTCCGGCCCCATGAGACTGTGGTCTTCTCGGCCCCTGGTGGTCCGAGGTCGTTCCCGCTGCACAGATTCATGCGCCAGGGCCTCCAACAGACAATGCACTTTGATTTATTGCGCTATCTGTAATAGCACCCGAAATATCACCAGATATATGCTGGATTTTCACATGACCTTGGGTGACGGATTCCGAATATCTGTAATTTTCTCGGCCCCTGGTGGTTCGAGGTCGTTCCTGCTGCACAGACTCATTCGCCTGTGCCTCCTACAGACAATGCACTTTGATTTATCGCGCTATCTGTAATAGCACCCGAGATATCACCAGATATATATTGGATTTTTCCCCGACCCTGAGTCTCCGCCCCATGTGTCGGTGGTTTTCTCGGCCCCTGGTGGTCCGAAGTCGATCCCGCTGCACAGATTCATGCGCTAGGCCCTCCTACAGATAAGGCACTTTGATTTATTGCGCTATCTGTAATAGCACCCGAGATATCGCCAGATATATATTTGATTTTTCCCCGACCCTGAGCGTCCGGCCCCATGAGACGGTGGTTTTCTCGGCCCCTGGTGGTCCGAGGTCGTTCCCGCTGCACAGATGCATGCGCCAGGGCCTCCTGCAGATAATTCACCTTGGTTTATTGCGCTATCTCTAATAGCACCCGAGATATCACCAGATATATATTGGATTTTCCCCTGACCCTGAGTGTCCGGCACCATGAGACTGTAGTTTTCTCGGCCCCTGGTGGTCCTAGGTCGTTCCCGCTGCACAGATTCATGCGCCAGGGCCTCCTGCAGATAACTCACTTTGGTTTATTGCGCTATCTCTAATAGCACCCGAGATATCACCAGATATATATTGGATTTTTCCCTGACCCTGAGTGTCCGGCCCCATGAGACGGTGGTTTTCTCGGCCCCTGGTGGTCCGAGGTCGTTCCCGCTGCACAGATTCATGCGCCAGGGCCTCCTGCAGATAATTCACTTTGGTTTATTGCGCTATCTCTAATAGCGCCCGAGATATCAACAGATATATATTGGATTTTTCCCTGACCCTGAGTGTCCGGCCCCATGAGACTGCGGTTTTCTCGGCCCCTGGTGGTCCGAGGTTGTTCCCGCTGCACAGATTCATGCGCCAGGGCCTCCTACAGACAATGCACTTTGATTTATTGCGCAATCTGTAATAGCACCCGAGATATCACCAGATATATATTGGATTTTTCCCCGACCCTGAGCGTCCGGCCCCATGAGACGGTGGTTTTCTCGGCCGCTGGTGGTCCGAGGTCGTTCTCGCTGGCCAGATTCATGCGCCAGGGCCTCCTACAGACAATGCACTATGATTTATTGCGCTATCTGTAATAGCACCCGAGATATCACCAGATCTATATTGGATTTTCCCCTGACCCTGAGTATCCGGCCCCATGAGACTGTGGTTTTCTCGGCCCCTGGTGGTCCGAGGTCGTTCCCGTTGCACAGATTCATGCGCCAGGGCCTCCTGCAGATAATTCACTTTGGTTTATTGCGCTATCTCTAATAGCACCCGAGATATCACCAGATATATATTGGATTTTTCACTGACCCTGAGCGTCCGGCCCCATGAGACGGTCGTTTTCTCGGCCCCTGGTGGTCCGAGAACGTTCCCGCTGCACAGGTTCATGCGCCAGCGTCTCCTACAGACAATGCACTTTGATCTATTGCGCTATCTGTAATAGCACCCGAGATATCACCAGATATATATTGGATTTTTCACTGACCCTGAGTGTCCTGCCCCATGAGTCGGTGGTTTTCTCGGCCCCTGGTGTTCCGAGGTCGTTCCCGCTGCACAGATTCATGCGCCAGGGCCTCCTACAGACAATGCACTTTGATTTATTGCGCTATCTCTAATAGCACCCGAGATATCACCAGATATATATTGGATTTTCCCCTGACCCTGAGTGTCCGGCCCCATGAGACTGTGGTTTTCTCGGCCCCTGGTGGTCCTAGGTCGTTCCCGCTGCACTGATGCATGCGCCAGGGCCTCCTGCAGATAATTCCCTTTGGCTTATTGCGCTATCTCTAATAGCGCCCGAGATATCACCAGATATATATTGGATTTTTCCCTGACCCTGAGTGTCCGGCCCCATGAGACTGCGGTTTTCTCGGCCCCTGGTGGTCCGAGGTTGCTCCCGCTGCACAGATTCATGCGCCAGGGCCTCCTACAGACAATGCACTTTGATTTATTGCTCTATCTGTAATAGCACCCGAGATATCACCAGATATATGTTGGATTTTCCCCAGACCCTGATTGTCCGGCCCCATGAGACTGTGGTCTTCTCGGCCCCTGGTGGTCCGAGGTCGTTCCCGCTGCACAGATTCATGCGCCAGGGCCTCCAACAGACAATGCACTTTGATTTATTGCGCTATCTGTAATAGCACCCGAAATATCACCAGATATATGCTGGATTTTCACATGACCTTGGGTGACGGATTCCGAATATCTGTAATTTTCTCGGCCCCTGGTGGTTCGAGGTCGTTCCTGCTGCACAGACTCATTCGCCTGTGCCTCCTACAGACAATGCACTTTGATTTATCGCGCTATCTGTAATAGCACCCGAGATATCACCAGATATATATTGGATTTTTCCCCGACCCTGAGTCTCCGCCCCATGTGTCGGTGGTTTTCTCGGCCCCTGGTGGTCCGAAGTCGATCCCGCTGCACAGATTCATGCGCTAGGCCCTCCTACAGATAAGGCACTTTGATTTATTGCGCTATCTGTA
Source organism: Nomia melanderi (assembly GCF_051020985.1). Lineage (NCBI taxonomy): Eukaryota > Metazoa > Arthropoda > Insecta > Hymenoptera > Halictidae > Nomia > Nomia melanderi. The sequence continues at coordinate 368,737 of NW_027475142.1, forward strand.
ATAGCACCCGAGATATCGCCAGATATATATTTGATTTTTCCCCGACCCTGAGCGTCCGGCCCCATGAGACGGTGGTTTTCTCGGCCCCTGGTGGTCCGAGGTCGTTCCCGCTGCACAGATGCATGCGCCAGGGCCTCCTGCAGATAATTCACTTTGATTTATCGCGCTATCTCTAATAGCACCCGAGATATCACCAGATATATATTGGATTTTTCCTCGACCCTGAGTGTCCGGCCCCATGAGACGGTGGTTTTCTCGGCCTCTTGTGGTCAGAGGTCGTTCCCGCTGCACAGATTCATGCGCCAGGGCCTCCTACAGACAATGCACTTCGGTTTATTACGCTATCTCTAATAGCACCCGAGATATCACCAGATACATATTGGATTTTCCCCAGACCCTGAGTGCCCGGCCCCATGAGACGGTGGTTTTCTCGGCCCCTGGTGGTCCGAGGTCGTTCCCGCTGCACAGATGCATGCGCCAGGGCCTCCTGCAGATAATTCACTTTGATTTATCGCGCTATCTCTAATAGCACCCGAGATATCACCAGATATATATTGGATTTTTCCTCGACCCTGAGTGTCCGGCCCCATGAGACGGTGGTTTTCTCGGCCTCTTGTGGTCAGAGGTCGTTCCCGCTGCACAGATTCATGCGCCAGGGCCTCCTACAGACAATGCACTTTGGTTTATTACGCTATCTCTAATAGCACCCGAGATATCACCAGATACATACTGGATTTTCCCCAGACCCTGCGTGTCCGGCCCCATGTATCGGTGGTTTTCTCGGCCCCTGGTGATCCGAGGTCGTTCCCGCTGAACAGATTCATTCGCAAGGGCCTCCTGCATACAATGCTCTTTGATTTATTGCGCTATCTGTAATAGCACCCGAGATATCGCCAGATATATATTTTATTTTTCCCCGACCCTGAGCGTCTGGCCCCATGAGACGGTGGTTTTCTCGGCCCCTGGTGGTCCGAGGTCGTTCCCGCTGCACAGATTCATGCGCCAGGGCCTCCTACAGACAATGCACTTTGATTTATTGCGCTATCTGTAATAGCACCCGAGATATCACCAGACATATACTGGATTTTCCCCTGTCCCTGAGTGTCCGGCCCCATGAGACAGTCGTTTTCTCGGCCCATGGTGGTCCGCGGTCGTTCCCGCTGCACAGATTCATGTGCCAGGGCCTCCTACAGACAATGCACTTTGATTTATTGCGCTATCTGTAATAGCACCCGAGATATCACCAGATATATATTGGATTTTACCCTGACCATGAGTGTCCGGCCCCATGAGACTGTGGTTTTTTCGGCCCCTGATGGTCCGAGGTCGTTCCCGCTGCACAGATTCATGCGCCAGGGCCTCCTACAGACAATGCACTTTGATTTATTGCGCTATCTGTAATAGCACCCGAGATATCACCAGATATATATTGGATTTTCCCCTGACCCTGAGTGTCCGGCCCCATGTGACTGTGGTTGTCTCGGCCCCTGGAGGTCCGAGGACGTTCCCGCTGCACAGATTCATGCGCCAGCGCCTCCTGCAGATAATTCACTTTGGTTTATTGCGCTATCTCTAATAGCACCCGAGATATCACCAGATATATACTGGATTTTCCCCTGACCCTGAGTGTCCGGCCCCATGAGACTGTGGTTTTCTCGGCCCCTGGAGGTCCGAGGTCGTTCCCGCTGCACAGATTCATGCGCCAGGGCCTCCTACAGACAATGCCCTTTGATTTATTGCGCTATCTGACATAGCAGCCGAGATATCACCAGATATATATTGGATTTTTCACTGACACTGAGTGTCCGGCCCCATGAGACGGTCGTTTTCTCAGCCCCTGGTGGCCCGAGGTCGTTCCCGCTCCACAGATTCATGCGCCAGGGCCTCCTGCAGATAATTCACTTTGGTTTATTGCGCTATCTCTATTAGCACCCGAGATATCACCAGATATATATTGGATTTTTCCTCGACCCTGAGTGTCCGGCCCCATGAGACGGTGGTTTTCTCGGCCCCTTGTGGTCAGAGGTCGCTCCCGCTGCACAGATTCATGCGCCAGGGCCTCCTACAGACAATGCAGTTTGGTTTATTGCGCTATCTCTAATAGCACCCGAGATATCACCAGATATATAGTGGATTTTCCCCAGACCCTGAGTGTCCGTCCCCATGAGACGGTGGTTTTCTCGGCCCCTGGTGGTCCGAGGTCGTTCCCGCTGCACAGATTCATGCGCCAGGGCCTCCTACAGACAGTGCACTTTGATTTATTGTACTATCTGTAATAGCACCCGAGATATCACCAGATATATATTGGATTTTTCCCTAACCCTGAGTGTCCAGCCCCATGAGACTGTGGCTTTCTCGGCCCCTGGTTGTCCGAGGTCGTTCCCGCTGCACAGATGCATGCGCCAGGGCCTACTGCAGATAATTCACTTTGATTTATTGCGCTATCTGTAATAGCACCCGAGATATCACCAGATATATATTGGATTTTTCACTGACCCTGAGTGTGCGGCCCCATGAGACGGTGTTTTTCTCGGACCCTGGTGGTCCGAGGTCGTTCCCGCTGCACAGATTCCTGCGCCAGGGCCTCCTGCAGATAATTCACTTTGATTTATTGCGCTATCTGTAATAGCACCCGAGATATCACCAGATATATATTGGATTTTCCCCTGACCCTGAGTGTCCGGCTCCATGAGACTGTGGTTTTCTCGGCCCCTGGTGGTCCGAGGTCGTTCCCGCTGCACAGATTCATGCGCCAGGGCCTCCTGCAGATAATTCACTTTGATTTATTGCGCTATCTGTAATAGCACCCGAGATATCACCAGATATATATTGGATTTTCCCCTGACCCTGAGTGTCCGGCTCCATGAGACTGTGGCTTTTTCGGCCCCTGGTGGTCCGAGGTCGTTCCCGCTGCACAGATTCATGCGCCAGGGCCCCCTGCAGATAATTCACTTTGGTTTATTGGGCTATCTCTAATAGCACCCGAGATATCACCAGATACATACTGGATTTTCCCCTGACCCTGAGTGTCCGGCCCCATGAGACTGTGGTTTTCTCGGCCCCTGGTGGTCCGAGGTCGTTGCCGCTTCACAGATTCATGCGCCAGGGCCTCCTACAGACAGGGCACTTTGATTTATTGCGCTATCTGCAATAGCACCCGAGATATCACCAGATATATATTGTATTTCTCACTGACCCTGAGTGTGCGGCCCCATGAGACGGTGTTTTTCTCGGACCCTGGTGGTCCGAGGTCGTTCCCGCTGCACAGATTCATGCGCCAGGGCCTCCCGCAGATAATTCACTTTGATTTATTGCGCTATCTGTAATAGCACCCGAGATATCACCAGATATATATTGGATTTTCCCCTGACCCTGAGTGTCCGGCTCCATGAGACTGTGGTTTTCTCGGCCCCTGGTGGTCCGAGGTCGTTCCCGCTGCACAGATTCATGCGCCAGGGCCTCCTGCAGATAATTCACTTTGATTTATTGCGCTATCTGTAATAGCACCCGAGATATCACCAGATATATACTGGATTTTCCCCTGACCCTGAGTGTCCTGCCCCATGAGACGGTGGTTTTCTCGGCCCCTGGTGTTCCGAGGTCGTTCCCGCTGCACAGATGCATGCGGCAGGGCCTCCTTCAGATAATTCACTTTGGTTTATTGCGCTATCTGTAATAGCACCCGAGATATCACCAGATATATATTGGATTTTCCCCTGACCCTGAGTGTCCGGCCCCATTAGACTGTGGTTTTCTCGGCCCCTGGTGGTCCGAGGTCGTTCCCGCTGCGCAGATTCATGCGCCAGGGCCTCCTGCAGATAATTCACTTTGGTTTATTGCGCTGTATCTAATAGCACCCGAGATATCACCAGATATATATTGGATTTTCCCCTGACCCTGAGTGTCCGGCCCCATGAGACTGTGGTTTTCTCGGCCCCTGGTGGTCCGAGGTTGTTCCCGCTGCAGGGATTCATGCGCCAGGGCCTCCTACAGACAATGCACTTTGATTTATTGCTCTATCTGTAATAGCACCCGAGATATCACCAGATATATATTGGATTTTCCCCTGACCCTGAGTGTCCGGCCCCATGAGACTGTGGTTTTCTCGGCCCCTGGTGGTGCGAGGTCGTTCCCGTTGCACAGATTCATGCGCCAGGGCCTGCTGCAGATAATTCACTTTGGCTTATTGCCCTATCTCTAATAGCACCCGAGATATCACCAGATATATATTGGATTTTCCCCTGACCCTGAGTGTCCGGCCCCATGAGACTGTGGTTTTCTCGGCCCCTGGTGGTCCGAGCTCGTTCCCGCTGCCCAGATTCATGCGCCAGGGCCTCGTCCAGACAATGCACTTTGATTTATTGTGCTATCTGTAATAGCACCCGACATATCACCAGATGTATATTGCATTTTTCCCTGACCCTGAGTGTCCGGCCCCATGAGACGGTTGTTGTCTCGGCCCCTGGTGGTCCGAGGTCGTTCCCGCTGCACAGATTCTTGCGCCAGGGCCTCCTGCAGATAATTCACTTTGGTTTATTACGCTATCGCTAATAGCACCCAAGATATCACCAGATATATATTGGATTTTTCCCTGACCCTGAGTGTCCGGCCCCATGAGACTGTGGATTTTTCGGCCCCTGGTGGTCCGAGGTCGTTCCCGCTGCCCAGATTCATGCGCCAGGGCCTCGTCCAGACAATGCACTTTGATTTATTGTGCTATCTGTAATAGCACCCGACATATCACCAGATATATATTGCATTTTTCCCTGACCGTGAGAGTCCGGCCCCATGAGACTGTGGCTTTTTCGGACCCTGGTGGTCCGAGGTCGTTCCCGCTGCACAGATTCATGCGCCAGGGCCTCCTACAGACAATGCACTTTGGTTTATTACGCTATCTCTAATAGCACCCGAGATATCACCAGATATATATGGGATTTTCCCCAGACCCTGAGTGTCCGGCCCCCTCGAGACGGTGGTTTTCTCGGCGCCTGGTGGTCCGGGGTCGTTCCCGCTGCACAGCTTCAGGCGCCAGGGCCTCCTGCAGATAACTCACTTTGGTTTATTGCGCTATCTCTAATAGCACCCGAGATATCACCAGATATATATTGGATTTTTCCCTGAGCCTGAGTGTCCGGCCCCATGAGACGGTGGTCTTCTCGGCCCCTGGTGGTCCGAGGTCGTTCCCGCTGCACAGATTCATGCGCCAGGGCCTCCTGCAGATAATTCACTTTGGTTTATTGCGCTATCTCTAATAGCACCCGAGATATCACCAGATATATATTGGATTTTTCACTGACCCTGAGCGTCCGGCCCCATGAGACGGTCGTTTTCTCTGCCCCTGGTGGTCCGAGGTCGTTCCCGCTGCACAGATTCATGCGCCAGGGCCTCCTACAGACAATGCACTTTGATTTATTGCGCTATCTGTTATAGCACCCGAGATATCACCAGATATATATTGGATTTTACCCTGACCCTGAGGGTCCGGCCCCATGAGACGGTCGTTGTCTCGGCCCCTGGAGGTCCGAGGACGTTCCCGCTGCACAGATACATGCGCCAGGGCCTCCTACAGGCAATGCACTTTGATTTATTGCGCTATCTCTAATAGCACCCGAGATATCACCAGATATATATTGGATTTTTCACTGACCCTGAGCGTCTGGCCCCATGAGACGGTCGTTTTCTCGGCCCCTGGTTGTCCGAGGTCGTTCCCGCTGCACAGGTTCATGCGCCAGGGCCTCCTACAGACAATGCACTTTGATTTATTGCGCTATCTCTAATAGCACCCGAGATATCACCAGATATATATTGGATTTTCCCTGACCCTGAGTGTCCAGCCCAATGAGACTGTGGTTTTCTCGGCCCCTGGTGGTCCGAGGTCGTTCCCGCTGTACCGATTCATGCGCCAGGGCCTCCTACAGACAATGCACTTTGATTTATTGCGCTATCTGTAATAGCACCCGAGATATCAAGAGATATATACTGGATTTTCCCCTGACCCTGAGTGTCCGGCCCAATGAGACTGTGGTTCTCTCGGCCCCTGGTGGTGCGAGGTCGTTACCGCTGCACAGACTCATGCGCCAGGGCCTCCTACAGACAATGCACTTTGGTTTATTGCGCTATCTCTAATAGCACCCGAGATATCACCAGATATATATTGGATTTTTCCCTGAGCCTGAGTGTCCGGCCCCATGAGACGGTGGTCTTCTCGGCCCCTGGTGGTCCGAGGTCGTTCCCGCTGCACAGATTCATGCGCCAGGGCCTCCTGCAGATAATTCACTTTGGTTTATTGCGCTATCTCTAATAGCACCCGAGATATCACCAGATATATATTGGATTTTTCACTGACCCTGAGCGTCCGGCCCCATGAGACGGTCGTTTTCTCTGCCCCTGGTGGTCCGAGGTCGTTCCCGCTGCACAGATTCATGCGCCAGGGCCTCCTACAGACAATGCACTTTGATTTATTGCGCTATCTGTTATAGCACCCGAGATATCACCAGATATATATTGGATTTTACCCTGACCCTGAGGGTCCGGCCCCATGAGACGGTCGTTGTCTCGGCCCCTGGAGGTCCGAGGACGTTCCCGCTGCACAGATACATGCGCCAGGGCCTCCTACAGGCAATGCACTTTGATTTATTGCGCTATCTGTAATAGCACCCGAGATATCACCAGATCTATATTGGATTTTCCCCTGACCCTGAGTGTCCGGCCCCATGAGACTGTGGTTTTCTCGGCCCCTGGTGGTCCGCGGTCGTTCCCGTTGCACAGATTCATGCGCCAGGGCCTCCTGCAGAGAATTCACTTTGGTTTATTGCGCTATCTCTAATAGCACCCGAGATATCACCAGATATATATTGGATTTTTCACTGACCCTGAGCGTCTGGCCCCATGAGACGGTCGTTTTCTCGGCCCCTGGTGGTCCGAGGTCGTTCCCGCTGCACAGGTTCATGCGCCAGGGCCTCCTACAGACAATGCACTTTGATTTATTGCGCTATCTCTAATAGCACCCGAGATATCACCAGATATATATTGGATTTTCCCTGACCCTGAGTGTCCAGCCCAATGAGACTGTGGTTTTCTCGGCCCCTGGTGGTCCGAGGTCGTTCCCGCTGTACCGATTCATGCGCCAGGGCCTCCTACAGACAATGCACTTTGATTTATTGCGCTATCTGTAATAGCACCCGAGATATCAAGAGATATATACTGGATTTTCCCCTGACCCTGAGTGTCCGGCCCAATGAGACTGTGGTTCTCTCGGCCCCTGGTGGTGCGAGGTCGTTACCGCTGCACAGACTCATGCGCCAGGGCCTCCTACAGACAATGCACTTTGGTTTATTGCGCTATCTCTAATAGCACCCGAGATATCACCAGATATATATTGGATTTTCCCCTGACCCTGAGTGTCCGGCCCCATGAGACTGTGGTTTTCTCTGCCCCTGGTCGTCCGAGGTCGTTCCCGCTGCACAGATTCATGCGCCAGGGCCTCCTACAGACAATGCACTTTGATTTATCGCGCTATCTGTAATAGCACCCGAGATATCACCAGATATATATTGGATTTTACCCTGACCCTGAGGGTCCGGCCCCATGAGACGGTCGTTGTCTCGGCCCCTGGAGGTCCGAGGACGTTCCCGCTGCACAGATACATGCGCCAGGGCCTCCTACAGGCAATGCACTTTGATTTATTGCGCTATCTGTAATAGCACCCGAGATATCACCAGATCTATATTGGATTTTCCCCTGACCCTGAGTGTCCGGCCCCATGAGACTGTGGTTTTCTCGGTCCCTGGTGGTCCGCGGTCGTTCCCGTTGCACAGATTCATACGCCAGGGCCTCCTACAGACAATGCACTTTGATTTATTGCGCTATCTCTAATAGCACCCGAGATATCACCAGATATATATTGGATTTTCCCTGACCCTGAGTGTCCGGCCCCATGAGACTGTGGTTTTCTCGGCCCCTGGTGGTCCGAGCTCGTTCCCGCTGCCCAGATTCATGCGCCAGGGCCTCGTCCAGACAATGCACTTTGATTTATTGTGCTATCTGTAATAGCACCCGACATATCACCAGATGTATATTGCATTTTTCCCTGACCCTGAGTGTCCGGCCCCATGAGACGGTTGTTGTCTCGGCCCCTGGTGGTCCGAGGTCGTTCCCGCTGCACAGATTCTTGCGCCAGGGCCTCCTGCAGATAATTCACTTTGGTTTATTACGCTATCGCTAATAGCACCCAAGATATCACCAGATATATATTGGATTTTTCCCTGACCCTGAGTGTCCGGCCCCATGAGACTGTGGATTTTTCGGCCCCTGGTGGTCCGAGGTCGTTCCCGCTGCCCAGATTCATGCGCCAGGGCCTCGTCCAGACAATGCACTTTGATTTATTGTGCTATCTGTAATAGCACCCGACATATCACCAGATATATATTGCATTTTTCCCTGACCCTGAGTGTCCGGCCCCATGAGACGGTGGTTTTCTCGGCCCCTGGTGGTCCGAGGTCGTTCCCGCTGCACAGATTCTTGCGCCAGGGCCTCCTGCAGATAATTCACTTTGGTTTATTACGCTATAGCTAATAGCACCCAAGATATCACCAGATATATATTGGATTTTTCCCTGACCCTGAGTGTCCGGCCCAATGAGACTGTGGTTTTCTCGGCCCCTGGTGGTCCGAGGTCGTTCCCGCTGTACAGATTCATGCGCCAGGGCCTCCTACAGACAATGCACTTTGATTTATTGCGCTATCTGTAATAGCACCCGAGATATCAAGAGATATATACTGGATTTCCCCCTGACCCTGAGTGTCCGGCCCAATGAGACTGTGGTTCTCTCGGCCCCAGGTGGTCCGAGGTCGTTCCCGCTGCACAGATTCATGCGCCAGGGCCTCCTACAGACAATGCACTTTGATTTATTGCGCTATCTCTAATAGCACACGAGATATCACCAGATATATATTGGATTTTCCCCTGACCCTGAGTGTCCGGCCCCATGAGACTGTGGTTTTCTCGGCCCCTGGTGGTCCGAGGTCGTTCCCGTTGCACAGATTCATGCGCCAGGGCCTCCTGCAGATAATTCACTTTGGTTTATTGCGCTATCTCTAATAGCACCCGAGATATCACCAGATATATATTGGATTTTCCCCTGACCCTGAGTGTCCGGCCCCATGAGACTGTGGTTTTCTCGGCCCCTGGTCGTCCGAGGTCGTTCCCGCTGCACAGATTCATGCGCCAGGGCCTCCTACAGACAATGCACTTTGATTTATTGCGCTATCTGTAATAGCACCCGAGATATCAAGAGATATATATTGGATTTTACCCTGACCCTGAGTGTCCGGCCGCATGAGACTGTAGTTTTCTCGGCCCCTGGTGGTCCGAGGTCGTTCCCGCTGCACAGATTCATGCGCCAGGGCCTCCTACAGACAATGCACTTTGATTTATTGCGCTATCCGTAATAGCACCCGCGATATCACCAGATATATATTGGATTTTACCCTGACCGTGAGAGTCCGGCCCCATGAGACTGTGGCTTTTTCGGACCCTGGTGGTCCGAGGTCGTTCCCGCTGCACAGATTCATGCGCCAGGGCCTCCTACAGACAATGCACTTTGGTTTATTACGCTATCTCTAATAGCACCCGAGATATCACCAGATATATATGGGATTTTCCCCAGACCCTGAGTGTCCGGCCCCCTCGAGACGGTGGTTTTCTCGGCGCCTGGTGGTCCGGGGTCGTTCCCGCTGCACAGCTTCAGGCGCCAGGGCCTCCTGCAGATAACTCACCTTGGTTTATTGCGCTATCTCTAATAGCACCCGAGATATCACCAGATATATATTGGATTTTTCCCTGAGCCTGAGTGTCCGGCCCCATGAGACGGTGGTCTTCTCGGCCCCTGGTGGTCCGAGGTCGTTCCCGCTGCACAGATTCATGCGCCAGGGCCTCCTGCAGATAATTCACTTTGGTTTATTGCGCTATCTCTAATAGCACCCGAGATATCACCAGATATATATTGGATTTTTCACTGACCCTGAGCGTCCGGCCCCATGAGACGGTCGTTTTCTCTGCCCCTGGTGGTCCGAGGTCGTTCCCGCTGCACAGATTCATGCGCCAGGGCCTCCTACAGACAATGCACTTTGATTTATTGCGCTATCTGTTATAGCACCCGAGATATCACCAGATATATATTGGATTTTACCCTGACCCTGAGGGTCCGGCCCCATGAGACGGTCGTTGTCTCGGCCCCTGGAGGTCCGAGGACGTTCCCGCTGCACAGATACATGCGCCAGGGCCTCCTACAGGCAATGCACTTTGATTTATTGCGCTATCTGTAATAGCACCCGAGATATCACCAGATCTATATTGGATTTTCCCCTGACCCTGAGTGTCCGGCCCCATGAGACTGTGGTTTTCTCGGCCCCTGGTGGTCCGCGGTCGTTCCCGTTGCACAGATTCATGCGCCAGGGCCTCCTGCAGAGAATTCACTTTGGTTTATTGCGCTATCTCTAATAGCACCCGAGATATCACCAGATATATATTGGATTTTTCACTGACCCTGAGCGTCTGGCCCCATGAGACGGTCGTTTTCTCGGCCCCTGGTGGTCCGAGGTCGTTCCCGCTGCACAGGTTCATGCGCCAGGGCCTCCTACAGACAATGCACTTTGATTTATTGCGCTATCTCTAATAGCACACGAGATATCACCAGATATATATTGGATTTTCCCTGACCCTGAGTGTCCAGCCCAATGAGACTGTGGTTTTCTCGGCCCCTGGTGGTCCGAGGTCGTTCCCGCTGTACCGATTCATGCGCCAGGGCCTCCTACAGACAATGCACTTTGATTTATTGCGCTATCTGTAATAGCACCCGAGATATCAAGAGATATATACTGGATTTTCCCCTGACCCTGAGTGTCCGGCCCAATGAGACTGTGGTTCTCTCGGCCCCTGGTGGTGCGAGGTCGTTACCGCTGCACAGACTCATGCGCCAGGGCCTCCTACAGACAATGCACTTTGGTTTATTGCGCTATCTCTAATAGCACCCGAGATATCACCAGATATATATTGGATTTTTCCCTGAGCCTGAGTGTCCGGCCCCATGAGACGGTGGTCTTCTCGGCCCCTGGTGGTCCGAGGTCGTTCCCGCTGCACAGATTCATGCGCCAGGGCCTCCTGCAGATAATTCACTTTGGTTTATTGCGCTATCTCTAATAGCACCCGAGATATCACCAGATATATATTGGATTTTTCACTGACCCTGAGCGTCCGGCCCCATGAGACGGTCGTTTTCTCTGCCCCTGGTGGTCCGAGGTCGTTCCCGCTGCACAGATTCATGCGCCAGGGCCTCCTACAGACAATGCACTTTGATTTATTGCGCTATCTGTTATAGCACCCGAGATATCACCAGATATATATTGGATTTTACCCTGACCCTGAGGGTCCGGCCCCATGAGACGGTCGTTGTCTCGGCCCCTGGAGGTCCGAGGACGTTCCCGCTGCACAGATACATGCGCCAGGGCCTCCTACAGGCAATGCACTTTGATTTATTGCGCTATCTGTAATAGCACCCGAGATATCACCAGATCTATATTGGATTTTCCCCTGACCCTGAGTGTCCGGCCCCATGAGACTGTGGTTTTCTCGGCCCCTGGTGGTCCGCGGTCGTTCCCGTTGCACAGATTCATGCGCCAGGGCCTCCTGCAGAGAATTCACTTTGGTTTATTGCGCTATCTCTAATAGCACCCGAGATATCACCAGATATATATTGGATTTTTCACTGACCCTGAGCGTCTGGCCCCATGAGACGGTCGTTTTCTCGGCCCCTGGTGGTCCGAGGTCGTTCCCGCTGCACAGGTTCATGCGCCAGGGCCTCCTACAGACAATGCACTTTGATTTATTGCGCTATCTCTAATAGCACCCGAGATATCACCAGATATATATTGGATTTTCCCTGACCCTGAGTGTCCAGCCCAATGAGACTGTGGTTTTCTCGGCCCCTGGTGGTCCGAGGTCGTTCCCGCTGTACCGATTCATGCGCCAGGGCCTCCTACAGACAATGCACTTTGATTTATTGCGCTATCTGTAATAGCACCCGAGATATCAAGAGATATATACTGGATTTTCCCCTGACCCTGAGTGTCCGGCCCAATGAGACTGTGGTTCTCTCGGCCCCTGGTGGTGCGAGGTCGTTACCGCTGCACAGACTCATGCGCCAGGGCCTCCTACAGACAATGCACTTTGGTTTATTGCGCTATCTCTAATAGCACCCGAGATATCACCAGATATATATTGGATTTTTCACTGACCCTGAGCGTCCGGCCCCATGAGACGGTCGTTTTCTCGGTCCCTGGTGGTCCGCGGTCGTTCCCGTTGCACAGCTTCAGGCGCCAGGGCCTCCTGCAGATAACTCACTTTGGTTTATTGCGCTATCTCTAATAGCACCCGAGATATCACCAGATATATATTGGATTTTTCCCTGACCCTGAGTGTCCGGCCCCATGAGACGGTGGTTTTCTCGGCTCCTGGTGGTCCGAGGTCGTTCCCGCTGCACAGATTCATGCGCCAGGGCCTCCTGCAGATAATTCACTTTGGTTTATTGCGCTATCTCTAATAGCACCCGAGATATCACCAGATATATATTGGATTTTTCACTGAACCTGAGCGTCCGGCCCCATGAGACGGTCGTTTTCTCGGCCCCTGGTGGTCCGAGGTCGTTCCCGCTGCACAGATTCATGCGCCAGGGCCTCCTACAGACAATGCACTTTGATTTATTGCGCTATCTGTTATAGCACCCGAGATATCACCAGATATATATTGGATTTTACCCTGACCCTGAGGGTCCGGCCCCATGAGAGAGTCGTTGTCTCGGCCCCTGGAGGTCCGAGGACGTTCCCGCTGCACAGATACATGCGCCAGGGCCTCCTACAGGCAATGCACTTTGATTTATTGCGCTATCTGTAATAGCACCCGAGATATCACCAGATCTATATTGGATTTTCCCCTGACCCTGAGTGTCCGGCCCAATGAGACTGTGGTTCTCTCGGCCCCTGGTGGTGCGAGGTCGTTACCGCTGCACAGACTCATGCGCCAGGGCCTCCTACAGACAATGCACTTTGATTTATTGCGCTATCTGTAATAGCAGCCGAGATATCACCAGATATATATTGGATTTTCCCCTGACCCTGAGTGTCCGGCCCCATGAGACTGTGGTTTTCTCTGCCCCTGGTCGTCCGAGGTCGTTCCCGCAGCACAGATTCATGCGCCAGGGCCTCCTACAGACAATGCACTTTGATTTATCGCGCTATCTGTAATAGCACCCGAGATATCACCAGATATATATTGGATTTTCCCCTGACCCTGAGTGTCCGGCCCCATGAGACTGTGGTTTTCTCTGCCCCTGGTCGTCCGAGGTCGTTCCCGCAGCACAGATTCATGCGCCAGGGCCTCCTACAGACAATGCACTTTGATTTATCGCGCTATCTGTAATAGCACCCGAGATATCACCAGATATATATTGGATTTTACCCTGACCCTGAGGGTCCGGCCCCATGAGACGGTCGTTGTCTCGGCCCCTGGAGGTCCGAGGACGTTCCCGCTGCACAGATACATGCGCCAGGGCCTCCTACAGGCAATGCACTTTGATTTATTGCGCTATCTGTAATAGCACCCGAGATATAACCAGATCTATATTGGATTTTCCCCTGACCCTGAGTGTCCGGCCCCATGAGACTGTGGTTTTCTCGGCCCCTGGTGGTCCGCGGTCGTTCCCGTTGCACAGATTCATACGCCAGGGCCTCCTACAGACAATGCACTTTGATTTATTGCGCTATCTCTAATAGCACCCGAGATATCACCAGATATATATTGGATTTTCCCTGACCCTGAGTGTCCGGCCCAATGAGACTGTGGTTTTCTCGGCCCCTGGTGGTCCGAGGTCGTTCCCGCTGTACAGATTCATGCGCCAGGGCCTCCTACAGACAATGCACTTTGATTTATTGCGCTATCTGTAATAGCACCCGGGATATCAAGAGATATATACTGGATTTTCCCCTGACCCTGAGTGTCCGGCCCAATGAGACTGTGGTTCTCTCGGCCCCTGGTGGTCCGAGGTCGTTCCCGCTGCACAGATTCATGCGCCAGGGCCTCCTACAGACAATGCACTTTGATTTATTGCGCTATCTGTAATAGCACCCGAGATATCACCAGATATATATTGGATTTTTCACTGACCCTGAGTGTCCGGCCCCATGAGACGGTCGTTTTCTCGGCCCCTGGTGGTCCGAGGTCGTTCCCTTTGCACACATTCATGCGCCAGGGCCTCCTGCAGATAATTCACTTTGGTTTATTGCGCTATCTCTGATAGCACCCGAGATATCAGCAGATATATATTGGATTTTTCACTGACCCTGAGTGACCGGCCCCATGAGACGGTAGTTTTCTCGGCCCCTGGTGGTCCGAGGTCGTTCCCGCTGCACAGAATCATGCGCCAGGGCCTCCTGCAGATAATTCGCTTTGGTTTATTGCGCTATCTCTAATAGCACCCGAGTTATCACCAGATATATATTGGATTTTCCCCTGACCCTGAGTGTCCGGCCCCATGAGACTGTGGTTTTCTCGGCCCCTGGTGGTCCGAGGTCGTTCCCGCTGCACAGATTCATGCGCCAGGGCCTCCTACAGACAATGCACTTTGATTTATTGCGCTATCTGTAATAGCACCCGAGATATCAGCAGATATATATTGGATTTTTCACTGACCCTGAGTGTCCGGCCCCATGAGACGGTCGTTTTCTCGGCCCCTGGTGGTCCGAGGTCGTTGCCGCTGCACAGATTCATGCGCCAGGGCCTCCTGCAGATAACTCACTTTGGTTTATTGCGCTATCTCTAATAGCACCCGAGATATCACCAGATATATATTGGATTTTACCCTGACCCTGAGTGTCCGGCCCCATGAGACTGTGCTTTTCTCGGCCCCTGGTGGTCCGAGGTCGTTCCCGCTGCACAGATTCATGCGCCAGGGCCTCCTGCAGATAATTCACTTTGGTTTATTGCGCTATCTCTAATAGCACCCGAGATATCACCAGATATATATTGGATTTTTCACTGACCCTGAGCGTCCGGCCCCATGAGACGGTCGTTTTCTCGGCCCCTGGTGGTCCGAGGTCGTTCCCGCTGCACAGGTTCATGCGCCAGGGTCTCCTACAGACAATACACTTTGATTTATTGCGCTATCTGTAATAGCACCCGAGATATCACCAGATCTATATTGGATTTTCCCCTGACCCTGAGTATCCGGCCCCATGAGACGGTAGTTTTCTCGGCCCCTGGTGATCCGAGGTCGTTCCCGCTGCACAGATTCATGCGCCAGGGCCTCCTGCAGATAATTCACTTTGGTTTATTGCGCTATCTCTAATAGCACCCGAGATATCACCAGATATATATTGGATTTTCCCCTGACCCTGAGTGTCCGGCCCCATGAGGCTGTGGTTTTCTCGGCCCCTGGTGGTCCGAGGTCGTTCCCGCTGCACAGATTCATGCGCCAGGGCCTCCTGCAGATAATTCACTTTGGTTTATTGCGCTATCTCTAATAGCACCCGAGATATCACCAGATATATATTGGATTTTCCCCTGACCCTGAGTGTCCGGCCCCATGAGACTGTGCTTTTCTCGGCCCCTGGTGGTCCGAGGTCGTTCCCGCTGCACAGATTCATGCGCCAGGGGCTCCTACAAACAATGCACTTTGATTTATTGCGCTATCTGTAATAGCACCCGAGATATCACCAGATCTATATTGGATTTTCCCCTGACCCTGAGTATCCGGCCCCATGAGACGGTGGATGTCTCGGCCCCTGATGGTCCGAGATCGTTCCCGCTGCACAGATTCATGCGCCAGGGCCTCCTGCAGATAATTCACTTTCGTTTATTGCGCTATCTCTAATAGCACCCGAGATATCACCAGATATATATTGGATTTTTCCCTTACCCTGAGTGTCCGGCCCCATGAGACGGTGGATGTCTCGGCCCCTGATGGTCCGAGATCGTTCCCGCTGCACAGATTCATGCGCCAGGGCCTCCTGCAGATAATTCCCTTTGGCTTATTGCGCTATCTCTAATAGCGCCCGAGATATCACCAGATATATATTGGATTTTTCCCTGACCCTGAGTGTCCGGCCCCATGAGACTGCGGTTTTCTCGGCCCCTGGTGGTCCGAGGTCGTTCCCGCAGCTCACATTCATGCGCCAGGGCCTCCTACAGACAATGCACTTTGATTTATTGCTCTATCTGTAATAGCACCCGAGATATCACCAGATATATATTGGATTTTCCCCTGACCCTGAGTGTCCGGCCCCATGAGACTGTGGTTTTCTCGGCCCCTGGTGGTCCGGGGTCGTTCCCGTTGCACAGATTCATGCGCCAGGGCCTCCTGCAGATAATTCACTTTGGTTTATTGCGCTATCTCTAATAGCACCCGAGATATCACCAGATATATATTGGATTTTACCCTGACCCTGAGTGTCCGGCCCCATGAGACTGTGCTTTTCTCGGCCCCTGGTGGTCCGAGGTCGTTCCCGCTGCACAGATTCATGCGCCAGGGCCTCCTACAGACAATGCACTTTGATTTATTGCGCTATCTGTTATAGCACCCGAGATATCACCAGATATATATTGGATTTTACCCTGACCCTGAGTGTCCGGCCCCATGAGACGGTCGTTTTCTCGGCCCCTGGTGGTCCGAGGTCGTTGCCGCTGTACAGATTCATGCGCCAGGGCCTCCTGCAGATAACTCACTTTGGTTTATTGCGCTATCTCTAATAGCACCCGAGATATCACCAGATATATATTGGATTTTACCCTGACCCTGAGTGTCCGGCCCCATGAGACTGTGCTTTTCTCGGCCCCTGGTGGTCCGAGGTCGTTCCCGCTGCACAGGTTCATGCGCCAGGACCTCCTACAGACAATGCACTTGGATTTATTGCGCTATCTGTAATAGCACCCGACATATCACCAGATATATATTGGATTTTACCCTGACCCTGAGTGTCCGACCCCATGAGACGGTCGTTGTCTCGGCCCCTGGCGGTCCGAGGACGTCCCCGCTGCACAGATTCATGCGCCAGGGCCTCCTACAGGTAATGCACTTTGATTTATTGCGCTATCTGTAATAGCACCCGAGATATCACCAGATCTATATTGGATTTTCCACTGACCCTGAGTGTCCGGCCCCATGAGACTGTGGTTTTCTCGGCCCCTGGTGGTCCGAGGTCGTTCCCGCTGCACAGATTCATGCGCCAGGGCCTCCTGCAGATAATTCACTTTGGTTTATTGCGCTATCTCTAATAGCACCCGAGATATCACCAGATATATATTGGATTTTCCCCTGACCCTGAGTGTCCGGCCCCATGAGACTGTGGTTTTCTCGGCCCCTGGTGGTCCGAGGTCGTTCCCGCTGCATAGATTCATGCGCCAGGGCCTCCTACAAACAAGGCACTTTGATTTATTGCGCTATCTGTAATAGCACCCGAGATATCACCAGATCTATATTGGATTTTCCCCTGACCCTGAGTATCCGGCCCCATGAGACGGTAGTTTTCTCTGCCCCTGGTGATCCGAGGTCGTTCCCGCTGCACAGATTCATGCGCCAGGGCCTCCTACAGACAATGCACTTTGATTTATTGCGCTATCTGTAATAGCACCCGAGATATCACCAGATATATATTGGATTTTTCACTGACCCTGAGTGTCCGGCCCCATGAGACGGTCGTTTTCTCGGCCCCTGGTGGTCCGAGGTCGTTCCCGCTGCACAGATTCATGCGCCAGGGCCTCCTGCAGATAATTCACTTTGGTTTATTGCGCTATCTCTATTAGCACCCGAGATATCACCAGATATATATTGGATTTTCCCCTGACCCTGAGAGTCCGGCCCCATGAGACTGTGGTTTTCTCGGGCCCTGGTGGTCCGAGGTCGTTCCCGCTGTACAGATTCATGCGCCAGGGCCTCCTACAGACAATGCACTTTGATTTATTGCGCTATCTGTAATAGCACCCGGGATATCAAGAGATATATACTGGATTTTCCCCTGACCCTGAGTGTCCGGCCCAATGAGACTGTGGTTCTCTCGGCCCCTGGTGGTCCGAGGTCGTTCCCGCTGCACAGATTCATGCGCCAGGGCCTCCTACAGACAATGCACTTTGATTTATTGCGCTATCTGTAATAGCACCCGAGATATCACCAGATATATATTGGATTTTTCACTGACCCTGAGTGTCCGGCCCCATGAGACGGTCGTTTTCTCGGCCCCTGGTGGTCCGAGGTCGTTCCCGCTGCACACATTCATGCGCCAGGGCCTCCTGCAGATAATTCACTTTGGTTTATTGCGCTATCTCTGATAGCACCCGAGATATCAGCAGATATATATTGGATTTTTCACTGACCCTGAGTGACCGGCCCCATGAGACGGTAGTTTTCTCGGCCCCTGGTGGTCCGAGGTCGTTCCCGCTGCACAGAATCATGTGCCAGGGCCTCCTGCAGATAATTCGCTTTGGTTTATTGCGCTATCTCTAATAGCACCCGAGTTATCACCAGATATATATTGGATTTTCCCCTGACCCTGAGTGTCCGGCCCCATGAGACTGTGGTTTTCTCGGCCCCTGGTGGTCCGAGGTCGTTCCCGCTGCACAGATTCATGCGCCAGGGCCTCCTACAGACAATGCACTTTGATTTATTGCGCTATCTGTAATAGCACCCGAGATATCAGCAGATATATATTGGATTTTTCACTGACCCTGAGCGTCCGGCCCCATGAGACGGTCGTTTTCTCGGCCCCTGGTGGTCCGAGGTCGTTCCCGCTGCACAGGTTCATGCGCCAGGGTCTCCTACAGACAATACACTTTGATTTATTGCGCTATCTGTAATAGCACCCGAGATATCACCAGATCTATATTGGATTTTCCCCTGACCCTGAGTATCCGGCCCCATGAGACGGTAGTTTTCTCGGCCCCTGGTGATCCGAGGTCGTTCCCGCTGCACAGATTCATGCGCCAGGGCCTCCTGCAGATAATTCACTTTGGTTTATTGCGCTATCTCTAATAGCACCCGAGATATCACCAGATATATATTGGATTTTCCCCTGACCCTGAGTGTCCGGCCCCATGAGGCTGTGGTTTTCTCGGCCCCTGGTGGTCCGAGGTCGTTCCCGCTGCACAGATTCATGCGCCAGGGCCTCCTGCAGATAATTCACTTTGGTTTATTGCGCTATCTCTAATAGCACCCGAGATATCACCAGATATATATTGGATTTTCCCCTGACCCTGAGTGTCCGGCCCCATGAGACTGTGGTTTTCTCGGCCCCTGGTGGTCCGAGGTCGTTCCCGCTGCACAGATTCATGCGCCAGGGGCTCCTACAAACAATGCACTTTGATTTATTGCGCTATCTGTAATAGCACCCGAGATATCACCAGATCTATATTGGATTTTCCCCTGACCCTGAGTATCCGGCCCCATGAGACGGTGGATGTCTCGGCCCCTGATGGTCCGAGATCGTTCCCGCTGCACAGATTCATGCGCCAGGGCCTCCTGCAGATAATTCACTTTCGTTTATTGCGCTATCTCTAATAGCACCCGAGATATCACCAGATATATATTGGATTTTTCCCTTACCCTGAGTGTCCGGCCCCATGAGACGGTGGATGTCTCGGCCCCTGATGGTCCGAGATCGTTCCCGCTGCACAGATTCATGCGCCAGGGCCTCCTGCAGATAATTCCCTTTGGCTTATTGCGCTATCTCTAATAGCGCCCGAGATATCACCAGATATATATTGGATTTTTCCCTGACCCTGAGTGTCCGGCCCCATGAGACTGCGGTTTTCTCGGCCCCTGGTGGTCCGAGGTCGTTCCCGCAGCACACATTCATGCGCCAGGGCCTCCTACAGACAATGCACTTTGATTTATTGCGCTATCTGTAATAGCACCCGAGATATCACCAGATCTATATTGGATTTTCCCCTGACCCTGAGTATCCGGCCCCATGAGACGGTGGATGTCTCGGCCCCTGATGGTCCGAGATCGTTCCCGCTGCACAGATTCATGCGCCAGGGCCTCCTGCAGATAATTCACTTTCGTTTATTGCGCTATCTCTAATAGCACCCGAGATATCACCAGATATATATTGGATTTTCCCCTGACCCTGAGTGTCCGGCCCCATGAGACTGTGGTTTTCTCTGCCCCTGGTCGTCCGAGGTCGTTCCCGCAGCACAGATTCATGCGCCAGGGCCTCCTACAGACAATGCACTTTGATTTATCGCGCTATCTGTAATAGCACCCGAGATATCACCAGATATATATTGGATTTTACCCTGACCCTGAGGGTCCGGCCCCATGAGACGGTCGTTGTCTCGGCCCCTGGAGGTCCGAGGACGTTCCCGCTGCACAGATACATGCGCCAGGGCCTCCTACAGGCAATGCACTTTGATTTATTGCGCTATCTGTAATAGCACCCGAGATATAACCAGATCTATATTGGATTTTCCCCTGACCCTGAGTGTCCGGCCCCATGAGACTGTGGTTTTCTCGGCCCCTGGTGGTCCGCGGTCGTTCCCGTTGCACAGATTCATACGCCAGGGCCTCCTACAGACAATGCACTTTGATTTATTGCGCTATCTCTAATAGCACCCGAGATATCACCAGATATATATTGGATTTTCCCTGACCCTGAGTGTCCGGCCCAATGAGACTGTGGTTTTCTCGGCCCCTGGTGGTCCGAGGTCGTTCCCGCTGTACAGATTCATGCGCCAGGGCCTCCTACAGACAATGCACTTTGATTTATTGCGCTATCTGTAATAGCACCCGGGATATCAAGAGATATATACTGGATTTTCCCCTGACCCTGAGTGTCCGGCCCAATGAGACTGTGGTTCTCTCGGCCCCTGGTGGTCCGAGGTCGTTCCCGCTGCACAGATTCATGCGCCAGGGCCTCCTACAGACAATGCACTTTGATTTATTGCGCTATCTGTAATAGCACCCGAGATATCACCAGATATATATTGGATTTTTCACTGACCCTGAGTGTCCGGCCCCATGAGACGGTCGTTTTCTCGGCCCCTGGTGGTCCGAGGTCGTTCCCTTTGCACACATTCATGCGCCAGGGCCTCCTGCAGATAATTCACTTTGGTTTATTGCGCTATCTCTGATAGCACCCGAGATATCAGCAGATATATATTGGATTTTTCACTGACCCTGAGTGACCGGCCCCATGAGACGGTAGTTTTCTCGGCCCCTGGTGGTCCGAGGTCGTTCCCGCTGCACAGAATCATGCGCCAGGGCCTCCTGCAGATAATTCGCTTTGGTTTATTGCGCTATCTCTAATAGCACCCGAGTTATCACCAGATATATATTGGATTTTCCCCTGACCCTGAGTGTCCGGCCCCATGAGACTGTGGTTTTCTCGGCCCCTGGTGGTCCGAGGTCGTTCCCGCTGCACAGATTCATGCGCCAGGGCCTCCTACAGACAATGCACTTTGATTTATTGCGCTATCTGTAATAGCACCCGAGATATCAGCAGATATATATTGGATTTTTCACTGACCCTGAGTGTCCGGCCCCATGAGACGGTCGTTTTCTCGGCCCCTGGTGGTCCGAGGTCGTTGCCGCTGCACAGATTCATGCGCCAGGGCCTCCTGCAGATAACTCACTTTGGTTTATTGCGCTATCTCTAATAGCACCCGAGATATCACCAGATATATATTGGATTTTACCCTGACCCTGAGTGTCCGGCCCCATGAGACTGTGCTTTTCTCGGCCCCTGGTGGTCCGAGGTCGTTCCCGCTGCACAGATTCATGCGCCAGGGCCTCCTGCAGATAATTCACTTTGGTTTATTGCGCTATCTCTAATAGCACCCGAGATATCACCAGATATATATTGGATTTTTCACTGACCCTGAGCGTCCGGCCCCATGAGACGGTCGTTTTCTCGGCCCCTGGTGGTCCGAGGTCGTTCCCGCTGCACAGGTTCATGCGCCAGGGTCTCCTACAGACAATACACTTTGATTTATTGCGCTATCTGTAATAGCACCCGAGATATCACCAGATCTATATTGGATTTTCCCCTGACCCTGAGTATCCGGCCCCATGAGACGGTAGTTTTCTCGGCCCCTGGTGATCCGAGGTCGTTCCCGCTGCACAGATTCATGCGCCAGGGCCTCCTGCAGATAATTCACTTTGGTTTATTGCGCTATCTCTAATAGCACCCGAGATATCACCAGATATATATTGGATTTTCCCCTGACCCTGAGTGTCCGGCCCCATGAGGCTGTGGTTTTCTCGGCCCCTGGTGGTCCGAGGTCGTTCCCGCTGCACAGATTCATGCGCCAGGGCCTCCTGCAGATAATTCACTTTGGTTTATTGCGCTATCTCTAATAGCACCCGAGATATCACCAGATATATATTGGATTTTCCCCTGACCCTGAGTGTCCGGCCCCATGAGACTGTGCTTTTCTCGGCCCCTGGTGGTCCGAGGTCGTTCCCGCTGCACAGATTCATGCGCCAGGGGCTCCTACAAACAATGCACTTTGATTTATTGCGCTATCTGTAATAGCACCCGAGATATCACCAGATCTATATTGGATTTTCCCCTGACCCTGAGTATCCGGCCCCATGAGACGGTGGATGTCTCGGCCCCTGATGGTCCGAGATCGTTCCCGCTGCACAGATTCATGCGCCAGGGCCTCCTGCAGATAATTCACTTTCGTTTATTGCGCTATCTCTAATAGCACCCGAGATATCACCAGATATATATTGGATTTTTCCCTTACCCTGAGTGTCCGGCCCCATGAGACGGTGGATGTCTCGGCCCCTGATGGTCCGAGATCGTTCCCGCTGCACAGATTCATGCGCCAGGGCCTCCTGCAGATAATTCCCTTTGGCTTATTGCGCTATCTCTAATAGCGCCCGAGATATCACCAGATATATATTGGATTTTTCCCTGACCCTGAGTGTCCGGCCCCATGAGACTGCGGTTTTCTCGGCCCCTGGTGGTCCGAGGTCGTTCCCGCAGCTCACATTCATGCGCCAGGGCCTCCTACAGACAATGCACTTTGATTTATTGCTCTATCTGTAATAGCACCCGAGATATCACCAGATATATATTGGATTTTCCCCTGACCCTGAGTGTCCGGCCCCATGAGACTGTGGTTTTCTCGGCCCCTGGTGGTCCGGGGTCGTTCCCGTTGCACAGATTCATGCGCCAGGGCCTCCTGCAGATAATTCACTTTGGTTTATTGCGCTATCTCTAATAGCACCCGAGATATCACCAGATATATATTGGATTTTACCCTGACCCTGAGTGTCCGGCCCCATGAGACTGTGCTTTTCTCGGCCCCTGGTGGTCCGAGGTCGTTCCCGCTGCACAGATTCATGCGCCAGGGCCTCCTACAGACAATGCACTTTGATTTATTGCGCTATCTGTTATAGCACCCGAGATATCACCAGATATATATTGGATTTTACCCTGACCCTGAGTGTCCGGCCCCATGAGACGGTCGTTTTCTCGGCCCCTGGTGGTCCGAGGTCGTTGCCGCTGTACAGATTCATGCGCCAGGGCCTCCTGCAGATAACTCACTTTGGTTTATTGCGCTATCTCTAATAGCACCCGAGATATCACCAGATATATATTGGATTTTACCCTGACCCTGAGTGTCCGGCCCCATGAGACTGTGCTTTTCTCGGCCCCTGGTGGTCCGAGGTCGTTCCCGCTGCACAGGTTCATGCGCCAGGACCTCCTACAGACAATGCACTTGGATTTATTGCGCTATCTGTAATAGCACCCGACATATCACCAGATATATATTGGATTTTACCCTGACCCTGAGTGTCCGACCCCATGAGACGGTCGTTGTCTCGGCCCCTGGCGGTCCGAGGACGTCCCCGCTGCACAGATTCATGCGCCAGGGCCTCCTACAGGTAATGCACTTTGATTTATTGCGCTATCTGTAATAGCACCCGAGATATCACCAGATCTATATTGGATTTTCCACTGACCCTGAGTGTCCGGCCCCATGAGACTGTGGTTTTCTCGGCCCCTGGTGGTCCGAGGTCGTTCCCGCTGCACAGATTCATGCGCCAGGGCCTCCTGCAGATAATTCACTTTGGTTTATTGCGCTATCTCTAATAGCACCCGAGATATCACCAGATATATATTGGATTTTCCCCTGACCCTGAGTGTCCGGCCCCATGAGACTGTGGTTTTCTCGGCCCCTGGTGGTCCGAGGTCGTTCCCGCTGCATAGATTCATGCGCCAGGGCCTCCTACAAACAAGGCACTTTGATTTATTGCGCTATCTGTAATAGCACCCGAGATATCACCAGATCTATATTGGATTTTCCCCTGACCCTGAGTATCCGGCCCCATGAGACGGTAGTTTTCTCTGCCCCTGGTGATCCGAGGTCGTTCCCGCTGCACAGATTCATGCGCCAGGGCCTCCTACAGACAATGCACTTTGATTTATTGCGCTATCTGTAATAGCACCCGAGATATCACCAGATATATATTGGATTTTTCACTGACCCTGAGTGTCCGGCCCCATGAGACGGTCGTTTTCTCGGCCCCTGGTGGTCCGAGGTCGTTCCCGCTGCACAGATTCATGCGCCAGGGCCTCCTGCAGATAATTCACTTTGGTTTATTGCGCTATCTCTATTAGCACCCGAGATATCACCAGATATATATTGGATTTTCCCCTGACCCTGAGAGTCCGGCCCCATGAGACTGTGGTTTTCTCGGGCCCTGGTGGTCCGAGGTCGTTCCCGCTGTACAGATTCATGCGCCAGGGCCTCCTACAGACAATGCACTTTGATTTATTGCGCTATCTGTAATAGCACCCGGGATATCAAGAGATATATACTGGATTTTCCCCTGACCCTGAGTGTCCGGCCCAATGAGACTGTGGTTCTCTCGGCCCCTGGTGGTCCGAGGTCGTTCCCGCTGCACAGATTCATGCGCCAGGGCCTCCTACAGACAATGCACTTTGATTTATTGCGCTATCTGTAATAGCACCCGAGATATCACCAGATATATATTGGATTTTTCACTGACCCTGAGTGTCCGGCCCCATGAGACGGTCGTTTTCTCGGCCCCTGGTGGTCCGAGGTCGTTCCCGCTGCACACATTCATGCGCCAGGGCCTCCTGCAGATAATTCACTTTGGTTTATTGCGCTATCTCTGATAGCACCCGAGATATCAGCAGATATATATTGGATTTTTCACTGACCCTGAGTGACCGGCCCCATGAGACGGTAGTTTTCTCGGCCCCTGGTGGTCCGAGGTCGTTCCCGCTGCACAGAATCATGTGCCAGGGCCTCCTGCAGATAATTCGCTTTGGTTTATTGCGCTATCTCTAATAGCACCCGAGTTATCACCAGATATATATTGGATTTTCCCCTGACCCTGAGTGTCCGGCCCCATGAGACTGTGGTTTTCTCGGCCCCTGGTGGTCCGAGGTCGTTCCCGCTGCACAGATTCATGCGCCAGGGCCTCCTACAGACAATGCACTTTGATTTATTGCGCTATCTGTAATAGCACCCGAGATATCAGCAGATATATATTGGATTTTTCACTGACCCTGAGCGTCCGGCCCCATGAGACGGTCGTTTTCTCGGCCCCTGGTGGTCCGAGGTCGTTCCCGCTGCACAGGTTCATGCGCCAGGGTCTCCTACAGACAATACACTTTGATTTATTGCGCTATCTGTAATAGCACCCGAGATATCACCAGATCTATATTGGATTTTCCCCTGACCCTGAGTATCCGGCCCCATGAGACGGTAGTTTTCTCGGCCCCTGGTGATCCGAGGTCGTTCCCGCTGCACAGATTCATGCGCCAGGGCCTCCTGCAGATAATTCACTTTGGTTTATTGCGCTATCTCTAATAGCACCCGAGATATCACCAGATATATATTGGATTTTCCCCTGACCCTGAGTGTCCGGCCCCATGAGGCTGTGGTTTTCTCGGCCCCTGGTGGTCCGAGGTCGTTCCCGCTGCACAGATTCATGCGCCAGGGCCTCCTGCAGATAATTCACTTTGGTTTATTGCGCTATCTCTAATAGCACCCGAGATATCACCAGATATATATTGGATTTTCCCCTGACCCTGAGTGTCCGGCCCCATGAGACTGTGGTTTTCTCGGCCCCTGGTGGTCCGAGGTCGTTCCCGCTGCACAGATTCATGCGCCAGGGGCTCCTACAAACAATGCACTTTGATTTATTGCGCTATCTGTAATAGCACCCGAGATATCACCAGATCTATATTGGATTTTCCCCTGACCCTGAGTATCCGGCCCCATGAGACGGTGGATGTCTCGGCCCCTGATGGTCCGAGATCGTTCCCGCTGCACAGATTCATGCGCCAGGGCCTCCTGCAGATAATTCACTTTCGTTTATTGCGCTATCTCTAATAGCACCCGAGATATCACCAGATATATATTGGATTTTTCCCTTACCCTGAGTGTCCGGCCCCATGAGACGGTGGATGTCTCGGCCCCTGATGGTCCGAGATCGTTCCCGCTGCACAGATTCATGCGCCAGGGCCTCCTGCAGATAATTCCCTTTGGCTTATTGCGCTATCTCTAATAGCGCCCGAGATATCACCAGATATATATTGGATTTTTCCCTGACCCTGAGTGTCCGGCCCCATGAGACTGCGGTTTTCTCGGCCCCTGGTGGTCCGAGGTCGTTCCCGCAGCACACATTCATGCGCCAGGGCCTCCTACAGACAATGCACTTTGATTTATTGCTCTATCTGTAATAGCACCCGAGATATCACCAGATATATATTGGATTTTCCCCTGACCCTGAGTGTCCGGCCCCATGAGACTGTGGTTTTCTCGGCCCCTGGTGGTCCGGGGTCGTTCCCGTTGCACAGATTCATGCGCCAGGGCCTCCTGCAGATAATTCACTTTGGTTTATTGCGCTATCTCTAATAGCACCCGAGATATCACCAGATATATATTGGATTTTACCCTGACCCTGAGTGTCCGGCCCCATGAGACTGTGCTTTTCTCGGCCCCTGGTGGTCCGAGGTCGTTCCCGCTGCACAGATTCATGCGCCAGGGCCTCCTACAGACAATGCACTTTGATTTATTGCGCTATCTGTTATAGCACCCGAGATATCACCAGATATATATTGGATTTTACCCTGACCCTGAGTGTCCGGCCCCATGAGACGGTCGTTTTCTCGGCCCCTGGTGGTCCGAGGTCGTTGCCGCTGCACAGATTCATGCGCCAGGGCCTCCTGCAGATAACTCACTTTGGTTTATTGCGCTATCTCTAATAGCACCCGAGATATCACCAGATATATATTGGATTTTACCCTGACCCTGAGTGTCCGGCCCCATGAGACTGTGCTTTTCTCGGCCCCTGGTGGTCCGAGGTCGTTCCCGCTGCACAGGTTCATGCGCCAGGACCTCCTACAGACAATGCACTTGGATTTATTGCGCTATCTGTAACAGCACCCGACATATCACCAGATATATATTGGATTTTACCCTGACCCTGAGTGTCCGACCCCATGAGACGGTCGTTGTCTCGGCCCCTGGCGGTCCGAGGACGTCCCCGCTGCACAGATTCATGCGCCAGGGCCTCCTACAGGTAATGCACTTTGATTTATTGCGCTATCTGTAATAGCACCCGAGATATCACCAGATCTATATTGGATTTTCCACTGACCCTGAGTGTCCGGCCCCATGAGACTGTGGTTTTCTCGGCCCCTGGTGGTCCGAGGTCGTTCCCGCTGCACAGATTCATGCGCCAGGGCCTCCTGCAGATAATTCACTTTGGTTTATTGCGCTATCTCTAATAGCACCCGAGATATCACCAGATATATATTGGATTTTCCCCTGACCCTGAGTGTCCGGCCCCATGAGACTGTGGTTTTCTCGGCCCCTGGTGGTCCGAGGTCGTTCCCGCTGCATAGATTCATGCGCCAGGGCCTCCTACAAACAAGGCACTTTGATTTATTGCGCTATCTGTAATAGCACCCGAGATATCACCAGATCTATATTGGATTTTCCCCTGACCCTGAGTATCCGGCCCCATGAGACGGTAGTTTTCTCTGCCCCTGGTGATCCGAGGTCGTTCCCGCTGCACAGATTCATGCGCCAGGGCCTCCTACAGACAATGCACTTTGATTTATTGCGCTATCTGTAATAGCACCCGAGATATCACCAGATATATATTGGATTTTTCACTGACCCTGAGTGTCCGGCCCCATGAGACGGTCGTTTTCTCGGCCCCTGGTGGTCCGAGGTCGTTCCCGCTGCACAGATTCATGCGCCAGGGCCTCCTGCAGATAATTCACTTTGGTTTATTGCGCTATCTCTATTAGCACCCGAGATATCACCAGATATATATTGGATTTTCCCCTGACCCTGAGAGTCCGGCCCCATGAGACTGTGGTTTTCTCGGGCCCTGGCGGTCCGAGGTCGTTCCCGCTGCACAGATTCATGCGCCAGGGCCTCCTACAGACAATGCACTTTGATTTATTGCGCTATCTGTAAGAGCACCCGAGATATCACCGGATATATATTGGATTTTTCCCAGACCCTGAGTGTCCGGCCCCATGAGACGGTGGTTGTCTCGGCCCCTGGGGGTCCGAGGTCGTTCCCGCTGCACAGATTCATGCAGCAGGGCCTCCTACAGACAATGCACTTTGATTTATTTCGCTATCTGTAATAGGACCGGAGATATCACCAGATATATATTGTATTTTCCCCAGACCCTGAGTGTCCGGCCGCATGAGACTCTAGGTTTATCGGCCCCTGGTGGTCCGAGGTCGTTCCCGCTGCACAGATTCATGCGCCAGGGCCTCCTACAGACAATGCACTTTGATTTATTGCGCTATCTGTAATAGCACCCGAGATATCACCACATATATATTGGATTTTTCGCTGACCCAGAGTGTCCGGCCCCATGAGACGGTGGTTTTCTCGGCCCCTGGTGGTCCGCGGTCGTTCCCGCTGCACAGATTCATGCGCCAGGGCCTCCAGCAGATAATTCACTTTCGTTTATTGCGCTATCTCTAATAGCACCCGAGATATCGCCAGATATATATTGGATTTTTCCCTGACCCTGAGTGTCCGGCCCCATGAGACGGTGGTTTTCTCGGCCCCTGGTGGTCCGCGGTCGATCCCGCTGCACAGATTCATGCGCCAGGGCCTCCTGCAGATAATTCACTTTCGTTTATTGCGCTATCTCTAATAGCACCCGAGATATCACCAGATATATATGGGATTTTTCCCTTACCCTGAGTGTCCGGCCCCATGAGACGGTGGTTTTCTCGGCCCCTGGTGGTCCTAGGTCATTCCCGCTGCACAGATGCATGCGCCAGGGCCTCCTGCAGATAATTCCCTTTGGCTTATTGCGCTATCTGTAATAGCACCCGAGATATCACCAGATATATATTGGATTTTTCCCT
Organism: Nomia melanderi; assembly: GCF_051020985.1. NCBI lineage: Eukaryota > Metazoa > Arthropoda > Insecta > Hymenoptera > Halictidae > Nomia > Nomia melanderi. Next base: position 398,175 of record NW_027475142.1, read on the forward strand.
GACCCAGGGTGTCCGGCCCCATGAGAAGGTCGTTTTCTCGGCACCTGGTGGTCCGAGGTCGTTCCCGCTGCACAGGTTCATGCGCCAGGGTCTCCTACAGACAATGCACTTTGATTTATTGCGGTATCTGTAATAGCACCCGAGATATCACCATATATATATTGGATTTTTCACTGACCCTGAGTGTCCTGCCCCATGTGACGGTGGTTTTCTCGGCCCCTGGTGTTCCGAGGTCGTTCCCGCTGCACAGATTCATGCGCCAGGGCCTCCTACAGACAATGCACTTTGATTTGTTGCGCTATCTGTAATAGCACCCAAGATATCACCAGATAAATATTGGATTTTCCCCTGACCCTGAGTGTCCGGCCCCATGAGACGGTGGTTTTCTCGGCCCCTGATGGTCCGAGGTCGTTCCCGCTGGCCACATTTATGCGCCAGGACCTCCTACAGACAATGCACTTTGATTTATTGCGCTATCTGTAATAGCACCCGAGATATCACCAGATATATATTGGATTTTCCCCTGACCCTGAGTATCCGGCCCCATGAGACGGTGGATGTCTCGGCCCCTGATGGTCCGAGATCGTTCCCGCTGCACAGATTCATGCGCCAGGGCCTCCTGCAGATAATTCACTTTCGTTTATTGCGCTATCTCTAATAGCACCCGAGATATCACCAGATATATATTGGATTTTTCCCTTACCCTGAGTGTCCGGCCCCATGAGACGGTGGATGTCTCGGCCCCTGATGGTCCGAGATCGTTCCCGCTGCACAGATTCATGCGCCAGGGCCTCCTGCAGATAATTCCCTTTGGCTTATTGCGCTATCTCTAATAGCGCCCGAGATATCACCAGATATATATTGGATTTTTCCCTGACCCTGAGTGTCCGGCCCCATGAGACTGCGGTTTTCTCGGCCCCTGGTGGTCCGAGGTCGTTCCCGCAGCACACATTCATGCGCCAGGGCCTCCTACAGACAATGCACTTTGATTTATTGCTCTATCTGTAATAGCACCCGAGATATCACCAGATATATATTGGATTTTCCCCTGACCCTGAGTGTCCGGCCCCATGAGACTGTGGTTTTCTCGGCCCCTGGTGGTCCGGGGTCGTTCCCGTTGCACAGATTCATGCGCCAGGGCCTCCTGCAGATAATTCACTTTGGTTTATTGCGCTATCTCTAATAGCACCCGAGATATCACCAGATATATATTGGATTTTACCCTGACCCTGAGTGTCCGGCCCCATGAGACTGTGCTTTTCTCGGCCCCTGGTGGTCCGAGGTCGTTCCCGCTGCACAGATTCATGCGCCAGGGCCTCCTACAGACAATGCACTTTGATTTATTGCGCTATCTGTTATAGCACCCGAGATATCACCAGATATATATTGGATTTTACCCTGACCCTGAGTGTCCGGCCCCATGAGACGGTCGTTTTCTCGGCCCCTGGTGGTCCGAGGTCGTTGCCGCTGCACAGATTCATGCGCCAGGGCCTCCTGCAGATAACTCACTTTGGTTTATTGCGCTATCTCTAATAGCACCCGAGATATCACCAGATATATATTGGATTTTACCCTGACCCTGAGTGTCCGGCCCCATGAGACTGTGCTTTTCTCGGCCCCTGGTGGTCCGAGGTCGTTCCCGCTGCACAGGTTCATGCGCCAGGACCTCCTACAGACAATGCACTTGGATTTATTGCGCTATCTGTAACAGCACCCGACATATCACCAGATATATATTGGATTTTACCCTGACCCTGAGTGTCCGACCCCATGAGACGGTCGTTGTCTCGGCCCCTGGCGGTCCGAGGACGTCCCCGCTGCACAGATTCATGCGCCAGGGCCTCCTACAGGTAATGCACTTTGATTTATTGCGCTATCTGTAATAGCACCCGAGATATCACCAGATCTATATTGGATTTTCCACTGACCCTGAGTGTCCGGCCCCATGAGACTGTGGTTTTCTCGGCCCCTGGTGGTCCGAGGTCGTTCCCGCTGCACAGATTCATGCGCCAGGGCCTCCTGCAGATAATTCACTTTGGTTTATTGCGCTATCTCTAATAGCACCCGAGATATCACCAGATATATATTGGATTTTCCCCTGACCCTGAGTGTCCGGCCCCATGAGACTGTGGTTTTCTCGGCCCCTGGTGGTCCGAGGTCGTTCCCGCTGCATAGATTCATGCGCCAGGGCCTCCTACAAACAAGGCACTTTGATTTATTGCGCTATCTGTAATAGCACCCGAGATATCACCAGATCTATATTGGATTTTCCCCTGACCCTGAGTATCCGGCCCCATGAGACGGTAGTTTTCTCTGCCCCTGGTGATCCGAGGTCGTTCCCGCTGCACAGATTCATGCGCCAGGGCCTCCTACAGACAATGCACTTTGATTTATTGCGCTATCTGTAATAGCACCCGAGATATCACCAGATATATATTGGATTTTTCACTGACCCTGAGTGTCCGGCCCCATGAGACGGTCGTTTTCTCGGCCCCTGGTGGTCCGAGGTCGTTCCCGCTGCACAGATTCATGCGCCAGGGCCTCCTGCAGATAATTCACTTTGGTTTATTGCGCTATCTCTATTAGCACCCGAGATATCACCAGATATATATTGGATTTTCCCCTGACCCTGAGAGTCCGGCCCCATGAGACTGTGGTTTTCTCGGGCCCTGGCGGTCCGAGGTCGTTCCCGCTGCACAGATTCATGCGCCAGGGCCTCCTACAGACAATGCACTTTGATTTATTGCGCTATCTGTAAGAGCACCCGAGATATCACCGGATATATATTGGATTTTTCCCAGACCCTGAGTGTCCGGCCCCATGAGACGGTGGTTGTCTCGGCCCCTGGGGGTCCGAGGTCGTTCCCGCTGCACAGATTCATGCAGCAGGGCCTCCTACAGACAATGCACTTTGATTTATTTCGCTATCTGTAATAGGACCGGAGATATCACCAGATATATATTGTATTTTCCCCAGACCCTGAGTGTCCGGCCGCATGAGACTCTAGGTTTATCGGCCCCTGGTGGTCCGAGGTCGTTCCCGCTGCACAGATTCATGCGCCAGGGCCTCCTACAGACAATGCACTTTGATTTATTGCGCTATCTGTAATAGCACCCGAGATATCACCACATATATATTGGATTTTTCGCTGACCCAGAGTGTCCGGCCCCATGAGACGGTGGTTTTCTCGGCCCCTGGTGGTCCGCGGTCGTTCCCGCTGCACAGATTCATGCGCCAGGGCCTCCAGCAGATAATTCACTTTCGTTTATTGCGCTATCTCTAATAGCACCCGAGATATCGCCAGATATATATTGGATTTTTCCCTGACCCTGAGTGTCCGGCCCCATGAGACGGTGGTTTTCTCGGCCCCTGGTGGTCCGCGGTCGATCCCGCTGCACAGATTCATGCGCCAGGGCCTCCTGCAGATAACTCACTTTCGTTTATTGCGCTATCTCTAATAGCACCCGAGATATCACCAGATATATATGGGATTTTTCCCTTACCCTGAGTGTCCGGCCCCATGAGACGGTGGTTTTCTCGGCCCCTGGTGGTCCTAGGTCATTCCCGCTGCACAGATGCATGCGCCAGGGCCTCCTGCAGATAATTCCCTTTGGCTTATTGCGCTATCTGTAATAGCACCCGAGATATCACCAGATATATATTGGATTTTTCCCTGACCCAGGGTGTCCGGCCCCATGAGAAGGTCGTTTTCTCGGCACCTGGTGGTCCGAGGTCGTTCCCGCTGCACAGGTTCATGCGCCAGGGTCTCCTACAGACAATGCACTTTGATTTATTGCGGTATCTGTAATAGCACCCGAGATATCACCATATATATATTGGATTTTTCACTGACCCTGAGTGTCCTGCCCCATGTGACGGTGGTTTTCTCGGCCCCTGGTGTTCCGAGGTCGTTCCCGCTGCACAGATTCATGCGCCAGGGCCTCCTACAGACAATGCACTTTGATTTGTTGCGCTATCTGTAATAGCACCCAAGATATCACCAGATAAATATTGGATTTTCCCCTGACCCTGAGTGTCCGGCCCCATGAGACGGTGGTTTTCTCGGCCCCTGATGGTCCGAGGTCGTTCCCGCTGGCCACATTTATGCGCCAGGACCTCCTACAGACAATGCACTTTGATTTATTGCGCTATCTGTAATAGCACCCGAGATATCACCAGATATATATTGGATTTTCCCCTGACCCTGAGTGTCCGGCCCCTTGAGACTGTTTTCTCGGCCCCTGGTGGTCCGAGGTCGTTCCCGCTGCACAGATGCATGCGCCAGGGCCTCCTGCAGATAATTCACTTTGGTTTATTGCGCTATCTCTAATAGCACCCGAGATATCACCAGATATATATTGGATTTTCCCCTGACCCTGAGAGTCCGGCCCCATGAGACTGTGGTTTTCTCGGCCCCTGGTGGTCCGAGGTCGTTCCCGCTGCACAGATTCATGCGCCAGGGCCTCCTACAGACGATGCACTTTGATTTATTGCGCTATCTGTAATAGCACCCGAGATATCGCCGGATATATATTGGATTTTTCCCAGACCCTGAGTGTCCGGTCCCATGAGACGGTGGTTGACTCGGCCCCTGGGGGTCCGAGGTCGTTCCCGCTGCACAGATTCATGCACCAGGGCCTCCTACAGACAATGCACTTTGATTTATTGCGCTATCTGTAATAGCACCCGAGATATCACCAGATATATATTGGATTTTCCCCTGACCCTGAGTGTCCGGACCCATGAGACTGTGGTTTTCTCGGCCCCTGGTGGTCCGAGGTCGTTGCCGCTGCACAGGTTCATGCGCCAGGGCCTCCTACAGACAATGCCCTTTGATTTATTGCGCTATCTGTAATAGCACCCGAGATATCACCAGATATATATTGGATTTTTCACTGACCCTGAGCGTCCGGCCCCATGAGACGGTCGTTTTCTCGGCCCCTGGTGGTCCGAGGTCGTTCCCGCTGCACAGGTTCATGCGCCAGGGCCTCCTACAGACAATGCACTTTGATTTATTGCGCTATCTGTAATAGCACCCGAGATATCACCAGATATATATTGGATATTTCCCTCACCCTGAGTGTCCAGCCCCATGAGACGGTGGTTTTCTCGGCCCCTGGTGGTCCGAGGTCGTTCCCGCTGCTCAGATGCATGCGCCAGGGCCTCTTGCAGATAATTCACTTTGGTTTATTGCGCTATCTCTAATAGCACCCGAGATATCACCAGATATATATTGGGTTTTGCCCTGACCCTGAGTGTCCGGCCCCATGAGACTGTGGTTTTCTCTGTCCCTGGTTGTCCGAGGTAGTTCCCGCTGCACAGATACATGCGCCAGGGCCTCCTGCAGATAATTCACTTTGGTTTATTGCGCTATCTCTATTAGCACCCGAGATATCACCAGATATATATTGGATTTTCCCCTGACCCTGAGAGTCCGGCCCCATGAGACTGTGGTTTTCTCGGGCCCTGGCGGCCCGAGGTCGTTCCCGCTGCACAGATTCATGCGCCAGGGCCTCCTACAGACAATGCACTTTGATTTATTGCGCTATCTGTAAGAGCACCCGAGATATCACCGGATATATATTGGATTTTTCCCATACCCTGAGTGTCCGGCCCCATGAGACGGTGGTTGTCTCGGCCCCTGGGGGTCCGAGGTCGTTCCCGCTGCACAGATTCATGCAGCAGGGCCTCCTACAGACAATGCACTTTGATTTATTTCGCTATCTGTAATAGGACCGGATATATCACCAGATATATATTGGATTTTCCCCAGACCCTGAGTGTCCGGCCGCATGAGACTGTAGGTTTATCGGCACCTGGAGGTCCGAGGTCGTTCCCGCTGCACAGATTCATGCGCCAGGGCCTCCTACAGACAATGCACTTTGATTTATTGCGCTATCTCAAATAGCACCCGAGATATCACCAGATATATATTGGATTTTTCCCTGACCCTGAGTGTCCGGCGCCATGAGACGGTGGTTTTCTTGGCCCCTGGTGGTCCGCGGTCGTTCCCGCTGCACAGATGCATGCGCCAGGGCCTCCTTCAGATAATTCACTTTGGTTTATTGCGCTATCTCTAATAGCACCCGAGATATCACCAGATATATATTGGATTTTCCCCTGACCCTGAGTGTCCGGACCCATGAGACGGTGGTTTTCTCGGCCCCTGGTGGTCCGAGGTCGTTCCCGCTGCCCAGATTCATGCGCCAGGGCCTCCTACAGACAGTGCACTTTGGTTTATTGCGATATCTGTAATAGCACCCGAGATATCACCAGATATATATTGGATTTTTCCCTGACCCTGAGTGTCCGGCCCCATGAGACGGTCGTTTTCTCGGCCCCTGGTGGTCCGCGGTCGTTCCCGCTGGCCAGATTCATGCGCCTGGGCCTCCTACAGACAATGCACTTTGATTTATTGCGCTATCTCAAATAGCACCCGAGATATCACCAGATATATATTGGATTTTTCCCTGACCCTGAGTGTCCGGCGCCATGAGACGGTGGTTTTCTTGGCCCCTGGTGGTCCGAGGTCGTTCCCGCTGCACAGATGCATGCGCCAGGGCCTCCTTCAGATAATTCACTTTGGTTTATTGCGCTATCTCTAATAGCACCCGAGATATCACCAGATATATATTGGATTTTCCCCTGACCCTGAGTGTCCGGACCCATGAGACGGTGGTTTTCTCGGCCCCTGGTGGTCCGAGGTCGTTCCCGCTGCCCAGATTCATGCGCCAGGGCCTCCTACAGACAGTGCACTTTGGTTTATTGCGATATCTGTAATAGCACCCGAGATATCACCAGATATATATTGGATTTTTCCCTGACCCTGAGTGTCCGGCCCCATGAGACGGTCGTTTTCTCGGCCCCTGGTGGTCCGCGGTCGTTCCCGCTGCACAGATTCATGCGCCAGGGCCTCCTGCAGATAATTCACTTTGGTTTATTGCGCTATCTCTAATAGCACCCGAGATATCAGCAGATATATATTGCATTTTTCACTGACCCTGAGTGACCGGCCCCATGAGACGGTAGTTTTCTCGGCCCCTGGTGGTCCGAGGTCGTTCCCGCTGCACAGATTCTTGCGCCAGGGCCTACTGCAGATAATTCAGTTTGATTTATTGCGCTATCTGTAATAGCACCCGAGATATCGCCACATATATATTGGATTTTTCACTGACCCTGAGTGTCCGGCCCCATGAGACGGTGGTTTTCTCGGTCCCTGGTGTTCCGAGGTCGTTCCCGCTGCACAGATTCATGCGCCAGGGTCTCCTACAGATAATGCACTTTGATTTATTGCGCTATCTGTAATAGCACCCGAGATATCACCACATATATATTGGATTTTTCACTGACCCTGAGTGTCCGGCCCCATGAGGCGGTGGTTTTCTCGGTCCCTGGTGTTCCGAGGTCGTTCCCGCTGCACAGATTCATGCGCCAGGGCCTCCTACAGACAATGCACTTTGATTTATTGCGCTATCTCTAATAGCACCCGAAATATCACCAGATATATATTGGATTTTCCCCTGACCCTGAGTGTCCGGCCCCATGAGACGGTGGCTTTCTCGGCCCCTGGTGGTCCGAGGTCGTTCCTGCTGATCAGATTAATACGCTAGGCCCTCCTGCAGATAATTCACTTTGGTATATTGCGCTATCTCTAATAGCACCCGAGATGTCACCAGATATATATTGGTTTTTTCCCTGACCCTGACAATCCGGCCCCATGAGACGGTGATTTTCTCGGCCCCTAGTGGTCCGAGGTCGATTCCGCTGCACAGATTCATGCGCCAGGGCCCCCTGCAGATAATTCACCTTGGTTTAGTGCGCTATCTGTAAGAGCACCCGAGATATCACCAGATATATATTGAATTTTTCCTCGACCCTGAGTGTCCGGCCCCATGTGTCGGTGGTTTTCTCGGCCACTGGTGGTCCGAGGTCGATCCCGCGGCACAGATTTATGCGCCAGGGCCTCCTGCAGACAATGCACTTTGATTTATTTCGCTATCTCTAATAGCACCCGAGATATCACCTGATATATATTGTATTTTTCCCTGACCCTGACAATCCGGCCGCATGAGACGGAGATTTTCTCGGCCCATGCTGGTCCGAGGTCGACCCCGCTGCACAGATTCATGCGCCAGGGCCTCCTACAGACAATGCACTTTGATTTATTGCGCTATCTGTAATAGCACCCGAGATATCACCACATATATATTGGATTTTCCCCTGACCCTGAGTGTCCGGCCCCATGAGACTGTGGTTTTCTCGGCCCCTGGTGGTCCGAGGTCGTTCCAGCTGCACAGATGCATGCGCCAGGGCCTCCTGCAGATAATTCACTTTGGTTTATTGCGCTATCTCTAATAGCACCCGAGATATCACCAGATATATATTGGATTTTCCCCTGACCCTGAGTGTCCGGCCCCATGAGACTGTGGTTTTCCCGGCCCCTGGTGGTCCGAGGTCGTTCCCGCTGCACAGATTCATGCGCCAGGGCCTCCTACCGACAATGCACTTTGATTTATTGGGCTATCTGTAATAGCACCCGAGATATTACCAGATAAATATTGGATTTTACCCTGAACCTGAGTGTGCGGCCCCATGAGACTGTGGTTTTCTCGGCCCCTGGTGGTCCGAGGTCGTTCCAGCTGGCCAGATTTATTCGCCTGGGCCTCCTACAGACAATGCACTTTGATTTATTGCGCTATCTGTAATAGCACCCGAGATATCACCAGATATATATTGGATTTTTCCCTGACCCTGAGTGTCCGGCCCCATGAGACGGTGGTTTACTCGGCCCCTGGTGGTCGGAGGTCGTTCCTGCTGGCCAGATTCATTCGCCTGGGCCTCCTACAGACAATGCACTTTGATTTATTGCGCTATCTCTAATAGCACCCGAGATATCACCAGATATTTGCTGGATTTTTACATGATCTTGGGTGACGGATTCCGAATATCTGTAATTTTCTCGGCCACTGGTGGTCCGAGGTCGTTCCTGCGGCACAGAATCATTCGCAAGGGCCTCCTACAGACAATGCACTTTGGTTTATTGCGCTATCTGTAATAGCACCCGGGATATCACCAGATATATATTGGATTTTCCCCTGACCCTGAGTGTCCGGCCCCATGAGACTGTGGTTTTGTCGGCCCCTGGTGGTCCGAGGTCGTTCCCGCTGGCCAGATTCATGCGCCTGGGCCTCCTACAGACAATGCACTTTGATTTATTGCGCTATCTCAAATAGCACCCGAGATATCACCAGATATATATTGGATTTTTCCCTGACCCTGAGTGTCCGGCGCCATGAGACGGTGGTTTTCTTGGCCCCTGGTGGTCCGAGGTCGTTCCCGCTGCACAGATGCATGCGGCAGGGCCTCCTTCAGATAATTCACTTTCGTTTATTGCGCTATCTCTAATAGCACCCGAGATATCACCAGATATATATTGGATTTTCCCCTGACCCTGAGTGTCCGGCCCCATGAGACGGTGGTTTACTCGGCCCCTGGTGGTCGGAGGTCGTTCCTGCTGGCCAGATTCATTCGCCTGGGCCTCCTACAGACAATGCACTTTGATTTATTGCGCTATCTCTAATAGCACCCGAGATATCACCAGATATTTGATGGATTTTTACATGATCTTGGGTGACGGATTCCGAATATCTGTAATTTTATCGGCCACTGGTGGTCCGAGGTCGTTCCTGCGGCACAGAATCATTCGCAAGGGCCTCCTACAGACAATGCACTTTGGTTTATTGCGCTATCTCTAATAGCACCCGAGATATCACCAGATATTTGCTGGATTTTTACATGACCTTGGGTTAGGGATTCCGAATATCTGTAATTTTCTCGGCCACTGGTGGTCCGAGGTCGTTCCTGCGGCACAGAATCATTCGCAAGGGCCTCCTACAGACAATGCACTTTGGTTTATTGCGCTATCTGTAATAGCACCCGAGATATCACCAGATATATATTGGATTTTCCCCTGACCCTGAGTGTCCGGACCAATGAGACGGTGGTTTTCTCGGCCCCTGGTGGTCCGAGGTCGTTCCCGCTGCCCAGATTCATGCGCCAGGGCCTCCTACAGACAGTGCACTTTGGTTTATTGCGATATCTGTAATAGCACCCGAGATATCACCAGATATATATTGGATTTTTCCCTGACCCTGAGTGTCCGGCGCCATGAGACGGTGGTTTTCTTGGCCCCTGGTGGTCCGAGGTCGTTCCCGCTGCACAGATGCATGCGCCAGGGCCTCCTGCAGATAATTCACTTTGATTTATTGCGCTATCTGTAATAGCACCCGAGATATCACCACATATATATTGGATTTTTCACTGACCCTGAGTGTCCGGCCCCATGAGGCGGTGGTTTTCTCGGTCCCTGGTGTTCCGAGGTCGTTACCGCTGCACAGATTCATTCGCCTGGGCCTCCTACAGACAATGCACTTTGATTTATTAAGCTATCTGTAATAGCACCCGAGATATCACCAGATATATATTGGATTTTCCCCTGACCCTGAGTGTCCGGCCCCATGAGACTGTGGTTTTCTCGGCCCCTGGTGGTCCGAGGTCGTTCCCGCTGGCCAGATTCATGCGCCTGGGCCTCCTACAGACAATGCACTTTGATTTATTGTGCTATCTCTAATAGCACCCGAGATATCACCAGATATATATTGGATTTTTCCCTGACCCTGAGTGTCCGGCGCCATGAGACGGTGGTTTTCTTGGCCCCTGGTGGTCCGAGGTCGTTCCCGCTGCACAGATGCATGCGCCAGGGCCTCCTGCAGATAATTCACTTTGGTTTATTGCGCTATCTCTAATAGCACCCGAGATATCACCAGATATATATTGGATTTTCCCCTGACCCTGAGTGTCCGGCCCCATGAGACTGTGGTTTTCCCGGCCCCTGGTGGTCCGAGGTCGTTCCCGCTGCACAGATTTATTCGCCTGGGCCTCCTACAGACAATGCACTTTGATTTATTGCGCTATCTGTAATAGCACCCGAGATATCACCAGATATCTATTGGATTTTTCCCTGACCCTGAGTGTCCGGCCCCATGAGACGGTGGTTTACTCGGCCCCTGGTGGTCGGAGGTCGTTCCTGCTGGCCAGATTCATTCGCCTGGGCCTCCTACAGACAATGCACTTTGATTTATTGCGCTATCTCTAATAGCACCCGAGATATCACCAGATATTTGCTGGATTTTTACATGATCTTGGGTTAGGGATTCCGAATATCTGTAATTTTCTCGGCCACTGGTGGTCCGAGGTCGTTCCTGCGGCACAGAATCATTCGCAAGGGCCTCCTACAGACAATGCACTTTGGTTTATTGCGCTATCTGTAATAGCACCCGAGATATCACCAGATATATATTGGATTTTCCCCTGACCCTGAGTGTCCGGACCCATGAGACGGTGGTTTTCTCGGCCCCTGGTGGTCCGAGGTCGTTCCCGCTGCCCAGATTCATGCGCCAGAGCCTCCTACAGACAGTGCACTTTGGTTTATTGCGATATCTGTAATAGCACCCGAGATATCACCAGATATATATTGGATTTTTCCCTGACCCTGAGTGTCCGGCGCCATGAGACGGTGGTTTTCTTGGCCCCTGGTGGTCCGAGGTCGTTCCCGCTGCACAGATGCATGCGCCAGGGCCTCCTGCAGATAATTCACTTTGATTTATTGCGCTATCTGTAATAGCACCCGAGATATCACCACATATATATTGGATTTTTCACTGACCCTGAGTGTCCGGCCCCATGAGGCGGTGGTTTTCTCGGTCCCTGGTGTTCCGAGGTCGTTACCGCTGCACAGATTCATTCGCCTGGGCCTCCTACAGACAATGCACTTTGATTTATTAAGCTATCTGTAATAGCACCCGAGATATCACCAGATATATATTGGATTTTCCCCTGACCCTGAGTGTCCGGCCCCATGAGACTGTGGTTTTCTCGGTCCCTGGTGGTCCGAGGTCGTTCCCGCTGGCCAGATTCATGCGCCTGGGCCTCCTACAGACAATGCACTTTGATTTATTGTGCTATCTCTAATAGCACCCGAGATATCACCAGATATATATTGGATTTTTCCCTGACCCTGAGTGTCCGGCGCCATGAGACGGTGGTTTTCTTGGCCCCTGGTGGTCCGAGGTCGTTCCCGCTGCACAGATGCATGCGCCAGGGCCTCCTGCAGATAATTCACTTTGGTTTATTGCGCTATCTCTAATAGCACCCGAGATATCACCAGATATATATTGGATTTTCCCCTGACCCTGAGTGTCCGGCCCCATGAGACTGTGGTTTTCCCGGCCCCTGGTGGTCCGAGGTCGTTCCCGCTGCACAGATTCATGCGCCAGGGCCTCCTACCGACAAGGCACTTTGATTTATTGGGCTATCTGTAATAGCACCCGAGATATCACCAGATAAATATTGGATTTTACCCTGAACCTGAGTGTGCGGCCCCATGAGACTGTGGTTTTCTCGGCCCCTGGTGGTCCGAGGTCGTTCCAGCTGGCCAGATTTATTCGCCTGGGCCTCCTACAGACAATGCACTTTGATTTATTGCGCTATCTGTAATAGCACCCGAGATATCACCAGATATCTATTGGATTTTTCCCTGACCCTGAGTGTCCGGCCCCATGAGACGGTGGTTTACTCGGCCCCTGGTGGTCGGAGGTCGTTCCTGCTGGCCAGATTCATTCGCCTGGGCCTCCTACAGACAATGCACTTTGATTTATTGCGCTATCTCTAATAGCACCCGAGATATCACCAGATATTTGCTGGATTTTTACATGATCTTGGGTGACGGATTCCGAATATCTGTAATTTTCTCGGCCACTGGTGGTCCGAGGTCGTTCCTGCGGCACAGAATCATTCGCAAGGGCCTCCTACAGACAATGCACTTTTGTTTATTGCGCTATCTGTAATATAACCAGAGATATCACCAGAAATATATTGGATTTTTCCCTGACCCTGACTGTCCGGTCCCATGAGACGGTGGTTTTCTCGGCCCCTGGTGGTCCGAGGTAGTTCCCGCTGCACAGATTCATGCGCAAGGTCCTCCTACAGACAATGCACTTTTGTTTATTGCGCTATCTGTAATATAGACCGAGATATCACCAGAAATATATTGGATTTTTCACTGACCCTGAGTGTCCGGCCCCATGAGACGGTGGTTTTCTCGGCCCCTGGTGATCCGAGGTCGTTCCCGCTGCACAGATTCATGCGCCGGGTCCTAATACAGACAATGCACTTTGATTTATTGTGCTATCTGTAATATAACCCGAGATATCACCAGATATATGTTGGATTTTCCCCTAACCCTGAGTGTCCGGCCCCATGAGACTGTGGTTTTCTCGGCGCCTGGTGGTCCGAGGTCGTTCCCGCTGCACAGATTCATGCGCCAGGGCCTCCTACAGACAATGCACATTTATTTATTACGCTATCTGTAATAGCACCCGAGATACCACCAGATATATATTGGATCTTTCACTGACCCTGAGTGTCCGGCCCCATGAGACGGTGGTTTTCGCGGCCCCTGGTGGTTCGAGGTCGTTCCGGCTGCACAGATTCATGCGCCAGGGCCTCCTACAGACAATTCACTTTGATTTATTGCGCTATCTGTAATAGCACCCGAGATATCACCAAATATATGTTGGATTTTCCCCAGACCCTGAGGTTCCGGCCCCATGAGACTGTGGTTTTCTCGGCCCCTGGTGGTCCGAGGTCGTTCCCGTTGCACAGATTCATGCGCCAGGGCCTCCTGCAGATAATTCACGTTGGTTTATTGCGCTATCTCTAATAGCACCCGAGAAATCACCAGATATATATTGGATTTTCCTCTGACCCTGAGCATCCGGCCCCATGAGACTGTGGTTTTCTCGGCCTCTGGTGGTCCGAGGTCGTTCCCGCTACACAGATTCATGCGCCAGGGCCTCCTACAGACAATGCACTTTGATTTATTGCGCTATCTGTAATAGCACCCGAGATATCACCAGATATATATTGGATTTTTCCCTGACCCTGAGTGTCCGGCTCCATGAGACTGTGGTTTTCTCGGCCCCTGGTGGTCCGAGGTCGTTCCCGCTGGCCAGATTCATGCGCCTGGGCCTCCTACAGACAATGCACTTTGATTTAGTGCGCTATCTCTAATAGCACCCGAGATATCACCAGATATATATTGGATTTTTCCCTGACCCTGAGTGTCCGGCGCCATGAGACGGTGGTTTTCTTGGCCCCTGGTGGTCCGAGGTCGTTCCCGCTGCACAGATGCTCGCGCCAGGGCCTCCTGCAGATAATTCACTTTGGTTTATTGCGCTATCTCTAATAGCACGCGAGATATCACCAGATATATATTGGATTTTCCCCTCACCCTGAGTGTCCGGCCCCGTGAGTCGGTGGTTTTCTCGGCCCCTGGTGGTCCTAGGTCGTTCCCGCTGACCAGATTCATTCGCCAGGGCCTCCTACAGACAATGCACTTTGGTTTATTGCGCTATCTCTAATAGCACCCGAGATATCACCAGATATGTGCTGGATTTTTACATGACCTTGGGTTAGGGATTCCGAATATCTGTAATTTTCTCGGCCACTGGTGGTCCGAGGTCGTTCCTGCGGCACAGAATCATTCGCAAGGGCCTCCTACAGACAATGCACTTTGGTTTATTGCGCTATCTGTAATAGCACCCGAGATATCACCAGATATATATTGGATTTTCCCCTGACCCTGAGTGTCCGGCCCCATGAGACTGTGGTTTTCTCGGCCCTTGGTGGTCCGAGGTCGTTCCCGCTGGCCAGATTCATGCGCCTGGGCCTCCTACAGACAATGCACTTTGATTTATTGCGCTATCTCAAATAGCACCCGAGATATCACCAGATATATATTGGATTTTTCCCTGACCCTGAGTGTCCGGCGCCATGAGACGGTGGTTTTCTTGGCCCCTGGTTGCCCGAGGTCGTTCCCGCTGCACAGATGCATGCGCCAGGGACTCCTTCAGATAATTCACTTTTGTTTATTGCGCTATCTATAATAGCACCCGAGATATCACCAGATATATATTGGATTTTCCCCTGACCCTGAGTGTCCGGACCCATGAGACGGTGGTTTTCTCGGCCCCTGGTGGTCCGAGGTCGTTCCCGCTGCCCAGATTCATGCGCCAGGGCCTCCTACAGACAGTGCACTTTGGTTTATTGCGATATCTGTAATAGCACCCGAGATATCACCAGATATATATTGGATTTTTCCCTGACCCTGAGTGTCCGGCCCCATGAGACGGTCGTTTTCTCGGCCCCTGGTGGTCCGAGGTCGTTCCCGCTGCACAGATTCATGCGCCAGGGCCTCCTGCAGATAATTCACTTTGGTTTATTGCGCTATCTCTAATAGCACCCGAGATATCAGCAGATATATATTGCATTTTTCACTGACCCTGAGTGACCGGCCCCATGAGACGGTAGTTTTCTCGGCCCCTGTTGGTCCGAGGTCGTTCCCGCTGCACAGATTCATGCGACAGGGCCTACTGCAGATAATTCACTTTGATTTATTGCGCTATCTGTAATAGCACCCGAGATATCACCACATATATATTGGATTTTTCACTGACCCTGAGTGTCCGGCCCCATGAGACGGTGGTTTTCTCGGTCCCTGGTGTTCCGAGGTCGTTCCCGCTGCACAGATTCATGCGCCAGGGTCTCCTACAGATAATGCACTTTGATTTATTGCGCTATCTGTAATAGCACCCGAGATATCACCACATATATATTGGATTTTTCACTGACCCTGAGTGTCCGGCCCCATGAGGCGGTGGTTTTCTCGGTCCCTGGTGTTCCGAGGTTGTTACCGCTGCACAGATTCATTCGCCTGGGCCTCCTACAGACAATGCACTTTGGTTTATTGCGCTATCTGTAGTAGCACCCGAGATATCACCAGGTATATATTGGATTTTTCCCTGACCCTGAGTGTCCGGCTCCATGAGACGGTGATTTTCTCGGCCCCTGGTGGTCCGAGGTCCTTCCCGCTGCACAGATTCATTCGCCTGGGCCTCCTACAGACAATGCACTTTGATTTAGTGCGCTATCTCTAATAGCACCCGAGATATCACCAGATATATATTGGATTTTTCCCTGACCCTGAGTGTCAGGCGCCATGAGACGGTGGTTTTCTTGGCCCCTGGTGGTCCGAGGTCGTTCCCGCTGCACAGATGCATGCGCCAGGGCCTCCTACAGATAATTCACTTTGGTTTATTGCGCTATCTCTAATAGCACCCGAGATATCACCAGATATATATTGGATTTTCCCCTGACCCTGAGTGTCCGGCCCCGTGAGTCGGTGGTTTTCTCGGCCCCTGGTGGTCCTAGGTCGTTCCCGCTGCCCAGATTCATGCGCCAGGGCCTCCTACAGACAATGCACTTTGGTTTATTGCGCTATCTCTAATAGCACCCGAGATATCACCAGATATATATTGGATTTTTCCCTGACCCTGAGTGTCCGGCGCCATGAGACGGTGGTTTTCTTGGCCCCTGGTGGTCCGAGGTCGTTCCCGCTGCACAGATGCATGCGCCAGGGCCCCCTGCAGATAATTCACTTTGATGTATTGCGCTATTTCTAATAGCACCCGAGATATCACCAGATATATATTGGATTTTTCCCTGACCCTGAGAGTCCGGCCCCATGAGACGGTGGTTTTCTCGGCCTCTGGTGGTCCGAGGTCGTTCCCGCTGCACAGATTCATGCGCCAGGGCCTGCTGCAGACAATGCACTTTGGTTTATTGCGTTATCTCCAGTAGCACCCGAGATATCACCAGATATATATTGGATTTTTCCCTGACCCTGACAGTCCGGCCCCATGAGACGGTGATTTTCTCGGCCCCTGGTGGTCCGAGTTCGATCCCGCTGCACAGATTCATGCGCCAGGGACTCCTACAGACAATGCACGTTGATTTATTGCGCTATCTGTAATAGCACCCGAGATATCACCAGATATATATTGGATTTTAACCTGACCCTGACAGTCCGGCCCCATGCGTTGATGGTTTCCTCGGTCCCTCGTGGTCCGAGGTCGATCCCGCTGCACAGATTCATGCGCCAGGGCCTCCTACAGACAATGCACTTTGATTTATTGCGCTATCTGTAATAGCACCCGAGATATCACCAGATATATATTGGATATTTCCCTGACCCTGAGTGTCCAGCCCCATGAGACGGTGGTTTTCTCGGCCCCTGGTGGTCCGAGGTCGTTCCCGCTGCACAGATTCATGCGCCACGGCCTCCTACAGACAATGCACTTTGGTTTATTGCGCTATCTCTAATAGCACCCGAGATATCACCAGATATGTGCTGGATTTTTACATGACCTTGGGTTAGGGATTCCGAATATCTGTAATTTTCTCGGCCACTGGTGGTCCGAGGTCGTTCCTGCGGCACAGAATCATTCGCAAGGGCCTCCTACAGACAATGCACTTTGGTTTATTGCGCTATCTGTAATAGCACCCGAGATATCACCAGATATATATTGGATTTTCCCCTGACCCTGAGTGTCCGGCCCCATGAGACTGTGGTTTTCTCGGCCCTTGGTGGTCCGAGGTCGTTCCCGCTGGCCAGATTCATGCGCCTGGGCCTCCTACAGACAATGCACTTTGATTTATTGCGCTATCTCAAATAGCACCCGAGATATCACCAGATATATATTGGATTTTTCCCTGACCCTGAGTGTCCGGCGCCATGAGACGGTGGTTTTCTTGGCCCCTGGTTGCCCGAGGTCGTTCCCGCTGCACAGATGCATGCGCCAGGGACTCCTTCAGATAATTCACTTTTGTTTATTGCGCTATCTATAATAGCACCCGAGATATCACCAGATATATATTGGATTTTCCCCTGACCCTGAGTGTCCGGACCCATGAGACGGTGGTTTTCTCGGCCCCTGGTGGTCCGAGGTCGTTCCCGCTGCCCAGATTCATGCGCCAGGGCCTCCTACAGACAGTGCACTTTGGTTTATTGCGATATCTGTAATAGCACCCGAGATATCACCAGATATATATTGGATTTTTCCCTGACCCTGAGTGTCCGGCCCCATGAGACGGTCGTTTTCTCGGCCCCTGGTGGTCCGAGGTCGTTCCCGCTGCACAGATTCATGCGCCAGGGCCTCCTGCAGATAATTCACTTTGGTTTATTGCGCTATCTCTAATAGCACCCGAGATATCAGCAGATATATATTGCATTTTTCACTGACCCTGAGTGACCGGCCCCATGAGACGGTAGTTTTCTCGGCCCCTGTTGGTCCGAGGTCGTTCCCGCTGCACAGATTCATGCGACAGGGCCTACTGCAGATAATTCACTTTGATTTATTGCGCTATCTGTAATAGCACCCGAGATATCACCACATATATATTGGATTTTTCACTGACCCTGAGTGTCCGGCCCCATGAGACGGTGGTTTTCTCGGTCCCTGGTGTTCCGAGGTCGTTCCCGCTGCACAGATTCATGCGCCAGGGTCTCCTACAGATAATGCACTTTGATTTATTGCGCTATCTGTAATAGCACCCGAGATATCACCACATATATATTGGATTTTTCACTGACCCTGAGTGTCCGGCCCCATGAGGCGGTGGTTTTCTCGGTCCCTGGTGTTCCGAGGTTGTTACCGCTGCACAGATTCATTCGCCTGGGCCTCCTACAGACAATGCACTTTGGTTTATTGCGCTATCTGTAGTAGCACCCGAGATATCACCAGGTATATATTGGATTTTTCCCTGACCCTGAGTGTCCGGCTCCATGAGACGGTGATTTTCTCGGCCCCTGGTGGTCCGAGGTCCTTCCCGCTGCACAGATTCATTCGCCTGGGCCTCCTACAGACAATGCACTTTGATTTAGTGCGCTATCTCTAATAGCACCCGAGATATCACCAGATATATATTGGATTTTTCCCTGACCCTGAGTGTCAGGCGCCATGAGACGGTGGTTTTCTTGGCCCCTGGTGGTCCGAGGTCGTTCCCGCTGCACAGATGCATGCGCCAGGGCCTCCTACAGATAATTCACTTTGGTTTATTGCGCTATCTCTAATAGCACCCGAGATATCACCAGATATATATTGGATTTTCCCCTGACCCTGAGTGTCCGGCCCCGTGAGTCGGTGGTTTTCTCGGCCCCTGGTGGTCCTAGGTCGTTCCCGCTGCCCAGATTCATGCGCCAGGGCCTCCTACAGACAATGCACTTTGGTTTATTGCGCTATCTCTAATAGCACCCGAGATATCACCATATATATATTGGATTTTTCCCTGACCCTGAGTGTCCGGCGCCATGAGACGGTGGTTTTCTTGGCCCCTGGTGGTCCGAGGTCGTTCCCGCTGCACAGATGCATGCGCCAGGGCCCCCTGCAGATAATTCACTTTGATTTATTGCGCTATTTCTAATAGCACCCGAGATATCACCAGATATATATTGGATTTTTCCCTGACCCTGAGAGTCCGGCCCCATGAGACGGTGGTTTTCTCGGCCTCTGGTGGTCCGAGGTCGTTCCCGCTGCACAGATTCATGCGCCAGGGCCTGCTGCAGACAATGCACTTTGGTTTATTGCGTTATCTCCAGTAGCACCCGAGATATCACCAGATATATATTGGATTTTTCCCTGACCCTGACAGTCCGGCCCCATGAGACGGTGATTTTCTCGGCCCCTGGTGGTCCGAGTTCGATCCCGCTGCACAGATTCATGCGCCAGGGACTCCTACAGACAATGCACGTTGATTTATTGCGCTATCTGTAATAGCACCCGAGATATCACCAGATATATATTGGATTTTAACCTGACCCTGACAGTCCGGCCCCATGCGTTGATGGTTTCCTCGGTCCCTCGTGGTCCGAGGTCGATCCCGCTGCACAGATTCATGCGCCAGGGCCTCCTACAGACAATGCACTTTGATTTATTGCGCTATCTGTAATAGCACCCGAGATATCACCAGATATATATTGGATTTTTCCCTGACCCTGAGTGTCCGACCCCATGAGACGGTGGTTTTCTCGGCTCCTGGTGGTCCGAGGTCGTTCCCGCTGCACAGATTCATGCGCCGGGGCCTAATACAGACAATGCACTTTGATTTCTTGGGCTATCTGTAATAGCACCCGAGATAACACCAGATATATATTGGATATTTCCCTGACCCTGAGTGTCCGGCCCCATGTGTCGGTGGTTTTCTCGGCCCCTGGTGGTCCGAGGTCGTTCCCGCTGCACAGATTCATGAGCCAGGGCCTCCTACAGACAATGCACTTTGATTTATTGCTCTATCTGTAATAGCACCCGAGATATCACCAGATATATATTGGATTTTCCCCAGACCCTGAGTGTCCGGCCCCATGAGACGGTGGTTTTCTTGGCCCCTGGTGGTCCTAGGTCGTTCCCGCTGCCCAGATTCATGCGCCAGGGCCTCCTACAGACAATGCACTTTGGTTTATTGCGCTATCTCTAATAGCACCCGAGATATCACCAGATATTTGCTGGATTTTTACATGACCTTGGGTGACGGATTCCGAATATCTGTAATTTTCTCGGCCACTGGTGGTCCGAGGTCGTTCCTGCGGCACAGATTCATTCGCCTGGGCCTCCTACAGACAATGCACTTTGATTTAGTGCGCTATCTCTAATAGCACCCGAGATATCACCAGATATATATTGGATTTTTCCCTGACCCTGAGTGTCCGGCGCCATGAGACGGTGGTTTTGTTGGCCCCTGGTGGTCCGAGGTCGTTCCCGCGGCACAGATGCATGCGCCAGGGCCTCCTACAGACAATGCACTTTGGTTTATTGCGCTATCTGTAATAGCACCCGAGATATCACCAGATATATATTGGATTTTCCCCTGACCCTGAGTGTCCGGACCCATGAGACGGTGGTTTTCTCGGCCCCTGGTGGTCTGAGGTCGTTCCCGCTGCACAGATTCATTCGCCTGGGCCTCCTACAGACAATGCACTTTGGTTTATTGCGCTATCTGTAATAGCACCCGAGATATCACCAGATATATATTGGATTTTTCCCCGACCCTGAGTGTCCGGCCCCATGAGACGGTGGTTTTCTCGGCCCCTGGTGGTCCGAGGTCGTTCCCGCTGCCCAGATTCATTCGCCTGGGCCTCCTACAGACAATGCACTTTGATTTATTGCGCTATCTGTAATAGCACCTGAGATATCACCAGATACATATTGGATTTTTCCCCGACCCTGGGTGTCCGGCCCCATGATACGGTGGTTTTCTCGGATCCTGGTGATCCGAGGTCGTTCCCGCTGCACAGATTCATTCGCAAGGGCCTCCTGCAGACAATGCTCTTTGATTTATTGCGCTATCTGTAATAGCACCCGAGATATCACCAGATATATATTTGATTTTTCCCTGACCCTGAGTGTCCGGCCCCATGAGATGGTGGTTTTCTCGTCCCCTGGTGGTCCGAGGTCGTTCCCGCTGCACAGATGCATGCACCAGGGCCTCCTGCAAATAATTCACTTTGGTTTATTGCGCTATCTCTAATAGCACCCGTGATTTCACCAGATATATATTTGATTTTTCCCTGACCCTGAGTGTCCGGCCCCATGTGTCGGTGGTTTTCTCGGCCCCTGGTGGTCCGAGGTCGTTCCCGGTGCACAGATGCATGCGGCAGGGCCTCCTGCAGATAACTAACTTTGGTTTATTGCGCCATCTCTAATAGCACCCGAGATATCACCAGATATATATTGGATTTTTCCCTGACCCTGAGTGTCCGACCCCATGAGACGGTGGTTTTCTCGGCCCCTGGTGGTCCGAGGTCGTTCCCGCTGCACAGATTCATTCGCCTGGGCCTCCTACAGACAATGCACTTTGATTTATTGCGCTATCTGTAATAGCACCCGAGATATCACCAGATATATATTGGATTTTTCCCTGACCCTGAGTGTGCGGCTCCATGAGACGGTGATTTTCTCGGTCCCTGGTGGTCCGAGGTCGTTCCCGCTGCCCAGATTCATGCGCCAGGGCCTCCTACAGACAATGCACTTTAGGTTATTGCGCTATCTGTAATAGCACCCCAGATATCACCAGATATATGCTGGATTTTTACATGACCTTGGGTGACGGATTCCGAATATCTGTAATTTTCTCGGCCCCTGGTGGTCCTAGGTCGTTCCCGCTGCACAGATTCATTCGCCTGGGCCTCCTACAGACAATGCACTTTGGTTTATTGCGCTATCTGTAATAGCACACGAGATATCACCAGATATATATTGGATTTTTCCCTGACCCTGAGTGTCCGGCTCCATGAGACGGTGATTTTCTCGTCCCCTGGTGGTCCGACGTCGTTCCCGCTGCCCAGATTCATGCGCCAGGGCCTCCTACAGACAATGCACTTTGATTTATTGTTCTATGTGTAATATAACCCGAGATATCACCAGAAATATATTGGATTTTTCCCTGACCCTGAGTGTCCGGCCCCATGAGACGGTTGTTGTCTCGGCCCCTGGTGGTCCGAGGTCGATCCCGCTGCACAGATTCATGCGCAAGGGCCTCCTACAGACAATGCACTTTGATTTAATGCGCTATCTGTAATAGAACACGAGATATCACCAGATATATATTGGATTTTTCCCTGACCCTGAGTGCCCGGCCCCATGCGTCGGTGGTTTTCTCGGCCCCTGGTGGTCAGAGATCGATCTCGCTGCACAGATTCATGCGCTAGGGCCTCCTGCAGACAATGCACTTTGATTTATTGCGCTATCTGTAATAGCACCCGAGATATCACCAGATATATACTGGATTTTTCCCTGGCCCTGAGTGTCCGGCCCCATAAGACGGTGGTTTTCTCGGCCCCTGGTGGTTCGAGGTCGTTCCCGCTGCACAAATTCATGCGCCAGGGCCTCCTGCAGATATTTCACTTTGGTTTATTGCGCCATCTCTACTAGCACCCGAGATATCACCCGATATATATTGGATATTTCCCTGACCCTGAGTGTCCGGCCCCATGTGTCGGTGGTTTTCTCGGCCCCTGGTGGTCCCAGGTCGTTCCCGCTGCACAGATTCATGCGCCAGGGCCTCCTACAGACAATGCACTTTGATTTATTGTTCTATGTGTAATATAACCCGAGATATCACCAGAAATATATTGGATTTTTCCCCGACCCTGGGTGTCCGGCCCCATGAGACGGTGGTTTTCTCGGCCCCTGGTGGTCCGAGGTCGTTCCCGGTGCACAGATGCATGCGGCAGGGCCTCCTGCAGATAACTAACTTTGGTTTATTGCGCCATCTCTAATAGCACCCGAGATATCACCATATATATATTGGATTTTTCCCTGACCCTGAGTGTCCGGCCCCATGAGACGGTGGTCTTCTCGGCCCCCGGTGGCCCGAGGTCGTTCCCGCTGCACAGATTCATGCGCCTGGGCCTCCTACAGACAATGCACTTTGATTTATTGCGCTATCTCAAATAGCACCCGAGATATCACCAGATATATATTGGATTTTTCCCTGACCCTGAGTGCCCGGCCCCATGAGACTGGTTATCTCGGCCCCTGGTGGTCAGAGATCGATCTCGCTGCACAGATTCATGCGCTAGGGCCTCCTGCAGACAATGCACTTTGATTTATTGCGCTATCTGTAATAGCACCCGAGATATCACCAGATATATATTTGATTTTTCCCTGACCCTGAGTGTCCGGCCCCATGAGATGGTGGTTTTCTCGTCCCCTGGTGGTCCGAGGTCGTTCCCGCTGCACAGATGCATGCACCAGGGCCTCCTGCAAATAATTCACTTTGGTTTATTGCGCTATCTCTAATAGCACCCGTGATTTCACCAGATATATATTTGATTTTTCCCTGACCCTGAGTGTCCGGCCCCATGTGTCGGTGGTTTTCTCGGCCCCTGGTGGTCCGAGGTCGTTCCCGGTGCACAGATGCATGCGGCAGGGCCTCCTGCAGATAACTAACTTTGGTTTATTGCGCCATCTCTAATAGCACCCGAGATATCACCAGATATATATTGGATTTTTCCCTGACCCTGAGTGTCCGGCCCCATGAGACGGTGGTCTTCTCGGCCCCCGTTGGCCCGAGGTCGTTCCCGCTGCACAGATTCATTCGCCAGGGCCTCCTGCAGATAATTCACTTTGGTTTATTGCGCTATCTCTAATAGCACCCGAGATATCACCAGATATATATTGGATTTTCCCCTGACCCTGAGAGTCCGGCCCCATGAGACTGTGGTTATCTCGGCCCCTGGTGGTCCGACGTCGTTCCTGCTGGCCAGATTCATGCGCCTGGGCCTCCTACAGACAATGCACTTTGATTTATTGCGCTATCTCAAATAGCACCCGAGATATCACCAGATATATATTGGATTTTTCCCTGACCCTGAGTGTCCGACCCCATGAGACGGTGGTTTTCTCGGGCCCTGGTGGTCCGAGGTCGTTCCCGCTGCACAGATTCATTCGCCTGGGCCTCCTACAGACAATGCACTTTGATTTATTGCGCTATCTGTAATAGCACCCGAGATATCACCAGATATATATTGGATTTTTCCCTGACCCTGAGTGTGCGGCTCCATGAGACGGTGATTTTCTCGGTCCCTGGTGGTCCGAGGTCGTTCCCGCTGCCCAGATTCATGCGCCAGGGCCTCCTACAGACAATGCACTTTAGGTTATTGCGCTATCTGTAATAGCACCCCAGATATCACCAGATATATGCTGGATTTTTACATGACCTTGGGTGACGGATTCCGAATATCTGTAATTTTCTCGGCCCCTGGTGGTCCTAGGTCGTTCCCGCTGCACAGATTCATTCGCCTGGGCCTCCTACAGACAATGCACTTTGGTTTATTGCGCTATCTGTAATAGCACACGAGATATCACCAGATATATATTCGATTTTTCCCTGACCCTGAGTGTCCGGCTCCATGAGACGGTGATTTTCTCGTCCCCTGGTGGTCCGACGTCGTTCCCGCTGCCCAGATTCATGCGCCAGGGCCTCCTACAGACAATGCACTTTGGTTTATTGCGCTATCTGTAATAGCACCCGAGATATCACCAGATATTTGCTGGATTTTTACATGACCTTGGGTGACGGATTCCGAATATCTGTAATTTTCTCGGCCACTGGTGTCCGAGGTCGTTCCTGCGGCACAGATTCATTCGCAAGGGCCTCCTACAGACAATGCACTTTGATTTAATGCGCTATCTGTAATAGAACACGAGATATCACCAGATATATATTGGATTTTTCCCTGACCCTGAGTGCCCGGCCCCATGCGTCGGTGGTTTTCTCGGCCCCTGGTGGTCAGAGATCGATCTCGCTGCACAGATTCATGCGCTAGGGCCTCCTGCAGACAATGCACTTTGATTTATTGCGCTATCTGTAATAGCACCCGAGATATCACCAGATATATACTGGATTTTTCCCTGGCCCTGAGTGTCCGGCCCCATAAGACGGTGGTTTTCTCGGCCCCTGGTGGTTCGAGGTCGTTCCCGCTGCACAAATTCATGCGCCAGGGCCTCCTGCAGATATTTCACTTTGGTTTATTGCGCCATCTCTACTAGCACCCGAGATATCACCCGATATATATTGGATATTTCCCTGACCCTGAGTGTCCGGCCCCATGTGTCGGTGGTTTTCTCGGCCCCTGGTGGTCCCAGGTCGTTCCCGCTGCACAGATTCATGCGCCAGGGCCTCCTACAGACAATGCACTTTGATTTATTGTTCTATGTGTAATATAACCCGAGATATCACCAGAAATATATTGGATTTTTCCCCGACCCTGGGTGTCCGGCCCCATGAGACGGTGGTTTTCTCGGCCACTGGTGGTCCGAGGTCGTTCCCGGTGCACAGATGCATGCGGCAGGGCCTCCTGCAGATAACTAACTTTGGTTTATTGCGCCATCTCTAATAGCACCCGAGATATCACCAGATATATATTGGATTTTTCCCTGACCCTGAGTGTCCGGCCCCATGAGAAGGTGGTCTTCTCGGCCCCCGTTGGCCCGAGGTCGTTCCCGCTGCACAGATTCATTCGCCAGGGCCTCCTGCAGATAATTCACTTTGGTTTATTGCGCTATCTCTAATAGCACCCGAGATATCACCAGATACATATTGGATTTTCCCCTGACCCTGAGAGTCCGGCCCCATGAGACTGTGGTTATCTCGGCCCCTGGTGGTCCGACGTCGTTCCTGCTGGCCAGATTCATGCGCCTGGGCCTCCTACAGACAATGCACTTTGATTTATTGCGCTATCTCAAATAGCACCCGAGATATCACCAGATATATATTGGATTTTTCCCTGACCCTGAGTGTCCGACCCCATGAGACGGTGGTTTTCTCGGGCCCTGGTGGTCCGAGGTCGTTCCCGCTGCACAGATTCATTCGCCTGGGCCTCCTACAGACAATGCACTTTGATTTATTGCGCTATCTGTAATAGCACCCGAGATATCACCAGATATATATTGGATTTTTCCCTGACCCTGAGTGTGCGGCTCCATGAGACGGTGATTTTCTCGGTCCCTGGTGGTCCGAGGTCGTTCCCGCTGCCCAGATTCATGCGCCAGGGCCTCCTACAGACAATGCACTTTAGGTTATTGCGCCATCTGTAATAGCACCCCAGATATCACCAGATATATGCTGGATTTTTACATGACCTTGGGTGACGGATTCCGAATATCTGTAATTTTCTCGGCCCCTGGTGGTCCTAGATCGTTCCCGCTGCACAGATTCATTCGCCTGGGCCTCCTACAGACAATGCACTTTGGTTTATTGCGCTATCTGTAATAGCACACGAGATATCACCAGATATATATTGGATTTTTCCCTGACCCTGAGTGTCCGGCTCCATGAGACGGTGATTTTCTCGTCCCCTGGTGGTCCGACGTCGTTCCCGCTGCCCAGATTCATGCGCCAGGGCCTCCTACAGACAATGCACTTTGGTTTATTGCGCTATCTGTAATAGCACCCGAGATATCACCAGATATTTGCTGGATTTTTACATGACCTTGGGTGACGGATTCCGAATATCTGTAATTTTCTCGGCCACTGGTGTCCGAGGTCGTTCCTGCGGCACAGATTCATTCGCAAGGGCCTCCTACAGACAATGCACTTTGATTTAATGCGCTATCTGTAATAGAACACGAGATATCACCAGATATATATTGGATTTTTCCCTGACCCTGAGTGCCCGGCCCCATGCGTCGGTGGTTTTCTCGGCCCCTGGTGGTCAGAGATCGATCTCGCTGCACAGATTCATGCGCTAGGGCCTCCTGCAGACAATGCACTTTGATTTATTGCGCTATCTGTAATAGCACCCGAGATATCACCAGATATATACTGGATTTTTCCCTGGCCCTGAGTGTCCGGCCCCATAAGACGGTGGTTTTCTCGGCCCCTGGTGGTTCGAGGTCGCTCCCGCTGCACAAATTCATGCGCCAGGGCCTCCTGCAGATATTTCACTTTGGTTTATTGCGCCATCTCTACTAGCACCCGAGATATCACCCGATATATATTGGATATTTCCCTGACCCTGAGTGTCCGGCCCCATGTGTCTGTGGTTTTCTCGGCCCCTGGTGGTCCCAGGTCGTTCCCGCTGCACAGATTCATGCGCCAGGGCCTCCTACAGACAATGCACTTTGATTTATTGTTCTATGTGTAATATAACCCGAGATATCACCAGAAATATATTGGATTTTTCCCCGACCCTGGGTGTCCGGCCCCATGAGACGGTGGTTTTCTCGGCCACTGGTGGTCCGAGGTCGTTCCCGGTGCACAGATGCATGCGGCAGGGCCTCCTGCAGATAACTAACTTTGGTTTATTGCGCCATCTCTAATAGCACCCGAGATATCACCAGATATATATTGGATTTTTCCCTGACCCTGAGTGTCCGGCCCCATGAGACGGTGGTCTTCTCGGCCCCCGGTGGCCCGAGGTCGTTCCCGCTGCACAGATTCATTCGCCAGGGCCTCCTGCAGACAATGCACTTTGATTTATTGCGCTATCTGTAATAGTACCCGAGATATCACCAGATATATATTGGATTTTTCCCTGACCCTGAGTGTCCGGCCCCATGAGACGGTGGTTTTCTCGGCCCCTGGTGGTCCGAGGTCGTTCCCGCTGCACAGATTCATGCGCCAGGGCCTCCTGCAGATAATTCACTTTGGTTTATTGCGCTATCTCTAATAGCACCCGAGATATCACCAGGTACATATTGGATTCTTCCCTGACCCTGAGTGTCCGGCCCCATGAGACGGTGGTTTTCTCGGCCCCTGGTGGTCCGAGGTTGTTCCCGCTGCACAGATTCATGCGCCGGGGCCTAATACAGACAATGCACTTTGATTTCTTGGGCTATCTGTAATAGCACCCGAGATATCACCAGATATATATTGGATTTTTCCCTGAGCCTGAGTGTCCGGCCACATGAGACGGTGGTTTTCTCGGCCCCTGGTGGTCCGACGTCGTTCCCGCTGCACAGAATCATGCGCCAGGGCCTCCTACAGACAATGCACTTTGATTTATTGCGCTATCTGTAATAGCACCCGAGATATCACCAGATATATATTGGATTTTCCCCTGACCCTGAGTGTCCGGCCCCATGAGACGGTAGTTTTCTCGGCCCCTGGTGGTCCGAGGTCGTTCCCGCTGCCCAGATTCATGAGCCAGGGCCTCCTACAGACAATGCACTCTGATTTATTGCGCTATCTGTAATAGCACCCGAGATATCACCAGATATATATTGGATTTTTCCCCGACCCTGGGTGTCCGGCCCCATGAGACGGTGGTTTTCTCGGCCCCTGGTGGTCCGAGGTCGTTCCCGGTGCACAGATGCATGCGGCAGGGCCTCCTGCAGATAACTAACTTTGGTTTATTGCGCCATCTCTAATAGCACCCGAGATATCACCAGATATATATTGGATTTTTCCCTGACCCTGAGTGTCCGGCCCCATGAGACGGTGGTCTTCTCGGCCCCCGGTGGCCCGAGGTCGTTCCCGCTGCACAGATTCATTCGCCAGGGCCTCCTGCAGATAATTCACTTTGGTTTATTGCGCTATCTCTAATAGCACCCGAGATATCACCAGATATATATTGGATTTTCCCCTGACCCTGAGTGTCCGGCCCCATGAGACGGTGGTTTTCTCGGCCCCTGGTGGTCCGAGGTCGTTCCCGCTGCACAGATTCATTCGCCTGGGCCTCCTACAGACAATGCACTTTGATTTATTGCGCTATCTGTAATAGCACCCGAGATATCACCAGATATATATTGGATTTTTCCCTGACCCTGAGTGTGCGGCTCCATGAGACGGTGATTTTCTCGGTCCCTGGTGGTCCGAGGTCGTTCCCGCTGCCCAGATTCATGCGCCAGGGCCTCCTACAGACAATGCACTTTAGGTTATTGCGCTATCTGTAATAGCACCCCAGATATCACCAGATATATGCTGGATTTTTACATGACCTTGGGTGACGGATTCCGAATATCTGTAATTTTCTCGGCCACTGGTGGTCCGAGGTCGTTCCTGCGGCACAGATTCATTCGCAAGGGCCTCCTACAGACAATGCACTTTGATTTAATGCGCTATCTGTAATAGAACCCGAGATATCACCAGATATATATTGGATTTTTCCCTGACCCTGAGTGCCCGGCCCCATGCGTCGATGGTTTTCTCGGCCCCTGGTGGTCAGAGATCGATCTCGCTGCACAGATTCATGCGCTAGGGCCTCCTGCAGACAATGCACTTTGATTTATTGCGCTATCTGTAATAGCACCCGAGATATCACCAGATATATATTGGATTTTTCCCTGACCCTGAGTGTCCGGCGCCATGAGACGGTGGTTTTCTCGGCCCCTGGTGGTCCGAGGTTGTTCCCGCTGCACAGATTCATGCGCCAGGGCCTCCTACAGACAATGCACTTTGATTTATTGCGCCATCTGTAATAGCACCCGAGATATCACCAGATATATATTGGATTTTCCCCTGACCCTGAGTGTCCGGCCCCATGAGACGGTAGTTTTCTCGGCCCCTGGTGGTCCGAGGTCGTTCCCGCTGCCCAGATTCATGAGCCAGGGCCTCCTACTGACAATGCACTCTGATTTATTGCGCTATCTGTAATAGCACCCGAGATATCACCAGATATATATTGGATTTTTCCCTGAGCCTGAGTGTCCGGCCCCATGAGACGGTGGTTTTCTCGGCCCCTGGTGGTCCGAGGCCGATCCCGGTGCACGGATTCATGCGACAGGTACTCCTACAGACAATGCACTTTGATTTATTGCGCTATCTGTAATAGCGCCCGAGATATCACCAGATATATATTGGATTTTAACCTGACCCTGACAGTCCGGCCGCATGCGTCGATGGTTTTCTCGGCCCCTGGGGGTCCGAGATCGATCTCGCTGCACAGGTTCATGCGCTAGAGCCTCCTGCAGGCAATGCACTTTGATATATCCCGCTATATGTAATAGCACCCGAGATATCATGAGATATATATTGGATTTTTCCCTGACCCTGAGTGTCCGGCCCAATGAGGCGGTGGTTTTCTCGGCCCCTGGTTGTCCGAGGTCGTTCCCGCTGCACAGATTCATGCGCCAGGGCCTCCTGCAGATAATTCACTTTGGTTTATTGCGCTATCTCTAATAGCGCCCGAGATATCACCAGATATATATTGGATTTTTCCCTGACACTGAGTGTCCGACCCCGTGAGACTGTGGTTTTCTCGGCCCCTGGTGGTCCGAGGTACTTACCGCTGCACAGATTCATGCGCAAGGTCCTCCTACAGACAATGCACTTTGATTTATTGCGCTATCTGTAATAGCACTCGAGATATAACCAGATATATATTGGATTTTTCACTGACCCGGAGTGTCCGGCCCCATGAGACGGTGGTTTTCTCGGCCCCTGGTGGTCCGAGGTCGTTCCCGTTGCACAGATTCATGCGCCAGGGCCTCCTGCAAATAATACACTTTGGTTTATTGCGCTATCTCTAATAGCACCCGAGATATCACTAGATATATATTGGATTTTCCCCTGGCCCTGAGTGTCCGGCCCCATGAGACTGTGGTTTTCTCGGCCCCTGGTGGTCCGAGGTCGTTCCCGCTGCACAGATTCATGCGCCAGGGCATCCTACAGACAATGCACTCTGATTTATTGCGCTATCTGTAATAGCACCCGAGATATCACCAGAAATATATTGGATTTTTCCCTGACCCTGAGTGTCCGGCCCCATGAGACGGTTGTTGTCTCGGCCCCTGGTGGTCCGAGGTCGTTCCCGCTGCACAGATTCATGCGCCAGGGCCTCCTGCAGATATTTCACTTTGGTTTATTGCGCTATCTCTAATAGCACCCGAGATATCACCAGATATATATTGGATTTTACCCTGACCCTGAGTGTCCGGCCCCATGAGACTGTGGTTTTCTCGGCCCCTGGGGGTCCGAGATCGATCTCGCTGCACAGATTCATGCGCCAGGGCCTCCTGCAGATAATTCACTTTGATTTATTGTTCTATCTGTAATATAACCCGAGATATCACCAGATATATATTGGATTTTTACCTGACCCTGAGTGCCCGGCCCCATGTGTCGGTGATTTTCTCGGACCCTGGTGATCCGAGGTAGATACCGCTGCACAGATTCATGCGCCAGGGCCTCCTGCAGAAAATGCACTTTGATTTATTGCGCTATCTCTAATAACACCCGAGATATCACCAGATACATGCTGGATTTATACATGACCTTGGGTGACGGATTCCGAATATCTGTAATTTTCTCGGCCCCTGGTGGTCCGAGGTCGTTCCTGCTGCACAGATTCATTCGCCAGTGCCTCCTACAGACAATGCACTTTGACTTATTGCGCTATCTCTAATGGCACCCGAGATATCACCAGATATATATTGGATCTTTCACTGACCCTGAGTGTCCGGCCCCATGAGACGGTGGTTTTCGCGGCCCCTGGTGGTCCGAGGTTTTTCCGGCTGCACAGATTCATGCGCCAGGGCCTCCTACAGACAATGCACTTTGATTTATTGCGCTATCTGTAATAGCACCCGAGATAACACCAGATATATATTGGATTTTCGCCTGACCCTGAGTGTCCGGCCCCATGAGACTGTGGTTTTCTCGGCCCCTGGTGGTCCGAGGGGCTCCCTCTGCCCAGATTGAAGCGCCAGGGCCTCCTACAGACAGTGCACTTTGATTTATTGCGCTATCTGTAATAGCACCCGAGAAAGCTCCATATATATGCTGGATTTTTACATGACTTTGGGTGGCGGATACCGAAAATCTGTAATTTTCTCGGCCTCTGGAGGTCCGAGGTCGTTCCCTCTGCACAGATTCATGCGCCAGGGACTCCTACGGACAATGCACTTTGATTTATTGCGCTATCTGTAATAGCACCCGAGATATCACCGGATATATATTGGATTTTTCCCTGACCCTGAGTGTCCGGCCCCATGAGACGGTGGTTTACTCGGCCCCTGGTGGTCGGAGGTCGTTCCCGCTGCACAGATGCATGCGCCAGGGCCTCCTGCAGATAATTCACTTTGGTTTATTGCGCTATCTCTAATAGCACCCGAGATATCACCAGATATATATTGGATTTTTCCCTGACCCTGAGTGTCCGGCCCCATGAGACGGTGGTTTTCTCGGCCCCTGGTGGTCCGAGGTAGTTCCCGCTGCCCAAATTCATTCGCCAGTGCCTCCTACAGAGAATGCACTTTCATTTATTGCGCTATCTCTAATAACACCCGAGATAACACCAGATATATATTGGATTTTTCCCTGACCCTGGCAGTCCGGCTCCAGGAGAAGGTGATTTTCTCGGCCCCTGGTGGTCCGAGGTCGTACCCGCTGCACAGAATCATGAGCCAGGGCTTCCCGCAGACAATGCACTTTGATTTATCGCGCTATCTCTAATAGCACCCGAGATATCACCAGATATATGCTGGATTTTTACATGACCTTGGGTGACGGATTCCGAATATCTGTAATTTTCTCGGCCACTGGTGGTCCGAGGTCGTTCCTGCTGCACAGATTCATTCGCCAGTGCCTCCTACAGACAATGCACTTTGATTTATTGCTCTATCTCTAATAGCACCCGAGATATCACCGGATATATATTGGATTTTTCCCCGACCATGAGTGTCCAGCCCCATGAGACGGTGGTTTTATCGGACCCTGGTGATCCGAGGTCGTTCCTGCTGCACAGATTGATGCGCCAGGGCCTCCGGCACATAATTCACTTTGGTTTATTGCGCTATCCCTAATAGCACCCGATATGTCGCCAGATATATATTGGATTTTCCCTGACCGTGAGTGTCCGGCCCAATGAGACTGTGGTTTTCTCGGCCCCTGGTGGTCCGAGGTCGTTCCCGCTGTACAGATTCATGCGCCAGGGCCTCCTACAGACAATGTACTTTGATTTATTGCGCTATCTGTAATAGCACCCGAGATATCACCAGATATATATTGGATTTTTCACTGACCCTGAGTGTGCGGCCCCATGAGACGGTGGTTTTCTCGGACCCTGGTGGTCCGAGGTCGTTCCCGCTGCACAGATTCATGCGTCAGGGCCTCCTACAGACAACGTACTTTGATTTATTGCGCTATCTGTAATAGCACCCGAGATATCACCAGAAATATATTAGATTTTTCCCTGACCCTGAGTGTCCGGCCCCATGAGACGGTTGTTGTCTCGGCCCCTGGTGGTCCGAGGTCGTTCCCGCTGCACAGATTCATGCGCCAGGGCCTCCTGCAGATATTTCACTTTGGTTTATTGCGCTATCTCT
Organism: Nomia melanderi; assembly: GCF_051020985.1. Taxonomy (NCBI): domain Eukaryota; kingdom Metazoa; phylum Arthropoda; class Insecta; order Hymenoptera; family Halictidae; genus Nomia; species Nomia melanderi. The sequence goes on from NW_027475142.1 coordinate 431,897, forward strand.
AATAGCACCCGAGATATCACCAGATATATATTGGATTTTACCCTGACCCTGAGTGTCCGGCCCCATGAGACTGTGGTTTTCTCGGCCCCTGGGGGTCCGAGATCGATCTCGCTGCACAGGTTCATGCGCTAGAGCCTCCTGCAGACAATGCACTTTGATATATCCCGCTATATGTAATAGCACCCGAGATATCATGAGATATATATTGGATTTTTCCCTGACCCTGAGTGTCCGGCCCAATGAGGCGGTGGTTTTCTCGGCCCCTGGTTGTCCGAGGTCGTTCCCGCTGCACAGATTCATGCGCCAGGGCCTCCTGCAGATAATTCACTTTGGTGTATTGCGCTATCTCTAATAGCACCCGAGATATCACCAGATATATATTGGATTTTTCCCCGACCCAGAGTGTCCGGCCCCATGAGAGGGTGGTTTTCTCGGCCCCTGGTGGTCAGAGGTCGTTCCCGCTGCACAGATTCATGCGCCAGGGCCTCCTACAGATAATGCACTTTGATTTATTGCCCTATCTGTAATAGCACCCGAGATATCACCAGATATATGTTGGATTTTTCCCTGACCCTGAGTGTCCGGCCCCATGAGACTGTGGTTTTCTCGGCCCCCGGTGGTCAGAGGTCGTTCCCGCTGCACACATTCATGCGCCAGGGCCTCCTACAGATAATGCACTTTGATTTATTGCGCTATCTGTAATAGCACCCGAGATATCACCAGATATATGTTGGATTTTTCCCCGACCCTGAGTGTCCGGCCCCATGAGACGGTGGTTTTCTCGGCCGCTGGTGGTCCGAGGTCGTTCCCGCTGCGCAGATGCATGCGCCAGGGCCTCCTGCAGATAATTCACTTTAGTTTATTGCGCTATCTCTAATAGCACCCGAGATATCACCAGATATATATTGTATTTTCCCATGACCCTGAGTGTCCTGGCCCATAAGACTGTGGTTTTCTCTGCACCTGGCGGTCAGAGATCGTTCCCGCCTCACAGATTCATGCGCCAGTGCCTCCTACAGACAATGCACTTTGGTTTATTGCGCTATCTCCAATAGCACCCGAGATATCGACAGATATATATTGGATTTGTCCCTGGCCCTGAGTGTCCGGCCCCATGAGACGGTGGTTTTCTCGGCCCCTGGTGGTCCGAGGTCGATCCGGCTGCACAGATTCATGCGCCAGGGCCTCCTACAGACAATGCACTTTGATTCATTGCGCTATCTGTAATAGCACCCGAGATATCACCAGATATATATTGGATTTTTCCCCGACCCTGGGTGTCCGGCCCCATGAGACGGTGGTTTTCTCGGCCCCTGGGGGTCCGAGATCGATCTCGCTGCACAGGTTCATGCGCTAGAGCCTCCTGCAGACAATGCACTTTGATATATCCCGCTATATGTAATAGCACCCGAGATATCATGAGATATATATTGGATTTTTCCCTGACCCTGAGTGTCCGGCCCAATGAGGCGGTGGTTTTCTCGGCCCCTGGTTGTCCGAGGTCGTTCCCGCTGCACAGATTCATGCGCCAGGGCCTCCTGCAGATAATTCACTTTGGTGTATTGCGCTATCTCTAATAGCACCCGAGATATCACCAGATATATATTGGATTTTACCCTGACCCTGAGTGTCCGGCCCCATGAGACTGTGGTTTTCTCGGCCCCTGGTGGTCCGAGGTCGTTCCCGCTGCACAGATGCATGCGCCAGGGCCTCCTGCAGATAAGTCACTTTGATTTATCGCGCTATCTCTAATAGCACCCGAGATATCACCAGATATATATTGGATTTTTCCCCGACCCAGAGTGTCCGGCCCCATGAGAGGGTGGTTTTCTCGGCCCCTGGTGGTCAGAGGTCGTTCCCGCTGCACAGATTCATGCGCCAGGGCCTCCTACAGATAATGCACTTTGATTTATTGCGCTATCTGTAATAGCACCCGAGATATCACCAGATATATGTTGGATTTTTCCCCGACACTGAGTGTCCGGCCCCATGAGACTGTGGTTTTCTCGGCCCCCGGTGGTCAGAGGTCGTTCCCGCTGCACAGATTCATGCGCCAGGGCCTCCTACAGATAATGCACTTTGATTTATTGCGCTATCTGTAATAGCACCCGAGATATCACCAGATATATGTTGGATTTTTCCCCGACCCTGAGTGTCCGGCCCCATGAGACGGTGGTTTTCTCGGCCGCTGGTGGTCCGAGGTCGTCCCCGCTGCGCAGATGCATGCGCCAGGGCCTCCTGCAGATAATTCACTTTGGTTTATTGCGCTATCTCTAATAGCACCCGAGATATCACCAGATATATATTGTATTTTCCCATGACCCTGAGTGTCCTGGCCCATAAGACTGTGGTTTTCTCTGCACCTGGCGGTCAGAGATCGTTCCCGCCTCACAGATTCATGCGCCAGTGCCTCCTACAGACAATGCACTTTAGTTTATTGCGCTATCTCCAATAGCACCCGAGATATCGCCAGATATATATTGTATTTGTCCCTGGCCCTGAGTGTCCGGCCCCATGAGACGGTAGTTTTCTCGGCCCCTGGTGGTCCGAGGTCGATCCGGCTGCACAGATTCATGCGCCAGGGCCTCCTACAGACAATGCACTTTGATTTATTGCGCTATCTGTAATAGCACCCGAGATATCACCAGATATATATTGGATTTTTCCCCGACCCTGGGTGTCCGGCCCCATGAGACGGTTGTTGTCTCGGCCCCTGGTGGTCCGAGGTCGTTCCCGCTGCACAGATTCATGCGCCAGGGCCTCCTGCAGATATATCACTTTGGTTTATTGCGCTATCTCTAATAGCACCCGAGATATCACCAGATATATATTGGATTTTACCCTGACCCTGAGTGTCCGGCCCCATGAGACTGTGGTTTTCTCGGCCCCTGGGGGTCCGAGATCGATCTCGCTGCACAGATTCATGCGCCAGGGCCTCCTGCAGATAATTCACTTTGATTTATTGTTCTATCTGTAATATAACCCGAGATATCACCAGATATATATTGGATTTTTACCTGACCCTGAGTGCCCGGCCCCATGTGTCGGTGATTTTCTCGGACCCTGGTGATCCGAGGTAGATACCGCTGCACAGATTCATGCGCCAGGGCCTCCTGCAGAAAATGCACTTTGATTTATTGCGCTATCTCTAATAACACCCGAGATATCACCAGATACATGCTGGATTTATACATGACCTTGGGTGACGGATTCCGAATATCTGTAATTTTCTCGGCCCCTGGTGGTCCGAGGTCGTTCCTGCTGCACAGATTCATTCGCCAGTGCCTCCTACAGACAATGCACTTTGACTTATTGCGCTATCTCTAATGGCACCCGAGATATCACCAGATATATATTGGATCTTTCACTGACCCTGAGTGTCCGGCCCCATGAGACGGTGGTTTTCGCGGCCCCTGGTGGTCCGAGGTTTTTCCGGCTGCACAGATTCATGCGCCAGGGCCTCCTACAGACAATGCACTTTGATTTATTGCGCTATCTGTAATAGCACCCGAGATAACACCAGATATATATTGGATTTTCGCCTGACCCTGAGTGTCCGGCCCCATGAGACTGTGGTTTTCTCGGCCCCTGGTGGTCCGAGGGGCTCCCTCTGCCCAGATTGAAGCGCCAGGGCCTCCTACAGACAGTGCACTTTGATTTATTGCGCTATCTGTAATAGCACCCGAGAAAGCTCCATATATATGCTGGATTTTTACATGACTTTGGGTGGCGGATACCGAAAATCTGTAATTTTCTCGGCCTCTGGAGGTCCGAGGTCGTTCCCTCTGCACAGATTCATGCGCCAGGGACTCCTACGGACAATGCACTTTGATTTATTGCGCTATCTGTAATAGCACCCGAGATATCACCGGATATATATTGGATTTTTCCCTGACCCTGAGTGTCCGGCCCCATGAGACGGTGGTTTACTCGGCCCCTGGTGGTCGGAGGTCGTTCCCGCTGCACAGATGCATGCGCCAGGGCCTCCTGCAGATAATTCACTTTGGTTTATTGCGCTATCTCTAATAGCACCCGAGATATCACCAGATATATATTGGATTTTTCCCTGACCCTGAGTGTCCGGCCCCATGAGACGGTGGTTTTCTCGGCCCCTGGTGGTCCGAGGTAGTTCCCGCTGCCCAAATTCATTCGCCAGTGCCTCCTACAGAGAATGCACTTTCATTTATTGCGCTATCTCTAATAACACCCGAGATAACACCAGATATATATTGGATTTTTCCCTGACCCTGGCAGTCCGGCTCCAGGAGAAGGTGATTTTCTCGGCCCCTGGTGGTCCGAGGTCGTACCCGCTGCACAGAATCATGAGCCAGGGCTTCCCGCAGACAATGCACTTTGATTTATCGCGCTATCTCTAATAGCACCCGAGATATCACCAGATATATGCTGGATTTTTACATGACCTTGGGTGACGGATTCCGAATATCTGTAATTTTCTCGGCCACTGGTGGTCCGAGGTCGTTCCTGCTGCACAGATTCATTCGCCAGTGCCTCCTACAGACAATGCACTTTGATTTATTGCTCTATCTCTAATAGCACCCGAGATATCACCGGATATATATTGGATTTTTCCCCGACCATGAGTGTCCAGCCCCATGAGACGGTGGTTTTATCGGACCCTGGTGATCCGAGGTCGTTCCTGCTGCACAGATTGATGCGCCAGGGCCTCCGGCACATAATTCACTTTGGTTTATTGCGCTATCCCTAATAGCACCCGATATGTCGCCAGATATATATTGGATTTTCCCTGACCCTGAGTGTCCGGCCCAATGAGACTGTGGTTTTCTCGGCCCCTGGTGGTCCGAGGTCGTTCCCGCTGTACAGATTCATGCGCCAGGGCCTCCTACAGACAATGTACTTTGATTTATTGCGCTATCTGTAATAGCACCCGAGATATCACCAGATATATATTGGATTTTTCACTGACCCTGAGTGTGCGGCCCCATGAGACGGTGGTTTTCTCGGCCCCTGGTGGTCCGAGGTCGTTCCCGCTGCACAGATTCATGCGCCAGGGCCTCCTGCAGATATTTCACTTTGGTTTATTGCGCTATCTGTAATAGCACCCGAGATATCACCAGATATATGTTGGATTTTTCCCCGACCCTGAGTGTCCGGCCCCATGAGACGGTGGTTTTCTCGGCCGCTGGTGGTCCGAGGTCGTTCCCGCTGCGCAGATGCATGCGCCAGGGCCTCCTGCAGATAATTCACTTTAGTTTATTGCGCTATCTCTAATAGCACCCGAGATATCACCAGATATATATTGTATTTTCCCATGACCCTGAGTGTCCTGGCCCATAAGACTGTGGTTTTCTCTGCACCTGGCGGTCAGAGATCGTTCCCGCCTCACAGATTCATGCGCCAGTGCCTCCTACAGACAATGCACTTTGGTTTATTGCGCTATCTCCAATAGCACCCGAGATATCGCCAGATATATATTGGATTTGTCCCTGGCCCTGAGTGTCCGGCCCCATGAGACGGTGGTTTTCTCGGCCCCTGGTGGTCCGAGGTCGATCCGGCTGCACAGATTCATGCGCCAGGGCCTCCTACAGACAATGCACTTTGATTCATTGCGCTATCTGTAATAGCACCCGAGATATCACCAGATATATATTGGATTTTTCCCCGACCCTGGGTGTCCGGCCCCATGAGACGGTGGTTTTCTCGGCCCCTGGGGGTCCGAGATCGATCTCGCTGCACAGGTTCATGCGCTAGAGCCTCCTGCAGACAATGCACTTTGATATATCCCGCTATATGTAATAGCACCCGAGATATCATGAGATATATATTGGATTTTTCCCTGACCCTGAGTGTCCGGCCCAATGAGGCGGTGGTTTTCTCGGCCCCTGGTTGTCCGAGGTCGTTCCCGCTGCACAGATTCATGCGCCAGGGCCTCCTGCAGATAATTCACTTTGGTGTATTGCGCTATCTCTAATAGCACCCGAGATATCACCAGATATATATTGGATTTTACCCTGACCCTGAGTGTCCGGCCCCATGAGACTGTGGTTTTCTCGGCCCCTGGTGGTCCGAGGTCGTTCCCGCTGCACAGATGCATGCGCCAGGGCCTCCTGCAGATAAGTCACTTTGATTTATCGCGCTATCTCTAATAGCACCCGAGATATCACCAGATATATATTGGATTTTTCCCCGACCCAGAGTGTCCGGCCCCATGAGAGGGTGGTTTTCTCGGCCCCTGGTGGTCAGAGGTCGTTCCCGCTGCACAGATTCATGCGCCAGGGCCTCCTACAGATAATGCACTTTGATTTATTGCGCTATCTGTAATAGCACCCGAGATATCACCAGATATATGTTGGATTTTTCCCCGACACTGAGTGTCCGGCCCCATGAGACTGTGGTTTTCTCGGCCCCCGGTGGTCAGAGGTCGTTCCCGCTGCACAGATTCATGCGCCAGGGCCTCCTACAGATAATGCACTTTGATTTATTGCGCTATCTGTAATAGCACCCGAGATATCACCAGATATATGTTGGATTTTTCCCCGACCCTGAGTGTCCGGCCCCATGAGACGGTGGTTTTCTCGGCCGCTGGTGGTCCGAGGTCGTCCCCGCTGCGCAGATGCATGCGCCAGGGCCTCCTGCAGATAATTCACTTTGGTTTATTGCGCTATCTCTAATAGCACCCGAGATATCACCAGATATATATTGTATTTTCCCATGACCCTGAGTGTCCTGGCCCATAAGACTGTGGTTTTCTCTGCACCTGGCGGTCAGAGATCGTTCCCGCCTCACAGATTCATGCGCCAGTGCCTCCTACAGACAATGCAATTTAGTTTATTGCGCTATCTCCAATAGCACCCGAGATATCGCCAGATATATATTGTATTTGTCCCTGGCCCTGAGTGTCCGGCCCCATGAGACGGTAGTTTTCTCGGCCCCTGGTGGTCCGAGGTCGATCCGGCTGCACAGATTCATGCGCCAGGGCCTCCTACAGACAATGCACTTTGATTTATTGCGCTATCTGTAATAGCACCCGAGATATCACCAGATATATATTGGATTTTTCCCCGACCCTGGGTGTCCGGCCCCATGAGACGGTGGTTTTCTCGGACCCTGGTGATCCGAGGTCGTTCCCGCTGCACAGATTCATTCGCAAGGGCCTCCTGCAGACAATGCACTTTGATTTATTGCGCTATCTGTAATAGCACCCGAGATATCACCAGATATATATTGGATTTTTCCCTGACCCTGAGTGTCCTGCCCCATGAGACGGTGGTCTTCTCGGCCCCCGGTGGCCCGAGGTCGTTCCCGCTGCACAGATTCATTCGCCAGGGCCTCCTGCAGATAATTCACTTTGGTTTATTGCGCTATCTCTAATAGCACCCGAGATATCACCAGATATATATTGGATTTTCCCCTGACCCTGAGTGTCCGGCCCCATGAGACTGTGGTTATCTCGGCCCCTGGTGGTCCGACGTCGTTCCTGCTGGCCAGATTCATGCGCCTGGGCCTCCTACAGACAATGCACTTTGATTTATTGCGCTATCTCAAATAGCACCCGAGATATCACCAGATATATATTGGATTTTTCCCTGACCCTGAGTGTGCGGCTCCATGAGACGGTGATTTTCTCGGTCCCTGGTGGCTCGAAGTCGTTCCCGCTGCACAGATTCGTGCGCCAGGGCCTCCTACAGACAATGCACATTTATTTATTGCGCTATCTGTAATAGCACCCGAGATACCACCAGATATATATTGGATCTTTCACTGACCCTGAGTGTCCGGCCCCATGAGACGGTGGTTTTCGCGGCCCCTGGTTGTCCGAGGTCGTTCCCGCTGCACAGATTCATGCGCCAGGGCCTCCTACAGACAATTCACTTTGATTTATTGCGCTATCTGTAATAGCACCCGAGATATCACCAGATATATGTTGGATTTTCCCCTGACCCTGAGTGTCCGGCCCCATGTGTCGGTGGTTTTCTCGGCCCCTGGGGGTCCGAGATCGATCTCGCTGCACAGGTTCATGCGCTAGAGCCTCCTGCAGACAATGCACTTTGATATATCCCGCTATATGTAATAGCACCCGAGATATCATGAGATATATATTGGATTTTTCCCTGACCCTGAGTGTCCGGCCCAATGAGGCGGTGGTTTTCTCGGCCCCTGGTTGTCCGAGGTCGTTCCCGCTGCACAGATTCATGCGCCAGGGCCTCCTGCAGATAATTCACTTTGGTTTATTGCGCTATCTCTAATAGCACTCGAGATATAACCAGATATATATAGGATTTTTCCCTGACCCTGACAGTCCGGCCCCATGAGACGGTGACTTTCTCGGCCCCTGGTGGTCCGAGGTCGATCCCGCTCCACAGATTCATGCGCCAGGGAGTCCTACAGACGATGCACTTTGATTTATTGCGCTATCTGTAATAGCACCCGAGATATCACCATATATATATTGGATTCTCCCCTGACATTGAGTGCCCGGCCCCATGAGACGGTGATTTTCTCGGCCCCTGGTGGTCCGAGGTCGATCACGCTGCACAGATTCATGCGCCAGGGCCTCCTACAGACAGTGCACATTGATTTATTGCGCTATCTGTAATAGCACCTGAGATATCAGCAGATATCTATTGGATTTTTCCATGACCCTGAGTGTCCGACCCCATGAGACGGTGGTTTTCTCGGCCCCTGGTGGTCCGAGGTCGTGCCCGCTGCACAGATTCATGCGCCAGGGCCTCCTACAGGCAATGCACTTTGATTTATTGCGCTATCTGTAATAGCACCCAAGATATCACCATATATATATTGGATTTTTCCCTGACCCTGAGTGTCCGGCCCCATGAGACGGTGATTTTCTCGGCCCTTGGTGGTCCGAGGTCGATCCCGCTGCACAGATTCATGCGCCAGGGCCTCCTGCAAATAATACACTTTGGTTTATTGCGCTATCTCTAATAGCACCCGAGATATCACCAGATATATGTTGGATTTTTCCCCGACCCTGAGTGTCCGGCCCCATGAGACTGTGGTTTTCTCGGCCCCCGGTGGTCAGAGGTCGTTCCCGCTGCACAGATTCATGCGCCAGGGCCTCCTACAGATAATGCACTTTGATTTATTGCGCTATCTCCAATAGCACCCGAGATATCGCCAGATATATATTGGATTTGTCCCTGGCCCTGAGTGTCCGGCCCCATGAGACGGTAGTTTTCTCGGCCCCTGGTGGTCCGAGGTCGATCCGGCTGCACAGATTCATGCGCCAGGGCCTCCTACAGACAATGCACTTTGATTTATTGCGCTATCTGTAATAGCACCCGAGATATCACCAGATATATATTGGATTTTTCCCTGACCCTGAGTGTCCGACCCCATGAGACGGTGGTTTTCTCGGCTCCTGGTGTCCGAGGTCGTTCCCGCTGCACAGATTCATGCGCCAGGGCCCCCTGCAGATAATTCACTTTGATTTATTGCGCTATTTCTAACAGCACCCGAGATATCACCAGATATATATTGGATTTTTCCCTGACCCTGAGAGTCCGCCCCCATGAGACGGTGGTTTTCTCGGCCTCTGGTGGTCCGAGGTCGTTCCCGCTGCACAGATTCATGCGCCAGGGCCTGCTGCAGACAATGCACTTTGGTTTATTGCGTTATCTCCAATCGCACCCGAGATATCACCAGATATATATTGGATTTTTCCCTGGCCCTGACAGTCCGGCCCCATGAGACGGTGATTTTCTCGGCCCCTGGTGGTCTGAGGTCGATCCCGGTGCACAGATTCATGCGACAGGGACTCCTACAGACAATGCACTTTGATTTATTGCGCTATCTGTAATAGCGCCCGAGATATCACCAGATATATATTGGATTTTTCCCTGACCCTGAGTGTCCTGCCCCATGAGACGGTGGTCTTCTCGGCCCCCGGTGGCCCGAGGTCGTTCCCGCTGCACAGATTCATTCGCCAGGGCCTCCTGCAGATAATTCACTTTGGTTTATTGCGCTATCTCTAATAGCACCCGAGATATCACCAGATATATATTGGATTTTCCCCTGACCCTGAGTGTCCGGCCCCATGAGACTGTGGTTATCTCGGCCCCTGGTGGTCCGACGTCGTTCCTGCTGGCCAGATTCATGCGCCTGGGCCTCCTACAGACAATGCACTTTGATTTATTGCGCTATCTCAAATAGCACCCGAGATATCACCAGATATATATTGGATTTTTCCCTGACCCTGAGTGTGCGGCTCCATGAGACGGTGATTTTCTCGGTCCCTGGTGGCTCGAAGTCGTTCCCGCTGCACAGATTCGTGCGCCAGGGCCTCCTACAGACAATGCACATTTATTTATTGCGCTATCTGTAATAGCACCCGAGATACCACCAGATATATATTGGATCTTTCACTGACCCTGAGTGTCCGGCCCCATGAGACGGTGGTTTTCGCGGCCCCTGGTTGTCCGAGGTCGTTCCCGCTGCACAGATTCATGCGCCAGGGCCTCCTACAGACAATTCACTTTGATTTATTGCGCTATCTGTAATAGCACCCGAGATATCACCAGATATATGTTGGATTTTCCCCTGACCCTGAGTGTCCGGCCCCATGTGTCGGTGGTTTTCTCGGCCCCTGGGGGTCCGAGATCGATCTCGCTGCACAGGTTCATGCGCTAGAGCCTCCTGCAGACAATGCACTTTGATATATCCCGCTATATGTAATAGCACCCGAGATATCATGAGATATATATTGGATTTTTCCCTGACCCTGAGTGTCCGGCCCAATGAGGCGGTGGTTTTCTCGGCCCCTGGTTGTCCGAGGTCGTTCCCGCTGCACAGATTCATGCGCCAGGGCCTCCTGCAGATAATTCACTTTGGTTTATTGCGCTATCTCTAATAGCACTCGAGATATAACCAGATATATATAGGATTTTTCCCTGACCCTGACAGTCCGGCCCCATGAGACGGTGACTTTCTCGGCCCCTGGTGGTCCGAGGTCGATCCCGCTCCACAGATTCATGCGCCAGGGAGTCCTACAGACGATGCACTTTGATTTATTGCGCTATCTGTAATAGCACCCGAGATATCACCATATATATATTGGATTCTCCCCTGACATTGAGTGCCCGGCCCCATGAGACGGTGATTTTCTCGGCCCCTGGTGGTCCGAGGTCGATCACGCTGCACAGATTCATGCGCCAGGGCCTCCTACAGACAGTGCACATTGATTTATTGCGCTATGTGTAATAGCACCTGAGATATCAGCAGATATCTATTGGATTTTTCCATGACCCTGAGTGTCCGACCCCATGAGACGGTGGTTTTCTCGGCCCCTGGTGGTCCGAGGTCGTGCCCGCTGCACAGATTCATGCGCCAGGGCCTCCTACAGGCAATGCACTTTGATTTATTGCGCTATCTGTAATAGCACCCAAGATATCACCATATATATATTGGATTTTTCCCTGACCCTGAGTGTCCGGCCCCATGAGACGGTGATTTTCTCGGCCCTTGGTGGTCCGAGGTCGATCCCGCTGCACAGATTCATGCGCCAGGGCCTCCTGCAAATAATACACTTTGGTTTATTGCGCTATCTCTAATAGCACCCGAGATATCACCAGATATATGTTGGATTTTTCCCCGACCCTGAGTGTCCGGCCCCATGAGACTGTGGTTTTCTCGGCCCCCGGTGGTCAGAGGTCGTTCCCGCTGCACAGATTCATGCGCCAGGGCCTCCTACAGATAATGCACTTTGATTTATTGCGCTATCTCCAATAGCACCCGAGATATCGCCAGATATATATTGGATTTGTCCCTGGCCCTGAGTGTCCGGCCCCATGAGACGGTAGTTTTCTCGGCCCCTGGTGGTCCGAGGTCGATCCGGCTGCACAGATTCATGCGCCAGGGCCTCCTACAGACAATGCACTTTGATTTATTGCGCTATCTGTAATAGCACCCGAGATATCACCAGATATATATTGGATTTTTCCCTGACCCTGAGTGTCCGACCCCATGAGACGGTGGTTTTCTCGGCTCCTGGTGTCCGAGGTCGTTCCCGCTGCACAGATTCATGCGCCAGGGCCCCCTGCAGATAATTCACTTTGATTTATTGCGCTATTTCTAACAGCACCCGAGATATCACCAGATATATATTGGATTTTTCCCTGACCCTGAGAGTCCGCCCCCATGAGACGGTGGTTTTCTCGGCCTCTGGTGGTCCGAGGTCGTTCCCGCTGCACAGATTCATGCGCCAGGGCCTGCTGCAGACAATGCACTTTGGTTTATTGCGTTATCTCCAATCGCACCCGAGATATCACCAGATATATATTGGATTTTTCCCTGGCCCTGACAGTCCGGCCCCATGAGACGGTGATTTTCTCGGCCCCTGGTGGTCTGAGGTCGATCCCGGTGCACAGATTCATGCGACAGGGACTCCTACAGACAATGCACTTTGATTTATTGCGCTATCTGTAATAGCGCCCGAGATATCACCAGATATATATTGGATTTTAACCTGACCCTGACAGTCCGGCCCCATGCGTCGATGGTTTTCTCGGCCCCTGGGGGTCCGAGATCGATCTCGCTGCACAGGTTCATGCGCTAGAGCCTCCTGCAGACAATGCACTTTGATATATCCAGCTATATGTAATAGCACTCGAGATATCACCAGATATATATTGGATTTTCCCCTGACCATGAGTGTCCGGCCCCATGTGTCGGTGGTTTTCTCGGTCCCTGGTGGTCCAAGGTCGATCCCGCGGCACAGATTTGTGCGCCAGGGCCTTCAGCAGACAATGCACTTTCATTTATTTCGCTATCTCTAATAGCACCCGAGATATCACCAGATATATATTGGATTTTTCCCTGACCCTGGCAATCCGGCCCAATGAGGCGGTGATTTTCTCGGCCTCTGGTGGTCCGAGGTCGATCCCGCTGCACAGATTCATGCGCCAGGGCCCCCTGCAGATAATTCACTTTGGTTTAGTGCGCTATCTGTAAGAGCACCCGAGATATCACCAGATATATATTGAATTTTTCCTCGACCCTGAGTGTCCGGCCTCATGTGTCGGTGGTTTTCTCGGCCCCTGGTGGTCCGAGGTCGATCCCGCGGCACAGATTTATGCGCCAGGGCCTCCTGCAGACAATGCAGTTTGATTTATTTCGCTATCTCTAATAGCACCCGAGATATCACCAGATATACACTCTGTTTGACAAGAGCGTGTCCGGCAAAACTCGAAAACTATTTCGGATATCGGGTTCGAAAAAAATACACAAATTCTTTATGGTGTATACTAAGATGCGTTATTATTAATATGGTGCCCAGTCACCGCCATTATCAATAATTAATTTACATCTTCGAGGCATACTTTCTACTAATGTAATCGCATAATCACGAGATAAGGACCTCCATACCAATCGAATTTGACGAATCAGCTTCTTGATCGTGTTGTGCTTCTTTCCTCTGAGCTTGATCTTCATGATTGCCCAAACATTTTCTATTGGATTTGTATCCGTCGACTGTGAAGGCTAATCTAGTACATCGATGTGATTTTCCTCTTTCCAGGCTGTACAGTGTCGACTTCGATGTTTTGGGTCATTATCCTCTTCCAGTAGCCAATGTTTATTATTTCTTATAAACCACCTCTGGGCAGATGGTAATAAGGCTCTCTGATATATTTTGACCATTTTGGCAGCGTTTAAATTGTCAGTGAATACGTGCAAAGTACCGAATCTCTGCTTCGAGAAGCAACCCCAAACATGCACCCTTACCGGGTGTTTAACGGTTCGCTGAAGGAGTTTATTGGCGTGGTTACACCAGGTATGGGTTATAAAAGTATGTGCCCAAAAAGAAGTTTCGTCCGAAAAAATTACATTGTCCAAATCACGGTTCAAATTTTCATTCGCCCAAGCGAGTCTTTTTGCGACATGTTTCTCGGATAGTAGCACTTTCTTTATTGTGCTTCTCAATTTCACATTAGTTGCCAATAATCGTCTTCTTATCGTATCACATAACAATTTCAAACCCTTTCTACATAAAACTGCCTGTCCACTACGTAACGATAGACGGGGATTCTTCTCGAATTCGCGTAAAATCAATTTATCCTCTTTCTTCGTCGTCTTTGACTTAGTGCCACGATTTGGTAGGTCATCGACATTTTTGACCTCCAAATATCGTTTCACCCACTTACTAACAAATGTCTTCGATTTCTTCATGTATTTAGCAGCCGCTGTGTATGACATTCTTGGTCCTTTAGGATGGGAACACAGAAACACTGCTTCGTAACGTGATGCGTACGCGGCACTCATAATGAAATGCGTCGTTTTACGAATAAGCTCGATCAACAACTGAAGGTTTTTTGTACAAAGCATCTTAGGGAAACATTCAAGTTACCTGCTTGAAGTGGAATTTCTTACCTAAGACATCGCACGTAAGAGTTTTGCCGTACACGCTCTTGTCAAACAGACTGTATATTGGATTTTTCCCTGACCCTGACAGTCCGGCCGCATGAGACGGAGATTTTCTCGGCCCCTGGTGGTCCGAATTCGATACCGCGGCACAGATTCATGCGCCAGGGCCTCCTACAGACAATGCACTTTGCTTTATTGCGCTATCAGTAATAGCACCCGAGGTATCACCAGATATATATTGGATTTTCCCCTGACACTGAGTGTCCGGCCCCATGAGACGGTGGTTGTCTCGGCCCCTGGAGGTCCGAGGTCGTTCCCGCTGCACAGATACATGCGCTAGGGCCTCCTACAGACAATGCACTTTGATTTATTGCGCTATCTGTAATAGCACCCGAGATATCACCAGATATATATTGGATTTTCCCCTGACCCTGAGTGGCCGGCCCCATGAGACGGTAGTTTTCTCGGCCCCTGGTGGTCCGAGGTCGATCCCGCTTAACAGATTCATGCGCCAGGGCCTCCTGCAGACAATGCACTTTGATTTATTGGGCTATCTTTAATAGCACCCGTGATATCACCAGATATATATTGGATTTTTCCTTGACTCTGACAGTCCGGCCCCATGTGTCGATGGTTTTCTCGGTCCCTCGTGGTCCGAGGTAGATCCCGCTGCACAGATTCATGCGCCTGGGCCCCGTGCAGATAATTCACTTTGATTTATTCCGCTATCTCTAATAACACCCGAGATATCACCAGATATATATTGGATTTTTCCCTGACCCTGAGTCTCTCACCCCATGAGACGGTGGTTTTCTCGGCCCCTGCTGGTCCGAGGTCGTTCCCGCTGCACAGATTCATGCGCCAGGGCCCCCTGCAGATAATTCACTTTGATTTATTGCGCTATCTCTAATAGCACCCGAGAAATCACCAGATATATATAGGATTTTTCCCTGACCCTGACAGTCCGGCCCCATGAGACGGTGACTTTCTCGGCCCCTGGTGGTCCGAGGTCGATCCCGCTCCACAGATTCATGCGCCAGGGAGTCCTACAGACGATGCACTTTGATTTATTGCGCTATCTGTAATAGCACCCGAGATATCACCATATATATATTGGATTCTCCCCTGACATTGAGTGCCCGGCCCCATGAGACGGTGATTTTCTCGGCCCCTGGTGGTCCGAGGTCGATCACGCTGCACAGATTCAGTCGCCAGGGCCTCCTACAGACAGTGCACATTGATTTATTGCGCTATCTGTAATAGCACCTGAGATATCAGCAGATATCTATTGGATTTTTCCATGACCCTGAGTGTCCGACCCCATGAGACGGTGGTTTTCTCGGCCCCTGGTGGTCCGAGGTCGTGCCCGCTGCACAGATTCATGCGCCAGGGCCTCCTACAGGCAATGCACTTTGATTTATTGCGCTATCTGTAATAGCACCCAAGATATCACCATATATATATTGGATTTTTCCCTGACCCTGAGTGTCCGGCCCCATGAGACGGTGATTTTCTCGGCCCTTGGTGGTCCGAGGTCGATCCCGCTGCACAGATTCATGCGCCAGGGCCTCCTGCAGACAATGAACTTTGATTTATTTCGCTATCCCTAATAGCACCCGAGATATCACCAGATGTATATGGGATTTTTCCCCGACCCTGAGTGTCCGACCCCATGAGACGGTGGTTTTCTCGGCCCCTGGTGGTCCTAGGTCGATCCCGCTGCACAGATTCACGCTCCAGGGCCTCCTGCAGGCAATTCACTTTGGTTTATTGCGCGATCTGTAATAGCACCCGAGATATCAAAAGATATATGCTGGATTTTTACATGACCTTGGGTGACGTATTCCGAATATCTGTAATTTTCTCCACCCCTGGTGGTCCGAGGCAGTTCCTGCTGCACAGATTCATTCGCCAATGCCTCCTACAGACAATGCACATTGATTTATTGCGCTATCTGTAATAGCACCCGAGATATCAGCAGATATCTATTGGATTTTTCCATGACCCTGAGTGTCCGATCCCATGAGACGGTGGTTTTCT
Source organism: Nomia melanderi (assembly GCF_051020985.1). NCBI lineage: Eukaryota > Metazoa > Arthropoda > Insecta > Hymenoptera > Halictidae > Nomia > Nomia melanderi. The sequence goes on from NW_027475142.1 coordinate 448,295, forward strand.
CGGCCCCCGGTGGTCCGAGGTCGTGCCCGCTGCACAGATTCATGCGCCAGGGCCTCCTACAGGCAATGCACTTTGATTTATTGCGCTATCTGTAATAGCACCCAAGATATCACCATATATATATTGGATTTTTCCCTGACCCTGAGTGTCCGGCCCCATGAGACGGTGATTTTCTCGGCCCCTGGTGGTCCGAGGTCGATCCCGCTGCACAGATTCATGCGCCAGGGCCTCCTGCAGACAATGAACTTTGATTTATTTCGCTATCCCTAATAGCACCCGAGATATCACCAGATGTATATGGGATTTTTCCCCGACCCTGAGTTTCCGCCCCCATGAGACGGTGGTTTTCTCGTCCCCTGGTGGTCCTAGGTCGATCCCGCTGTACAGATTCACGCTCCAGGGCCTCCTACAGACAATGCACTTTGATTTATTGCGCTATCAGTAATAGCACCCGAGATATCACCAGATATATATTGGATTTTCCCCTGACCCTGAGTCTCTCACCCCATGAGGCGGTGGTTTTCTCGGCCCCTGCTGGTCCGAGGTCGTTCCCGCTGCACAGATTCATGCGCCAGGGCCCCCTGCAGATAATTCACTTTGATTTATTGCGCTATCTCTAATAGCACCCGAGATATCACCAGATATATATTGGATTTTTCCTTGACCCTGACAGTCCGGCCCCATGTGTCGATGGTTTTCTCGGTCCCTCGTGGTCCGAGGTAGATCCCGCTGCACAGATTCATGCGCCTGGGCCCCATGCAGATAATTCACTTTGATTTATTCCGCTATCTCTAATAACACCCGAGATATCACCAGATATATATTGGATTTTTCCCTGACCCTGAGTCTCTCACCCCATGAGACGGTGGTTTTCTCCGCCCCTGCTGGTCCGAGGTCGTTCCCGCTGCACAGATTCATGCGCCAGGGCCCCCTGCAGATAATTCACTTTGATTTATTGCGCTATCTCTAATAGCACCCGAGATATCACCAGATATATATAGGATTTTTCCCTGACCCTGACAGTCCGGCCCCATGAGACGGTGACTTTCTCGGCCCCTGGTGGTCCGAGGTCGATCCCGCTGCACAAATTCATTCGCCAGGACCTCCTGCAGATAATTCGCTTTGATTTATTCCGCTATCTCTAATAGCACCCGAGATATCACCAGATATATATTGGATTTTTCCATGACCCTGAGTGTCCGGCCCCATGAGACGGTGGTTTTCTCGGCCCCTGCTGGTCCGAGGTCGTTCCCGCTGCACAGATTCATGCGCCAGGGCCTCCTACAGACAATGCACTTTGATTTATTGCGCTATCTGTAATAGCACCCGAAATATCACCATATATATATTGGATTTTCCCCTGACAATGAGTGTCTGGCCCCATGAGACGGTAGTTTTCTCGGCCCCTGGTGGTCCCAGGTCGTTCCCACTGCACAGATTCATGCGCTAGGGCCTCATGCAGACAATGCACTTTGATTTATTGCGCTATCTCAAATAGCACCCGAGATATCACCAGATATATATTGGATTTTTCCATGACCCTGAGTGTCCGGCCCCATGAGACGGTGATTTTCTCGTCCCCTGGTGGTCCGACGCCGTTCCCGCTGCCCAGATTCATGCGCCAGGGCCTCCTACAGACAATGCGCTTTGGTTTATTGCGCTATCTGTAACAGCACCCGAGATATCAACAGATATATGCTGGATTTTTACATGACCTTGGGTGACGGATTCCGAATATCTTTAATTTTCTCGGCCACTGGTGGTCCGAGGTCGTTCCTGCGGCACAGATTCATTCGCCAGTGCCTCCTACAGACAATGCACTTTGATTTATTGCGCTATCTGTAATAGCACCCGAGATATCACCAGATATATATTGGATTTTCCCCTGACCCTGAGTGTCCGGCCCCATGAGACGGTGGTTTTCTCGGTCCCTGGTGGTCGGAGGTCGTTCCTGCTGGCCAGATTCATTCGCCTGGGCCTCCTACAGACAATGCACTTTGATTTATTGCGCTATCTGTAATAGCACCCGAGATATCACCAGATATATATTGGATTTTCCCCTGACCCTGAGTGTCCGGACCCATGAGACGGTGGTTTTCTCGGCCCCTGGTGGTCCGAGGTCGTTCCCGCTGGCCAGATTCATGCGCCTGGCCCTCCTACAGACAATGCACTTTGGTTTATTGCGCTATCTCTAATAACACCCGAGATATCACCAGATATATATTGGATTTTCCCCTGACCCTGAGTGTCCGGCCCCGTGAGTCGGTGGTTTTCTCGGCCCCTGCTGGTCCGAGGTCGTTCCCGCTGCGCAGATTCATGCGCCAGGGCCACCTACAGACAATGCACTTTGGTTTATTGCGCTATCTCTAATAGCACCCGAGATATCCCCAGATATTTGCTGGATTTTTACATGACCTTGGGTGACGGATTCCGAATATCTGTAATTTTCTCGGCCACTGGTGGTCCGAGGTTGTTCCTGCGACACAGATTCATTCGCAAGGGCCTCCTACAGACAATGCACTTTCGTTTATTGCGCTATCTGTAATAGCACCCGAGATATCACCAGATATATATTGGATTTTTCCCTGACCCTGAGTGTCCGGCGCCATGAGACGGTGGTTTTCTTGGCCCCTGGTGGTCCGAGGTCGTTCCCGCTGCACAGATGCATGCGCCAGGGCCTCCTGCAGATAATTCACTTTGGTTTATTGCGCTATCTCTAATAGCACCCGAGATATCACCAGATATATATTGGATTTTCCCCTGACCCTGAGTGTCCGGCCCCGTGAGTCGGTGGTTTTCTCGGACCCTGGTGGTCGGAGGTCCTTCCCGCTGCCCGTATTCAAGCGCCAGGGCCTCCTACAGACAATGCACTTTGATTTATTGCGCTATCTCAAATAGCACCCGAGATATGACCAGATATTTGCTGGATTTTTACATGACCTTGGGTGACGGATTCCGAATATCTGTAATTTTCTCGGCCACTGGTGGTCCGAGGTCGTTCCTGCGGTACAGATTCATTCGCAAGGGCTTCCTACAGACAATGCACTTTGGTTTATTGCGCTATCTGTAATAGCACCCGAGATATCACCAGATATATATTGGATTTTCCCCTGACCCTGAGTGTCCGGCCCCATGAGACTGTGGTTTTCTCGGCCCCTGGTGGTCCGAGGTCGTTCCCGCTGCACAGATTCATTCGCCTGGGCCTCCTACAGACAATGCACTTTGATTTATTGCGCTATCTGTAATAGCACCCGAGATATCACCAGATATATATTGGATTTTTCCCTGACCCTGAGTGTCCGGCTCCATGAGACGGTGATTTTCTCGGTCCCTGGTGGACCGAGGTCGTTCCCGCTGCCCAGATTCATGCGCCAGGGCCTCCTACAGATAATGCACTTTGGGTTATTAGGCTATCTGTAATAGCACCCGAGATATCACCAGATATATCCTGGATTTTTACATGACCTTGGGTGACGGATTCCGAATATCTGTAATTTTCTCGGCCCCTGGTGGTCCGAGGTCGTTCCCGCTGCACAGATTCATTCGCCTGGGCCTCCTACAGACAATGCACTTTGGTTTATTACGCTATCTGTAATAGCACCAGAGATATCACCAGATATATATTGGATTTTCCCCTGACCCTGAGTGTCCGGCCCCATGAGACGGTGGTTTTCTCGGCCCCTGGTGGTGCGAGGTCGTTCCAGCTGCACAGATTCATGCGCCACGGCCTCCTGCAGATAATTCACTTTGGTTTATTGCGCTATCTGTAATAGCACCCGAGATATCACCAGATATATATTGGATTTTTCCCCGACCCTGAGTGTCCGGCCCCATAAGACGGTGGTTTTCTCGGACCCTGGTGATCCGAGGTCGTTCCCGCTGCAAAGATTCATGCGCCAGGGCCTCCTGCAGATAATTCACTTTGGTTTATTGCGGTATCTCTAATAGCACCCGAGATATCACCAGATATATATTTGATTTTTCCCTGACCCTGAGTGTCCGGCCCCATGAGATGGTGGTTTTCTCGTCCCCTGGTGGTCCGAGGTCGTTCCCGCTGCACAGATGCATGCACCAGGGCCTCCTGCAAATAATTCATTGTGGTTTATTGCGCTATCTCTAATAGCACCCGTGATTTCACCAGATATATATTTGATTTTTCCCTGACCCTGAGTGTCCGGCCCCATGAGACGGTGGTTTTCTCGGCCCCTGGTGGTCCGAGGTCGTTCCCGGTGCACAGATGCATGCGGCAGGGCCTCCTGCAGATAACTAACTTTGGTTTATTGCGCCATCTCTAATAGCACCCGAGATATCACCAGATATATATTGGATTTTTCCCTGACCCTGAGTGTCCTGCCCCATGAGACGGTGGTCTTCTCGGCCCCCGGTGGCCCGAGGTCGTTCCCGCTGCACAGATTCATTCGCCAGGGCCTCCTGCAGATAATTCACTTTGGTTTATTGCGCTATCTCTAATAGCACCCGAGATATCACCAGATATATATTGGATTTTCCCCTGACCCTGAGTGTCCGGCCCCATGAGACTGTGGTTATCTCGGCCCCTGGTGGTCCGACGTCGTTCCTGCTGGCCAGATTCATGCGCCTGGGCCTCCTACAGACAATGCACTTTGATTTATTGCGCTATCTCAAATAGCACCCGAGATATCACCAGATATATATTGGATTTTTCCCTGACCCTGAGTGTCCGGATCCATGAGACGGTGGTTTTCTCGGCCCCTGGTGGTCCGAGGTCGTTCCCGCTGCACAGATTCATTCGCCTGGGCCTCCTACAGACAATGCACTTTGATTTATTGCGCTATCTGTAATAGCACCCGAGATATCACCAGAAATATATTGGATTTTTCCCTGACCCTGAGTGTGCGGCTCCATGAGACGGTGATTTTCTCGGTCCCTGGTGGTCCGAGGTCGTTCCCGCTGCCCAGATTCATGCGCCAGGGCCTCCTACAGACAATGCACTTTAGGTTATTGCGCTATCTGTAATAGCACCCCAGATATCAGCAGATATATGCTGGATTTTTACATGACCTTGGGTGACGGATTCCGAATATCTGTAATTTTCTCGGCCCCTGGTGGTCCGAGGTCGTTCCCGCTGCACAGATTCATTCGCCTGGGCCTCCTACAGACAATGCACTTTGGTTTATTGCGCTATCTGTAATAGCACCCGAGATATCACCAGATATATATTGGATTTTTCCCTGACCCTGAGTGTCCGGCTCCATGAGACGGTGATTTTCTCGTCCCCTGGTGGTCCGACGTCGTTCCCGCTGCCCAGATTCATGCGCCAGGGCCTCCTACAGACAATGCACTTTGGTTTATTGCGCTATCTGTAATAGCACCCGAGATATCACCAGATATTTGCTGGATTTTTACATGACCTTGGGTGACGGATTCCGAATATCTGTAATTTTCTCGGCCACTGGTGGTCCGAGGTCGTTCCTGCGGCACAGATTCATTCGCAAGGGCCTCCTACAGACAATGCACTTTGATTTAATGCGCTATCTGTAATAGAACCCGAGATATCACCAGATATATATTGGATTTTTCCCTGACCCTGAGTGCCCGGCCCCATGCGTCGGTGGTTTTCTCGGCCCCTGGTGGTCAGAGATCGATCTCGCTGCACAGATTCATGCGCTAGGGCCTCCTGCAGACAATGCACTTTGATTTATTGCGCTATCTGTAATAGCACCCGAGATATCACCAGATATATATTGGATTTTTCCCTGACCCTGAGTGTCCGGCCCCATGAGACGGTGGTTTTCTCGGCCACTGGTGGTCCGAGGTCGTTCCCGCTGCACAGATTCATGCGCCAGGGCCTCCTGCAGATAATTCACTTTGGTTTATTGCGCTATCTCTAATAGCACCCGAGATATCACCAGGTATATATTGGATTCTTCCCTGACCCTGAGTGTCCGGCCCCATGAGACGGTGGTTTTCTCGGCTCCTGGTGGTCCGAGGTCGTTCCCGCTGCACAGATTCATGCGCCGGGGCCTAATACAGACAATGCACTTTGATTTATTGCGCTATCTGTAATAGCACCCGAGATATCACCAGATATATACTGGATTTTTCCCTGGCCCTGAGTGTCCGGCCCCATGAGACGGTGGTTTTCTCGGCCCCTGGTGGTTCGAGGTCGTTCCCGCTGCACAGATTCATGCGCCAGGGCCTCCTGCAGATAATTCACTTTGGTTTATTGCGCCATCTCTACTAGCACCCGAGATATCACCCGATATATATTGGATATTTCCCTGACCCTGAGTGTCCGGCCCCATGTGTCGGTGGTTTTCTCGGCCCCTGGTGGTCCCAGGTCGTTCCCGCTGCACAGATTCATGCGCCAGGGCCTCCTACAGACAATGCACTTTGATTTATTGTTCTATGTGTAATATAACCCGAGATATCACCAGAAATATATTGGATTTTTCCCTGACCCTGAGTGTCCGGCCCCATGAGACGGTTGTTGTCTCGGCCCCTGGTGGTCCGAGGTCGATCCCGCTGCACAGATTCATGCGCCAGGGCCTCCTACAGACAATGCACTTTGATTTATTGCGCTATCTGTAATAGCACCCGAGATATCACCAGATATATATTGGATTTTTCACTGACCCTGAGTGTCCGGCCCCATGAGACGGTTGTTGTCTCAGCCCCTGGTGGTCCGAGGTCGATCCCGCTGCACAGATTCATGCGCCAGGGCCTCCTACAGACAATTCACTTTGATTTATTGCGCTATCTCTAATAGCACCCGAGATATCACCAGATATATGTTGGATTTTCCCCTGACCCTGAGTGTCCGGCGCCATGAGACGGTGGCTTTCTTGGCCCCTGGTGGTCCGAGGTCGTTCCCGCTGCACAGATGCATGCGCCAGGGCCTCCTACAGACAATGCACTTTGGTTTATTGCGCTATCTGTAATAGCACCCGAGATATCACCAGATATATATGGGATTTTCCCCTGACCCTGAGTGTGCGGACCCATGAGACGGTGGTTTTCTCGGCCCCTGGTGGTCTGAGGTCGTTCCCGCTGCACAGATTCATTCGCCTGGCCTCCTACAGACAATGCACTTTGGTTTATTGCGCTATCTGTAATAGCACCCGAGATATCACCAGATATTTGCAGGATTTTTACATGACCTTGGGTGACGGATTCCGAATATCTGTAATTTTCTCGGCCACTGGTGGTCCGAGGTCGTTCCTGCGGCACAGATTCATTCGCAAGGGCCTCCTACAGACAATGCACTTTGATTTAATGCGCTATCTGTAATAGAACCCGAGATATCACCAGATATATATTGGATTTTTCCCTGACCCTGAGTGCCCGGCCCCATGCGTCGGTGGTTTTCTCGGCCCCTGGTTGTCAGAGATCGATCTCGCTGCACAGATTCATGCGCTAGGGCCTCCTGCAGACAATGCACTTTGATTTATTGCACTATCTGTAATAGCACCCGAGATATCACCAGATATATATTGGATTTTTCCCTGACCCTGAGTGTCCGGCCCCATGAGACGGTGGTTTTCTCGGCCCCTGGTGGTCCGAGGTCGTTCCCGCTGCACAGATTCATGCGCCAGGGCCTCCTGCAGATAATTCACTTTGGTTTATTGCGCTATCTCTAATAGCCTCCGAGATATCACCAGGTATATATTGGATTCTTCCCTGACCCTGAGTGTCCCGCCCCATGAGACGGTGGTTTTCTCGGCCCCTGGTGGTCCGAGGTCGTTCCCGCTGCACAGATTCATGCGCCGGGGCCTAATACAGACAATGCACTTTGATTTATTGCGCTATCTGTAATAGCACCCGAGATATCACCAGATATATACTGGATTTTTCCCTGGCCCTGAGTGTCCGGCCCCATGAGACGGTGGTTTTCTCGGCCCCTGGTGGTTCGAGGTCGTTCCCGCTGCACAGATTCATGCGCCAGGGCCTCCTGCAGATAATTCACTTTGGTTTATTGCGCTATCTCTAATAGCACCCGAGATATCACCAGGTATATATTGGATTCTTCCCTGACCCTGAGTGTCCGGCCCCATGAGACGGTGGTTTTCTCGGCTCCTGGTGGTCCGAGGTCGTTCCCGCTGCACAGATTCATGCGCCGGGGCCTAATACAGACAATGCACTTTGATTTATTGCGCTATCTGTAATAGCACCCGAGATATCACCAGATATATACTGGATTTTTCCCTGGCCCTGAGTGTCCGGCCCCATGAGACGGTGGTTTTCTCGGCCCCTGGTGGTTCGAGGTCGTTCCCGCTGCACAGATTCATGCGCCAGGGCCTCCTGCAGATAATTCACTTTGGTTTATTGCGCCATCTCTACTAGCACCCGAGATATCACCCGATATATATTGGATATTTCCCTGACCCTGAGTGTCCGGCCCCATGTGTCGGTGGTTTTCTCGGCCCCTGGTGGTCCCAGGTCGTTCCCGCTGCACAGATTCATGCGCCAGGGCCTCCTACAGACAATGCACTTTGATTTATTGTTCTATGTGTAATATAACCCGAGATATCACCAGAAATATATTGGATTTTTCCCTGACCCTGAGTGTCCGGCCCCATGAGACGGTTGTTGTCTCGGCCCCTGGTGGTCCGAGGTCGATCCCGCTGCACAGATTCATGCGCCAGGGCCTCCTACAGACAATGCACTTTGATTTATTGCGCTATCTGTAATAGCACCCGAGATATCACCAGATATATATTGGATTTTTCCCTGACCCTGAGTGTCCGGCCCCATGAGACGGTGGTTTTCTCGGCCCCTGGTGGTCCGAGGTCGTTCCCGCTGCACAGATTCATGCGCCAGGGCCTCCTGCAGATAATTCACTTTGGTTTATTGCGCTATCTCTAATAGCACCCGAGATATCACCAGGTATATATTGGATTCTTCCCTGACCCTGAGTGTCCGGCCCCATGAGACGGTGGTTTTCTCGGCCCCTGGTGTTCCGAGGTCGTTCCCATTGCACAGATTCATGCGCCAGGGCCTCCTGCAGATAATTCACTTTGGTTTATTGCGCTATCTCTAATAGCACCCGAGATATCACCAGGTATATATTGGATTCTTCCCTGACCCTGAGTGTCCGGCCCCATGAGACGGTGGTTTTCTCGGCCCCTGGTGGTCCGAGGTCGTTCCCGCTGCACAGATTCATGCGCCGGGGCCTAATACAGACAATGCACTTTGATTTATTGCGCTATCTGTAATAGCACCCGAGATATCACCAGATATATACTGGATTTTTCCCTGGCCCTGAGTGTCCGGCCCCATGAGACGGTGGTTTTCTCGGCCCCTGGTGGTTCGAGGTCGTTCCCGCTGCACAGATTCATGCGCCAGGGCCTCCTGCAGATAATTCATTTTGGTTTATTGCGCCATCTCTACTAGCACCCGAGATATCACCCGATATATATTGGATATTTCCCTGACCCAGAGTGTCCGGCCCCATGTGTCGGTGGTTTTCTCGGCCCCTGGTGGTCCCAGGTCGTTCCCGCTGCACAGATTCATGCGCCAGGGCCTCCTACAGACAATGCACTTTGATTTATTGTTCTATGTGTAATATAACCCGAGATATCACCAGAAATATATTGGATTTTTCCCTGACCCTGAGTGTCCGGCCCCATGAGACGGTGGTTTTCTCGGCCCCTGGTGGTCCGAGGTCGTTCCCGCTGCACAGATTCATGCGCCGGGGCCTAATACAGACAATGCACTTTGATTTATTGCGCTATCTGTAATAGCACCCGAGATATCACCAGATATATACTGGATTTTTCCCTGGCCCTGAGTGTCCGGCCCCATGAGACGGTGGTTTTCTCGGCCCCTGGTGGTTCGAGGTCGTTCCCGCTGCACAGATTCATGCGCCAGGGCCTCCTGCAGATAATTCACTTTGGTTTATTGCGCCATCTCTACTAGCACCCGAGATATCACCCGATATATATTGGATATTTCCCTGACCCTGAGTGTCCGGCCCCATGAGACGGTTGTTGTCTCGGCCCCTGGTGGTCCGAGGTCGATCCCGCTGCACAGATTCATGCGCCAGGGCCTCCTACAGACAATGCACTTTGATTTATTGCGCTATCTGTAATAGCACCCGAGATATCACCAGATATATGTTGGATTTTCCCCTGACCCTGAGTGTCAGGCGCCATGAGACGGTGGTTTTCTTGGCCCCTGGTGGTCCGAGGTCGTTCCCGCTGCACAGATGCATGCGCCAGGGCCTCCTACAGATAATTCACTTTGGTTGATTGTGCTATCTCTAATAGCACCCGAGATATCACCAGATATATATTCGATTTTCCCCTGACCCTGAGTGTCCGACCCCGTGAGTCGGTGGTTTTCTCGGCCCCTGGTGGTCCTAGGTCGTTCCCGCTGCCCAGATTCATGCGCCAGGGCCTCCTACAGACAATGCACTTTGGTTTATTGCGCTATCTGTAATAGCACCCGAGATATCACCAGATATATATGGGATTTTCCCCTGACCCTGAGTGTGCGGACCAATGAGACGGTGGTTTTCTCGGCCCCTGGTGGTCTGAGGTCGTTCCCGCTGCACAGATTCATTCGCCTGGGCCTCCTACAGACAATGCACTTTGGTTTATTGCGCTATCTGTAATAGCACCCGAGATATCACCAGATATATATTGGATTTTTCCCCGACCCTGAGTGTCCGGCCCCATGAGACGGTGGTTTTCTCGGCCCCTGGTGGTCCGAGGTCGTTCCCGCTGCCCAGATTCATTCGCCTGGGCCTCCTACAGACAATGCACTTTGATTTATTGCGCTATCTGTAATAGCACCCGAGATATCACCAGATATATATGGGATTTTCCCCTGACCCTGAGTGTGCGGACCAATGAGACGGTGGTTTTCTCGGCCCCTGGTGGTCTGAGGTCGTTCCCGCTGCACAGATTCATTCGCCTGGGCCTCCTACAGACAATGCACTTTGGTTTATTGCGCTATCTGTAATAGCACCCGAGATATCACCAGATATATATTGGATTTTTCCCCGACCCTGAGTGTCCGGCCCCATGAGACGGTGGTTTTCTCGGCCCCTGGTGGTCCGAGGTCGTTCCCGCTGCCCAGATTCATTCGCCTGGGCCTCCTACAGACAATGCACTTTGATTTATTGCGCTATCTGTAATAGCACCCGAGATATCACCAGATATATATTGGATTTTTCCCCGACCCTGGGTGTCCGGCCCCATGAGACGGTGGTTTTCTCGGACCCTGGTGATCCGAGGTCGTTCCCGCTGCACAGATTCATTCGCAAGGGCCTCCTGCAGACAATGCACTTTGATTTATTGCGCTATCTGTAATAGCACCCGAGATATCACCAGATATATATTTGATTTTTCCCTGACCCTGAGTGTCCGGCCCCATGAGATGGTGGTTTTCTCGTCCCCTGGTGGTCCGAGGTCGTTCCCGCTGCACAGATGCATGCACCAGGGCCTCCTGCAAATAATTCACTTTGGTTTATTGCGCTATCTCTAATAGCACCCGTGATTTCACCAGATATATATTTGATTTTTCCCTGACCCTGAGTGTCCGGCCCCATGAGACGGTGGTTTTCTCGGCCCCTGGTGGTCCGAGGTCGTTCCCGGTGAACAGATGCATGCGGCAGGGCCTCCTGCAGATAACTAACTTTGGTTTATTGCGCCATCTCTAATAGCACCCGAGATATCACCAGATATATATTGGATTTTTCCCTGACCCTGAGTGTCCGGCCCCATGAGACGGTGGTCTTCTCGGCCCCCGGTGGCCCGAGGTCGTTCCCGCTGCACAGATTCATTCGCCAGGGCCTCCTGCAGATAATTCACTTTGGTTTATTGCGCTATCTCTAATAGCACCCGAGATATCACCAGATATATATTGGATTTTCCCCTGACCCTGAGTGTCCGGCCCCATGAGACTGTGGTTATCTCGGCCCCTGGTGGTCCAACGTCGTTCCTGCTGGCCAGATTCATGCGCCTGGGCCTCCTACAGACAATGCACTTTGATTTATTGCGCTATCTCAAATAGCACCCGAGATATCACCAGATATATATTGGATTTTTCCCTGACCCTGAGTGTCCGGATCCATGAGACGGTGGTTTTCTCGGACCCTGGTGGTCCGAGGTCGTTCCCGCTGCACAGATTCATTCGCCTGGGCCTCCTACAGACAATGCACTTTGATTTATTGCGCTATCAGTAATAGCACCCGAGATATCACCAGATATATATTGGATTTTTCCCTGACCCTGAGTGTGCGGCTCCATGAGACGGTGATTTTCTCGGTCCCTGGTGGTCCGAGGTCGTTCCCGCTGCCCAGATTCATGCGCCAGGGCCTCCTACAGACAATGCACTTTAGGTTATTGCGCTATCTGTAATAGCACCCCAGATATCACCAGATATATGCTGGATTTTTACATGACCTTGGGTGACGGATTCCGAATATCTGTAATTTTCTCGGCCACTGGTGGTCCGAGGTCGTTCCTGCGGCACAGATTCATTCGCAAGGGCCTCCTACAGACAATGCACTTTGATTTAATGCGCTATCTGTAATAGAACCCGAGATATCACCAGATATATATTGGATTTTTCCCTGACCCTGAGTGCCCGGCCCCATGCGTCGGTGGTTTTCTGGGCCCCTGGTGGTCAGAGATCGATCCCGCTGCACAGATTCATGCGCTAGGGCCTCCTGCAGACAATGCACTTTGATTTATTGCGCTATCTGTAATAGCACCCGAGATATCACCAGATATATATTGGATTTTTCCCTGACCCTGAGTGTCCGGCCCCATGAGACGATGGTTTTCTCGGCCCCTGGTGGTCCGAGGTCGTTGCCGCTGCTCAGATTCATGCGCCAGGGCCTCCTGCAGATAATTCACTTTGGTTTATTGCGCTATCTCTAATAGCACCCGAGATATCACCAGGTATATATTGGATTCTTCCCTGACCCTGAGTGTCCGGCCCCATGAGACGGTGGTTTTCTCGGCCCCTGGTGGTCCGAGGTTGTTTCCGCTGCACAGATTCATGCGCCGGGGCCTAATACAGACAATGCACTTTGATTTCTTGGGCTATCTGTAATAGCACCCGAGATATCACCAGATATATATTGGATTTTTCCCTGAGCCTGAGTGTCCGGCCCCATGAGACGGTGGTTTTCTCGGCCCCTGGTGGTCCGACGTCGTTCCCGCTGCACAGAATCATGCGCCAGGGCCTCCTACAGACAATGCACTTTGATTTATTGCGCTATCTGTAATAGCACCCGAGATATCACCAGATATATATTGGATTTTCCCCTGACCCTGAGTGTCCGGCCCCATGTGTCGGTGGTTTTCTCGGCCCCTGGTGGTCCGAGGTCGATCCCGCTGCACAGATTCATGCGCCAGGGCCTCCTACAGACAATTCACTTTGATTTATTGCGCTATCTGTAATAGCACCCGAGATGTCACCAGATATATACTGGATTTTTCCCTGACCCTGAGTGTGCGGCTCCATGAGACGGTGATTTTCTCGGTCCCTGTTGGTCCGAGGTCGTTCCCGCTGCCCAGATTCATGCGCCAGGGCCTCCTACAGACAATGCACTTTAGGTTATTGCGCTATCTGTAATAGCACCCCAGATATCACCAGATATATGCTGGATTTTTACATGACCTTGGGTGACGGATTCCGAATATCTGTAATTTTCTCGGCCCCTGGTGGTCCGAGGTCGTTCCCGCTGCACAGATTCATTCGCCTGGGCCTCCTACAGACAATGCACTTTGGTTTATTGCGCTATCTGTAATAGCACCCGAGATATCACCAGATATATATTGGATTTTTCCCTGACCCTGAGTGTCCGGCTCCATGAGACGGTGATTTTCTCGTCCCCTGGTGGTCCGACGTCGTTCCCGCTGCCCAGATTCATGCGCCAGGGCCTCCTACAGACAATGCACTTTGGTTTATTGCGCTATCTGTAATAGCACCCGAGATATCGCCAGATATTTGCTGGATTTTTACATGACCTTGGGTGACGGATTCCGAATATCTGTAATTTTCTCGGCCACTGGTGGTCCGAGGTCGTTCCTGCGGCACAGATTCATTCGCAACGGCCTCCTGCAGACAATGCACTTTGATTTATTGCGCTATCTGTAATAGCACCCGAGATATCACCAGATATATATTGGATTTTTCCCTGACCCTGAGTGTCCGGCCCCATGAGACGGTGGTTTTCTCGGCCCCTGGTGGTCCGAGGTCGTTCCCGCTGCACAGATTCATGCGCCAGGGCCTCCTGCAGATAATTCACTTTGGTTTATTGCGCTATCTCTAATAGCACCCGAGATATCACCAGGTATATATTGGATTCTTCCCTGACCCTGAGTGTCCGGCCCCATGAGACGGTGGTTTTCTCGGCCCCTGGTGGTCCGAGGTCGTTCCCGCTGCACAGATTCAAGCGCCGGGGCCTAATACAGACAATGCACTTTGATTTATTGCGCTATCTGTAATAGCACCCGAGATATCACCAGATATATACTGGATTTTTCCCTGGCCCTGAGTGTCCGGCCCCATGAGACGGTGGTTTTCTCGGCCCCTGGTGGTTCGAGGTCGTTCCCGCTGCACAGATTCATGCGCCAGGGCCTCCTGCAGATAATTCACTTTGGTTTATTGCGCCATCTCTACTAGCACCCGAGATATCACCCGATATATATTGGATATTTCCCTGACCCTGAGTGTCCGGCCCCATGTGTCGGTGGTTTTCTCGGCCCCTGGTGGTCCCAGGTCGTTCCCGCTGCACAGATTCATGCGCCAGGGCCTCCTACAGACAATGCACCTTGATTTATTGTTCTATGTGTAATATAACCCGAGATATCACCAGAAATATATTGGATTTTTCCCTGACCCTAAGTGTCCGGCCCCATGAGACGGTTGTTGTCTCGGCCCCTGGTGGTCCGAGGTCGATCCCGCTGCACAGATTCATGCGCCAGGGTCTCCTACAGACAATGCACTTTGATTTATTGCGCTATCTGTAATAGCACCCGAGATATCACCAGATATATATTGGATTTTCCCCTGACCCTGAGTGTCAGGCGCCATGAGACCGTGGTTTTCTTGGCCCCTGGTGGTCCGAGGTCGTTCCCGCTGCCCAGATTCATGCGCCAGGGCCTCCTACAGACAATGCACTTTAGGTTATTGCGCTATCTGTAATAGCACCCCAGATATCACCAGATATATGCTGGATTTTTACATGACCTTGGGTGACGGATTCCGAATATCTGTAATTTTCTCGGCCACTGGTGGTCCGAGGTCGTTCCTGCGGCACAGATTCATTCGCAAGGGCCTCCTACAGACAATGCACTTTGATTTAATGCGCTATCTGTAATAGAACCCGAGATATCACCAGATATATATTGGATTTTTCCCTGACCCTGAGTGCCCGGCCCCATGCGTCGGTGGTTTTCTCGGCCCCTGGTGGTCAGAGGTCGTTCCCGCTGCACAGATTCATGCGCCAGGGCCTCCTGCAGATAATTCACTTTGGTTTATTGCGCTATCTCTAATAGCACCCGAGATATCACCAGGTATATATTGGATTCTTCCCTGACCCTGAGTGTCCGGCCCCATGAGACGGTGGTTTTCTCGGCCCCTGGTGGTCCGAGGTTGTTTCCGCTGCACAGATTCATGCGCCGGGGCCTAATACAGACAATGCACTTTGATTTCTTGGGCTATCTGTAATAGCACCCGAGATATCACCAGATATATATTGGATTTTTCCCTGAGCCTGAGTGTCCGGCCCCATGAGACGGTGGTTTTCTCGGCCCCTGGTGGTCCGACGTCGTTCCCGCTGCACAGAATCATGCGCCAGGGCCTCCTACAACAATGCACTTTGATTTATTGCGCTATCTGTAATAGCACCCGAGATATCACCAGATATATATTGGATTTTCCCCTGACCCTGAGTGTCCGGCCCCATGTGTCGGTGGTTTTCTCGGCCCCTGGTGGTCCGAGGTCGATCCCGCTGCACAGATTCATGCGCCAGGGCCTCCTACAGACAATTCACTTTGATTTATTGCGCTATCTGTAATAGCACCCGAGATGTCACCAGATATATACTGGATTTTTCCCTGACCCTGAGTGTGCGGCTCCATGAGACGGTGATTTTCTCGGTCCCTGTTGGTCCGAGGTCGTTCCCGCTGCCCAGATTCATGCGCCAGGGCCTCCTACAGACAATGCACTTTAGGTTATTGCGCTATCTGTAATAGCACCCCAGATATCACCAGATATATGCTGGATTTTTACATGACCTTGGGTGACGGATTCCGAATATCTGTAATTTTCTCGGCCCCTGGTGGTCCGAGGTCGTTCCCGCTGCACAGATTCATTCGCCTGGGCCTCCTACAGACAATGCACTTTGGTTTATTGCGCTATCTGTAATAGCACCCGAGATATCACCAGATATATATTGGATTTTTCCCTGACCCTGAGTGTCCGGCTCCATGAGACGGTGATTTTCTCGTCCCCTGGTGGTCCGACGTCGTTCCCGCTGCCCAGATTCATGCGCCAGGGCCTCCTACAGACAATGCACTTTGGTTTATTGCGCTATCTGTAATAGCACCCGAGATATCGCCAGATATTTGCTGGATTTTTACATGACCTTGGGTGACGGATTCCGAATATCTGTAATTTTCTCGGCCACTGGTGGTCCGAGGTCGTTCCTGCGGCACAGATTCATTCGCAACGGCCTCCTGCAGACAATGCACTTTGATTTATTGCGCTATCTGTAATAGCACCCGAGATATCACCAGATATATATTGGATTTTTCCCTGACCCTGAGTGTCCGGCCCCATGAGACGGTGGTTTTCTCGGCCCCTGGTGGTCCGAGGTCGTTCCCGCTGCACAGATTCATGCGCCAGGGCCTCCTGCAGATAATTCACTTTGGTTTATTGCGCTATCTCTAATAGCACCCGAGATATCACCAGGTATATATTGGATTCTTCCCTGACCCTGAGTGTCCGGCCCCATGAGACGGTGGTTTTCTCGGCCCCTGGTGGTCCGAGGTCGTTCCCGCTGCACAGATTCAAGCGCCGGGGCCTAATACAGACAATGCACTTTGATTTATTGCGCTATCTGTAATAGCACCCGAGATATCACCAGATATATACTGGATTTTTCCCTGGCCCTGAGTGTCCGGCCCCATGAGACGGTGGTTTTCTCGGCCCCTGGTGGTTCGAGGTCGTTCCCGCTGCACAGATTCATGCGCCAGGGCCTCCTGCAGATAATTCACTTTGGTTTATTGCGCCATCTCTACTAGCACCCGAGATATCACCCGATATATATTGGATATTTCCCTGACCCTGAGTGTCCGGCCCCATGTGTCGGTGGTTTTCTCGGCCCCTGGTGGTCCCAGGTCGTTCCCGCTGCACAGATTCATGCGCCAGGGCCTCCTACAGACAATGCACCTTGATTTATTGTTCTATGTGTAATATAACCCGAGATATCACCAGAAATATATTGGATTTTTCCCTGACCCTAAGTGTCCGGCCCCATGAGACGGTTGTTGTCTCGGCCCCTGGTGGTCCGAGGTCGATCCCGCTGCACAGATTCATGCGCCAGGGTCTCCTACAGACAATGCACTTTGATTTATTGCGCTATCTGTAATAGCACCCGAGATATCACCAGATATATGTTGGATTTTCCCCTGACCCTGAGTGTCAGGCGCCATGAGACCGTGGTTTTCTTGGCCCCTGGTGGTCCGAGGTCGTTCCCGCTGCCCAGATTCATGCGCCAGGGCCTCCTACAGACAATGCACTTTAGGTTATTGCGCTATCTGTAATAGCACCCCAGATATCACCAGATATATGCTGGATTTTTACATGACCTTGGGTGACGGATTCCGAATATCTGTAATTTTCTCGGCCACTGGTGGTCCGAGGTCGTTCCTGCGGCACAGATTCATTCGCAAGGGCCTCCTACAGACAATGCACTTTGATTTAATGCGCTATCTGTAATAGAACCCGAGATATCACCAGATATATATTGGATTTTTCCCTGACCCTGAGTGCCCGGCCCCATGCGTCGGTGGTTTTCTCGGCCCCTGGTGGTCAGAGGTCGTTCCCGCTGCACAGATTCATGCGCCAGGGCCTCCTGCAGATAATTCACTTTGGTTTATTGCGCTATCTCTAATAGCACCCGAGATATCACCAGGTATATATTGGATTCTTCCCTGACCCTGAGTGTCCGGCCCCATGAGACGGTGGTTTTCTCGGCCCCTGGTGGTCCGAGGTTGTTTCCGCTGCACAGATTCATGCGCCGGGGCCTAATACAGACAATGCACTTTGATTTCTTGGGCTATCTGTAATAGCACCCGAGATATCACCAGATATATATTGGATTTTTCCCTGAGCCTGAGTGTCCGGCCCCATGAGACGGTGGTTTTCTCGGCCCCTGGTGGTCCGACGTCGTTCCCGCTGCACAGAATCATGCGCCAGGGCCTCCTACAACAATGCACTTTGATTTATTGCGCTATCTGTAATAGCACCCGAGATATCACCAGATATATATTGGATTTTCCCCTGACCCTGAGTGTCCGGCCCCATGTGTCGGTGGTTTTCTCGGCCCCTGGTGGTCCGAGGTCGATCCCGCTGCACAGATTCATGCGCCAGGGCCTCCTACAGACAATTCACTTTGATTTATTGCGCTATCTGTAATAGCACCCGAGATATCACCAGATATATGTTGGATTTTCCCCTGACCCTGAGTGTCAGGCGCCATGAGACGGTGGTTTTCTTGGCCCCTGGTGGTCCGAGGTCGTTCCCGCTGCACAGATGCATGCGCCAGGGCCTCCTACAGATAATTCACTTTGGTTTATTGCGCTATCTCTAATAGCACCCGAGATATCACCAGATATATATTGGATTTTCCCCTGACCCTGAGTGTCCGGCCCCGTGAGTCGGTGGTTTTCTCGGCCCCTGGTGGTCCTAGGTCGTTCCCGCTGCCCAGATTCATGCGCCAGGGCCTCCTACAGACAATGCACTTTGGTTTATTGCGCTATCTCTAATAGCACCCGAGATATCACCAGATATATATTGGATTTTTCCCTGACCCTGAGTGTCCGGCGCCATGAGACGGTGGCTTTCTTGGCCCCTGGTGGTCCGAGGTCGTTCCCGCTGCACAGATGCATGCGCCAGGGCCTCCTACAGACAATGCACTTTGGTTTATTGCGCTATCTGTAATAGCACCCGAGATATCACCAGATATATATTGGATTTTCCCCTGACCCTGAGTGTCCGGACCCATGAGACGGTGGTTTTCTCGGCCCCTGGTGGTCTGAGGTCGTTCCCGCTGCACAGATTCATTCGCCTGGGCCTCCTACAGACAATGCACTTTGGTTTATTGCGCTATCTGTAATAGCACCCGAGATATCACCAGATATATATTGGATTTTTCCCCGACCCTGAGTGTCCGGCCCCATGAGACGGTGGTTTTCTCGGCCCCTGGTGGTCCGAGGTCGTTCCCGCTGCCCAGATTCATGCGCCAGGGCCTCCTACAGACAATGCACTTTAGGTTATTGCGCTATCTCTAATAGCACCCGAGATATCACCAGATGTATGCTGGATTTTTACATGACCTTGGGCGACGGATTCCGAATATCTGTAATTTTCTCGGCCCTTGGTGGTCCGAGGTCGTTCCCGCTGCACAGATTCATGCGCCAGGGCCTCCTGCAGACAATGCACTTTGATTTATTGCGCTATCTCTAATAGCACCCGAGATATCACCAGATATATATTGAATTTTTCCCTGACCCCGACAGTCCGACCCCATGAGACGGTGGTTTTCTCGGCCCCTGGTGTTCCGAGGTCGATCCGGCTGAACAGATTCATGCGCCAAGGCTTCCTGCAGGCAATTCACTTTGGTTTATTGCGCGATCTCTAATAGCACCCGAGATATCACCAGATGTATGCTGGATTTTTACATGACCTTGGGCGACGGATTCCGAATATCTGTAATTTTCTCGGCGCCTGGTGGTCCGAGGTCGTTCCTGCTGCACAAATTCATTCGCCAGGACCTCCTGCAGATAATTCGCTTTGATTTATTCCGCTATCTCTAATAGCACCCGAGATATCACCAGATATATATTGGATTTTTCCATGACCCTGAGTGTCCGGCCCCATGAGACGGTTGTTTTCTCGGCCCCTGCTGGTCCGAGGTCGTTCCCGCTGCACAGATTCATGCGCCAGGGCCTCCTACAGACAATGCACTTTGATTTATTGCGCTATCTGTAATAGCACCCGAAATATCACCAGATATATATTGGATTGTTCCCTGACCCTGAGTGTCCGACCCCATGAGACGGTCGTTTTCTCGGCCCCTGGTGGTCCGAGGTCGCTCCCGCTGCACAGATTCATTCGCCAGTGCCTCCTACAGACAATGCACTTTGATTTATTGCGCTATCTCTAATAGCACCCGAGATATCACCAGATATATATTGGATTTTTCCCTGACCCTGAGTGTCCGGCGCCATGAGACGGTGGTTTTCTTGGCCCCTGGTGGTCCGAGGTCGTTCCCGCTGCACAGATGCATGCGCCAGGGCCTCCTGCAGATAATTCACTTTGGTTTATTGCGCTATCTCTAATAGCACCCGAGATATCATCAGATATATATTGGATTGTTCCCTGACCCTGAGTGTCCGACCCCATGAGACGGTCGTTTTCTCGGCCCCTGGTGGTCCGAGGTCGCTCCCGCTGCACAGATTCATTCGCCAGTGCCTCCTACAGACAATGCACTTTGATTTATTGCGCTATCTCTAATAGCACCCGAGATATCACCAGATATATATTGGATTTTTCCCTGACCCTAACAGTCCGGCCCCATGAGACGGTGATTTTCTCGGCCCCTGGTTGTCCGAGGTCGATCCCGCTGCACAGATTCATGGGCCAGGGCCTCCTGCAGACAATGCACTTTGATTTATTGCGCTATCTCTAATAGCACCCGAGATATCACCATATATATATTGGATTTTCCCCTGACAATGAGTGTCCGGCCCCATGAGACGGTAGTTTTCTCGGCCCCTGGTGGTCCCAGGTCGTTCCCACTGCACAGATTCATGCGCTAGGGCCTCCTGCAGACAATGCACTTTGATTTATTGCGCTATCTGTAATAGCACCCGAGATATCAGCAGATATCTATTGGATTTTTCCATGACCCTGAGTGTCCGACCCCATGAGACGGTGGTTTTCTCGGCCCCTGGTGGTCCGAGGTCGTGCCCGCTGCACAGATTCATGCGCCAGGGCCTCCTACAGGCAATGCACTTTGATTTATTGCGCTATCTGTAATAGCACCCGAGATATCACCAGATATATATTGGATTTTTCCCTGACCCTGAGTGTCCGGCCCCATGAGACGGTGATTTTCTCGGCCCCTGGTGGTCCGAGGTCGATCCCGCTGCACAGATTCATGCGCCAGGGCCTCCTGCAGACAATGAACTTTGATTTATTTCGCTATCCCTAATAGCACCCGAGATATCACCAGATGTATATGGGATTTTTCCCCGACCCTGAGTTTCCGCCCCCATGAGACGGTGGTTTTCTCGTCCCCTGGTGGACCTAGGTCGATCCCGCTGTACAGATTCACGCTCCAGGGCCTCCTACAGACAATGCACTTTGATTTATTGCGCTATCAGTAATAGCACCCGAGATATCACCAGATATATATTGGATTTTCCCCTGACCCTGAGTCTCTCACCCCATGAGACGGTGGTTTTCTCGGCCCCTGCTGGTCCGAGGTCGTTCCCGCTGCACAGATTCATGCGCCAGGGCCCCCTGCAGATAATTCACTTTGATTTATTGCGCTATCTCTAATAGCACCCGAGATATCACCAGATATATATTGGATTTTTCCTTGACCCTGACAGTCCGGCCCCATGTGTCGATGGTTTTCTCGGTCCCTCGTGGTCCGAGGTAGATCCCGCTGCACAGATTCATGCGCCTGGGCCCCATGCAGATAATTCACTTTGATTTATTCCGCTATCTCTAATAACACCCGAGATATCACCAGATATATATTGGATTTTTCCCTGACCCTGAGTCTCTCACCCCATGAGACGGTGGTTTTCTCCGCCCCTGCTGGTCCGAGGTCGTTCCCGCTGCACAGATTCATGCGCCAGGGCCCCCTGCAGATAATTCACTTTGATTTATTGCGCTATCTCTAATAGCACCCGAGATATCACCAGATATATATAGGATTTTTCCCTGTCCCTGACAGTCCGGCCCCATGAGACGGTGACTTTCTCGGCCCCTGGTGGTCCGAGGTCGATCCCGCTGCACAGATTCATGCGCCAGGGAGTCCTACAGACAATGCACTTTGATTTATTGCGCTATCTGTAATAGCACCCGAGATATCACCATATATATATTGGATTCTCCCCTGACATTGAGTGCCAGGCCCCATGAGACGGTGATTTTCTCGGCCCCTGGTGGTCCGAGGTCGATCACGCTGCACAGATTCATGCGCCAGGGCCTCCTACAGACAGTGCACATTGATTTATTGCGCTATCTGTAATAGCACCCGAGATATCAGCAGATATCTATTGGATTTTTCCATGACCCTGAGTGTCCGACCCCATGAGACGGTGTTTTCTCGGCCCCTGGTGGTCCGAGGTCGTGCCCGCTGCACAGATTCATGCGCCAGGGCCTCCTACAGGCAATGCACTTTGATTTATTGCGCTATCTGTAATAGCACCCAAGATATCACCATATATATATATTGGATTTTTCCCTGACCCTGAGTGTCCGGCCCCATGAGACGGTGATTTTCTCGGCCCCTGGTGGTCCGAGGTCGATCCCGCTGCACAGATTCATGCGCCAGGGCCTCCTGCAGACAATGAACTTTGATTTATTGCGCTATCTGTAATAGCACCCGAGATATCACCAGATATATATTGGATTTTCCCCTGACCCTGAGTGGCCGGCCCCATGAGACGGTAGTTTTCTCGGCCCCTGGTGGTCCGAGGTCGTTCCCGCTGCACAGATTCATGCGCCAGGGCCTCCTACAGACAATGCACTTTGGTTTATTGCGCTATCTCTAATAGCACCCGAGATATCACCAGATGTATGCTGGATTTTTACATGACCTTGGGCGACGGATTCCGAATATCTGTAATTTTCTCGGCGCCTGGTGGTCCGAGGTCGTTCCTGCTGCACAAATTCATTCGCCAGGACCTCCTGCAGATAATTCGCTTTGATTTATTCCGCTATCTCTAATAGCACCCGAGATATCACCAGATATATATTGGATTTTTCCATGACCCTGAGTGTCCGGCCCCATGAGACGGTGGTTTTCTCGGCCCCTGCTGGTCCGAGGTCGTTCCCGCTGCACAGATTCATGGGCCAGGGCCTCCTACAGACAATGCACTTTGATTTATTGCGCTATCTGTAATAGCACCCGAAATATCACCAGATATATATTGGATTGTTCCCTGACCCTGAGTGTCCGACCCCATGAGACGGTCGTTTTCTCGGCCCCTGGTGGTCCGAGGTCGCTCCCGCTGCACAGATTCATTCGCCAGTGCCTCCTACAGACAATACACTTTGATTTATTGCGCTATCTCTAATAGCACCCGAGATATCACCAGATATATATTGGATTTTTCCCTGACCCTAACAGTCCGGCCCCATGAGACGGTGATTTTCTCGGCCCCTGGTTGTCCGAGGTCGATCCCGCTGCACAGATTCATGCGCCAGGGCCTCCTGCAGACAATGCACTTGGATTTATTGCGCTATCTCTAATAGCACCCGAGATATCACCATATATATATTGGATTTTCCCCTGACAATGAGTGTCCGGCCCCATGAGACGGTAGTTTTCTCGGCCCCTGGTGGTCCCAGGTCGTTCCCACTGCACAGATTCATGCGCTAGGGCCTCCTGCAGACAATGCACTTTTATTTATTGCGCTATCTCTAATAGCACCCGAGATATCACCAGATATATATTGGATTTTCTCCTGACCCTAACAGTCCGGCCCCATGAGACGGTGATATTCTCGGCCCCTGGTGGTCCGAGGTCGATCCCGCTGCACAGATCCATGCGCCAGGGCCTCCTGCAGACAATGCACGTTGATTTACTTCGCTATCCCTAATAGCACCCGAGATATCACCAGATATATATTGGATTTTTCCCTGACCCTGAGTGTCCGGCTCCATGAGACGGTGATTTTCTCGTCCCCTGGTGGTCCGACGCCGTTCCCGCTGCCCAGATTCATGCGCCAGGGCCTCCTACAGACAATGCGCTTTGGTTTATTGCGCTATCTGTAATAGCACCCGAGATATCACCAGATATATGCTGGATTTTTACATGACCTTGGGTGACGGATTCCGAATATCTTTAATTTTCTCGGCCACTGGTGGTCCGAGGTCGTTCCTGCGGCACAGATTCATTCGCCAGTGCCTCCTACAGACAATGCACTTTGATTTATTGTGCTATCTGTAATAGCACCCGAGATATCACCAGATATATATTGGATTTTTCCCTGACCCTGAGTGTCCGGCGCCATGAGACGGTGGTTTTCTTGGCCCCTGGTGGTCCGAGGTCGTTCCCGCTGCACAGATGCATGCGCCAGGGCCTCCTGCAGATAATTCACTTTGGTTTATTGCGCTATCTCTAATAGCACCCGAGATATCACCAGATATATATTGGATTGTTCCCTGACCCTGAGTGTCCGACCCCATGAGACGGTCGTTTTCTCGGCCCCTGGTGGTCCGAGGTCGCTCCCGCTGCACAGATTCATTCGCCAGTGCCTCCTACAGACAATGCACTTTGATTTATTGCGCTATCTCTAATAGCACCCGAGATATCACCAGATATATATTGGATTTTTCCCTGACCCTAACAGTCCGGCCCCATGAGACGGTGATTTTCTCGGCCCCTGGTTGTCCAAGGTCGATCCCGCTGCACAGATTCATGCGCCAGGGCCTCCTGCAGACAATGCACTTTGATTTATTGCGCTATCTCTAATAGCACCCGAGATATCACCATATATATATTGGATTTTCCCCTGACAATGAGTGTCCGGCCCCATGAGACGGTAGTTTTCTCGGCCCCTGGTGGTCCCAGGTCGTTCCCACTGCACAGATTCATGCGCTAGGGCCTCCTGCAGACAATGCACTTTGATTTATTGCGCTATCTCTAATAGCACCCGAGATATCACCAGATATATATTGGATTTTCCCCTGACCCTAACAGTCCGGCCCCATGAGACGGTGATATTCTCGGCCCCTGGTGGTCCGAGGTCGATCCCGCTGCACAGATTCATGCGCCAGGGCCTCCTGCAGACAATGCACGTTGATTTATTTCGCTATCCCTAATAGCACCCGAGATATCACCAGATATATATTGGATTTTTCCCTGACCCTGAGTGTCCGGCTCCATGAGACGGTGATTTTCTCGTCCCCTGGTGGTCCGACGCCGTTCCCGCTGCCCAGATTCATGCGCCAG
Source organism: Nomia melanderi (assembly GCF_051020985.1). Classification (NCBI taxonomy): domain Eukaryota; kingdom Metazoa; phylum Arthropoda; class Insecta; order Hymenoptera; family Halictidae; genus Nomia; species Nomia melanderi. The sequence continues at coordinate 473,718 of NW_027475142.1, forward strand.
GGCCTCCTACAGACAATGCGCTTTGGTTTATTGCGCTATCTGTAATAGCACCCGAGATATCACCAGATATATGCTGGATTTTTACATGACCTTGGGTGACGGATTCCGAATATCTTTAATTTTCTCGGCCACTGGTGGTCCGAGGTCGTTCCTGCGGCACAGATTCATTCGCCAGTGCCTCCTACAGACAATGCACTTTGATTTATTGCGCTATCTGTAATAGCACCCGAGATATCACCAGATATATATTGGATTTTTCCCTGACCCTGAGTGTCCGGCGCCATGAGACGGTGGTTTTCTTGGCCCCTGGTGGTCCGAGGTCGTTCCCGCTGCACAGATGCATGCGCCAGGGCCTCCTGCAGATAATTCACTTTGGTTTATTGCGCTATCTCTAATAGCACCCGAGATATCACCAGATATATATTGGATTTTCCCCTGACCCTGAGTGTCCGGCCCCGTGAGTCGGTGGTTTTCTCGGCCCCTGGTGGTCGGAGGTCCTTCCCGCTGCCCGTATTCATGCGCCAGGGCCTCCTACAGACAATGCACTTTGATTTATTGCGCTATCTCAAATAGCACCCGAGATATCACCAGATATTTGCTGGATTTTTACATGACCTTGGGTGACGGATTCCGAATATCTGTAATTTTCTCGGCCACTGGTGGTCCGAGGTCGTTCCTGCGGTACAGATTCATTCGCAAGGGCTTCCTACAGACAATGCACTTTGGTTTATTGCGCTATCTGTAATAGCACCCGAGATATCACCAGATATATATTGGATTTTCCCCTGACCCTGAGTGTCCGGCCCCATGAGACTGTGGTTTTCTCGGCCCCTGGTGGTCCGAGGTCGTTCCCGCTGCACAGATTCATTCGCCTGGGCCTCCTACAGACAATGCACTTTGATTTATTGCGCTATCTGTAATAGCACCCGAGATATCACCAGATATATATTGGATTTTTCCCTGACCCTGAGTGTCCGGCTCCATGAGACGGTGATTTTCTCGGTCCCTGGTGGACCGAGGTCGTTCCCGCTGCCCAGATTCATGCGCCAGGGCCTCCTACAGATAATGCACTTTGGGTTATTAGGCTATCTGTAATAGCACCCGAGATATCACCAGATATATCCTGGATTTTTACATGACCTTGGGTGACGGATTCCGAATATCTGTAATTTTCTCGGCCCCTGGTGGTCCGAGGTCGTTCCCGCTGCACAGATTCATTCGCCTGGGCCTCCTACAGACAATGCACTTTGGTTTATTGCGCTATCTGTAATAGCACCAGAGATATCACCGGATATATATTGGATTTTCCCCTGACCCTGAGTGTCCGGCCCCATGAGACGGTGGTTTTCTCGGCCCCTGGTGGTGCGAGGTCGTTCCAGCTGCACAGATTCATGCGCCAGGGCCTCCTGCAGATAATTCACTTTGGTTTATTGCGCTATCTGTAATAGCACCCGAGATATCACCAGATATATATTGGATTTTTCCCCGACCCTGAGTGTCCGGCCCCATAAGACGGTGGTTTTCTCGGACCCTGGTGATCCGAGGTCGTTCCCGCTGCACAGATTCATGCGCCAGGGCCTCCTGCAGATAATTCACTTTGGTTTATTGCGCTATCTCTAATAGCACCCGAGATATCACCAGATATATATTGGATTTTCCCCTGACCCTGAGTGTCCGGCCCCGTGAGTCGGTGGTTTTCTTGGCCCCTGGTGGTCCTAGGTCGTTCCCGCTGCCCAGATTCATGCGCCAGGGCCTCCTACAGACAATGCACTTTGGTTTATTGCGCTATCTCTAATAGCACCCGAGATATCACCAGATATTTGCTGGATTTTTACATGACCTTGGGTGACGGATTCCGAATATCTGTAATTTTCTCGGCCCCTGGTGGTCCGAGGTCGTTCCCGCTGCCCAGATTCATTCGCCTGGGCCTTCTACAGACAATGCACTTTGATTTATTGCGCTATCTGTAATAGCACGCGAGATATCAACGGATATATATTGGATTTTTCCCCGACCCTGGGTGTCCGGCCCCATGAGACGGTGGTTTTCTCGGACCCTGGTGATCCGAGGTCGTTCCCGCTGCACAGATTCATGCGCCAGGGCCTCCTGCAGATAATTCACTTTGGTTTATTGCGCTATCTCTAATAGCACCCGAGATATGACCAGATATATGTTAGATTTTTCCCTGACCCTGAGTGCCCGGCCCCATGAGACGGTGGTTTTCTCGGACCCTGGTGGTCCGAGGTCGTTCCCGCTGCACAGATTCATGCGCCAGAGCCTCCTACAGACAACGCACTTTGATTTATTGCGCTATCTCTTATAGCACCCGAGATATCACCAGATATATATTGGATTTTCCCCTGACCCTGAGTGTCCGGCCCCGTGAGTCGGTGGTTTTCTCGGCCCCTGGTGGTCGGAGGTCCTTCCCGCTGCCCGTATTCATGCGCCAGGGCCTCCTACAGACAATGCACTTTGATTTATTGCGCTATCTCAAATAGCACCCGAGATATCACCAGATATTTGCTGGATTTTTACATGACCTTGGGTGACGGATTCCGAATATCTGTAATTTTCTCGGCCACTGGTGGTCCGAGGTCGTTCCTGCGGTACAGATTCATTCGCAAGGGCTTCCTACAGACAATGCACTTTGGTTTATTGCGCTATCTGTAATAGCACCCGAGATATCACCAGATATATATTGGATTTTCCCCTGACCCTGAGTGTCCGGCCCCATGAGACTGTGGTTTTCTCGGCCCCTGGTGGTCCGAGGTCGTTCCCGCTGCACAGATTCATTCGCCTGGGCCTCCTACAGACAATGCACTTTGATTTATTGCGCTATCTGTAATAGCACCCGAGATATCACCAGATATATATTGGATTTTCCCCTGACCCTGAGTGTCCGGCCCCGTGAGTCGGTGGTTTTCTCGGCCCCTGGTGGTCGGAGGTCCTTCCCGCTGCCCGTATTCATGCGCCAGGGCCTCCTACAGACAATGCACTTTGATTTATTGCGCTATCTCAAATAGCACCCGAGATATCACCAGATATTTGCTGGATTTTTACATGACCTTGGGTGACGGATTCCGAATATCTGTAATTTTCTCGGCCACTGGTGGTCCGAGGTCGTTCCTGCGGCACAGATTCATTCGCAAGGGCCTCCTACAGACAATGCACTTTGATTTAGTGCGCTATCTCTAATAGCACCCGAGATATCACCAGATATATATTGGATTTTTCCCTGACCCTGAGTGCCCGGCGCAATGAGACGGTGGTTTTCTTGGCCCCTGGTGGTCCGAGGTCGTTCCCGCTGCACAGATGCATGCGCCAGGGCCTTCTGCAGATAATTCACTTTGGTTTATTGCGCTATCTCTAATAGCACCCGAGATATCACCAGATATATATTGGATTTTCCCCTGACCCTGAGTGTCCGGCCCCGTGAGTCGGTGGTTTTCTTGGCCCCTGGTGGTCCTAGGTCGTTCCCGCTGCCCAGATTCATGCGCCAGGGCCTCCTACAGACAATGCACTTTGGTTTATTGCGCTATCTCTAATAGCACCCGAGATATCACCAGATATTTGCTGGATTTTTACATGACCTTGGGTGACGGATTCCGAATATCTGTAATTTTCTCGGCCCCTGGTGGTCCGAGGTCGTTCCCGCTGCCCAGATTCATTCGCCTGGGCCTTCTACAGACAATGCACTTTGATTTATTGCGCTATCTGTAATAGCACGCGAGATATCAACGGATATATATTGGATTTTTCCCCGACCCTGGGTGTCCGGCCCCATGAGACGGTGGTTTTCTCGGACCCTGGTGATCCGAGGTCGTTCCCGCTGCACAGATTCATGCGCCAGGGCCTCCTGCAGATAATTCACTTTGGTTTATTGCGCTATCTCTAATAGCACCCGAGATATGACCAGATATATGTTAGATTTTTCCCTGACCCTGAGTGCCCGGCCCCATGAGACGGTGGTTTTCTCGGACCCTGGTGGTCCGAGGTCGTTCCCGCTGCACAGATTCATGCGCCAGAGCCTCCTACAGACAACGCACTTTGATTTATTGCGCTATCTCTTATAGCACCCGAGATATCACCAGATATATATTGGATTTTCCCCTGACCCTGAGTGTCCGGCCCCGTGAGTCGGTGGTTTTCTCGGCCCCTGGTGGTCGGAGGTCCTTCCCGCTGCCCGTATTCATGCGCCAGGGCCTCCTACAGACAATGCACTTTGATTTATTGCGCTATCTCAAATAGCACCCGAGATATCACCAGATATTTGCTGGATTTTTACATGACCTTGGGTGACGGATTCCGAATATCTGTAATTTTCTCGGCCACTGGTGGTCCGAGGTCGTTCCTGCGGTACAGATTCATTCGCAAGGGCTTCCTACAGACAATGCACTTTGGTTTATTGCGCTATCTGTAATAGCACCCGAGATATCACCAGATATATATTGGATTTTCCCCTGACCCTGAGTGTCCGGCCCCATGAGACTGTGGTTTTCTCGGCCCCTGGTGGTCCGAGGTCGTTCCCGCTGCACAGATTCATTCGCCTGGGCCTCCTACAGACAATGCACTTTGATTTATTGCGCTATCTGTAATAGCACCCGAGATATCACCAGATATATATTGGATTTTCCCCTGACCCTGAGTGTCCGGCCCCGTGAGTCGGTGGTTTTCTCGGCCCCTGGTGGTCGGAGGTCCTTCCCGCTGCCCGTATTCATGCGCCAGGGCCTCCTACAGACAATGCACTTTGATTTATTGCGCTATCTCAAATAGCACCCGAGATATCACCAGATATTTGCTGGATTTTTACATGACCTTGGGTGACGGATTCCGAATATCTGTAATTTTCTCGGCCACTGGTGGTCCGAGGTCGTTCCTGCGGCACAGATTCATTCGCAAGGGCCTCCTACAGACAATGCACTTTGATTTAGTGCGCTATCTCTAATAGCACCCGAGATATCACCAGATATATATTGGATTTTTCCCTGACCCTGAGTGCCCGGCGCCATGAGACGGTGGTTTTCTTGGCCCCTGGTGGTCCGAGGTCGTTCCCGCTGCACAGATGCATGCGCCAGGGCCTTCTGCAGATAATTCACTTTGGTTTATTGCGCTATCTCTAATAGCACCCGAGATATCACCAGATATATATTGGATTTTCCCCTGACCCTGAGTGTCCGGCCCCGTGAGTCGGTGGTTTTCTTGGCCCCTGGTGGTCCTAGGTCGTTCCCGCTGCCCAGATTCATGCGCCAGGGCCTCCTACAGACAATGCACTTTGGTTTATTGCGCTATCTCTAATAGCACCCGAGATATCACCAGATATTTGCTGGATTTTTACATGACCTTGGGTGACGGATTCCGAATATCTGTAATTTTCTCGGCCCCTGGTGGTCCGAGGTCGTTCCCGCTGCCCAGATTCATTCGCCTGGGCCTTCTACAGACAATGCACTTTGATTTATTGCGCTATCTGTAATAGCACGCGAGATATCAACGGATATATATTGGATTTTTCCCCGACCCTGGGTGTCCGGCCCCATGAGACGGTGGTTTTCTCGGACCCTGGAGATCCGAGGTCGTTCCCGCTGCACAGATTCATGCGCCAGGGCCTCCTGCAGATAATTCACTTTGGTTTATTGCGCTATCTCTAATAGCACCCGAGATATCACCAGATATATGTTAGATTTTTCCCTGACCCTGAGTGCCCGGCCCCATGAGACGGTGGTTTTCTCGGTCCCTGGTGGTCCGAGGTCGTTCCCGCTGCACAGATTCATGCGCCAGAGCCTCCTACAGACAACGCACTTTGATTTATTGCGCTATCTCTAATAGCACCCGAGATATCACCAGATATATATTGGATTTTCCCCTGACCCTGAGTGTCCGGCCCCGTGAGTCGGTGGTTTTCTCGGCCCCTGGTGGTCGGAGGTCCTTCCCGCTGCCCGTATTCATGCGCCAGGGCCTCCTACAGACAATGCACTTTGATTTATTGCGCTATCTCAAATAGCACCCGAGATATCACCAGATATTTGCTGGATTTTTACATGACCTTGGGTGACGGATTCCGAATATCTGTAATTTTCTCGGCCACTGGTGGTCCGAGGTCGTTCCTGCGGTACAGATTCATTCGCAAGGGCTTCCTACAGACAATGCACTTTGGTTTATTGCGCTATCTGTAATAGCACCCGAGATATCACCAGATATATATTGGATTTTCCCCTGACCCTGAGTGTCCGGCCCCATGAGACTGTGGTTTTCTCGGCCCCTGGTGGTCCGAGGTCGTTCCCGCTGCACAGATTCATTCGCCTGGGCCTCCTACAGACAATGCACTTTGATTTATTGCGCTATCTGTAATAGCACCCGAGATATCACCAGATATATATTGGATTTTTCCCTGACCCTGAGTGTCCGGCTCCATGAGACGGTGATTTTCTCGGTCCCTGGTGGACCGAGGTCGTTCCCGCTGCCCAGATTCATGCGCCAGGGCCTCCTACAGATAATGCACTTTGGGTTATTAGGCTATCTGTAATAGCACCCGAGATATCACCAGATATATCCTGGATTTTTACATGACCTTGGGTGACGGATTCCGAATATCTGTAATTTTCTCGGCCCCTGGTGGTCCGAGGTCGTTCCCGCTGCCCAGATTCATTCGCCTGGGCCTTCTACAGACAATGCACTTTGATTTATTGCGCTATCTGTAATAGCACCCGAGATATCAACGGATATATATTGGATTTTTCCCCGACCGTGGGTGTCCGGCCCCATGAGACGGTGGTTTTCTCGGACCCTGGTGATCCGAGGTCGTTCCCGCTGCACAGATTCATGCGCCAGGGCCTCCTGCAGATAATTCACTTTGGATTATTGCGCTATCTCTAATAGCACCCGAGATATCACCAGATATATGTTAGATTTTTCCCTGACCCTGAGTGCCCGGCCCCATGAGACGGTGGTTTTCTCGGACCCTGGTGGTCCGAGGTCGTTCCCGCTGCACAGATTCATGCGCCAGAGCCTCCTACAGACAACGCACTTTGATTTATTGCGCTATCTGTAATAGCACCCGAGATATCACCAGATATATATTGGATTTTTCCCTGACCCTGAGTGTCCGGCCCCATGAGACGGTGGTTTTCTCGGCCCCTGGTGGTCCTAGGTCGTTCCCGCTGCACAGATGCATGCGCCAGGGCCTCCTGCAGATAATTCCCTTTGGCTTATTGCGCTATCTCTACTAGCACCCGAGATATCACCAGATAAATATTGGATTTTCCCCTGACCCTGAGTGGCCGGCCCCATGAGACGGTGGTCTTCTCGGCCCCTGGAGGTCCGAGGTCGTTCCCGCTGCCCAGATTCATGCGCCAGAGCCTCCTACAGACAACGCACTTTGATTTATTGCGCTATCTGTAATATCACCCGAGATATCACCAGATATATATTGGATTTTTCCCTGACCCTGAGTGTCCGGCCCTATGAGACGGTGGTCTTCTCGGCCCGTGGTGGTCCGAGGTCGTTCCCGCTGCACAGATTCATGCGCCAGCTCCTCCTGCAGATAATTCACTTTGGTTTATTGCGCTATCTCCAATAGCACCCGAGATATCACCAGATATATATTGGATTTTTCCCTGACCCTGAGTGTCCGGCCCCATGAGACGGTGGTTTACTCGGCCCCTGGTGGTCGGAGGTCGTTCCCGCTGCACAGATGCATGCGCCAGGGCCTCCTGCAGATAATTCACTTTTGTTTATTGCGCTATCTCTAATAGCACCCGAGATATCACCAGATATATATTGGATTTTTCCATGACCCTGAGTGTCCGGCCCCATGAGACGGTGCTTTTCTCGGCCCCTGGTCGTCCGAGGTCGTTCCCGCTGCACAGATTCATTCGCCAGTGCCTCCTACAGACAATGCACTTCGATTTATTGCTCTATCTCTAATAGCACCCGAGATATCACCGGATATATATTGGATTTTTCCCCGACCCTGCGTGTCCGGCCCCATAAGACGGTGGTTTTCTCGGACCCTGGTGTTCCGAGGTCGTTCTCGCTGCACAGATTCATGCGCCAGGGCCTCCTGCAGATAATTCACTTTGGTTTATTGCGCTATCTCTAATAGCACCCGAGATATCACCAGATATATATTGGATTTTTCCCTGACCCTGAGTGTCCGGACCCATGAGACTGTGGTTTTCTCGGCCCCTGGTCGTCCGAGGTCGTTCCCGCTGGCCAGATTCATGCGCCAGGGTATCCTACAGATAATTCACTTTGGTTTATTGCGCTATCTCTAATAGCACCTGAGATATCACCAGATATATATTGGATTTTCCTCTGACCCTGAATGTCCGGCCCCATGAGACGGTGATTTTCTCGGCCCCTGGTGGTCCGAGGTCGTTCCCGCTGCCCAGATTCATTCGCCTGGGCCTCCTACAGACAATGCACTTTGATTTATTGCGCAATCTGTAATAGCACCCGAGATATCACCAGATATATATTTGATTTTTCCCTGACCCTGAGTGTCCGGCGCCATGAGACGGTGGTTTTCTTGGCCCCTGGTGGTCCGAGGTCGTTCCCGCTGGCCAGATTCATTCGCCTGGGCCTCCTGCAAATAATTCACTTTGGTTTATTGCGCTATCTCTAATAATACCCGTGATTTCACCAGATATATATTTGATTTTTCCCTGACGCTGAGTGTCCGGCGCCATGAGACGGTGGTTTTCTTGGCCCCTGGTGGTCCGAGGTCGTTCCCGCTGGCCAGATTCATTCGCCTGGGCCTACTAAAGACAATGCACTTTGATTTATTGCGCTATCTGTAATAGCACCCGAGATATCACCAGATATATATTGGATTTTCCCCTGACCCTGAGTGTCCGGCCCCATGAGACGGTGGTTTTCTCGGCCCCTGGTGGTCGGAGGTCGTTCCTGCTGGCCAGATTCATTCGCCTGGGCCTACTAAAGACAATGCACTTTGATTTATTGCGCTATCTGTAATAGCACCCGAGATATCACCAGATATATATTGGATTTTCCCCTGACCCTGAGTGTCCGGCTCCATGAGACGGTGATTTTCTCGGCCCCTGGTGGACCGAGGTCCTTCCCGCTGCACAGATTCATTCGCCTGGGCCTCCTACAGACAATGCACTTTGATTTAGTGCGCTATCTCTAATAGCACCCGAGATATCACCAGATATATATTGGATTTTTCCCTGACCCTGAGTGTCCGGCGCCATGAGCCGGTGGTTTTCTTGGCCCCTGGTGGTCCGAGGTCGTTCCCGCTGCACAGATGCATTCGCCAGGGCCTCCTGCAGATAGTTCACTTTGGTTTATTGCGCTGTCTCTAATAGCACCCGAGATATCACCAGATATATATTGGATTTTCCCCTGACCCTGAGTGTCCGGCCCCGTGAGTCGGTGGTTTTCTCGGCCCCTGGTGGTCCTAGGTCGTTCCCGCTGCCCAGATTCATGCGCCAGGGCCTCCTACAGACAATGCACTTTGGTTTATTGCGCTATCTCTAATAGCACCCGAGATATCACCAGATATTTGCTGGATTTTTACATGACCTTGGGTGACGGATTCCGAATATCTGTAATTTTCTCGGACACTGGTGGTCCGAGGTCGTTCCTGCGGCACAGATTCATTCGCAAGGGCCTCCTACAGACAATGCACTTTGATTTATTGCGCTACCTGTAATAACACCCGAGATATCACCAGATATATATTTGATTTTTCCCTGACCCTGAGTGTCCGGCCCCATGAGACGGTGGTTTTCTCGGCCCCTGGTGGTCCGAGGTCGTTCCCGCTGCCCAGATGCATGCGCCAGGGCCTCCTGCAGATAATTCAGTTTGGTTTATTGCGCCATCTCTAATAGCACCCGAGATATCACCAGATATATATTGGATTTTTCCCTGGCCCTGAGTGTCCGGCCCCATGACACGGTGGTCTTCTCGGCCCCCCGTGGTCCGAGGTCGTTCCCGCTGCACAGATTCATGCGCCAGGGCCTCCTACAGATAATTCACTTTGGTTTATTGCGCTATCTCTAATAGCACCTGAGATATCACCAGATATATATTGGATTTTCCTCTGACCCTGAATGTCCGGCCCCATGAGACGGTGATTTTCTCGGCCCCTGGTGGTACGAGGTCGTTCCCGCTGGCCAGATTCATTCGCCTGGGCCTCCTGCAAATAATTCACTTTGGTTTATTGCGCTATCTCTAATAATACCCGTGATTTCACCAGATATATATTTGATTTTTCCCTGACGCTGAGTGTCCGGCGCCATGAGACGGTGGTTTTCTTGGCCCCTGGTGGTCCGAGGTCGTTCCCGCTGGCCAGATTCATTCGCCTGGGCCTCCTACAGACAATGCACTTTGATTTATTGCGCTATCTGTAATAGCACCCGATATATCACCAGATATATATTGGATTTTCCCCTGACCCTGAGTGTCCGGACCCATGAGTCGGTGGTTTTCTCGGCCCCTGGTGGCCCGACGTCGTTCCCGCTGCCCGGATTCATGCGCCAGGGCCTCCTACAGACAATGCACTTTGGTTTATTGCGCTATCTCTAATAGCACCCGAGATATCACCAGATACTTGCTGGATTTTTACATGACCTTGGGTGACGGATTCCGAATATCTGTAATTTTCTCGGCCACTGGTGGTCCGAGGTCGTTCCTGCGGCACAGATTCATTCGCAAGGGCCTCCTACAGACAATGCACTTTGGTTTATTGCGCTATCTGTAATAGCACCCGAGATATCACCAGATATATATTGGATTTTTCCCTGACCCTGAGTGTCCGGCTCCATGAGACGGTGATTTTCTCGGCCCCTGGTGGACCGAGGTCCTTCCCGCTGCACAGATTCATTCGCCTGGGCCTCCTACAGACAATGCACTTTGATTTAGTGCGCTATCTCTAATAGCACCCGAGATATCACCAGATATATATTGGATTTTTCCCTGACCCTGAGTGTCCGGCGCCATGAGACGGTGGTTTTCTTGGCCCCTGGTGGTCCGAGGTCGTTCCCGCTGGCCAGATTCATTCGCCTGGGCCTCCTGCAAATAATTCACTTTGATTTATTGCGCTATCTGTAATAGCACCCGAGATATCACCAGATATATATTGAATTTTCCCCTGACCCTGAGTGTCCGGCCCCATGAGATGGTGGTTTTCTCGTCCCCTGGTGGTCCTAGGTCGATCCCGCTGTACAGATTCACGCTCCAGGGCCTCCTACAGACAATGCACTTTGATTTATTGCGCTATCAGTAATAGCACCCGAGATATCACCAGATATATATTGGATTTTCCCCTGACCCTGAGTCTCTCACCCCATGAGACGGTGGTTTTCTCGGCCCCTGCTGGTCCGAGGTCGTTCCCGCTGCACAGATTCATGCGCCAGGGCCCCCTGCAGATAATTCACTTTGATTTATTGCGCTATCTCTAATAGCACCCGAGATATCACCAGATATATATTGGATTTTTCCTTGACCCTGACAGTCCGGCCCCATGTGTCGATGGTTTTCTCGGTCCCTCGTGGTCCGAGGTAGATCCCGCTGCACAGATTCATGCGCCTGGGCCCCATGCAGATAATTCACTTTGATTTATTCCGCTATCTCTAATAACACCCGAGATATCACCGGATATATATTGGATTTTTCCCTGACCCTGAGTCTCTCACCCCATGAGACGGTGGTTTTCTCCGCCCCTGCTGGTCCGAGGTCGTTCCCGCTGCACAGATTCATGCGCCAGGGCCCCCTGCAGATAATTCACTTTGATTTATTGCGCTATCTCTAATAGCACCCGAGATATCACCAGATATATATAGGATTTTTCCCTGTCCCTGACAGTCCGGCCCCATGAGACGGTGACTTTCTCGGCCCCTGGTGGTCCGAGGTCGATCCCGCTGCACAGATTCATGCGCCAGGGAGTCCTACAGACAATGCACTTTGATTTATTGCGCTATCTGTAATAGCACCCGAGATATCACCATATATATATTGGATTCTCCCCTGACATTGAGTGCCAGGCCCCATGAGACGGTGATTTTCTCGGCCCCTGGTGGTCCGAGGTCGATCACGCTGCACAGATTCATGCGCCAGGGCCTCCTACAGACAGTGCACATTGATTTATTGCGCTATCTGTAATAGCACCCGAGATATCAGCAGATATCTATTGGATTTTTCCATGACCCTGAGTGTCCGACCCCATGAGACGGTGGTTTTCTCGGCCCCTGGTGGTCCGAGGTCGTGCCCGCTGCACAGATTCATGCGCCAGGGCCTCCTACAGGCAATGCACTTTGATTTATTGCGCTATCTGTAATAGCACCCAAGATATCACCATATATATATATTGGATTTTTCCCTGACCCTGAGTGTCCGGCCCCATGAGACGGTGATTTTCTCGGCCCCTGGTGGTCCGAGGTCGATCCCGCTGCACAGATTCATGCGCCAGGGCCTCCTGCAGACAATGAACTTTGATTTATTTCGCTATCCCTAATAGCACCCGAGATATCACCAGATGTATATGGGATTTTTCCCCGACCCTGAGTGTCCGACCCCATGAGACGGTAGTTTTCTCGGCCCCTGGTGGTCCTAGGTCGATCCCGCTGCACAGATTCACGCTCCAGGGCCTCCTACAGACAATGCACTTTGATTTATTGCGCTATCTGTAATAGCACCCGAGATATCAGCAGATATCTATTGGATTTTTCCATGATCCTGAGTGTCCGACCCCATGAGACGGTGGTTTTCTCGGCCCCTGGTGGTCCGAGGTCGTGCCCGCTGCACAGATTCATGCGCCAGGGCCTCCTACAGGCAATGCACTTTGATTTATTGCGCTATCTGTAATAGCACCCAAGATATCACCATATATATATTGGATTTTTCCCTGACCCTGAGTGTCCGGCCCCATGAGACGGTGATTTTCGCGGCCCCTGGTGGTCCGAGGTCGATCCCGCTGCACAGATTCATGCGCCAGGGCCTCCTGCAGACAATGAACTTTGATTTATTGCGCTATCTGTAATAGCACCCGAGATATCACCAGATATATATTGGATTTTCCCCTGACCCTGAGTGGCCGGCCCCATGAGACGGTAGTTTTCTCGGCCCCTGGTGGTCCGAGGTCGTTCCCGCTGCACAGATTCGTGCGCCAGGGCCTCCTACAGACAATGCACTTTGGTTTATTGCGCTATCTCTAATAGCACCCGAGATATCACCAGATGTATGCTGGATTTTTACATGACCTTGGGCGACGGATTCCGAATATCTGTAATTTTCTCGGCGCCTGGTGGTCCGAGGTCGTTCCTGCTGCACAAATTCATTCGCCAGGACCTCCTGCAGATAATTCGCTTTGATTTATTCCGCTATCTCTAATAGCACCCGAGATATCACCAGATATATATTGGATTTTCCCCTGACCCTGAGTGTCCGGCCCCATGAGACTGTGGTTTTCTCGGCCCCTGCTGGTCCGAGGTCGTTCCCGCTGCACAGATTCATTCGCCTGGGCCTCCTACAGACAATGCACTTTGATTTATTGCGCTATCTGTAATAGCACCCGAGATATCACCAGATATATATTGGATTTTTCCCTGACCCTGTGTGTCCGGCTCCATGAGACGGTGATTTTCTCGGTCCCTGGTGGACCGAGGTCGTTCCCGCTGCCCAGATTCATGCGCCAGGGCCTCCTACAGATAATGCACTTTGGGTTATTAGGCTATCTGTAATAGCACCCGAGATATCACCAGATATATCCTGGATTTTTACATGACCTTGGGTGACGGATTCCGAATATCTGTAATTTTCTCGGCCCCTGGTGGTCCGAGGTCGTTCCCGCTGCACAGATTCATTCGCCTGGGCCTCCTGCAGATAATTCACTTTGGTTTATTGCGCTATCTGTAATAGCACCCGAGATATCACCAGATATATATTGGATTTTTCCCCGACCCTGAGTGTACGGCCCCATAAGACGGTGGTTTTCTCAGACCCTGGTGATCCGAGGTCGTTCCCGCTGCAAAGATTCATGCGCCAGGGCCTCCTGCAGATAATTCACTTCGGTTTATTGCGGTATCTCTAATAGCACCCGAGATATCACCAGATATATATTAGATTTTCCCCTGACCCTGAATGTCCGGCCCCATGAGACGGTGGTTTTCTCGGCCCCTGGTGGTCCGAGGTCGTTCCCGCTGCCCAGATTCATTCGCCTGGGCCTCCTACAGACAATGCACTTTGATTTATTGCGCTATCTGTAATAGCACCCGAGATATCACCAGATATATATTGGATTTTCCCCTGACCCTGAGTGTCCGGCCCCGTGAGTCGGTGGTTTTCTCGGCCCCTTGTGGCCCGACGTCGTTCCCGCTGCCCGGATTCATGCGCCAGGGCCTCCTACAGACAATGCACGTTGGTTTATTGCGCTATCTCTAATAGCACCCGAGATATCACCAGATATTTGCTGGATTTTTACATGACCTTGGGTGACGGATTCCGAATATCTGTAATTTTCTCGGCCACTGGTGGTCCGAGGTCGTTCCTGCGGCACAGATTCATTCGCAAGGGCCTCCTACAGACAATGCACTTTGATTTAGTGCGCTATCTCTAATAGCACCCGAGATATCACCAGATATATGTTAGATTTTTCCCTGACCCTGAGTGTCCGGCCCCATGAGACGGTGGTTTTCTCGGCCCCTGGTGGTCCGAGGTCGTTCCCGCTGCACAGATGCATGCGCCAGGGCCTCCTGCAGATAATTCAGTTTGGTTTATTGCGCCATCTCTAATAGCACCCGAGATATCACCAGATATATATTGGATTTTTCCCTGGCCCTGAGTGTCCGGCCCCATGACACGGTGGTCTTCTCGGCCCCCCGTGGTCCGAGGTCGTTCCCGCTGCACAGATTCATGCGCCAGGGCCTCCTACAGATAATTCACTTTGGTTTATTGCGCTATCTCTAATAGCACCTGAGATATCACCAGATATATATTGGATTTTCCTCTGACCCTGAATGTCCGGCCCCATGAGACGGTGATTTTCTCGGCCCCTGGTGGTCCGAGGTCGTTCCCGCTGCCCAGATTCATTCGCCTGGGCTTCCTACAGACAATGCACTTTGATTTATTGCGCAATCTGTAATAGCACCCGAGATATCACCAGATATATATTTGATTTTTCCCTGACCCTGAGTGTCCGGCGCCATGAGACGGTGGTTTTCTTGGCCCCTGGTGGTCCGAGGTCGTTCCCGCTGGCCAGATTCATTCGCCTGGGTCTCCTGCAAATAATTCACTTTGATTTATTGCGCTATCTGTAATAGCACCCGAGATATCACCAGATATATATTGAATTTTCCCCTGACCCTGAGTGTCCGGCCCCATGAGATGGTGGTTTTCTCGTCCACTGGTGGTCCGAGGTCGTTCCCGCTGCACAGATGCATGCGCCAGGTCCTCCTGCAAATAATTCACTTTGGTTTATTGCGCTATCTCTAATAATACCCGTGATTTCACCAGATATATATTTGATTTTTCCCTGACGCTGAGTGTCCGGCGCCATGAGACGGTGGTTTTCTTGGCCCCTGGTGGTCCGAGGTCGGTCCCGCTGGCCAGATTCATTCGCCTGGGCCTCCTACAGACAACGCACTCTGATTTATTGCGCTATCTGTAATAGCACCCGAGATATCACCAGATATATATTGAATTTTCCCCAGACCCTGAGTGTCCGGCCCCATGAGACTGGTTTTCCCGGCCCCTGGTGGTCCGAGGTCGTTCCCGCTGCACAGATTCATGCGGCAGGGCCTCCTACAGACAATGCACTTTGATTTGTTGGGCTATCTGTAATAGCTACCGAGATATCACCAGATATATATTGGATTTTCCCCTGACCCTGAGTGTCCGGCCCCATGAGACGGTGGTTTTCTCGGCCCCTGGTGGTCGGAGGTCGTTCCTGCTGGCCAGATTCATTCGCCTGGGCCTACTAAAGACAATGCACTTTGATTTATTGCGCTATCTGTAATAGCACCCGAGATATCACCAGATATATATTGGATTTTCCCCTGACCCTGAGTGTCCGGACCCATGAGACGGTGGTTTTCTCGGCCCCTGGTGGTCCGAGGTCGTTCCCGCTGGCCAGATTCATGCGCCTCGGCCTTCTACAGACAATGCACTTTGGTTTATTGCGCTATCTCTTATAGCACCCGAGATATCACCAGATATATATTGGATTTTCCCCTGACCCTGAGTGTCCGGCGCCATGAGACGGTGGTTTTCTTGGCCCCTGGTGGCCCGACGTCGTTCCCGCTGCCCAGATTCATTCGCCTGGGCTTCCTACAGACAATGCACTTTGATTTATTGCGCAATCTGTAATAGCACCCGAGATATCACCACATATATATTGGATTTTTCCCTGACCCTGAGTGTCCGGCTCCATGAGACGGTGATTTTCTCGGCCCCTGGTGGACCGAGGTCCTTCCCGCTGCACAGATTCATTCGCCTGGGCCTCCTACAGACAATGCACTTTGATTTAGTGCGCTATCTCTAATAGCACCCGAGATATCACCAGATATATATTGGATTTTTCCCTGACCCTGAGTGTCCGGCGCCATGAGACGGTGGTTTTCTTGGCCCCTGGTGGTCCGAGGTCGTTCCCGCTGCACAGATGCATGCGCCAGGGCCTCCTGCAGATAATTCACTTTGGTTTATTGCGCTGTCTCTAATAGCACCCGAGATATCACCAGATATATATTGGATTTTCCCCTGACCCTGAGTGTCCGGCCCCGTTAGTCGGTGGTTTTCTCGGCCCCTGGTGGTCCTAGGTCGTTCCCGCTGCCCAGATTCATGCGCCAGGGCCTCCTACAGACAATGCACTTTGGTTTATTGCGCTATCTCTAATAGCACCCGAGATATCACCAGATATTTGCTGGATTTTTACATGACCTTGGGTGACGGATTCCGAATATCTGTAATTTTCTCGGACACTGGTGGTCCGAGGTCGTTCCTGCGGCACAGATTCATTCGCAAGGGCCTCCTACAGACAATGCACTTTGATTTATTGCGCTATCTGTAATAGCACCCGAGATATCACCAGATATATATTGGATTTTTCCCTGACCCTGAGTGTCCGGCTCCATGAGACGGTGATTTTCTCGGTCCCTGGTGGTCCGAGGTCGTTCCCGCTGCCCAGATTCATGCGCCAGGGCCTCCTACAGACAATGCACTTTGGGTTATTAGGCTATCTGTAATAGCACCCGAGATATCACCAGATATATGCTGGATTTTTACATGACCTTGGGTGACGGATTCCGAATATCTGTAACTTTCTCGACTCTGGTTGTCCGAGATCGTTCCCGCTGCACAGATTCATTCGCCTGGGCCTCCTACAGACAATGCACTTTGGTTTATTGCGCTATCTGTAATAGCACCCGAGATATCACCAGATATATATTGGATTTTCCCCTGACCCTGAGTGTCCGGCCCCATGAGACGGTGGTTTTCTCGGCCCCTGGTGGTGCGAGGTCGTTCCAGCTGCACAGATTCATGCGCCAGGGCCTCCTGCAGATAATTCACTTTGGTTTATTGCGCTATCTGTAATAGCACCCGAGATATCACCAGATATATATTGGATTTTTCCCTGACCCAGAGTGTCCGGCCCCATGAGACGGTGGTTTTCTCGGCCCCTGGTGGTCCGAGGTCGTTCCCGCTTCACAGATTCATGCGCCAGGGCCTCCTACAGACAATGCACTTTGATTTATTGCGCTATCTGTAATAGCACCCGAGATATCACCAGATATATATTGGATATTTCCCTCACCCTGAGTGTCCAGCCCCTTCAGACGGTGGTTTTCTCGGCCCCTGGTGGACCGAGGTCGTTCCCGCTGCACATATTCATGCGCCTGGGCCTCCTGCAGATAATTCACTTTGATTTATTTCGCTATCTGTAATAGGACCCGAGATATCACCAGATATATATTGGATTTTCCCCAGACCCTGAGTGTTCGGCGCCATGTGACTGTAGTTTTCTCGGCCCCTGGTGGTCCGAGGTCGTTCCCGCTGCACAGATTCATGCGCCAGGGCCTTCTGCAGATAACTCACTTTGGTTTATTGCGCTATCTCTAATAGCACCCGAGATATCAGCAGATATATATTGGATTTTTCCCTGACCCTGAGTGTCCGGCCCCATGAGACGGTGGTTTTCTCGGCTCCTGGTGGTCCGAGGTCGTTCCCGCTGCACAGATTCATGCGCCAGGGCCTCCTGCAGATAATTCACTTTCGTTTATTGCGCTATCTCTAATAGCACCCGAGATATCACCAGATATATATTGGATTTTTCCCTTACCCTGAGTGTCCGGCCCCATGAGACGGTGGTTTTCTCGGCCCCTGGTGGTCCTAGGTCGTTCCCGCTGCACAGATGCATGCACCAGGGCCTCCTGCAGATAATTCCCTTTTGCTTATTGCGCTATCTCTAATAGTACCCGAGATATCACCACATATATATTGGATTTTTCCCTGACCCAGAGGGTCCGGCCCCATGAGACGGTGGTTTTCTCGGCCCCTGGTGGTCCGAGGTCGTTCCCGCTGCACAGATTCATGCGCCAGGGCCTCCTACAGACAATGCGATTGATTTATTGCGCTATCTGTAATAGCACCCGAGATATCACCAGATATATATTGGATTTTCCCCTGACCCTGAGTGTCCGGCCCCATGAGACTGTGGTTTTCTCGGCCCCTGGTGGTCCGAGGTCATTCCCGTTGCACAGATTCATGCGTCAGGGCCTCCTGCAGATAATTCACTTTGGTTTATTGCGCTATCACTAATAGCACCCGAGATATCACCAGATATATATTGGATTTTCCCCTGACCCTGAGTGTCCGGCCCCATGAGATGGTGGTTTTCTCGGCCCCTGGTGGTCCGAGGTCGTTCCCGCTGCACAGATTCAGGCGCCAGGGCCTCCTGCAGATAACTCACTTGGTTTCTTGCGCTATCTCTAATAGCATCCGAGATATCACCAGATATATATTGGATTTTCCCCTGACCCTGAGTGTCCGGCCCCATGAGACGGTGGTTCTCTCGGCCCCTGGAGGTCCGAGGTCGTTCCCGCTGCACAGATTCATGCGCCAGGGCCTCCTACAGACAATGCACTTTCGGTTATTAGGCTATCTGTAATAGCACCCGAGATATCACCAGATATATGCTGGATTTTTACATGACCTTGGGTGACGGATTCCGAATATCTGTAACTTTCTCGGCCCCTGGTTGTCCGAGATCGTTCCCGCTGCACTGATTCATTCGCCTGGGCCTCCTACAGACAATGCACCTTGATTTATTGCGCTATATGTAATAGCACCCGAGATATCACCAGATATATATTGGATTTTTCCACGACCCTGTGTGTCCGGCCCCATGAGACGTTGGTTTTCTCGGACCCTGGTGATCCGAGGTCGTTCCCGCTGCACAGATTCATGCGCCAGGTCCTCCTGCAGATAATTCACTTTCGTTTATTGCGCTATCTCTAATAGCACCCGAAATATCACCAGATATATATTGGATTTTCCCCTGACCCTGAGTGTCCGGCCCCATGAGACGGTGGTTTTCTCGGCCCCTGGTGGTCCGAGGTCGTTCCCGCTGCACAGATTCATGCGCCAGGGCCTCCTACAGACAATACACTTTGATTTATTGCGCTATCTGTAATAGCACCCGAGATATCACCACATATATATTGGATTTTTCCCTGACCCAGAGTGTCCGGCCCCATGAGACGGTGGTTTTCTCGGCCCCTGGTGGTACGAGGTCGTTCCCGCTGCACAGATTCATGCGCCAGGGCCTCCTACAGACAATGCACTTTGATTTATTGCGCTATCTGTAATAGCACCCGAGATATCACCAGATATATATTGGATATTTCCCTCACCCTGAGTGTCCAGCCCCATGAGACGGTGGTTTTCTCGGCCCCTGGTGGACCGAGGTCGTTCCCGCTGCACAGATTCATGCGCCAGCGCCTTCTGCAGATAATTCACTTTCGTTTATTGCGCTATCTCTAATAGCACCCGAGATATCACCAGATATATATTGGATTTTTCCCTTACCCTGAGTGTCCGGCCCCATGAGACGGTGGTTTTCTCGGCCCCTGGTGGTCCTAGGTCGTTCCCGCTGCACAGATGCATGCACCAGGGCCTCCTGCAGATAATTCCCTTTTGCTTATTGCGCTATCTCTAATAGCACCCGAGATATCACCACATATATATTGGATTTTTCCCTGACCCAGAGGGCCCGGCCCCATGAGACGGTGGTTTTCTCGGCCCCTGGTGGTCCGAGGTCGTTCCCGCTGCACAGATTCATGCGCCAGGGCCTCCTACAGACAATGCGATTGATTTATTGCGCTATCTGTAATAGCACCCGAGATATCACCAGATATATATTGGATTTTCCCCTGACCCTGAGTGTCCGGCCCCATGAGACTGTGGTTTTCTCGGCCCATGGTGGTCCGAGGTCATTCCCGTTGCACAGATTCATGCGTCAGGGCCTCCTGCAGATAATTCACTTTGGTTTATTGCGCTATCACTAATAGCACCCGAGATATCACCAGATATATATTGGATTTTCCCCAGACCCTGAGTGTCCGGCCCCATGAGATGGTGGTTTTCTCGGCCCCTGGTGGTCCGAGGTCGTTCCCGCTGCACAGATTCAGACGCCAGGGCCTCCTGCAGATAACTCACTTGGTTTCTTGCGCTATCTCTAATAGCATCCGAGATATCACCAGATATATATTGGATTTTCCCCTGACCCTGAGTGTCCGGCCCCATGAGACGGTGGTTCTCTCGGCCCCTGGAGGTCCGAGGTCGTTCCCGCTGCACAGATTCATGCGCCAGGGCCTCCTACAGACAATGCACTTTGATTTATTGCGCTATCTGTAATAGCACCCGAGATATCACCAGATATATATTGGATATTTCCCGCACCCTGAGTGTCCAGCCCAATGAGACGGTGGTTTTCTCGGCCCCTGGTGGACCGAGGTCGTTCCCGCTGCACAGATTCATGCGCCAGGGCCTCCTGCAGATGATTCACTTTGATTTATTTCCCTATCTGTAATAGGACCCGAGATATCACCAGATATATATTGGATTTTCCCCTGACCCTGAGTGTCCGGCCCCATGAGACGGTGGTTCTCTCGGACCCTGGAGGTCCGAGGTCGTTCCCGCTGCACAGATTCATGCGCCAGGGCCTCCTACAGACAATGCACTTTGATTTATTGCGCTATCTGTAATAGCACCCGAGATATCACCAGATATATATTGGATATTTCCCGCACCCTGAGTGTCCAGCCCCTTCAGACGGTGGTTTTCTCGGCCCCTGGTGGACCGAGGTCGTTCCCGCTGCACAGATTCATGCGCCTGGGCCTCCTGCAGATAATTCACTTTGATTTATTTCGCTATCTGTAATAGGACCCGAGATATCACCAGATATATATTGGATTTTCCCCAGACCCTGAGTGTTCGGCGCCATGTGACTGTAGTTTTCTCGGCCCCTGGTGGTCCGAGGTCGTTCCCGCTGCACAGATACATGCGCCAGGGCCTCCTACAGACAATGCACTTTGATTTGTTGGGCTATCTGTAATAGCACCCGAGATATCACCACATATATATTGGATTTTTCAATGACCCAGAGTGTCCGGCCCCATGAGACGGTGGTTTTCTCGGCCCCTGGCGGTCCGAGGTCGTTCCCGCTGCACAGATGCATGCGCCAGGGCCTCCTGCAGATAGTTCACTTTGGTTTATTGCGCTATCTCTAATAGCACCCGAGATATCACCAGATATATATTGGATTTTCCCCTGACCCTGAGTGTCCGGCCCCATGAGACTGTGGTTTTCTCGGCCCCTGGTGGTCCGAGGTCGTTCCCGCTGCACAGATACATGCGCCAGGGCCTCCTACAGACAATGCACTTTGATTTATTGCGCTATCTGTAATAGCACCCGAGAGGTCACCAGATATATATTGGATTTTCCCCTGACCCTGAGTGTCCGGCCCCATGAGACTGTGGTTTTCTCGGCCCCTGGTGGTCCGAGGTCGTTCCCGCTGCACAGATACATGCGCCAGGGCCTCCTACAGACAATGCACTTTGATTTATTGCGCTATCTGTAATAGCACCCGAGATATCACCAGATATATATTGGATTTTCCCCTGACCCTGAGTGTCCGGCCCCATGAGACTGTGGTTTTCTCGGCCCCTGGTGGTCCGAGGTCGTTCCCGCTGCACAGATTCATGCGCCAGGGCCTCCTACAGACAATGCACTTTGATTTATTGCGCTATCTGTAATAGCACCCGGGATATCACCAGATATATATTGGATTTTCCCCTGACTCTGAGTTTCCGGCCCCATGAGACGGTGGTTTTCTCGGCCCCTGGTGGTCCGAGGTCGTTCCCGCTTCCCAGATTCATGCGCCAGGGCCTCCTCCAGACAATGCACTTTGATTTATTGCGCTATCTGTAATAGCACCCGACATATCACCAGATATATATTGGATTTTCCCCTGACCCTGAGTGTCCGGCCCCATGAGACTGTGGTTTTCTCGGCCCCTGGTGGTCCGAGGTCGTTCCCGTTGCACAGATTCATGCGTCAGGGCCTCCTGCAGATAATTCACTTTGGTTTATTGCGCTATCACTAATAGCACCCGAGACATCACCAGATATATATTGGATTTTCCCCTGACCCTGAGTGTCCGGCCCCATGAGATGGTGGTTTTCTCGGCCCCTGGTGGTCCGAGGTCGTTCCCGCTGCACAGATTCATGCGCCTGGGCCTCCTGCAGATAATTCACTTTGATTTATTTCGCTATCTGTAATAGGACCCGAGATATCACCAGATATGTATTGGATTTTCCCCAGACCCTGAGTGTCCGGCCGCATGAGACTGTAGTTTTCTCGGCCCCTGGTGGTCCGAGGTCGTTCCCGCTGCACAGATTCATGCGCCAGGACCTCCTACAGACAATGCACTTTGATTTATTGCTCTATCTGTAACAGCACCCGAGATATCACCAGATATATATTGGATATTTCCCTCACCCTGAGTGTCCAGCCCCATCAGACGGTGGTTTTCTCGGCTCCTGGTGGACCGAGGTCGTTCCCGCTGCACAGATGCATGCGCCAGGGCCTCCTGCAGATAATTCACTTTGGTTTATTGCGCTATCTCTAATAGCACCCGAGATATCACCAGATATATATTGGATTTTCCCCTGACCCTGAGTGTCCGGCCCCATGAGACTGTGGTTTTCTCGGCCCCTGGTCGTCCGAGGTCGTTCCCGCTGCACAGATTCATGCGCCAGGGCCTCCTACAAGTAATGCACTTTGATTTATTGCGCTATCTGTAATAGCACCCGAGATATCACCAGATATATATTGGATTTTTCCCTGACCCTGAGTGTCCGGCCCCATGAGACTGCGGTTTTCTCGGCCCCTGGTGGTCCGAGGTCGTTCCCGCTGCACACATTCATGCGCCAGCGCCTCCTGCAGATAATTCACTTTGGTTTATTTCGCTATCTGTAATAGGACCCGAGATATCACCAGATATATATTGGATTTCTCACTGACCCTAAGTGTCCGGCCCCCCGGGACGGTGGTTTTCTCGGCCCCTGGAGGTCCGAGGTCGTTCCCGCTGCACAGATGCATGCGCCAGGGCCTCCTGCAGATAATTCACTATGGTTTATTGCGCTATCTCTAATAGCACCCGAGATATCACCAGATATATATTGGATTTTCCCCTGACCCTGAGTGTCCGGCCCCATGAGACTGTGGTTTTCTCGGCCCCTGGTCGTCCGAGATCGTTCCCGCTGCACAGATTCATGCGCCAGGGCCTCCTACAAGTAATGCACTTTGATTTATTGCGCTATCTGTAATAGCACCCGAGATATCACCAGATATATATTGGATTTTCCCCTGACCCTGAGTGTCCGGCCCCATGAGACGGTGGTTGTCTCGCCCCTGGTGGTCCGAGGTCGTTCCCGCTGCACAGATTCATGCGCCAGTGCCTTCTACAGACAATGCACTTTGATTTATTGCGCTATCTGTAATAGCAGCCGAGATATCACCAGATATATATTGGATTTTTCACTGACCCTGAGTGTCCGGCCCCATGAGACGGTTGTTTTCTCGGCCCCTGGTGGTCCGAGGTCGTTCCCGCTGCACAGATTCGTGCGCCAGGGCCTCCTACAGACAATGCACTTTGATTTATTGCGCTATCTCTAATAGCACCCAAGATATCACCAGATATATATAGGATTTTTCCCTGACCCTGACTGTCCGGCCCCATGAGACGGTGATTTTCTCGGCCCCTACGGGTCCGAGGTCGTTCCCGTTGCACAGATTCATGCGACAGGGCCTCCTGCAGATAATTCACTTTGATTTATTGCGCTATCTCTAATAGCACCCAAGATATCACCAGATATATATAGGATTTTTCCCTGACCCTGACTGTCCGGCCCCATGAGACGGTGATTTTCTCGGCCCCTACGGGTCCGAGGTCGTTCCCGTTGCACAGATTCATGCGACAGGGCCTCCTGCAGATAATTCACTTTGATTTATTGCGCTATCTGTAATAGCACCCGAGATATCACCAGATATATATTGGATTTTTCACTGACCCTAAGTGTCCGGCCCCTCGGGACGGTGGTTTTCTCGGCCCCTGGTGGTCCGAGGTCGTTCCCGCTGCACAGATTCATGCGCCAGGGCCTCCTACAGATAACTCACTTTGGTTTATTGCGCTATCTATAATAGCACCCGAGATATCACCAGATATATATTGGATATTTCCCTCACCCTGAGTGTCCAGCCCCATGAGACGGTGGTTTTCTCGGCCCCTGGTGGACCGAGGGCGTTCCCGCTGCACAGATTCATGCGCCAGGGCCTCCTGCAGATAATTCACTTTGGTTTATTGCGCTATCTCTAATAGCGCCCGAGATATCACCAGATATATATTGGATTTTCCCCAGACCCTGAGTGTCCGGCCGCATGAGACTGTAGTTTTCTCGGCCCCTGGTGGTCCGAGGTCGTTCCCGCTGCACACATTCATGCGCCAGGGCCTCCTGCAGATAATTCACTTTGGTTTATTGCGCTATCTCTAATAGCACCCGAGATATCACCAGATATATATTGGATTTTTCCCTGACCATGAGAGTCCGGCCCCATGAGATGGTCGTTTTATCGGCCCCTGGTGGTCCGAGGTCGTTCCCGCTGCACAGATTCATGCGCCAGGGCCTCCTACAGACAATGCACTTTGATTTATTGCGCTATCTGTAATAGCACCCGAGATATCACCAGATATATATTGGATTTTTCCCTTACCCTGAGTGTCCGGCCCCATGAGACGGTGGTTTTTTCGGCCCCTGGCGGTCCGAGGTCGTTCCCGCTGCACAGATGCATGCGCCAGGGCCTCCTGCAGATAATTCACTTTGGCTTATTGCGCTATCTCTAATAGCACCCGAGATATCACCAGATATATATTGGATTTTCCCCTGACCCTGAGTGTCCGGCCCCATGAGACTGTGGTTTTCTCGGCCCCTGGTGGTCCGAGGTCGTTCCCGCTGCACAGATACATGCGCCAGGGCCTCCTACAGACAATGCACTTTGATTTATTGCGCTATCTGTAATAGCACCCGAGAGGTCACCAGATATATATTGGATTTTCCCCTGACCCTGAGTGTCCGGCCCCATGAGACTGTGGTTTTCTCGGCCCCTGGTGGTCCGAGGTCGTTCCCGCTGCACAGATACATGCGCCAGGGCCTCCTACAGACAATGCACTTTGATTTATTGCGCTATCTGTAATAGCACCCGAGATATCACCAGATATATATTGGATTTTCCCCTGACCCTGAGTGTCCGGCCCCATGAGACTGTGGTTTTCTCGGCCCCTGGTGGTCCGAGGTCGTTCCCGCTGCACAGATTCATGCGCCAGGGCCTCCTACAGACAATGCACTTTGATTTATTGCGCTATCTGTAATAGCACCCGGGATATCACCAGATATATATTGGATTTTCCCCTGACTCTGAGTTTCCGGCCCCATGAGACGGTGGTTTTCTCGGCCCCTGGTGGTCCGAGGTCGTTCCCGCTTCCCAGATTCATGCGCCAGGGCCTCCTCCAGACAATGCACTTTGATTTATTGCGCTATCTGTAATAGCACCCGACATATCACCAGATATATATTGGATTTTCCCCTGACCCTGAGTGTCCGGCCCCATGAGACTGTGGTTTTCTCGGCCCCTGGTGGTCCGAGGTCGTTCCCGTTGCACAGATTCATGCGTCAGGGCCTCCTGCAGATAATTCACTTTGGTTTATTGCGCTATCACTAATAGCACCCGAGACATCACCAGATATATATTGGATTTTCCCCTGACCCTGAGTGTCCGGCCCCATGAGATGGTGGTTTTCTCGGCCCCTGGTGGTCCGAGGTCGTTCCCGCTGCACAGATTCATGCGCCTGGGCCTCCTGCAGATAATTCACTTTGATTTATTTCGCTATCTGTAATAGGACCCGAGATATCACCAGATATGTATTGGATTTTCCCCAGACCCTGAGTGTCCGGCCGCATGAGACTGTAGTTTTCTCGGCCCCTGGTGGTCCGAGGTCGTTCCCGCTGCACAGATTCATGCGCCAGGGCCTCCTACAGACAATGCACTTTGATTTATTGCTCTATCTGTAACAGCACCCGAGATATCACCAGATATATATTGGATATTTCCCTCACCCTGAGTGTCCAGCCCCATCAGACGGTGGTTTTCTCGGCTCCTGGTGGACCGAGGTCGTTCCCGCTGCACAGATGCATGCGCCAGGGCCTCCTGCAGATAATTCACTTTGGTTTATTGCGCTATCTCTAATAGCACCCGAGATATCACCATATATATATTGGATTTTCCCCTGACCCTGAGTGTCCGGCCCCATGAGACTGTGGTTTTCTCGGCCCCTGGTCGTCCGAGGTCGTTCCCGCTGCACAGATTCATGCGCCAGGGCCTCCTACAAGTAATGCACTTTGATTTATTGCGCTATCTGTAATAGCACCCGAGATATCACCAGATATATATTGGATTTTTCCCTGACCCTGAGTGTCCGGCCCCATGAGACTGCGGTTTTCTCGGCCCCTGGTGGTCCGAGGTCGTTCCCGCTGCACACATTCATGCGCCAGCGCCTCCTGCAGATAATTCACTTTGGTTTATTTCGCTATCTGTAATAGGACCCGAGATATCACCAGATATATATTGGATTTCTCACTGACCCTAAGTGTCCGGCCCCCCGGGACGGTGGTTTTCTCGGCCCCTGGAGGTCCGAGGTCGTTCCCGCTGCACAGATGCATGCGCCAGGGCCTCCTGCAGATAATTCACTATGGTTTATTGCGCTATCTCTAATAGCACCCGAGATATCACCAGATATATATTGGATTTTCCCCTGACCCTGAGTGTCCGGCCCCATGAGACTGTGGTTTTCTCGGCCCCTGGTCGTCCGAGATCGTTCCCGCTGCACAGATTCATGCGCCAGGGCCTCCTACAAGTAATGCACTTTGATTTATTGCGCTATCTGTAATAGCACCCGAGATATCACCAGATATATATTGGATTTTCCCCTGACCCTGAGTGTCCGGCCCCATGAGACGGTGGTTGTCTCGCCCCTGGTGGTCCGAGGTCGTTCCCGCTGCACAGATTCATGCGCCAGTGCCTTCTACAGACAATGCACTTTGATTTATTGCGCTATCTGTAATAGCAGCCGAGATATCACCAGATATATATTGGATTTTTCACTGACCCTGAGTGTCCGGCCCCATGAGACGGTTGTTTTCTCGGCCCCTGGTGGTCCGAGGTCGTTCCCGCTGCACAGATTCGTGCGCCAGGGCCTCCTACAGACAATGCACTTTGATTTATTGCGCTATCTCTAATAGCACCCGAGATATCACCAGATATATATTGGATTTTTCACTGACCCTAAGTGTCCGGCCCCTCGGGACGGTGGTTTTCTCGGCCCCTGGTGGTCCGAGGTCGTTCCCGCTGCACAGATTCATGCGCCAGGGCCTCCTACAGATAACTCACTTTGGTTTATTGCGCTATCTATAATAGCACCCGAGATATCACCAGATATATATTGGATATTTCCCTCACCCTGAGTGTCCGGCCCCATGAGACGGTGGTTTTCTCGGCCCCTGGTGGTCCTAGGTCGTTCCCGCTGCACAGATGCATGCGCCAGGGCGTCCTGCAGATAATTCCCTTTGGCTTATTGCGCTATCTCTAATAGCACCCGAGATATCAAAAGATATATATTGGATTTTCCCCTGACCCTGAGTGGCCGGCCCCATGAGACGTTGGTCTTCTCGGCCCCTGGTGGTCCGAGGTCGTTCCCGCTGCACAGATTCATGCACCAGGGCCTCTTGCAGACAATTCACTTTGGTTTATTGCGCTATCACTAATAGCACCCGAGATATCACCAGATATATGCTGCATTTTTACATGACCTTGGGTGACGGATTCCGAATATCACTATTTTTCTCGGCCCCTGGTGGTCCGAGGTCGTTCCCGCTGCACAGATTCATGCGCCAGGGCCTCCTACAGACAATGCACTTTGATTTATTGCGCAATCTGTAATAGCACCCGAGATATCACCAGATATATGCTGCAATTTTACATGACCTTGGGTGACGGATTCCGAATATCACTAATTTTCTCGGCCCCTGGTGGTCCGAGGTCGTTCCCGCTGCACAGATACATGCGCCAGGGCCTCCTACAGACAATGCACTTTGGTTTATTGCGCTATCTCTAATAGCACCCGAGATATCACCAGATATATATTGGATTTTCCCCTGAACCTGAGTGTCCGGCCCCATGAGATGGTGGTTTTCTCGGCCCCTGGTGATCCGAGGTCGTCCCCGCTGCACAGATTCATGCACCAGGGCCTCTTGCAGACAATTCACTTTGGTTTATTGCGCTATCACTAATAGCACCCGAGATATCACCAGATATATATTGGATTTTTCACTGACCCTGAGTGTCCGGCCCCATGAGACGGTGGTTTTCTCGGCCCCTGGTGGTCCGAGGTCGTTCCCGTTGCACCGATTCATGCGCCAGGGCCTCCTGCAGATAATTCACTTTGGCTTATTGCGCTATCTCTAATAGCACCCGAGATATCACCAGATATATATTGGATTTTGCCCTGACCCTGAGTGTCCGGCCCCATGAGACTGTGGTTTTCTCGGCCCCTGGTGGTCCGAGGTCGTTCCCGTTGCACAGATTCATGCGCCAGGGCCTCCTGCAGATAATTCACTTCGGTTTATTGCGCTATCTCTAATAGCACCCGAGATATCACCAGATATATATTGGATTTTCCCCTGACCCTGAGTGTCCGGCCCCATGAGACTGTGGTTTTTTCGGACCCTGGTGGTCCGAGGTCGTTCCCGCTGCACAGATTCAGGCGCCAGGGCCTCCTGCAGATAACTCACTTGGTTTATTGCGCTATCTCTAATAGCACCCGAGATATCACCAGATATATATTGGATATTTTCCTCACCCTGAGTGTCCAGCCCCATGAGATGGTGGTTTTCTCGGCCCCTGGTGGTCCGAGGTCGTTCCCGTTGCACAGATTCATGCGCCAGGGCCTCCTGCAGATAATTCACTTTGATTTATTGCGCTATCTGTAATAGCACCCGAGATATCACCAGATATATATTGGATATTTCACTGACCCTAAGTGTCCGGCCCCTGGGGACGGTGGTTTTCTCGGCCCCTGGTGGTCCGAGGTCGTTCCCGCTGCACAGATTCATGCGCCAGGGCCTCCTACAGATAACTCACTTTGGTTTGTTGCGCCATCTGTAATAGCACCCGAGATATCACCAGATATGTATTGGATTTTCCCCTGACCCTGAGTGTCTTGCCCCATGAGACTGTGGTTTTCTCGGCCCCTGGTGGTCCGAGGTCGTTCCCGCTGCACAGATTCAGGCGCCAGGGCCTCCTGCAGATAACTCACTTGGTTTATTGCGCTATCTCTAATAGCACCCGAGATATCACCAGATATATATTGGATATTTCCCTCACCCTGAGTGTCCAGCCCCATGAGACGGTGGTTTTCTCGGCCCCTGGTGGTCCGAGGTCGTTCCCGCTGCCCAGATTCAGTCGCCAGGGCCTCCAACAGACAATGCACTTTGATTTATTGCGGTATCTCTAATAGCACCCTAGATATCACCAGATATATATTGGGTTTTTCCCTGACCCTTACAGTCCGGCCCCATGAGACGGTGATTTTCTCGGCCCCTGGTGGTCCGAGGTCTATCCCGCTGCACAGATTCATGCGCCAGGGCCTCCTACAGACAATGCACTTTGATTTATTTCGCTATCTGTAATAGGACCCGAGATATCACCAGATATATATTGGATTTTCCCCTGACCCTGAGTGTCCGGCCCCATGAGACTGTGGTTTTTTCGGACCCTGGTGGTCCGAGGTCGTTCCCGCTGCACAGATTCAGGCGCCAGGGCCTCCTGCAGATAACTCACTTGGTTTATTGCGCTATCTCTAATAGCACCCGAGATATCACCAGATATATATTGGATTTTCCACTGACCCTGAGTGTCCGGCCCCATGAGACGGTGGTCTTCTCGGCCCCTGGTGGTCCGAGGTCGTTCCCGCTGCCCAGATTCATGCGCCAGGGCCTCCTGCAGATAATTCAGTTTCGTTTATTGCGCTATCTCTAATAGCACCCGAGATATCACCACATATATATTGGATTTTTCCCTTACCCTGAGTGTCCGGCCCCATGAGACGGTGGTTTTCTCGGCCCCTGGTGGTCCTAGGTCGTTCCCGCTGCACAGATGCATGCGCCAGGGCGTCCTGCAGATAATTCCCTTTGGCTTATTGCGCTATCTCTAATAGCACCCGAGATATCACCAGATATATATTGGATTTTCCCCTGACCCTGAGTGGCCGGCCCCATGAGACGGTGGTCTTCTCGGCCCCTGGTGGTCCGAGGTCGTTCCCGCTGCCCAGATTCATGCGCCACGGCCTCCTACTGACAATGCACTTTGATTTATTGCGCTATCTGTAATAGCACCCGAGATATCACCAGATATATATTGGATATTTCCCTCACCCTGAGTGTCCAGCCCCATGAGACGGTGGTTTTCTCGGCCCCTGGTGGACCGAGGTCGTTCCCGCTGCACAGATTCATGCGCCAGGGCCTCCTGCAGATAATTCACTTTGGTTTATTGCGCTATCTCTAATAGCGCCCGAGATATCACCAGATATGTATTAGATTTTTCCCTGACCCTGAGTGTCCGGCCCCATGAGACTGCGATTTTCTCGGCCCCTGGTGGTCCGAGGTCGTTCCCGCTGCACACATTCATGCGCCAGGGCCTCCTGCAGATAATACACTTTGGTTTATTGCGCTATCTCCAATAGCACCCGAGATATCACCAGATATATATTGCATTTTCCCCAGACCCTGAGTGTCCGGCCGCATGAGACTGTAGTTTTCTCGGTCCCTGGTGGTCCGAGGTCGTTCCCGCTGCACAGATTCATGCGACAGGGCCTCCTGCAGATAATTCACTTTGGTTTATTGCGCTATCTCTAACAGCACCCAAGATATCACCAGATATATATTGGATTTTGCCCTGACCCTGAGTGTCCGGCCCCATGAGACGGTGGTTTTCTCGGCCCCTGGTGGTCCGAGGTCGATCCCGCTGCACAGATTCATGCGCCAGGGCCTCCTACAGACAATGCACTTTGATTTACTTCCCTATCTGTAATAGGACCCGAGATATCACCAGATATATATTGGATTTTCCGCAGACCCTGAGTGTCCGGCCGCATGAGACTGTAGTTTTCTCGGCCCCTGGTGGTCCGAGGTCGTTCCCGCTGCACACATTCATGCGCCAGGGCCTCCTACAGACAATGCACTTTGATTTATTGCGCTATCTGTAATAGCACCCGAGATATCACCACATATATATTGGATTTTTCCCTGACCCAGAGTGTCCGGCCCCATGAGACTGTGGTTTTCTCGGCCCCTGGTGGTCCGAGGTCGTTCCCGTTGCACAGATGCATGCGCCAGGGCCTCCTGCAGATAATTCCCTTTGGCATATTGCGCTATCTCTAATAGCACCCGAGATATCACCAGATATATATTGGATTTTCCACTGACCCTGAGTGTCCGGCCCCATGAGACGGTGGTCTTCTAGGCCCCTGGTGGTCCGAGGTCGTTCCCGCTGCCCAGATTAATGCGCCACGGCCTCCTACTGACAATGCACTTTGATTTATTGCGCTATCTGTAATAGCACCCGAGACATCACAAGATATATATTGGATATTTCCCTCACCCTGAGTGTCCGGCCCCATGAGACTGCGGTTTTCTCGGCCCCTGGTGGTCCGAGGTCGTTCCCGCTGCACACATTCATGCGCCAGGGCCTCCTGCAGATAATTCACTTTGGTTTATTGCGCTATCTCTAATAGCACCCGAGATATCACCAGATATATATTGGATTTTTCCCTTACCCTGAGTGTCCGGCCCCATGAGACGGTGGTTTTCTCGGCCCCTGGCGGTCCGAGGTCGTTCCCGCTGCACAGATGCATACGCCAGGGCCTCCTGCAGATAATTCACTTTCGGTTATTGCGCTATCTCTAATAGCACCCAAGATATCACCAGATATAGATTGGATTTTTCCCTGACCCTGAGTGTCCGGCCCCATGAGACTGTGGTTTTTTCGGCCCCTGGTGGTCCGAGGTCGTTCCCGTTGCACAGATTCATGCGCTAGGGCCTCCTGCAGATAATTCACTTTGATTTATTGCGCTATCTGTAACAGCACCCGAGATATCACCAGATATATATTGGATTTTTCACTGACCCTAAGTGTCCGGCCCCTCGGGACGCTGGTTTTCTCGGCCCCTGGTGGTCCGAGGTCGTTCCCGCTGCACAGATTCATGCGCCAGGGCCTCCTGCAGATAATTCACTTTCGTTTATTGCGCTATCTCTAATAGCACCAGAGATATCACCAGATATATATTGGATTTTCCCCTGACTCTGAGTGTCCGGCCCCATGAGACGGAGGTTTTCTCGGCCCCTGGTGGTCCGAGGTCGTTCCCGCTTCCCAGATTCATGCGCCAGGGCCTCCTGCAGATAATTCACATTGGTTTATTGCGCTATCTCTAATAGCGCCCGAGATATCACCAGATATATATTGGATTTTCCCCTGACTCTGGGTGTCCGGCCCCATGAAACGGTGGTTTTCTCGGCCCCTGGTGGTCCGAGGTCGTTCCCGCTGCACTGATTCATGCGCCAGGGCCTCCTGCAGATAATTCACTTTTGTTTATTGCGCTATCTCTAATAGCACCCGAAATATCACCAGATATATATTGGATTTTCCCCTGACCCTGAGTGTCCGGCCCCATGAGACGGTGGTTTTCTCGGCCCCTGGTGGTTCGAGGTCGTTCCCGCTGCACAGATTCATGCGCCAGGGCCTCCTACAGACAATGCACTTTGATTTATTTCGCTATCTGTAATAGGACCCGAGATATCACCAGATATATATTGGATTTTCCCCAGACCCTGAGTGTCCGGCCGCATGAGACGGTGGATGTCTCGGCCCCTGGAGGTCCGAGGTCGTTCCCGCTGCACAGATTCATGCGCCAGGGCCTCCTGCAGATAATTCACTTTGGTTTATTGCGCTATCTCTAATAGCACCCAAGACATCACCAGATATATATTGGATTTTTCACTGACCCTGAGTGTCCGGCCCCATGAGACTGTGGTTTTCTCGGCCCCTGGTGGTCCGAGGTCGTTCCCGCTGCACAGATTCATGCACCAGGGCCTCTTGCAGACAAATAACTTTGGTTTATTGCGGTATCACTAATAGCACCCGAGATATCACCAGATATATATTGGATTTTCCCCTGACCCTGAGTGTCCGGCCCCATGTGACTGTGGTTTTTTCGGCCCCTGGTGGTCCGAGGTCGTTCCCGCTGCACAGATTCAGGCGCCAGGGCCTCCTGCAGATAACTCACTTGGTTTCTTGCGCTATCTCTAGTAGCATCCGAGATATCACCAGATATATATTGGATTTTCCCCTGACCCTGAGTGTCCGGCCCCATGAGACGGTGGTTTTCTCCGCCCCTAGCGGTCCGAGGTCGTTCCCGCTGCACAGATTCATGCGCCAGGGCCTCCTACAGACAATGCACTTTGATTTATTGCGCTATCTGTAATAGCACCCGAGATATCACCAGATATATATTGGCTATTTCCCTCACCCTGAGTGGCCGGCCCCATGAGACGGTGGTTTTCTCGGCCCCTGGTGGACCGAAGTCGTTCCCGCTGCTCAGATTCATGCGCCAGGGCCTCCTGCAGATAATTCACTTTGATTTATTTCCCTATCTGTAATAGGACCCGAGATATCACCAGATATATATTGGATTTTCCGCAGACCCTGAGTGTCCGGCCGCATGAGACTGTAGTTTTCTCGGCCCCTGGTGGTCCGAGGTCGTTCCCGCTGCACAAATTCATGCGCCAGGGCCTCCTACAGACAATGCACTTTGATTTATTGCGCTATCTGTAATAGCACCCGAGATATCACCACATATATATTGGATTTTTACCTGACCCAGAGTGTCCGGCCCCATGAGACTGTGGTTTTCTCGGCCCCTGGTGGTCCGAGGTCGTTCCCGTTGCACAGATGCATGCGCCAGGGCCTCCTGCAGATAATTCCCTTTGGCTTATTGCGCTATCTCTAATAGCACCCGAGATATCACCAGATATATATTGGATTTTCCACTGACCCTGAGTGTCCGGCCCCATGAGACGGTGGTCTTCTAGGCCCCTGGTGGTCCGAGGTCGTTCCCGCTGCCCAGATTAATGCGCCACGGCCTCCTACTGACAATGCACTTTGATTTATTGCGCTATCTGTAATAGCACCCGAGACATCAAAAGATATATATTGGATATTTCCCTCACCCTGAGTGTCCGGCCCCATGAGACTGCGGTTTTCTCGGCCCCTGGTGGTCCGAGGTCGTTCCCGCTGCACAGATTCATGCGCGAGGGCCTCCTACAGATAACTCACTTTGATTTATTGCGCTATCTATAATAGCACCCGAGATATCACCAGATATATATTGCATTTTTCCCTTACCCTGAGTGTCCGGCCCCATGAGACGGTGGTTTTCTCGGCCCCTGGCGGTCCGAGGTCGTTCCCGCTGCCCAGATGCATACGCCAGGGCCTCCTGCAGATAATTCACTTTCGGTTATTGCGCTATCTCTAATAGCACCCGAGATATCACCGGATATATATTGGATTTTTCCCTTACCCTGAGTGTCCGGCCCCATGAGACGGTGGTTTTCTCGGCCCCTGGTGGTCCTAGGTCGTTCCCGCTGCACAGATGCATGCGCCAGGGCCTCCTGCAGATAATTCCCTTTGGCTTATTGCGCTATCTCTAATAGCACCCAAGAGATCACCAGATATATATAGGATTTTTCCCTGACCCTGACTGTCCGGCCCCATGAGACGGTGATTTTCTCGGCCCCTACGGGTCCGAGGTCGTTCCCGCTGCACAGGTTCATGCGCCAGGGCCTCCTGCAGATAATTCACTTTGGTTTATTGCGCTATCTCTAACAGCACCCAAGATATCACCAGATATAGATTGGATTTTTCCCTGACCCTGAGTGTCCGGCCCCATGAGACTGTGGTTTTTTCGGCCCCTGGTGGTCCGAGGTCGTTCCCGTTGCACAGATTCATGCGCCAGGGCCTCCTGCAGATAATTCACTTTGATTTATTGCGCTATCTGTAACAGCACCCGAGATATCACCGGATATATATTGGATTTTTCACTGACCCTAAGTGTCCGGCCCCTCGGGACGCTGATTTTCTCGGCCCCTGGTGGTCCGAGGTCGTTCCCGCTGCACAGATTCATGCGCCAGGGCCTCCTGCAGATAATTCACTTTCGTTTATTGCTCTATCTCTAATAGCACCAGAGATATCACCAGATATATATTGGATTTTCCCCTGACTCTGAGTGTCCGGCCCCATGAGACGGAGGTTTTCTCGGCCCCTGGTGGTCCGAGGTCGTTCCCGCTTCCCAGATTCATGCGCCAGGGCCTCCTGCAGATAATTCACATTGGTTTATTGCGCTATCTCTAATAGCACCCGAGATATCACCAGATATATATTGGATTTTCCCCTGACTCTGGGTGTCCGGCCCCATGAAACGGTGGTTTTCTCGGCCCCTGGTGGTCCGAGGTCGTTCCCGCTACACTGATTCATGCGCCAGGGCCTCCTGCAGATAATTCACTTTCGTTTATTGCGCTATCTCTAATAGCACCCGAAATATCACCAGATATATATTGGATTTTCCCCTGACCCTGAGTGTCCGGCCCCATGAGACGGTGGTTTTCTCGGCCCCTGGTGGTTCGAGGTCGTTCCCGCTGCACAGATTCATGCGCCAGGGCCTCCTACAGACAATGCACTTTGATTTATTTCGCTATCTGTAATAGGACCCGAGATATCACCAGATATATATTGGATTTTCCCCAGACCCTGAGTGTCCGGCCGCATGAGACGGTGGATGTCTCGGCCCCTGGAGGTCCGAGGTCGTTCCCGCTGCACAGATTCATGCGCCAGGGCCTCCTGCAGATAATTCA
The DNA here is from genome assembly GCF_051020985.1 of Nomia melanderi. Lineage (NCBI taxonomy): Eukaryota > Metazoa > Arthropoda > Insecta > Hymenoptera > Halictidae > Nomia > Nomia melanderi. Next base: position 510,302 of record NW_027475142.1, read on the forward strand.
CTTTGGTTTATTGCGCTATCTCTAATAGCACCCAAGACATCACCAGATATATATTGGATTTTTCACTGACCCTGAGTGTCCGGCCCCATGAGACTGTGGTTTTCTCGGCCCCTGGTGGTCCGAGGTCGTTCCCGCTGCACAGATTCATGCACCAGGGCCTCTTGCTGACAAATCACTTTGGTTTATTGCGGTATCACTAATAGCACCCGAGATATCACCAGATATATATTGGATTTTCCCCTGACCCTGAGTGTCCGGCCCCATGTGACTGTGGTTTTTTCGGCCCCTGGTGGTCCGAGGTCGTTCCCGCTGCACAGATTCAGGCGCCAGGGCCTCCTGCAGATAATTCACTTTGATTTATTTCCCTATCTGTAATAGGACCCGAGATATCACCAGATATATATTGGATTTTCCGCAGACCCTGAGTGTCCGGCCGCATGAGACTGTAGTTTTCTCGGCCCCTGTTGGTCCGAGGTCGTTCCCGCTGCACAGATTCATGCGCCAGGGCCTCCTGCAGATAATTCACTTTCGGTTATTGCGCTATCTCTAATAGCACCCGAGATATCACCGGATATATATTGGATTTTTCCCTTACCCTGAGTGTCCGGCCCCATGAGACGGTGGTTTTCTCGGCCCCTGGCGGTCCGAGGTCGTTCCCGCTGCACAGATGCATGCGCCAGGGCCTCCTGCAGATAATTCACTTTCGGTTATTGCGCTATCTCTAATAGCACCCGAGATATCACCGGATATATATTGGATTTTTCCCTTACCCTGAGTGTCCGGCCCCATGAGACGGTGGTTTTCTCGGCCCCTGGTGGTCCTAGGTCGTTCCCGCTGCACAGATGCATGCGCCAGGGCCTCCTGCAGATAATTCCCTTTGGCTTATTGCGCTATCTCTAATCGCACCCGAGATATCACCAGATATATATTGGATTTTCCACTGACCCTGAGTGTCCGGCCCCATGAGACGGTGGTCTTCTCGGCCCCTGGTGGTCCGAATGTCGTTCCCGCTGCCCAGATTCATGCGCCAGGGCCTCCTACAGACAATGCACTTTGATTTATTGCGCTATCTCTAACAGCACCCAAGATATCACCAGATATATATTGGATTTTCCCCTCACCCTGAGTGTCCGGCCCCATGGGACTGTGGTTTTCTCGGCCCCTGGTGGTCCGAGGTCGTTCCCGCTGCACAGATTCATGCGCCAGGGCCTCCTACAGACAATGCACTTTGATTTATTGCGCTATCTCTAATAGCACCCAAGATATCACCAGATATATATAGGATTTTTCCCTGACCCTGACTGTCCGGCCCCATGAGACGGTGATTTTCTCGGCCCCTACGGGTCCGAGGTCGTTCCCGCTGCACTGATTCATGCGCCAGGGCCTCCTGCAGATAATTCACTTTGGTTTATTGCGCTATCTCTAACAGCACCCAAGATATCACCAGATATAGATTGGATTTTTCCCTGACCCTGAGTGTCCGGCCCCATGAGACTGTGGTTTTTTCGGCCCCTGGTGGTCCGAGGTCGTTCCCGTTGCACAGATTCATGCGCCAGGGCCTCCTGCAGATAATTCACTTTGATTTATTGCGCTATCTGTAATAGCACCCGAGATATCACCAGATATATATTGGATATTTACCTCACCCTGAGTGTCCAGCCCCATGAGACGGTGGTTTTCTCGGCCCCTGGTGGTCCGAGGTCGTTTCCGCTGCACAGATTCATGCGCCAGGGCCTCCTGCAGATAATTCACTTTGGTTTATTGCGCTATCTCTAATAGCACCCGAGATATCACCAGGTATATATTGGATTTTCCCCTGTCCCTGAGTGTCCGTCCCCATGAGACGGTGGTTTTCTCGGCCCCTGGTGGACCGAGGTCGTTCCCGCTGCACAGATGCATGCGCCAGGACCTCCTGCAGATAATTCACTTTGGTTTATTGCGCTTTCTCTAATAGCACCCGAGATATCACCAGATATATATTGAATTTTCCCCTGACCCTCAGTGTCCGGTCCCATGTGACTGTGGTTTTCTCGGCCCCTGGTGGTCCGAGGTCGTTCCCGCTGCACATATGCATGCGCCAGGGCCTCCTGCAGATAATTCACTTTGGTTTATTCGCGATCTCTAATAGCACCCGAGATATCACCAGATATATATTGGATTTTCCCCTGAGCCTGAGTGTCCGGCCCCATGAGACGGTGGTTTTCTCGGCGCCTGGTGGTCCGAGGTCGCTCCCGCTGCACAGATGCATGCGCCAGGGCCTCCTGCAGATAATTCACTTTGGTTTATTGCGCTATCTCTAATAGCACCCGAGATATCACCAGATATATATTGGATTATTCCCTGTCCCTGAGTGTCCGGCCCCATGAGACGGTGGTTTTCTCGGCCCCTGGTGGTCCGAGGTCGTTCGAGCTGCACAGATTCATGCGCCAGGGCCTCCTACAGACAATGCACTTTGATTTATTGCGCTATCTGTAATAGCACCCGAGATATCACCAGATATATACTGGATTTTTCCCTGACCCTGAGTGTCGGGCCCCATGAGACGGTGGTTTTCTCGGCCCTTGGTGGTCCGAGGTCGTTCCCGCTGGCCAGATTCATGCGCCAGGGCCTCCTACAGACAATGCACTTTGATTTATTGCGCTATCTGTAATAGCACCCGAGATATCACCAGATATATATTGGATTTTCCCCTGACCCTGAGTGTCCGGCCCCATGTGACTGTGGTTTTCTGGGCGCATGGTCTTCCGAGGTCGTCCGAGCTGCACAGATTCATGCGCCAGGGCCTCCTACAGACAATGCACTTTGATTTATTGTGCTATCTGTAATAGTACCCGAGATATCACCAGATATATATTGGATTTTTCCCTGACCCTGAGTGTCCGACCCCATGAGACTGTGGTTTTCTCTGCCGATGTTGGTCCGAGGTCGTTCCCGCTGCACAGATTCATGCGCCAGGGCCTCCTACAGACAATGCACTTTGATTTATTGCGCTATCTCTAATAGCACCCGAGATATAACCAGATATATATTGGATTTTCCCCTGACCCTGAGTGTCCGGCCCCATGAGACTGTGGTTTTCTCGTCCCCTGGTTGTCCGAGGTCGTTCCCACTGCACAGATTCAGGCGCCAGGGCCTCCTACAAACAATGCACTTTGATTTATTGCGCTATCTGTAATAGCACCCGAGATATCACCAGATATATATTGGATTTTTCACTGACCCTAAGTGTCCGGCGCCTCGGGACGGTGGTTTTCTCGGCCCCTGGTGGTCCGAGGTCGTTCCCGCTGCACAGATTCATGCGCCAGTGCCTCCTGCAGATAATTCACTTTGGTTTACTGCGCTATCTCTAATAGTACCCGAGATATCACCAGATATATATTGGATTTTTCCCTGACCCTGAGTGTCCGGCCCCATGAGACGGTGGTTTTTTCGGCCCCTCGTGGTCCGAGGTCGTTCCCGTTGCACAGATTCATGCGCCAGGGCCTCCTGCAGATAATTCACTTTAATTTATTGCGCTATCTGTAATAGCACCCGAGATATCACCAGATATATATTGGATTTTTCACTGACCCTAAGTGTCCGGCCCCATGAGACTGTGGTTTTCTCGTCCCCTGGTTGTCCAAGGTCGTTCCCACTGCACAGATTCAGGCGCCAGGGCCTCCTGCAGATAATTCACTTTGATTTATTACGCTATCTGTAATAGCACCCGAGATATCACCAGATATATATTGGATTTTCCCCTGACCCTGAGTGTCCGGCCCCATGAGACTGTGGTTTACTCCGCCCCTGGTGGTCCGAGGTCGTTGCCGTTGCACAGATTCATGCGCCAGTGCCTCCTGCAGATAATTCACTTTGGTTTAATGCGCTATCTGTAATAGCACCCGAGATATCACCAGATATATATTGGATTTTTCACTGACCCTGAGTGTCCGGCCCCATGAGACTGCGGCTTTCTCGGCCTCTGGTGGTCCGAGGTCGTTCCCGCTGCACAGATTCATGCGCCAGGGCCTCCTACAGACAATGCACTTTGATTTATTGCGCTATCTGTAATAGCACCAGAGATATCACCAGATATATATTGGATTTTACCCTGACCCTGAGTGTCCGGCCCCATGAGACGGTGGTTGTCTCGGCCCCTGGAGGTCCGAGGTCGTTCCCGCTGCACAGATTCATGCGCCAGGGCCTCCTGCAGATAATTCACTTTGGTTTATTGCGCTATCTCTAATAGCACTCAAGATATCGCCAGATATATATTGGATTTTTCCAAGACCCTGAGTGTCCGGCCCCTCGGGACGGTGGTTTTCTCGGCCCCTGGTGGTCCGAGGCCGTTCCCGCTGCACAGATTCGTGCGCCAGGGCCTCCTACAGACAATGCACTTTGATTTATTACGCTATCTGTAATAGCACCCGAGATATCACCAGATATATATTGGATTTTCCCCTGACCCTGAGTGTCCGGCCCCATGAGACTGTGGTTTACTCGGCCCCTGGTGGTCCGAGGTCGTTGCCGTTGCACAGATTCATGCGCCAGTGCCTCCTGCAGATAATTCACTTTGGTTTAATGCGCTATCTGTAATAGCACCCGAGATATCACCAGATATATATTGGATTTTTCACTGACCCTGAGTGTCCGGCCCCATGAGACGGTGGTTTTCTCGGCCCCTGGTGGTCCGAGGTCGTTCCCGCTGCACAGATTCATGCGCCAGGGCCTCCTACAGACAATGCACTTTGGTTTAATGCGCTATCTGTAATAGCACCCGAGATATCACCAGATATATATTGGATTTTTCACTGACCCTGAGTGTCCGGCCCCATGAGACGGTGGTTTTCTCGGCCCCTGGTGGTCCGAGGTCGTTCCCGCTGTACAGATTCATGCGCCAGGGCCTCCTACAGACAATGCACTTTGATTTATTGCGCTATATGTAATAGCACCCGAGATATCACCAGATATATATTGGATTTTACCCTGACCCTGAGTGTCCGGCCCCATGAGACGGTGGTTGTCTCGGCCCCTGGTGGTCGGAGGTTGTTCCCGCTGCACAGATTCATGCGCCAGGGCCTCCTACAGACGAAGCACTTTGATTTATTGCGCTATCTGTAATAGCACCCGAGATATCACCACATATATATTGGATTTTTCACTGACCCTGAGTGTCCGGCCCCATGAGACGGTGGTTTTCTCGGCCCCTGGTGGTCCGAGGTCGTTCCCGCTGTACAGATTCATGCGCCAGGGCCTCCTACAGACAATGCACTTTGATTTATTGCGCTATATGTAATAGCACCCGAGATATCACCAGATATATATTGGATTTTACCCTGACCCTGAGTGTCCGGCCCCATGAGACGGTGGTTGTCTCGGCCCCTGGTGGTCCGAGGTTGTTCCCGCTGCACAGATTCATGCGCCAGGGCCTCCTACAGACGAAGCACTTTGATTTATTGCGCTATCTGTAATAGCACCCGAGATATCACCACATATATATTGGATTTTTCACTGACCCTGAGTGTCCGGCCCCATGAGACTGTGGTTTACTCGGCCCCTGGTGGTCCGAGGTCGTTGCCGTTGCACAGATTCATGCGCCAGGGCCTCCTGCAGATAATTCACTTTGGTTTATTGCGCTATCTCTAATAGCACCCGAGATATCACCAGATATATATTGGATTTTCCCCTGACCGTGAGTGTCCGGCCGCATGAGACTGCGGCTTTCTCGGCCTCTGGTGGTCCGAGGTCGTTCCCGCTGCACAGATTCATGCGCCAGGGCCTCCTACAGACGAAGCACTTTGATTTATTGCGCTATCTGTAATAGCACCGGAGATATCACCAGATATATATTAGATTTTCCCCTGACCCTGAGTGTCCGGCCCCATGAGACTGCGGCTTTCTCGGCCTCTGGTGGTCCGAGGTCGTTCCCGCTGCACAGATTCATGCGCCAGGGCCTCCTACAGACAATGCACTTTGATTTATTGCGCTATCTGTAATAGCACCAGAGATATCACCAGATATATATTGGATTTTACCCTGACCCTGAGTGTCCGGCCCCATGAGACGGTGGTTGTCTCGGCCCCTGGAGGTCCGAGGTCGTTCCCGCTGCACAGATTCATGCGCCAGGGCCTCCTACAGACAATGCACTTGGTTTATTGCGCTACCTCTAATAGCACCCGAGATATCACCAGATATATATTGGATTTTCCCCTGACCGTGAGTGTCCGGCCGCATGAGACTGTAGTTTTCTCGGCCCCTGGTGGTCTGAGGTCGTTCCCGCTGCACAGATTCATGCGCCAGGGCCTCCTACAGACAATGCACTTTGATTTATTGCGCTATCTGTAATAGCACCCGAGATATCACCAGATATATATTGGATATTTCCCTCACCCTGAGTGTCCAGCCCCATGAGACGGTGGTTTTCTCGGCCCCTGGTGGACCGAGGTCGTTCCCGCTGCACAGATTCATGCGCCAGGGCCTCCTGCAGATAATTGACTTTGATTTATTTCCCTATCTGTAATAGGACCCGAGATATCACCAGATATATATTGGATTTTCCGCAGACCCTGAGTGTCCGGCCGCATGAGACTGTAGTTTTCTCGGCCCCTGGTGGTCCGAGGTCGTTCCCGCTGCACAAATTCATGCGCCAGGGCCTCCTACAGACAATGCACTTTGGTTTATTGCGCTATCTCTAATAGCACCCGAGATATCACCAGATATATATTGGAATTTCCCCTGACTCTGGGTGTCCGGCCCCATGAAACGGTGGTTTTCTCGGCCCCTGGTTGTCCGAGGTCGTTCCCGCTGCACTGATTCATGCGCCAGTGCCTGCTGCAGATAATTCACTTTCGTTTATTGCGCTATCTCTAATAGCACCCGAGATATCACCAGATATATATTGGAATTTCCCCTGACTCTGGGTGTCCGGCCCCATGAAACGGTGGTTTTCTCGGCCCCTGGTTGTCCGAGGTCGTTCCCGCTGCACTGATTCATGCGCCAGTGCCTCCTGCAGATAATTCACTTTCGTTTATTGCGCTATCTCTAATAGCACCCGAAATATCACCAGATATATATTGGATTTTCCCCTGACCCTGAGTGTCCGGCCCCATGAACGGTGGTTTTCTCGGCCCCTGGTGGTCCGAGGTCGTTCCCGCTGCACAGATTCATGCGCCAGGGCCCCCTACAGACAATGCACTTTGATTTATTTCGCTATCTGTAATAGGACCCGAGATATCACCAGATATATATTGGATTTTCCCCAGACCCTGAGTGTCCGGCCGCATGAGACGGTGGATGTCTCGGCCCCTGGAGGTCCGAGGTCGTTCCCGCTGCACAGATTCATGCGCCAGGGCCTCCTGCAGATAATTCACTTTGGTTTATTGCGCTATCTCTAATAGCACCCAAGACATCAGCAGATATATATTGGATTTTTCACTGACCCTGAGTGTCCGGCCCCATGAGACTGTGGTTTTCTCGGCCCCTGGTGGTCCGAGGTCGTTCCCGCTGCACAGATTCATGCACCAGGGCCTCTTGCAGACAAATCACTTTGGTTTATTGCGGTATCACTAATAGCACCCGAGATATCACCAGATATATATTGGATTTTCCCCTGACCCTGAGTGTCCGGCCCCATGTGACTGTGGTTTTTTCGGCCCCTGGTGGTTCGAGGTCGTTCCCGCTGCACAGATTCAGGCGCCAGGGCCTCCTGCAGATAACTCACTTGGTTTCTTGCGCTATCTCTAGTAGCATCCGAGATATCACCAGATATATATTGGATTTTCCCCTGACCCTGAGTGTCCGGCCCCATGAGACGGTGGTTTTCTCCGCCCCTAGCGGTCCGAGGTCGTTCCCGCTGCACAGATTCATGCGCCAGGGCCTCCTACAGACAATGCACTTTGATTTATTGCGCTATCTGTAATAGCACCCGAGATATCACCAGATATATATTGGATATTTCCCTCACCCTGAGTGCCCAGCCCCATCAGACGGTGGTTTTCTCGGCCCCTGCTGGACCGAAGTCGTTCCCGCTGCTCAGATTCATGCGCCAGGGCCTCCTGCAGATAATTCACTTTGATTTATTTCCCTATCTGTAATAGGACCCGAGATATCACCAGATATATATTGGATTTTCCGCAGACCCTGAGTGTCCGGCCGCATGAGATTGTAGTTTTCTCGGCCCCTGTTGGTCCGAGGTCGTTCCCGCTGCACAAATTCATGCGCCAGGGCCTCCTACAGACAATGCACTTTGATTTATTGCGCTATCTGTAATAGCACCCGAGATATCACCACATATATATTGGATTTTTCCCTGACCCAGAGTGTCCGGCCCCATGAGACTGTGGTGTTCTCGGCCCCTGGTGGTCCGAGGTCGTTCCCGTTGCACAGATTCATGCGCCAGGGCCTCCTGCAGATAATTCACTTTGGTTTATTGCGCTATCTCTAGTAGCACCCGAGATATCACCAGATATATATTGGATTTTCCCCTCACCCTGAGTGTCCGGCCCCATGGGACTGTGGTTTTCTCGGCCCCTGGTGGTCCGAGGTCGTTCCCGCTGCACAGATTCATGCGCCAGGGCCTCCTACAGACAATGCACTTTGATTTATTGCGCTATCTCTAACAGCACCCAAGATATCACCAGATATATATTGGATTTTCCCCTCACCCTGAGTGTCCGGCCCCATGGGACTGTGGTTTTCTCGGCCCCTGGTGGTCCGAGGTCGTTCCCGCTGCACAGATTCATGCGCCAGGGCCTCCTACAGACAATGCACTTTGATTTATTGCGCTATCTCTAATAGCACCCGAGATATCACCAGATATATATTGGATTTTCCCCTCACCCTGAGTGTCCGGCCCCATGGGACTGTGGTTTTCTCGGCCCCTGGTGGTCCGAGGTCGTTCCCGCTGCACAGATTCATGCGCCAGGGCCTCCTACAGACAATGCACTTTGATTTATTGCGCTATCTCTAACAGCACCCAAGATATCACCAGATATATATTGGATTTTTCCCTGACCCTGAGTGTCCGGCCCCATGAGACTGTGGTTTTTTCGGCCCCTGGTGGTCCGAGGTCGTTCCCGTTGCACAGATTCATGCGCCAGGGCCTCCTGCAGATAATTCACTTTGATTTATTGCGCTATCTGTAATAGCACCCGAGATATCACCAGATATATATTGGATTTTTCACTGACCCTGAGTGTCCGACCCCATTTGACTGTGGTTGTCTCGGCCCCTGGTGGTCCGAGGTCGTTCCCGCTGCACAGATTCATGCGCCAGGGCCTCCTACAGACAATGCACTTTGATTTATTGCGCTATCTCTAATAGCACCCGAAATATCACCAGATATATATTGGATTTTCCCCTGACCCTGAGTGTCCGGCCCCATGAGACGGTGGTTTTCTCGGCCCCTGGTGGTCCGAGGTCGTTCCCGCTGCCCAGATTCATGCGCCACGGCCTCCTACTGACAATGCACTTTGATTTATTGCGCTATCTGTAATAGCACACGAGATATCACCAGATATATATTGGATATTTACCTCACCCTGAGTGTCCAGCCCCATGAGACGGTGGTTTTCTCGGCCCCTGGTGGTCCGAGGTCGTTCCCGTTGCACAGATTCATGCGCCAGGGCCTCCTGCAGATAATTCACTTTGATTTATTGCGCTATCTGTAATAGCACCCGAGATATCACCAGATATATATTGGATTTTTCCCTGTCCCTGAGTGTCCGGCCCCATGAGACGGTGGTTTTCTCGGCTCCTGGTGGTCCGAGGTCGTTCCCGCTGCACAGATTCATGCGCCAGGGCCTCCTGCAGATAATTCACTTTCGTTTATTGCGCTATCTCTAATAGCACCAGAGATATCACCAGATATATATTGGATTTTCCCCTGACTCTGAGTGTCCGGCCCCATGAGACGGTGGTTTTCTCGGCCCCTGGTGGTCCGAGGTCGTTCCCGCTTCCCAGATTCATGCGCCAGGGCCTCCTGCAGATAATTCACATTGGTTTATTGCGCTATCTCTAATAGCACCCGAGATATCACCAGATATATATTGGATTTTCCCCTGACTCTGGGTGTCCGGCCCCATGAAACGGTGGTTTTCTCGGCCCCTGGTGGTCCGAGGTCGTTCCCGCTGCACTGATTCATGCGCCAGGGCCTCCTGCAGATAATTCACTTTCGTTTATTGCGCTATCTCTAATAGCACCCGAAATATCACCAGATATATATTGGATTTTCCCCTGACCCTGAGTGTCCGGCCCCATGAGACGGTGGTTTTCTCGGCCCCTGGTGGTTCGAGGTCGTTCCCGCTGCACAGATTCATGCGCCAGGGCCTCCTACAGACAATGCACTTTGATTTATTTCGCTATCTGTAATAGGACCCGAGATATCACCGGATATATATTGGATTTTCCCCACACCCTGAGTGTCCGGCCGCATGAGACTGTAGTATTCTCGGCCCCTGGTGGTCCGAGGTCGTTCCCGCTGCACAGATTCATGCGCCAGGGCCTCCTACAGACAATGCACTTTGATTTATTGCGCTATCTCTAATAGCACCCGAAATATCACCAGATATATATTGGATTTTCCCCTGACCCTGAGTGTCCGGCCCCATGAGACGGTGGTTTTCTCGGCCCCTGGTGGTCCGAGGTCGTTCCCGCGGCCCAGATTCATGCGCCACGGCCTCCTACTGACAATGCACTTTGATTTATTGCGCTATCTGTAATAGCACCCGAGATATCACCAGATATATATTGGATATTTACCTCACCCTGAGTGTCCAGCCCCATGAGACGGTGGTTTTCTCGGCCCCTGGTGGTCCGAGGTCGTTCCCGTTGCACAGATTCATGCGCCAGGGCCTCCTGCAGATAATTCACTTTGATTTATTGCGCTATCTGTAATAGCACCCGAGATATCACCAGATATATATTGGATTTTTCCCTGTCCCTGAGTGTCCGGCCCCATGAGACGGTGGTTTTCTCGGCTCCTGGTGGTCCGAGGTCGTTCCCGCTGCACAGATTCATGCGCCAGGGCCTCCTGCAGATAATTCACTTTCGTTTATTGCGCTATCTCTAATAGCACCAGAGATATCACCAGATATATATTGGATTTTCCCCTGACTCTGAGTGTCCGGCCCCATGAGACGGTGGTTTTCTCGGCCCCTGGTGGTCCGAGGTCGTTCCCGCTTCCCAGATTCATGCGCCAGGGCCTCCTGCAGATAATTCACATTGGTTTATTGCGCTATCTCTAATAGCACCCGAGATATCACCAGATATATATTGGATTTTCCCCTGACTCTGGGTGTCCGGCCCCATGAAACGGTGGTTTTCTCGGCCCCTGGTGGTCCGAGGTCGTTCCCGCTGCACTGATTCATGCGCCAGGGCCTCCTGCAGATAATTCACTTTCGTTTATTGCGCTATCTCTAATAGCACCCGAAATATCACCAGATATATATTGGATTTTTCCCTGACCCTGAGTGTCCGGCCCCATGAGACGGTGGTTTTCTCGGCCCCTGGTGGTTCGAGGTCGTTCCCGCTGCACAGATTCATGCGCCAGGGCCTCCTACAGACAATGCACTTTGATTTATTTCGCTATCTGTAATAGGACCCGAGATATCACCAGATATATATTGGATTTTCCCCAGACCCTGAGTGTCCGGCCGCATGAGACTGTAGTATTCTCGGCCCCTGGTGGTCCGAGGTCGTTCCCGCTGCACAGATTCATGCGCCAGGGCCTCCTACAGACAATGCACTTTGATTTATTGCGCTATCTCTAATAGCACCCGAAATATCACCAGATATATATTGGATTTTCCCCTGACCCTGAGTGTCCGGCCCCATGAGACGGTGGTTTTCTCGGCCCCTGGTGGTCCGAGGTCGTTCCCGCTGCACAGATTCATGCGCCAGGGCCTCCTACAGACAATGCACTTTGATTTATTTCGCTATCTGTAATAGCACCCGAGATATCACCAGATATATATTGGATATTTACCTCACCCTGAGTGTCCAGCCCCATGAGACGGTGGTTTTCTCGGCCCCTGGTGGTCCGAGGTCGTTCCCGTTGCACAGATTCATGCGCCAGGGCCTCCTGCAGATAATTCACTTTGATTTATTGCGCTATCTGTAATAGCACCCGAGATATCACCAGATATATATTGGATTTTTCACTGACCCTAAGTGTCCGGCCCCTCGGGACGCTGGCTTTCTCGGCCCCTGGTGGTCCGAGGTCGTTCCCGCTGCACAGATTCATGCGCCAGGGCCTCCTACAGATAACTCACTTTGGTTTATTGCGCTATCTATAATAGCACCCGAGATATCACCAGATATATATTGGATTTTCCCCTGACCCTGAGTGTCCGGCCCCATGAGACGGTGGTTTTCTCGGCCCCTGGTGGCCCGAGGTCGATCCCGCTGCACAGATTCATGCGCCAGGGCCTCCTACAGACAATGCACTTTGATTTATTGCGCTATCTCTAATAGCACCCGAGATATCACCAGATATATATTGGATTTTCCCCTGACCCTGAGTGTCCGGCCCCATGAGACTGTGGTTTTTTCGGACCCTGGTGGTCCGAGGTCGTTCCCGCTGCACAGATTCAGGCGCCAGGGCCTCCTGCAGATAACTCACTTTGGTTTATTGCGCTATCTCTAATAGCACCCGAGATATCACCAGATATATATTGGATTTTTCCCTGACCCTGAGTGTCCGGCCCCATGAGACGGTGGTTTTCTCGGCTCCTGGTGGTCCGAGGTCGTTCCCGCTGCACAGATTCATGCGCCAGGGCCTCCTGCAGATAATTCACTTTCGTTTATTGCGCTATCTCTAATAGCACCAGAGATATCACCAGATATATATTGGATTTTCCCCTGACCCTGGGTGTCCGGCCCCATGAGACGGTGGTTTTCTCGGCCCCTGGTGGTTCGAGGTCGTTCCCGCTGCACAGATTCATGCGCCAGGGCCTCCTACAGACAATGCGCTTTGATTTATTGCGCTATCTGTAATAGCACCCGAGATATCACCAGATATATATTGGATTTTTCCCTGCCCCTGACAGTCCGGCCCCAAGCGAGGGTGATTTTCTCGGCCCCTGGTGGTCCGAGGTCGTTCCCGCTGCACAGATGCATGCGCCAGGACCTCCTGCAGATAATTCACTTTGGTTTATTGCGCTTTCTCTAATAGCACCCGAGATATCACCAGATATATGCTGGTTTTTTGCATGACCTTGGGTGACGGATTCCGAATATCTGTAATTTTCTCGCCCCCTGGTGGTCCGAGGTCGTTCCCGCTGCACAGATGCATGCGCCAGGACCTCCTGCAGATAATTCACTTTGGTTTATTGCGCTTTCTCTAATAGCACCCGAGATATCACCAGATATATATTGAATTTTCCCCTGACCCTCAGTGTCCGGTCCCATGTGACTGTGGTTTTCTCGGCCCCTGGTGGTCCGAGGTCGTTCCCGCTGCACATATGCATGCGCCAGGGCCTCCTGCAGATAATTCACTTGGGTTTATTGCGCTATCTCTAATAGCACCCGAGATATCACCAGATATATATTGGATTTTCCCCTGACCCTGAGTGTCCGGCCCCATGAGACGGTGGTTTTCTCGGCGCCTGGTGGTCCGAGGTCGCTCCCGCTGCACAGATGCATGCGCCAGGGCCTCCTGCAGATAATTCACTTTGGTTTATTGCGCTATCTCTAATAGCACCCGAGATATCACCAGATATATATTGGATTATTCCCTGTCCCTGAGTGTCCGGCCCCATGAGACGGTGGTTTTCTCGGCCCCTGGTGGTCCGAGGTCGTTCGAGCTGGCCAGATTCATGCGCCAGGGCCTCCTACAGACAATGCACTTTGATTTATTGCGCTATCTGTAATAGCACCCGAGATATCACCAGATATATATTGGATTTTCCCCTGACCCTGAGTGTCCGGCCCCATGTGACTGTGGTTTTCTCGGCCCATGGTGTTCCGAGGTCGTCCGAGCTGCACAGATTCATGCGCCAGGGCCTCCTACAGACAATGCACTTTGATTTATTGTGCTATCTGTAATAGTACCCGAGATATCACCAGATATATATTGGATTTTTCCCTGACCCTGAGTGTCCGACCCCATGAGACTGTGGTTTTCTCTGCCGATGTTGGTCCGAGGTCGTTCCCGCTGCACAGATTCATGCGCCAGGGCCTCCTACAGACAATGCACTTTGATTTATTGCGCTATCTGTAATAGCACCCGAGATATCACCAGATATATATTGGATTATTCCCTGTCCCTGAGTGTCCGGCCCCATGAGACGGTGGTTTTCTCGGCCCCTGGTGGTCCGAGGTCGTTCGAGCTGGCCAGATTCATGCGCCAGGGCCTCCTACAGACAATGCACTTTGATTTATTGCGCTATCTGTAATAGCACCCGAGATATCACCAGATATATATTGGATTTTCCCCTGACCCTGAGTGTCCGGCCCCATGTGACTGTGGTTTTCTCGGCCCATGGTGTTCCGAGGTCGTCCGAGCTGCACAGATTCATGCGCCAGGGCCTCCTACAGACAATGCACTTTGATTTATTGTGCTATCTGTAATAGTACCCGAGATATCACCAGATATATATTGGATTTTTCCCTGACCCTGAGTGTCCGACCCCATGAGACTGTGGTTTTCTCTGCCGATGTTGGTCCGAGGTCGTTCCCGCTGCACAGATTCATGCGCCAGGGCCTCCTACAGACAATGCACTTTGATTTATTGCGCTATCTGTAATAGCACCCGAGATATCACCAGATATATATTTGATTTTCCCCTGACCCTGAGTGTCCGGCCCCATGCGACTGTGGATTTCTCGGCCCCTGGTGGTCCGAGGTCGTTCCCGCTGCACAGATTCATGCGCCAGGGCCTCCTACAGACAATGCACATTGATTTATTGCGGTATCTGTAATAGCACCAGAGATATCACCAGATATATATTGGATTTTACCCTGACCCTGAGTGTCCGGCCCCATAAGACGGTGGTTGTCTTGGCCCCTGGAGGTCCGAGGACGTTCCCGCTGCACAGATTCATGCGCCAGTGCCTCCTGTAGATAATTCACTTTGGTTTACTGCGCTATCTCTAATAGTACCCGAGATATCACCAGATATATATTGGATTTTTCCCTGACCCTGAGTGTCCGGCCCCATGAGACGGTGGTTTTTTCGGCCCCTGGTGGTCCGAGGTCGTTCCCGTTGCACAGATTCATGCGCCAGGGCCTCCTGCAGATAATTCACTTTGATTTATTGCGCTATCTGTAATAGCACCCGAGATATCACCAGATATATATTGGATTTTTCACTGACCCTGAGTGTCCGGCCCCATGAGACGGTGGTTTTCTCGGCCCCTGGTGGTCCGAGGTCGTTCCCGCTGTACAGATTCATGCGCCAGGGCCTCCTACAGACAATGCACTTTGATTTATTGCGCTATATGTAATAGCACCCGAGATATCACCAGATATATATTGGATTTTACCCTGACCCTGAGTGTCCGGCCCCATGAGACGGTGGTTGTCTCGGCCCCTGGTGGTCCGAGGTTGTTCCCGCTGCACAGATTCATGCGCCAGGGCCTCCTACAGACGAAGCACTTTGATTTATTGCGCTATCTGTAATAGCACCCGAGATATCACCACATATATATTGGATTTTTCACTGACCCTGAGTGTCCGGCCCCATGAGTCTGTGGTTTACTCGGCCCCTGGTGGTCCGAGGTCGTTGCCGTTGCACAGATTCATGCGCCAGGGCCTCCTGCAGATAATTCACTTTGGTTTATTGCGCTATCTCTAATAGCACCCGAGATATCACCAGATATATATTGGATTTTCCCCTGTCCCTGAGTGTCCGGCCCCATGAGACGGTGGTTTTCTCGGTCCCTGGTGGTCCGAGGTCATTCCCGCTGCACAGATTCATGCGCCAGGGCCTCCTACAGACAATGCACTTTGATTTATTGCGCTATCTGTAATAGCACCGGAGATATCACCAGATATATATTAGATTTTCCCCTGACCCTGAGTGTCCGGCCCCATGAGACTGCGGCTTTCTCGGCCTCTGGTGGTCCGAGGTCGTTCCCGCTGCACAGAATCATGCGCCAGGGCCTCCTACAGACAATGCACTTTGATTTATTGCGCTATCTGTAATAGCACCAGAGATATCACCAGATATATATTGGATTTTACCCTGACCCTGAGTGTCCGGCCCCATGAGACGGTGGTTGTCTCGGCCCCTGGAGGTCCGAGGTCGTTCCCGCTGCACAGATTCATGCGCCAGGGCCTCCTACAGACGAAGCACTTTGATTTATTGCGCTATCTGTAATAGCACCCGAGATATCACCACATATATATTGGATTTTTCACTGACCCTGAGTGTCCGGCCCCATGAGACTGTGGTTTACTCGGCCCCTGGTGGTCCGAGGTCGTTGCCGTTGCACAGATTCCTGCGCCAGGGCCTCCTGCAGATAATTCACTTTGGTTTATTGCGCTATTTCTAATAGCACCCGAGATATCACCAGATATATATTGGATTTTCCCCTGACCCTGAGTGTCCGGCCCCATGAGACTGTGGTTTAGTCGGCCCCTGGTGGTCCGAGGTCGGTCCCGTTCCACAAATTCATGCGCCAGGGCCTCCTATAGATAATTCACTTTGGTTTACTGCGCTATCTCTAATAATAGCCGAGATATCACCAGATATATATTGGATTTTTCCCTGACCCTGAGTGTCCGACCCCATGAGACTGTGGTTTTCTCTGTCGATGGTGGTCCGAGGTCGTTCCCGCTGCACAGATTCATGCGCCAGGGCCTCCTACAGACAATGCACTTTGATTTATTGCGCTATCTCTAATAGCACCCGAGATATCACCAGATATATATTGGATATTTACCTCACCCTGAGTGTCCAGCCCCATGAGACGGTGGTTTTCTCGGCCCCTGGTGGTCCGAGGTCGTTCCCGTTGCACAGATTCATGCGCCAGGGCCTCCTGCAGATAATTCACTTTGATTTATTGCGCTATCTGTAATAGCACCCGAGATATCACCAGATATATATTGGATTTTTCACTGACCCTAAGTGTCCGGCCCCTCGGGACGCTGGCTTTCTCGGCCCCTGGTGGTCCGAGGTCGTTCCCGCTGCACAGATTCATGCGCCAGGGCCTCCTACAGATAACTCACTTTGGTTTATTGCGCTATCTATAATAGCACCCGAGATATCACCAGATATATATTGGATTTTCCCCTGACCCTGAGTGTCCGGCCCCATGAGACGGTGGTTTTCTCGGCCCCTGGTGGCCCGAGGTCGATCCCGCTGCACAGATTCATGCGCCAGGGCCTCCTACAGACAATGCACTTTGATTTATTGCGCTATCTCTAATAGCACCCGAGATATCACCAGATATATATTGGATTTTCCCCTGACCCTGAGTGTCCGGCCCCATGAGACTGTGGTTTTTTCGGACCCTGGTGGTCCGAGGTCGTTCCCGCTGCACAGATTCATGCGCCAGGGCCTCCTACAGACAATGCACTTTGATTTATTTCGCTATCTGTAATAGCACCCGAGATATCACCAGATATATATTGGATATTTACCTCACCCTGAGTGTCCAGCCCCATGAGACGGTGGTTTTCTCGGCCCCTGGTGGTCCGAGGTCGTTCCCGTTGCACAGATTCATGCGCCAGGGCCTCCTGCAGATAATTCACTTTGATTTATTGCGCTATCTGTAATAGCACCCGAGATATCACCAGATATATATTGGATTTTTCACTGACCCTAAGTGTCCGGCCCCTCGGGACGCTGGCTTTCTCGGCCCCTGGTGGTCCGAGGTCGTTCCCGCTGCACAGATTCATGCGCCAGGGCCTCCTACAGATAACTCACTTTGGTTTATTGCGCTATCTATAATAGCACCCGAGATATCACCAGATATATATTGGATTTTCCCCTGACCCTGAGTGTCCGGCCCCATGAGACGGTGGTTTTCTCGGCCCCTGGTGGCCCGAGGTCGATCCCGCTGCACAGGTTCATGCGCCAGGGCCTCCTACAGACAATGCACTTTGATTTATTGCGCTATCTCTAATAGCACCCGAGATATCACCAGATATATATTGGATTTTCCCCTGACCCTGAGTGTCCGGCCCCATGAGACTGTGGTTTTTTCGGACCCTGGTGGTCCGAGGTCGTTCCCGCTGCACAGATTCAGGCGCCAGGGCCTCCTGCAGATAACTCACTTTGGTTTATTGCGCTATCTCTAATAGCACCCGAGATATCACCAGATATATATTGGATTTTTCCCTGACCCCGAGTGTCCGGCCCCATGAGACGGTGGTTTTCTCGGCTCCTGGTGGTCCGAGGTCGTTCCCGCTGCACAGATTCATGCGCCAGGGCCTCCTGCAGATAATTCACTTTCGTTTATTGCGCTATCTCTAATAGCACCAGAGATATCACCAGATATATATTGGATTTTCCCCTGACCCTGGGTGTCCGGCCCCATGAGACGGTGGTTTTCTCGGCCCCTGGTGGTTCGAGGTCGTTCCCGCTGCACAGATTCATGCGCCAGGGCCTCCTACAGACAATGCACTTTGATTTATTGCGCTATCTGTAATAGCACCCGAGATATCACCAGATATATATTGGATTTTTCCCTGCCCCTGACAGTCCGGCCCCAAGCGAGGGTGATTTTCTCGGCCCCTGGTGGTCCGAGGTCGTTCCCGCTGCACCGAATCATGCGCCAGGGCTTCCGGGAGACAATGCACTTTGATTTACCGCGCTATCTGTAATAGCACCCGAGATATCACCAGATATATGCTGGTTTTTTGCATGACCTTGGGTGACGGATTCCGAATATGTGTAATTTTCTCGCCCCCTGGTGGTCCGAGGTCGTTCCCGCTGCACAGATGCATGCGCCAGGACCTCCTGCAGATAATTCACTTTGGTTTATTGCGCTTTCTCTAATAGCACCCGAGATATCACCAGATATATATTGAATTTTCCCCTGACCCTCAGTGTCCGGTCCCATGTGACTGTGGTTTTCTCGGCCCCTGGTGGTCCGAGGTCGTTCCCGCTGCACATATGCATGCGCCAGGGCCTCCTGCAGATAATTCACTTTGGTTTATTGCGCTATCTCTAATAGCACCCGAGATATCACCAGATATATATTGGATTTTCCCCTGACCCTGAGTGTCCGGCCCCATGAGACGGTGGTTTTCTCGGCGCCTGGTGGTCCGAGGTCGCTCCCGCTGCACAGATGCATGCGCCAGGGCCTCCTGCAGATAATTCACTTTGGTTTATTGCGCTATCTCTAATAGCACCCGAGATATCACCAGATATATATTGGATTATTCCCTGTCCCTGAGTGTCCGGCCCCATGAGACGGTGGTTTTCTCGGCCCCTGGTGGTCCGAGGTCGTTCGAGCTGGCCAGATTCATGCGCCAGGGCCTCCTACAGACAATGCACTTTGATTTATTGCGCTATCTGTAATAGCACCCGAGATATCACCAGATATATATTGGATTTTCCCCTGACCCTGAGTGTCCGGCCCCATGTGACTGTGGTTTTCTCGGCCCATGGTGTTCCGAGGTCGTCCGAGCTGCACAGATTCATGCGCCAGGGCCTCCTACAGACAATGCACTTTGATTTATTGCGCTATCTGTAATAGCACCCGAGATATCACCCGATATATATTTGATTTTCCCCTGACCCTGAGTGTCCGGCCCCATGCGACTGTGGATTTCTCGGCCCCTGGTGGTCCGAGGTCGTTCCCGCTGCACAGATTCATGCGCCAGGGCCTCCTACAGACAATGCACATTGATTTATTGCGCTATCTGTAATAGCACCAGAGATATCACCAGATATATATTGGATTTTACCCTGACCCTGAGTGTCCGGCCCCATAAGACGGTGGTTGTCTTGGCCCCTGGAGGTCCGAGGACGTTCCCGCTGCACAGATTCATGCGCCAGTGCCTCCTGCAGATAATTCACTTTGGTTTACTGCGCTATCTCTAATAGTACCCGAGATATCACCAGATATATATTGGATTTTTCCCTGACCCTGAGTGTCCGGCCCCATGAGACGGTGGTTTTTTCGGCCCCTGGTGGTCCGAGGTCGTTCCCGTTGCACAGATTCATGCGCCAGGGCCTCCTGCAGATAATTCACTTTGATTTATTGCGCTATCTGTAATAGCACCCGAGATATCACCAGATATATATTGGATTTTTCACTGACCCTGAGTGTCCGGCCCCATGAGACGGTGGTTTTCTCGGCCCCTGGTGGTCCGAGGTCGTTCCCGCTGTACAGATTCATGCGCCAGGGCCTCCTACAGACAATGCACTTTGATTTATTGCGCTATATGTAATAGCACCCGAGATATCACCAGATATATATTGGATTTTACCCTGACCCTGAGTGTCCGGCCCCATGAGACGGTGGTTGTCTCGGCCCCTGGTGGTCCGAGGTTGTTCCCGCTGCACAGATTCATGCGCCAGGGCCTCCTACAGACGAAGCACTTTGATTTATTGCGCTATCTGTAATAGCACCCGAGATATCACCACATATATATTGGATTTTTCACTGACCCTGAGTGTCCGGCCCCATGAGTCTGTGGTTTACTCGGCCCCTGGTGGTCCGAGGTCGTTGCCGTTGCACAGATTCATGCGCCAGGGCCTCCTGCAGATAATTCACTTTGGTTTATTGCGCTATCTCTAATAGCACCCGAGATATCACCAGATATATATTGGATTTTCCCCTGTCCCTGAGTGTCCGGCCCCATGAGACGGTGGTTTTCTCGGTCCCTGGTGGTCCGAGGTCATTCCCGCTGCACAGATTCATGCGCCAGGGCCTCCTACAGACAATGCACTTTGATTTATTGCGCTATCTGTAATAGCACCGGAGATATCACCAGATATATATTAGATTTTCCCCTGACCCTGAGTGTCCGGCCCCATGAGACTGCGGCTTTCTCGGCCTCTGGTGGTCCGAGGTCGTTCCCGCTGCACAGATTCATGCGCCAGGGCCTCCTACAGACAATGCACTTTGATTTATTGCGCTATCTGTAATAGCACCAGAGATATCACCAGATATATATTGGATTTTACCCTGACCCTGAGTGTCCGGCCCCATGAGACGGTGGTTGTCTCGGCCCCTGGAGGTCCGAGGTCGTTCCCGCTGCACAGATTCATGCGACAGGGCCTCCTACAGACGAAGCACTTTGATTAATTGCGCTATCTGTAATAGCACCCGAGATATCACCACATATATATTGGATTTTTCACTGACCCTGAGTGTCCGGCCCCATGAGACTGTGGTTTACTCGGCCCCTGGTGGTCCGAGGTCGTTGCCGTTGCACAGATTCATGCGCCAGGGCCTCCTGCAGATAATTCACTTTGGTTTATTGCGCTATTTCTAATAGCACCCGAGATATCACCAGATATATATTGGATTTTCCCCTGACCCTGAGTGTCCGGCCCCATGAGACTGTGGTTTAGTCGGCCCCTGGTGGTCCGAGGTCGGTCCCGTTCCACAAATTCATGCGCCAGGGCCCCCTGCAGGTAATTCACTTTGGTTTACTGCGCTATCTCTAATAATAGCCGAGATATCACCAGATATATATTGGATTTTTCCCTGACCCGGACAGTCCGGCCCTATGAGACGGTGATTTTCTCGGCCCCTGGTGGTCCGAAGTCGATCCCGCTGCACAGATTCATGCGCCAGGGCCTCCTACAGAAAAGGAACTTTGATTTATTGCGCTATCTCTAATAGCACCCAAGATATCACCATATATATATTGCATTTTTCCCAGAGCCTGAGTGTCCGGCCCCATGAGACGGTGGTTTTCTCGGCCCCTGGTGGTCCGAGGTCGTTCCCGCTGCACAGATTCATGCGCCAGGGCCCCCTGCAGATAATTCACCTTGATTTAATGCGCTATCTCTAATAGCACCCGAGATATCACCAGATATATATTAGATTTTTCACTGACCCTGAGTGCCCGGCCCCATGAGACGGTCGTTGTCTCGGCCCCTGGTGGTCCGAGGTCGTTCCAGCTGCCCAGATTAATGCGCCGCGGCCTCCTGCAGACAATGCACTTTGATTTCTTGCGCTATCTGTAATAGCACCCGAGATATCACCAGATATATATTGGATATTTCCCTCACCCTGAGTGTCCAGCCCCATGAGACGGTGGTTTTCTCGGCCCCAGGTGGACCGAGGTCGTTCCCGCTGCACAGATTCATGCGCCAGGGCCTCCTGCAGATAATTCTCTTTGTTTCATTGCGCTATCTCCAATAGCACCCGAGATATCCCCAGATATATATTGGATTTTTCCCTCACCCTGAGTGTCCAGCCCCATGAGACGGTGGTTTTCTCGGCCCCTGGTGGTCGGAGGTCGTTCCCGCTGCACAGATGCATGCGCCAGGGCCTCCTACAGACAATGCACTTTGATTTATTGCGCTTTCTGTAATAGCACCCGAGATATCACCAGATATATATTGGATTTTCCCCTGACCCTGAGTGTCCGGCCCCATGAGACTGTGGTTTTGTCGACCCCTGGTGGTCCGAGGTCGTTCCCGCTGGCCAGATTCATGCGCCAGGGCCTCCTACAGACAATGCACTTTGATTTATTGCGCTATCTGTAATAGCACCCGAGATATCACCAGATATATATTGGATTTTTCCGTGACCCTTAGTGTCCGGCCCCATGTGACGGTGGTTTTCTCGGCCCGTGGTGGTCCTAGGTCGTTCCCGCTGCACAGATTCATGCGCCAGGGCCTCCTGCAGATAATTCACTTTGGTTTATTGCCCTATCTCTAATAGCACCCGAGATATCACCAGATATATATTGGATTTTCCCCTGACCCTGAGAGACCGGCCCCATGAGACTGTGGTTTTCTCGGCCCCTGGTGGTCCGAGGTCGTTCCCGCTGCCCAGATTCATGCTCCAGGGCCTCCTGCAGATAATTCACTTTGGTTTATTGCGCTATCTCTAATAGCACCCGAGATATCACCAGATATATATTGGATTTTTCCCTGACGCTGAGTGTCCGGCCCCATGAGACTGTGGTTTTCTCGGCCCCTGGTGGTCCGAGGTCGTTCCCGCTGGCCAGATTCATGCGACTGGGCCTCCTACTGACAATGCACTTTGATTTATTGCGCTATCTGTAATAGCACCCGAGATATCACCAGATATATGCTGGATTTTTACATGATCCTGAGAGTCCGGCCCCATGTGTCGGTGGTTTTGTCGGCCCCTGGTGGTGAGAGGTCGTTCCGGCTGCACAGATTCATGCGCCACGGCCTCCTGCAGATAATTCACTTTGGTTTATTGCGCTATCTCTAACAGCACCCGAGATATCACCAGATATATATTGGATTTTCCCCTGAGCCTGAGTGTCCGGCCCCGTTAGACGGTGGTTTTCTCGGCGCCTGGTGGTCCGAGGTCGTTCCCGCTGCCCAGATTCATGCGCCAGGGCCTCCTGCAGATAATTCACTTTGGTTTATTGCGCTATCTCTAATAGCACCCGAGATATCACCAGATATATATTGGATTTTACCCTAACCCTGAGTGTCCGGCCCGATGGGACGGTGGTTGTCTCGGCCCCTGGTGGTCGGAGGTCGTTCCCGCTGCACAGATGCATGCGCCAGGGCCTCCTGCAGATAATTCACTATGGTTTATTGCGCTATCTCTAATAGCACCCGAGATATCACCAGATATATATTGGGTTTTCCCCTGACCCTAAGTGTCCGGCCCCATGAGACGGTGGTTGTCTCGGCCCCTGGTGGTCCGAGGTCGTTCCCGCTGCACAGATTCATGCGCCAGGGCCTCCTGCAGATAATTCACTTTGGTTTATTGCGCTATCTCTAATAGCACCCAAGATATCACCAGATATATATTGGATTTTTCCCTGACCCTGAGTGTCCGGCCCCATGAGACTGTGGTTTTCTCGGCCCCTGGTGGTCCGAGGTCGTTCCCGTTGCACAGATTCATGCGCCAGCGCCTCCTACAGACAATGAACTTTGATTTATTGCGCTATCTGTAATAGCACCCGAGATATCACCGGATATGTATTGGATTTTCCCCTGACCCTGAGAGTCCGGCCCCATGAGACTGTGGTTTTCTCGGCCCCTGGTGGTCCGAGGTCGTTCCCGCTGCCCAGATTCATGCGCCAGGGCCTCCTACAGACAATGCACTTTGATTTATTGCGCTATCTCTAATAGCACCCGAGATATCGCCAGATATATATTGGATTTTCCCCTGAGCCTGAGTTTCCGGCCCCGTTAGACGGTGGTTTTCTCGGCCCCTGGTGGTCCGAGGTCGTTCCCGCTGCCCAGATTCATGCGCCAGGGCCTCCTACAGACAGTGCACTTTGATTTATTGCGCTATCTGTAATAGCACCCGAGAAAGCTCCATATATATGCTGGATTTTTACATGACTTTGGGTGGCAGATACCGAAAATCTGTAATTTTCTCGGCCCCTGGTAGTCCGATGTCGTTCCGACTGGCCAGATTCATGCGCCAGGGCCTTCTACAGACAATGCACTTTGGTTTATTGCGCTATCTCTAATAGCACCCGAGATATCACCAGATATATATTGGATTTTTCCCGGACCCTGAGTGTCCGGCCCCATGGGACGGTGGTTTTCTCGGCCCCTGGTGGTCCGAGGTCGTTCCCGCTGCACAGATTCATGCGCCAGGGCCTCCTGCAGATAATTCACTTTGGTTTATTGCGCTATCTCTAATGGCACCCAAGATATCACCAGATATATATTGGATTTTTCCCTGACCCTGAGTGTCCGGCCCCATGAGACTGTGGTTTTCTCGGCCCCTGGTGGTCCGAGGTCGTTCCCGTTGCACAGATTCATGCGCCAGCGCCTCCTACAGACAATGCACTTTGATTTATTGCGCTATCTGTAATAGCACCCGAGATATCACCGGATATATATTGGATTTTCCCCTGACCCTGAGAGTCCGGCCCCATGTGACTGTGGTTTTCTCGGCCCCTGGTGGTCCGAGGTCGTTCCCGCTTCCCAGATTCATGCGCCGGGGCCTCCTACAGACAGTGCACTTTGATTTATTGCGCTATCTGTAATAGCACCCGAGATATCACCAGATATATATTGTATTTTTCCGTGACCCTTAGTGTCCGGCCCCATGTGACGGTGGTTTTCTCGGCCCGTGGTGGTCCGAGGTCGTTCCCGCTGGCCAGATTCATGCGCCAGGGTCTCTTACAGACCATGCACTTTGATTTATTGCGCTATCTGTAATAGCACCCGAGATATCACCAGATATATATTGGATTTTTCCCTGACCCTGAGTGTCCGGCCCCATGAGACGGTGGTTTTCTCGGCCCGTGGTGGTCCGAGGTCGTTCCCGCTGCACAGATTCATGCGCCAGGGCCTCCTGCAGATAATTCACTTTGGTTTATTGCGCTATCTCCAATAGCACCCGAGATATCCCCAGATATATATTGGATTTTTCCCTAACCCTGAGTGTCCGGCCCGATGGGACGGTGGTTGTCTCGGCCCCTGGTGGTCGGAGGTCGTTCCCGCTGCACAGATGCATGCGCCAGGGCCTCCTACAGACAATGCACTTTGATTTATTGCGCTTTCTGTAATAGCACCCGAGATATCACCAGATATATATTGGATTTTCCCCTGACCCTGAGTGACCGGCCCCATAGGACTGTGGATTTCTCGGCCCCTGGTGGTCCGAGGTCGTTCCCGCTGCACAGATTCATGCGCCAGTGCCTCCTACAGACAATGCACTTTGATTTATTGCGCTATATGTAATAGCACCCGAGATATCACCAGATATATATTGGATTTTACCCTGACCCTGAGTGTCCGGCCCCATGAGACGGTGGTTGTCTCGGCCCCTGGTGGTCCGAGGTCGTTCCCGCTGCACAGATTCATGAGCCAGTGCCTCCTACAGACAATGCACTTTGATTTATTGCGCTATATGTAATAGCACCCGAGATATCGCCAGATATATATTGGATTTTCCCCTGAGCCTGAGCGTCCGGCCACGTTAGACGGTGGTTTTCTCGGCCCCTGGTGGTCTAAGGTCGTTCCCGCTGCCCACATTCATGCGCCGGGGCCTCCTACAGACAGTGCACTTTGATTTATTGCGCTATCTGTAATAGCACCCGAGAAAGCTCCAAATATATGCTGGATTTTTACATGACTTAGGGTGGCGGATACCGAAAATCTGTAATTTTCTCGGCCCCTGGTGGTCCGATGTCGTTCCCGCTGGCCAGATTCATGCGCCAGGGCCTCCTACAGACAATGCACTTTGGTTTATAGCGCTATCTCTAATAGCACCTGAGATATCACCAGATATATATTGGATATTACCCTGACCCTGAGTGTCCGGCCCCATGAGACGGTGGTTGTCTCGGCCCCTGGTGGTCCGAGGTCGTTCCCGCTGCCCAGATTCATGCGCCAGGGCCTCCTACAGATAATTCACTTTGGATTATTGCGCTATCTCCAATAGCACCCGAGATATCCCCAGATATATATTGGATTTTTCCCTCACCCTGAGTGTCCAGCCCCATGAGACGGTGGTTTTCTCGGCCCCTGGTGGTCGGAGGTCGTTCCCGCTGCACAGATGCATGCGCCAGGGCCTCCTACAGACAATGCACTTTGATTTATTGCGCTTTCTGTAATAGCACCCGAGATATCACCAGATATATATTGGATTTTCCCCTGACCCTGAGTGTCCGGCCCCATGAGACTGTGGTTTTGTCGACCCCTGGTGGTCCGAGGTCGTTCCCGCTGGCCAGATTCATGCGCCAGGGCCTCCTACAGACAATGCACTTTGATTTATTGCGCTATCTGTAATAGCACCCGAGATATCACCAGATATATATTGGATTTTTCCGTGACCCTTAGTGTCCGGCCCCATGTGACGGTGGTTTTCTCGGCCCGTGGTGGTCCTAGGTCGTTCCCGCTGCACAGATTCATGCGCCAGGGCCTCCTGCAGATAATTCACTTTGGTTTATTGCCCTATCTCTAATAGCACCCGAGATATCACCAGATATATATTGGATTTTCCCCTGACCCTGAGAGACCGGCCCCATGAGACTGTGGTTTTCTCGGCCCCTGGTGGTCCGAGGTCGTTCCCGCTGCCCAGATTCATGCGCCAGGGCCTCCTGCAGATAATTCACTTTGGTTTATTGCGCTATCTCTAATAGCACCCGAGATATCACCAGATATATATTGGATTTTTCCCTGACGCTGAGTGTCCGGCCCCATGAGACTGTGGTTTTCTCGGTCCCTGGTGGTCCGAGGTCGTTCCCGCTGGCCAGATTCATGCGCCTGGGCCTCCTACTGACAATGCACTTTGATTTATTGCGCTATCTGTAATAGCACCCGAGATATCACCAGATATATGCTGGATTTTTACATGATCCTGAGAGTCCGGCCCCATGTGTCGGTGGTTTTGTCGGCCCCTGGTGGTGAGAGGTCGTTCCGGCTGCACAGATTCATGCGCCACGGCCTCCTGCAGATAATTCACTTTGGTTTATTGCGCTATCTCTAACAGCACCCGAGATATCACCAGATATATATTGGATTTTCCCCTGAGCCTGAGTGTCCGGCCCCATGTGACTGTGGTTTTCTCGGCCCCTGGTGGTCCGAGGTCGTTCCCGCTTCCCAGATTCATGCGCCGGGGCCTCCTACAGACAGTGCACTTTGATTTATTGCGCTATCTGTAATAGCACCCGAGATATCACCAGATATATATTGTATTTTTCCGTGACCCTTAGTGTCCGGCCCCATGTGACGGTGGTTTTCTCGGCCCGTGGTGGTCCGAGGTCGTTCCCGCTGGCCAGATTCATGCGCCAGGGTCTCTTACAGACCATGCACTTTGATTTATTGCGCTATCTGTAATAGCACCCGAGATATCACCAGATATATATTGGATTTTTCCCTGACCCTGAGTGTCCGGCCCCATGAGACGGTGGTTTTCTCGGCCCGTGGTGGTCCGAGGTCGTTCCCGCTGCACAGATTCATGCGCCAGGGCCTCCTGCAGATAATTCACTTTGGTTTATTGCGCTATCTCCAATAGCACCCGAGATATCCCCAGATATATATTGGATTTTTCCCTCACCCTGAGTGTCCAGCCCCATGAGACGGTGGTTTTCTCGGCCCCTGGTGGTCGGAGGTCGTTCCCGCTGCACAGATGCATGCGCCAGGGCCTCCTACAGACAATGCACTTTGATTTATTGCGCTTTCTGTAATAGCACCCGAGATATCACCAGATATATATTGGATTTTCCCCTGACCCTGAGTGTCCGGCCCCATGAGACTGTGGTTTTGTCGACCCCTGGTGGTCCGAGGTCGTTCCCGCTGGCCAGATTCATGCGCCAGGGCCTCCTACAGACAATGCACTTTGATTTATTGCGCTATCTGTAATAGCACCCGAGATATCACCAGATATATATTGGATTTTTCCGTGACCCTTAGTGTCCGGCCCCATGTGACGGTGGTTTTCTCGGCCCGTGGTGGTCCTAGGTCGTTCCCGCTGCACAGATTCATGCGCCAGGGCCTCCTGCAGATAATTCACTTTGGTTTATTGCCCTATCTCTAATAGCACCCGAGATATCACCAGATATATATTGGATTTTCCCCTGACCCTGAGAGACCGGCCCCATGAGACTGTGGTTTTCTCGGCCCCTGGTGGTCCGAGGTCGTTCCCGCTGCCCAGATTCATGCGCCAGGGCCTCCTGCAGATAATTCACTTTGGTTTATTGCGCTATCTCTAATAGCACCCGAGATATCACCAGATATATATTGGATTTTTCCCTGACGCTGAGTGTCCGGCCCCATGAGACTGTGGTTTTCTCGGTCCCTGGTGGTCCGAGGTCGTTCCCGCTGGCCAGATTCATGCGCCTGGGCCTCCTACTGACAATGCACTTTGATTTATTGCGCTATCTGTAATAGCACCCGAGATATCACCAGATATATATTGGATTTTTCCCTGACCCTGAGTGTCCGGCCCCATGAGACGGTGGTTTTCTCGGCCCGTGGTGGTCCGAGGTCGTTCCCGCTGCACAGATTCATGCGCCAGGGCCTCCTGCAGATAATTCACTTTGGTTTATTGCGCTATCTCCAATAGCACCCGAGATATCCCCAGATATATATTGGATTTTTCCCTAACCCTGAGTGTCCGGCCCGATGGGACGGTGGTTGTCTCGGCCCCTGGTGGTCGGAGGTCGTTCCCGCTGCACAGATGCATGCGCCAGGGCCTCCTACAGACAATGCACTTTGATTTATTGCGCTATCTGTAACAGCACCCGAGATATCACCAGATATATATTGGATTTTTCACTGACCCTAAGTGTCCGGCCCCATAGGACTGTGGATTTCTCGGCCCCTGGTGGTCCGAGGTCGTTCCCGCTGCACAGATTCATGCGCCAGGGCCTCCTGCAGATAATTCACTTTGGTTTATTGCGCTATCTCTAATAGCATCCGAGATATCATCAGATATATATTGGATTTTTCCCCGACCCTGAGTGTCCGGCCCCATGAGACGGTTGTTTTCCCGGCCGCTCGTGGTCCGAAGTCGTTCCCGCTGCACAGATTCATGCGCCAGGGCTTCCTGCAGACAATGCAATTTGATTTAGTGCGCTATCTCTAATAGCACCCGAGATATCCCCAGATATATATTGGATTTTTCCCTAACCCTGAGTGTCCGGCCCGATGGGACGGTGGTTGTCTCGGCCCCTGGTAGTCCGATGTCGTTCCGACTGGCCAGATTCATGCGCCAGGGCCTTCTACAGACAATGCACTTTGGTTTATTGCGCTATCTCTAATAGCACCCGAGATATCACCAGATATATATTGGATTTTCCCCTGACCCTGAGTGTCCGGCCCCATGAGACTGTGGTTTTCTAGGCCCCTGGTGGACCGAGGTCGTTCCCGCTGCACAGATTCATGCGCCAGTGCCTCCTACAGACAATGCACTTTGATTTATTGCGCTATATGTAATAGCACCCGAGATATGACCAGATATATATTGGATTTTACCCTGACCCTGAGTGTCCGGCCCCATGAGACGGTGGTTGTCTCGGCCCCTGGTGGTCCGAGGTCGTTCCCGCTGCACAGATTCATGAGCCAGTGCCTCCTACAGACAATGCACTTTGATTTATTGCGCTATATGTAATAGCACCCGAGATATCGCCAGATATATATTGGATTTTCCCCTGAGCCTGAGCGTCCGGCCACGTTAGACGGTGGTTTTCTCGGCCCCTGGTGGTCTAAGGTCGTTCCCGCTGCCCACATTCATGCGCCGGGGCCTCCTACAGACAGTGCACTTTGATTTATTGCGCTATCTGTAATAGCACCCGAGAAAGCTCCAAATATATGCTGGATTTTTACATGACTTAGGGTGGCGGATACCGAAAATCTGTAATTTTCTCGGCCCCTGGTGGTCCGATGTCGTTCCCGCTGGCCAGATTCATGCGCCAGGGCCTCCTACAGACAATGCACTTTGGTTTATAGCGCTATCTCTAATAGCACCTGAGATATCACCAGATATATATTGGATTTTACCCTGACCCTGAGTGTCCGGCCCCATGAGACGGTGGTTGTCTCGGCCCCTGGTGGTCCGAGGTCGTTCCCGCTGCCCAGATTCATGCGCCAGGGCCTCCTACAGATAATTCACTTTGGATTATTGCGCTATCTCCAATAGCACCCGAGATATCACCAGATATATATTGGATTTTTCCCTATCCCTGAGTGTCCGGCCCGATGGGACGGTGGTTGTCTCGGCCCCTGGTGGTCGGAGGTCGTTCCCGCTGCACAGATGCATGCGCCAGGGCCTCCTGCAGATAATTCACTATGGTTTATTGCGCTATCTCTAATAGCACCCGAGATATCACCAGATATATATTGGATTTTCCCCTGACCCTAAGTGTCCGGCCCCATGAGACTGTGGTTTTCTAGGCCCCTGGTGGTCCGAGGTCGTTCCCGTTGCACAGATTCATGCGCCAGCGCCTCCTACAGACAATGCACTTTGATTTATTGCGCTATCTGTAATAGCACCCGAGATATCACCAGATATATATTGGATTTTTCCGTGACCCTTAGTGTCCGGCCCCATGTGACGGTGGTTTTCTCGGCCCGTGGTGGTCCGACGTCGTTCCCGCTGGCCAGATTCATGCGCCAGGGTCTCTTACAGACCATGCACTTTGATTTATTGCGCTATCTGTAATAGCACCCGAGATATCACCAGATATATATTGGATTTTTCCCTGACCCTGAGTGTCCGGCCCCATGAGACGGTGGTTTTCTCGGCCCGTGGTGGTCCGAGGTCGTTCCCGCTGCACAGATTCATGCGCCAGGGCCTCCTGCAGATAATTCACTTTGGTTTATTGCGCTATCTCCAATAGCACCCGAGATATCCCCAGATATATATTGGATTTTTCCCTCACCCTGAGTGTCCAGCCCCATGAGACGGTGGTTTTCTCGGCCCCTGGTGGTCGGAGGTCGTTCCCGCTGCACAGATGCATGCGCCAGGGCCTCCTACAGACAATGCACTTTGATTTATTGCGCTTTCTGTAATAGCACCCGAGATATCACCAGATATATATTGGATTTTCCCCTGACCCTGAGTGTCCGGCCCCATGAGACTGTGGTTTTGTCGACCCCTGGTGGTCCGAGGTCGTTCCCGCTGGCCAGATTCATGCGCCAGGGCCTCCTACAGACAATGCACTTTGATTTATTGCGCTATCTGTAATAGCACCCGAGATATCACCAGATATATATTGGATTTTTCCGTGACCCTTAGTGTCCGGCCCCATGTGACGGTGGTTTTCTCGGCCCGTGGTGGTCCTAGGTCGTTCCCGCTGCACAGATTCATGCGCCAGGGCCTCCTGCAGATAATTCACTTTGGTTTATTGCCCTATCTCTAATAGCACCCGAGATATCACCAGATATATATTGGATTTTCCCCTGACCCTGAGAGACCGGCCCCATGAGACTGTGGTTTTCTCGGCCCCTGGTGGTCCGAGGTCGTTCCCGCTGCCCAGATTCATGCGCCAGGGCCTCCTGCAGATAATTCACTTTGGTTTATTGCGCTATCTCTAATAGCACCCGAGATATCACCAGATATATATTGGATTTTTCCCTGACGCTGAGTGTCCGGCCCCATGAGACTGTGGTTTTCTCGGTCCCTGGTGGTCCGAGGTCGTTCCCGCTGGCCAGATTCATGCGCCTGGGCCTCCTACTGACAATGCACTTTGATTTATTGCGCTATCTGTAATAGCACCCGAGATATCACCAGATATATGCTGGATTTTTACATGATCCTGAGAGTCCGGCCCCATGTGTCGGTGGTTTTGTCGGCCCCTGGTGGTGAGAGGTCGTTCCGGCTGCACAGATTCATGCGCCACGGCCTCCTGCAGATAATTCACTTTGGTTTATTGCGCTATCTCTAACAGCACCCGAGATATCACCAGATATATATTGGATTTTCCCCTGAGCCTGAGTGTCCGGCCCCATGTGACTGTGGTTTTCTCGGCCCCTGGTGGTCCGAGGTCGTTCCCGCTTCCCAGATTCATGCGCCGGGGCCTCCTACAGACAGTGCACTTTGATTTATTGCGCTATCTGTAATAGCACCCGAGATATCACCAGATATATATTGTATTTTTCCGTGACCCTTAGTGTCCGGCCCCATGTGACGGTGGTTTTCTCGGCCCGTGGTGGTCCGAGGTCGTTCCCGCCGGCCAGATTCATGCGCCAGGGTCTCTTACAGACCATGCACTTTGATTTATTGCGCTATCTGTAATAGCACCCGAGATATCACCAGATATATATTGGATTTTTCCCTGACCCTGAGTGTCCGGCCCCATGAGACGGTGGTTTTCTCGGCCCGTGGTGGTCCGATGTCGTTCCCGCTGCACAGATTCATGCGCCAGGGCCTCCTGCAGATAATTCACTTTGGTTTATTGCGCTATCTCCAATAGCACCCGAGATATCCCCAGATATATATTGGATTTTTCCCTAACCCTGAGTGTCCGGCCCGATGGGACGGTGGTTGTCTCGGCCCCTGGTGGTCGGAGGTCGTTCCCGCTGCACAGATGCATGCGCCAGGGCCTCCTACAGACAATGCACTTTGATTTATTGCGCTATCTGTAACAGCACCCGAGATATCACCAGATATATATTGGATTTTTCACTGACCCTAAGTGTCCGGCCCCATAGGACTGTGGATTTCTCGGCCCCTGGTGGTCCGAGGTCGTTCCCGCTGCACAGATTCATGCGCCAGGGCCTCCTGCAGATAATTCACTTTGGTTTATTGCGCTATCTCTAATAGCATCCGAGATATCATCAGATATATATTGGATTTTTCCCCGACCCTGAGTGTCCGGCCCCATGAGACGGTTGTTTTCCCGGCCGCTCGTGGTCCGAAGTCGTTCCCGCTGCACAGATTCATGCGCCAGGGCTTCCTGCAGACAATGCAATTTGATTTAGTGCGCTATCTCTAATAGCACCCGAGATATCCCCAGATATATATTGGATTTTTCCCTAACCCTGAGTGTCCGGCCCGATGGGACGGTGGTTGTCTCGGCCCCTGGTAGTCCGATGTCGTTCCGACTGGCCAGATTCATGCGCCAGGGCCTTCTACAGACAATGCACTTTGGTTTATTGCGCTATCTCTAATAGCACCCGAGATATCACCAGATATATATTGGATTTTCCCCTGACCCTGAGTGTCCGGCCCCATGAGACTGTGGTTTTCTAGGCCCCTGGTGGACCGAGGTCGTTCCCGCTGCACAGATTCATGCGCCAGTGCCTCCTACAGACAATGCACTTTGATTTATTGCGCTATATGTAATAGCACCCGAGATATGACCAGATATATATTGGATTTTACCCTGACCCTGAGTGTCCGGCCCCATGAGACGGTGGTTGTCTCGGCCCCTGGTGGTCCGAGGTCGTTCCCGCTGCACAGATTCATGAGCCAGTGCCTCCTACAGACAATGCACTTTGATTTATTGCGCTATATGTAATAGCACCCGAGATATCGCCAGATATATATTGGATTTTCCCCTGAGCCTGAGCGTCCGGCCACGTTAGACGGTGGTTTTCTCGGCCCCTGGTGGTCTAAGGTCGTTCCCGCTGCCCACATTCATGCGCCGGGGCCTCCTACAGACAGTGCACTTTGATTTATTGCGCTATCTGTAATAGCACCCGAGAAAGCTCCAAATATATGCTGGATTTTTACATGACTTAGGGTGGCGGATACCGAAAATCTGTAATTTTCTCGGCCCCTGGTGGTCCGATGTCGTTCCCGCTGGCCAGATTCATGCGCCAGGGCCTCCTACAGACAATGCACTTTGGTTTATAGCGCTATCTCTAATAGCACCTGAGATATCACCAGATATATATTGGATTTTACCCTGACCCTGAGTGTCCGGCCCCATGAGACGGTGGTTGTCTCGGCCCCTGGTGGTCCGAGGTCGTTCCCGCTGCCCAGATTCATGCGCCAGGGCCTCCTACAGATAATTCACTTTGGATTATTGCGCTATCTCCAATAGCACCCGAGATATCAC
Organism: Nomia melanderi; assembly: GCF_051020985.1. Lineage (NCBI taxonomy): Eukaryota > Metazoa > Arthropoda > Insecta > Hymenoptera > Halictidae > Nomia > Nomia melanderi. The sequence continues at coordinate 544,817 of NW_027475142.1, forward strand.
CAGATATATATTGGATTTTTCCCTATCCCTGAGTGTCCGGCCCGATGGGACGGTGGTTGTCTCGGCCCCTGGTGGTCGGAGGTCGTTCCCGCTGCACAGATGCATGCGCCAGGGCCTCCTGCAGATAATTCACTATGGTTTATTGCGCTATCTCTAATAGCACCCGAGATATCACCAGATATATATTGGATTTTCCCCTGACCCTAAGTGTCCGGCCCCATGAGACTGTGGTTTTCTAGGCCCCTGGTGGTCCGAGGTCGTTCCCGTTGCACAGATTCATGCGCCAGCGCCTCCTACAGACAATGCACTTTGATTTATTGCGCTATCTGTAATAGCACCCGAGATATCACCAGATATATATTGGATTTTTCCGTGACCCTTAGTGTCCGGCCCCATGTGACGGTGGTTTTCTCGGCCCGTGGTGGTCCGACGTCGTTCCCGCTGGCCAGATTCATGCGCCAGGGTCTCTTACAGACCATGCACTTTGATTTATTGCGCTATCTGTAATAGCACCCGAGATATCACCAGATATATATTGGATTTTTCCCTGACCCTGAGTGTCCGGCCCCATGAGACGGTGGTTTTCTCGGCCCGTGGTGGTCCGAGGTCGTTCCCGCTGCACAGATTCATGCGCCAGGGCCTCCTGCAGATAATTCACTTTGGTTTATTGCGCTATCTCCAATAGCACCCGAGATATCCCCAGATATATATTGGATTTTTCCCTAACGCTGAGTGTCCGGCCCGATGGGACGGTGGTTGTCTCGGCCCCTGGTGGTCGGAGGTCGTTCCCGCTGCACAGATGCATGCGCCAGGGCCTCCTACAGACAATGCACTTTGATTTATTGCGCTTTCTGTAATAGCACCCGAGATATCACCAGATATATATTGGATTTTCGCCTGACCCTGAGTGTCCGGCCCCATAGGACTGTGGATTTCTCGGCCCCTGGTGGTCCGAGGTCGTTCCCGCTGCACAGATTCATGCGCCAGGGCCTCCTGCAGATAATACACTTTGGTTTATTGCGCTATCTCTAATAGCACCCGAGATATCACCAGATATATATTGGATTTTCCCCTGACCCTGAGAGTCCGGCCCCATGAGACTGTGGTTTTCTCGGCCCCTGGTGGTCCGAGGTCGTTCCCGCTGCCCAGATTCATGCGCCAGGGCCTCCTACAGACAATGCACTTTGGTTTATTGCGCTATCTCTAATAGCACCCGAGATATCACCAGATATATATTGGATTTTCCCCTGACCCTGAGTGTCCGGCCCCATGAGACTGTGGTTTTCTAGGCCCCTGGTGGTCCGAGGTCGTTCCCGCTGCACAGATTCATGCGCCAGGGCCTCCTACAGGTCATGCACTTTGATTTATTGCGCTATCTGTAATAGCTCCCGAGAATTCACCAGATATATATTGGATTTTTCCCTGACCCTGAGTGTCCGGCCCCATGAGACGGTGGTTGTCTCGCCCCTGGTGGTCCGAGGTCGTTCCCGCTGCACAGATTCATGCGCCAGGGCCTCCTACAAACAATGCACTTTGATTTATTGCGCCATCTGTAAAAGCACCCGAGATATCACCAGATATATATTGGATTTTCCCCTGACCCTGAGTGCCTTGCCCCATGAGACTGTGGTTTTCTCGGCCCCTGGTGGTCCGAGGTCGTTCCCGTTAAACTGTTTCATGCGCCAGGGCCTCCTGCAGATAATTCACTTTGGTTTATGGCGCTATCTCTAATAGCACCCGAGATATCACCAGATATATATTGGATTTTTCACTGTCCCTGAGTGTCCGGCCCCATGAGACGGTGGTTTTCACGGCCCCTGGTGGTCCGAGGTCGTTCCCGCTGCACAGATTCATGCGCCAGGGCCTCCTGCAGATAATTCACTATGGTTTATTGCGCTATCTCTAATAGCACCCGCGATATCACCAGATATATATTGGATTTTCCCCTGACCCTGAGTGTCCGGCCCCATGAGACTGTGGTTTTCTCGGCCCCTGGTGATCCGAGGTCGTTCCCGCTGCCCAGATTCATGCGCCGGGGCCTCCTACAGACAGTGCACTTTGATTTATTGCGCTATCTGTAATAGCACCCGAGAAAGCTCCAAATATATGCTGGATTTTTACATGACTTTGGGTGGCGGATACCGAAAATCTGTAATTTTCTCGGCCCCTGGTGGTCCGATGTCGTTCCCGCTGGCCAGATTCATGCGCCAGGGCCTCCTACAGACAATGCACTTTGGTTTATTGCGCTATCTCTAATAGCACCTGAGATATCACCAGATATATATTGGATTTTCCCCTGACCCTGAGTGTCCGGCCCCATGAGACTGTGGTTTTCTAGGCCCCTGGTGGTCCGAGGTCGTTCCCGCTGCACAGATTCATGCGCCAGTGCCTCCTACAGACAATGCACTTTGATTTATTGCGCTATATGTAATAGCACCCGAGATATCACCAGATATATATTGGATTTTACCCTGACCCTGAGTGTCCGGCCCCATGAGACGGTGGTTGTCTCGGCCCCTGGTGGTCCGAGGTCGTTCCCGCTGCCCAGATTCATGCGCCAGGGCATCCTACAGATAATTCACTTTGGTTTATTGCGCTATCTCTAATAGCACCCAAGATATCACCAGATATATATTGGATTTTCCCCTGACCCTAAGTGGCTGGCCCCATGAGACTGTGGTTTTCTCGGCCCCTGGTGGTCCGAGGTCGTTGCCGCTGCACAGATTCATGCGCCAGGGCCTCCCGCAGACAAAGTACTTTGATTTATTGCGCTATCTCTAATAGCACCCGAGATATCACCAGAAATATATTGGATTTTCCCCTGACCCTGAGTGTCCGGCCCCATGAGATGGTGGTTCTCTCGACCCCTGGTGATCCGAGGTCGTTCCCGCTGCACAGATTCATGCGCCAGGTCCTCCTGCAGACAATGCACTTTGATTTATTGCGCTATCTCTAATAGCACCCGAGATATCACCAGATATATATTGGATTTTCCCTTGACACTGAGAGTCCGGCCTCATGAGACTGTGGTTTTCTCGGCCCCTGATGGTCCGAGGTCGTTCCCGTTGCACAGATTCATGCGGCAGGGCCTCCTGCAGATAATTCACTTTGGTTTAATGCGCTATCTCTAATAGCACCCGAGATATCACCAGATATATATCGGATTTTACCCTGACCCTGAGTGTCCGGCCCCATGAGACGGTCGTTGTCTCGACCCCTGGAGGTCCGAGGACGTTCCCGCTGCACAGATTCATGCGCCAGGGCCTCCTACAGGTCATGCACTTTGATTTATTGCGCTATCTGTAATAGCTCCCGAGAATTCACCAGATATATATTGGATTTTTCCCTGACCCTGAGTGTCCGGCCCCATGAGACGGTGGTTGTCTCGCCCCTGGTGGTCCGAGGTCGTTCCCGCTGCACAGATTCATGCGCCAGGGCCTCCTACAGACAATGCACTTTGATTTATTGCGCCATCTGTAAAAGCACCCGATATATCACCAGATATATATTGGATTTTCCCCTGACCCTGAGTGTCTTGCCCCATGAGACTGTGGTTTTCTCGGCCCCTGGTGGTCCGAGGTCGTTCCCGTTGCACAGATTCATGCGCCAGGGCATCCTGCAGATAATTCACTTTGGTTTATTGCGCTATCTCTAATAGCACCCGAGATATCACCAGATATATATTGGATTTTCCCCTGACCCTGAGTGTCCGGCCCCATGAGACCTTGATTTTCTCGGACCCTGGTGGTCCGAGGTCGTTCCCGCTGCACAGATTCATGCGCCAGGGCCTCCTACAGACAATGCACTTTGATTTATTGCGCTATCTGTAATAGCACCCGAGATATCACCAGATATATATTGGATTTTTCACTGTCCCTGAGTGTCCGGCCCCATGAGACGGTGGTTTTCACGGCCCCTGGTGGTCCGAGGTCGTTCCTGCTGCACAGATTCATGCGCCAGGGCCTCCTGCAGATAATTCACTATGGTTTATTGCGCTATCTCTAATAGCACCCGAGATATCACCAGATATATATTGGATTTTCCCCTGACCCTGAGTGTCCGGCCCCATGAGACTGTGGTTTTCTCGGCCCCTGGTTGTCCGAGATCGTTCCCGCTGCGCAGATTCATGCGACAGGGCCTCCTGCAGATAATTCACTTTGGTTTATTGCGCTATCTCTATTAGCACCCGAGATATCACCAGATATATATTGGATTTTTCCCTGACCCTGAGTGTCCGGGCCCATGTGACTGTGGTTTTCTCGGCCCCTGGTGGTCCGAGGTCGTTCCCGCTGCCCAGATTCATGCGCCGGGGCCTCCTACAGACAGTGCACTTTGATTTATTGCGCTATCTGTAATAGCACCCGAGAAAGCTCCAAATATATGCTGGATTTTTACATGACTTTGGGTGGCGGATACCGAAAATCTGTAATTTTCTCGGCCCCTGGTGGTCCGATGTCGTACCCGCTGGCCAGATTCATGCGCCAGGGCCTCCTGCAGATAATTCACTTTGGTTTATTGCGCTATCTCTAATAGCACCCAAGATATCACCAGATATATATTGGATTTTTCCCTGACCCTGAGTGTCCGGCCCCATGAGACTGTGGTTTTCTCGGCCCCTGGTGGTCCGAGGTCGTTCCCGTTGCACAGATTCATGCGCCAGCGCCTCCTACAGACAATGCACTTTGATTTATTGCGCTATCTGTAATAGCACCCGAGATATCACCAGATATATATTGGATTTTTCCGTGACCCTTAGTGTCCGGCCCCATGTGACGGTGGTTTTCTCGGCCCGTGGTGGTCCGACGTCGTTCCCGCTGCACAGATTCATGCGCCAGTGCCTCCTACAGACAATGCACTTTGATTTATTGCGCTATATGTAATAGCACCCGAGATATGACCAGATATATATTGGATTTTACCCTGACCCTGAGTGTCCGGCCCCATGAGACGGTGGTTGTCTCGGCCCCTGGTGGTCCGAGGTCGTTCCCGCTGCACAGATTCATGAGCCAGTGCCTCCTACAGACCATGCACTTTGATTTATTGCGCTATCTGTAATAGCACCCGAGATATCACCAGATATATATTGGATTTTTCCCTGACCCTGAGTGTCCGGCCCCATGAGACGGTGGTTTTCTCGGCCCGTGGTGGTCCGAGGTCGTTCCCGCTGCACAGATTCATGCGCCAGGGCCTCCTGCAGATAATTCACTTTGGTTTATTGCGCTATCTCCAATAGCACCCGAGATATCCCCAGATATATATTGGATTTTTCCCTAACGCTGAGTGTCCGGCCCGATGGGACGGTGGTTGTCTCGGCCCCTGGTGGTCGGAGGTCGTTCCCGCTGCACAGATGCATGCGCCAGGGCCTCCTACAGACAATGCACTTTGATTTATTGCGCTATCTGTAATAGCACCCGAGATATCACCAGATATATATTGGATATTTCCCCGACCCTGAGTGTCCGGGCCCATGAGACGGTTGTTTTCTCGGCCGCTGGTGGTCCGAAGTCGTTCCCGCTGCACAGATTCATGCGCCAGGGCTTCCTGCAGACAATGCGATTTGATTTATTGCGCTATCTCTAATAGCACCCGAGATATCACCAGATATATGCTGGATTTTTACATGACCCTGAGAGTCCGGCCCCATGTGTCGGTGGTTTTGTCGGCCCCTGGTGGTGAGAGGTCGTTCCGGCTGCACAGATTCATGCGCCAGGGCCTCCTGCAGATAATTCACTTTGGTTTATTGCGCTATCTCTAACAGCACCCGAGATATCACCAGATATATATTGCATTTTCCCCAGAACCTGAGTGTCCGGCCCCATGAGACTGTGGTTTTGTCGACCCCTTGTGGTCCGAGGTCGTTCCCGCTGGCCAGATTCATGCGCCAGGGCCTCCTACAGACAATGCACTTTGATTTATTGCGCTATCTGTAATAGCACCCGAGATATCACCAGATATATATTGGATTTTTCCGTGACCCTTAGTGTCCGGCCCCATGTGACGGTGGTTTTCTCGGCCCGTGGAGGTCCGAGGTCGTTCCCGCTGCACAGATTCATGCGCCAGGGCCTCCTGCAGATAATTCACTTTGGTTTATTGCCCTATCTCTAATAGCACCCGAGATATCACCAGATATATATTGGATTTTCCCCTGACCCTGAGAGTCCGGCCCCATGAGACTGTAATTTTCTCGGCCCCTGGTGGTCCGAGGTCGTTCCCGCTGCCCAGATCCATGCGCCAGGGCCTCCTACAGACAATGCACTTTGATTTGTTGTGCGCTATCTGTAATAGCACCCGAGATATCACCAGATATATATTGGATTTTTCCCTGACCCTGAGAGTCCGGCCCCATGAGACGGTGGTTTTCTCGGCCCGTGGTGGTCCGAGGTCGTTCCCGCTGCACAGATGCATGCGCCAGGGCCTCCTACAGATAATTCACTATGGTTTATTGCGCTATCTCTAATAGCACCCGAGATATCACCAGATATATATTGGATTTTCCCCTGACCCTAAGTGTCCGGCCCCATGAGACTGTGGTTTTCTCGGCCTCTGGTGGTCCGAGGTCATTCCCGCTGCACAGATTCATGCGCCAGGGCCTCCTACAGACAATGCACTTTGGTTTATTGCGCTATCTCTAATAGCACCTGAGATATCACCAGATATATATTGGATTTTCCCCTGACCCTGAGTGTCCGGCCCCATGAGACTGTGGTTTTCTCGGCCCGTGGTGGTCCGATGTCGTTCCCGCTGGCCAGATTCATGCACCAGGGCCTCCTACAGACAATGCACTTTGGTTTATTGCGCTATCTCTAATAGCACCTGAGATATCACCAGATATATATTGGATTTTACCCTGACCCTGAGTGTCCGGCCCCATGAGACGGTGGTTGTCTCGGCCCCTGGTGGTCCGAGGTCGTTCCCGCTGCCCAGATTCATGCGCCAGGGCCTCCTACAGACAATGCACTTTGATTTGTTGCGCTATCTGTAATAGCACCCGAGATATCACCAGATATATATTGGATTTTTCCCTGACCCTGAGTGTCCGGCCCCATGGGACGGTGATTTTCTCGGCCCGTGGTGGTCCGAGGTCGTTCCCGCTGCACAGATTCATGCGCCAGGGCCTCCTGCAGATAATTCACTTTGGTTTATTGCGCTATCTCCAATAGCACCCGAGATATCACCAGATATATATTGGATTTTTCCCTAACCCTGAGTGTCCGGCCCGATGGGACGGTGGTTGTCTCGGCCCCTGGTGGTCGGAGGTCGTTCCCGCTGCACAGATGCATGCGCCAGGGCCTCCTGCAGATAATTCACTATGGTTTATTGCGCTATCTCTAATAGCACCCGAGATATCACCAGATATATATTGGATTTTCCCCTGACCCTAAGTGTCCGGCCCCATGAGACGGTGGTTGTCTCGGCCCCTGGTGGTCCGAGGTCGTTCCCGCTGCACAGATTCATGCGCCAGGGCCTCCTGCAGATAATTCACTTTGGTTTATTGCGCTATCTCTAATAGCACCCAAGATATCACCAGATATATATTGGATTTTTCCCTGACCCTGAGTGTCCGGCCCCATGAGACTGTGGTTTTCTCGGCCCCTGGTGGTCCGAGGTCGTTCCCGTTGCACAGATTCATGCGCCAGCGCCTCCTACAGACAATGCACTTTGATTTATTGCGCTATCTGTAATAGCACCCGAGATATCACCGGATATATATTGGATTTTCCCCTGACCCTGAGAGTCCGGCCCCATGAGACTGTGGTTTTCTCGGCCCCTGGTGGTCCGAGGTCTTTCCCGCTGCCCAGATTCATGCGCCAGGGCCTCCTGCAGATAATTCACTTTGGATTATTGCGCTATCTCTAACAGCACCCGAGATATCACCAGATATATATTGGATTTTCCCCAGACCCTGAGTGTCCGGCCCCATGAGACTGTGGTTTTCTCGGCCCCTGGTGGTCCGAGGTCGTTCCCGCTGGCTAGATTCATGCGCCATGGCCTCCTACAGACAATGCACTTTGATTTATTGCGCTATCTGTAATAGCACCCGAGATATCACCAGATATATATTGGATTTTTCCGTGACCCTTAGTGTCCGGCCCCATGTGACGGTGGTTTTCTCGGCCCGTGGTGGTCCGACGTCGTTGCCGCTGGCCAGATTCATGCGCCAGGGTCTCTTACAGACCATGCACTTTGATTTATTGCGCTATCTGTAATAGCACCCGAGATATCCCCAGATATATATTGGATTTTTCCCTAACGCTGAGTGTCCGGCCCGTTGGGACGGTGGTTGTCTCGGCCCCTGGTGGTCGGAGGTCGTTCCCGCTGCACAGATGCATGCGCCAGGGCCTCCTACAGACAATGCACTTTGATTTATTGCGCTTTCTGTAATAGCACCCGAGATATCACCAGATATATATTGGATTTTCGCCTGACCCTGAGTGTCCGGCCCCATAGGACTGTGGATTTCTCGGCCCCTGGTGGTCCGAGGTCGTTCCCGCTGCACAGATTCATGCGCCAGGGCCTCCTGCAGATAATACACTTTGGTTTATTGCGCTATCTCTAATAGCATCCGAGATATCACCAGATATATATTGGATTTTTCCCCGAGCCTGAGTGTCCGGGCCCATGAGACGGTTGTTTTCTCGGCCGCTGGTGGTCCGAAGTCGTTCCCGCTGCACAGATTCATGCGCCAGGGCTTCCTGCAGACAATGCGATTTGATTTATTGCGCTATCTCTAATAGCACCCGAGATATCACCAGATATATGCTGGATTTTTACATGACCCTGAGAGTCCGGCCCCATGTGTCGGTGGTTTTGTCGGCCCCTGGTGGTGAGAGGTCGTTCCGGCTGCACAGATTCATGCGCCAGGGCCTCCTGCAGATAATTCACTTTGGTTTATTGCCCTATCTCTAATAGCACCCGAGATATCACCAGATATATATTGGATTTTCCCCTGACCCTGAGAGTCCGGCCCCATGAGACTGTGGTTTTCTCGGCCCCTGGTGGTCCGAGGTCGTTCCCGCTGCCCAGATTCATGCGCCAGGGCCTCCTACAGACAATGCACTTTGGTTTATTGCGCTATCTCTAATAGCACCCGAGATATCACCAGATATATATTGGATTTTCCCCTGACCGTGAGTGTCCGGCCCCATGAGACTGTGGTTTTCTTGGCCCCTGGTGGTCCGAGGTCGTTCCCGCTGCACAGATTCATGCGCCAGGGCCTCCTACAGGTCATGCACTTTGATTTATTGCGCTATCTGTAATAGCTCCCGAGAATTCACCAGATATATATTGGATTTTTCCCTGACCCTGAGTGTCCGGCCCCATGAGACGGTGGTTGTCTCGCCCCTGGTGGTCCGAGGTCGTTCCCGCTGCACAGATTCATGCGCCAGGGCCTCCTACAGACAATGCACTTTGATTTATTGTGCCATCTGTAAAAGCACCCGAGATATCACCAGATATATATTGGATTTTCCCCTGACCCTGAGTGTCTTGCCCCATGAGACTGTGGTTTTCTCGGCCCCTGGTGGTCCGAGGTCGTTCCCGTTAAACAGTTTCATACGCCAGGGCCTCCTGCAGATAATTCACTTTGGTTTATGGCGCTATCTCTAATAGCACCCGAGATATCACCAGATATATATTGGATTTTCCCCTGACCCTGAGTGTCCGGCCCCATGAGACTGTGATTTTCTCGGACCCTGGTGGTCCGAGGTCGTTCCCGCTGCACAGATTCATGCGCCAGGGCCTCCTACAGACAATGCACTTTGATTTATTGCGCTATCTGTAATAGCACCCGAGATATCACCAGATATATATTGGATTTTTCACTGTCCCTGAGTGTCCGGCCCCATGAGACGGTGGTTTTCACGGCCCCTGGTGGTCCGAGGTCGTTCCTGCTGCACAGATTCATGCGCCAGGGCCTCCTGCAGATAATTCACTATGGTTTATTGCGCTATCTCTAATAGCACCCGAGATATCACCAGATATATATTGGATTTTTCCCTGACCCTGAGTGTCCGGGCCCATGAGACTGTGGTTTTCTCGGCCCCTGGTGGTCCGAGGTCGTTCCCGCTGCCCAGATTCATGCGCCGGGGCCTCCTACAGACAGTGCACTTTGGTTTATTGCGCTATCTCTAATAGCACCCGAGATATCACCAGATATATATCGGATTTTACCCTGACCCTGAGTGTCCGGCCCCATGAGACGGTCGTTGTCTCGGCCCCTGGAGGTCCGAGGACGTTCCCGCTGCACAGATTCATGCGCCAGGGCCTCCTACAGGTCATGCACCTTGATTTATTGCGCTATCTGTAATAGCTCCCGAGAATTCACCAGATATATATTGGATTTTTCCCTGACCCTGAGTGTCCGGCCCCATGAGACGGTGGTTGTCTCGCCCCTGGTGGTCCGAGGTCGTTCCCGCTGCACAGATTCATGCGCCAGGGCCTCCTACAAACAATGCACTTTGATTTATTGCGCTATCTGTAATAGCACCCGAGAAAGCTCCAAATATATGCTGGATTTTTACATGACTTTGGGTGGCGGATACCGAAAATCTGTAATTTTCTCGGCCCCTGGTGGTCCGATGTCGTTCCCGCTGGCCAGATTCATGCGCCAGGGCCTCCTACAGACAATGCACTTTGGTTTATTGCGCTATCTCTAATAGCACCTGAGATATCACCAGATATATATTGGATTTTTCACTGTCCCTGAGTGTCCGGCCCCATGAGACGGTGGTTTTCACGGCCCCTGGTGGTCCGAGGTCGTTCCTGCTGCACAGATTCATGCGCCAGGGCCTCCTACAGACAATGCACTTTGATTTATTGCGCTATCTGTAATAGCACCCGAGATATCACCAGATATATATTGGATTTTTCACTGTCCCTGAGTGTCCGGCCCCATGAGACGGTGGTTTTCACGGCCCCTGGTGGTCCGAGGTCGTTCCTGCTGCACAGATTCATGCGCCAGGGCCTCCTGCAGATAATTCACTATGGTTTATTGCGCTATCTCTAATAGCACCCGAGATATCACCAGATATATATTGGATTTTTCCCTGAGCCTGAGTGTCCGGGCCCATGAGACTGTGGTTTTCTCGGCCCCTGGTGGTCCGAGGTCGTTCCCGCTGCCCAGATTCATGCGCCGGGGCCTCCTACAGACAGTGCACTTTGGTTTATTGCGCTATCTCTAATAGCACCCGAGATATCACCAGATATATATCGGATTTTACCCTGACCCTGAGTGTCCGGCCCCATGAGACGGTCGTTGTCTCGGCCCCTGGAGGTCCGAGGACGTTCCCGCTGCACAGATTCATGCGCCAGGGCCTCCTACAGGTCATGCACCTTGATTTATTGCGCTATCTGTAATAGCTCCCGAGAATTCACCAGATATATATTGGATTTTTCCCTGACCCTGAGTGTCCGGCCCCATGAGACGCTGGTTGTCTCGCCCCTGGTGGTCCGAGGTCGTTCCCGCTGCACAGATTCATGCGCCAGGGCCTCCTACAAACAATGCACTTTGATTTATTGCGCTATCTGTAATAGCACCCGAGAAAGCTCCAAATATATGCTGGATTTTTACATGACTTTGGGTGGCGGATACCGAAAATCTGTAATTTTCTCGGCCCCTGGTGGTCCGATGTCGTTCCCGCTGGCCAGATTCATGCGCCAGGGCCTCCTACAGACAATGCACTTTGGTTTATTGCGCTATCTCTAATAGCACCTGAGATATCACCAGATATATATTGGATTTTCCCCTGACCCTGAGTGTCCGGCCCCATGAGACTGTGGTTTTCTAGACCCCTGGTGGTCCGAGGTCATTCCCGCTGCACAGATTCATGCGCCAGTGCCTCCTACAGACAATGCACTTTGATTTATTGCGCTATATGTAATAGCACCCGAGATATCACCAGATATATATTGGATTTTCCCCTGACCCTGAGTGTCCGGCCCCATGAGACTGTGGTTTTCTAGACCCCTGGTGGTCCGAGGTCGTTCCCGCTGCACAGATTCATGCGCCAGTGCCTCCTACAGACAATGCACTTTGATTTATTGCGCTATATGTAATAGCACCCGAGATATCACCAGATATATATTGGATTTTCCCCTGACCCTGAGTGTCTTGCCCCATGAGACTGTGGTTTTCTCGGCCCCTGGTGGTCCGAGGTCGTTCCCGTTAAACAGTTTCATGCGCCAGGGCCTCCTGCAGATAATTCACTGTGGTTTATGGCGCTATCTCTAATAGCACCCGAGATATCACCAGATATATATTGGATTTTCCCCTGACCCTGAGTGTGCGGCCACATGAGACTGTGGTTTTCTAGGCCCCTGGTGGTCCGAGGTCGTTCCCGCTGCACAGATTCATGCGCCAGGGCCTCCTGCAGATAATTCACTTTGCTTTATTGCGCTATCTCTAATAGCACCCGAGTTATCACCAGATATATATTGGATTTTCCCCTGACACTGAGTGTCCGGCCCCATGTGACTGTGGTTTTCTCGGCCCCTGGTGGTCCGAGGTCGTTCCCGCTTCCCAGATTCATGCGCCGGGGCCTCCTACAGACAGTGCACTTTGATTTATTGTGCTATCTGTAATAGCACCGGAGAAAGCTCCATATATATGCTGGATTTTTACATGACTTTGGGTGGCGGATACCGAAAATCTGTAATTTTCTCGGCCCCTGGTGGTCCGATGTCGTTCCCGCTGGCCAGATTCATGCGCCAGTGCCTCCTGCAGATAATGCACTTTGATTTATTGCGCTATCTCTAATAGCACCCGAGATATCACCAGATATATATTGGATTTTCCCTTGACCCTGAGTGTCCGGCCCCATGAGACTGTGGTCTTCTCGGCCCCTGGTGGTCCGAGATCGTTCCCGTTGCACAGATTCATGCGGCAGGGCCTCCTGCAGATAATTCACTTTGGTTTATTGCGCTATCTGTAATAGCACCCGAGATATCACCAGATATATATCGGATTTTCCCCTGACACTGAGTGTCCGGCCCCATGAGACTGTGGTTTTCTCGGCCCCTGGTCGTCCGAGGTCGTTCCCGCTGAACAGATTCATGCGCCAGGGCCTCCTACAGACAATGCACTTTGATTTATTGCGCTATCTGTAATAGCACCCGAGATATCACCAGATATATATTGGATTTTACCCTGACCCTGAGTGTCCGGCCCCATGAGACGGTCGTTGTCTCGGCCCCTGGAGGTCCGAGGACGTTCCCGCTGCACAGATTCATGCGCCAGGGCCTCCTACAGGTCATGCACATTGATTTATTGCGCTATCTGTAATAGCTCCCGAGAATTCACCAGATATATATTGGATTTTCCCTTGACCCTGAGTGTCCGGCCCCATGAGACTGTGGTTGTCTCGCCCCTGGCGGTCCGAGGTCGTTCCCGCTGCACAGATTCATGCGCCAGGGCCTCCTACAGACAATGCACTTTGATTTATTGCGCCATCTGTAATAGCACCCGAGATATCACCAGATATATATTGGATTTTCCCCTGACCCTGAGTGTCTTGCCCCATGAGACTGTGGTTTTCTCGGCCCCTGGTGGTCCGAGGTCGTTCCCGTTAAACAGTTTCATGCGCCAGGGCCTCCTGCAGATAATTCACTGTGGTTTATGGCGCTATCTCTAATAGCACCCGAGATATCACCAGATATATATTGGATTTTCCCCTGACCCTGAGTGTCCGGCCACATGAGACTGTGGTTTTCTAGGCCCCTGGTGGTCCGAGGTCGTTCCCGCTGCACAGATTCATGCGCCAGGGCCTCCTACAGACAAGGCACTTTGGTTTATTGCGCTATCTCTAATAGCACCCGAGATATCACCAGATAAATATTGGATTTTCCCCTGACCCTGAGTGTCCGCCCCCTGAGACGGTGGTTTTCTCGGCCCCTGGTGGTCCGAGGTCGTTCCCGCTGGCTACATTTATGCGCCAGGGCCTCCTACTGACAATGCACTTTGATTTATTGCGCTATCTGTAATAGCACCCGAGATATCACCAGATATATATTGGATTTTTCCCTGACCCTGAGTGTCCGGCCCCATGAGACTGTGGTTTTCTCGGCCCCTGGTGGTCCGAGGTCGTTCCCGCTTCCCAGATTCATGCGCCGGGGCCTCCTACAGACAGTGCACTTTGATTTATTGTGCTATCTGTAATAGCACCGGAGAAAGCTCCATATATATGCTGGATTTTTACATGACTTTGGGTGGCGGATACCGAAAATCTGTAATTTTCTCGGCCCCTGGTGGTCCGATGTCGTTCCCGCTGGCCAGATTCATGCGCCAGGGCCTCCTACAGAAAATGCACTTTGGTTTATTGCGTTATCTCTAATAGCACCCGAGTTATCACCAGATATATATTGAATTTTCCCCTGACACTGAGTGTCCGGCCCCATGAGACTGTGGTTTTCTCGGCCCCTGGTGGTCCGAGGTCGTTCCCGCTGCCCAGATTCATGCGCCAGGGCCTCCTGCAGATAATTCACTTTGGTTTATTGCGCTATCTGCAATAGCACCCGAGATATCACCAGATATATATTGGATTTTTCCGAGACCCTTAGTGTCCGTCCCCATGAGACGGTGGTTTTCTCGGTCCGTGGTGGTCCGAGGTCGTTCCCGCTGCACAGATTCATGCGCCAGGGCCTCCTGCAGATAATTCACTTTGCTTTATTGCGCTATCTCTAATAGCACCCGAGTTATCACCAGATATATATTGAATTTTCCCCTGACACTGAGTGTCCGGCCCCATGTGACTGTGGTTTTCTCGGCCCCTGGTGGTCCGAGGTCGTTCCCGCTTCCCAGATTCATGCGCCGGGGCCTCCTACAGACAGTGCACTTTGATTTATTGTGCTATCTGTAATAGCACCGGAGAAAGCTCCATATATATGCTGGATTTTTACATGACTTTGGGTGGCGGATACCGAAAATCTGTAATTTTCTCGGCCCCTGGTGGTCCGATGTCGTTCCCGCTGGCCAGATTCATGCGCCAGGGCCTCCTACAGAAAATGCACTTTGGTTTATTACGCTATCTCTAACAGCACCCGAGTTATCACCAGATATATATTGAATTTTCCCCTGACACTGAGTGTCCGGCCCCATGAGACTGTGGTTTTCTCGGCCCCTGGTGGTCCGAGGTCGTTCCCGCTGCCCAGATTCATGCGCCAGGGCCTCCTGCAGATAATTCACTTTGGTTTATTGCGCTATCTGCAATAGCACCCGAGATATCACCAGATATATATTGGATTTTCCCCTGGCCCTGAGTGTCCGGCCCCATGAGACGGTGGTTGTCTCGGCCCCTGGTGGTCGGAGGTCGTTCCCGCTGCACAGATGCATGCACCAGGGCCTCCTACAGATAATTCACTTTGGTTTATTGCGCTATCTCTAATAGCACCCAAGATATCACCAGATATATATTGGATTTTTCCCTGACCCTGAGTGTCCGGCCCCTTCAGACTGTAATTTTCTCGGCCCCTGGTGGTCCGAGGTCGTTCCCGCTGCCCAGATCCATGCGCCAGGGCGTCCTACAGACAATGCACTTTGATTTGTTGTGCGCTATCTGTAATAGCACCCGAGATATCACCAGATATATATTGGATTTTTCCCTGACCCTGAGTGTCCGGCCCCATGAGACGGTGGTTTTCTCGGCCCGTGGTGGTCCGAGGTCGTTCCCGCTGCACAGATTCATGCGCCAGGGCCTCCTGCAGATAATTCACTTTGGTTTATTGCGCTATCTCCAATAGCACCCGAGATAAAACCAGATATATACTGGATTTTTCCCTAACCCTGAGTGTCCGGCCCGATGGGACGGTGGTTGTCTCGGCCCCTGGTGGTCGGAGGTCGTTCCCGCTGCACAGATGCATGCGCCAGGGCCTCCTACAGACAATGCACTTTGATTTCTTGCGCTATCTGTAATAGCACCCGAGATATCACCAGATATATATTGGATTTTTCCCTGACCCTGACTGTCCGGCCCCATGAGACGGTGGTTTTCTCGTCCCCTGGTGGTCCGAGGTCGTTCCTGCTGCACAGATTCATGCGCCACGGCCTCCTACAGACAATGCACTTCGATTTATTGCGCTATCTCTAATAGCACCCGAGATATTGCCAGATATATATTGGATTTTCCCCTGAGCCTGAGTTTCCGGCCCCGTTAGACGGTGGTTTTCTAGGCCCCTGGTTGTCCGAGGTCGTTCCCGCTGCACAGATTCATGCGCCAGTGCCTCCTACAGACAATGCACTTTGATTTATTGCGCTATATGTGATAGCACCCGAGATATCACCAGATATATATTGGATTTTACCCTGACCCTGAGTGTCGGGCCCCATGAGACCGTGGTTGTCTCGGCCCCTGGTGGTCCGAGGTCGTTCCCGCTGCCCAGATCCATGCGCCAGGGCCTCCTACAGACAATGCACTTTGATTTGTTGCGCTATCTGTAATAGCACCCGAGATATCACCAGATATATATTGGATTTTTCCCTGACCCTGAGTGTCCGGCCCCATGAGACGGTGGTTTTCTCGGCCCGTGGTGGTCCGAGGTCGTTCCCGCTGCACAGATTCATGCGCCAGGGCCTCCTGCAGATAATTCACTTTGGTTTATTGCGCTATCTCCAATAGCACCCGAGATATCACCAGATATATATTGGATTTTTCCCTAACCCTGAGTGTCCGGCCCGCTGGGACGGTGGTTGTCTCGGCCCCTGGTGGTCGGAGGTCGTTCCCGCTGCACAGATGCATGCTCCAGGGCCTCCTACAGATAATTCACTTTGGTTTATTGCGCTATCTCCAATAGCACCCGGGATATCACCAGATATATATTGGATTTTTCCCTAATCCTGAGTGTCCGGCCCGATGGGACGGTGGTTGTCTCGGCCCCTGGTGGTCGGAGGTCGTTCCCGCTGCACAGATGCATGCGCCAGGGCCTCCTACAGATAATTCACTATGGTTTATTGCGCTATCTCTAATAGCACCCAAGATATCACCAGATATATATTGGATTTTTCCCTGACCCTTAGTGTCCGTCCCCTTGAGACGGTGGTTTTCTCGGTCCGTGGTGGTCCGAGGTCGTTCCCGCTGCACAGATTCATGCGCCAGGGCCTCCTGCAGATAATTCACAATGGTTTCTTGCGCTATCTCTAATAGCACCCGAGATATCACCAGATATATATTGAATTTTCCCCTGACACTGGGTGTCCGGCCCCATGTGACTGTGGTTTTCTCGGAGCCTGGTGGTCCGAGGTCGTTCCCGCTTCCCAGATTCATGCGCCGGGGCCTCCTACAGACAATGCACTTTGGTTTATTGCGCTATCTCTAATAGCACCCGAGTTATCACCAGATATATATTGAATTTTCCGCTGACACTGAGTGTCCGGCCCCATGAGACTGTGGTTTTCTCGGCCCCTGGTGGTCCGAGGTCGTTCCCGCTGCCCAGATTCATGCGCCAGGGCCTCCTGCAGTTAATTCACTTTGGTTTATTGCGCTATCTGTAATAGCACCCGAGATATCACCAGATATATATTGGATTTTCCCCTGGCCCTGAGTGTCCGGCACCATGAGACGGTGGCTGTCTCGGCCCCTGGTGGTCGGAGGTCGTTCCCGCTGCACAGATGCATGCGCCAGGGCCTCCTACAGATAATTCACTTTGGTTTATTGCGCTATCTCTAATAGCACCCAAGATATCACCAGATATATATTGGATTTTTCCCTGACCCTGAGTGTCCGACCCCATGAGACGGTGGTTTTTTCGGCCCCTGGTGGTCCGAGGTCGTTGCCGCTGCACAGATTCATGCGCCAGTGCCTCCTGCAGATAATGCACTTTGATTTATTGCGCTATCTCTAATAGCACCCGAGATATCACCAGATATATATTTGATTTTCCCTTGACCCTGAGTGTCCGGCCCCATGAGACTGTGGTTTTCTCGGCCCCTGGTGGTCCGAGATCGTTCCCGTTGCACAGATTCATGCGGCAGGGCCTCCTGCAGATAATTCACTTTGGTTTATTGCGCTATCTCTAATAGCACCCGAGATATCACCAGATATATATCGGATTTTCCCCTGATACTGAGTGTCCGGCCCCATGAGACTGTGGTTTTCTCGGCCCCGGTCGTCCGAGGTCGTTGCCGCTGCACAGATTCATGCGCCAGGGCCTCCCGCAGACAAAGTACTTTGATTTATTGCGCTATCTCTAATAGCACACGAGATATCACCAGAAATATATTGGATTTTCCCCTGACCCTGAGTGTCCGGCCCCATGAGATGGTGGTTCTCTCGGCCCCTGGTGATCCGAGGTCGTTCCCGCTGCACAGATTCATGCGCCAGTGCCTCCTGCAGATAATGCACTTTGATTTATTGCGCTATCTCTAATAGCACCCGAGATATCAACAGATATATATTGGATTTTCCCCTGACCCTGAGTGTCCTGCCCCTTCAGACTGTCGTTTTCTCGGCCGCTGGTTGTCCGACGTCGTTCCCGCTGCCCAGATTCATGCGCCACGGCCTCCTACAGACAATGCACTTTGATTTCTTGCGCTATCTGTAATAGCACCCGAGATATCACCACACATGTATTGGATTTTTCCCTGACCCAGAGTGTCCGGCCCCATGAGACGGTGGTTTTCTCGGCCCCTGGTGGTCCGAGGTCGTTCGCGCTGCCCAGATTCATGCGCCACGGCCTCCTACAGACAATGCACTTTGATTTATTGCGCTATCTGTAATAGCACCCGAGATATCGCCAGGTATATATTGGATTTTCCCCTGAGCCTGAGTGTCCGGCCCCGGTAGACGGTGGTTTTCTCGGCCCCTGGTGGTCCGAGGTCGTTCCCGCTGCCCAGATTCATGCGCCGGGGCCTCCTACAGACAGTGCACTTTGATTTATTGCGCTATCTGTAATAGCACCCGAGAAAGCTCCATATATATGCTGGATTTTTACATGACTTTGGGTGGCGGATACCGAAAATCTGTAATTTTCTCGGCCCCTGGTGGTCCGATGTCGTTCCCGCTGGCCAGATTCATGCGCCAGGGCCTCCTACAGACAATGCACTTTGGTTTATTGCGCTATCTCTAATAGCACCTGTGATATCACCAGATATATATTGGATTTTCCCCTGACCCTGACTGTCCGGCCCCATGAGACGGTGCTTTTCTCGCCCCCTGGTGGTCCGAGGTCGTTCCTGCTGCACAGATTCATGCGCCAGGGCCTCCTGCAGATAATTCACTTTGGTTTATTGCGCTATCTCTAATAGCACCCGAGATATCACCAGATATATATTGGATTTTTCCGTGACCCTTAGTGTCCGTCCCCATGAGACTGTGGTTTTCTCGGCCCCTGGTGGTCCGAGGTCGTTCCCGCTTCCCAGATTCATGCGCCGGGGCCTCCTACAGACAGTGCACTTTGATTTATTGCGCTATCTGTAATAGCACCCGAGATATCACCAGATATATATTGGATTTTCCCCTGACCCTGAGTGTCCTGCCCCATGAGACTGCGGTTTTCTCGGCCCCTGGTGGTCCGAGGTCGTTCCCGTTACACAGTTTCATGCGCCAGGGCCTCCTGCAGATAATTCACTTTGGTTAATGCGCTATCTCCAATAGCACCCGAGATATCACCAGATATATATTGGATTTTCCCCTGACCCTAAGTGTCCGGCCCCATGAGACTGTGGTTTTCTCGGCCCCTGGTGGTCCGAGGTCGTTCCTGCTGTACAGATTCATGCGCCAGGGCCTCCTGCAGATAATTCACTATGGTTTATTGCGCTATCTCTAATAGCACCCGAGATATCACCAGATATATATTGGATTTTTCCCTGACCCCGAGTGACCGGCCCCATGAGACTGTGGTTTTCTCGGCCCCTGGTGGTCCGAGGTCGTTCCCGCTGGCCAGATTCAGGCGCCAGGGCCTCCTACTGACAATGCACTTTGATTTATTGCGCTATCTGTAATAGCACCCGAGATATCACCAGATATATATTGGATTCTTCCCTGGCCCTGAGTGTCCGGCCCCATGAGACGGTGGTTGTCTCGGCCCCTGGTGGTCGGAGGTCGTTCCCGCTGCACAGATGCATGCGCCAGGGCCTCCTACAGATAATTCACTTTGGTTTATTGCGCTATCTCTAATAGCACCCAAGATATCACCAGATATATATTGAATTTTTCCCTGACCCTGAGTGTCCGGCCCCATGAGATGGTGGTTCTTTTGGCCCCTGGTTATCCGAGGCCGTTGCCGCTGCACAGATTCATGCGCCAGGGCCTCCCGCAGACAAAGTACTTTGATTTATTGCGCTATCTCTAATAGCACCCGAGATATCACCAGAAATATATTGGATTTTCCCCTGACCCTGAGTGTCCGGCCCCATGAGATGGTGGTTCTCTCGGCCCCTGGTGATCCGAGGTCGTTCCCGCTGCACAGATTCATGCGCCAGGGCCTCCTGCAGACAATGCACTTTGATTTATTTCGCTATCTGTAATAGGGCCCGAGATATCACCAGATATATATTGGATTTTCTCCAGACCCTGAGTGTCCGGCCCCATGAGACTGTAGTTTTCTCGGCCCCTGGAGGACCGAGGACGTTCCCGCTGCACAGATTCATGCGCCAGGGCCTCCTACAGGTCATGCACTTTGATTTATTGCGCTATCTGTAATAGCTCCCGAGAATTCACAAGATATATATTGGATTTTTCCCTGACCCTGAGTGTCCGGCCCCATGAGACTGTGATTTTCTCGGACCCTGGTGGTCCGAGGTCGTTCCCGTTGCACAGATTCATGCGCCAGGGCCTCCTACAGACAATGCACTTTGATTTATTGCGCCATCTGTAATAGCACCCGAGGTATCACCAGATATATATTGGATTTTCCCCTGACCCTGAGTGTCTTGCCCCATGAGACTGTGGTTTTCTCGGCCCCTGGTGGTCCGAGGTCATTCCCGTTAAACAGTTTCATGCGCCAGGGCCTCCTGCAGATAATTCACTTTGGTTTATGGCGCTATCTCTAATAGCACCCGAGATATCACCAGATATATATTGGATTTTCCCCTGACCCTGAGTGTCCGGCCACATGAGACTGTGGTTTTCTAGGCCCCTGGTGGTCCGAAGTCGTTCCCGCTGCACAGATTCATGCGCCAGGGCCTCCTACAGACAAGGCGCTTTGGTTTATTGCGCTATCTCTAATAGCACCCGAGATATCACCAGATATATATTGGATTTTCCCCTGACCCTGAGTGTCCGGCCCCATGAGACTGTGATTTTCTCGGACCCTGGTGGTCCGAGGTCGTTCCCGCTGCACAGATGCATGCGCCAGGGCCTCCTACAGATAATTCACTTTGGTTTATTGCGCTATCTCTAATAGCACCCAAGATATCACCAGATATATATTGGATTTTTCCCTGACCCTGACTGTCCGGCCCCATGAGACGGTGGTTTTCTCGCCCCCTGGTGGTCCGAGGTCGTTCCTGCTGCACAGATTCATGCGCCAGGGCCTCCTGCAGATAATATACTATGGTTTATTGCGCTATCTCTAATAGCACCCGAGATATCACCAGATATATATTGGATTTTCCCCTGACCCTATGTGTCCGGCCCCATGAGACTGTGGTTTTCTCGGCCCCTGGTGGTCCGAGGTCGTTCCCGCTGCACAGTTTCATGCGCCAGGGCCTCCTGCAGATAATTCACTGTGGTTTATTGCGCTATCTCTAATAGCACCCGAGATATCACCAGATATATATTGGATTTTTCCCTGACCCTATGTGTCCGGCCCCATGAGACTGTGGTTTTCTCGGCCCCTGGTGGTCCGAGGTCGTTCCCGCTGGCCAGATTCAGGCGCCAGGGCCTCCTACTGACAATGCACTTTGATTTATTGCGCTATCTGTAACATCATCCGAGATATCACCAGATATATATTGGATTTTTCCGTGACCCTTAGTGTCCGTCCCCATGAGACGGTGGTTTTCTCGGTCCGTGGTGGTCCGAGGTCGTTCCTGCTGCACAGATTCATGCGCCAGGGCCTCCTGCAGATAATTCACTTTGGTTTATTGCGCTATCTCTAATAGCACCCGAGTTATCACCAGATATATATTGAATTTTCCCCTGACCATGAGAGTCCGGCCCCATGTGTCGGTGGTTTTCTCGGCCCCTGGTGGTCCGAGGTCGTTCCCGCTTCCCAGATTCATGCGCCGGGGCCTCCTACAGACAGTGCACTTTGATTTATTGCGCTATCTGTAATAGCACCGGAGAAAGCTCCATATATATGCTGGATTTTTACATGACTTTGGGTGGCGGATACCGAAAATCTGTCATTTTCTCGGCCCCTGGTGGTCCGATGTCGTTCCCGCTGGCCAGATTCATGCGCCAGGGCCTCCTACAGACAATGCACTTTGGTTTATTGCGCTATCTCTAATAGCACCTGAGATATCACCAGATATATATTGGATTTTCCCCTGACCCTGAGTGTCTTGCCCCATGAGACTGTGGTTTTCTCGGCCCCTGGTGGTCCGAGGTCATTCCCGTTAAACAGTTTCATGCGCCAGGGCCTCCTGCAGATAATTCACTTTGGTTTATGGCGCTATCTCTAATAGCACCCGAGATATCACCAGATATATATTGGATTTTTCCCTAACCCTGAGAGTCCGGCCACATGAGACTGTGGTTTTCTAGGCCCCTGGTGGTCCGAAGTCGTTCCCGCTGCACAGATTCATGCGCCAGGGCCTCCTACAGACAAGGCGCTTTGGTTTATTGCGCTATCTCTAATAGCACCCGAGATATCACCAGATATATATTGGATTTTCCCCTGACCCTGAGTGTCCGGCCCCATGAGACTGTGATTTTCTCGGACCCTGGTGGTCCGATGTCGTTCCCGCTGCACAGATGCATGCGCCAGGGCCTCCTGCAGATAATTCACTTTGGTTTATTGCGCTATCTGCAATAGCACCCGAGATATCACCAGATATATATTGGATTTTCCCCTGGACCTGAGTGTCCGGCCCCATGAGACGGTGGTTGTCTCGGCCCCTGGTGGTCGGAGGTCGTTCCCGCTGCACAGATGCATGCGCCAGGGCCTCCTACAGATAATTCACTTTGGTTTATTGCGCTATCTCTAATAGCACCCAAGATATCACCAGATATATATTGAATTTTTCCCTGACCCTGAGTGTCCGGCCCCATGAGATGGTGGTTCTCTCGGCCCCTGGTGATCCGAGGTCGTTCCCGCTGCACAGATTCATGCGCCAGGGCCTCCTGCAGACAATGCACTTTGATTTATTTCGCTATCTGTAATAGGGCCCGAGATATCACCAGATATATATTGGATTTTCCCCAGACCCTGAGTGTCCGGCCCCATGAGACTGTAGTTTTCTCGGCCCCTGGAGGACCGAGGACGTTCCCGCTGCACAGATTCATGCGCCAGGGCCTCCTACAGGTCATGCACTTTGATTTATTGCGCTATCTGTAATAGCTCCCGAGAATTCACAAGATATATATTGGATTTTTCCCTGACCCTGAGTGTCCGGCCCCATGAGACTGTGATTTTCTCGGACCCTGGTGGTCCGAGGTCGTTCCCGCTGCACAGATTCATGCGCCAGGGCCTCCTACAGACAATGCACTTTGATTTATTGCGCCATCTGTAATAGCACCCGAGGTATCACCAGATATATATTGGATTTTCCCCTGACCCTGAGTGTCTTGCCCCATGAGACTGTGGTTTTCTCGGCCCCTGGTGGTCCGAGGTCATTCCCGTTAAACAGTTTCATGCGCCAGGGCCTCCTGCAGATAATTCACTTTGGTTTATGGCGCTATCTCTAATAGCACCCGAGATATCACCAGATATATATTGGATTTTCCCCTGACCCTGAGTGTCCGGCCACATGAGACTGTGGTTTTCTAGGCCCCTGGTGGTCCGAAGTCGTTCCCGCTGCACAGATTCATGCGCCAGGGCCTCCTACAGACAAGGCGCTTTGGTTTATTGCGCTATCTCTAATAGCACCCGAGATATCACCAGATATATATTGGATTTTCCCCTGACCCTGAGTGTCCGGCCCCATGAGACTGTGATTTTCTCGGACCCTGGTGGTCCGAGGTCGTTCCCGCTGCACAGATGCATGCGCCAGGGCCTCCTACAGATAATTCACTTTGGTTTATTGCGCTATCTCTAATAGCACCCAAGATATCACCAGATATATATTGGATTTTTCCCTGACCCTGACTGTCCGGCCCCATGAGACGGTGGTTTTCTCGCCCCCTGGTGGTCCGAGGTCGTTCCTGCTGCACAGATTCATGCGCCAGGGCCTCCTGCAGATAATATACTATGGTTTATTGCGCTATCTCTAATAGCACCCGAGATATCACCAGATATATATTGGATTTTCCCCTGACCCTATGTGTCCGGCCCCATGAGACTGTGGTTTTCTCGGCCCCTGGTGGTCCGAGGTCGTTCCCGCTGCACAGTTTCATGCGCCAGGGCCTCCTGCAGATAATTCACTGTGGTTTATTGCGCTATCTCTAATAGCACCCGAGATATCACCAGATATATATTGGATTTTTCCCTGACCCTATGTGTCCGGCCCCATGAGACTGTGGTTTTCTCGGCCCCTGGTGGTCCGAGGTCGTTCCCGCTGGCCAGATTCAGGCGCCAGGGCCTCCTACTGACAATGCACTTTGATTTATTGCGCTATCTGTAATATCATCCGAGATATCACCAGATATATATTGGATTTTTCCGTGACCCTTAGTGTCCGTCCCCATGAGACGGTGGTTTTCTCGGTCCGTGGTGGTCCGAGGTCGTTCCCGCTGCACAGATTCATGCGCCAGGGCCTCCTGCAGATAATTCACTTTGGTTTATTGCGCTATCTCTAATAGCACCCGAGTTATCACCAGATATATATTGAATTTTCCCCTGACCATGAGAGTCCGGCCCCATGTGTCGGTGGTTTTCTCGGCCCCTGGTGGTCCGAGGTCGTTCCCGCTTCCCAGATTCATGCGCCGGGGCCTCCTACAGACAGTGCACTTTGATTTATTGCGCTATCTGTAATAGCACCGGAGAAAGCTCCATATATATGCTGGATTTTTACATGACTTTGGGTGGCGGATACCGAAAATCTGTCATTTTCTCGGCCCCTGGTGGTCCGATGTCGTTCCCGCTGGCCAGATTCATGCGCCAGGGCCTCCTACAGACAATGCACTTTGGTTTATTGCGCTATCTCTAATAGCACCTGAGATATCACCAGATATATATTGGATTTTCCCCTGACCCTGAGTGTCTTGCCCCATGAGACTGTGGTTTTCTCGGCCCCTGGTGGTCCGAGGTCATTCCCGTTAAACAGTTTCATGCGCCAGGGCCTCCTGCAGATAATTCACTTTGGTTTATGGCGCTATCTCTAATAGCACCCGAGATATCACCAGATATATATTGGATTTTTCCCTAACCCTGAGAGTCCGGCCACATGAGACTGTGGTTTTCTAGGCCCCTGGTGGTCCGAAGTCGTTCCCGCTGCACAGATTCATGCGCCAGGGCCTCCTACAGACAAGGCGCTTCGGTTTATTGCGCTATCTCTAATAGCACCCGAGATATTACCAGATATATATTGGATTTTCCCCTGACCCTGAGTGTCCGGCCCCATGAGACTGTGATTTTCTCGGACCCTGGTGGTCCGATGTCGTTCCCGCTGCACAGATGCATGCGCCAGGGCCTCCTGCAGATAATTCACTTTGGTTTATTGCGCTATCTGCAATAGCACCCGAGATATCACCAGATATATATTGGATTTTCCCCTGGACCTGAGTGCCCGGCCCCATGAGACGGTGGTTGTCTCGGCCCCTGGTGGTCGGAGGTCGTTCCCGCTGCACAGATGCATGCGCCAGGGCCTCCTACAGATAATTCACTTTGGTTTATTGCGCTATCTCTAATAGCACCCAAGATATCACCAGATATATATTGAATTTTTCCCTGACCCTGAGTGTCCGGCCCCATGAGATGGTGGTTCTTTTGGCCCCTGGTGATCCGAGGCCGTTGCCGCTGCACAGATTCATGCGCCAGGGCCTCCCGCAGACAAAGTACTTTGATTTATTGCGCTATCTCTAATAGCACCCGAGATATCACCAGAAATATATTGTATTTTCCCCTGACCCTGAGTGTCCGGCCCCATGAGATGGTGGTTCTCTCGGCCCCTGGTGATCCGAGGTAGTTCCCGCTGCACAGATTCATGCGCCAGGGCCTCCTGCAGACAATGCACTTTGATTTATTTCGCTATCTGTAATAGGGCCCGAGATATCACCAGATATATATTGGATTTTCCCCAGACCCTGAGTGTCCGGCCCCATGAGACTGTAGTTTTCTCGGCCCCTGGAGGACCGAGGACGTTCCCGCTGCACAGATTCATGCGCCAGGGCCTCCTACAGGTCATGCACTTTGATTTATTGCGCTATCTGTAATAGCTCCCGAGAATTCACAAGATATATATTGGATTTTTCCCTGACCCTGAGTGTCCGGCCCCATGAGACTGTGATTTTCTCGGACCCTGGTGGTCCGAGGTCGTTCCCGCTGCACAGATTCATGCGCCAGGGCCTCCTGCAGACAATGCACTTTGATTTATTTCGCTATCTGTAATAGGGCCCGAGATATCACCAGATATATATTGGATTTTCCCCAGACCCTGAGTGTCCGGCCCCATGAGACTGTAGTTTTCTCGGCCCCTGGAGGACCGAGGACGTTCCCGCTGCACAGATTCATGCGCCAGGGCCTCCTACAGGTCATGCACTTTGATTTATTGCGCTATCTGTAATAGCTCCCGAGAATTCACAAGATATATATTGGATTTTTCCCTGACCCTGAGTGTCCGGCCCCATGAGACTGTGGTTTTCTCGGCCCCTGGTGGTCCGAGGTCATTCCCGTTAAACAGTTTCATGCGCCAGGGCCTCCTGCAGATAATTCACTTTGGTTTATGGCGCTATCTCTAATAGCACCCGAGATATCACCAGATATATATTGGATTTTCCCCTGACCCTGAGTGTCCGGCCACATGAGACTGTGGTTTTCTAGGCCCCTGGTGGTCCGAAGTCGTTCCCGCTGCACAGATTCATGCGCCAGGGCCTCCTACAGACAAGGCACTTTGGTTTATTGCGCTATCTCTAATAGCACCCGAGATATCACCAGATATATATTGGATTTTCCCCTGACCCTGAGTGTCCGTCCCCATGAGACGGTGGTTTTCTCGGTCCGTGGTGGTCCGAGGTCGTTCCCGCTGCACAGATTCATGCGCCAGGGCCTCCTGCAGATAATTCACTTTGGTTTATTGCGCTATCTCTAATAGCACCCGAGTTATCACCAGATATATATTGAATTTTCCCCTGACACTGAGTGTCCGGCCCCATGTGTCGGTGGTTTTCTCGGCCCCTGGTGGTCCGAGGTCGTTCCCGCTTCCCAGATTCATGCGCCGGGGCCTCCTACAGACAGTGCACTTTGATTTATTGCGCTATCTGTAATAGCACCGGAGAAAGCTCCATATATATGCTGGATTTTTACATGACTTTGGGTGGCGGATACCGAAAATCTGTAATTTTCTCGGCCCCTGGTGGTCCGATGTCGTTCCCGCTGGCCAGATTCATGCGCCAGGGCCTCCTACAGACAATGCACTTTGGTTTATTGCGCTATCTCTAATAGCACCTGAGATATCACCAGATATATATTGGATTTTCCCCTGACCCTGAGTGTCCGGCCCCATGAGATTGTGGTTTTCTAGGCCCCTGGTGGTCCGAGGTCGTTCCCGCTGCACAGATTCATGAGCCAGTGCCTCCTACAGACAATGCACTTTGATTTATTGCGCTATATGTAATAGCACCCGAGATATCACCTGATATATATTGGATTTTACCCTGACCCTGAGTGTCGGGCCCCATGAGACCGTGGTTGTCTCGGCCCCTGGTGGTCCGAGGTCGTTCCCGCTGCCCAGATCCATGCGCCAGGGCCTCCTACAGACAATGCACTTTGATTTGGTGTGCGCTATCTGTAATAGCACCCGAGATATCACCAGATATATACTGGATTTTTCCCTAACCCTGAGTGTCCGGCCCGATGGGACGGTGGTTGTCTCGGCCCCTGGTGGTCGGAGGTCGTTCTCGTTGCACAGATTCATGCGCCAGGGCCTCCTGCAGATAATTCACTTTGGTTTATTGCGCTATATCTACTAGCACCCGAGATATCACCAGATATATATTGGATTTTCCCCTGACCATGAGTGTCCGGCCCCATGAGACGGTGATTTTCTCGGGCCCTGGTGGTCCGTGGTCGTTCCCGCTGCACAGAATCATGCGCCAGGGCTTCCTGCAGACAATGCACTTTGGTTTATTGCGCTATCTCTAATAGCACCCGAGATATCACCAGATATATATTGGATTTTCCCCTGACCATGAGAGTCCGGCCCCATGAGACGGTGGTTTTATCGGCCCCTGGTGGTCCGAGGTCCTTCCCGCTGCACAGATTCATGCGCCTGGGCCTCCTGGAGATAATTCACTTTGGTTTATTGCGCTATCTCTAATAACACCCGAGACATCACCAGATATATATTGGATTTTTCACTGACCCTGAGTGTCCGGCCCCATGAGATGGTCGTTTTCTCGGCCCCTGGTGGTCCGAGGTCGTTCCCTCTGCACAGATTCATGCGCCAGGGCCTCCTGCAGATAATTCACATTGGTTTATTGCGCTATCTCTAATAGCACCCGAGATATCACCAGATATATATAGGATTTCTCCCTGACCCTGACTGTCCGGCCCCATGGGACGGTGGTTGTCTCGGCCCCTGGTAGTCCGAGGTCGTTCCTGCGGCACAGATACATGCGCCAGGGCCTCCTACAGAAAATGCACATTGATTTATTCTGCTATCTGTAATAGCACCCGAGATATCACCAGATCTATATTGGATTTTCCCCTGACCCTGAGTGTCCGGCCCCATGAGATGGTGGTTTTCTCGGCCCCTGGTGATCCGAGGTCGTTCCCGCTTCACAGATTCATGCACCAGGGCCTCTTGCAGACAATTCACTTTGGTTTATTGCGCTATCACTAATAGCACCCGAGATATCACCAGATATATATTTGACTTTTCCTCGACCATGACAGTCCGGCCCCATGAGACGGTGGTTTTATCGGCCCCTGGCGGTCCGAGGTCGTTGCCGCTGCACAGAATCATGCGCCAGGGCTTCCTGCAGACAATGCACTTTGGTTTATTGCGCTATCTCTAATAGCACCCGAGATATAACCAGATATATATGGGATTTTCCGCTGACCCTGAGTGTCCGGCCCCATGAGATGGTGGTTTTCTCGGCCCCTGGTGATCCGAGGCTGTTCCCGCTGCACAGATTCATGCGACAGGGACTCTTGCAGATAATTCACTTTGGTTTATTGCGCTATCTGTAATAGCACCCGTGATATCACCAGATATATATTGGATTTTTCACTGACCCTAAGTGTCCGGCCCTTCGGGACGGTGGTTTTCTCGGCCCCTGGTGGTCCGAGGGCGTTCCTGCTGCACAGATTCATGGGCCGGTGCCCCCTGCAAATAATTCACTTTGGTTTATTGCGCTATCTCCTAATAGCACCCGAGATATCACCAGATATATATTGGATTTTCCACTGACCCTGAGTGTCCGGCCCCATGAGACTGTGGTTTTCTCGGCCCCTGGTGGTCCGAGGTCGTTGCCGCTGCCCAGATTCATGCGACAGGGCCTCCCGCAGACAAAGCACTTTGGTTTATTGCGCTATCTGTAATAGCACCCGAGATATCACCAGATATATACTGGATTTTTACATGACCTTGGGTGACGGATTCCGAATATCTGTAATTTTCTCGGCCCCTGGTTGTCCGAGGTCGTTCCTGCTGCACAGATTCATTCGCCAGTGCCTCCTACAGACAATGCACTTTGATTTATTGCGCTATCTCTAATAGCACCCTAGATATCACCAGATATATATTGTGTTTTTCCCTATCCCTTACAGTCCGGCCCCATGAGACGGCCATTTTCTCGGCCCCTGGTGGTCCGAGGTCGTTCCCGCTGCACAGATTCATGCGCCAGGGCCTCCTGCAGATAATTCACTTTGGTTTATTGCGCTATCTCTAATAGCACCCAAGATATCGCCAGATATATATTGGATTTTTCCAAGACCCTGAGTGTCCGGCCCCATGAGACTGTGGTTTTCTCGGCCCCTGGTGGTCCGTGGTCGTTCCCGTTGCACTGATTCATGCGCCAGGGCCTCCTGCAGATAATTCACTTTGGTTTATTGCGCTATCTGTAATAGCACCCGAGATATCACCAGATTTATATTGGATTTTCCCCTGACCCTGAGTGTCCGGCCCCATGAGACTGTGGTTTACTCGGCCCCTGGTGGTCCGAGGTCGTTCCCGTTCCACAGATTCATGCGCCAGGGCCTCCTGCAGATAATTCACTTTGGTTTATTGCGCTATCTCTAATAGCACCCGAGATATCACCAGATATATATTGGATTTTCTCCTGACCCTGAGTGTCCGGCCCTATGAGACTGTGGTTTTCTCGGCCCCTGGCGGTCCGAGGTCGTTCCCGCTGCACAGATTCATGCGCCAGGGCCTCCTACAGACAAGGCACTTTGATTTATTGCGCTATCTGTAATAGCACCCGAGATATCACCAGATATATATTGGATTTTCCCCTGACCCTGAGTGTCCGGCCCCATGAGACTGTGGTTTTCTCGGCCCCTGGTGGTCCGAGGTCGTTCCCGCAGCACAGATTCAGGCGCCAGGGCCTCCTACAGACAATGCACTTTGATTTATTGCGCTATCTGTAATAGCTCCCGAGATATCACCAGATATATATTGGATTTTTCACTGACCCTAAGTGTCCGGCCCCTCGGGACGGTGGTTTTCACGGCCCCCGGTGGACCGAGGTCGTTCCCGCTGCTCAGATTCATGCGCCAGGGCCTCCTGCAGATAATTCACTTTGGCTTATTGCGCTATCTCTAATAGCACCCAAGATATGACCAGATATATATTGGATTTTTCCCTGACCCTGAGTGTCCGGCCCCATGAGACTGTGGTTTTCTCGGCCCCTGGTGGTCTGAGGTCGTTACCGTTGCACAGATTCATGAGCCAGGGCCTCCTACAGACAATGCACTTTGATTTAGTGCGCTATATGTAATAGCACCCGAGATATCACCCGATATATATTGGATTTTACCCTGACCATGAGTGTCCGGCCCCATGAGACTGTGGTTTTCTCGGCCCCTGGTGGTCCGAGGTCGTTCCCGCTGCACAGATTCATGCGCCACGGCCTCCTACAGACAATGTACTTTGATTTATTGCGATATCTGTAATAGCACCCGAGATATCACCAGATATATATTGGATTTTTCACAGACCCTGAGTGTCCGGCCCAATGAGACGGTGGTTTTCTCGGCCCCTGGTGGTCCGAGGTCGTTCCCGCTGCACAGATTCGTGCGCCAGGTCCTCCTACAGACAATGCACTTTGAATTATTGCGCTATCTGTAATTGCACCCGAGATATCACCAGATATATATTGGATTTTTCCCTTACCCTGAGTGTCCGGCCCCATGAGACGGTGGTTTTCTCGGCCCCTGGTGGTCCTAGGTCGTTCCCGCTGCACAGATGCATGCGCCAGGGCCTCCTGCAGATAATTCCCTTTGGCTTATTGCGCTATCTCTAATAGCACCCGAGATATCACCAGATATATATTGGATTTTCCCCTGACCCTGAGTGTCCGGCCCCATGAGACGGTGGTTTTCTCGGACCCTGGTGGTCCGAGGTCGTTGCCGCCGCTCAGATTCATGCGCTAGGGCCTCGCGCAGACAAAGCACTTTGACTTATCGCGCTATCTCTAATAGCACCCGAGATATCACCAGATATATAATGGATTTTTCCCTGACCATGACAGTCCGGCCCCATTAGACGGTGGTTTTCTCGGCCCCTGGTGGTCCGAGGTCGTTCCCGCTGCACAGATTCATGCGCCAGTGCCCCCTGCATATAATTCAGTTTGGTTTAGTGCGGTATCTGTAAGAGCACCCGAGATATAACCAGATATATATTGGATTTTTCCCTGACCCTGACAGTCCGGCCCCATGACACGGTGATTTTCTCGGCCCCTGGTGGTCCGAGGTCGTTGCCGCTGCCCAGATTCATGCGACAGGGCCTCCCGCAGACAAAGCACTTTGGTTTATTGCGCTATCTGTAATAGCACCCGAGATATCACCAGATATATACTGGATTTTTACATGACCTTGGGTGACGGATTCCGAATATCTGTAATTTTCTCGGCCCCTGGTGGTCCGAGGTCGTTCCTGCTGCACAGATTCATTCGCCAGTGCCTCCTACAGACAATGCACTTTGATTTATTGCGCTATCTCTAATAGCACCCTAGATATCACCAGATATATATTGTGTTTTTACCTAACCCTTACAGTCCGGCCCCATGAGACGGCCATTTTCTCGGCCCCTGGTGGTCCGAGGTCGTTCCCGCTGCACAGAATCATGCGCCAGGACTTCCTGCAGAGAATGCACTTTGGTTTATTGCGCTATCTCTAATAGCACACGAGATATCACCAGATATATATTGGATTTTTCACTGACCCTGGGTGTACGGCCCCATGAGACGGTGGTTTTCTCGGCCCCTGGTGGTCCGAGGTCGTTCCCGCTGCAGAGATTCATGCGCCAGGGCCTCCTGCAGATAATGCACTTTGGTTTATTGCGCTATCTCTAATAGCACCCGAGATATCACCAGATATATATTGGATTTTTCCCTGACCCTGAGTGTCCGGCCCCATGAGACTGCGGTTTTCTCGGCCCCTGGTGGTCCGAGGTCGTTCCCGCTGCACACATTCATGTACCAGGGCCTCCTACAGACAATGCACTTTGATTTATTGCGCTATCTGTAATAGCACCCGAGATATCACCAGATATATATTGGATTTTTCACTGACCCTGAGTGTCCGGCCCCATGAGACGGTGGTTGTCTCGGCCCCTGGAGGTCCGAGGTCGTTCCCGCTGCACAGATTCATGCGCCAGGGCCTCCTGCAGATAATTCACTTTGGTTTATTTCGCTATCTCTAATAGCACCCGAGATATCACCAGATATATATTGGATTTTCCCCTGACCCTGAGTGTCCGGCCCCATGAGACGGTGGTTTTTTCGGCCCCTGGTGGTCCGAGGTCGTTCCCGCTGCATAGATTCGGGCGCCAGTGCCTCCTGCAGATAATTCACTTTGGTTTACTGCGCTATCTCTAATAGTACCCGAGATATCACCAGATATATATTGGATTTTGCCCTGACCCTGAGTGTCCGACCCCATTTGACTGTGGTTGTCTCGGCCCCTGGAGGTCCGAGGTCGATCCCGCTGCACAGATGCATGCGCCAGGGCCTCCTGCACATAATTCACTTTGGTTTATTGCGCTGTATCTAATAGCACCCGAGATATCACCAGATATATATTGGATTTTTCACTGACCCTGAGTGTCCGGCCCCATGAGACGGTGGTTTTCTCGGACCCTGGTGGTCCGAGGTCGTTGCCGCCGCTCAGATTCATGCGCTAGGGCCTCGCGCAGACAAAGCACTTTGACTTATCGCGCTATCTCTAATAGCACCCGAGATATCACCAGATATATTATGGATTTTTCCCTGACCATGACAGTCCGGCCCCATTAGACGGTGGTTTTCTCGGCCCCTGGTGGTCCGAGGTCGTTCCCGCTGCACAGATTCATGCGCCAGTGCCCCCTGCATATAATTCAGTTTGGTTTAGTGCGGTATCTGTAAGAGCACCCGAGATATAACCAGATATATATTGGATTTTTCCCTGACCCTGACAGTCCGGCCCCATGACACGGTGATTTTCTCGGCCCCTGGTGGTCCGAGGTCGTTGCCGCTGCCCAGATTCATGCGACAGGGCCTCCCGCAGACAAAGCACTTTGGTTTATTGCGCTATCTGTAATAGCACCCGAGATATCACCAGATATATACTGGATTTTTACATGACCTTGGGTGACGGATTCCGAATATCTGTAATTTTCTCGGCCCCTGGTGGTCCGAGGTCGTTCCTGCTGCACAGATTCATTCGCCAGTGCCTCCTACAGACAATGCACTTTGATTTATTGCGCTATCTCTAATAGCACCCTAGATATCACCAGATATATATTGTGTTTTTACCTAACCCTTACAGTCCGGCCCCATGAGACGGCCATTTTCTCGGCCCCTGGTGGTCCGAGGTCGTTCCCGCTGCACAGAATCATGCGCCAGGACTTCCTGCAGAGAATGCACTTTGGTTTATTGCGCTATCTCTAATAGCACCCGAGATATCACCAGATATATATTGGATTTTTCACTGACCCTGGGTGTACGGCCCCATGAGACGGTGGTTTTCTCGGCCCCTGGTGGTCCGAGGTCGTTCCCGCTGCAGAGATTCATGCGCCAGGGCCTCCTGCAGATAATGCACTTTGGTTTATTGCGCTATCTCTAATAGCACCCGAGATATCACCAGATATATATTGGATTTTTCCCTGACCCTGAGTGTCCGGCCCCATGAGACTGCGGTTTTCTCGGCCCCTGGTGGTCCGAGGTCGTTCCCGCTGCACACATTCATGTACCAGGGCCTCCTACAGACAATGCACTTTGATTTATTGCGCTATCTGTAATAGCACCCGAGATATCACCAGATATATATTGGATTTTTCACTGACCCTGAGTGTCCGGCCCCATGAGACGGTGGTTGTCTCGGCCCCTGGAGGTCCGAGGTCGTTCCCGCTGCACAGATTCATGCGCCAGGGCCTCCTGCAGATAATTCACTGTGGTTTATTTCGCTATCTCTAATAGCACCCGAGATATCACCAGATATATATTGGATTTTCCCCTGACCCTGAGTGTCCGGCCCCATGAGACGGTGGTTTTTTCGGCCCCTGGTGGTCCGAGGTCGTTCCCGCTGCATAGATTCGGGCGCCAGTGCCTCCTGCAGATAATTCACTTTGGTTTACTGCGCTATCTCTAATAGTACCCGAGATATCACCAGATATATATTGGATTTTGCCCTGACCCTGAGTGTCCGACCCCATTTGACTGTGGTTGTCTCGGCCCCTGGAGGTCCGAGGTCGTTCCCGCTGCACAGATGCATGCGCCAGGGCCTCCTGCACATAATTCACTTTGGTTTATTGCGCTGTATCTAATAGCACCCGAGATATCACCAGATATATATTGGATTTTTCACTGACCCTGAGTGTCCGGCCCCATGAGACGGTGGTTTTCTCGGACCCTGGTGGTCCGAGGTCGTTGCCGCCGCTCAGATTCATGCGCTAGGGCCTCGCGCAGACAAAGCACTTTGACTTATCGCGCTATCTCTAATAGCACCCGAGATATCACCAGATATATAATGGATTTTTCCCTGACCATGACAGTCCGGCCCCATTAAACGGTGGTTTTCTCGGCCCCTGGTTGTCCGAGGTCGTTCCCGCTGCACAGATTCATGCGCCAGTGCCCCCTGCATATAATTCAGTTTGGTTTAGTGCGGTATCTGTAAGAGCACCCGAGATATAACCAGATATATATTGGATTTTTCCCTGACCCTGACAGTCCGGCCCCATGACACGGTGATTTTCACGGCCCCTGGTGGTCCGAGGTCGTTGCCGCTGCCCAGATTCATGCGACAGGGCCTCCCGCAGACAAAGCACTTTGGTTTATTATGCTATCTGTAATAGCACCCGAGATATCACCAGATATATACTGGATTTTTACATGACCTTGGGTGACGGATTCCGAATATCTGTAATTTTCTCGGCCCCTGGTGGTCCGAGGTCGTTCCTGCTGCACAGATTCATTCGCCAGTGTCTCCTACAGACAATGCACTTTGATTTATTGCGCTATCTCTAATAGCACCCTAGATATCACCAGATATATATTGTGTTTTTCCCTAACCCTTACAGTCCGGCCCCATGAGACGGCCATTTTCTCGGCCCCTGGTGGTCCGAGGTCGTTCCCGCTGCACAGAATCATGCGCCAGGACTTCCTGCAGATAATTCACATTGGTTTATTGCGCTATCTCTAATAGCACCCGAGATATCACCAGATATATATAGGATTTCTCCCTGACCCTGACTGTCCGGCCCCATGGGCCGGTGGTTGTCTCGGCCCCTGGTAGTCCGAGGTCGTTCCCGCGGCACAGATACATGCACCAGGGCCTCCTACAGACAATGCACATTGATTTATTCTGCTATCTGTAATAGCACCCGAGATATCACCAGATATATATGGGATTTTCCGCTGACCCTGAGTGTCCGGCCCCATGAGATGGTGGTTTTCTCGGCCCCTGGTGATCCGAGGGCGTTCCCGCTGCACAGATTCATGCACCAGGGCCTCTTGCAGACAATTCACTTTGGTTTATTGCGCTATCACTAATAGCACCCGAGATATCACCAGATATATATTTGACTTTTCCTCGACCATGACAGTCCGGCCCCATGAGACGGTGGTTTTATCGGCCCCTGGCGGTCCGAGGTCGTTGCCGCTGCACAGAATCATGCGCCAGGGCTTCCTGCAGACAATGCACTTTGGTTTATTGCGCTATCTCTAATAGCACCCGAGATATCACCAGATATATATGGGATTTTCCGCTGACCCTGAGTGTCCGGCCCCATGAGATGGTGGTTTTCTCGGCCCCTGGTGATCCGAGGCTGTTCCCGCTGCACAGATTCATGCGCCAGGGACTCTTGCAGATAATTCACTTTGGTTTATTGCGCTATCTGTAATAGCACCCGAGATATCACCAGATATATATTGCATTTTTCACTGACCCTAAGTGTCCGGCCCTTCGGGACGGTGGTTTTCTCGGCCCCTGGTGGTCCGAGGGCGTTCCTGCTGCACAGATTCATGGGCCGGTGCCCCCTGCAAATAATTCACTTTGGTTTATTGCGCTATCTCCTAATAGCACCCGAGATATCACCAGATATATATTGGATTTTCCACTGACCCTGAGTGTCCGGCCCCATGAGACTGTGGTTTTCTCGGCCCCTGGTGGTCCGAGGTCGTTGCCGCTGCCCAGATTCATGCGACAGGGCCTCCCGCAGACAAAGCACTTTGGTTTATTGCGCTATCTGTAATAGCACCCGAGATATCACCAGATATATACTGGATTTTTACATGACCTTGGGTGACGGATTCCGAATATCTGTAATTTTCTCGGCCCCTGGTTGTCCGAGGTCGTTCCTGCTGCACAGATTCATTCGCCAGTGCCTCCTACAGACAATGCACTTTGATTTATTGCGCTATCTCTAATAGCACCCTAGATATCACCAGATATATATTGTGTTTTTCCCTATCCCTTACAGTCCGGCCCCATGAGACGGCCATTTTCTCGGCCCCTGGTGGTCCGAGGTCGTTCCCGCTGCACAGATTCATGCGCCAGGGCCTCCTACAGATAATTCACTTTGGTTTATTGCGCTATCTCTAATAGCACCCAAGATATCGCCAGATATATATTGGATTTTTCCAAGACCCTGAGTGTCCGGCCCCATGAGACTGTGGTTTTCTCGGCCCCTGGTGGTCCGTGGTCGTTCCCGTTGCACAGATTCATGCGCCAGTGCCTCCTGCAGATAATGCACTTTGGTTTATTGCGCTATCTCTAATAGCACCCGAGATATCACCAGATATATATTGGATTTTTCCCTGACCCTGAGTGTCTGGCCCCATGAGACTGCGGTTTTCTCGGCCCCTGGTGGTCCGAGGTGGTTCCCGCTGCACAGATTCATGCGCCAGGGCCTCCTACAGATAATTCAATTTGGTTTATTGCGCTATCTCTAATAGCAGCCGAGATATCACCAGATATATATTGGATTTTCCCCTGAACCTGTGTGTCCGGCCCCATGAGACTGTGGTTTTCTCGGCCCCTGGTGGTCAGAGGTCGTTCCCGCTGCACAGATTCATGCATCAGGGCCTCCTACAGACAATGCACTTTGATTTATTGCGCTATCTGTAATAGCACCCGAGATATCACCAGATATATATTGGATTTTTCACTGACCCTGAGTGTCCGGCCCCATGAGACGGTGGTTTTCTCGGCTCCTGGTGGTCCGAGGTCGTTCCCGCTGCACAGACTCGTGCGCCAGGGCCTCCTACAGACAATGCACTTTGATTTATTGCGCTATCTGTAATAGCACCAGAGATATCACCAGATATATATTGGATTTTACCCTGACCCTGAGCGTCCGGCCCCATGAGACGGTGCTTGTCTCGGCCCCTGGAGGTCCGAGGACGTTCCCGCAGCACAGATTCATGCGGCAGTGCCTCCTGCAGATAATTCACTTTGGTTTACTGCGCTATCTCTAATAGTACCCGAGATATCACCAGATATATATTGGATTTTTCCCTGACCCTGAGTGTCCGGCCCCATCAGACGGTGCTTGTCTCGGCCCCTGGAGGTCCGAGGACGTTCCCGCAGCACAGATTCATGCGGCAGTGCCTCCTGCAGATAATTCACTTTGGTTTACTGCGCTATCTCTAATAGTACCCGAGATATCACCAGATATATATTGGATTTTTCCCTGACCCTGAGTGTCCGACCCCATGAGACTGTGGTTTTCTCTGCCGATGGTGGTCCGAGGTCGTTCCCGCTGCACAGATTCACGCGCCAGGGCCTCCTACAGACAATGCACTTTGATTTATTTCGCTACCTGTAATAGCACCCGAGATATCACCAGATATATATTGGATTTTACCCTGACCCTGAGTGTCCGGCCCCATGAGACTGTGGTTTTCTCGGCCCCTGGTGGTCCGAGGTCGTTCCCGTTGCACTGTTTCATGCGCCAGGGCCTCCTGCAGATAATTCACTTTGGTTTATTGCGCTATCTCTAATAGCACCCGAGATATGACCAGATATATATTGTATTTTCCCCTGACCCTGAGTGTCCGGACCCATGAGACTGTGATTTTCTCGGACCCTGGTGGTCCGAGGTGGTTCCCGCTGCACAGATTCATGCGCCAGGGCCTCCTACAGATAATTCAATTTGGTTTATTGCGCTATCTCTAATAGCAGCCGAGATATCACCAGATATATATTGGATTTAACCCTGACCCTGAGTGTCCGGCCCCATGAGACGGTGCTTGTCTCGGCCCCTGGAGGTCCGAGGACGTTCCCGCAGCACAGATTCATGCGGCAGTGCCTCCTGCAGATAATTCACTTTGGTTTACTGCGCTATCTCTAATAGTACCCGAGATATCACCAGATATATATTGGATTTTCCCCTGACCCTGAGTGTCCGGCCCCATGAGACTGTGGTTTTCTCTGCACCTGGTGGTCCGAGGTCGTTCCCGCTGCACAGATTCATGCGTCAGGGCATCCTACGGACAATGCACTTTGATTTATTGCTCTATCTGTAATTGCACCCGAGATATCACCAGATATATATTGGATATTTCCCTCACCCTGAGTGTCCAGCCCCATGAGACGGTGGTTTTCTCGGCCCCTGGTGGACCGAGGTCGTTCCCACTGCACAGATTCATGCGCCAGTGCCTCCTGCAGATAATGCACTTTGGTTTATTGCGCTATCTCTAATAGCACCCGAGATATCACCAGATATATATTGGATTTTTCCCTGACCCTGAGTGTCTGGCCCCATGAGACTGCGGTTTTCTCGGCCCCTGGTGGTCCGAGGTCGTTCCCGCTGCACAGATTCAGGCGCCAGGGCGTCCTGCAGATAATTCACTTTGGTTTATTGCGCTATCTTTAATAGCACCCGAGATATCACCAGATATATATTGGATTTTTCCCTGAACCTGAGTGTCCGGCCCCATGAGACGGTGGTTTTCTCGGCCCCAGGTGGTCCTAGGTCGTTCCCGCTGCACAGATTCGTGCGCCAGGGCCTCCTACGGACAATGCACTTTGATTTATTGCGCTATCTGTAATAGCACCCGAGATATCACCAGATATATATTGGATTTTTCACTGACCCTGAGTGTCCGGCCCCATGAGACGGTGGTTTTCTCGGCCCCTGGTGGTCCGAGGTCGTTCCCGCTGCACAGATTCGTGCGCCAGGGCCTCCTACGGACAATGCACTTTGATTTATTGCGCTATCTGTAATAGCACCAGAGATATCACCAGATATATATTGGATTTTACCCTGACCCTGAGTGTCCGGCCCCATGAGACTGTGGTTTACTCGGCCCCTGGTGGTCCGAAGTCGTTCCCGTTGCACAGATTCATGCGCCAGGGCCTCCTGCAGATAATTCACTTTGGTTTATTGCGCTATCTCTAATAGCACCCGAGATATCACCAGATATATATTGGATTTTCCCCTGACCCTGAGTGTCCGGCCCCATGAGACTGTGGTTTTCTCTGCACCTGGTGGTCCGAGGTCGTTCCCGCTGCACAGATTCATGCGTCAGGGCCTCCTACGGACAATGCACTTTGATTTATTGCGCTATCTGTAATTGCACCCGAGATATCACCAGATATATATTGGATATTTCCCTCACCCTGAGTGTCCAGCCCCATGAGACGGTGGTTTTCTCGGCCCCTGGTGGACCGAGGTCGTTGCCACTGCACAGATTCATGCGCCAGTGCCTCCTGCAGATAATGCACTTTGGTTTATTGCGCTATCTCTAATAGCACCCGAGATATCACCAGATATATATTGGATTTTTCCCTGACCCTGAGTGTCTGGCCCCATGAGACTGCGGTTTTCTCGGCCCCTGGTGGTCCGAGGTCGTTCCCGCTGCACAGATTCAGGCGCCAGGGCGTCCTGCAGATAATTCACTTTGGTTTATTGCGCTGTATCTAATAGCACCCGAGATATCACCAGATATATATTGGATTTTCCCTGACCCTGAGTGTCCGGCCCCATTTGACTGTGGTTTTCTCGGCCCCTGGAGGTCCGAGGTCGTTCCCGCTGCCCAGATTCATGCGCCAGGGCCTCCTGCAGATAATTCACTTTGGTTTATTGCGCTGTATCTAATAGCACCCGAGATATCACCAGATATATATTGGATTTTCCCCTGACCCTAAGTGTCCGGCCCCATGAGACTGTGGTTTTCTCGGCCCCTGGTGGTCCGAGGTCGTTCCTGCTGCCCAGATTCATGCGCCAGGGCCTCCTACAGACAATGCACTTTGATTTATTGCGCTATCTGTAATAGGACCCGAGATATCACCAGATATATATTGGATTTTCCCCTGACCCTGAGTGTCCGGCCCCATGAGACTGTGATTTTCTCGGACCCTGGTGGACCGAGGTCGTTCCCGCTGGACAGATTCATGCGCCAGGGCCTCCTGCAGATAATGCACTTTGGTTTATTGCGCTATCTCTAATAGCACCCGAGATATCACCAGATATATATTGGATTTTTCCCTGACCCTGAGTGTCCGGCCCCATGAGACTTCGGTTTTCTCGGCCCCTGGTGGTCCGAGGTCGTTCCCGCTGCACACATTCATGCGCCAGCGCCTCCTGCAGATAATTCACTTTGGTTTATTGCGCTATCTCTAATAGCACCCGAGATATCACCAGATATATATTGGATTTTCCCCTGACCCTGAGTGTCCGGCCCCATGGGACTGTGGTTTTCTCGGCCCCTGGTGGTCCGAGGTCGTTCCCGCTGCACAGATTCATGCGCCAGGGCCTCCTACAGACAATGCACTTTGATTTATTGCCCTATCTGTAATAGCACCCGAGATATCACCAGATATATATTGGATTTTCCCCTGACCCTGAGTGTCCGGTCCCATGAGACTGTGGTTTTCTCTGCCCCTGGTGGTCCGGGATCGTTCCCGTTGCACAGATTCATGCGCCAGGGCCTCCTGCAGATAATTCAATTTGGTTTATTGCGCTATCTCTAATAGCAGCCGAGATATCACCAGATATATATTGGATTTTCTCCTGAACCTGTGTGTCCGGCCCCATGAGACTGTGGTTTTCTCGGCCCCTGGTGGTCAGAGGTCGTTCCCGCTGCACAGATTCATGCATCAGGGCCTCCTACAGACAATGCACTTTGATTTATTGCGCTATCTGTAATAGCACCCGAGATATCACCAGATATATATTGGATTTTACCCTGACCCTGAGCGTCCGGCCCCATGAGACGGTGCTTGTCTCGGCCCCTGGAGGTCCGAGGACGTTCCCGCAGCACAGATTCATGCGGCAGTGCCTCCTGCAGATAATTCACTTTGGTTTACTGCGCTATCTCTAATAGTACCCGAGATATCACCAGATATATATTGGATTTTTCCCTGACCCTGAGTGTCCGGCCCCATGAGACGGTGCTTGTCTCGGCCCCTGGAGGTCCGAGGACGTTCCCGCAGCACAGATTCATGCGGCAGTGCCTCCTGCAGATAATTCACTTTGGTTTACTGCGCTACCTCTAATAGTACCCGAGATATCACCAGATATATATTGGATTTTTCCCTGACCCTGAGTGTCCGACCCCATGAGACTGTGGTTTTCTCTGCCGATGGTGGTCCGAGGTCGTTCCCGCTGCACAGATTCACGCGCCAGGGCCTCCTACAGACAATGCACTTTGATTTATTTCGCTATCTGTAATAGCACCCGAGATATCACCAGATATATATTGGATTTTACCCTGACCCTGAGTGTCCGGCCCCATGAGACTGTGGTTTTCTCGGCCCCTGGTGGTCCGAGGTCGTTCCCGTTGCACTGTTTCATGCGCCAGGGCCTCCTGCAGATAATTCACTTTGGTTTATTGCGCTATCTCTAATAGCACCCGAGATATGACCAGATATATATTGGATTTTCCCCTGACCCTGAGTGTCCGGACCCATGAGACTGTGATTTTCTCGGACCCTGGTGGTCCGAGGTGGTTCCCGCTGCACAGATTCATGCGCCAGGGCCTCCTACAGATAATTCAATTTGGTTTATTGCGCTATCTCTAATAGCAGCCGAGATATCACCAGATATATATTGGATTTTCCCCTGAACCTGTGTGTCCGGCCCCATGAGACTGTGGTTTTCTCGGCCCCTGGTGGTCAGAGGTCGTTCCCGCTGCACAGATTCATGCGCCAGGGCCTCCTGCAGATAATTCACTTTGGTTTATTGCGCTGTATCTAATAGCACCCGAGATATCACCAGATATATATTGGATTTTCCCTGACCCTGAGTGTCCGGCCCCATTTGACTGTGGTTTTCTCGGCCCCTGGAGGTCCGAGGTCGTTCCCGCTGCCCAGATTCATGCGCCAGGGCCTCCTGCAGATAATTCACTTTGGTTTATTGCGCTGTATCTAATAGCACCCGAGATATCACCAGATATATATTGGATTTTCCCCTGACCCTAAGTGTCCGGCCCCATGAGACTGTGGTTTTCTCGGCCCCTGGTGGTCCGAGGTCGTTCCT
Organism: Nomia melanderi; assembly: GCF_051020985.1. NCBI lineage: Eukaryota > Metazoa > Arthropoda > Insecta > Hymenoptera > Halictidae > Nomia > Nomia melanderi. The sequence continues at coordinate 588,129 of NW_027475142.1, forward strand.
GCTGCCCAGATTCATGCGCCAGGGCCTCCTACAGACAATGCACTTTGATTTATTGCGCTATCTGTAATAGGACCCGAGATATCACCAGATATATATTGGATTTTCCCCTGACCCTGAGTGTCCGGCCCCATGAGACTGTGATTTTCTCGGACCCTGGTGGACCGAGGTCGTTCCCGCTGGACAGATTCATGCGCCAGGGCCTCCTGCAGATAATGCACTTTGGTTTATTGCGCTATCTCTAATAGCACCCGAGATATCACCAGATATATATTGGATTTTTCCCTGACCCTGAGTGTCCGGCCCCATGAGACTGCGGTTTTCTCGGCCCCTGGTGGTCCGAGGTCGTTCCCGCTGCACACATTCATGCGCCAGCGCCTCCTGCAGATAATTCACTTTGGTTTATTGCGCTATCTCTAATAGCACCCGAGATATCACCAGATATATATTGGATTTTCCCCTGACCCTGAGTGTCCGGCCCCATGGGACTGTGGTTTTCTCGGCCCCTGGTGGTCCGAGGTCGTTCCCGCTGCACAGATTCATGCGCCAGGGCCTCCTACAGACAATGCACTTTGATTTATTGCCCTATCTGTAATAGCACCCGAGATATCACCAGATATATATTGGATTTTCCCCTGACCCTGAGTGTCCGGCCCCATGAGACTGTGGTTTTCTCTGCCCCTGGTGGTCCGGGATCGTTCCCGTTGCACAGATTCATGCGCCAGGGCCTCCTGCAGATAATTCAATTTGGTTTATTGCGCTATCTCTAATAGCAGCCGAGATATCACCAGATATATATTGGATTTTCTCCTGAACCTGTGTGTCCGGCCCCATGAGACTGTGGTTTTCTCGGCCCCTGGTGGTCAGAGGTCGTTCCCGCTGCACAGATTCATGCATCAGGGCCTCCTACAGACAATGCACTTTGATTTATTGCGCTATCTGTAATAGCACCCGAGATATCACCAGATATATATTGGATTTTACCCTGACCCTGAGCGTCCGGCCCCATGAGACGGTGCTTGTCTCGGCCCCTGGAGGTCCGAGGACGTTCCCGCAGCACAGATTCATGCGGCAGTGCCTCCTGCAGATAATTCACTTTGGTTTACTGCGCTATCTCTAATAGTACCCGAGATATCACCAGATATATATTGGATTTTTCCCTGACCCTGAGTGTCCGGCCCCATGAGACGGTGCTTGTCTCGGCCCCTGGAGGTCCGAGGACGTTCCCGCAGCACAGATTCATGCGGCAGTGCCTCCTGCAGATAATTCACTTTGGTTTACTGCGCTACCTCTAATAGTACCCGAGATATCACCAGATATATATTGGATTTTTCCCTGACCCTGAGTGTCCGACCCCATGAGACTGTGGTTTTCTCTGCCGATGGTGGTCCGAGGTCGTTCCCGCTGCACAGATTCACGCGCCAGGGCCTCCTACAGACAATGCACTTTGATTTATTTCGCTATCTGTAATAGCACCCGAGATATCACCAGATATATATTGGATTTTACCCTGACCCTGAGTGTCCGGCCCCATGAGACTGTGGTTTTCTCGGCCCCTGGTGGTCCGAGGTCGTTCCCGTTGCACTGTTTCATGCGCCAGGGCCTCCTGCAGATAATTCACTTTGGTTTATTGCGCTATCTCTAATAGCACCCGAGATATGACCAGATATATATTGGATTTTCCCCTGACCCTGAGTGTCCGGACCCATGAGACTGTGATTTTCTCGGACCCTGGTGGTCCGAGGTGGTTCCCGCTGCACAGATTCATGCGCCAGGGCCTCCTACAGATAATTCAATTTGGTTTATTGCGCTATCTCTAATAGCAGCCGAGATATCACCAGATATATATTGGATTTTCCCCTGAACCTGTGTGTCCGGCCCCATGAGACTGTGGTTTTCTCGGCCCCTGGTGGTCAGAGGTCGTTCCCGCTGCACAGATTCATGCATCAGGGCCTCCTACAGACAATGCACTTTGATTTATTGCGCTATCTGTAATAGCACCCGAGATATCACCAGATATATATTGGATTTTTCACTGACCCTGAGTGTCCGGCCCCATGAGACGGTGGTTTTCTCGGCCCCTGGTGGTCAGAGGTCGTTCCCGCTGCACAGACTCGTGCGCCAGGGCCTCCTACAGACAATGCACTTTGATTTATTGCGCTATCTGTAATAGCACCAGAGATATCACCAGATATATATTGGATTTTACCCTGACCCTGAGTGTCCGGCTCCATGAGACGGTGCTTGTCTCGGCCCCTGGAGGTCCGAGGACGTTCCCGCAGCACAGATTCGTGCGCCAGGGCCTCCTACAGACAATGCACTTTGATTTATTGCGCTATCTGTAATAGCAGCCGAGATATCACCAGATATATATTGGATTTTTCACAGACCCTGAGTGTCCGGCCCCATGGGACTGTGGTTTTCTCGGCCCCTGGTGGTCCGAGGTCGTTCCCGCTGCACAGATTCATGCGCCAGGGCCTCCTACAGACAATGCACTTTGATTTATTGCCCTATCTGTAATAGCACCCGAGATATCACCAGATATATATTGGATTTTCCCCTGACCCTGAGTGTCCGGCCCCATGAGACTGTGGTTTTCTCGGCCCCTGGTGGTCCGAGGTCGTTCCCGCTGCACAGAATCATGCGCCAGGACTTCCTGCAGAGAATGCACTTTGGTTTATTGCGCTATCTCTAATAGCACCCGAGATATCACCAGATATATATTGGATTTTCCCCTGACCCTGAGTGTCCGGCCCCATGAGACTGTGGTTTTCTCGGCCCCTGGTGGTCCGAGGTCGTTCCGGCTGCACAGATTCATGCGCCAGGGCCCCCTGCAGATAATTTACTTTGATTTATTGCGCTATCTCTAATAGCACCCGAGATTTCACCAGATATATATAGGATTTCTCCCTGACCCTGACTGTCCGGCCCCATGAGACGGTGATTTTCTCGGCCCCTGGTGGTCCGAGGTCGTTCCCGCTGCACAGTTTCATGCGACAGGGCCTCCTGCAGATAATTCACTTTGGTTTATTGCGCTATCTCTAATAGCACCCAAGATATCACCAGATATATATTGGATTTTTCCCTGACCCTGAGTGTCCGGCCCCATGAGGCTGTGGTTTTCTCGGCCCCTGGTGGTCCGAGGTCGTTCCCGCTGCACAGGTTCGTGCGCCAGGGCCTCTTACAGACAATGCACTTTGATTTATTGCGCTATCTGTAATAGCACCCGAGATAACACCAGATAAATATTGGATTTTCCCCTGACCCTGAGTTTCCGGCCCCATGAGACGGACGTTTTCTCGGCCCCTGGTGGTCCGAGGTCGTTCCCGCTGCACAGATTCATACGCCAGGGCCTCCTACAGACAATGCACTTTGATTTATTGCGCTATCTGTAATAGCACCCGAGATATCACCAGATATATATTGGATTTTGCCCTGACCCTGAGTGTCCGACCCCATTTGACTGTGGTTGTCTCGGCCCCTGGAGGTCCGAGGTCGTTCCCGCTGCACAGATGCATGCGCCAGGGCCTCCTGCACATAATTCACTTTGGTTTATTGCGCTGTATCTAATAGCACCCGAGATATCACCAGATATATATTGGATTTTCCCTGACCCTGAGTGTCCGGCCCCATTTGACTGTGGTTTTCTCGGCCCCTGGTGGTCCGAGGTCGTTCCCGCTGCCCAGATTCATGCACCAGGGCCTCCTGCAGATATTTCACTTTGGTTTATTGCGCTATCTCTAATAGCACCCGAGATATCACCAGATATATATTGGATTTTCCCCTGACCCTGAGTGTCCGGCCCCATGGGTCTGTGGTTTTCTCGGCCCCTGGTGGTCCGAGGTCGTTCCCGCTGCACAGATTCATGCGCCAGGGCCTCCTACAGACAATGCACTTTGATTTATTGCGCTATCTCTAATAGCAGCCGAGATATCACCAGATATATATTGGATTTTCCCCTGACCCTGAGTGTCCGGCCCCATGAGACTGTGGCTTTCTCGGCCCCTGGTGGTTCGAGATCGTTCCCGTTGCACAGATTCATGCGCCAGGGCCTCCTGCAGATAATTCACTTTGGTTTATTGCGCTATCTGTAATAGCACCCGAGATATCACCAGATATATATTGGATTTTGCCCTGACCCTGAGTGTCCGACCCCATTTGACTGTGGTTGTCTCGGCCCCTGGAGGTCCGAGGTCGTTCCCGCTGCACAGATGCATGCGCCAGGGCCTCCTGCACATAATTCACTTTGGTTTATTGCGCTGTATCTAATAGCACCCGAGATATCACCAGATATATATTGGATTTTCCCTGACCCTGAGTGTCCGGCCCCATTTGACTGTGGTTTTCTCGGCCCCTGGTGGTCCGAGGTCGTTCCCGCTGCCCAGATTCATGCACCAGGGCCTCCTGCAGATATTTCACTTTGGTTTATTGCGCTATCTCTAATAGCACCCGAGATATCACCAGATATATATTGGATTTTCCCCTGACCCTGAGTGTCCGGCCCCATGGGTCTGTGGTTTTCTCGGCCCCTGGTGGTCCGAGGTCGTTCCCGCTGCACAGATTCATGCGCCAGGGCCTCCTACAGACAATGCACTTTGATTTATTGCGCTATCTCTAATAGCAGCCGAGATATCACCAGATATATATTGGATTTTCCCCTGACCCTGAGTGACCGACCCCATGAGACTGTGGTTTTCTCGGCCCCTGGTGGTCCGAGGTCGTTCCCGCTGCACAGATTCATCCATCAGGGCCTCCTACAGACAATGCACTTTGATTTATTGCGCTATCTCTAATAGCAGCCGAGATATCACCAGATATATATTGGATTTTCCCCTGACCCTGAGTGTCCGGCCCCATGAGACTGTGGTTTTCTCGGCCCCTGGTGGTCCGAGATCGTTCCCGTTGCACAGATTCATGCGCCAGGGCCTCCTGCAGATAATTCACTTTGGTTTATTGCGCTATCTCTAATAGCACCCGAGATATCACCAGATATATATTGGATTTTCCCCTGACCCTGAGTGTCCGGCCCCATGAGACTGTGGTTTTCTCGGCACCTGGTGGTCCGAGGTCGTTCCCGCTGCACAGATTCATGCGTCAGGGCCTCCTACAGACAATGCACTTTGATTTATTGCGCTATCTGTAATTGCACCCGAGATATCACCAGATATATATTGGATATTTCCCTCACCCTGAGTGTCCAGCCCCATGAGACGGTGGTTTTCTCGGCCCCTGGTGGACCGAGGTCGTACCCGCTGCACAGATTCATGCCCCAGTGCCTCCTGCAGATAATGCACTTTGGTTTATTGCGCTATCTCTAATAGCACCCGAGATATCACCAGATATATATTGGATTTTTCCCTGACCCTGAGTGTCTGGCCCCATGAGACTGCGGTTTTCTCGGCCCCTGGTGGTCCGAGGTCGTTCCCGCTGCACAGATTCAGGCGCCAGGGCGTCCGGCAGATAATTCACTTTGGTTTATTGCGCTATCTTTAATAGCACCCGAGATATCACCAGATATATATTGGATTTTTCCCTGAACCTGAGTGTCCGGCCCCATGAGACGGTGGTTTTCTCGGCCCCTGGTGGTCCTAGGTCGTTCCCGCTGCACAGATTCGTGCGCCAGGGCCTCCTACGGACAATGCACTTTGATTTATTGCGCTATCTGTAATAGCACCCGAGATATCACCAGATATATATTGGATTTTTCACTGACCCTGAGTGTCCGGCCCCATGAGACGGTGGTTTTCTCGGCCCCTGGTGGTCCGAGGTCGTTCCCGCTGCACAGATTCGTGCGCCAGGGCCTCCTACGGACAATGCACTTTGATTTATTGCGCTATCTGTAATAGCACCAGAGATATCACCAGATATATATTGGATTTTACCCTGACCCTGAGTGTCCGGCCCCATGAGACTGTGGTTTACTCGGCCCCTGGTGGTCCGAGGTCGTTCCCGTTGCACAGATTCATGCGCCAGGGCCTCCTGCAGATAATTCACTTTGGTTTATTGCGCTATCTCTAATAGCACCCGAGATATCACCAGATATATATTGGATTTTCCCCTGACCCTGAGTGTCCGGCCCCATGAGACTGTGGTTTTCTCTGCACCTGGTGGTCCGAGGTCGTTCCCGCTGCACAGATTCATGCGTCAGGGCATCCTACGGACAATGCACTTTGATTTATTGCGCTATCTGTAATTGCACCCGAGATATCACCAGATATATATTGGATATTTCCCTCACCCTGAGTGTCCAGCCCCATGAGACGGTGGTTTTCTCGGCCCCTGGTGGACCGAGGTCGTTCCCACTGCACAGATTCATGCGCCAGTGCCTCCTGCAGATAATGCACTTTGGTTTATTGCGCTATCTCTAATAGCACCCGAGATATCACCAGATATATATTGGATTTTTCCCTGACCCTGAGTGTCTGGCCCCATGAGACTGCGGTTTTCTCGGCCCCTGGTGGTCCGAGGTCGTTCCCGCTGCACAGATTCAGGCGCCAGGGCGTCCTGCAGATAATTCACTTTGGTTTATTGCGCTATCTTTAATAGCACCCGAGATATCACCAGATATATATTGGATTTTTCCCTGAACCTGAGTGTCCGGCCCCATGAGACGGTGGTTTTCTCGGCCCCTGGTGGTCCTAGGTCGTTCCCGCTGCACAGATTCGTGCGCCAGGGCCTCCTACGGACAATGCACTTTGATTTATTGCGCTATCTGTAATAGCACCCGAGATATCACCAGATATATATTGGATTTTTCACTGACCCTGAGTGTCCGGCCCCATGAGACTGTGGTTTACTCGGCTCCTGGTGGTCCGAGGTCGTTCCCGTTGCACAGATTCATGCGCCAGGGCCTCCTGCAGATAATTTACTTTGGTTTATTGCGCTATCTCTAATAGCACCCGAGATATCACCAGATATATATTGGATTTTCCCCTGACCCTGAGTGTCCGGCCCCATGAGACTGTGGTTTTCTCTGCACCTGGTGGTCCGAGGTCGTTCCCGCTGCACAGATTCATGCGTCAGGGCCTCCTACGGACAATGCACTTTGATTTATTGCGCTATCTGTAATTGCACCCGAGATATCACCAGATATATATTGGATATTTCCCTCACCCTGAGTGTCCAGCCCCATGAGACGGTGGTTTTCTCGGCCCCTGGTGGACCGAGGTCGTTGCCACTGCACAGATTCATGCGCCAGTGCCTCCTGCAGATAATGCACTTTGGTTTATTGCGCTATCTCTAATAGCACCCGAGATATCACCAGATATATATTGGATTTTTCCCTGACCCTGAGTGTCTGGCCCCATGAGACTGCGGTTTTCTCGGCCCCTGGTGGTCCGAGGTCGTTCCCGCTGCACAGATTCAGGCGCCAGGGCGTCCTGCAGATAATTCACTTTGGTTTATTGCGCTGTATCTAATAGCACCCGAGATATCACCAGATATATATTGGATTTTCCCTGACCCTGAGTGTCCGGCCCCATTTGACTGTGGTTTTCTCGGCCCCTGGAGGTCCGAGGTCGTTCCCGCTGCCCAGATTCATGCGCCAGGGCCTCCTGCAGATAATTCACTTTGGTTTATTGCGCTGTATCTAATAGCAGCCGAGATATCACCAGATATATATTGGATTTTCTCCTGAACCTGTGTGTCCGGCCCCATGAGACTGTGGTTTTCTCGGCCCCTGGTGGTCAGAGGTCGTTCCCGCTGCACAGATTCATGCATCAGGGCCTCCTACAGACAATGCACTTTGATTTATTGCGCTATCTGTAATAGCACCCGAGATATCACCAGATATATATTGGATTTTACCCTGACCCTGAGCGTCCGGCCCCATGAGACGGTGCTTGTCTCGGCCCCTGGAGGTCCGAGGACGTTCCCGCAGCACAGATTCATGCGGCAGTGCCTCCTGCAGATAATTCACTTTGGTTTACTGCGCTATCTCTAATAGTACCCGAGATATCACCAGATATATATTGGATTTTTCCCTGACCCTGAGTGTCCGGCCCCATGAGACGGTGCTTGTCTCGGCCCCTGGAGGTCCGAGGACGTTCCCGCAGCACAGATTCATGCGGCAGTGCCTCCTGCAGATAATTCACTTTGGTTTACTGCGCTACCTCTAATAGTACCCGAGATATCACCAGATATATATTGGATTTTTCCCTGACCCTGAGTGTCCGACCCCATGAGACTGTGGTTTTCTCTGCCGATGGTGGTCCGAGGTCGTTCCCGCTGCACAGATTCACGCGCCAGGGCCTCCTACAGACAATGCACTTTGATTTATTTCGCTATCTGTAATAGCACCCGAGATATCACCAGATATATATTGGATTTTACCCTGACCCTGAGTGTCCGGCCCCATGAGACTGTGGTTTTCTCGGCCCCTGGTGGTCCGAGGTCGTTCCCGTTGCACTGTTTCATGCGCCAGGGCCTCCTGCAGATAATTCACTTTGGTTTATTGCGCTATCTCTAATAGCACCCGAGATATGACCAGATATATATTGGATTTTCCCCTGACCCTGAGTGTCCGGACCCATGAGACTGTGATTTTCTCGGACCCTGGTGGTCCGAGGTGGTTCCCGCTGCACAGATTCATGCGCCAGGGCCTCCTACAGATAATTCAATTTGGTTTATTGCGCTATCTCTAATAGCAGCCGAGATATCACCAGATATATATTGGATTTTCCCCTGAACCTGTGTGTCCGGCCCCATGAGACTGTGGTTTTCTCGGCCCCTGGTGGTCAGAGGTCGTTCCCGCTGCACAGATTCATGCATCAGGGCCTCCTACAGACAATGCACTTTGATTTATTGCGCTATCTGTAATAGCACCCGAGATATCACCAGATATATATTGGATTTTTCACTGACCCTGAGTGTCCGGCCCCATGAGACGGTGGTTTTCTCGGCCCCTGGTGGTCAGAGGTCGTTCCCGCTGCACAGACTCGTGCGCCAGGGCCTCCTACAGACAATGCACTTTGATTTATTGCGCTATCTGTAATAGCACCAGAGATATCACCAGATATATATTGGATTTTACCCTGACCCTGAGTGTCCGGCTCCATGAGACGGTGCTTGTCTCGGCCCCTGGAGGTCCGAGGACGTTCCCGCAGCACAGATTCGTGCGCCAGGGCCTCCTACAGACAATGCACTTTGATTTATTGCGCTATCTGTAATAGCAGCCGAGATATCACCAGATATATATTGGATTTTTCACAGACCCTGAGTGTCCGGCCCCATGGGACTGTGGTTTTCTCGGCCCCTGGTGGTCCGAGGTCGTTCCCGCTGCACAGATTCATGCGCCAGGGCCTCCTACAGACAATGCACTTTGATTTATTGCCCTATCTGTAATAGCACCCGAGATATCACCAGATATATATTGGATTTTCCCCTGACCCTGAGTGTCCGGCCCCATGAGACTGTGGTTTTCTCGGCCCCTGGTGGTCCGAGGTCGTTCCCGCTGCACAGAATCATGCGCCAGGACTTCCTGCAGAGAATGCACTTTGGTTTATTGCGCTATCTCTAATAGCACCCGAGATATCACCAGATATATATTGGATTTTCCCCTGACCCTGAGTGTCCGGCCCCATGAGACTGTGGTTTTCTCGGCCCCTGGTGGTCCGAGGTCGTTCCGGCTGCACAGATTCATGCGCCAGGGCCCCCTGCAGATAATTTACTTTGATTTATTGCGCTATCTCTAATAGCACCCGAGATTTCACCAGATATATATAGGATTTCTCCCTGACCCTGACTGTCCGGCCCCATGAGACGGTGATTTTCTCGGCCCCTGGTGGTCCGAGGTCGTTCCCGCTGCACAGTTTCATGCGACAGGGCCTCCTGCAGATAATTCACTTTGGTTTATTGCGCTATCTCTAATAGCACCCAAGATATCACCAGATATATATTGGATTTTTCCCTGACCCTGAGTGTCCGGCCCCATGAGGCTGTGGTTTTCTCGGCCCCTGGTGGTCCGAGGTCGTTCCCGCTGCACAGATTCGTGCGCCAGGGCCTCTTACAGACAATGCACTTTGATTTATTGCGCTATCTGTAATAGCACCCGAGATAACACCAGATAAATATTGGATTTTCCCCTGACCCTGAGTTTCCGGCCCCATGAGACGGACGTTTTCTCGGCCCCTGGTGGTCCGAGGTCGTTCCCGCTGCACAGATTCATACGCCAGGGCCTCCTACAGACAATGCACTTTGATTTATTGCGCTATCTGTAATAGCACCCGAGATATCACCAGATATATATTGGATTTTGCCCTGACCCTGAGTGTCCGACCCCATTTGACTGTGGTTGTCTCGGCCCCTGGAGGTCCGAGGTCGTTCCCGCTGCACAGATGCATGCGCCAGGGCCTCCTGCACATAATTCACTTTGGTTTATTGCGCTGTATCTAATAGCACCCGAGATATCACCAGATATATATTGGATTTTCCCTGACCCTGAGTGTCCGGCCCCATTTGACTGTGGTTTTCTCGGCCCCTGGTGGTCCGAGGTCGTTCCCGCTGCCCAGATTCATGCACCAGGGCCTCCTGCAGATATTTCACTTTGGTTTATTGCGCTATCTCTAATAGCACCCGAGATATCACCAGATATATATTGGATTTTCCCCTGACCCTGAGTGTCCGGCCCCATGAGACTGTGATTTTCTCGGACCCTGGTGGTCCGAGGTGGTTCCCGCTGCACAGATTCATGCGCCAGGGCCTCCTACAGATAATTCAATTTGGTTTATTGCGCTATCTCTAATAGCAGCCGAGATATCACCAGATATATATTGGATTTTCCCCTGAACCTGTGTGTCCGGCCCCATGAGACTGTGGTTTTCTCGGCCCCTGGTGGTCAGAGGTCGTTCCCGCTGCACAGATTCATGCATCAGGGCCTCCTACAGACAATGCACTTTGATTTATTGCGCTATCTGTAATAGCACCCGAGATATCACCAGATATATATTGGATTTTTCACTGACCCTGAGTGTCCGGCCCCATGAGACGGTGGTTTTCTCGGCCCCTGGTGGTCAGAGGTCGTTCCCGCTGCACAGACTCGTGCGCCAGGGCCTCCTACAGACAATGCACTTTGATTTATTGCGCTATCTGTAATAGCACCAGAGATATCACCAGATATATATTGGATTTTACCCTGACCCTGAGTGTCCGGCTCCATGAGACGGTGCTTGTCTCGGCCCCTGGAGGTCCGAGGACGTTCCCGCAGCACAGATTCGTGCGCCAGGGCCTCCTACAGACAATGCACTTTGATTTATTGCGCTATCTGTAATAGCAGCCGAGATATCACCAGATATATATTGGATTTTTCACAGACCCTGAGTGTCCGGCCCCATGGGACTGTGGTTTTCTCGGCCCCTGGTGGTCCGAGGTCGTTCCCGCTGCACAGATTCATGCGCCAGGGCCTCCTACAGACAATGCACTTTGATTTATTGCCCTATCTGTAATAGCACCCGAGATATCACCAGATATATATTGGATTTTCCCCTGACCCTGAGTGTCCGGCCCCATGAGACTGTGGTTTTCTCGGCCCCTGGTGGTCCGAGGTCGTTCCCGCTGCACAGAATCATGCGCCAGGACTTCCTGCAGAGAATGCACTTTGGTTTATTGCGCTATCTCTAATAGCACCCGAGATATCACCAGATATATATTGGATTTTCCCCTGACCCTGAGTGTCCGGCCCCATGAGACTGTGGTTTTCTCGGCCCCTGGTGGTCCGAGGTCGTTCCGGCTGCACAGATTCATGCGCCAGGGCCCCCTGCAGATAATTTACTTTGATTTATTGCGCTATCTCTAATAGCACCCGAGATTTCACCAGATATATATAGGATTTCTCCCTGACCCTGACTGTCCGGCCCCATGAGACGGTGATTTTCTCGGCCCCTGGTGGTCCGAGGTCGTTCCCGCTGCACAGTTTCATGCGACAGGGCCTCCTGCAGATAATTCACTTTGGTTTATTGCGCTATCTCTAATAGCACCCAAGATATCACCAGATATATATTGGATTTTTCCCTGACCCTGAGTGTCCGGCCCCATGAGGCTGTGGTTTTCTCGGCCCCTGGTGGTCCGAGGTCGTTCCCGCTGCACAGATTCGTGCGCCAGGGCCTCTTACAGACAATGCACTTTGATTTATTGCGCTATCTGTAATAGCACCCGAGATAACACCAGATAAATATTGGATTTTCCCCTGACCCTGAGTTTCCGGCCCCATGAGACGGACGTTTTCTCGGCCCCTGGTGGTCCGAGGTCGTTCCCGCTGCACAGATTCATACGCCAGGGCCTCCTACAGACAATGCACTTTGATTTATTGCGCTATCTGTAATAGCACCCGAGATATCACCAGATATATATTGGATTTTGCCCTGACCCTGAGTGTCCGACCCCATTTGACTGTGGTTGTCTCGGCCCCTGGAGGTCCGAGGTCGTTCCCGCTGCACAGATGCATGCGCCAGGGCCTCCTGCACATAATTCACTTTGGTTTATTGCGCTGTATCTAATAGCACCCGAGATATCACCAGATATATATTGGATTTTCCCTGACCCTGAGTGTCCGGCCCCATTTGACTGTGGTTTTCTCGGCCCCTGGTGGTCCGAGGTCGTTCCCGCTGCCCAGATTCATGCACCAGGGCCTCCTGCAGATATTTCACTTTGGTTTATTGCGCTATCTCTAATAGCACCCGAGATATCACCAGATATATATTGGATTTTCCCCTGACCCTGAGTGTCCGGCCCCATGGGTCTGTGGTTTTCTCGGCCCCTGGTGGTCCGAGGTCGTTCCCGCTGCACAGATTCATGCGCCAGGGCCTCCTACAGACAATGCACTTTGATTTATTGCGCTATCTCTAATAGCAGCCGAGATATCACCAGATATATATTGGATTTTCCCCTGACCCTGAGTGTCCGGCCCCATGAGACTGTGGCTTTCTCGGCCCCTGGTGGTTCGAGATCGTTCCCGTTGCACAGATTCATGCGCCAGGGCCTCCTGCAGATAATTCACTTTGGTTTATTGCGCTATCTCTAATAGCAGCCGAGATATCACCAGATATATATTGGATTTTCCCCTGACCCTGAGTGACCGGCCCCATGGGACTGTGGTTTTCTCGGCCCCTGGTGGTCCGAGGTCGTTCCCGCTGCACAGATTCATACGCCAGGGCCTCCTACAGACAATGCACTTTGATTTATTGCGCTATCTGTAATAGCACCCGAGATATCACCAGATATATATTGGATTTTGCCCTGACCCTGAGTGTCCGACCCCATTTGACTGTGGTTGTCTCGGCCCCTGGAGGTCCGAGGTCGTTCCCGCTGCACAGATGCATGCGCCAGGGCCTCCTGCACATAATTCACTTTGGTTTATTGCGCTGTATCTAATAGCACCCGAGATATCACCAGATATATATTGGATTTTCCCTGACCCTGAGTGTCCGGCCCCATTTGACTGTGGTTTTCTCGGCCCCTGGTGGTCCGAGGTCGTTCCCGCTGCCCAGATTCATGCACCAGGGCCTCCTGCAGATATTTCACTTTGGTTTATTGCGCTATCTCTAATAGCACCCGAGATATCACCAGATATATATTGGATTTTCCCCTGACCCTGAGTGTCCGGCCCCATGGGTCTGTGGTTTTCTCGGCCCCTGGTGGTCCGAGGTCGTTCCCGCTGCACAGATTCATGCGCCAGGGCCTCCTACAGACAATGCACTTTGATTTATTGCGCTATCTCTAATAGCAGCCGAGATATCACCAGATATATAATGGATTTTCCCCTGACCCTGAGTGACCGACCCCATGAGACTGTGGTTTTCTCGGCCCCTGGTGGTCCGAGGTCGTTCCCGCTGCACAGATTCATCCATCAGGGCCTCCTACAGACAATGCACTTTGATTTATTGCGCTATCTCTAATAGCAGCCGAGATATCACCAGATATATATTGGATTTTCCCCTGACCCTGAGTGTCCGGCCCCATGAGACTGTGGTTTTCTCGGCCCCTGGTGGTCCGAGATCGTTCCCGTTGCACAGATTCATGCGCCAGGGCCTCCTGCAGATAATTCACTTTGGTTTATTGCGCTATCTCTAATAGCACCCGAGATATCACCAGATATATATTGGATTTTCCCCTGACCCTGAGTGTCCGGCCCCATGAGACTGTGGTTTTCTCGGCACCTGGTGGTCCGAGGTCGTTCCCGCTGCACAGATTCATGCGTCAGGGCCTCCTACAGACAATGCACTTTGATTTATTGCGCTATCTGTAATTGCACCCGAGATATCACCAGATATATATTGGATATTTCCCTCACCCTGAGTGTCCAGCCCCATGAGACGGTGGTTTTCTCGGCCCCTGGTGGACCGAGGTCGTACCCGCTGCACAGATTCATGCCCCAGTGCCTCCTGCAGATAATGCACTTTGGTTTATTGCGCTATCTCTAATAGCACCCGAGATATCACCAGATATATATTGGATTTTTCCCTGACCCTGAGTGTCTGGCCCCATGAGACTGCGGTTTTCTCGGCCCCTGGTGGTCCGAGGTCGTTCCCGCTGCACAGATTCAGGCGCCAGGGCGTCCGGCAGATAATTCACTTTGGTTTATTGCGCTATCTTTAATAGCACCCGAGATATCACCAGATATATATTGGATTTTTCCCTGAACCTGAGTGTCCGGCCCCATGAGACGGTGGTTTTCTCGGCCCCTGGTGGTCCTAGGTCGTTCCCGCTGCACAGATTCGTGCGCCAGGGCCTCCTACGGACAATGCACTTTGATTTATTGCGCTATCTGTAATAGCACCCGAGATATCACCAGATATATATTGGATTTTTCACTGACCCTGAGTGTCCGGCCCCATGAGACGGTGGTTTTCTCGGCCCCTGGTGGTCCGAGGTCGTTCCCGCTGCACAGATTCGTGCGCCAGGGCCTCCTACGGACAATGCACTTTGATTTATTGCGCTATCTGTAATAGCACCAGAGATATCACCAGATATATATTGGATTTTACCCTGACCCTGAGTGTCCGGCCCCATGAGACTGTGGTTTACTCGGCCCCTGGTGGTCCGAGGTCGTTCCCGTTGCACAGATTCATGCGCCAGGGCCTCCTGCAGATAATTCACTTTGGTTTATTGCGCTATCTCTAATAGCACCCGAGATATCACCAGATATATATTGGATTTTCCCCTGACCCTGAGTGTCCGGCCCCATGAGACTGTGGTTTTCTCTGCACCTGGTGGTCCGAGGTCGTTCCCGCTGCACAGATTCATGCGTCAGGGCATCCTACGGACAATGCACTTTGATTTATTGCGCTATCTGTAATTGCACCCGAGATATCACCAGATATATATTGGATATTTCCCTCACCCTGAGTGTCCAGCCCCATGAGACGGTGGTTTTCTCGGCCCCTGGTGGACCGAGGTCGTTCCCACTGCACAGATTCATGCGCCAGTGCCTCCTGCAGATAATGCACTTTGGTTTATTGCGCTATCTCTAATAGCACCCGAGATATCACCAGATATATATTGGATTTTTCCCTGACCCTGAGTGTCTGGCCCCATGAGACTGCGGTTTTCTCGGCCCCTGGTGGTCCGAGGTCGTTCCCGCTGCACAGATTCAGGCGCCAGGGCGTCCTGCAGATAATTCACTTTGGTTTATTGCGCTATCTTTAATAGCACCCGAGATATCACCAGATATATATTGGATTTTTCCCTGAACCTGAGTGTCCGGCCCCATGAGACGGTGGTTTTCTCGGCCCCTGGTGGTCCTAGGTCGTTCCCGCTGCACAGATTCGTGCGCCAGGGCCTCCTACGGACAATGCACTTTGATTTATTGCGCTATCTGTAATAGCACCCGAGATATCACCAGATATATATTGGATTTTTCACTGACCCTGAGTGTCCGGCCCCATGAGACTGTGGTTTACTCGGCTCCTGGTGGTCCGAGGTCGTTCCCGTTGCACAGATTCATGCGCCAGGGCCTCCTGCAGATAATTCACTTTGGTTTATTGCGCTATCTCTAATAGCACCCGAGATATCACCAGATATATATTGGATTTTCCCCTGACCCTGAGTGTCCGGCCCCATGAGACTGTGGTTTTCTCTGCACCTGGTGGTCCGAGGTCGTTCCCGCTGCACAGATTCATGCGTCAGGGCCTCCTACGGACAATGCACTTTGATTTATTGCGCTATCTGTAATTGCACCCGAGATATCACCAGATATATATTGGATATTTCCCTCACCCTGAGTGTCCAGCCCCATGAGACGGTGGTTTTCTCGGCCCCTGGTGGACCGAGGTCGTTGCCACTGCACAGATTCATGCGCCAGTGCCTCCTGCAGATAATGCACTTTGGTTTATTGCGCTATCTCTAATAGCACCCGAGATATCACCAGATATATATTGGATTTTTCCCTGACCCTGAGTGTCTGGCCCCATGAGACTGCGGTTTTCTCGGCCCCTGGTGGTCCGAGGTCGTTCCCGCTGCACAGATTCAGGCGCCAGGGCGTCCTGCAGATAATTCACTTTGGTTTATTGCGCTGTATCTAATAGCACCCGAGATATCACCAGATATATATTGGATTTTCCCTGACCCTGAGTGTCCGGCCCCATTTGACTGTGGTTTTCTCGGCCCCTGGAGGTCCGAGGTCGTTCCCGCTGCCCAGATTCATGCGCCAGGGCCTCCTGCAGATAATTCACTTTGGTTTATTGCGCTGTATCTAATAGCACCCGAGATATCACCAGATATATATTGGATTTTCCCCTGACCCTAAGTGTCCGGCCCCATGAGACTGTGGTTTTCTCGGCCCCTGGTGGTCCGAGGTCGTTCCTGCTGCCCAGATTCATGCGCCAGGGCCTCCTACAGACAATGCACTTTGATTTATTGCGCTATCTGTAATAGGACCCGAGATATCACCAGATATATATTGGATTTTCCCCTGACCCTGAGTGTCCGGCCCCATGAGACTGTGATTTTCTCGGACCCTGGTGGACCGAGGTCGTTCCCGCTGGACAGATTCATGCGCCAGGGCCTCCTGCAGATAATGCACTTTGGTTTATTGCGCTATCTCTAATAGCACCCGAGATATCACCAGATATATATTGGATTTTTCCCTGACCCTGAGTGTCCGGCCCCATGAGACTGCGGTTTTCTCGGCCCCTGGTGGTCCGAGGTCGTTCCCGCTGCACACATTCATGCGCCAGCGCCTCCTGCAGATAATTCACTTTGGTTTATTGCGCTATCTCTAATAGCACCCGAGATATCACCAGATATATATTGGATTTTCCCCTGACCCTGAGTGTCCGGCCCCATGGGACTGTGGTTTTCTCGGCCCCTGGTGGTCCGAGGTCGTTCCCGCTGCACAGATTCATGCGCCAGGGCCTCCTACAGACAATGCACTTTGATTTATTGCCCTATCTGTAATAGCACCCGAGATATCACCAGATATATATTGGATTTTCCCCTGAACCTGAGTGTCCGGCCCCATGAGACTGTGGTTTTCTCTGCCCCTGGTGGTCCGGGATCGTTCCCGTTGCACAGATTCATGCGCCAGGGCCTCCTGCAGATAATTCAATTTGGTTTATTGCGCTATCTCTAATAGCAGCCGAGATATCACCAGATATATATTGGATTTTCTCCTGAACCTGTGTGTCCGGCCCCATGAGACTGTGGTTTTCTCGGCCCCTGGTGGTCAGAGGTCGTTCCCGCTGCACAGATTCATGCATCAGGGCCTCCTACAGACAATGCACTTTGATTTATTGCGCTATCTGTAATAGCACCCGAGATATCACCAGATATATATTGGATTTTACCCTGACCCTGAGCGTCCGGCCCCATGAGACGGTGCTTGTCTCGGCCCCTGGAGGTCCGAGGACGTTCCCGCAGCACAGATTCATGCGGCAGTGCCTCCTGCAGATAATTCACTTTGGTTTACTGCGCTATCTCTAATAGTACCCGAGATATCACCAGATATATATTGGATTTTTCCCTGACCCTGAGTGTCCGGCCCCATGAGACGGTGCTTGTCTCGGCCCCTGGAGGTCCGAGGACGTTCCCGCAGCACAGATTCATGCGGCAGTGCCTCCTGCAGATAATTCACTTTGGTTTACTGCGCTACCTCTAATAGTACCCGAGATATCACCAGATATATATTGGATTTTTCCCTGACCCTGAGTGTCCGACCCCATGAGACTGTGGTTTTCTCTGCCGATGGTGGTCCGAGGTCGTTCCCGCTGCACAGATTCACGCGCCAGGGCCTCCTACAGACAATGCACTTTGATTTATTTCGCTATCTGTAATAGCACCCGAGATATCACCAGATATATATTGGATTTTACCCTGACCCTGAGTGTCCGGCCCCATGAGACTGTGGTTTTCTCGGCCCCTGGTGGTCCGAGGTCGTTCCCGTTGCACTGTTTCATGCGCCAGGGCCTCCTGCAGATAATTCACTTTGGTTTATTGCGCTATCTCTAATAGCACCCGAGATATGACCAGATATATATTGGATTTTCCCCTGACCCTGAGTGTCCGGACCCATGAGACTGTGATTTTCTCGGACCCTGGTGGTCCGAGGTGGTTCCCGCTGCACAGATTCATGCGCCAGGGCCTCCTACAGATAATTCAATTTGGTTTATTGCGCTATCTCTAATAGCAGCCGAGATATCACCAGATATATATTGGATTTTCCCCTGAACCTGTGTGTCCGGCCCCATGAGACTGTGGTTTTCTCGGCCCCTGGTGGTCAGAGGTCGTTCCCGCTGCACAGATTCATGCATCAGGGCCTCCTACAGACAATGCACTTTGATTTATTGCGCTATCTGTAATAGCACCCGAGATATCACCAGATATATATTGGATTTTTCACTGAACCTGAGTGTCCGGCCCCATGAGACGGTGGTTTTCTCGGCCCCTGGTGGTCCGAGGTCGTTCCCGTTGCACTGTTTCATGCGCCAGGGCCTCCTGCAGATAATTCACTTTGGTTTATTGCGCTATCTCTAATAGCACCCGAGATTTCACCAGATATATATAGGATTTCTCCCTGACCCTGACTGTCCGGCCCCATGAGACGGTGATTTTCTCGGCCCCTGGTGGTCCGAGGTCGTTCCCGCTGCACAGTTTCATGCGACAGGGCCTCCTGCAGATAATTCACTTTGGTTTATTGCGCTATCTCTAATAGCACCCAAGATATCACCAGATATATATTGGATTTTTCCCTGACCCTGAGTGTCCGGCCCCATGAGGCTGTGGTTTTCTCGGCCCCTGGTGGTCCGAGGTCGTTCCCGCTGCACAGATTCGTGCGCCAGGGCCTCTTACAGACAATGCACTTTGATTTATTGCGCTATCTGTAATAGCACCCGAGATAACACCAGATATATATTGGATTTTCCCCTGACCCTGAGTGTCCGGCCCCATGAGACTGTGGCTTTCTCGGCCCCTGGTGGTTCGAGATCGTTCCCGTTGCACAGATTCATGCGCCAGGGCCTCCTGCAGATAATTCACTTTGGTTTATTGCGCTATCTCTAATAGCAGCCGAGATATCACCAGATATATATTGGATTTTCCCCTGACCCTGAGTGACCGGCCCCATGGGACTGTGGTTTTCTCGGCCCCTGGTGGTCCGAGGTCGTTCCCGCTGCACAGATTCATACGCCAGGGCCTCCTACAGACAATGCACTTTGATTTATTGCGCTATCTGTAATAGCACCCGAGATATCACCAGATATATATTGGATTTTGCCCTGACCCTGAGTGTCCGACCCCATTTGACTGTGGTTGTCTCGGCCCCTGGAGGTCCGAGGTCGTTCCCGCTGCACAGATGCATGCGCCAGGGCCTCCTGCACATAATTCACTTTGGTTTATTGCGCTGTATCTAATAGCACCCGAGATATCACCAGATATATATTGGATTTTCCCTGACCCTGAGTGTCCGGCCCCATTTGACTGTGGTTTTCTCGGCCCCTGGTGGTCCGAGGTCGTTCCCGCTGCCCAGATTCATGCACCAGGGCCTCCTGCAGATATTTCACTTTGGATTATTGCGCTATCTCTAATAGCACCCGAGATATCACCAGATATATATTGGATTTTCCCCTGACCCTGAGTGTCCGGCCCCATGGGTCTGTGGTTTTCTCGGCCCCTGGTGGTCCGAGGTCGTTCCCGCTGCACAGATTCATGCGCCAGGGCCTCCTACAGACAATGCACTTTGATTTATTGCGCTATCTCTAATAGCAGCCGAGATATCACCAGATATATATTGGATTTTCCCCTGACCCTGAGTGACCGACCCCATGAGACTGTGGTTTTCTCGGCCCCTGGTGGTCCGAGGTCGTTCCCGCTGCACAGATTCATCCATCAGGGCCTCCTACAGACAATGCACTTTGATTTATTGCGCTATCTATAATAGCAGCCGAGATATCACCAGATATATATTGGATTTTCCCCTGACCCTGAGTGTCCGGCCCCATGAGACTGTGGTTTTCTCGGCCCCTGGTGGTCCGAGATCGTTCCCGTTGCACAGATTCATGCGCCAGGGCCTCCTGCAGATAATTCACTTTGGTTTATTGCGCTATCTCTAATAGCAGCCGAGATATCACCAGATATATATTGGATTTTCCCCTGACCCTGAGTGACCGACCCCATGAGACTGTGGTTGTCTCGGCCCCTGGAGGTCCGAGGTCGTTCCCGCTGCACAGATGCATGCGCCAGGGCCTCCGGCACATAATTCACTTTGGTTTATTGCGCTGTATCTAATAGCACCCTAGATATCACCAGATATATATTGGATTTTCCCTGACCCTGAGTGTCCGGCCCCATTTGACGGTGGTTTTCTCGGCCCCTGGTGGTCCGAGGTCGTTCCCGCTGCCCAGATTCATGCACCAGGGCCTCCTGCAGATAATTCACTTTGGTTTATTGCGCTATCTCTAATAGCACCCGAGATATCACCAGATATATATTGGATTTTCCCCTGACCCTGAGTGTCCGGCCCCATGGGACTGTGGTTTTCTCGGCCCCTGGTGGTCCGAGGTCGTTCCCGCTGCACAGATTCATGCGCCAGGGCCTCCTACAGACAATGCACTTTGATTTATTGCCCTATCTGTAATAGCACCCGAGATATCACCAGATATATATTGGATTTTCCCCTGACCCTGAGTGTCCGGCCCCATGAGACTGTGGTTTTCTCGGCCCCTGGTGGTCCGAGATCGTTCCCGTTGCACAGATTCATGCGCCAGGGCCTCCTGCAGATAATTCACTTTGGTTTATTGCGCTATCTCTAATAGCAGCCGAGATATCACCAGATATATATTGGATTTTACCCTGACCCTGAGTGTCCGGCCCCATGAGACGGTGCTTGTCTCGGCCCCTGGAGGTCCGAGGACGTTCCCGCAGCACAGATTCATGCGCCAGTGCCTCCTGCGGATAATTCACTTTGGTTTACTGCGCTATCTCTAATAGTACCCGAGATATCACCAGATATATATTGGATTTTGCCCTGACCCTGAGTGTCCGACCCCATGAGACTGTGGTTTTCTCTGCCGATGGTGGTCCGAGGTCGTTCCCGCTGCACAGATTCATGCGCCAGGGCCTCCTACAGACAATGCACTTTGATTTATTTCGCTATCTGTAATAGCACCCGAGATATCACCAGATATATATTGGATTTCACCCTGACCCTGAGTGTCCGGCCCCATGAGACTGCGGTTTTCTCGGCCCCTGGTGGTCCGAGGTCGTTCCCGTTGCACTGTTTCATGCGCCAGGGCCTCGTGTAGATAATTCACTTTGGTTTATTGCGCTATCTCTAATAGCACCCAAGATATCACCAGATATATATTGGATTTTCCCCTGACCCTGAGTGTCCGGCCCCATGAGACGGTGGTTGTCTCGGCCCCTGGTGGTCCGAGGTCGTTCCCGCCGCACAGATTCATGCGCCAGGGCCTCCTGCAGATAATTCACTTTGGTTTATTGCGCTATCTCTAATAGCAGCCGAGATATCACCAGATATATATTGGATTTTACCCTGACCCTGAGTGTCCGGCCCCATGAGACGGTGCTTGTCTCGGCCCCTGGAGGTCCGAGGACGTTCCCGCAGCACAGATTCATGCGCCAGGGCCTCCTACAGACAATGCACTTTGATTTATTGCCCTATCTGTAATAGCTCTCGAGATATCACCAGATATATATTGGATTTTCCCCTGACCCTGAGTGGCCGGCCCCATGAGACGGTGGTCTTCTCGGCCCCTGGTGGTCCGAGGTCGTTCCCGCTACCCAGATTCATGCGCCACGGCCTCCTACAGACAATGCACTTTGATTTATTGCGCTATCTGTAATAGCACCCGAGATATCACCAGATATATATTGGATTTTCCCCTGACCCTGAGTGTCCGGCCCCATGAGACTGTGGTTTTCTCGGCCCCTGGTGGTCCGAGGTCGTTCCCGTTGCACAGATTCATGCGCCTGGGCCTCCTGCAGATAATTCACTTTGGTTTATTGCGCTATCTCTAATAGCAGCCGAGATATCACCAGATATATATTGGATTTTCCCCTGACCCTGAGTGTCCGGCCCCATGAGACTGTGGTTTTCTCGGCCCCTGGTGGTCCGAGGTCGTTCCCGCTGCACAGATTCATCCATCAGGGCCTCCTACAGACAATGCACTTTGATTTATTGCGCTATCTGTAATAGCACCAGAGATATCACCAGATATATATTAGATTTTTCCCTGACCCTGAGTGTCCGGCCCCATGAGACGGTGGTTTTCTCGGCCCCTGGTGGTCCTAGGTCGTTCCCGCTGCACAGATGCATGCGCCAGGGCCTCCTGCAGATAATTCACTTTGGTTTATTGTGCTGTATCTAATAGCACCCGAGATATCACCAGATATATATTGGATTTTCCCCTGACCCTGAGTGTCCGGCCCCATGAGACTGTGGTTTTCTCGGCCCCTGGTGGTCCGAGATCGTTCCCGTTGCACAGATTCATGCGCCAGGGCCTCCTGCAGATAATTCCCTTTGGTTTATTGCGCTATCTCTAATAGCAGCCGAGATATCACCAGATATATATTGGATTTTCCCCTGACCCTGAGTGTCCGGCCCCATGGGACTGTGGTTTTCTCGGCCCCTGGTGGTCCGAGGTCGTTCCCGCTGCACAGATTCATGCGCCAGGGCCTCCTACAGACAATGCACTTTGATTTATTGCCCTATCTGTAATAGCACCCGAGATATCACCAGATATATATTGGATTTTCCCCTGACCCTGAGTGTCCGGCCCCATGAGACTGTGGTTTTCTCGGCCCCTGGTGGTCCGAGATCGTTCCCGTTGCACAGATTCATGCGCCAGGGCCTCCTGCAGATAATTCACTTTGGTTTATTGCGCTATCTCTAATAGCAGCCGAGATATCACCAGATATATATTGGATTTTACCCTGACCCTGAGTGTCCGGCCCCATGAGACGGTGCTTGTCTCGGCCCCTGGAGGTCCGAGGACGTTCCCGCAGCACAGATTCATGCGCCAGTGCCTCCTGCGGATAATTCACTTTGGTTTACTGCGCTATCTCTAATAGTACCCGAGATATCACCAGATATATATTGGATTTTGCCCTGACCCTGAGTGTCCGACCCCATGAGACTGTGGTTTTCTCTGCCGATGGTGGTCCGAGGTCGTTCCCGCTGCACAGATTCATGCGCCAGGGCCTCCTACAGGCAATGCACTTTGATTTATTTCGCTATCTGTAATAGCACCCGAGATATCACCAGATATATATTGGATTTCACCCTGACCCTGAGTGTCCGGCCCCATGAGACTGCGGTTTTCTCGGCCCCTGGTGGTCCGAGGTCGTTCCCGTTGCACTGTTTCATGCGCCAGGGCCTCCTGTAGATAATTCACTTTGGTTTATTGCGCTATCTCTAATAGCACCCAAGATATCACCAGATATATATTGGATTTTCCCCTGACCCTGAGTGTCCGGCCCCATGAGACGGTGGTTGTCTCGGCCCCTGGTGGTCCGAGGTCGTTCCCGCCGCACAGACTCATGCGCCAGGGCCTCCTGCAGATAATTCACTTTGGTTTATTGCGCTATCTCTAATAGCAGCCGAGATATCACCAGATATATATTGGATTTTACCCTGACCCTGAGTGTCCGGCCCCATGAGACGGTGCTTGTCTCGGCCCCTGGAGGTCCGAGGACGTTCCCGCAGCACAGATTCATGCGCCAGGGCCTCCTACAGACAATGCACTTTGATTTATTGCCCTATCTGTAATAGCTCTCGAGATATCACCAGATATATATTGGATTTTCCCCTGACCCTGAGTGGCCGGCCCCATGAGACGGTGGTCTTCTCGGCCCCTGGTGGTCCGAGGTCGTTCCCGCTACCCAGATTCATGCGCCACGGCCTCCTACAGACAATGCACTTTGATTTATTGCGCTATCTGTAATAGCACCCGAGATATCACCAGATATATATTGGATTTTCCCCTGACCCTGAGTGTCCGGCCCCATGAGACTGTGGTTTTCTCGGCCCCTGGTGGTCCGAGGTCGTTCCCGTTGCCCAGATTCATGCGCCTGGGCCTCCTGCAGATAATTCACTTTGGTTTATTGCGCTATCTCTAATAGCAGCCGAGATATCACCAGATATATATTGGATTTTCCCCTGACCCTGAGTGTCGGGCCCCATGAGACTGTGGTTTTCTCGGCCCCTGGTGGTCCGAGATCGTTCCCGTTGCACAGATTCATGCGCCAGGGCCTCCTGCAGATAATTCACTTTGGTTTATTGCGCTATCTGTAATAGCACCAGAGATATCACCAGATATATATTGGATTTTTCCCTGACCCTGAGTGTCCGGCCCCATGAGACGGTGGTTTTCTCGGCCCCTGGTGGTACTAGGTCGTTCCCGCTGCACAGATGCATGCGCCAGGGCCTCCTGCAGATAATTCACTTTGGTTTATTGTGCTGTATCTAATAGCACCCGAGATATCACCAGATATATATTGGATTTTCCCCTCACCCTGAGTGTCCGGCCCCATGAGGCTGTGGTTTTCTCGGCCCCTGGTGGTCCGAGGTCGTTGCCGTTGCACAGATTCATGCGCCAGGGCCTCCTGCAGATAATTCACTTTGGTTTATTGCGCTATCTCTAATAGCAGCCGAGATATCACCAGATATATATTGGATTTTCCCCTGACCCTGAGTGACCGACCCCATGAGACTGTGGTTTTCTCGGCCCCTGGAGGACCGAGGTCGTTCCAGCTGCACAGATTCATCCATCAGGGCCTCCTACAGACATTGAACTTTGATTTATTGCGCTATCTGTAATAGCACCAGAGATATCACCAGATATATATTGGATTTTACCCTGACCCTGAGTGTCCGGCCCCATGAGACGGTGGTTTTCTCGGCCCCTGGTGGTCCGAGGTCGTTCCCGCTGCACACATTCATGCGCCAGCGCCTCCTGCAGATAATTCACTTTGGTTTATTGCGCTATCTCTAATAGCACCCGAGATATCACCAGATATATATTGGATTTTTCCCTGACCCTGAGTGTCCGGCCCCATGGGACTGTGGTTTTCTCGGCCCCTGGTGGTCCGAGGTCGTTCCCGCTGCACAGATTCATGCGCCAGGGCCTCCTACAGACAATGCACTTTGATTTATTGCCCTATCTGTAATAGCACCAGAGATATCACCAGATATATATTGGATTTTACCCTGACCCTGAGTGTCCGGCCCCATGAGACGGTGCTTGTCTCGGCCCCTGGAGGTCCGAGGACGTTCCCGCAACACAGATTCATGCGGCAGTGCCTCCTGCAGATAATTCACTTTGGTTTACTGCGCTATCTCTAATAGTACCCGAGATATCACCAGATATATATTGGATTTTGCCCTGACCCTGAGTGTCCGACCCCATGAGACTGTGGTTTTCTCTGCCGATGGTGGTCCGAGGTCGTTCCCGCTGCACAGATTCATCCGCCAGGGCCTCCTACAGACAATGCACTTTGATTTACTTCGCTATCTGTAATAGCACCCGAGATATCACCAGATATATATTGGATTTCACCCTGACCCTGAGTGTCCGGCCCCATGAGACTGTGGTTTTCTCGGCCCCTGGTGGACCGAGGTCGTTCCCGTTGAACTGTTTCATGCGCCAGGGCCTCCTGTAGATAATTCACTTTGGTTTATTGCGCTATCTCTAATAGCACCCGAGATATCACCAGATATATATTGGATTTTTCCCTGACCCTGAGTGTCCGGCCCCATGAGACTGCGGTTTTCTCGGCCCCTGGTGGTCCGAGGTCGTTCCCGCTGCACACATTCATGCGCCAGCGCCTCCTGCAGATATTTCACTTTGGTTTATTGCGCTATCTCTAATAGCACCCGAGATATCACCAGATATATATTGGATTTTTCCCTGACCCTGAGTGTCCGGCCCCATGGGACTGTGGTTTTCTCGGCCCCTGGTGGTCCGAGGTCGTTCCCGCTGCACAGATTCATGCGCCAGGGCCTCCTACAGACAATGCACTTTGATTTATTGCCCTATCTGTAATAGCACCAGAGATATCACCAGATATATATTGGATTTTACCCTGACCCTGAGTGTCCGGCCCCATGAGACGGTGCTTGTCTCGGCCCCTGGAGGTCCGAGGACGTTCCCGCAACACAGATTCATGCGGCAGTGCCTCCTGCAGATAATTCACTTTGGTTTACTGCGCTATCTCTAATAGTACCCGAGATATCACCAGATATATATTGGATTTTTCCCTGACCCTGAGTGTCCGACCCCATGAGACTGTGGTTTTCTCTGCCGATGGTGGTCCGAGGTCGTTCCCGCTGCACAGATTCATGCGCCAGGGCCTCCTACAGACAATGCACTTTGATTTGTTTCGCTATCTGTAATAGCACCCGAGATATCACCAGATATATATTGGATTTTACCCTGACCCTGAGTGTCCGGCCCCATGAGACTGTGGTTTTCTCGGCCCCTGGTGGTCCGAGGTCGTTCCCGTTGCACTGTTTCATGCGCCAGGACCTCCTGCAGATAATTCACTTTGGTTTATTGCGCTATCTCTAATAGCACCCGAGATATGACCAGATATATATTGGATTTTCCCCTGACCCTGAGTGTCCGGACCCATGAGACTGTGATTTTCTCGGACCCTGGTGGTCCGAGGTGGTTCCCGCTGCACAGATTCATGCGCCAGGGCCTCCTACAGATAATTCAATTTGGTTTATTGCGCTATCTCTAATAGCAGCCGAGATATCACCAGATATATATTGGATTTTCCACTGAACCTGTGTGTCCGGCCCCATGAGACTGTAGTTTTCTCGGCCCCTGGTGGTCCGAGGTCGTTCCCGCTGCACAGACTCGTGCGCCAGGGCCTCCTACAGACAATGCACTTTGATTTATTGCGCTATCTGTAATAGCACCAGAGATATCACCAGATATATATTGGATTTTACCCTGACCCTGAGTGTCCGGCCCCATGAGACGGTGCTTGTCTCGGCCCCTGGAGGTCCGAGGACGTTCCCGCAGCACAGATTCATGCGGCAGTGCCTCCTGCAGATAATTCACTTTGGTTTACTGCGCTATCTCTAATAGTACCCGAGATATCACCAGATATATATAGGATTTTTCCCTGTCCCTGAGTGTCCGACCCCATGAGACTGTGGTTTTCTCTGCCGATGGTGGTCCGAGGTCGTTCCCGCTGCACAGATTCATGCGCCAGGGCCTCCTACAGACAATGCACTTTCATTTATTTCGATATCTGTAATAGCACCCGAGATATCACCAGATATATATTGGATTTTCCCCTGACCCTAAGTGTCCGGCCCCATGAGACTGTGGTATTCTCGGCCCCTGGTGGTCCGAGGTCGTTCCCGCTGCACAGATTCATGCATCAGGGCCTCCTACAGACAATACACTTTGATTTATTGCGCTATCTGTAATAGCACCCGAGATATCACCAGATATATATTGGATTTTTCACTGACCCTCAGTGTCCGGCCCCATGAGACGGTGGTTTTCGCGGCCCCTGGTGGTCCGAGGTCGTTCCCCCTGCACAGATTCGTGCGCCAGGGCCTCCTACGGACAATGCACTTTGATTTATTGCGCTATCTGTAATAGCACCAGAGATATCACCAGATATATATTGGATTTTACCCTGACCCTGAGTGTCCGGCCCCATGAGACTGTGGTTTACTCGGCCCCTGGTGGTCCGAGGTCGTTCCCGTTGCACAGATTCATGCGCCAGGGCCTCCTGCAGATAATTAACTTTGGTTTATTGCGCTATCTCTAATAGCAGCCGAGATATCACCAGATATATATTGGATTTTACCCTGACCCTGAGTGTCCGGCCCCATGAGACGGTGCTTGTCTCGGCCCCTGGAGGTCCGAGGACGTTCCCGCAGCACAGATTCATGCGGCAGTGCCTCCTGCAGATAATTCACTTTGGTTTACTGCGCTATCTCTAATAGTACCCGAGATATCACCAGATATATATTGGATTTTTCCCTGACCCTGAGTGTCCGACCCCATGAGACTGTGGTTTTCTCTGCCGATGGTGGTCCGAGGTCGTTCCCCCTGCACAGATTCGTGCGCCAGTGCCTCCTGCAGATAATTCACTTTGGTTTATTGCGCTTTCTCTAATAGAACCCGAGATATCACCAGATATATACTGGATTTTCCCCTGACCCTGAGTGTCCGGCCCCATGAGACTGTGGTATTCTCGGCCCCTGGTGGTCCGAGGTCGTTCCCGCTGCACAGATTCATGCATCAGGGCCTCCTACAGACAATACACTTTGATTTATTGCGCTATCTGTAATAGCACCCGAGATATCACCAGATATATATTGGATTTATCACTGACCCTGAGTGTCCGGCCCCATGAGACGGTGGTTTTCGCGGCCCCTGGTGGTCCGAGGTCGTTCCCCCTGCACAGATTCGTGCGCCAGGGCCTCCTACGGACAATGCACTTTGATTTATTGCGCTATCTGTAATAGCACCAGAGATATCACCAGATATATATTGGATTTTACCCTGACCCTGAGTGTCCGGCCCCATGAGACGGTGGTTGTCTCGGCCCCTGGTGGTCCGAGTTCGTTCCCGCTGCACAGATTCATGCGCCAGGGCCTCCTGCAGATAATTCACTTTGGTTTATTGCGCTATCTCTAATAGCACCCGAGATATCACCAGATATATATTGGATTTTTCCCTGACCCTGAGTGTCCGGCCCCATGAGACGGTGGTTTTCTCGGCCCCTGGTGGTCCGAGGTTGTTCCCGCTGTACAGAGTCATGCGCCAGGGCCTCCTGCAGATAATTCACTTTGGGTTATTGCGCTATCTGTAATAGCACCCGACATATCACCAGATATATATTGTATTTTTCCCTGACCCTGAGTGTCCGGCCCCATGAGACTGCGGTTTTCTCGGCCCCTGGTGGTCTGAGGTCGCTCCCGCTGCACACATTCATGCGCCAGTGCCTCCTGCAGATAATTCACTTTGGTTTACTGCGCTATCTCTAATAGTACTCGAGATATCACCAGATATATATTGGATTTTACCCTGACCCTGAGTGTCCGGCCCCATGAGACGGTGCTTGTCTCGGCCCCTGGAGGTCCGAGGACGTTCCCGCAGCACAGATTCATGCGCCAGTGCCTCCTGCGGATAATTCACTTTGGTTTACTGCGCTATCTCTAATAGTACCCGAGATATCACCAGATATATATTGGATTTTGCCCTGACCCTGAGTGTCCGACCCCATGAGACTGTGGTTTTCTCTGCCGATGGTGGTCCGAGGTCGTTCCCGCTGCACACATTCATGCGCCAGGGCCTCCTACAGACAATGCACTTTGATTTATTTCGCTATCTGTAATAGCACCCGAGATATCACCAGATATATATTGGATTTTCCCCTGACCCTGAGTGTCCGGCCCCATGAGACTGTGGTATTCTCTGCCCCTGGTGGTCCGAGGTCGTTCCCGCTGCACAGATTCATGCATCAGGGCCTCCTACAGACAATACACTTTGGTTTATTGCGCTATCTCTAATAGCACCCGAGATATCACCAGATATATATTGGATTTTTCCCTGACCCTGAGTGTCCGGTCCCATGAGACGGTGCTTGTCTCGGCCCCTGGAGGTCCGAGGACGTTCCCGCAGCACAGATTCATGCGGCAGTGCCTCCTGCAGATAATTCACTTTGGTTTACTGCGCTATCTCTAATAGTACCCGAGATATCACCAGATATATATTGGATTTTTCCCTGACCCTGAGTGTCCGACCCCATGAGACTGTGGTTTTCTCTGCCGATGGTGGTCCGAGGTCGTTCCCACTGCACAGATTCATGCGCCAGGGCCTCCTACAGACAATGCACTTTGATTTATTTCGATATCTGTAATAGCACCCGAGATATCACCAGATATATATTGGATTTTACCCTGACCCTGAGTGTCCGGCCCCATGAGACTGTGGTTTTCTCGGCCCCTGGTGGTCCGAGGTCGTTCCCGTTGCACTGTTTCATGCGCCA
This sequence comes from Nomia melanderi, assembly GCF_051020985.1. Taxonomy (NCBI): domain Eukaryota; kingdom Metazoa; phylum Arthropoda; class Insecta; order Hymenoptera; family Halictidae; genus Nomia; species Nomia melanderi. The sequence goes on from NW_027475142.1 coordinate 618,591, forward strand.
GGGCCTCCTGCAGATAATTCACTTTGGTTTATTGCGCTATCTCTAATAGCACCCGAGATATGACCAGATATATATTGGATTTTCCCCCGACCCTGAGTGTCCGGACCCATGAGACTGTGATTTTCTCGGACCCTGGTGGTCCGAGGTGGTTCCCGCTGCACAGATTCATGCGCCAGGGCCTCCTACAGACAATGCACTTTGATTTATTGCGCTATCTCTAATAGCACCCGAGATATCACCAGATATATATTGGATTTTCCCCTGACCCTGCGTGACCGGCCCCATGAGACTGTGGTTTACTCGGCCCCTGGTGGTCCGAGGTCGTTCCCGTTGCACAGATTCATGCGCCAGGGCCTCCTGCAGATAATTAACTTTGGTTTATTGCGCTATCTCTAATAGCACCCGAGATATCACCAGATATATATTGGATTTTCCCCTGACCCTGAGTGTCCGGCCCCATGAGACGGTGGTTGTCTCGGCCCCTGGTGGTCCGAGGTCGTTCCCGCTGCACAGATTCATGCGCCAGGGCCTCCTGCAGATAATTCACTTTGGTTTATAGCGCTATCTCTAATAGCACCCGAGATATCACCAGATATATATTGTATTTTTCCCTGACCCTGAGTGTCCGGCCCCATGAGACGGTGGTTTTCTCGGCCCCTGGTGGTCCGAGGTTGTTCCCGCTGTACAGAGTCATGCGCCAGGGCCTCCTGCAGATAATTCACTTTGGGTTATTGCGCTATCTGTAATAGCACCCGACATATCACCAGATATATATTGTATTTTTCACTGACCCTGAGTGTCCGTCCCCATGAGACTGCGGTTTTCTCGGCCCCTGGTGGTCTGAGGTCGCTCCCGCTGCACACATTCATGCGCCAGTGCCTCCTGCAGATAATTCACTTTGGTTTACTGCGCTATCTGTAATAGCACCCGAGATATCACCGGATATATATTGGATTTTTCACTGACCCTGAGTGTCCGGCCCCATGAGACGGTGGTTTTCTCGGCCCCTGGTGGTCCGAGGCCGTTTCTGCTGCACAGATTCATCCGGCAGGGCCTCCTACAGGCAATGCACTTTGATTTATTGCGCTATATGTAATAGCACCCGAGATATCACCAGATATATATTGGATTTTACCCTGACCCTGAGTGTCCGGCCCCATGAGGCGGTGGTTGTCTCGGCCCCTGGTGGTCCGAGGTCGTTCCCGCTGCACAGATTAATGCGCCAGGGCCTCCTGCAGATAATTCACTTTGGTTTATTGCGCTATCTCTAGTAGCACCCAAGATATCACCAGATATATACTGGATTTTCCCCTGACCCTGAGTGTCCGTCCCCATGAGACGGTGGTTTTCTCGGCCCCTGGTGGTCCGAGGCCGTTCCTGCTGCACAGATTCATCCGGCAGGGCCTCCTACAGGCAATGCACTTTGATTTATTGCGCTATATGTAATAGCACCCGAGATATCACCAGATATATATTGGATTTTCCCCTGACCCTGAGTGTCCGGCCCCATGAGACTGTGGTTTTTTCGGCCCCTGGTGGTCCGAGGTCGTTCCCGTTGCACAGATTCATGCGCCAGGGACTCCTGCAGATAATTCACTTTGGTTTATTGCGCTATCTCTAATAGCACCCAAGATATCACCAGATATATATTGGATTTTTCCCTGATCCTGAGTGTCCGGCCCCATGAGACTGTGGTTTTCTCGGCCCCTGGTCTTCCGAGGTCGTTGCCGTTGCACAGATTCATGCGCCAGGGCCTCCTACAGACAATGCACTTTGATTTATTGCGCTATCTGTAATAGCACCCGAGATATCACCGGATATATCCTGGATTTTTCGCTGACCCTGAGCGTCCGGCCCCATGAGACGGTGGTCTTCTCGGCCCCTGGTGGTCCGAGGTCGTTCCCGCTGCACAGATTCATGCGCCAGGGCCTCCTGCAGATAATTCACTTTGGTTTATTGGGCTATCTCTAATAGCACCCGAGATATCACCAGATATATATTGGATTTTCCCCTGACCCTGAGTGTCCGGCCCCATGAGACTGTGGTTTTCTCGTTCCCTGGTCTTCCGAGGTCGTTCCCGTTGCACAGAATCATGCGCCAGGGCCTCCTGCAGATAATTCACTTTGGTTTATTGCGCTATCTGTAATAGCACCCGAGATATCACCAGTTATATACTGGATTTTCCCCTGACCCTGAGTGTCCGGCCCCATGAGACGGTGGTTGTCTCGGCCCGTGGAGGTCCGAGGACGTACCCGCTGCACAGATTCATGCGCCAGGGCCTCCTGCAGATAATTCACTTTGGTTTATTGCGCTATCTCTAATAGCACCCGAGATATCACCAGATATATACTGGATTTTCCCCTGACCCTGAGTGTCCGGCCCCATGAGACTGTGGTTTTCTCGGACCCTGGTGGTCCGAGGTCGTTCCCGCTGCACAGATTGTTGCGCCAGGGCCTCCTGCAGATAATTCACTTTGGTTTATTGGGCTATCTCTAATAGCACCCGAGATATCACCAGATATATATTGGATTTTCCCCTGACCCTGAGTGTCCGGCCCCATGAGACTGTGGTTTTCTCGGCCCCTGGACGTCCGAGGTCGTTCCCGCTGCACAGATTCATGCGCCAGGGCCTCCTACAGACAATGCACTTTGATTTATTGCGCTATCTGTAATAGCACCCGAGATATCACCGGATATATCCTGGATTTTTCGCTGACCCTGAGCGTCCGGCCCCATGAGACGGTGGTCTTCTCGGCCCCTGGTGGTCCGAGGTCGTTCCCGCTGCACAGATTCATGCGCCAGGGCCTCCTGCAGATAATTCACTTTGGTTTATTGGGCTATCTCTAATAGCACCCGAGATATCACCAGATATATATTGGATTTTCCCCTGACCCTGAGTGTCCGGCCCCATGAGACTGTGGTTTTCTCGGCCCCTGGACGTCCGAGGTCGTTCCCGCTGCACAGATTCATGCGCCAGGGCCTCCTACAGACAATGCACTTTGATTTATTGCGCTATCTGTAATAGCACCCGAGATATCACCAGATATATATTGGATTTTTCACTGACCCTGAGTGTCCGGCTCCATGAGACGGTGGTTTTCTCGGCCCCTGGTGGTCCGAGGCCGTTTCTGCTGCACAGATTCATCCGGCAGGGCCTCCTACAGGCAATGCACTTTGATTTATTGCGCTATATGTAATAGCACCCGAGATATCACCAGATATATATTGGATTTTACCCTGACCCTGAGTGTCCGGCCCCATGAGACGGTGGTTGTCTCGGCCCCTGGTGGTCCGAGGTCGTTCCCGCTGCACAGATTCATGCGCCAGGGCCTCCTGCAGATAATTCACTTTGGTTTATTGCGCTATCTCTAGTAGCACCCAAGATATCACCAGATATATATTGGATTTTTCCCTGACCCTGAGTGTCCGGCCCCATGAGACTGTGGTTTTCTCGGCCCCTGGTGGTCCGAGGTCGTTCCCGTTGCACAGACTCATGCGCCAGGGCCTCCTGCAGATAATTCACTATGGTTTATTGCGCTATCTCTAATAGCACCCGAGATATCACCAGATATATATTGGATTTTCCCCTGACCCTGAGTGTCCGGCCCCATGAGACTGTGATTTTCTCGGACCCTGGTGGTCCGAGGTCGTTCCCGCTGCACGGATTCATGCGCCAGGGCCTCCTACAGACAATGCACTTTGATTTATTGCGCTATCTGTAATAGCACCCGAGATATCACCAGATATATATTGGATTTTTCACTGACCCTGAGTGTCCGGCCCCATGAGACGGTGGTTGTCTCGGCCCGTGGAGGTCCGAGGACGTACCCGCTGCACAGATTCATGCGCCAGGGCCTCCTGCAGATAATTCACTTTGGTTTATTGCGCTATCTCTAATAGCACCCGAGATATCACCAGATATATACTGGATTTTCCCCTGACCCTGAGTGTCCGGCCCCATGAGACTGTGGTTTTCTCGGACCCTGGTGGTCCGAGGTCGTTCCCGCTGCACAGATTGTTGCGCCAGGGCCTCCTGCAGATAATTCACTTTGGTTTATTGGGCTATCTCTAATAGCACCCGAGATATCACCAGATATATATTGGATTTTCCCCTGACCCTGAGTGTCCGGCCCCATGAGACTGTGGTTTTCTCGGCCCCTGGACGTCCGAGGTCGTTCCCGCTGCACAGATTCATGCGCCGGGGCCTCCTACAGACAATGCACTTTGATTTATTGCGCTATCTGTAATAGCACCCGAGATATCACCAGATATATATTGGATTTTCCCCTGACCCTGAGTGTCCGACCCCATGAGACTGTGGTTTTCTCTGCCGATGGTGGTCCGAGGTCGTTCCCGCTGCACAGATTCATGCGCCAGGGCCTCCTACAGACAATGCACTTTGATTTATTTCGCTATCTGTAATAGCACCCGAGATATCACCAGATATATATTGGATTTTTCACTGACCCTGAGTGTCCGGCCCCATGAGACGGTGGTTTTCTCGGCCGCTGGTGGTCCGAGGTCGTTCCCGCTGCACAGACTCGTGCGCCAGGGCCTCCTACAGACAATGCACTTTGATTTATTGCCCTATCTGTAATAGCACCAGAGATATCACCAGATATATATTGGATTTTACCCTGACCCTGAGTGTCCGGCCCCATGAGACGGTGCTTGTCTCGGCCCCTGGAGGTCCGAGGACGTTCCCGCAGCACAGATTCATGCGGCAGTGCCTCCTGCAGATAATTCACTTTGGTTTACTGCGCTATCTCTAATAGTACCCGAGATATCACCAGATATATATTGGATTTTTCCCTGACCCTGAGTGTCCGACCCCATGAGACTGTGGTTTTCTCTGCCGATGGTGGTCCGAGGTCGTTCCCCCTACACAGATTCGTGCGCCAGGGCCTCCTGCAGATAATTCACTTTGGTTTATTGCGCTTTCTCTAATAGAACCCGAGATATCACCAGATATATACTGGATTTTCCCCTGACCCTGAGTGTCCGGCCCCATGAGACTGTGGTATTCTCGGCCCCTGGTGGTCCGAGGTCGTTCCCGCTGCACAGATTCATGCATCAGGGCCTCCTACAGACAATACACTTTGATTTATTGCGCTATCTGTAATAGCACCCGAGATATCACCAGATATATATTGGATTTATCACTGACCCTGAGTGTCCGGCCCCATGAGACGGTGGTTTTCGCGGCCCCTGGTGGTCCGAGGTCGTTCCCCCTGCACAGATTCGTGCGCCAGGGCCTCCTACGGACAATGCACTTTGATTTATTGCGCTATCTGTAATAGCACCAGAGATATCACCAGATATATATTGGATTTTACCCTGACCCTGAGTGTCCGGCCCCATGAGACTGTGGTTTACTCGGCCCCTGGAGGTCCGAGGTCGTTCCCGTTTCACAGATTCATGCGCCAGGGCCTCCTGCAGATAATTCACTTTGGTTTATTGCGCTATCTCTAATAGCACCCGAGATATCACCAGATATATATTGGATTTTTCCCTGACCCTGAGTGTCCGGCCCCATGAGACGGTGGTTTTCTCGGCCCCTGGTGGTCCGAGGTTGTTCCCGCTGTACAGAGTCATGCGCCAGGGCCTCCTGCAGATAATTCACTTTGGGTTATTGCGCTATCTGTAATAGCACCCGACATATCACCAGATATATATTGTATTTTTCCCTGACCCTGAGTGTCCGGCCCCATGAGACTGCGGTTTTCTCGGCCCCTGGTGGTCTGAGGTCGCTCCCGCTGCACACAATCATGCGCCAGTGCCTCCTGCAGATAATTCACTTTGGTTTACTGCGCTATCTCTAATAGTACTCGAGATATCACCAGATATATATTGGATTTTACCCTGACCCTGAGTGTCCGGCCCCATGAGACGGTGCTTGTCTCGGCCCCTGGAGGTCCGAGGACGTTCCCGCAGCACAGATTCATGCGCCAGTGCCTCCTGCGGATAATTCACTTTGGTTTACTGCGCTATCTCTAATAGTACCCGAGATATCACCAGATATATATTGGATTTTGCCCTGACCCTGAGTGTCCGACCCCATGAGACTGTGGTTTTCTCTGCCGATGGTGGTCCGAGGTCGTTCCCGCTGCACACATTCATGCGCCAGGGCCTCCTGCAGACAATGCACTTTGATTTATTTCGCTATCTGTAATAGCACCCGAGATATCACCAGATATATATTGGATTTTTCACTGACCCTGAGTGTCCGGCCCCATGAGACGGTGGTTTTCTCGGCCCCTGGTGGTCCGAGGTCCTTCCCGCTGCACAGGCTCGTGCGCCAGGGCCTCCTACAGACAATGCACTTTGATTTATTGCGCTATCTGTAATAGCACCAGAGATATCACCAGATATATATTGGATTTTACCCTGACCCTGAGTGTCCGGCCCCATGAGACGGTGCTTGTCTCGGCCCCTGGAGGTCCGAGGACGTTCCCGCAGCACAGATTCATGCGGCAGTGCCTCCTGCAGATAATTCACTTTGGTTTATTGCGCTATCTCTAATAGTACCCGAGATATCACCAGATATATATTGGATTTTTCCCTGACCCTGAGTGTCCGACCCCATGAGACTGTGGTTTTCTCTGCCGATGGTGGTCCGAGGTCGTTCCCGCTGCACAGATTCATGCGCCAGGGCCTCCTACAGACAATGCACTTTGATTTATTTCGCTATCTGTAATAGCACCCGAGATATCACCAGATATATATTGGATTTTCCCCTGACCCTGAGTGTCCGGCCCCATGAGACTGTGGTATTCTCGGCCCCTGGTGGTCCGAGGTCGTTCCCGCTGCACAGATTCATGCATCAGGGCCTCCTACAGACAATACACTTTGGTTTATTGCGCTATCTCTAATAGCACCCGAGATATCACCAGATATATATTGGATTTTTCCCTGACCCTGAGTGTCCGGTCCCATGAGACGGTGCTTGTCTCGGCCCCTGGAGGTCCGAGGACGTTCCCGCAGCACAGATTCATGCGGCAGTGCCTCCTGCAGATAATTCACTTTGGTTTACTGCGCTATCTCTAATAGCACCCGAGATATGACCAGATATATATTGGATTTTTCCCTGACCCTGAGTGTCCGACCCCATGAGACTGTGGTTTTCTCTGCCGATGGTGGTCCGAGGTCGTTCCCGCTGCACAGATTCATGCGCCAGGGCCTCCTACAGACAATGCACTTTGATTTATTTCGATATCTGTAATAGCACCCGAGATATCACCAGATATATATTGGATTTTACCCAGACCCTGAGTGTCCGGCCCCATGAGACTGTGGTTTTCTCGGCCCCTGGTGGTCCGAGGTCGTTCCCGTTGCACTGTTTCATGCGCCAGGGCCTCCTGCAGATAATTCACTTTGGTTTATTGCGCTATCTCTAATAGCACCCGAGATATGACCAGATATATATTGGATTTTCCCCTGACCCTGAGTGTCCGGACCCATGAGACTGTGATTTTCTCGGACCCTGGTGGTCCGAGGTGGTTCCCGCTGCACAGATTCATGCGCCAGGGCCTCCTACAGACAATGCACTTTGATTTATTGCGCTATCTCTAATAGCACCCGAGATATCACCAGATATATATTGGATTTTCCCCTGACCCTGCGTGACCGGCCCCATGAGACTGTGGTTTTCTCGGCCCCTGGTGGTCCGAGGTCGTTCCCGTTGCACAGATTCATGCGCCAGGGCCTCCTGCAGATAATTAACTTTGGTTTATTGCGCTATCTCTAATAGCACCCGAGATATCACCAGATATATATTGGATTTTCCCCTGACCCTGAGTGTCCGGCCCCATGAGACGGTGGTTGTCTCGGCCCCTGGTGGTCCGAGGTCGTTCCCGCTGCACAGATTCATGCGCCAGGGCCTCCTGCAGATAATTCACTTTGGTTTATTGCGCTATCTCTAATAGCACCCGAGATATCACCAGATATATATTGGATTTTTCCCTGACCCTGAGTGTCCGGCCCCATGAGACGGTGGTTGTCTCGGCCCCTGGTGGTCCGAGGTTGTTCCCGCTGTACAGAGTCATGCGCCAGGGCCTCCTGCAGATAATTCACTTTGGGTTATTGCGCTATCTGTAATAGCACCCGACATATCACCAGATATATATTGTATTTTTCCCTGACCCTGAGTGTCCGGCCCCATGAGACTGCGGTTTTCTCGGCCCCTGGTGGTCTGAGGTCGCTCCCGCTGCACACATTCATGCGCCAGTGCCTCCTGCAGATAATTCACTTTGGTTTACTGCGCTATCTCTAATAGTACCCGAGATATCACCAGATATATATTGGATTTTCCCCTGACCCTGAGTGTCCGACCCCATGAGACTGTGGTTTTCTCTGCCGATGGTGGTCCGAGGTCGTTCCCGCTGCACAGATTCATGCGCCAGGGCCTCCTACAGACAATGCACTTTGATTTATTTCGCTATCTGTAATAGCACCCGAGATATCACCAGATATATATTGGATTTTTCACTGACCCTGAGTGTCCGGCCCCATGAGACGGTGGTTTTCTCGGCCCCTGGTGGTCCGAGGTCGTTCCCGCTGCACAGACTCGTGCGCCAGGGCCTCCTACAGACAATGCACTTTGATTTATTGCGCTATCTGTAATAGCACCAGAGATATCACCAGATATATATTGGATTTTACCCTGACCCTGAGTGTCCGGCCCCATGAGACGGTGCTTGTCTCGGCCCCTGGAGGTCCGAGGATGTTCCCGCAGCACAGATTCATGCGGCAGTGCCTCCTGCAGATAATTCACTTTGGTTTACTGCGCTATCTCTAATAGTACCCGAGATATCACCAGATATATATTGGATTTTTCCCTGACCCTGAGTGTCCGACCCCATGAGACTGTGGTTTTCTCTGCCGATGGTGGTCCGAGGTCGTTCCCCCTGCACAGATTCGTGCGCCAGGGCCTCCTGCAGATAATTCACTTTGGTTTATTGCGCTTTCTCTAATAGAACCCGAGATATCACCAGATATATATTGGATTTTCCCCTGACCCTGAGTGTCCGGCCCCATGAGACTGTGGTATTCTCGGCCACTGGTGGTCCGAGGTCGTTCCCGCTGCACAGATTCATGCATCAGGGCCTCCTACAGACAATATACTTTGATTTATTGCGCTATCTGTAATAGCACCCGAGATATCACCAGATATATATTGGATTTATCACTGACCCTGAGTGTCCGGCCCCATGAGACGGTGGTTTTCGCGGCCCCTGGTGGTCCGAGGTCGTTCCCCCTGCACAGATTCGTGCGCCAGGGCCTCCTACGGACAAAGCACTTTGATTTATTGCGCTATCTGTAATAGCACCAGAGATATCACCAGATATATATTGGATTTTACCCTGACCCTGAGTGTCCGGCCCCATGAGACTGTGGTTTACTCGGCCCCTGGAGGTCCGAGGTCGTTCCCGTTTCACAGATTCATGCGCCAGGGCCTCCTGCAGATAATTCACTTTGGTTTATTGCGCTTTCTCTAATAGCACCCGAGATATCACCAGATATATATTGGATTTTCCCCTGACCCTGAGTGTCCGGCCCCATGAGACGGTGGTTTTCTCGGCCCCTGGTGGTCCGAGGTCCTTCCCGCTGCACAGACTCGTGCGCCAGGGCCTCCTACAGACAATGCACTTTGATTTATTGCGCTATCTGTAATAGCACCAGAGATATCACCAGATATATATTGGATTTTACCCTGACCCTGAGTGTCCGGCCCCATGAGACGGTGCTTGTCTCGGCCCCTGGAGGTCCGAGGACGTTCCCGCAGCACAGATTCATGCGGCAGTGCCTCCTGCAGATAATTCACTTTGGTTTATTGCGCTATCTCTAATAGTACCCGAGATATCACCAGATATATATTGGATTTTTCCCTGACCCTGAGTGTCCGACCCCATGAGACTGTGGTTTTCTCTGCCGATGGTGGTCCGAGGTCGTTCCCGCTACACAGATTCATGCGCCAGGGCCTCCTACAGACAATGCACTTTGATTTATTTCGCTATCTGTAATAGCACCCGAGATATCACCAGATATATATTGGATTTTCCCCTGACCCTGAGTGTCCGGCCCCATGAGACTGTGGTATTCTCGGCCCCTGGTGGTCCGAGGTCGCTCCCGCTGCACACATTCATGCGCCAGTGCCTCCTGCAGATAATTCACTTTGGTTTACTGCGCTATCTCTAATAGCACCCGAGATATCACCAGATATATATTGGATTTTCCCCTGACCCTGAGTGTCCGGCCCCATGAGACGGTGGTTTTCTCGGCCCCTGGTGGTCCGCTGTCGTTCCCGCTGCACAGATGCAGGCGCCAGGGCCTCCTACAGACAATGCACTTTGACTTATTGCGCTATCTGTAATAGCACCCGAGATATCACCAGATATATATTGGATTTTTCACTGACCCTAAGTGTCCGGCCCCTCGGGACGGTGGTTTTCTCGGCCCCTGGTGGTCCGAGGTCGTTCCCGTTGCACTGTTTCATGCGCCAGGGCCTCCTGCAGATAATTCACTTTGGTTTATTGCGCTATCACTAATAGCACCCGAGATATCACCAGATATATATTGGATTTTCCCCTGACCCTGAGTGTCCGGCCCCATGAGACTGTGATTTTCTCGGACCCTGGTTGTCCGAGGTGGTTCCCGCTGCACAGATTCATGCGCCAGGGCCTCCTGCAGATAACTCACTTTGGTTTATTGCGCTATCTCTAATAGCACCCGAGATATCACCAGATATATATTGGATTTTCCCCTGACCCTGAGTGTCGGGCCCCATGAGACGGTGGTTTTCTCGGCCCCTGGTGGTCCGAGGTCGTTCCCGCTGCACAGATATCGTGCGCCAGGGCCTCCTACGGACAATGCACTTTGATTTATTGAGCTATCTGTAATAGCAGCCGAGATATCACCAGATATATATTGGATTTTTCACTGACCCTGAGTGTCCGGCCCCATGAGACGGTGGTTTTCTCGGCCCCTGGTGGTCCGAGGTCGTTCCCGCTGCACAGATTCGTGCGCCAGGGCCTCCTACGGACAATGCACTTTGATTTATTGCGCTATCTGTAATAGCACCAGAGATATCACCAGATATATATTGGATTTTCCCCTGACCCTGAGTGTCCGGCCCCATGAGACTGTGGTTTTCTCGTCCCCTGGTTGTCCGAGGTCGTTCCCACTGCACAGATTCAGGCGCCAGGGCCTCCTACAGACAATGCACTTTGACTTATTGCGCTATCTGTAATAGCACCCGAGATATCACCAGATATATATTGGATTTTTCACTGACCCTGAGTGTCCGGCCCCATGAGACGGTGCTTGTCTCGGCCCCTGGATGTCCGAGGACGTTACCGCTGCACGGATTCATGCGCCAGTGCCTCCTGCAGATAATTCACTGTGGTTTACTGCGCTATCTCTAATAGTACCCGAGATATCACCAGATATATATTGGATTTTTCCCTGACCCTGAGTGTCCGACCCCATGAGACTGTGGTTTTCTCTGCCGATGGTGGTCCGAGGTCGTTCCCGCTGCACAGATTCATGCGCCAGGGCCTCCTACAGACAATGCACTTTGATATATTTCGCTATCTGTAATTGCACCCGAGATATCACCAGATATATATTGGATTTTACCCTGACCCTGAGTGTCCGGCCCCATGAGACTGTGGTTTTCTCGGCCCCTGGTGGTCCGAGGTCGTTCCCGTTGCACAGATTCATGCGGCAGGGCTTCCTGCAGATAATTCACTTTGGTTTATTGCGCTATCTCTAATAGCACCTAAGATATCACCAGATATATATTGGATTTTTCCCTGACCCTGAGTGTCCGGAACCATGAGACTGTGGTTTTCTCGGCCCCTGGTGGTCCGAGGTCGTTCCCGCTGCACAGATTCATGCGCCAGGGCCTCCTACAGACAATGCACTTTGGTTTATTGCGCTATCTGTAATAGCACCCGAGATATCACCAGATATATATTGGATTTTTCACTGACCCTGAGTGCCCGGCCCCATGAGACGGTGGTTTTCTCGGCCCCTGGTGGTCCGAGGTCGTTCCCGCTGTACAGATTCATGCGCCAGGGCCTCCTACAGACAATGCACTTTGATTTATTGCGCTATCTGTAATAGCACCCGAGATATCACCAGATATATATTGGATTTTTCACTGACCCTAAGTGTCCGGCCCCTCGGGACGGTGGTTTTCTCGGCCCCTGGTGGTTCGAGGTCGTTCCCGCTGCACATATTCATGCGCCGGGGCCTCCTGCAGATAATTCACTTTGGTTTATTGCGCTATCTCTAATAGCACCCAAGATATCGCCAGATATATATTGGATTTTTCCCTGACCCTGAGTGTCCGGCCCCATGATACTGCGGTTTTCTCGGCCCCTGGTGGTACGAGGTCGTTCCCGCTGCACAGATTCATGAGCCAGGGCCTCCTACAGACAATGCTCTTTGATTTATTGCGCTATCTGTAATAGCACCCGAGATATCACCAGATATATATTGGATTTTTCACTGACCCTGAGTGCCCGGCCCCATGAGACGGTGGTTTTCTCGGCCCCTGGTGGTCCGAGGTCGTTCCCGCTGTATAGATTCATGCGCCAGGGCCTCCTACAGAAAATGCACTTTGATTTATTGCGCTATATGTAATAGCACCCGAGATATCACCAGATATATATTGGATTTTACCCTGACCCTGAGTGTCCGGCCCCATGAGACGGTGGTTGTCTCGGCCCCTGGTGGTCCGAGGTCGTTCCCGCTGCACAGATTCATGCGCCAGGGCCTCCTGCAGATCATTCACTTTGGTTTATTGCGCTATCTCTAATAGCACCCAAGATATCACCAGATATATATTGGATTTTTCCCTGACCCTGAGTGTCCGAACCCATGAGACTGTGGTTTTCTCTGGCGATGTTGGTCCGAGGTCGTTCCCGCTGCACAGATTCATGCGCCAGGGCCTCCTACAGACAATGCACTTTGATTTATTGCGCTATCTGTAATAGCACCCGAGATATCACCAGATATATATTGGATTTTTCACTGACCCTAAGTGTCCGGCCCCTCGGGACGGTGGTTTTCTCGGCCCCTGGTGGTTCGAGGTCGTTCCCGCGGCACAGATTCATGCGCCGGGGCCTCCTGCAGATAATTCACTTTGATTTATTGCGCTTTCTCTAATAGAACCCGAGATATCACCAGATATATATTGGATTTTCCCCTGACCCTGAGTGTCCGGCCCCATGAGACTGTGGTATTCTCGGCCCCTGGTGGTCCGAGGTCGTTCCCGCTGCACAGATTCATGCATCAGGGCCTCCTACAGACAATACACTTTGATTTATTGCGCTATCTGTAATAGCACCCGAGATATCACCAGATATATATTGGATTTATCACTGACCCTGAGTGTCCGGCCCCATGAGACGGTGGTTTTCGCGGCCCCTGGTGGTCCGAGGTCGTTCCCCCTGCACAGATTCGTGCGCCAGGGCCTCCTACGGACAATGCACTTTGATTTATTGCGCTATCTGTAATAGCACCAGAGATATCACCAGATATATATTGGATTTTACCCTGACCCTGAGTGTCCGGCCCCATGAGACTGTGGTTTACTCGGCCCCTGGAGGTCCGAGGTCGTTCCCGTTTCACCGATTCATGCGCCAGGGCCTCCTGCAGATAATTCACTTTGGTTTATTGCGCTTTCTCTAATAGCACCCGAGATATCACCAGATATATATTGGATTTTCCCCTGACCCTGAGTGTCCGGCCCCATGAGACGGTGGTTTTCTCGGCCCCTGGTGGTCCGAGGTCCTTCCCGCTGCACAGACTCGTGCGCCAGGGCCTCCTACAGACAATGCACTTTGATTTATTGCGCTATCTGTAATAGCACCAGAGATATCACCAGATATATATTGGATTTTACCCTGACCCTGAGTGTCCGGCCCCATGAGACGGTGCTTGTCTCGGCCCCTGGAGGTCCGAGGACGTTCCCGCAGCACAGATTCATGCGGCAGTGCCTCCTGCAGATAATTCACTTTGGTTTATTGCGCTATCTCTAATAGTACCCGAGATATCACCAGATATATATTGGATTTTTCCCTGACCCTGAGTGTCCGACCCCATGAGACTGTGGTTTTCTCTGCCGATGGTGGTCCGAGGTCGTTCCCGCTGCACAGATTCATGCGCCAGGGCCTCCTACAGACAATGCACTTTGATTTATTTCGCTATCTGTAATAGCACCCGAGATATCACCAGATATATATTGGATTTTCCCCTGACCCTGAGTGTCCGGCCCCATGAGACTGTGGTATTCTCGGCCCCTGGTGGTCCGAGGTCGCTCCCGCTGCACACATTCATGCGCCAGTGCCTCCTGCAGATAATTCACTTTGGTTTACTGCGCTATCTCTAATAGTACCCGAGATATCACCAGATATATATTGGATTTTTCCCTGACCCTGAGTGTCCGACCCCATGAGACTGTGGTTTTCTCTGGCGATGTTGGTCCAAGGTCGTTCCCGTTGCACTGTTTCATGCGCCAGGGCCTCCTGCAGATAATTCACTTTGGTTTATTGCGCTATCTCTAATAGCACCCGAGATATCACCAGATATATATTGGATTTTCCCCTGACCCTGAGTGTCCGGCCCCATGAGACGGTGGTTTTCTCGGCCCCTGGTGGTCCGCTGTCGTTCCCGCTGCACAGATGCAGGCGCCAGGGCCTCCTACAGACAATGCACTTTGACTTATTGCGCTATCTGTAATAGCACCCGAGATATCACCAGATATATATTGGATTTTTCACTGACCCTAAGTGTCCGGCCCCTCGGGACGGTGGTTTTCTCGGCCCCTGGTGGTCCGAGGTCGTTCCCGCTGCACAGATTCATGCGCCAGGGCCTCCTGCAGATAATTCACTTTGGTTTATTGCGCTATCTCTAATAGCACCCAAGATATCGCCAGATATATATTGGATTTTTCCCTGACCCTTAGTGTCCGGCCCCATGAGACTGTGGTTTTCTCGGCGCCTGGTGGTCCGAGGTCGTTCCCGTTGCACTGTTTCATGCGCCAGGGCCTCCTGCAGATAATTCACTTTGGTTTATTGCGCTATCTCTAATAGCACCCGAGATATCACCAGATATATATTGGATTTTCCCCTGACCCTGAGTGTCCGGCCCCATGAGACTGTGATTTTCTCGGACCCTGGTTGTCCGAGGTGGTTCCCGCTGCACAGATTCATGCGCCAGGGCCTCCTGCAGATAACTCACTTTGGTTTATTGCGCTATCTCTAATAGCACCCGAGATATCACCAGATATATATTGGATTTTCCCCTGACCCTGAGTGTCGGGCCCCATGAGACGGTGGTTTTCTCGGCCCCTGGTGGTCCGAGGTCGTTCCCGCTGCACAGATTCGTGCGCCAGGGCCTCCTACGGACAATGCACTTTGATTTATTGAGCTATCTGTAATAGCAGCCGAGATATCACCAGATATATATTGGATTTTTCACTGACCCTGAGTGTCCGGCCCCATGAGACGGTGGTTTTCTCGGCCCCTGGTGGTCCGAGGTCGTTCCCGCTGCACAGACTCGTGCGCCAGGGCCTCCTACGGACAATGCACTTTGATTTATTGCGCTATCTGTAATAGCACCAGAGATATCACCAGATATATATTGGATTTTCCCCTGACCCTGAGTGTCCGGCCCCATGAGACTGTGGTTTTCTCGTCCCCTGGTTGTCCGAGGTCGTTCCCACTGCACAGATTCAGGCGCCAGGGCCTCCTACAGACAATGCACTTTGACTTATTGCGCTATCTGTAATAGCACCCGAGATATCACCAGATATATATTGGATTTTTCACTGACCCTGAGTGTCCGGCCCCATGAGACGGTGGTTTTCTCGGCCCCTGGTGGTCCGAGGTCGTTCCCGCTGCACAGATACGTGCGCCAGGGCCTCCTACGGACAATGCACTTTGACTTATTGCGCTATCTGTAATAGCACCCGAGATATCACCAGATATATATTGGATTTTTCACTGACCCTGAGTGTCCGGCCCCATGAGACGGTGCTTGTCTCGGCCCCTGGAGGTCCGAGGACGTTCCCGCTGCACGGATTCATGCGCCAGTGCCTCCTGCAGATAATTCACTGTGGTTTACTGCGCTATCTCTAATAGTACCCGTGATATCACCAGATATATATTGGATTTTTCCCTGACCCTGAGTGTCCGACCCCATGAGACTGTGGTTTTCTCTGCCGATGGTGGTCCGAGGTCGTTCCCGCTGCACAGATTCATGTGCCAGGGCCTCCTACAGACAATGCACTTTGATATATTTCGCTATCTGTAATTGCACCCGAGATATCACCAGATATATATTGGATTTTTCACTGACCCTAAGTGTCCGGCCCCTCGGGACGGTGGTTTTCTCGGCCCCTGGTGGTTCGAGGTCGTTCCCGCTGCACAGATTCATGCGCCGGGGCCTCCTACAGACAATGCTCTTTGATTTATTGCGCTATCTGTAATAGCACCCGAGATATCACCAGATATATATTGGATTTTTCACTGACCCTGAGTGCCCGGCCCCATGAGACGGTGGTTTTCTCGGCCCCTGGTGGTCCGAGGTCGTTCCCGCTGTACAGATTCATGCGCCAGGGCCTCCTACAGACAATGCACTTTGATTTATTGCGCTATCTGTAATAGCACCCGAGATATCACCAGATATATATTGGATTTTTCACTGACCCTAAGTGTCCGGCCCCTCGGGACGGTGGTTTTCTCGGCCCCTGGTGGTTCGAGGTCGTTCCCGCTGCACAGATTCATGCGCCGGGGCCTCCTGCAGATAATTCACTTTGGTTTATTGCGCTATCTCTAATAGCACCCAAGATATCGCCAGATATATATTGGATTTTTCCCTGACCCTGAGTGTCCGGCCCCATGATACTGCGGTTTTCTCGGCCCCTGGTGGTACGAGGTCGTTCCCGCTGCACAGATTCATGAGCCAGGGCCTCCTACAGACAATGCTCTTTGATTTATTGCGCTATCTGTAATAGCACCCGAGATATCACCAGATATATATTGGATTTTTCACTGACCCTGAGTGCCCGGCCCCATGAGACGGTGGTTTTCTCGGCCCCTGGTGGTCCGAGGTCGTTCCCGCTGTACAGATTCATGCGCCAGGGCCTCCTACAGAAAATGCACTTTGATTTATTGCGCTATATGTAATAGCACCCGAGATATCACCAGATATATATTGGATTTTACCCTGACCCTGAGTGTCCGGCCCCATGAGACGGTGGTTTACTCGGCCCCTGGTGGCCCGAGGTCGTTCCCGATGCACAGATTCATGCGCCAGGGCCTCCTGCAGATAATTCACTTTGACTTATTGCGCTATCTGTAATAGCACCCGAGATATCACCAGATATATATTGGATTTTTCACTGACCCTAAGTGTCCGGCCCCTCGGGACGGAGGTTTTCTCGGCCCCTGGTGGTTCGAGGTCGTTCCCGCTGCACAGATTCATGCGCCAGGGCCTCCTGCAGATCATTCACTTTGGTTTATTGCGCTATCTCTAATAGCACCCAAGATATCACCAGATTTATATTGGATTTTTCCCTGACCCTGAGTGTCCGAACCCAGGAGACTGTGGTTTTATCTGCCGACGTTGTTCCGAGGTCGTTCCCGCTGCACAGATTCATGCGCCAGGGCCTCCTACAGACAATGCACTTTGATTTATTGCGCTATCTGTAATAGCACCCGAGATATCACCAGATATATATTGGATTTTTCACTGACCCTAAGTGTCCGGCCCCTCGGGACGGTGGTTTTCTCGGCCCCTGGTGGTTCGAGGTCGTTCCCGCTGCACAGATTCATGCGCCGGGGCTTCTGCAGATAATTCACTTTGGTTTATTGCGCTATCTCTAATAGCACCCGAGATATCACCCGACATATATTGGATTTTTCCTTGACCCTGACAGTCCGGCCCCATGTGTCGATGGTTTTCTCGGCCCCTCGAGGTCCGAGGTCGATCCCGCTGCACAGATCCATGCGCCAGGGCCTCCAACAGACAATGCACTCTGATTTATTGCGCTATCTCTAATAGCACCCGAGATATCACCAGATATATATTGGATTTTTCCCTGACCCTGACAGTCCGGCCCCATGAGACGGTAGTTTTCTCGGCCCCTGGTGGTCCGAGGTCGATCCCGCTGAACAGATTCATGCGCCAAGGCTTCCTGCAGACAATGCACTTTGATTTATTGCGCCATCTGTAATGGCACCCGAGATATCACCAGATTTATATTGGATTTTTCCCTGACCCTGAGTGTCCGTCCCCATGAGACGGTGGTTTTCTCGGTCCCTCGTGGTCCGATGTCGATCCCGCTGCACAGATTCATGCGCCATGGCATCCTGCAGACAATGCACTTTGATTTATTGCGCTATCTGTAATAGCACCCGAGATATCACCGGATATATATTGGATTTTTCCCTGACCCTGACAGTCCGGCCCCATGAGACGGTGATTTTCTCGGCCCCTGGTGGTCCGAGGTCGTTCCCGCAGCACAGATTCATGCGCCCGGGCCTCCTACAGACAATGTACTTTGGTTTATTGCGCTATCTGTAATAGCACCCGAGATATCACCAGATATATATTGAATTTTTCCTTGACCCTGACAGTCCGGCCCCAAGAGACGGTGGTTTTCTCGGCCCCTGGTGGTCCGAGATCGTTCCCGCTGTACAGATTCATGCGCTAGCGCCTCCTGCAGACAATGCACTTTGATTTATTGCGCTATCTCTAATAGCACCCGAGATATCACCCGACATATATTGTATTTTTCCTTGACCCTGACAGTCCGGCCCCATGTGTCGATGGTTTTCTCGGCCCCTCGAGGTCCGAGGTCGATCCCGCTGCACAGATCCATGCGCCAGGGCCTCCAACAGACAATGAACTTTCATTTATTTCGCTATCTCTAATAGCACCCGAGATATCACCAGATATATATTGGATTTTTCCCTCACCCTGACAGTCAGGCCAGATGAGACGGTGGTTTTCTCGGTCCCTGCTGGTCCGAGGTCGTTCCCGCTGAACAGATTCATGCTCCAGGGCCTGCTGCAGATAATTCACTTTAATTTAATGCGCTATCGGTAATAGCAGCCGAGATATCACCAGATATATATTGGATTTTCCCCTGACCCTGAGTGTCCGGCCCCCTGAGACGGTGGTTCTTTCGGCCCCTGGTGGTCCGAGGTCGTTCCCGCTGCACAGATTCAGGCGCCAGGGCCTCCTGCAGATTACTCACTTTGGTTTATTGCGCTATCTCTAATAGCACCCGAGATATCACCAGATATATATTGGATTTTTCCCTGACCCTGAGTGTCCGGCCCCATGAGACGGTGGTTTTCTCGGCCCCTGGTGGTCCTAGGTCGTTCCCGCTGCACAGATGCATGCGCCAGGACCTCCTGCAGATAATTCACTTTGGTTTATTGCGCTGTATCTAATAGCACCCGAGATATCACCAGATATATATTGGATTTTCCCTGACACTGAGTGTCCGGCCCCATGAGACTGTGGTTTTCTCGGCCCCTGGTGGTTCGAGGTCTTTCCCGCTGCACAGATTCATCCATCAGGGCCTCCTACAGACAATGCACTTTGATTTATTGAGCTATCTGTAATAGTACCCGAGATATCACCAGATATATATTGGATTTTTCCCTGACCCTGAGTGTCCGACCCCATGAGACTGTGGTTTTCTCTGGCGATGGTGGTCCGAGGTCGTTCCCGCTGCACAGATTCATGCGCCAGGGCCTCCTACAGACAATGCACTTTCATTTATTTCGCTATCTGTAATAGCACCCGAGATATCACCAGATATATATTGGATTTTCCCTGACACTGAGTGTCCGGCCCCATGAGACTGTGGTTTTCTCGGCCCCTGGTGGTTCGAGGTCTTTCCCGCTGCACAGATTCATCCATCAGGGCCTCCTACAGACAATGCACTTTGATTTATTACGCTATCTGTAATAGCACCAGAGATATCACCAGATATATATTGGATTTTACCCTGACCCTGAGTGTCCGGCCCCATGAGACGGTGCTTGTCTCGGCCCCTGGAGGTCCGAGGACGTTCCCGCAGCACTGTTTCATGCGCCAGGGCCTCCTGCAGATAATTCACTTTGGTTTACTGCGCTATCTCTAATAGTACCCGAGATATCACCAGATATATATTGGATTTTTCCCTGACCCTGAGTGTCCGACCCCATGAGACTGTGGTTTTCTCTGCCGATGGTGGTCCGAGGTCGTTCCCGTTGCACAGATTCATGCGCCAGGGCCTCCTACAGACAGTGCACTTTGATTTATTTCGCTATCTGTAATAGCACCCGAGATATCACCAGATATATATTGGATTTTACCCTGACCCTGAGTGTCCGGCCCCATGAGACTGTGGTTTTCTCGGCCCCTGGTGGTCCGAGGTCGTTCCCGTTGCACTGTTTCATGCGCCAGGGCCTCCTGCAGATAATTCACTTTGGTTTATTGCGCTATCTCTAATAGCACCCGAGATATGACCAGATATATATTGGATTTTCCCCTGACCCTGAGTGTCCGGACCCATGAGACTGTGATTTCCTCGGACCCTGGTGGTCCGAGGTGGTTCCCGCTGCACAGATTCATGCGCCAGGGCCTCCTACAGATAATTCAATTTGGTTTATTGCGCTATCTCTAATAGCAGCCGAGATATCACCAGATATATATTGGATTTTCCCCTGAACCTGTGTGTCCGGCCCCATGAGACTGTGGTTTTCTCGGCCCCTGGTGGTCAGAGGTCGTTCCCTCTGCACAGATTCATGCATCAGGGCCTCCTACAGACAATGCACTTTGATTTATTGCGCTATCTGTAATAGCACCCGAGATATCACCAGATATATATTGGATTTTTCACTGACCCTGAGTGTCCGGCCCCATGAGACGGTGGTTTTCTCGGCTCCTGGTGGTCCGAGGTCGTTCCCGCAGCACAGATTCATGCGGCAGTGCCTCCTGCAGATAATTCACTTTGGTTTACTGCGCTATCTCTAATAGTACCCGAGATATCACCAGATATATATTGGATTTTTCCCTGACCCTGAGTGTCCGGCCCCATCAGACGGTGCTTGTCTCGGCCCCTGGAGGTCCGAGGACGTTCCCGCAGCACAGATTCATGCGGCAGTGCCTCCTGCAGATAATTCACTTTGGTTTACTGCGCTATCTCTAATAGTACCCGAGATATCACCAGATATATATTGGATTTTTCCCTGACCCTGAGTGTCCGACCCCATGAGACTGTGGTTTTCTCTGCCGATGGTCGTCCGAGGTCGTTCCCGCTGCACAGATTCACGCGCCAGGGCCTCCTACAGACAATGCACTTTGATTTATTTCGCTACCTGTAATAGCACCCGAGATATCACCAGATATATATTGGATTTTACACTGACCCTGAGTGTCCGGCCCCATGAGACTGTGGTTTTCTCGGCCCCTGGTGGTCCGAGGTCGTTCCCGTTGCACTGTTTCATGCGCCAGGGCCTCCTGCAGATAATTCACTTTGGTTTATTGCGCTATCTCTAATAGCACCCGAGATATGACCAGATATATATTGTATTTTCCCCTGACCCTGAGTGTCCGGACCCATGAGACTGTGATTTTCTCGGACCCTGGTGGTCCGAGGTGGTTCCCGCTGCACAGATTCATGCGCCAGGGCCTCCTACAGATAATTCAATTTGGTTTATTGCGCTATCTCTAATAGCAGCCGAGATATCACCAGATATATATTGGATTTAACCCTGACCCTGAGTGTCCGGCCCCATGAGACGGTGCTTGTCTCGGCCCCTGGATGTCCGAGGACGTTCCCGCAGCACAGATTCATGCGGCAGTGCCTCCTGCAGATAATTCACTTTGGTTTACTGCGCTATCTCTAATAGTACCCGAGATATCACCAGATATATATTGGATTTTCCCCTGACCCTAAGTGTCCGGCCCCATGAGACGGTGGTTTTCTCGGCCCCTGGTGGTCCGAGGTGGTTCCCGCTGCACAGATTCATGCGCCAGGGCCTCCTACAGACAATGCACTTTGATTTATTGCGCTATCTCTAATAGCACCCGAGATATCACCAGATATATATTGGATTTTCCCCTGACGCTGAGTGTCCGGCCCCATGAGACTGTGGTTTTCTCGGCCCCTGGTGGTCCGAGGTCGTTCCCGCTGCACAGATTCGTGCGCCAGGGCCTCCTACGGACAATGCACTTTGATTTATTGCGCTATCTATAATAGCACCCGAGATATCACCAGATATATATTGGATTTTTCACTGACCCTGAGTGTCCGGCCCCTTGAGACGGTGGTTTTCTCGGCCCCTGGTGGTCCGAGGTCGCTCCCGCTGCACAGATTCGTGCGCCAGGGCCTCCTACGGACAATGCACTTTGATTTATTGCGCTATCTGTAATAGCACCAGAGATATCACCAGATAAATATTGGATTTTACCCTGACCCTGAGTGTCCGGCCCCATGAGACTGTGGTTTACTCGGCCCCTGGTGGTCCGAGGTCGTTCCCGTTGCACAGATTCATGCGCCAGGGCCTCCTGCAGATAATTCACTTTGGTTTATTGCGCAATCTCTAATAGCACCCGAGATATCACCAGATATATATTGGATTTTCCCCTGACCCTGAGTGTCCGGCCCCATGAGACGGTGGTTTTCTCGGCCCCTGGTGGACCGAGGTCGTACCCGCTGCACAGATTCATGCCCCAGTGCCTCCTGGAGATAATGCACTTTGGTTTATTGCGCTATCTCTAATAGCACCCGAGATATCACCAGATATATATTGGATTTTTCCCTGACCCTGAGTGTCTGGCCCCATGAGACTGCGGTTTTCTCGGCCCCTGGTGGTCCGAGGTCGTTCCCGCTGCACAGATTCAGGCGCCAGGGCGTCCTGCAGATAATTCACTTTGGTTTATTGCGCTATCTTTAATAGCACCCGAGATATCACCAGATATATATTGGATTTTTCCCTGAACCTGAGTGTCCGGCCCCATGAGACGGTGGTTTTCTCGGCCCCTGGTGGTCCTAGGTCGTTCCCGCTGCACAGATTCGTGCGCCAGGGCCTCCTACGGACAATGCACTTTGATTTATTGCGCTATCTGTAATAGCACCCGAGATATCACCAGATATATATTGGATTTTTCACTGACCCTGAGTGTCCGGCCCCATGAGACGGTGGTTTTCTCGGCCCCTGGTGGTCCGAGGTCGTTCCCGCTGCACAGATTCGTGCGCCAGGGCCTCCTACGGACAATGCACTTTGATTTATTGCGCTATCTGTAATAGCACCAGAGATATCACCAGATATATATTGGATTTTACCCTGACCCTGAGTGTCCGGCCCCATGAGACTGTGGTTTACTCGGCCCCTGGTGGTCCGAGGTCGTTCCCGTTGCACAGATTCATGCGCCAGGGCCTCCTGCAGATAATTCACTTTGGTTTATTGCGCTATCTCTAATAGCACCCGAGATATCACCAGATATATATTGGATTTTCCCCTGACCCTGAGTGTCCGGCCCCATGAGACTGTGGTTTTCTCTGCACCTGGTGGTCCGAGGTCGTTCCCGCTGCACAGATTCATGCGTCAGGGCCTCCTACGGACAATGCACTTTGATTTATTGCGCTATCTGTAATTGCACCCGAGATATCACCAGATATATATTGGATATTTCCCTCACCCTGAGTGTCCAGCCCCATGAGACGGTGGTTTTCTCGGCCCCTGGTGGACCGAGGTCGTTCCCACTGCACAGATTCATGCGCCAGTGCCTCCTGCAGATAATGCACTTTGGTTTATTGCGCTATCTCTAATAGCACCCGAGATATCACCAGATATATATTGGATTTTTCCCTGACCCTGAGTGTCTGGCCCCATGAGACTGCGGTTTTCTCGGCCCCTGGTGGTCCGAGGTCGTTCCCGCTGCACAGATTCAGGCGCCAGGGCGTCCTGCAGATAATTCACTTTGGTTTATTGCGCTATCTTTAATAGCACCCGAGATATCACCAGATATATATTGGATTTTTCCCTGAACCTGAGTGTCCGGCCCCATGAGACGGTGGTTTTCTCGGCCCCTGGTGGTCCTAAGTCGTTCCCGCTGCACAGATGCATGCGCCAGGACCTCCTGCAGATAATTCACTTTGGTTTATTGCGCTGTATCTAATAGCACCCGAGATATCACCAGATATATATTGGATTTTCCCTGACCCTGAGTGTCCGGCCCCATTTGACTGTGGTTTTCTCGGCCCCTGGAGGTCCGAGGTCGTTCCCGCTGCCCAGATTCATGCGCCAGGGCCTCCTGCAGATAATTCACTTTGGTTTATTGCGCTGTATCTAATAGCACCCGAGATATCACCAGATATATATTGGATTTTCCCCTGACCCTAAGTGTCCGGCCCCATGAGACTGTGGTTTTCTCGGCCCCTGGTGGTCCGAGGTCGTTCCTGCTGCCCAGATTCATGCGCCAGGGCCTCCTACAGACAATGCACTTTGATTTATTGCGCTATCTGTAATAGGACCCGAGATATCACCAGATATATATTGGATTTTCCACTGACCCTGAGTGTCCGGCCCCATGAGACGGTGGTTTTCTCGGCCCCTGGTGGTCCGAGGTGGTTCCCGCTGCACAGATTCATGCGCCAGGGCCTCCTACAGACAATGCACTTTGATTTATTGCGCTATCTCTAATAGCACCCGAGATATCACCAGATATATATTGGATTTTCCCCTGACGCTGAGTGTCCGGCCCCATGAGACTGTGGTTTTCTCGGCCCCTGGTGGTCCGAGGTCGTTCCCGCTGCACAGATTCGTGCGCCAGGGCCTCCTACGGACAATGCACTTTGATTTATTGCGCTATCTATAATAGCACCCGAGATATCACCAGATATATATTGGATTTTTCACTGACCCTGAGTGTCCGGCCCCATGAGACGGTGGTTTTCTCGGCCCCTGGTGGTCCGAGGTCGCTCCCGCTGCACAGATTCGTGCGCCAGGGCCTCCTACGGACAATGCACTTTGATTTATTGCGCTATCTGTAATAGCACCAGAGATATCACCAGATAAATATTGGATTTTACCCTGACCCTGAGTGTCCGGCCCCATGAGACTGTGGTTTACTCGGCCCCTGGTGGTCCGAGGTCGTTCCCGTTGCACAGATTCATGCGCCAGGGCCTCCTGCAGATAATTCACTTTGGTTTATTGCGCTATCTCTAATAGCACCCGAGATATCACCAGATATATATTGGATTTTCCCCTGACCCTGAGTGTCCGGCCCCATGAGACTGTGGTTTTCTCTGCACCTGGTGGTCCGAGGTCGTTCCCGCTGCACAGATTCATGCGTCAGGGCCTCCTACGGACAATGCACTTTGATTTATTGCGCTATCTGTAATTGCACCCGAGATATCACCAGATATATATTGGATATTTCCCTCACCCTGAGTGTCCAGCCCCATGAGTCGGTGGTTTTCTCGGCCCCTGGTGGACCGAGGTCGTTCCCACTGCACAGATTCATGCGCCAGTGCCTCCTGCAGATAATGCACTTTGGTTTATTGCGCTATCTCTAATAGCACCCGAGATATCACCAGATATATATTGGATTTTTCCCTGACCCTGAGTGTCTGGCCCCATGAGACTGCGGTTTTCTCGGCCCCTGGTGGTCCGAGGTCGTTCCCGCTGCACAGATTCAGGCGCCAGGGCGTCCTGCAGATAATTCACTTTGGTTTATTGCGCTATCTTTAATAGCACCCGAGATATCACCAGATATATATTGGATTTTTCCCTGAACCTGAGTGTCCGGCCCCATGAGACGGTGGTTTTCTCGGCCCCTGGTGGTCCTAGGTCGTTCCCGCTGCACAGATGCATGCGCCAGGACCTCCTGCAGATAATTCACTTTGGTTTATTGCGCTGTATCTAATAGCACCCGAGATATCACCAGATATATATTGGATTTTCCCTGACCCTGAGTGTCCGGCCCCATTTGACTGTGGTTTTCTCGGCCCCTGGAGGTCCGAGGTCGTTCCCGCTGCCCAGATTCATGCGCCAGGGCCTCCTGCAGATAATTCACTTTGGTTTATTGCGCTGTATCTAATAGCACCCGAGATATCACCAGATATATATTGGATTTTCCCCTGACCCTAAGTGTCCGGCCCCATGAGACTGTGGTTTTCTCGGCCCCTGGTGGTCCGAGGTCGTTCCTGCTGCCCAGATTCATGCGCCAGGGCCTCCTACAGACAATGCACTTTGATTTATTGCGCTATCTGTAATAGGACCCGAGATATCACCAGATATATATTGGATTTTCCCCTGACCCTGAGTGTCCGGCCCCATGAGACTGTGATTTTCTCGGACCCTGGTGGACCGAGGTCGTTCCCGCTGGACAGATTCATGCGCCAGGGCCTCCTGCAGATAATGCACTTTGGTTTATTGCGCTATCTCTAATAGCACCCGAGATATCACCAGATATATATTGGATTTTTCCCTGACCCTGAGTGTCCGGCCCCATGAGACTGCGGTTTTCTCGGCCCCTGGTGGTCCGAGGTCGTTCCCGCTGCACACATTCATGCGCCAGCGCCTCCTGCAGATAATTCACTTTGGTTTATTGCGCTATCTCTAATAGCACCCGAGATATCACCAGATATATATTGGATTTTCCCCTGACCCTGAGTGTCCGGCCCCATGGGACTGTGGTTTTCTCGGCCCCTGGTGGTCCGAGGTCGTTCCCGCTGCACAGATTCATGCGCCAGGGCCTCCTACAGACAATGCACTTTGATTTATTGCCCTATCTGTAATAGCACCCGAGATATCACCAGATATATATTGGATTTTCCCCTGACCCTGAGTGTCCGGCCCCATGAGACTGTGGTTTTCTCTGCCCCTGGTGGTCCGAGATCGTTCCCGTTGCACAGATTCATGCGCCAGGGCCTCCTGCAGATAATTCAATTTGGTTTATTGCGCTATCTCTAATAGCAGCCGAGATATCACCAGATATATATTGGATTTTCCCCTGAACCTGTGTGTCCGGCCCCATGAGACTGTGGTTTTCTCGGCCCCTGGTGGTCAGAGGTCGTTCCCGCTGCACAGATTCATGCATCAGGGCCTCCTACAGACAATGCACTTTGATTTATTGCGCTATCTGTAATAGCACCCGAGATATCACCAGATATATATTGGATTTTACCCTGACCCTGAGCGTCCGGCCCCATGAGACGGTGCTTGTCTCGGCCCCTGGAGGTCCGAGGACGTTCCCGCAGCACAGATTCATGCGGCAGTGCCTCCTGCAGATAATTCACTTTGGTTTACTGCGCTATCTCTAATAGTACCCGAGATATCACCAGATATATATTGGATCTTTCCCTGACCCTGAGTGTCCGGCCCCATGAGACGGTGCTTGTCTCGGCCCCTGGAGGTCCGAGGTCGTTCCCGCTGCACAGATTCGTGCGCCAGGGCCTCCTACGGACAATGCACTTTGATTTATTGAGCTATCTGTAATAGCACCCGAGATATCACCAGATATATATCGGATTTTTCACTGACCCTGAGTGTCCGGCCCCATGAGACGGTGGTTTTCGCGGCCCCTGGTGGTCCGAGGTCGTTCCCGCTGCACAGATTCATGCGCCAGGGCCTCCTGCAGACAATGCACTTTGATTTATTTCGCTATCTGTAATAGCACCCGAGATATCACCAGATATATATTGGATTTTTCACTGACCCTGAGTGTCCGGCCCCATGAGACGGTGGTTTTCTCGGCCCCTGGTGGTCCGAGGTCGTTCCCGCTGCACAGACTCGTGCGCCAGGGACTCCTACAGACAATGCACTTTGATTTATTGCGCTATCTGTAATAGCACCAGAGATATCACCAGATATATATTGGATTTTACCCTGACCCTGAGTGTCCGGCCCCATGAGACGGTGCTTGTCTCGGCCCCTGGAGGTCCGAGGACGTTCCCGCAGCACAGATTCATGCGGCAGTGCCTCCTGCAGATAATTCACTTTGGTTTACTGCGCTATCTCTAATAGTACCCGAGATATCACCAGATATATATTGGATTTTTCCCTGACCCTGAGTGTCCGACCCCATGAGACTGTGGTTTTCTCTGCCGATGGTGGTCCGAGGTCGTTCCCGCTGCACAGATTCATGCGCCAGGGCCTCCTACAGACAATGCACTTTGATTTATTGCGCTATCTGTAATAGCACCCGAGATATCACCAGATATATATTGGATTTTCCCCTGACCCTGAGTGTCCGGCCCCATGAGACGGTGGTTTTCTCGGCCCCTGGTGGTCCGAGGTCGTTCCCGCTGCACAGATTCGTGCGCCAGGGCCTCCTACGGACAATGCACTTTGATTTATTGAGCTATCTGTAATAGCACCCGAGATATCACCAGATATATATCGGATTTTTCACTGACCCTGAGTGTCCGGCCCCATGAGACGGTGGTTTTCGCGGCCCCTGGTGGTCCGAGGTCGTTCCCCCTGCACAGATTCGTGCGCCAGGGCCTCCTGCAGATAATTCACTTTGGTTTATTGCGCTATCTCTAATAGCACCCGAGATATCACCAGATATATATTGGATTTTCCCCTGACCCTGAGTGTCCGGCCCCATGAGACGGTGGTTGTCTCGGCCCCTGGTGGTCCGAGGTCGTTCCCGCTGCACAGATTCAGGCGCCAGGGCCTCCTGCAGATAATTCACTTTGGTTTATTGCGCTATCTCTAATAGCAGCTGAGATATCACCAGATATATATTGGATTTTCCCCTGACCCCGAGTGACCGACCCCATGAGACTGTGGTTTTTTCGGCCCCTGGTGGTCCGAGGTCGTTCCCGCTGCACAGATTCATCCATCAGGGCCTCCTACAGACAATGCACTTTGATTTATTGCGCTATCTGTAATAGCACCCGAGATATCACCAGATATATATTGGATTTTTCACTGACCCTGAGTGTCCGGCCCCATGAGACGGTGGTTTTCTCGGCCCCTGGTGGTCCGAGGTCGCTCCCGCTGCACAGATTCGTGCGCCAGGGCCTCCTACGGACAATGCACTTTGATTTATTGCGCTATCTGTAATAGCACCAGAGATATCACCAGATATATATTGGATTTTTCCCTGACCCTGAGTGTCCGGCCCCATGAGACGGTGGTTTTCTCGGCCCCTGGTGGTCCGAGGTTGTTCCCGCTGTACAGAGTCATGCGCCAGGGCCTCCTGCAGATAATTCACTTTGGGTTATTGCGCTATCTGTAATAGCACCCGACATATCACCAGATATATATTGTATTTTTCCCTGACCCTGAGTGTCCGGCCCCATGAGACTGCGGTTTTCTCGGCCCCTGGTGGTCTGAGGTCGCTCCCGCTGCACACATTCATGCGCCAGTGCCTCCTGCAGATAATTCACTTTGGTTTACTGCGCTATCTCTAATAGTACCCGAGATATCACCAGATATATATTGGATTTTTCCCTGACCCTGAGTGTCCGACCCTATGAGACTGTGGTTTTCTCTGCCGATGTTGGTCCGAGGTCGTTCCCGCTGCACAGATTCATGCGCCAGGGCCTCCTACAGACAATGCACTTTGATTTATTGCGCTATCTCTAATAGCACCCGAGATATCACCAGATATATATTGGATTTTCCCCTGACCCTGAGTGTCCGGCCCCATGAGACTGTGGTTTTCTCGGCCCCTGGTGGTCCGAGGTCGTGCCCGTTGCACAGATTCATGCGCCAGGGCCTCCTGCAGATAATTCACTTTGGTTTATTGCGCTATCTCTAATAGCAGCCGAGATATCACCAGATATATATTGGATTTTCCCCTGACCCTGAGTGACCGACCCCATGAGACTGTGGTTTTTTCGGCCCCTGGTGGTCCGAGGTCGTTCCCGCTGCACAGATTCATCCATCAGGGCCTCCTACAGACAATGCACTTTGATTTATTGCGCTATCTGTAATAGCACCAGAGATATCACCAGATATATATTGTTTTTTACCCTGACCCTGAGTGTCCGGCCCCATGAGACGGTGGTTTTCTCTGCCGATGGTGGTCCGAGGTCGTTCCCGCTGCACAGATTCATGCGCCAGGGCCTCCTACAGACAATGCACTTTGATTTATTTAGCTATCTGTAATAGCACCCGAGATATCACCAGATATATATTGGATTTTACCCTGACCCTGAGTGTCCGGCCCCATGAGACTGTGGTTTTCTCGGCCCCTGGTGGTCCGAGGTCGTTCCCGTTGCACAGATTCATGCGGCAGGGCGTCCTGCAGATAATTCACTTTGGTTTATTGCGCTATCTCTAATAGCACCTAAGATATCACCAGATATATATTGCATTTTTCCCTGACCCTGAGTGTCCGGCCCCATGAGACTGTGGTTTTCTCGGCCCCTGGTGGTCCGAGGTCGTTCCCGTTGCACAGATTCATGCGCCAGGGCCTGCTGCAGATAATTCACTTTGATTTATTGCGCTATCGGTAATAGCAGCCGAGATATCACCAGATATATATTGGATTTTCCCCTGACCCTGAGTGTCCGGATCCATGAGACGGTGGTTTTCTCGGCCCCTGGTGGTCCTAGGTCGTTCCCGCTGCACAGGTGCATGCGCCAGGGCCTCCTGCAGATAATTCACTTTGGTTTATTGCGCTGTATCTAATAGCACCCGAGATATCACCAGATATATATTGGATTTCCCTGACCCTGAGTGTCCGGCCCCATTTGACTGTGGTTTTCTCGGCCCCTGGTGGTCCGAGGTCGTTCCCGCTGCCCAGATTCATGCGCTAGGGCCTCCTGCAGATAATTCACTTTGGTTTATTGCGCTGTATCTAATAGCACCCGAAAATATCACCAGATATATATTGGATTTTCCCCTGACCCTGAGTGTCCGGCCCCATGAGACTGTGGTTTTCTCGGCGCCTGGTGGTCCGAGGTCGTTCCCGTTGCACTGTTTCATGCGCCAGGGCCTCCTGCAGATAATTCACTTTGGTTTATTGCGCTATCTCTAATAGCACCCGAGATATCACCAGATATATATTGGATTTTCCCCTGACCCTGAGTGTCCGGCCCCATGAGACGGTGGTTCTCTCGGCCCCTGGTGGTCCGCTGTCGTTCCCGCTGCACAGATTCAGGCGCCAGGGCCTCCTACAGACAATGCACTTTGACTTATTGCGCTATCTGTAATAGCACCCGAGATATCACCAGATATATATTGGATTTTTCACTGACCCTAAGTGTCCGGCCCCTCGGGACGGTGGTTTTCTCGGCCCCTGGTGGTCCGAGGTCGTTCCCGCTGCACAGATTCATGCGCCAGGGCCTCCTGCAGATAATTCACTTTGGTTTATTGCGCTATCTCTAATAGCACCCAAGATATCGCCAGATATATATTGGATTTTTCCCTGACCCTGAGTGTCCGGCCCCATGAGACTGTGATTTTCTCGGACCCTGGTGGTCCGAGGTGGTTCCCGCTGCACAGATTCATGCGCCAGGGCCTCCTACAGACAATGCACTTTGATTTATTGCGCTATCTCTAATAGCACCCGAGATATCACCAGATATATATTGGATTTTCCCCTGACCCTGAGTGTCCGGCCCCATGAGACGGTGGTTTTCTCGGCCCCTGGTGGTCCGAGGTCGTTCCCGCTGCACAGATTCGTGCGCCAGGGCCTCCTACGGACAATGCACTTTGATTTATTGCGCTATCTGTAATAGCAGCCGAGATATCACCAGATATATATTGGATTTTTCACTGACCCTGAGTGTCCGGCCCCATGAGACGGTGGTTTTCTCGGCCCCTGGTGGTCCGAGGTCGTTCCCGCTGCACAGATTCGTGCGCCAGGGCCTCCTACGGACAATGCACTTTGATTTATTGCGCTATCTGTAATAGCACCAGAGATATCACCAGATATACATTGGATTTTCCCCTGACCCTGAGTGTCCGGCCCCATGAGACTGTGGTTTTCTCGTCCCCTGGTTGTCCGAGGTCGTTCCCACTGCACAGATTCAGGCGCCAGGGCCTCCTACAGACAATGCACTTTGACTTATTGTGCTATCTGTAATAGCACCCGAGATATCA
Organism: Nomia melanderi; assembly: GCF_051020985.1. NCBI lineage: Eukaryota > Metazoa > Arthropoda > Insecta > Hymenoptera > Halictidae > Nomia > Nomia melanderi. The sequence goes on from NW_027475142.1 coordinate 650,674, forward strand.
CCAGATATATATTGGATTTTTCACTGACCCTGAGTGTCCGGCCCCATGAGACGGTGGTTTTCTCGGCCCCTGGTGGTCCGAGGTCGTTCCCGCTGCACAGATTCGTGCGCCAGGGCCTCCTACGGACAATGCACTTTGACTTATTGCGCTATCTGTAATAGCACCAGAGATATCACCAGATATATATTGGATTTTACCCTGACCCTCAGTGTCCGGCCCCATGAGACGGTGTTTGTCTCGGCCCCTGGTGGTCCGAGGTCGTTCCTGCTGCACAGATTCATGCGCCAGGGCCTCCTGCAGATAATTCACTTGAGTTTATTGCGCTATCTCTAATAGCACCCGAGATATCACCAGATATATATTGGATTTTTCACTGACCCTGAGTGTTCGGCCCCATGAGACGGTGGTTTTCTCGGCCCCTGGTGGTCCGAGGTCGATCCCGCTGCACAGATTCGTGCGCCAGGGCCTCCTACAGATAATGCACTTTGATTTATTGCGCTATCTGTAATAGCACCAGAGATATCACCAGATATATATTGGATTTTACCCTGACCCTGAGTGTCCGGCCCCATGAGACGGTGATTTTCTCGGCACCTGATGGTCCGTGATCGTTCCCGCTGCACAGATTCATGCGCCAGGGCCTCCTGCAGATAATTCACTTTGGTTTATTGCGCTATCTCTAGTAGCACCCGAGATATCACCAGATATATATTGGATTTTTCCCTGACCCTGAGTGTCCGGCCCCATGGGACGGTGGTTTTCTCGGCCCCTGGTGGTTCGAGGTCGTTCCCGCTGGCCAGATTCATGCGCAAGGGCCTCCTACGGACAATGTACTTTGAATTATTGCCCTATCTCTAATAGCACCCTAGATATCACCAGATATATATTGGATTTTCCCCTGACCCCGAGTGTCCGGCCCCATGAGACGGTGGTTTTCTCGGCCCCTGGTGGTCCGAGGTCGTTCCCGCTGGCCAGATTCATGCGCCAGGGCCTCCTACAGACAATGCACTTTGATTTATTGCGCTATCTGTAATAGCACCCGAGATATCACCAGATATATATTGGATTTTTCCCTTACCCTGAGTTTCCGGCCCCATGGGACGGTGGCTTTCTCGGCCCCTGGTGGTCCGAGGTCGTTCCCGCTGCACAGATTCATGCGCCAGTGCCTGCTACAGACAATGCACTTTGAATTATTGCCCTATCTCTAATAGCACCCTAGATATCACCAGATATATATTGGATTTTCCCCTGACCCTGAGTGTCCGGCCCCATGAGACGGTGGTTTTCTCGGCCCCTGGTGGTCCGAGGTCGTTCCCGCAGCACAGATACATGCGCCAGGACCTCCTGCAGACAATGCACTTTGATTTATCGCGCAATCTGCAATAGAACCCGAGATATCACCAGATATATGCTGGATTATTACATGACATTGGGTGACGGATACCGAAAATCTGTAATTTTCTCGGCCCCTGGTGGTCCGATGTCGTTCCTGCTGCACAGATTCATGCGCAAGGGCCTCCTACGGACAATGCATTTTGGTTTATTGCGCTATCTCTAATAGCACCCGAGATATCACCAGATATATATTGGATTTTTCCTTGACCCTGACAGTCCGGCCCCATGTGTCGATGGTTTTCTCGGTCCCTCGTGTTCCGATGTCGATCCCGCTGCACAGATTCATGCGCCAGGGCCTCCTGCAGATAATTCACTTTGGTTCATTGCGCTATCTCTAATAGCACCCGAGATATCACCAGATATATATTGGATTATCCCATGACCCTGAGTGTCCTGCCCTATGAGACTGTGGTTTTCTCTGCCCCTGGTGGTCCGAGGTCGTTCCCGCTGCACAGATGCATGCGCCAGGGCCTGCTGCAGACAATGCACTTCGGTTTATTGCGCTATCTCTAATAGCACCCGAGATATCACCGTATATATATTGGATTTTTCCCTGACCCTGAGTGTCCGGCCCCATGAGACGGTAGTTTTCTCGGCCCCTGGTGGTCCGAGGTCGTCCCGCTGCACAGATTCATGCGCCAGGGCCTCCTGCAGATAATTCCCTCTGGTTTATTGCGCTATCTCTAATAGCACCCGAGATATCACCAGATATGTATTGGATTTTTCCCTGACCCTGAGATTCCGGCCCCTTGAGACGGTGATTTTCTCGGCCCCTGGTTGTTCGAGGTCGATCCCGCTGCACAAATTCATGCGTCAGGGCCTCCTACAGACAACGCGCTTTGATTTATTGCGCTATCGCTAATAGCACCCGAGATATCACCAGATATATATTGGATTTTTCCTTGACCCTGACAGTCCGGCCCCATGTGCCGATGGTTTTCTCGGTCCCTCGTGGTCCGTGGTCGATCCCGCTGCACGGCTTCATGCGCCAGTGCCTGTTACAGACAATGCACTTTGATTTATTGCGCTATCTGTAATAGCACCCGAGATATCACCAGATATATATTGGATTTTTCCCTGACCCTGACAGTCCGGCCCCATGAGACGGTGATTTTCTCGGCCCCTGGTGGTCCGAGGTCGTTCCCGCAGCACAGATTCATGCGCCCGGGCCTCCTACAGACAATGTACTTTGGTTTATTGCGCTATCTCTAATAGCACCCGAGATATCACCAGATATATATTGGATTTTTCCCTGACCCTGAGTGTCCGGCCCCATGTGACGGAGATTTTCTCGGCCCCTGGTGGTCCGAGGTCGTTCCCGCTGCACAGATTCCGTGCGCTAGGGCCTCCTGCAGACAATGCACTTTGATTTATTGCGCTATCTGTAATAGCACCCGAGATATCACCAGATATATATTGGATTTTTCCTTGACCCTGACAGTCCGGCCCCATGTGCCGATGGTTTTCTCGGTCCCTCTTGGTCCGAGGACGATCCCGCTGCACGGATTCATGCGCCAGTGCCTGTTACAGACAATGCACTTTGATTTATTGCGCTATCTGTAATAGCACCCGAGATATCACCAGATATATATTGGATTTTTCCCTGACCCTGACAGTCCGGCCCCATGAGACGGTGATTTTCTCGGCCCCTGGTGATCCGAGGTCGTTCCCGCAGCACAGATTCATGCGCCCGGGCCTCCTACAGACAATGTACTTTGGTTTAATGCGCTATCTCTAATAGCACCCGAGATATCACCAGATATATATTGGATTTTTCCCTGACCCTGACAGTCCGACCCCATGTGTCGATGGTTTTCTCGGTCCCTCGTGGTCCGAGGATGATCCCGCTGAACAGATTCATGCGCCAAGGCTTCCTGCAAATAATTCACTTTGATTTATTGCGCTATCTCTAATAGCACCCGAGATATCACCAGATATATGCTGGATTTATACATGACCTTGGGTGACGGATTCCGAATATCTGTAATTTTCTCGGCCCCTGGTGGTCCGAGGCCGATCCCGCTGCACAGATCCATGCGCCAGTGCCTCCAACAGACATTGCACTCTGATTTATTGCGCTATCTCTAATAGCACCCGAGATATCACCAGATATATATTGGATTTTTCCCTGACCTTGACAGTCCGGCCCCATGAGACGGTAGATTCCTCGGCCCCTGGTGGTCCGAGGTCGTTCCCGCTGCACAGATTCATGCACTAGGGCCTCCTGCAGACAATGCACTTTGATTTATTGCGCTATCTCTAATAGCACCCGAGATATCACCCGACATATATTGTATTTTTCCTTGACCCTGACACTCCGGCCCCATGTGTCGATGGTTTTCCCGGTCCCTCGTGGCCCGAGGTCGATCCCGCTGAACAGATTCATGCGCCAAGGCTTCCTGCAGACAATGCACTTTGATTTATTGCGCCATCTGTAATAGCACCCGAGATATCACCAGATTTATATTGGATTTTCCCCTGACCCTGAGTGTCCGGCCCCATGAGACGGTGGTTTTCTCGGCCCCTGGTGGTCCGAGGTCGTTCCCGCTGGCCAGACTCATGCGCCAGGGCCTCCTATAGATAATTCGCTTTGGTTTAGTGCGCTATCTCTAATAGCACCCGAGATATCACCAGATATATATTGGATTTTTCCCTGACCCTGACAGTCCGGCCCCATGTGTCGGTGGTTTTCTCGGCCCCTGGTTTTCCGAGGCCGTTCCCACAGCACAGATTCATGCGCCAGGGCCCCTGCAGATAATTCACTTTGGTTTAGTGCGCTATCTGTAAGAGCACCCGAGATATCACCAGATATATATTGGATTTTCCCCTGACCCTGAGTGTCCGGCCCCATGAGACGGTGGTTTTCTCGGTCCCTGGTGGTCCGAACTCGTTCCCGCTGCACAGATTCATGCGCCAGGGCCTCCTATAGATAATTCACGTTGGTTTATTGCGCTATCTCTAATAGCACCCGAGATATCACCAGATATATATTGGATTTTTCCCTGACCCTGAGTGTCCGGCCGCATGAGACTGTAGTTTTCTCGGCACCTGGTGGTCTGAGGTCGTTCCCGCTGCACAGGTTCATGCGCCAGGGCCTCCTATAGATAATTCACTTTGGTTTATTGCGCTATCTCTAATAGCACCCGAGATATCACCAGATATATATTGGATTTTCCCCTGACCCTGAGTGTCCGGCCCCATGGAACGGTGGTTTTCTCGGCCCCTGGTGGTCCGAGGTCGTTCCCGCTTCACCGATTCATGCGCCAGGGCCTCCTGCAGATAATTCACTTTGATTTATTGCGCTATCTCTAATAGCACCCGAGATATCACCAGATATATATTGGATTTTTCCCTGACCCTGAGTGTCCGGCCCCATGGGACGGTGGTTTTCTCGGCCCCTGGTGGTTCGAGGTCGTTCCCGCTGGCCAGATTCATGCGCAACGGCCTCCTACGGACAATGCATTTTGAATTATTGCCCTATCTCTAACAGCACCCTAGATATCACCAGATATATATTGGATTTTCCCCTGACCCCGAGTTTCCGGCCCCATGAGACGGTGGTTTTCTCGGCCCCTGGGGGTCCGAGGTCGTTCCCGCTGGCCAGATTCATGCGCCAGGGCCTCCTACAGACAATGCACTTTGATTTATTGCGCTATCTGTAATAGCACCCGAGATATCACCAGATATATATTGGATTTTTCTCTGACCCTGAGTGTGCGGCACCATGAGACTGTGGTTTTCTCGGCCCCTGGTGGTCCGAGGTCGTTCCCACTGCACAGATTCATGCGCCAGGGCCTCCTGCAGATAATTCACTTTGGTTTATTGCGCTATCTCTAATAGCACCCGAGATATCGAAATATATATATTGGATTATCCCCTGACCCTGAGTGTCCGGCCCCATGAGAAGGTGGTTTTCTCGGCCCCTGGTGGTCCGAGGTCGTTTCCGCAGCACAGATACATGCGCCAGGACCTCCTGCAGACAATGCACTTTGATTTATCGCGCAATCTGCAATAGAACCCGAGATATCACCAGATATATGCTGGATTATTACATGAAATTGGGTGACGGATACCGAAAATCTGTAATTTTCTCGGCCCCTGGTGGTCCGATGTCGTTCCTGCTGCACAGATTCATGCGCAAGGGCCTCCTACGGACAATGCATTTTGGTTTATTGCGCTATCTCTAATAGCACCCGAGATATCACCAGATATATATTGGATTTTTCCTTGACCCTGACAGTCCGGCCCCATGTGTCGATGGTTTTCTCGGTCCCTCGTGTTCCGATGTCGATCCCGCTGCACAGATTCATGCGCCAGGGCCTCCTGCAGATAATTCACTTTGGTTCATTGCGCTATCTCTAATAGCACCCGAGATATCACCAGATATATATTGGATTATCCCATGACCCTGAGTGTCCTGCCCTATGAGACTGTGGTTTTCTCTGCCCCTGGTGGTCCGAGGTCGTTCCCGCTGCACAGATGCATGCGCCAGGGCCTGCTGCAGACAATGCACTTCGGTTTATTGCGCTATCTCTAATAGCACCCGAGATATCACCGTATATATATTGGATTTTTCCCTGACCCTGAGTGTCCGGCCCCATGAGACGGTAGTTTTCTCGGCCCCTGGTGGTCCGAGGTCGTCCCGCTGCACAGATTCATGCGCCAGGGCCTCCTGCAGATAATTCCCTCTGGTTTATTGCGCTATCTCTAATAGCACCCGAGATATCACCAGATATGTATTGGATTTTTCCCTGACCCTGAGATTCCGGCCCCTTGAGACGGTGATTTTCTCGGCCCCTGGTTGTTCGAGGTCGATCCCGCTGCACAAATTCATGCGTCAGGGCCTCCTACAGACAACGCGCTTTGATTTATTGCGCTATCGCTAATAGCACCCGAGATATCACCAGATATATATTGGATTTTTCCTTGACCCTGACAGTCCGGCCCCATGTGCCGATGGTTTTCTCGGTCCCTCGTGGTCCGTGGTCGATCCCGCTGCACGGCTTCATGCGCCAGTGCCTGTTACAGACAATGCACTTTGATTTATTGCGCTATCTGTAATAGCACCCGAGATATCACCAGATATATATTGGATTTTTCCCTGACCCTGACAGTCCGGCCCCATGAGACGGTGATTTTCTCGGCCCCTGGTGGTCCGAGGTCGTTCCCGCAGCACAGATTCATGCGCCCGGGCCTCCTACAGACAATGTACTTTGGTTTATTGCGCTATCTCTAATAGCACCCGAGATATCACCAGATATATATTGGATTTTTCCCTGACCCTGAGTGTCCGTCCCCATGAGACGGTGGTTTTCTCGGTCCCTCGTGGTCCGATGTCGATCCCGCTGCACAGATTCATGCGCCATGGCATCCTGCAGACAATGCACTTTGATTTATTGCGCTATATGTAATAGCACCCGAGATATCACCAGTTATATATTGGATTTTTCCCTGACCCTGACAGTCCGGCCCCATGGGACGGTGATTTTCTCGGCCCCTGCAGGTCCGAGGTCGATCTCGCTGCACAGATTCATGCGCCTGGGCCTCCTGCAGACAATGCACATTGATTTATTGCGATATCTCTAATATCACCCGAGATATCAACAGATATATATTGGATTTTTCCTTGACCCTGGGTGCCCGGCCCCATGTGTCGGTGATTTTATCGGACCCTGGTGGACCGAGGTAGATACCGCTGAACAGATTCATGCGCCAGGGCCTCCTGCAGACAATGCACTTTGATTTATTGCGCTATCTCTAATAGCACCCGAGATATCACCAGATATATATTGGATTTTCCCCTGACCCTGAGTGTCCGGCCCCATGATACTGCGGTTTTCTCGGCCCCTGGTGGTACGAGGTCGTTCCCGCTGCACAGATTCATGAGCCAGGGCCTCCTACAGACAATGCACTTTGATTTATTGCGCTATCTGTAATAGCACCCGAGATATCACCAGATATATGCTGAACTTTTACATGACCTTGGGTGACGGATACCGAAAATCTGTAATTATTTTGGCCCCTGGTGTGCCGACGTCGTTGCTGCTGCCCAGATTCATGCTCCAGGGCCTCCTGCAGATAATTAACTTTGGTTTATTGCGCTATCTGTAATAGCACCCGAGATAACACCAGATATATATTGGATTTTCCCTGACCCTGACAGTCCGGCCCCATGAGACTGTAGTTTTCTCGGCCCCTGGTGGTCCGAGGTCGTTCCCGCTGCACAGATTCATGCGCCAGGGCCTCCTACAGACAATGCACTTTGATTTATTGCGCTATCTATAATAGCACCCGAGATATCACCAGATATATATTGGATTTTTCCCTGACCCTGAGTGTCCGACACCATGAGACGGTAGTTTTCTCGGCCCCTGGTGGTCCGAGGTCGTTCCCGCTGCAAAGATTCATGCGCTAGGACCTCCTGCAGAGCTTGCACTTTGAATAATTGCGCTATCTCTAATAGCACCCGAGATATCAAACAGATATATATTGGATTTTTCCCTGACCCTGGGTGCCCGGCCCCATGTGTCGGTGATTTTCTCGGACCCTGGTGGACCGAGGCCGTTCCCACAGCACAGATTCATGCGCCAGGGCCCCTGCAGATAATTCACTTTGGTTTAGTGCGCTATCTCTAATAGCACCCGAGATATCACCAGATATATATTGGATTTTTCCCTGACACTGACAGTCCGGCCCCATGTGTCGGTGGTTTTCTCGGCCCCTGGTGCTCCGAAGTCGTTCCCGCTGCACAGATTCATGCGCCAGTGCCTGCTACAGACAATGCAGTTTGATTTATTGCGCTATCTCTAATAGCACCCGAGATATCACCAGATATATATTGGATTTTCCCCTGACCCCGAGTGTCCGGCCCCATGAGACGGTGGTTTTCTCGGCCCCTGGTGGTCCGAGGTCGTTCCCGCTGGCCAGATTCATGCACCAGGGCCTCCTACAGACAATGCACTTTGATTTATTGCGCTATCTGTAATAGCACCCGAGATATCACCAGATATATATTGGATTTTTCCCTTACCCTGAGTTTCCGGCCCCATGGGACGGTGGCTTTCTCGGCCCCTGGTGGTCCGAGGTCGTTCCCGCTGCACAGATTCATGCGTCAGTGCCTGCTACAGACAATGCACTTTGAATTATTGCCCTATCTCTAAGAGCAACCGAGATATCACCAGATATATATTGGATTTTCCCCTGACCCTGAGTGTCCGGCCCCATGAGACGGTGATTTTCTCGGTCCCTGGTGGTCCGAACTCGTTCCCGCTGCACAGATTCATGCGCCAGGGCCTCCTATAGATAATTCACGTTGGTTTATTGCGCTATCTCTAATAGCACCCGAGATATCACCAGATATATATTGGATTTTTCCCTGACCCTGAGTGTCCGGCCGCATGAGACTGTAGTTTTCTCGGCACCTGGTGGTCTGAGGTCGTTCCCGCTGCACAGATTCATGCGCCAGGACCTCCTATAGATAATTCACTTTGGTTTATTGCGCTATCTCTAATAGCACCCGAGATATCACCAGATATATATTGGATTTTCCCCTGACCCTGAGTGTCCGGCCCCATGGAACTGTGGTTTTCTCGGCCCCTGGTGTTCCGAGGTCGTTCCCGCTTCACCGATTCATGCGCCAGGGCCTCCTGCAGATAATTCACTTTGATTTTTTGCGCTATCTCTAATAGCACCCGAGATATCACCAGATATATATTGGATTTTTCCCTGACCCTGAGTGTCCGGCCCCATGGGACGGTGGTTTTCTCGGCCCCTGGTGGTTCGAGGTCGTTCCCGCTGGCCAGATTCATGCGCAACGGCCTCCTACGGACAATGCATTTTGAATTATTGCCCTATCTCTAATAGCACCCTAGATATCACCAGATATATATTGGATTTTCCCCTGACCCCGAGTTTCCGGCCCCATGAGACGGTGGTTTTCTCGGCCCCTGGTGGTCCGAGGTCGTTCCCGCTGGCCAGATTCATGCGCCAGGGCCTCCTACAGACAATGCACTTTGATTTATTGCGCTATCTGTAATAGCACCCGAGATATCACCAGATATATATTGGATTTTTCTCTGACCCTGAGTGTGCGGCACCATGAGACTGTGGTTTTCTCGGCCCCTGGTGGTCCGAGGTCGTTCCCACTGCACAGATTCATGCGCCAGGGCCTCCTGCAGATAATTCACTTTGGTTTATTGCGCTATCTCTAATAGCACCCGAGATATCGGAATATATATATTGGATTATCCCCTGACCCTGAGTGTCCGGCCCCATGAGAAGGTGGTTTTCTCGGCCCCTGGTGGTCCGAGGTCGTTCCCGCAGCACAGATACATGCGCCAGGACCTCCTGCAGACAATGCACTTTGATTTATCGCGCAATCTGCAATAGAACCCGAGATATCACCAGATATATGCTGGATTATTACATGACATTGGGTGACGGATACCGAAAATCTGTAATTTTCTCGGCCCCTGGTGGTCCGATGTCGTTCCTGCTGCACAGATTCATGCGCAAGGGCCTCCTACGGACAATGCATTTTGGTTTATTGCGCTATCTCTAATAGCACCCGAGATATCACCAGATATATATTGGATTTTTCCTTGACCCTGACAGTCCGGCCCCATGTGTCGATGGTTTTCTCGGTCCCTCGTGTTCCGATGTCTATACCGCTGCACAGATTCATGCGCCAGGGCCTCCTGCAGATAATTCACTTTGGTTCATTGCGCTGTCTCTAATAGCACCCGAGATATCACCAGATATATATTGGATTTTTCCTTGACCCTGACAGTCCGGCCCCATGAGACGGTGATTTTCTCGGCCCCTGGTGGTCCGAGGTCGTTCCCGCAGCACAGATTCATGCGCCCGGGCCTCCTACAGACAATGTACTTTGGTTTATTGCGCTATCTCTAATAGCACCCGAGATATCACCAGATATATATTGGATTTTTCCCTGACCCTGACAGTCCGGCCCCATGAGACGGTGATTTTCTCGGCCCCTGGTGGTCCGAGGTCGTTCCCGCAGCACAGATTCATGCGCCCGGGCCTCCTACAGACAATGTACTTTGGTTTATTGTGCTATCTCTAATAGCACCCGAGATATCACCAGATATATATTGGATTTTTCCCTGACCCTGAGTGTCCGGCCCCATGTGACGGAGATTTTCTCGGCCCCTGGTGGTCCGAGGTCGTTCCCGCTGCACAGATTCCTTGCGCTAGGGCCTCCTGCAGACAATGCACTTTGATTTATTGCGCTATCTGTAATAGCACCCGAGATATCACCAGATATATATTGGATTTTTCCTTGACCCTGACAGTCCGGCCCCATGTGCCGATGGTTTTCTCGGTCCCTCTTGGTCCGAGGACGATCCCGCTGCACGGATTCATGCGCCAGTGCCTGTTACAGACAATGCACTTTGATTTATTGCGCAATCTGTAATAGCACCCGAGATATCACCAGATATATATTGGATTTTTCCCTGACCCTGACAGTCCGGCCCCATGAGACGGTGATTTTCTCGGCCCCTGGTGATCCGAGGTCGTTCCCGCAGCACAGATTCATGCGCCCGGGCCTCCTACAGACAATATACTTTGGTTTAATGCGCTATCTCTAATAGCACCCGAGATATCACCAGATATATATTGGATTTTTCCCTGACCCTGACAGTCCGACCCCATGTGTCGATGGTTTTCTCGGTCCCTCGTGGTCCGAGGATGATCCCGCTGAACAGATTCATGCGCCAAGGCTTCCTGCAAATAATTCACTTTGATTTATTGCGCTATCTCTAATAGCACCCGAGATATCACCAGATATATGCTGGATTTATACATGACCTTGGGTGACGGATTCCGAATATCTGTAATTTTCTCGGCCCCTGGTGGTCCGAGGCCGATCCCGCTGCACAGATCCATGCGCCAGTGCCTCCAACAGACATTGCACTCTGATTTATTGCGCTATCTCTAATAGCACCCGAGATATCACCAGATATATATTGGATTTTTCCCTGACCCTGACAGTCCGGCCCCATGAGACGGTAGTTTCCTCGGCCCCTGGTGGTCCGAGGTCGTTCCCGCTGCACAGATTCATGCGCCAGGGCCTCCTGCAGACAATGCACTTTGATTTATTGCGCTATCTCTAATAGCACCCGAGATATCACCCGACATATATTGTATTTTTCCTTGACCCTGACACTCCGGCCCCATGTGTCGATGGTTTTCCCGGTCCCTCGTGGCCCGAGGTCGATCCCGCTGAACAGATTCATGCGCCAAGGCTTCCTGCAGACAATGCACTTTGATTTATTGCGCCATCTGTAATAGCACCCGAGATATCACCAGATTTATATTGGATTTTTCCCTGACCCTGAGTGTCCGTCCCCATGAGACGGTGGTTTTCTCGGTCCCTCGTGGTCCGATGTCGATCCCGCTGCACAGATTCATGCGCCATGGCATCCTGCAGACAATGCACTTTGATTTATTGCGCTATCTCTAATAGCACCAGAGATATCACCAGATATATATTGGATTTTTCCTTGACCCTGACAGTCCGACCCCATGTGTCGATGGTTTTCTCGGTCCCTCGTGGTCCGAGGATGATCCCCCTGAACAGATTCATGCGCCAAGGCTTGCTGCAGATAATTCACTTTGATTTATTGCGCTATCTCTAATAGCACCCGAGATATCACCAGATATATGCTGGAATTATACATGACCTTGAGTGACGGATTCCGAATATCTGTAATTTTCTCGGCCCCTGGTGGTCCGAGGCCGATCCCGCTGCACAGATTCATGCGCCAGGGCCTCCTACAGACAATGCACTTTCATTTATTGCGCTTTCTGTAATAGCACCCGAGATATCACCATATATATATTGGATTTTTCCCTGACCCTGTGTGTCCGACCCCATGTGACGGTGGTTTTGTCGGCCCCTGGTGGTCCGAGGTCGTTCCCGCTGCACAGATTCATGCGCCAGGATCTCCTACAGACAATGCACTTTGATTTATTGCGCTATCTGTAACAGCACCCGAGATATCACCAGATGTGTATTGGATTTTTCCCTGACCCTGAGTGTCCGACCCCATGAGACGGTAGTTTCCTCGGCCCCTGGAGGTCCGAGGTCGTTCCCGCAGCACAGATTCATGCGCCAGGGCCTCCTGCAGACAATGCACTTTGATTTATTGCGCTTTCTCTAATAGCACCCGAGATATCATCAGATATATATTGGATTTTTCCCTGACCCTGACAGTCCGACCCCATGAGACGGTGGTTTTCTCGGCCCCTGGTGGTCCGAGGTCGTTCCAAGTGCACAGATTCATGCGCCTGTGCCTCCTGCAGACAATGCACTTTGATTTATTGCGCTATCTGTAATAGCACCCGCGATATCACCAGATTTATATGGGATTTTCCCCTGACCCTGAGTGTCCGGCGCCATGAGACGGTAGTTTTCTCGGCCCCTGGTGATCCGAGGTCGTTCCCGCTGCAGAGATTCATGCGCCCGGGCCTCCTACAGACAATGTACTTTGGTTTATTGCGCTATCTCTAATAGCACCCGAGATATCACCAGATATGTATTGGATTTTTCCCTGACCCTGAGATTCCGGCCCCATGAGACGGTGATTTTCTCGGCCCCTGGTTGTTCGAGGTCGATCCCGCTGCACAGATTCACGCGTCAGGGCCTCCTACAGACAACGCGCTTTGATTTATTGCGCTATCGCTAATAGCACCCGAGATATCACCAGATATATATTGGATTCTTCCTTGACCCTGACAGTCCGGCCCCATGTGCCGATGGTTTTCTCGGTCCCTCGTGGTCCGAGGTCGATCCCGCTGCACGGCTTCATGCGCCAGTGCCTGTTACAGACAATGCACTTTGATTTATTGCGCTATCTGTAATAGCACCCGAGATATCACCTGATATATATTGGATTTTTCCCTGACCCTGACAGTCCGGCCCCATGAGACGGTGGTTTTCTCGGCCCCTGGTGGTCCGAGGTCGTTCCCGCTGCACCGATTCATGCGCCAGGGCCTCCTGCAGACAATTCACTTTGATTTATTTCGCTATCTCTAACAGCACCCGCGATATCACCAGATATATATTGGATTTTTCCTTGACCCTGACAGTCCGACCCCATATGTCGATGGTTTTCTCGGTCCCTCGTGGTCCGAGGTTGATCCCGCTGAACAGATTCATGCGCCAAGGCTTCCTGCAGATAATTCACTTTGACTTATTGCGCTATCTCTAATAGCACCCGAGATATCACCAGATATATATTGGATTTTTCCCTGACCCTGTGTGTCCGACCCCATGAGACGGTGGTTTTCTCGGCCCCTGCTGGTTCGAGGTCGTTCCCGCTGCACAGATTCATGCGCCAGGGCCTCCTGCAGAAAATGCACTTTGATTTATTGAGCTATCTGTAATAGCACCCGAGATATCACCAGATATATATTGGATTTTTCCCTGACCCTGACCGTCCGGCCCTATGAGACGGTGATTTTCTCGGCCCCTGGTGGTCCGAGGTAGATCCCGCTGCACAGATTCATGCGCCAGGGCCTCCTACAGACAATGCACTTTGATTTATTGCGCTATCTGTAATAGCACCCGAGATATCACCATATATATATTGGATGTTCCCCTGACCCTGAGTGTCCGGCCCCATGAGACGGTGGTTTTCTCAGCCCCTGGAGGTCCGAGGTCGATCCCACTGCACAGATCCATGCGCCAGGGCCTCCTACAGACAATGCACTTTGATTTATTTCGCTATCTCTAATAGCACCCGAGATATCACCAGATATATATTGGATTTTTCCCTGACCCTGACAGTCCGGCCCCATCAGACGGTGGTTTTCTCGGCCCCTGGTGGTCCGAGGTCGTTCCCGCTGCACAGATTCATGCGCCACGGCCTCCTACAGACAATGCACTTTGATTTATTGCGCTATCTGTAATAGGACCCGAGATATCACCAGATATATATTGGATTTTTCCCTGACCCTGACAGTCCGGCCCCATGAGTCGGTGATTTTCTCGGCCCCTGGTGGTCCGAGGTCGTTCCCGCAGCACAGATTCATGCGCCCGGGCCTCCTACAGACAATGTACTTTGGTTTAATGCGCTATCTCTAATAGCACCCGAGATATCACCAGATATATATTGGATTTTTCCCAGACCCTGACAGTCCGACCCCTTGTGTCGATGGTTTTCTCGGTCCCTCGTGGTCCGAGGATGATCCCGCTGAACAGATTCATGCGCCAAGGCTTCCTGCAAATAATTCACTTTGATTTATTGCGCTATCTCTAATAGCACCCGAGATATAACCAGATATATATTGGATTTTTCCCAGACCCTGAGTGTCCGGCACCATGAGACCGTAGTTTTCTCGGCCCCTGGTGGTCCGAGGTCGATCCCGCTGCACAGATTCATGCGCTAGGGCCTCCTGCAGACAATGAACTTTGATTTATTTCGCTATCTCTAATAGCACCCGAGATATCACCAGATATATATTGGATTTTTCCCTCACCCTGACAGTCAGGCCAGATGAGACGGTGGTTTTCTCGGTCCCTGCTGGTCCGAGGCCGTTCCCGCTGAACAGATTCATGCTCCAGGGCCTCCTCCAGACAATGCACTTTGATTTATGGCGCTATCTCTAATATCACCCGAGATATCACCAGATATATATTGGATTTTTCCTTGACCCTGACACTCCGGCCCCATGTGTCGATGGTTTTCCCGGTCCCTCGTGGCCCGAGGTCGATCCCGCTAAACAGATTCATGCGCCAAGGCTTCCTGCAGAAAATGCACTTTGATTTATTGCGCCATCTGTAATAGCACCCGAGATATCACCAGATTTATATTGGATTTTTCCCTGACCCTGAGTGTCCGTCCCCATGAGACGGTGGTTTTCTCGGTCCCTCGTGGTCCGATGTCGATCCCGCTGCACAGATTCATGCGCCATGGCATCCTGCAGACAATGCACTTTGATTTATTGGGCTATCTGTAATAGCACCCGAGATATCACCAGATGTGTATTGGATTTTTCCCTGACCCTGAGTGTCCGACCCCATGAGACGGTGGTTTTCTCGGCCCCTGGTTTTCCGAGGTCGATCCCGCTGAACAGATTCATGCGCCAAGGCTTCCTGCAGACAATTCACTTTGGTTTATTGCGCTTTCTGTAATAGCACCCGAGATATCACCATATATATATTGGGTTTTCCCCTGACCCTGAGTGTCCGGCCCCATGAGACGGTGGTTTTCTCGGCCCCTGGTGGTCCGAGGTCGTTCCCGCTGCACCGATTCATGCGCCAGGGCCTCCTGCAGACAATTCACTTTGATTTATTTCGCTATCTCTAACAGCACCCGCGATATCACCAGATATATATTGGATTTTTCCTTGACCCTGACAGTCCGACCCCATATGTCGATGGTTTTCTCGGTCCCTCGTGGTCCGAGGTTGATCCAGCTGAACAGATTCATGCGCCAAGGCTTCCTGCAGATAATTCACTTTGACTTATTGCGCTATCTCTAATAGCACCCGAGATATCACCAGATATATATTGGATTTTTCCCTGACCCTGTGTGTCCGACCCCATGAGACGGTGGTTTTCTCGGCCCCTGCTGGTCCGAGGTCGTTCCCGCTGCACAGATTCATGCGCCAGGGCCTCCTGCAGAAAATGCACTTTGATTTATTGAGCTATCTGTAATAGCACCCGAGATATCACCAGATATATATTGGATTTTTCCCTGACCCTGAGTGTCCGGCCCCATGAGACTGTGGTTTTCTCGGCCCCTGGTGGTCCTAGGTCGTTCCCGCTGCACAGATTCATGCGCCAGGGCCTCCTACAGACAATGCACTTTGATTTATTGCGCTATCTGTAATACCACCCGAGATATCACCAGATATATATTGGATTTTTCCCTGACCCTGAGTGTCCGGCCCCATGAGACTGTGGTCTTCGCGGCCCCTGGTGGTCCGAGGTCGTTCCCGCTGCACAGATTCATGCGCCAGGGCCTCCTGCAGACAATGCACTTTGGTTTGTTGCGCTATCTGTAATATCACCCGAGATATCACCATATATATATTGGATTTTTCCCTGACCCTGTGTGTCCGACCCCATGTGACGGTGGTTTTGTCGGCCCCTGGTGGTTCGAGGTCGTTCCCGCTGCACAGATTCATGCGCCAGGATCTCCTACAGACAATGCACTTTGATTTATTGCGCTATCTGTAAGAGCACGCGAGATATCACCAGATATATATTGGATTTTTACCTGACCCTGACAGTCTGGCCCCATGTGACGGTGATTCTCTCGGCCCCAGGTGGTGCGAGGTCGTTCCCGCTGCACAGATTCATGCGCCAGGGCCTCCTGCAGATAATTCACTTTGATTTATTGCGCCATCTCTAATAGCACCCGTGATATCACCAGATATATATTGGATTTTTCCCTGACCCTGACCGTCCGGCCCCATGTGCCGATGGTTTTCTCGGTCCCTCGTGGTCCGAGGATGATCCCGCTGAACAGATTCATGCGCCAAGGCTTCCTGCAAATAATTCACTTTGATTTATTGCGCTATCTCTAATAGCACCCGAGATATAACCAGATATATATTGGATTTTTCCCAGACCCTGAGTGTCCGGCACCATGAGACCGTAGTTTTCTCGGCCCCTGGTGGTCCGAGGTCGATCCCGCTGAACAGATTCATGCGCCAAGGCTTCCTGCAGACAATTCACTTTGGTTTATTGCGCTATCTGTAATAGCACCCGAGATATCACCAGATATATGCTCGATTTATACATGACCTTGGGTGACGGATTCCGAATATCTGTAATTTTCTCGGCCCCTGGTGGTCCGAGGCCGATCCCGCTGCACAGATTCATGCGCCAGGGCCTCCTACAGACAATGCACTTTCATTTATTGCGCTTTCTGTAATAGCACCCGAGATATCACCATATATATATTGGATCTTTCCCTGACCCTGAGTGTCCGACCCCATGTGACGGTGGTTTTGTCGGCCCCTGGTGGTCCGAGGTCGTTCCCGCTGCACAGATTCATGCGCCAAGGCTTCCTGCAGACAATGCAATTTGATTTATTGCGCTATCTGTAATAGCACCCGAGATATCACCAGATATATATTGAATTTTTCCTTGACCCTGACAGTCCGGCCCCATGAGACGGTGGTTTTCTCGGCCCCTGGTGGTCCGAGATCGTTCCCGCTGCACAGATTCATGCGCTAGGGCCTCCTGCAGACAATGCACTTTGATTTATTGCGCTATCTGTAATAGCACCCGAGATATCTCCAGATATATATTGGATTTTTCCCTCACCCTGACAGTCAGGCCAGATGAGACGGTGGTTTTCTCGGTCCCTGCTGGTCCGAGGTCGTTCCCGCTGAACAGATTCATGCTCCACGGCCTCCTGCAGACAATTCACTTTGATTTATTTCGCTATCTCTAACAGCACCCGCGATATCACCAGATATATATTGGATTTTTCCTTGACCCTGACAGTCCGACCCCATATGTCGATGGTTTTCTCGGTCCCTCGTGGTCCGAGGTTGATCCCGCTGAACAGATTCATGCGCCAAGGCTTCCTGCAGATAATTCACTTTGACTTATTGCGCTATCTCTAATAGCACCCGAGATATCACCAGATATATATTGGATTTTTCCCTGACCCTGTGTGTCCGACCCCATGAGACGGTGGTTTTCTCGGCCCCTGCTGGTCCGAGGTCGTTCCCGCTGCACAGATTCATGCGCCAGGGCCTCCTGCAGAAAATGCACTTTGATTTATTGAGCTATCTGTAATAGCACCCGAGATATCACCAGATATATATTGGATTTTTCCCTGACCCTGAGTGTCCGGCACCATGAGACTGTGGTTTTCTCGGCCCCTGGTGGTCCTAGGTCGTTCCCGCTGCACAGATTCATGCGCCAGGGCCTCCTACAGACAATGCACTTTGATTTATTGCGCTATCTGTAAGAGCACGCGAGATATCACCAGATATATATTGGATTTTTACCTGACCCTGACAGTCTGGCCCCATGTGACGGTGATTCTCTCGGCCCCAGGTGGTGCGAGGTCGTTCCCGCTGCACAGATTCATGCGCCAGGGCCTCCTGCAGATAATTCACTTTGATTTATTGCGCCATCTCTAATAGCACCCGTGATATCACCAGATATATATTGGATTTTTCCCTGACCCTGACCGTCCGGCCCCATGAGACGGTGATTTTCTCGGCCCCTGGTGGTCCGAGGTAGATCCCGCTGCACAGATTCATGCGCCAGGGCCTCCTACAGACAATGCACTATGATTTATTGCGCTATCTGTAATGGCACCCGAGATATCACCATATATATATTGGATGTTCTACTGACCCTGAGTGTCCGGCCCCATGAGACGGTGGTTTTCTCAGCCCCTGGAGGTCCGAGGTCGATCCCACTGCACAGATCCATGCGCCAGGGCCTCCTACAGACAATGCACTTTGATTTATTGCGCTATCTCTAATACCACCCGAGATATCACCAGATATATATTGGATTTTTCCCTGACCCTGAGTGTCCGGCCCCATGAGACTGTGGTCTTCGCGGCCCCTGGTGGTCCGAGGTCGTTCTCGCTGCACAGATTCATGCGCCAGGGCCTCCTGCAGACAATGCACTTTGGTTTGTTGCGCTATCTGTAATATCACCCGAGATATCACCAGATATATATTGGATTTGTCCCTGACCCTGAGTGACCGACCCCATGAGACGGTGGTTTTCTCGGCCCCTGGTGGTCCGAGGTCGTTCCCGCTGCACAGATTCGTGCGCCAGGGCCTCCTGCAGATAATTCTCTTTGGTTTAGTGCGCTATCTGTAATAGCACCCGAGATATCACCAGATTTATATTGGATTTTCTCCTGACCCTGACAGTCCGGCCCCATGAGACGGTGGTTTTCTCGGCCCCTGGTGGTCCGAGGTCGATCCCGCTGCACAGATTCATGCGCCAGGGCCCCCTACAGACAATGCACTTTGATTTATTGCGCTATCTGTAATAGCACCCGAGATATCACCAGATATATATTGTATTTTTACCTGACCCTGACAGTCTGGCCCCATGAGACGGTGGTTTTCTCAGCCCCAGGTGGTGCGAGGTCGTTCCAGCTGCACAGATTCATGCGCCAGGGCCTCCTGCAGATAATTCACTTTGATTTATTGCGCCATCTCTAATAGCACTCGAGATATCACCAGATATATATTGGATTTTTCCCTGACCCTGACAGTCCGGCCCCATGAGACGGTGATTCTCTCGGCCCCAGGTGGTGCGAGGTCGTTCCCGCTGCACAGATTCATGCGCCAGGGCCTCCTGCAGACAATGCACTTTGATTTGTTACCCTATCTCGAATAGCACCAGAGATATCACCAGATATATATTGGATTTTTCCTTGACCCTGACAGTCCGGCCGCATGTGTCGAAGGTTTTCTCGATCCCTCGTGGTCCGAGGTCGATCCCGCTGAGCAGATTGTTGCGCCAGGGCTTCCTGCAGATAAGTCACTTTGGTTTATTGCGCTATTTGTAATAGCACCCGAGATATCACCAGATATATGCTGGATTTTTACATGACCTTGGGTGACGGATTCCGAATATCTGTAATTTTCTCGGCGCCTGGTGGTCCGAGGTCGTTCCCGCTTCACAGATTCGTGCGCCAGGGCCTCCTGCAGATATATCACTTTGGTTTATTGCGCTATCTCTAATAGCACCCGAGATATCACCAGATATATATTGGATTTTACCCTGACCCTGAGTGTCCGGCCCCATGAGACTGTGGTTTTCTCGGCCCCTGGGGGTCCGAGATCGATCTCGCTGCACACGTCCATGCGCCAGGGCCACCTGCAGACAATGCACTTTGATTTATTGCACTATCTCTAATAGCACCCGAGATATCACCAGATATATATTGGATTTTTCCCAGACCCTGACAGTCCGACCCCTTGTGTCGATGGTTTTCTCGGTCCCTCGTGGTCCGAGGATGATCCCGCTGAACAGATTCATGCGCCAAGGCTTCCTGCAAATAATTCACTTTGATTTATTGCGCTATCTCTAATAGCACCCGAGATATAACCAGATATATATTGGATTTTTCCCAGACCCTGAGTGTCCGGCACCATGAGACCGTAGTTTTCTCGGCCCCTGGTGGTCCGAGGTCGATCCCGCTGCACAGATTCATGCGCTAGGGCCTCCTGCAGACAATGAACTTTGATTTATTTCGCTATCTCTAATAGCACCCGAGATATCACCAGATATATATTGGATTTTTCCCTCACCCTGACAGTCAGGCCAGATGAGACGGTGGTTTTCTCGGTCCCTGCTGGTCCGAGGCCGTTCCCGCTGAACAGATTCATGCTCCAGGGCCTCCTCCAGACAATGCACTTTGATTTATGGCGCTATCTCTAATATCACCCGAGATATCACCAGATATATATTGGATTTTTCCTTGACCCTGACACTCCGGCCCCATGTGTCGATGGTTTTCCCGGTCCCTCGTGGCCCGAGGTCGATCCCGCTAAACAGATTCATGCGCCAAGGCTTCCTGCAGAAAATGCACTTTGATTTATTGCGCCATCTGTAATAGCACCCGAGATATCACCAGATTTATATTGGATTTTTCCCTGACCCTGAGTGTCCGTCCCCATGAGACGGTGGTTTTCTCGGTCCCTCGTGGTCCGATGTCGATCCCGCTGCACAGATTCATGCGCCATGGCATCCTGCAGACAATGCACTTTGATTTATTGGGCTATCTGTAATAGCACCCGAGATATCACCAGATGTGTATTGGATTTTTCCCTGACCCTGAGTGTCCGACCCCATGAGACGGTGGTTTTCTCGGCCCCTGGTTTTCCGAGGTCGATCCCGCTGAACAGATTCATGCGCCAAGGCTTCCTGCAGACAATTCACTTTGGTTTATTGCGCTTTCTGTAATAGCACCCGAGATATCACCATATATATATTGGGTTTTCCCCTGACCCTGAGTGTCCGGCCCCATGAGACGGTGGTTTTCTCGGCCCCTGGTGGTCCGAGGTCGTTCCCGCTGCACCGATTCATGCGCCAGGGCCTCCTGCAGACAATTCACTTTGATTTATTTCGCTATCTCTAACAGCACCCGCGATATCACCAGATATATATTGGATTTTTCCTTGACCCTGACAGTCCGACCCCATATGTCGATGGTTTTCTCGGTCCCTCGTGGTCCGAGGTTGATCCAGCTGAACAGATTCATGCGCCAAGGCTTCCTGCAGATAATTCACTTTGACTTATTGCGCTATCTCTAATAGCACCCGAGATATCACCAGATATATATTGGATTTTTCCCTGACCCTGTGTGTCCGACCCCATGAGACGGTGGTTTTCTCGGCCCCTGCTGGTCCGAGGTCGTTCCCGCTGCACAGATTCATGCGCCAGGGCCTCCTGCAGAAAATGCACTTTGATTTATTGAGCTATCTGTAATAGCACCCGAGATATCACCAGATATATATTGGATTTTTCCCTGACCCTGAGTGTCCGGCCCCATGAGACTGTGGTTTTCTCGGCCCCTGGTGGTCCTAGGTCGTTCCCGCTGCACAGATTCATGCGCCAGGGCCTCCTACAGACAATGCACTTTGATTTATTGCGCTATCTGTAATACCACCCGAGATATCACCAGATATATATTGGATTTTTCCCTGACCCTGACCGTCCGGCCCCATGTGCCGATGGTTTTCTCGGTCCCTCGTGGTCCGAGGATGATCCCGCTGAACAGATTCATGCGCCAAGGCTTCCTGCAAATAATTCACTTTGATTTATTGCGCTATCTCTAATAGCACCCGAGATATAACCAGATATATATTGGATTTTTCCCAGACCCTGAGTGTCCGGCAC
The DNA here is from genome assembly GCF_051020985.1 of Nomia melanderi. Taxonomy (NCBI): domain Eukaryota; kingdom Metazoa; phylum Arthropoda; class Insecta; order Hymenoptera; family Halictidae; genus Nomia; species Nomia melanderi. The sequence goes on from NW_027475142.1 coordinate 672,941, forward strand.
CATGAGACCGTAGTTTTCTCGGCCCCTGGTGGTCCGAGGTCGATCCCGCTGAACAGATTCATGCGCCAAGGCTTCCTGCAGACAATTCACTTTGGTTTATTGCGCTATCTGTAATAGCACCCGAGATATCACCAGATATATGCTCGATTTATACATGACCTTGGGTGACGGATTCCGAATATCTGTAATTTTCTCGGCCCCTGGTGGTCCGAGGCCGATCCCGCTGCACAGATTCATGCGCCAGGGCCTCCTACAGACAATGCACTTTCATTTATTGCGCTTTCTGTAATAGCACCCGAGATATCACCATATATATATTGGATCTTTCCCTGACCCTGAGTGTCCGACCCCATGTGACGGTGGTTTTGTCGGCCCCTGGTGGTCCGAGGTCGTTCCCGCTGCACAGATTCATGCGCCAAGGCTTCCTGCAGACAATGCAATTTGATTTATTGCGCTATCTGTAATAGCACCCGAGATATCACCAGATATATATTGAATTTTTCCTTGACCCTGACAGTCCGGCCCCATGAGACGGTGGTTTTCTCGGCCCCTGGTGGTCCGAGATCGTTCCCGCTGCACAGATTCATGCGCTAGGGCCTCCTGCAGACAATGCACTTTGATTTATTGCGCTATCTGTAATAGCACCCGAGATATCTCCAGATATATATTGGATTTTTCCCTCACCCTGACAGTCAGGCCAGATGAGACGGTGGTTTTCTCGGTCCCTGCTGGTCCGAGGTCGTTCCCGCTGAACAGATTCATGCTCCACGGCCTCCTGCAGACAATTCACTTTGATTTATTTCGCTATCTCTAACAGCACCCGCGATATCACCAGATATATATTGGATTTTTCCTTGACCCTGACAGTCCGACCCCATATGTCGATGGTTTTCTCGGTCCCTCGTGGTCCGAGGTTGATCCCGCTGAACAGATTCATGCGCCAAGGCTTCCTGCAGATAATTCACTTTGACTTATTGCGCTATCTCTAATAGCACCCGAGATATCACCAGATATATATTGGATTTTTCCCTGACCCTGTGTGTCCGACCCCATGAGACGGTGGTTTTCTCGGCCCCTGCTGGTCCGAGGTCGTTCCCGCTGCACAGATTCATGCGCCAGGGCCTCCTGCAGAAAATGCACTTTGATTTATTGAGCTATCTGTAATAGCACCCGAGATATCACCAGATATATATTGGATTTTTCCCTGACCCTGAGTGTCCGGCACCATGAGACTGTGGTTTTCTCGGCCCCTGGTGGTCCTAGGTCGTTCCCGCTGCACAGATTCATGCGCCAGGGCCTCCTACAGACAATGCACTTTGATTTATTGCGCTATCTGTAAGAGCACGCGAGATATCACCAGATATATATTGGATTTTTACCTGACCCTGACAGTCTGGCCCCATGTGACGGTGATTCTCTCGGCCCCAGGTGGTGCGAGGTCGTTCCCGCTGCACAGATTCATGCGCCAGGGCCTCCTGCAGATAATTCACTTTGATTTATTGCGCCATCTCTAATAGCACCCGTGATATCACCAGATATATATTGGATTTTTCCCTGACCCTGACCGTCCGGCCCCATGAGACGGTGATTTTCTCGGCCCCTGGTGGTCCGAGGTAGATCCCGCTGCACAGATTCATGCGCCAGGGCCTCCTACAGACAATGCACTATGATTTATTGCGCTATCTGTAATGGCACCCGAGATATCACCATATATATATTGGATGTTCTACTGACCCTGAGTGTCCGGCCCCATGAGACGGTGGTTTTCTCAGCCCCTGGAGGTCCGAGGTCGATCCCACTGCACAGATCCATGCGCCAGTGCCTCCTACAGACAATGCACTTTGATTTATTGCGCTATCTCTAATACCACCCGAGATATCACCAGATATATATTGGATTTTTCCCTGACCCTGAGTGTCCGGCCCCATGAGACTGTGGTCTTCGCGGCCCCTGGTGGTCCGAGGTCGTTCTCGCTGCACAGATTCATGCGCCAGGGCCTCCTGCAGACAATGCACTTTGGTTTGTTGCGCTATCTGTAATATCACCCGAGATATCACCAGATATATATTGGATTTGTCCCTGACCCTGAGTGACCGACCCCATGAGACGGTGGTTTTCTCGGCCCCTGGTGGTCCGAGGTCGTTCCCGCTGCACAGATTCGTGCGCCAGGGCCTCCTGCAGATAATTCTCTTTGGTTTAGTGCGCTATCTGTAATAGCACCCGAGATATCACCAGATTTATATTGGATTTTCTCCTGACCCTGACAGTCCGGCCCCATGAGACGGTGGTTTTCTCGGCCCCTGGTGGTCCGAGGTCGATCCCGCTGCACAGATTCATGCGCCAGGGCCCCCTACAGACAATGCACTTTGATTTATTGCGCTATCTGTAATAGCACCCGAGATATCACCAGATATATATTGTATTTTTACCTGACCCTGACAGTCTGGCCCCATGAGACGGTGGTTTTCTCAGCCCCAGGTGGTGCGAGGTCGTTCCAGCTGCACAGATTCATGCGCCAGGGCCTCCTGCAGATAATTCACTTTGATTTATTGCGCCATCTCTAATAGCACTCGAGATATCACCAGATATATATTGGATTTTTCCCTGACCCTGACAGTCCGGCCCCATGAGACGGTGATTCTCTCGGCCCCAGGTGGTGCGAGGTCGTTCCCGCTGCACAGATTCATGCGCCAGGGCCTCCTGCAGACAATGCACTTTGATTTGTTACCCTATCTCGAATAGCACCAGAGATATCACCAGATATATATTGGATTTTTCCTTGACCCTGACAGTCCGGCCGCATGTGTCGAAGGTTTTCTCGATCCCTCGTGGTCCGAGGTCGATCCCGCTGAGCAGATTGTTGCGCCAGGGCTTCCTGCAGATAAGTCACTTTGGTTTATTGCGCTATTTGTAATAGCACCCGAGATATCACCAGATATATGCTGGATTTTTACATGACCTTGGGTGACGGATTCCGAATATCTGTAATTTTCTCGGCGCCTGGTGGTCCGAGGTCGTTCCCGCTTCACAGATTCGTGCGCCAGGGCCTCCTGCAGATATATCACTTTGGTTTATTGCGCTATCTCTAATAGCACCCGAGATATCACCAGATATATATTGGATTTTACCCTGACCCTGAGTGTCCGGCCCCATGAGACTGTGGTTTTCTCGGCCCCTGGGGGTCCGAGATCGATCTCGCTGCACACGTCCATGCGCCAGGGCCACCTGCAGACAATGCACTTTGATTTATTGCACTATCTCTAATAGCACCCGAGATATCACCAGATATATATTGGATTTTTCCCTGACCCTGACAGTCCGACCCCATGAGACGGTGGTTTTCTCGGCCTCTGGTGGACCGAGGTCGTTCCCGCTGCACAGATTCATGGGCCAGGGCCTCCTGCAGACAATGCACTTTGATTTGTTACCCTATCTCGAATAGCACCAGAGATATCACCAGATATATATTGGATTTTTCCTTGACCCTGACAGTCCGGCCGCATGTGTCGAAGGTTTTCTCGATCCCTCGTGGTCCGAGGTCGATCCCGCTGAGCAGATTGTTGCGCCAGGGCTTCCTGCAGATAAGTCACTTTGGTTTATTGCGCTATTTGTAATAGCACCCGAGATATCACCAGATATATGCTGGATTTTTACATGACCTTGGGTGACGGATTCCGAATATCTGTAATTTTCTCGGCGCCTGGTGGTCCGAGGTCGTTCCCGCTTCACAGATTCGTGCGCCAGGGCCTCCTGCAGATAATTCTCTTTGGTTTAGTGCGCTATCTGTAATAGCACCCGAGATATCACCAGATTTATATTGGATTTTCCCCTGACCCTGACAGTCCGGCCCCATGAGACGGTGGTTATCTCGGCCCCTGGTGGTCCGAGGTCGTTCCCGCTGCACACGTCCATGCGCCAGGGCCACCTGCAGACAATGCACTTTGATTTATTGCACTATCTCTAATAGCACCCGAGATATCACCAGATATATATTGGATTTTTCCCTGACCCTGACAGTCCGACCCCATGAGACGGTGGTTTTCTCGGCCTCTGGTGGACCGAGGTCGTTCCCGCTGCACAGATTCATGGGCCAGGGCCTCCTGCAGACAATGCACTTTGATTTATTTCGCTATCTCTAATAGCACCCGAGATATCACCAGATATATATTGGATTTTTCCCTGACCCTGAGTGTCCGGCACCATGAGACGGTGGTTTTCTCGGCCCCTGGTGGTCCGAGGTCGTTCTCGCTGCACAGATTCAGGCGCCAGGGCCTCCTGCAGATAACTCACTTTGGTTTATTGCGCTATCTCTAATAGCACCCGAGATATCACCAGATATATATTGGATTTTCCCCTGACCCTGAGTGTCCGGCCCCATGAGACGGTGGTTTTCTCGGCCCCTGGTGGTCCGAGGTCGTTCCCGCTGCACAGATTCATGCGCCAGGGCCTCCTACAGACAATGCACTTTGATTTACTGCGCTATCTGTAATAGCACCCGAGATATCACCAGATATATATTGGATTGTCCCCAGACACTGAGTGTCCGGCCCCATGAGACTGTAGTTTTCTCGGCCCCTGGTGGTCCGAGGTCGATCCCGCTGCACAGATTCATGCGCCAGGGCCTCCTACAGACAATGCACCTTGATTTATTGCGCTATCTGTAATAGCACCCGGGATATCAACACATATATATTGGATTTTTCCCTGACCCAGAGTGTCCGGCCCCATGAGCCGGTGGTTTTCTCGGCCCCTGGTGGTCCGAGGTCGTTCCCGCTGCACAGATGCATGCGCCAGGGCCTCCTGCAGATAATTCACTTTGGTTTATTGCGCTATCTCTAATAGCACCCGAGATATCTCCAGATATATATTGGATTTTCCCCTGACCCTGAGTGTCCGGCCCCATGAGACTGTGGTTTTCTCGGCCCCTGGTGGTCCGAGATCGTTCCCGCTGCACAGATTCATGCGCCAGGGCCTCCTACAGACAATGCACCTTGATTTATTGCGCTATCTGTAATAGCACCCGGGATATCACCACATATATATTGGATTTTTCCCTGACCCAGAGTGTCCGGCCCCATGAGCCGGTGGTTTTCTCGGCCCCTGGTGGTCCGAGGTCGTTCCCGCTGCACAGATTCATGCGCCAGGGCCTCATACAGACAATGCACTTTGATTTATTGCGCTATATGTAATAGCACCCGAGATATCACCAGATATATATTGGATTTTACCCTGACCCTGAGTGTCCCGTCCCATGAGACGGTGGTTGTCTCGGCCCCTGATTGGTCCGAGGTCGTTCCCGCTGCACAGATTCATGCGCCAGGGCCTCCTACAGACAATGCACTTTGGTTTATGGCGCTATCTGTAATAGCACCCGAGATATCACCAGAAATATATTGGATTTTTCACTGACCCTGAGTGTCCGGCCCCATGAGACGGTGGTTTTCTCGGCCCCTGGTGGTCCGAGGTCGTTCCCGCTGTACAGATTCATGCGCCAGGGCCTCCTACAGACAATGCGCTTTGATTTATTGCGCTATCTCTAATAGCACCCGAGATATCACCAGATATATATTGGATATTTCCCTGACCCTGAGTGTCCAGCCCCATGAGACGGTGGTTTTCTCGGCCCCTGGTGGTCCGAGGTCGTTCCCGCTGCACAGATTCATGCGCCACGGCCTCCTACAGACAATGCACTTTGATTTATTGCGCTATCTGTAATAGGACCCGAGATATCACCAGATATATATTGGATTTTCCCCTGACCCTGCGTGTCCGGCCTCATGAGACTGTGGTTTTTTCGGCCCCTGGTGGTCGGAGGTCGTTCCCGCTGCACAGATTCAGGCGCCAGGGCCTCCTGCAGATAACTCACTTTGGTTTATTGCGCTATCTCTAATAGCACCCGAGATATCACCAGATATATATTGGATTTTTCCCTGACCCTGTGTGTCCGGCACCATGAGACTGTGGTTTTCTCGGCCCCTGGTGGTCCGAGATCGTTCCCGCTGCACATATTCATGCACCAGGGCCTCCTACAGACAAAGCACTTTGATTTATTGCGTTATCTGTAATAGCACCCGAGATATCACCAGATATATATTGGATTTTCTCCTGACCCTGAGTGCCCGGCCCCATGAGACTGTGGTTTTCTCGGCCCCTGGTGATCCGAGGTCGTTCCCGCTGCACAGATTCATGCGCCAGGGCCTCCTACAGACAATGCACTTTGATTTATTGCGCTATCTGTAATAGCACCAGATATATCACCAGATAAATATTGGATTATCCCCTGACCCTGAGTGTCCGGCCCCATGAGACGGTGGTTTTCTCGGCCCCTGGTGGTCCGAGGTCGTTCCCGCTGGCCACATTTATGCGCCAGGGCCTCCTACAGACAATGCAATTTGATTTATTGCGCTATCTCTAATAGCAGCCGAGATATCACAAGATATATATTGGATATTCCCCTGACCCTGAGTGTCCGGCCCCATGTGACTGTGGTTTACTCGGCCCCTGGTTGTCCGAGGTCGGTCCCGCTGCACAGATTCATGCGCCAGGGCCTCCTACAGACAATGCACTTTGATTTATTGCGCTATCTGTAATAGCACCCGAGATATCACCAGATATATATTGGATTTTCCCCTGACCCTGAGTGTCCGGCCACAAGAGACTGTGGTTTTCTCGGCCCCTGGTGGTCCGAGGTCGTTCCCGCTGCACAGATTCTGGCGCCAGGTCCTCCTGCAGATAACTCGCTTTGGTTTATTGCGCTATCTCTAATAGCACCCGAGATATCACCAGATATATATTGGATTTTCCCCGACCCTGAGTGTCCGGCCCCATGAGACTGGTTTTCTCGGCCCCTGGTGGTCCGAGGTCGTTCCCGCTGCACAGATTCATGCGCCAGGGCCTCCTACAGACAATGCACTTTGATTTATTGCGCTATCTGTAATAGCACCAGATATATCACCAGATATATATTGGATTTTACCCTGACCCTGAGTGTCCGGCCCCATGAGACGGTGGTTGTCTCGGCCCCTGGAGGTCCGAGGATGTTCCCGCTGCACAGATTCATGCGCCAGTGCCTCCTGCAGATAATTCACTTTGGTTTACTGCGCTATCTCTAATAGTACCCGAGATATCACCAGATGTATATTGGATTTTTCCCTGACCCTGAGTGACCGGCCCCATGAGACGGTGGTTTTCTCGGCCCCTGGTGGTCCGAGGTCGTTCCCGCTGCACAGATGCATGCGCCAGGGCCTCCTGCAGATAATGCACTTTGATTTATGGCGCTATCTGTAATAGCACCCGGGATATCACCACATATATATTGGATTTTTCCCTGACCCAGAGTGTCCGGCCCCATGAGCCGGTGGTTTTCTCGGCCCCTGGTGGTCCGAGGTCGTTCCCGCTGCACAGATTCATGCGCCAGGGCCTCCTACAGACAATGCACCTTGATTTATTGCGCTATCTGTAATAGCACCCGCGATATCACCACATATATATTGGATTTTTCCCTGACCCAGAGTGTCCGGCCCCATGAGCCGGTGGTTTTCTCGGCCCCTGGTGGTCCGAGGTTGTTCCCGCTGCACAGATTCATGCGCGACGGCCTCCTACAGACAATGCACTTTGATTTTTTGCGCTATATGTAATAGCACCCGAGATATCACCAGATATATATTGGATTTTAGCCTGACCCTGAGTGTCCCGTCCCATGAGACGGTGGTTGTCTCGGCCCCTGATTAGTCCGCGGTCGTTCCCGCTGCACAGATTCATGCGCCAGGGCCTCCTACAGACAATGCACTTTGGTTTATGGCGCTATCTGTAATAGCACCCGAGATATCACCAGAAATATATTGGATTTTTCACTGACCCTGAGTGTCCGGCCCCATGAGACGGTGGTTTTCTCGGCCCCTGGTGGTCCGAGGTCGTTCCCGCTGTACAGATTCATGCGCCAGGGCCTCCTACAGACAATGCGCTTTGATTTATTGCGCTATCTGTAATAGCACCCGAGATATCACCAGATATATATTGGATTTTCCCCTGACCCTGAGTGTCCGGCCCCATGAGACGGTGGTTTTCTCGGCCCCTGGTGGTCCGAGGTCGTTCCCGCTGCACAGATTCATGCGCCAGGGCCTCCTACAGACAAAGCACTTTGATTTATTGCGTTATCTGTAATAGCACCCGAGATATCACCAGATATATATTGGATTTTTCCCTGACCCTGAGTGTCCGGCACCATGAGACTGTGGTTTTCTCGGCCCCTGGTGGTCCGAGATAGTTCCCGCTGCACATATTCATGCGCCAGGGCCTCCTACAGACAAAGCACTTTGATTTATTGCGTTATCTGTAATAGCACCCGAGATATCACCAGATATATATTGGATTTTCTCCTGATCCTGAGTGCCCGGCCCCATGAGACTGTGGTTTTCTCGGCCCCTGGTGATCCGAGGTCGTTCCCGCTGCACAGATTCATGCGCCAGGGCCTCCTACAGACAATGCACTTTGATTTATTGCGCTATCTGTAATAGCACCAGAGATATCACCAGATAAATATTGGATTATCCCCTGACCCTGAGTGTCCGGCCCCATGAGACGGTGGTTTTCTTGGCCCCTGGTGGTCCGAGGTCGTTCTCGCTGCACAGATTCAGGCGCCAGGGCCTCCTGCAGATAACTCACTTTGGTATATTGCGCTATCTCTAATAGCACCCGAGATATCACCAGATATATATTGGATTTTCCCCTGACCCTGAGTGTCCGGCCCCATGAGACGGTGGTTTTCTCGGCCCCTGGTGGTCCGAGGTCGTTCCCGCTGCACAGATTCATGCGCCAGGGCCTCCTACAGACAATGCACTTTGATTTACTGCGCTATCTGTAATAGCACCCGAGATATCACCAGATATATATTGGATTTTCACCAGTCCCTGAGTGTCCGGCCCCATGAGACTGTAGTTTTCTCGGCCCCTGGTGGTCCGAGGTCGTTCCCGCTGCACAGATTCATGCGCCAGGGCCTCCTACAGACAATGCACTTTGATTTATTGCGCTATATGTAATAGCACCCGAGATATCACCAGATATATATTGGATTTTACCCTGACCCTGAGTGTCCCGTCCCATGAGACGGTGGTTGTCTCGGCCCCTGATTGGTCCGAGGTCGTTCCCGCTGCACAGATTCATGCGCCAGGGCCTCCTACAGACAATGCACTTTGGTTTATGGCGCTATCTGTAATAGCACCCGAGATATCACCAGAAATATATTGGATTTTTCACTGACCCTGAGTGTCCGGCCCCATGAGACGGTGGTTTTCTCGGCCCCTGGTGGTCCGAGGTGGTTCCCGCTGTACAGATTCATGCGCCAGGGCCTCCTACAGACAATGCGCTTCGATTTATTGCGCTATCTCTAATAGCACCCGAGATATCACCAGATATATATTGGATATTTCCCTGACCCTGAGTGTCCAGCCCCATGAGACGGTGGTTTTCTCGGCCCCTGGTGGTCCGAGGTCGTTCCCGCTGCACAGATTCATGCGCCACGGCCTCCTACAGACAATGCACTTTGATTTATTGCGCTATCTGTAATAGGACCCGAGATATCACCAGATATATATTGGATTTTCCCCTGACCCTGCGTGTCCGGCCTCATGAGACTGTGGTTTTTTCGGCCCCTGGTGGTCCGAGGTCGTTCCCGCTGCACAGATTCAGGCGCCAGGGCCTCCTGCAGATAACTCACTTTGGTTTATTGCGCTATCTCTAATAGCACCCGAGATATCACCAGATATATATTGGATTTTTCCCTGACCCTGAGTGTCCGGCACCATGAGACTGTGGTTTTCTCGGCCCCTGGTGGTCCGAGATCGTTCCCGCTGCACATATTCATGCGCCAGGGCCTCCTACAGACAAAGCACTTTGATTTATTGCGTTATCTGTAATAGCACCCGAGATATCACCAGATATATATTGGATTTTCTCCTGACCCTGAGTGCCCGGCCCCATGAGACTGTGGTTTTCTCGGCCCCTGGTTGTCCGAGGTCGGTCCCGCTGCACAGATTCATGCGCCAGGGCCTCCTACAGACAATGCACTTTGATTTATTGCGCTATCTGTAATAGCACCCGTGATATCACCAGATATATATTGGATTTTCCCCTGACCCTGAGTGTCCGGCCCCAAGAGACTGTGGTTTTCTCGGCCCCTGGTGGTCCGAGGTCGTTCCCGCTGCACAGATTCTGGCGCCAGGTCCTCCTGCAGATAACTCGCTTTGGTTTATTGCGCTATCTCTAATAGCACCCGAGATATCACCAGATATATATTGGATTTTCCCCTGACCCTGAGTGTCCGGCCCCATGAGACTGGTTTTCTCGGCCCCTGGTGGTCCGAGGTCGTTCCCGCTGCACATATTCATGCGCCAGGGCCTCCTACAGACAAAGCACTTTGATTTATTGCGTTATCTGTAATAGCACCCGAGATATCACCAGATATATATTGGATTTTCTCCTGACCCTGAGTGCCCGGCCCCATGAGACTGTGGTTTTCTCGGCCCCTGGTGATCCGAGGTCGTTCCCGCTGCACAGATTCATGCGCCAGGGCCTCCTACAGACAATGCACTTTGATTTATTGCGCTATCTGTAATAGCACCAGAGATATCACCAGATAAATATTGGATTATCCCCTGACCCTGAGTTTCCGGCCCCATGAGACGGTGGTTTTCTTGGCCCCTGGTGGTCCGAGGTCGTTCCCGCTGGCCACATTTATGCGCCAGGGCCTCCTACAGACAATGCACTTTGATTTATTGCGCTATCTCTAATAGCAGCCGAGATATCACAAGATATATATTGGATATTCCCCTGACCCTGAGTGTCCGGCCCCATGAGACGGTGGTTTTCTCGGCCCCTGGTGGTCCGAGGTCGTTCCCGCTGCACAGATGCATGCGCCAGGGCCTCCTGCAGATAATGCACTTTGATTTATGGCGCTATCTGTAATAGCACCCGGGATATCACCACATATATATTGGATTTTTCCCTGACCCAGAGTGTCCGGCCCCATGAGCCGGTGGTTTTCTCGGCCCCTGGTGGTCCGAGGTCGTTCCCGCTGCACAGATTCATGCGCCAGGGCCTCCTACAGACAATGCACTTTGATTTATTGCGCTATATGTAATAGCACCCGAGATATCACCAGAAATATATTGGATTTTTCACTGACCCTGAGTGTCCGGCCCCATGAGACGGTGGTTTTCTCGGCCCCTGGTGGTCCGAGGTCGTTCCCGCTGCACAGATTCATGCGCCAGTGCCTCCTACAGACAATGCACCTTGATTTATTGCGCTATCTGTAATAGCACCCGCGATATCACCACATATATATTGGATTTTTCCCTGACCCAGAGTGTCCGGCCCCATGAGCCGGTGGTTTTCTCGGCCCCTGGTGGTCCGAGGTCGTTCCCGCTGCACAGATTCATGCGCGACGGCCTCCTACAGACAATGCACTTTGATTTATTGCGCTATATGTAATAGCACCGGAGATATCACCAGATATATATTGGATTTTAGCCTGACCCTGAGTGTCCCGTCCCATGAGACGGTGGTTGTCTCGGCCCCTGATTGGTCCGAGGTCGTTCCCGCTGCACAGATTCATGCGCCAGGGCCTCCTACAGACAATGCACTTTGGTTTATGGCGCTATCTGTAATAGCACCCGAGATATCACCAGAAATATATTGGATTTTTCACTGACCCTGAGTGTCCGGCCCCATGAGACGGTGGTTTTCTCGGCCCCTGGTGGTCCGAGGTCGTTCCCGCTGTACAGATTCATGCGCCAGGGCCTCCTACAGACAATGCGCTTTGATTTATTGCGCTATCTGTAATAGCACCCGTGATATCACCAGATATATATTGGATATTTCCCTCACCCTGAGTGTCCAGCCCCATGAGACGGTGGTTTTCTCGGCCCCTGGTGGTCCGAGGTCGTTCCCGCTGCACAGATTCATGCGCCACGGCCTCCTACAGACAATGCACTTTGATTTATTGCGCTACCTGTAATAGGACCCGAGATATCACCAGGTATATATTGGATTTTCCCCTGACCCTGCGTGTCCGGCCCCATGAGACTGTGGTTTTCTCGCCCCCTGGTGGTCCGAGGTCGTTCCCGCTGCACAGATTCAGGCGCCAGGGCCTCCTGCAGGTAACTCACTTTGGTTTATTGCGCTATCTCTAATAGCACCCGAGATATCACCAGATATATATTGGATTTTTCCCTGACCCTGAGTGTCCGGCACCATGAGGCGGTGGTTTTCTCGGCCCCTGGTGGTCCGAGGTCGTTCCCGCTGCACAGATTCATGCGCCAGGGCCTCCTACAGGCAATGCACTTTGATTTATTGCGCTATCTGTAATATCACCCGAGATATCACCAGATATATATTGGATTTGTCCCTGACCCTGAATGTCCGACCCCATGAGGCGGTGGTTTTCTCGGCCCCTGGTGGTCCGAGGTCGTTCCCGCTGCACAGATTCATGCGCCAGTGCCTCCTACAGACAATGCACCTTGATTTATTGCGCTATCTGTAATAGCACCCGCGATATCACCACATATATATTGGATTTTTCCCTGACCCAGAGTGTCCGGCCCCATGAGCCGGTGGTTTTCTCGGCCCCTGGTGGTCCGAGGTCGTTCCCGCTGCACAGATTCATGCGCGACGGCCTCCTACAGACAATGCACTTTGATTTATTGCGCTATATGTAATAGCACCGGAGATATCACCAGATATATATTGGATTTTAGCCTGACCCTGAGTGTCCCGTCCCATGAGACGGTGGTTGTCTCGGCCCCTGATTGGTCCGAGGTCGTTCCCGCTGCACAGATTCATGCGCCAGGGCCTCCTACAGACAATGCACTTTGGTTTATGGCGCTATCTGTAATAGCACCCGAGATATCACCAGAAATATATTGGATTTTTCACTGACCCTGAGTGTCCGGCCCCATGAGACGGTGGTTTTCTCGGCCCCTGGTGGTCCGAGGTCGTTCCCGCTGTACAGATTCATGCGCCAGGGCATCCTACAGACAATGCGCTTTGATTTATTGCGCTATCTGTAATAGCACCCGTGATATCACCAGATATATATTGGATATTTCCCTCACCCTGAGTGTCCAGCCCCATGAGACGGTGGTTTTCTCGGCCCCTGGTGGTCCGAGGTCGTTCCCGCTGCACAGATTCATGCGCCACGGCCTCCTACAGACAATGCACTTTGATTTATTGCGCTACCTGTAATAGGACCCGAGATATCACCAGGTATATATTGGATTTTCCCCTGACCCTGCGTGTCCGGCCCCATGAGACTGTGGTTTTCTCGCCCCCTGGTGGTCCGAGGTCGTTCCCGCTGCACAGATTCAGGCGCCAGGGCCTCCTGCAGATAACTCACTTTGGTTTATTGCGCTATCTCTAATAGCACCCGAGATATCACCAGATATATATTGGATTTTTCCCTGACCCTGAGTGTCCGGCACCATGAGGCGGTGGTTTTCTCGGCCCCTGGTGGTCCGAGGTCGTTCCCGCTGCACAGATTCATGCGCCAGGGCCTCCTACAGGCAATGCACTTTGATTTATTGCGCTATCTGTAATATCACCCGAGATATCACCAGATATATATTGGATTTGTCCCTGACCCTGAATGTCCGACCCCATGAGGCGGTGGTTTTCTCGGCCCCTGGTGGTCCGAGGTCGTTCCCGCTGGCCACATTTATGCGCCAGGGCCTCCTACACACAATGCACTTTGATTTATTGCGCTATCTCTAATAGCACCCGAGATATCACCAGATAAATATTGGATTATCCCCTGACCCTGAGTGACCGGCCCCATGAGACGGTGGTTTTCTCGGCCCCAGGTGGTCCGAGGTCGTTCCCGCTGGCCACATTTATGCGCCAGGGCCTCCTACACACAATGCACTTTGATTTATTGCGCTATCTCTAATAGCACCCGAGATATCACCAGATATATATTGGATATTCCCCTGACCCTGAGTGTCCGGCCCCATGTGACTGTGGTTTACTCGGCCCCTGGTTGTCCGAGGTCGGTCCCGCTGCACAGATTCATGCGCCAGGGCCTCCTACAGACAATGCACTTTGATTTATTGCGCTATCTGTAATAGCACCCGAGATATCACCAGATATATATTGGATTTTCCCCTGACCCTGAGTGTCCGGCCCCAAGAGACTGTGGTTTTCTCGGCCCCTGGTGGTCCGAGGTCGTTTCCGCTGCACAGATTCAGGCGCCAGGTCCTCCTGCAGATAACTCACTTTGGTTTATTGCGCTATCTCTAATAGCACCCGAGATATCACCAGATATATATTGGATTTTCCCCTGACCCTGAGTGTCCGGCCCCATGAGACTGGTTTTCTCGGCCCCTGGTGGTCCGAGGTCGTTCCCGCTGCACAGATTCATGCGCCAGGGCCTCCTACAGACAATGCACTTTGATTTATTGCGCTATATGTAATAGCACCCGAGATATCACCAGATATATATTGGATTTTACCCTGACCCTGAGTGTCCCGTCCCATGAGACGGTGGTTGTCTCGGCCCCTGATTGGTCCGAGGTCGTTCCCGCTGCACAGATTCATGCGCCAGGGCCTCCTACAGACAATGCACTTTGGTTTATGGCGCTATCTGTAATAGCACCCGAGATATCACCAGAAATATATTGGATTTTTCACTGACCCTGAGTGTCCGGCCCCATGAGACGGTGGTTTTCTCCGCCCCTGGTGGTCCGAGGTCGTTCCCGCTGTACAGATTCATGCGCCAGTGCCTCCTACAGACAATGCGCTTTGATTTATTGCGCTATCTCTAATAGCACCCGAGATATCACCAGATATATATTGGATATTTCCCTGACCCTGAGTGTCCAGCCCCATGAGACGGTGGTTTTCTCGGCCCCCGGTGGTCCGAGGTCGTTCCCGCTGCACAGATTCATGCGCCACGGCCTCCTACAGACAATGCACTTTGATTTATTGCGCTATCTGTAATAGGACCCGAGATATCACCAGATATATATTGGATTTTCCCCTGACCCTGCGTGTCCGGCCCCATGAGACTGGTTTTTTCGGCCCCTGGTGGTCCGAGGTCGTTCCCGCTGCACAGATTCAGGCACCAGGGCCTCCTGCAGATAACTCACTTTGGTTTATTGCGCTATCTGTAATAGCACCCGAGATATCACCAGATATATATTGGATTTTCCCCTGACCCTGAGTGTCCGGCCCCAAGAGACTGTGGTTTTCTCGGCCCCTGGTGGTCCGAGGTCGTTCCCGCTGCACAGATTCTGGCGCCAGGTCCTCCTGCAGATAACTCGCTTTGGTTTATTGCGCTATCTCTAATAGCACCCGAGATATCACCAGATATATATTGGATTTTCCCCTGACCCTGAGTGTCCGGCCCCATGAGACTGGTTTTCTCGGCCCCTGGTGGTCCGAGGTCGTTCCCGCTGCACAGATTCATGCGCCAGGGCTTCCTACAGACAATGCACTTTGATTTATTGCGCTATCTGTAATAGCACCAGATATATCACCAGATATATATTGGATTTTACCCTGACCCTGAGTGTCCGGCCCCATGAGACGGTGGTTGTTTCGGCCCCTGGAGGTCCGAGGATGTTCCCATTGCACAGATTCATGCGCCAGGGCCTCCTACAGACAATGCACTTTGATTTATTGCGCTATATGTAATAGCACCCGAGATATCACCAGAAATATATTGGATTTTTCACTGACCCTGAGTGTCCGGCCCCATGAGACGGTGGTTTTCTCGGCCCCTGGTGGTCCGAGGTCGTTCCCGCTGCACAGATTCATGCGCCAGTGCCTCCTACAGACAATGCACCTTGATTTATTGCGCTATCTGTAATAGCACCCGCGATATCACCACATATATATTGGATTTTTCCCTGACCCAGAGTGTCCGGCCCCATGAGCCGGTGGTTTTCTCGGCCCCTGGTGGTCCGAGGTCGTTCCCGCTGCACAGATTCATGCGCGACGGCCTCCTACAGACAATGCACTTTGATTTATTGCGCTATATCTAATAGCACCGGAGATATCACCAGATATATATTGGATTTTAGCCTGACCCTGAGTGTCCCGTCCCATGAGACGGTGGTTGTCTCGGCCCCTGATTGGTCCGAGGTCGTTCCCGCTGCACAGATTCATGCGCCAGGGCCTCCTACAGACAATGCACTTTGGTTTATGGCGCTATCTGTAATAGCACCCGAGATATCACCAGAAATATATTGGATTTTTCACTGACCCTGAGTGTCCGGCCCCATGAGACGGTGGTTTTCTCGGCCCCTGGTGGTCCGAGGTCGTTCCCGCTGTACAGATTCATGCGCCAGGGCCTCCTACAGACAATGCGCTTTGATTTATTGCGCTATCTGTAATAGCACCCGTGATATCACCAGATATATATTGGATATTTCCCTCACCCTGAGTGTCCAGCCCCATGAGACGGTGGTTTTCTCGGCCCCTGGTGGTCCGAGGTCGTTCCCGCTGCACAGATTCATGCGCCACGGCCTCCTACAGACAATGCACTTTGATTTATTGCGCTACCTGTAATAGGACCCGAGATATCACCAGGTATATATTGGATTTTCCCCTGACCCTGCGTGTCCGGCCCCATGAGACTGTGGTTTTCTCGCCCCCTGGTGGTCCGAGGTCGTTCCCGCTGCACAGATTCAGGCGCCAGGGCCTCCTGCAGATAACTCACTTTGGTTTATTGCGCTATCTCTAATAGCACCCGAGATATCACCAGATATATATTGGATTTTTCCCTGACCCTGAGTGTCCGGCACCATGAGGCGGTGGTTTTCTCGGCCCCTGGTGGTCCGAGGTCGTTCCCGCTGCACAGATTCATGCGCCAGGGCCTCCTACAGGCAATGCACTTTGATTTATTGCGCTATCTGTAATATCACCCGAGATATCACCAGATATATATTGGATTTGTCCCTGACCCTGAATGTCCGACCCCATGAGGCGGTGGTTTTCTCGGCCCCTGGTGGTCCGAGGTCGTTCCCGCTGCACAGGTCCATGCGCCAGGGCCACCTGCAGACAATGCACTTTGATTTATTACGCTATCTGTAATAGCACCAGAGATATCACCAGATAAATATTGGATTATCCCCTGACCCTGAGTGACCGGCCCCATGAGACGGTGGTTTTCTCGGCCCCAGGTGGTCCGAGGTCGTTCCCGCTGGCCACATTTATGCGCCAGGGCCTCCTACAGACAATGCACTTTGATTTATTGCGCTATCTCTAATAGCACCCGAGATATCACCAGATATATATTGGATATTCCCCTGACCCTGAGTGTCCGGCCCCATGTGACTGTGGTTTACTCGGCCCCTGGTTGTCCGAGGTCGGTCCCGCTGCACAGATTCATGCGCCAGGGCCTCCTACAGACAATGCACTTTGATTTATTGCGCTATCTGTAATAGCACCCGAGATATCACCAGATATATATTGGATTTTCCCCTGACCCTGAGTGTCCGGCCCCAAGAGACTGTGGTTTTCTCGGCCCCTGGTGGTCCGAGGTCGTTCCCGCTGCACAGATTCAGGCGCCAGGTCCTCCTGCAGATAACTCACTTTGGTTTATTGCGCTATCTCTAATAGCACCCGAGATATCACCAGATATATATTGGATTTTCCCCTGACCCTGAGTGTCCGGCCCCATGAGACTGGTTTTCTCGGCCCCTGGTGGTCCGAGGTCGTTCCCGCTGCACAGATTCATGCGCCAGGGCCTCCTACAGACAATGCACCTTGATTTATTGCGCTATCTGTAATAGCACCCGGGATATCACCACATATATATTGGATTTTTCCCTGACTCAGAGTGTCCGGCCCCATGAGCCGGTGGTTTTCTCGGCCCCTGGTGGTCCGAGGTCGTTCCCGCTGCACAGATTCATGCGCCAGGGCCTCCTACAGACAATGCACTTTGATTTATTGCGCTATATGTAATAGCACCCGAGATATCACCAGATATATATTGGATTTTACCCTGACCCTGAGTGTCCCGTCCCATGAGACGGTGGTTGTCTCGGCCCCTGATTGGTCCGAGGTCGTTCCCGCTGCACAGATTCATGCGCCAGGGCCTCCTACAGACAATGCACTTTGGTTTATGGCGCTATCTGTAATAGCACCCGAGATATCACCAGAAATATATTGGATTTTTCACTGACCCTGAGTGTCCGGCCCCATGAGACGGTGGTTTTCTCGGCCCCTGGTGGTCCGAGGTCGTTCCCGCTGCACAGATTCATGCGCCACGGCCTCCTACAGACAATGCACTTTGATTTATTGCGCTATCTGTAATAGGACCCGAGATATCACCAGATATATATTGGATTTTCCCCTGACCCTGCGTGTCCGGCCCCATGAGACTGGTTTTTTCGGCCCCTGGTGGTCCGAGGTCGTTCCCGCTGCACAGATTCAGGCACCAGGGCCTCCTGCAGATAACTCACTTTGGTTTATTGCGCTATCTCTAATAGCACCCGAGATATCACCAGATATATATTGGATTTTTCCCTGACCCTGAGTGTCCGGCACCATGTGACGGTGGTTTTCTCGGCCCCTGGTGGTCCGAGGTCGTTCCCGCTGCACAGATTCATGCGCCAGGGCCTCCTACAGACAATGCACTTTGATTTATTGCGCTATCTCTAATAGCACCCGAGATATCACCAGATATATATTGGATTTTCCCCAGACCCTGAGTGTCCGGCCCCATGAGACTGTGGTTTTCTCGGCCCCTGGTGGTCCGAGGTCGTTCCCGCTGCACAGATTCATGCGCCAGGGCCTCCTACGGACAATGCACCTTGATTTATTGCGCTATCTGTAATAGCACCCGGGATATCACCACATATATATTGGATTTTTCCCTGTCACAGAGTGTCCGGCCCCATGAGCCGGTGGTTTTCTCGGCCCCTGGTGGTCCGAGGTCTTTCCCGCTGCACAGATTCATGCGCCAGGGCCTCCTGCAGATAACTCACTTTGGTTTATTGCGCTATCTCTAATAGCACCCGAGATATCACCAGATATATATTGGATTTTCCCCTGACCCTGAGTGTCCGGCCCCATGAGACTGGTTTTCTCGGCCCCTGGTGGTCCGAGGTCGTTCCCGCTGCACAGATTCATGCGCCAGGGCCTCCTACAGACAATGCACTTTGATTTATTGCGCTATCTGTAATAGCACCAGATATATCACCAGATATATATTGGATTTTACCCTGACCCTGAGTGTCCGGCCCCATGAGACGGTGGTTGTCTCGGCCCCTGGAGCTCCGAGGATGTTCCCGCTGCACAGATTCATGCGCCAGTGCCTCCTGCAGATAATTCACTTTGGTTTACTGCGCTATCTCTAATAGTACCCGAGATATCACCCGATATATATTGGATTTTTCCCTGACCCTGAGTGACCGGCCCCATGAGACGGTGGTTTTCTCGGCCCCTGGTGGTCCGAGGTCGTTCCCGCTGCACAGATGCATGCGCCAGGGCCTCCTGCAGATAATGCACTTTGATTTATTGCGCTATCTGTAATAGCACCCGAGATATCACCAGATTTATATTGGATTTTTCACTGACCCTGAGTGTCCGGCCCCATGAGACGGTGGTTTTCTCGGCCCCTGGTGGTCCGAGGTTGTTCCCGCTGCACAGATTCATATGCCAGGGCCTCCTGCAGACAATGCACTTTGATTTATTTCGCTATCTCTAATAGCACCCGAGATATCACCAGATATATATTGGATTTTTCCCTGACCCTGACAGTCCGGCCCCATGAGACGGTGATTTTCTCGGCCCCTGGTGGTCCGAGGTTGATCCCGCTGCACAGATTCATGCGCCACGGCCTCCCACAGACAATGCACTTTGATTTATTGCGCTATCTGTAATAGGACCCGAGATATCACCAGATATATATTGGATTTTCCCCTGACCCTGCGTGTCCGGCCCCATGAGACTGTGGTTTTTTCGGCCCCTGGTGGTCCGAGGTCGTTCCCGCTGCACAGATTCATGCGCTAGGGCCTCCTGCAGACAATGTATTTTGATTTATTGCGCTATCTCTAATAGCACCCGAGATATCACCAGATATATAATGGATTTTTCCCTGACCCAGACAGTCCGGCTCCATGGGACGGTGATTTTCTCGGCCCCTGGTGGTCCGAGGTCGATCCCGCTGCACAGATTCATGCGCTAGGTCCTTCTGCAGACAATGCACTTTGATTTATTGCGCTATCTCTAATAGCACCCGAGATATCACCAGATATATATTGGATTTTTCCCTGACCCTGAGTGCCCGGCTCCATGTTTCGGTGGTTTTCTCGACCCCTGGTGGTCCGAGGTCGATCCCGCCGCACAGATTCATGCGCTAGGTCCTTCTGCAGACAATACACTTTGATTTATTGCGCTATCTCTAATAGCACCCGAGATATCACCAGATATATAATGGATTTTTCACTGACCCTGAGTGTCCGGCCCCATGAGACGGTGATTTTCTCGGCCCCTGGTGGTCCGAGGTTGATCCCGCTGCACAGATACATGCGCCAGGGCCTCCTACAGACAATGCACATTGATTTATTGCGCTATCTCTAATAGCACCCGAGATATCACCAGATATATATTGGATTTTTCCCTGACCCTGAGTGCCCGGCTCCATGTTTCGGTGGTTTTCTCGACCCCTGGTGGTCCGAGGTCGATCCCGCCGCACAGATTCATGCGCTAGGTCCTTCTGCAGACAATGCACTTTGATTTATTGCGCTATCTCTAATAGCACCCGAGATATCACCAGATATATATTGGATTTTTCACTGACCCTGAGTGTCAGACCCCATGTGTCGGTGGTTTTCTCGGACCCTGGTGGTCCGAGGTCGTTCCCGCTGCACAGATTCATGCGCTAGGGCCTCCTGCAGACAATGTGTTTTGATTTATTGCGCTATCTCTAATAGCACCCGAGATATCACCAGATATATAATGGATTTTTCCCTGACCCAGACAGTCTGGCCCCATGGGACCGTGATTTTCTCGGCCCCTGGTGGTCCGAGGTCGATCCCGCTGCACAGATTCATGCGCTAGGTCCTTCTGCAGACAATGCACTTTGATTTATTGACCTATCTCTAATAGCACCCGAGATATCACCAGATATATATTGGATTTCTCCCTGACCCTGACAGTCCGGCCCCATGAGACGGTGATTTTCTCGGCCCCTGGTGGTCCGAGGTTGATCCCGCTGCACAGATACATGCGCCAGGGCCTCCTACAGACAATGCACATTGATTTATTGCGCTTTCTGTAATAGCACCCGTGATATCACCATATATATATTGCATTTTCCCCTGACACTGAGTGCCCGGCCCCATGTATCGGTGGTTTTCTCGACCCTTGGTGGTCCGAGGTCGATCCCGCTGCACAGATTCATGCGCTAGGGCCTCCTGCAGGCAATGCACTTTGATTTATTGCGCTATCTGTAATAGCACCCGAGATATCACCAGATATATATTGGATTTTTCACTGACCCTGAGTGTCAGACCCCATGAGACGGTGGTTTTCTCGACCCCTGGTGGTCCGAGGTCGTTCCCGCTGCACAGATTCATGCCCTAGGGCCTCCTGCAGACAATGCACTTTGATTTATTGCGCTATCTGTAATAGCACCCGAGATATCACCAGATATATATTGGATTTTTCACTGACCCTGAGTGTCAAACCCCATGAGACGGCGGTTTTCTCGACCCCTGGTGGTCCGAGGTCGATCCCGCTGCACAGATTCATGCGCCAGGGCCTCCTACAGACAATGCACTTTGATTTATTGCGCTATATCTAATAGCACCCGAGATATCACCAGATATATATCGGATTTTTCCCTGATCCTGACAGTCCGGCCCCATGAGACGGTGATTTTCTCGGCCCCTGGTGGTCCGAGGTCGATCCCGCTGCACAGATTCATGCGCCAGGGCTTCCTACAGACAATGCACTTTGATTTATTGCGCTTTCTGAAATAGCACCCGTGATATCACCATATATATATTGGATTTTGCCCTGACCCTGAGTGTCCGGCTCCATGAGACGGTGGTTTTCTCGGCCCCTGGTGGTCCGAGGTCGTTACCGCTGCACAGATTCATGCGCCAGGGCCTCCTGCATACAATTCACTTTGATTTATTGCGCCATCTGTAATAGCTCCCGAGATATCACCATATATATATTGGATTTCTCCCTGGCCCTGACAGTCCGGCCCCATGAGACGGTGGTTATCTCGGCCCCTGGTGGTCCGAGGTCGATCCCGCTGCACAGATTCATGCGCCAGGGCCTCCTACAGACAATGCACTTTGATTTATTGCGCTATCTCTAATAGCACCCGAGATATCAACAGATATATATTGGATTTTTGCCTGACCCTGAGAGTCCGACCCCATGAGACGGTGGTTTTCTCGGCCCCTGGTGGTCCGAGGTCGTTCCCGCTGCACAGATTCATGCGCTAGGGCCTCCTACAGACAATGCACTTTGATTTATTGCGCTCTCTGTAATAGCACCGGAGATATCACCAGATATATATTGGATTTTTCCCTGACCCTGAGTGCCCGGCCCCATGTTTCGGTGGTTTTCTCGACCCCTGGTGGTCCGAGGTCGATCCCGCTGCACAGATTCATGCGCTAGGTCCTGCTGCAGACAATGCACTTTGATTTATGGAGCTATCTCTAATAGCACCCGAGATATCACCAGATATATATTGGATTTTTCCCTGACCCTGACAGTCCGGCCCCATGAGACGGTGATTTTCTCGTCCCCTTGTGGTCCGAGGTCGATCCCGCTGCACATATTCATGCGCCAGGGCCTCCTGCAGACAATTCACTTTGATGTATTTCGCTATCTGTAATAGCACCCGAGATATCACCAGATTTATATTGGATTTTTCCCTGACCCTGAGTGTCCGAGCCCATGAGGCGGTGGTTTTCTCGGCGCCTCGTGGTCCGAAGTCGTTCCTGCTGCACAGATTCATCCGCCAGTGCCTCCTACAGACAATGCACTTTGATTTATTGCGCTATCTCTAATAGCACCCGAGATATCACCATATATATATTGCATTTTCCCCTGACACTGAGTGCCCGGCCCCATGTATCGGTGGTTTTCTCGACCCTTGGTGGTCCGAGGTCGATCCCGCTGCACAGATTCATGCGCTAGGGCCTCCTGCAGACAATGCACTTTGATTTATTGCGCTATCTGTAATAGCACCCGAGATATCACCAGATATATATTGGATTTTTCACTGACCCTGAGTGTCAGACCCCATGAGCCGATGGTTTTCTCGACCCCTGGTGGTCCGAGGTCGTTCCCGCTGCACAGATTCATGCCCTAGGGCCTCCTGCAGACAATGCACTTTGATTTATTGCGCTATCTGTAATATCACCCGAGATATCACCAGATATATATTGGATTTTTCACTGACCCTGAGTGTCAGACCCCATGAGACGGCGGTTTTCTCGACCCCTGGTGGTCCGAGATCGATCCCGCTGCACAGATTCATGCGCCAGGGCCTCCTACAGACAATGCCCTTTGGTTTATTGCGCTATCTGTATTAGCACCTGAGATATCACCACATATATATTGGATTTTCCCCTGACCCTGAGTTGTCGAACCCATGAGACGGTGGTTTTCTCGGCCCCTGGTGGTCCGAGGTCGTTCCCGCTGCACAGATTCATGCGCCAGGGCCTCCTACAGACAATGCACTTTGATTTATTGCGCTCTCTGTAATAGCACCCGAGATATCACCAGATATATATTGGATTTTTCTCCGACCCTGACAGTCCGGCCCCATGTGTCGGTGGTTTTCTCGGACCCTGGTGGTCCGAGGTCGTTCCCGCTGCACAGATTCATGCGCTAGGGCCTGCTGCAGACAATGTATTTTGATTTATTGCGCTATCTCTACTAGCACCCGAGATATCACCAGATATATAATGGATTTTTCCCTGACCCAGACAGTCCGGCCCCATGGGACGGTGATTTTCTCGGCCCCTGGTGGTCCGAGGTCGATCCCGCTGCACAGATTCATGCGCTAGGTCCTTCTGCAGACAATGCACTTTGATTTATTGCGCTATCTCTAATAGCACCCGAGATATCACCAGATATATATTGGATTTTTCCCTGACCCTGAGTGCCCGGCTCCATGTTTCGGTGGTTTTCTCGACCCCTGGTGGTCCGAGGTCGATCCCGCCGCACAGATTCATGCGCTAGGTCCTTCTGCAGACAATGCACTTTGATTTATTGCACTATATCTAATAGCACCCGAGATATCACCAGATATATATTGGATTTTTCACTGACCCTGAGTGTCAGACCCCATGTGTCGGTGGTTTTCTCGGACCCTGGTGGTCCGAGGCCGTTCCCGCTGCACAGATTCATGCCCTAGGGCCTCCTGCAGACGATGCACTTTGATTTATTGCGCTATCTGTAATAGCACCCGAGATATCACCAGATATATATTGGATTTTTCCCTGACCCTGTCAGTCCGGCCCCTATGAGACGGTAGTTTCCTCGGCCCCTGGTCGTCCGAGGTCGTTCCCGCTTCACAGATTCATGCGCCAGGGAATCCTACAGACAATATACTTTGATTTATTGCGCTATCTGTAATAGCACCCGAGATATCACCAGATATATATTGGATTTTTCCCTGACCCACAGTGTCCGGCCCCATGAGACGGTAGTTTTCTCGGCCCCTGGTGGTCCGAGGTCGTTCCCGCTGCACAGATTCATGCGCTAGGGCCTCCTCCAGACAAAGCACTTTGATTTATTGCGCTCTCTGTAATAGCACCCGAGATATCACCAGATATATATTGGATTTTTCCCTGACCCTGAGTGCCCGGCCCCATGTTTCGGTGGTTTTCTCAACCCCTGGTGGTCCGAGGTCGATCCCGCTGCACAGATTCATGCGCTAGGTCCTGCTGCAGACAAGGCACTTTGATTTATTGCGCTATCTCTAATAGCACCCGAGATATCACCAGATATATATTGGATTTTTCCCTGACCCTGACAGTCCGGCCCCATGTATCGGTGGTTTTCTCGACCCTTGGTGGTCCGAGGTCGAGCCCGCTGCACAGATTCATGCGCTAGGGCCTCCTGCAGACAATGCACTTTGATTTATTGCGCTATCTGTAATAGCACCCGAGATATCACCAGATATATATTGGATTTTTCACTGACCCTGAGTGTCAGACCCCATGAGACGGCGGTTTTCTCGACCCCTGGTGGTCCGAGGTCGATCCCGCTGCACAGATTCATGCGCCAGGGCCTCCTACAGACAATGCCCTTTGGTTTATTGCGCTATCTGTAATAGCACGTGAGATATCACCACATATATATTGGATTTTCCCCTGACCCTGAGTGTCCGAACCCATGAGACGGTGGTTTTCTCGGCCCCTGGTGGTCCGAGGTCGTTCCCGCTGCACAGATTCATGCGCCAGGGCCTCCTGCAGACAATGCACTTTGATTAATTTCGCTATCTCTAATAGCATCCGAGATATCACCAGATATATATTGGATTTTTCTCCGACCCTGACAGTCCGGCCCCATGTGTCGGTGGTTTTCTCGGACCCTGGTGGTCCGAGGTCGTTCCCGCTGCACAGATTCATGCGCTAGGGCCTCCTGCAGACAATGTATTTTGATTTATTGCGCTATCTCTAATAGCACCCGAGATATCACCAGATATATAATGGATTTTTCCCTGACCCAGACAGTCCGGCCCCATGGGACGGTGATTTTCTCGGCCCCTGGTGGTCCGAGGTCGATCCCGCTGCAAAGGTTCATGCGCTAGGTCCTTCTGCAGACAATGAACTTTGATTTATTGCGCTATCTCTAATAGCACCCGAGATATCACCACATATATATTGGATTTTTCCCTGACCCTGAGTGCCCGGCTCCATGTTTCGGTGGTTTTCTCGACCCCTGGTGGTCCGAGGTCGAACCCGCCGCACAGATTCATGCGCTAGGTCCTTCTGCAGACAATGCACTTTGATTTATTGCGCTATCTCTAATAGCACCCGAGATATCACCAGATATATATTGGATTTTTCACTGACCCTGAGTGTCAGACCCCATGTGTCGGTGGTTTTCTCGGACCCTGGTGGTCCGAGGTCGTTCCCGCTGCACAGATTCATGCGCTAGGGCCTCCTGCAGACAATGTATTTTGATTTATTGCGCTATCTCTAATAGCACCCGAGATATCACCAGATATATAATGGATTTTTCCCTGACCCAGACAGTCCGGCCCCATGGGACGGTGATTTTCTCGGCCCCTGGTGGTCCGAGGTCGATCCCGCTGCACAGATTCATGCGCCAGGTCCTTCTGCAGACAATGAACTTTGATTTATTGCGCTATCTCTAATAGCACCCGAGATATCACCAGATATATATTGGATTTCTCCCTGACCCTGACAGTCCGGCCCCATGAGACGGTGATTTTCTCGGCCCCTTGTGGTCCGAGGTCGATCCCGCTGCACATATTCATGCGCCAGGGCCTCCTGCAGACAATTCACTTTGATTTATTTCGCTATCTGTAATAGCACCCGAGATATCACCAGATTTATATTGGATTTTTCCCTGACCCTGAGTGTCCGAGCCCATGAGGCGGTGGTTTTCTCGGCGCCTGGTGGTCCGAGGTCGTTCCTGCTGCACAGATTCATTCGCCAGTGCCTCCTACAGACAATGCACTTTGATTTATTGCGCTATCTCTAATAGCACCCGAGATATCACCATATATATATTGCATTTTCCCCTGACACTGAGTGTCCGAACCCATGAGACGGTGGTTTTCTCGGGCCCTGGTGGTCCGAGTTCGTTCCCGCTGCACAGATTCATGCGCCAGGGCCTCCTACAGACAATGCCCTTTGGTTTATTGCGCTATCTCTAATAGCACCTGAGATATCACCACATATATATTGGATTTTCCCCTGACCCTGAGTGTCCGACCCCATGAGACGGTGGTTTTCTCGGCCCCTGGTGGTCCGAGGTCGTTCCCGCTGCACAGATTCATGCGCCAGGGCCTCCTGCAGACAATGCACTTTGATTAATTTCGCTATCTCTAATAGCATCCGAGATATCACCAGATATATATTGGATTTTTCTCCGACCCTGACAGTCCGGCCCCGTGTGTCGGTGGTTTTCTCGGACCCTGGTGGTCCGAGGTCGTTCCCGCTGCACAGATTCATGCACTAGGGCCTCCTGCAGACAATGTATTTTGATTTATTGCGCTATCTGTAATAGCACCCGAGATATCACCAGATATATATCGGATTTTTCACTGACCCTGAGTGTCAGACCCCATGAGACGGTGGTTTTCTCGACCCCTGGTGGTCCGAGGTCGTTCCCGCTGCACAGATTCATGCCCTAGTGCCACCTGCAGACAATGCACTTTGATTTATTGCGCTATCTGTAATAGCACCCGAGATATCACCAGATATATATTGGATTTTTCACTGACCCTGAGTGTCAAACCCCATGAGACGGCGGTTTTCTCTACCCCTGGTGGTGCGAGGTCGATCCCGCTGCACAGATTCATGCGCCAGGGCCTCCTACAGACAATGCACTTTGATTTATTGCGCTATATCTAATAGCACCCGAGATATCACCAGATATATATCGGATTTTTCCCTGACCCTGACAGTCCGGCCCCATGAGACGGTGATTTTCTCGGCCCCTGGTGGTCCGAGGTCGATCCCGCTGCACAGATTCATGCGCTAGGTCCTTCTGCAGACAATGCACATTGATTTATTGCGCTATATCTAATAGCACCCGTGATATCACCAGATATATATTGGATTTTTCCCTGACCCTGACAGTCCGGCCCCTATGAGACGGTAGTTTCCTCGGCCCCTGATGGTCCGAGGTCGTTCCGGCTGCACAGATTCATGCGCCAGGGCCTCCTACAGACAATGCCCTTTGGTTTATTGCGCTATCTCTAATATCACCTGAGACATCACCACATATATATTGGTTTTTCCCCTGACCCTGAGTGTCCGACCCCATGAGACGGTAGTTTCCTCGGCCCCTGATGGTCCGAGGTCGTTCCGGCTGCACAGATTCATGCGCCAGGGCCTCCTACAGACAATGCACTTTGGTTTATTGCGCTATCTCTAATAGCACCCGAGGTATCACCAGATATATAATGGATTTTTCCCTGACCCAGACAGTCCGGCCCCATGGGACGGTGATTTTCTCGGCCCCTGGTGGTCAGGAGGTTGGTCCCGCTGCACAGATTCATGCGCTAGGTCCGTCTGCAGACAATGCACATTGATTTATTGCGCTTTCTGTAATAGCACCCGTGATATCACCATATATATATTGCATTTTCCCCTGACACTGAGTGCCCGGCCCAATGTATCGGTGGTTTTCTCGACCCTTGGTGGTCCGTGGTCGATCCCGCTGCACAGATTCATGCGCTAGGGCCTCCTGCAGACAATGCAATTTGATTTATTGCGCTATCTGTAATAGCACCCGAGATAACACCAGATATATATTGGATTTTTCACTGACCCTGAGTGTCAGACCCCATGAGACGGTGGTTTTCTCGACCCTTGGTGGTCCGTGGTCGATCCCGCTGCACAGATTCATGCGCTAGGGCCTCCTGCAGACAATGCACTTTGATTTATTGCGCTATCTCTAATAGCACCGGAGATATCACCAGATAGATATTGGATTTTTCCCAGACCCTGTCAGTCCGGCCCCATGAGACGGTGATTTCCTCGGCCCCTGGTGGTCCGAGGTCGTTCCCGCTGCACAGATTCGTGCGGCAGGGCCTCCTGCAGACAATGCACTTTGATTTATTGCGCTATCTATAATAGCACCCGATATATCACCAGATAGATATTGGATTTTTCCCTGACCCTGTCAGTCCTGCCCCATGAGACGGTGATTTTCTCGGCCCCTGGTGGTCCGAGGTCGATCCCGCTGAACAGATTCTTGCGCCAAGGCTTCCTGCAGACAATTCACTTTGGTTTATTGCGCTATCTGTAATAGCGCCCGAGATATCACCAGAGATATATTGGATTTTTCCCTGACCCTGAGTGTCCGGCCCCATGAGACGGTAGTTTTCTCGGCCCCTGGTGGTCCGAGGTCGTTCCCGCTGCGCAGATTCATGCGCCAGGGCCTCCTACAGACAATGCACTTTGATTTATTACGCTATCTCTAATAGCAGCCGAGATATCACCACATATATATTGGATTTTTCCCTGGCCCAGACAGTCCGGCCCCATGTGTCGATGGTTTTCTCGGTCCCTCGTGGTCCGAGGTCGATCCCGCTGAACAGATTCATGCGCCTGGGCTTCCTGCAGACAATTCACTTTGATTTATTGCGCTATCTCTAATAGCACCCGAGATATCACCAGACATATATATCGGATTTTTCCCTGACCCTGAGAGTCCGGCCCCATGAGACGGTGATTTTCTCGGCCCCTGGTGGTCCGAGGTCGTTCCCGCTGCACAGATTCATGCCCTAGGGCCTCCTGCAGACAATGCACTTTGATTTATTGCGCTATCTGTAATAGCACCCGAGATATCACCAGATATATATTGGATTTTTCACTGACCCTGAGTGTCCGACCCCATGAGACGGTGGTTTTCTCTGCCCCTGGTGGTCCGAGGTCGATCCCGCTGCACAGATTCATGCGCCAGGGCCTCCTACAGACTATGCACTTTGATTTATTGCGCTTTCTGTAATAGCGCCCGAGATATCACTATATATATATTGGATTTACACCTGACCCTGAGTGTCCGGCCGCATGAGACGGTGATTTTCTCGGCCCCTGGTGGTCCGAGGTCGATCCCGCTGCACAGATTCATGCGCCAGGTCCTCCTACAGACAATGCACTTTGATTTATTGCGCTATCTGTATTAGCGCCCGAGATATCACCAGATTTATATTGGATTTTTCCCTGACCCGGAGTCTCCGACCCCATGAGACGGTGGTTTTCTCGGCCCCTGGTGGTACGAGGTCGTTTCCGCTGCACAGATTCATGCGCCAGGGCTTCCTACAGACAATGCACTTTGGTTTATTGCGCTATCTCTAATAGCACCCGAGATATCACCAGAGATATATTGGATTTTTCCCTGACCCGGAGTCTCCGACCCCATGAGACGGTGGTTTTCTCGGCCCCTGGTGGTACGAGGTCGTTTCCGCTGCACAGATTCATGCGCCAGGGCCTCCTACTGACAATGCACTTTGATTTATTAAGCTATCTCTAATAGCAGCCGAGATATCACCACATATATATTGGATTTTTCCCTGACCCAGACTGTCCGGCCCCATGTGTCGATGGTTTTCTCGGTCCCTCGTGGTCCGAGGTCGATCCCGCTGAACAGATTCATGCGCCTGGGCTTCCTGCAGACAATTCACTTTGATTTATTGCGCTATCTCTAATAGCACCCGAGATATCACCAGATATATATCGGATTTTTCCCTGACCCTGACAGTCCGGCCCCATGAGACGGTGATTTTCTCGGCCCCTGGTGGTCCGAGGTAGATCCCGCTGCACAGATTCATGCGCCAGGGCCTCCTACAGACAATGCAATTTGATTTATTGCGCTTTCTGTAATAGCACCAGAGATATCACCATATATATATTGGATTTACCCCTGACCCTGAGTGTCCGGCCCCATGTGACGGTGGTTTTCTCGGCCCCTGGTGGTCCGAGGTCGTTCCCGCTGCACAGATTCATGCGCTAGGGCCTCCTGCAGACAATGTATTTTGATTTATTGCGCTATCTCTAATAGCAGCCGAGATATCACCAGATATATATTCGATTTTTCCCTGACCCTGACAGTCCGGCCCCATGGGACGGTGATTTTCTCGGCCCCAGGTGGTCCGAGGTTGTTCCCGCTGCACACAATCATGAGACAGGACCTCTTACAGACAATGCACTTTGATTTATTGCGCTATCTGTAATAGCACCCGGGATATCACCAGATTTATATTGGATTTTTCCCTGACCCTGACAGTCCGGCCCCATGAGACGGTAGTTTTCTCGGCCCCTGGTGGTCCGAGGTCGATCCCACTGCACAGACTCATGCGCCAGGGCCTCCTACAGACAATGCACTTTGATTTATTGCGCTATCTGTAATAGCACCCGAGATATCACTAGATATATATTGGATTTTCCCCTGACCCTGAGTGTCCGGCCCCATGAGACTGTAGTTTTCTCGGCCCCTGGTGGTCCGAGGTCGTTCCCACTGCACAGATCCATGCGCCAGGGCCTCCTGCAGACAATGCACTTTGATTTATTGCGCTATCTGTGATAGCGCCCGAGATATCACCAGATTTATATTGGATTTTTCCCTGACCCTGAGTCTCCGACCCCATGAGACGGTGGTTTTCTCGGCCCCTGGTGGTCCGAGGTCGATCCCGCTGCACTGATTCATGCGCCTGGGCCTCCTACAGACAATGCACTTTGATTTATTGCGCTCTCTGTAATAGCACCCGAGATATCACCAGTTATATATTGGATTTTTCCCTGACCCTGAGTGCCCGGCCCCATGTTTCGGTGGTTTTCTCGACCCCTGGTGGTCCGAGGTCGTTCCCGCTGCACAGATTCATGCGCCAGGGCCTCCTGCAGACAATGCACTTTGATTTATTGCGCTATCTATAATAGCACCCGAGATATCACCGGATAGATATTGGATTTTTCCCTGACCCTGACAGTCCTGCCCCATGAGACGGTGATTTTCTCGGCCCCTGGTGGTCCGAGGTCGATCCCGCTGAACAGATTCTTGCGCCAAGGCTTCCTGCAGACAATTCACTTTGGTTTATTGCGCTATCTGTAATAGCACCCGAGATATCACCAGATATATGCTGGATTTTTACATGAACTTGGGTGACGGATTCCGAATATCTGTAATTTTCTCGGCCCCTGGTGGTCCGAGGTCGATCCCGCTGCACAGATTCATTCGCCAGGGCCTCCTACAGACAATGCACTTTGATTTATTGTTCTATCTATAATAGCACCCGAGATATCACCAGATAGATATTGGATTTTTCCCTGACCCTGAGTGTCCGGCCCCATGTGTCGGTGGTTTTCTCGGCCCCTGTTGGTCGGAGGTCGATCCCGCTGCAAAGATTCATGCGCCAGGGCCTCCTACAGACAATGCACTTTGATTTATTGCGCTATCTCTAATAGCACCCGAGATATCACCAGATATATGCTGGATTTTTACATGACCTTGGGTGACGGATTCCGAATATCTGTAATTTTCTCGGCGCCTGGTGGTCCGAGGTCGTTCCTGCTGCACAGATTCATTCGCCAGTGCCTACTACAGACAATGCACCTTGGTTTATTGCGCCGTCTCTAATAGCACCAGAGATATCACCAGATATATATTGGATTTTTCCCTGACCCTGACAGTTCGGCCCCATGAGACGGTAGTTCTCTCGGACCCTGTTGGTCCTAGGTCGTTCCCGCTGCAAAGATTTATGCGCCAGGGCCTCCTACAGACAATGCACTTTGATTTATTGCGCTATCTCTAATAGCACCCGAGATATCACCAGATATATGCTGGATTTTTACATGACCTTGGGTGACGGATTCCGAATATCTGTAATTTTCTCGGCGCCTGGTGGTCCGAGGTCGTTCCTGCTGCACAGATTCATTCGCCAGTGCCTACTACAGACAATGCACCTTGGTTTATTGCGCCGTCTCTAATAGCACCAGAGATATCACCAGATATATATTGGATTTTTCCCTGACCCTGAGTGTCCGGCCCCATGAGACGGTAGTTTTCACGGCCCCTGGTGGTCCGAGGTCGATCCCGCTGCACAGATTCATGCGCCAGGGCGTCCTGCAGACAATGCACTTTGGTTTATTGCGCTCTCTCTAATAGCACCGGAGATATCACCCGATATATATTGTATTTTGCCCTGACCCTGACAGTTCGGACCCATGAGACGGTAGTTCTCTCGGACCCTGTTGGTCCTAGGTCGTTCCCGCTGCACAGATTCATGCGCCAGGGCCTCCTACAGACAATGCACTTTGATTTATTGCGCTATCTGTAACAGGACCCGAGATATCACCAGATATATATTGGATTTTTCCCTGACCCTGAGTGTCCGACTCCATGAGACGGTGGTTTTCTCGGACCCTGGTGGTCCGAGGTCGATCCCGCTGAACAGATTCATACGCCAGGGCTTCCCGCAGACAATGCACTTTGATTTATTGCGTTATCTCTAATAGCACCCGAGATATCACCAGATATATATTGAATTTTTCTCCGACCCTGAGTGTCCGTCGCCATGTATCGGTGGTTATCTCGGCCCCTGGTGGTCCGAGGTCGATCCCACTGCACAGACTCATGCGCCAGGGCCTCCTACAGACAATGCACTTTGATTTATTGCGCTATCTGTAATAGCACCCGAGATATCACTAGATATATATTGGATTTTCCCCTGACACTGAGTGTCAGACCCCATGAGACGGTGGTTTTCTCGACCCCTGGTGGTCCGAGGTCGATCCCGCTGCACAGATTCATGCGCCAGGGCCCCCAGCATATAATTCACTTTGATTTATTGCGCTATCTCTAATAGCACCCGAGATATCACCAGATATATATTGGACTTTTCCCTGACCCTGAGTGTCCGGCCCCATGAGACGGTAGTTTTCTCGGACCCTGGTGGTCCGAGGTCGTTCCCGCTGGACAGATTCATGCGCCAGGGCCTCCTACAGACAATGCCCTTTGGTCAATTGCGCTATCTCTAATAGCACCTGAGATATCACCACATATATATTGGATTTTCCCCTGACCCTGAGTGTCCGACCCCATGAGACGGTGGTTTTCTCGGCCCCTGGTGGTCCGAGGTCGTTCCCGCTGGACAGATTCATGCGCCAGGGCCTCCTACAGACAATGCCCTTTGGTCTTTGCGCTATCTCTAATAGCACCCGAGATATCACCACATATATATTGGATTTTCCCCTGACCCTGAGTGTCCGACCCCATGAGACGGTGGTTTTCTCGGCCCCTGGTGGTCCGAGGTCGTTCCCGCTTCTCACATTCATGCGCCAGGGCCTCCTGCAGACAATGCACTTTGATTTATTGCGCTATCTATAATAGCACCCGAGATATCACCGGATAGATATTGGATTTTTCCTTGACCCTGACAGTCCTGCCCCATGAGACGGTGATTTTCTCGGCCCCTGGTGGTGCGAGGTCGATCCCGCTGAACAGATTCTTGCGCCAAGGCTTCCTGCAGACTATTCACTTTGGTTTATTGCGCTATCTGTAATAGCACCCGAGATATCACCAGATATATGCTGGATTTTTACATGAACTTGGGTGACGGATTCCGAATATCTGTAATTTTCTCGGCCCCTGGTGGTCCGAGGTCGATCCCGCTGCAAAGATTCATGCGCCAGGGCCTCCTACAGACAATGCACTTTGATTTATTGCGCTATCTCTAATAGCACCCGAGATATCACCAGATATATGCTGGATTTTTACATGACCTTGGGTGACGGATTCCGAATATCTGTAATTTTCTCGGCGCCTGGTGGTCCGAGGTCGTTCCTGCTGCACAGATTCATTCGCCAGTGCCTACTACAGACAATGCACCTTGGTTTATTGCGCCGTCTCTAATAGCACCAGAGATATCACCAGATATATATTGGATTTTTCCCTGACCCTGAGTGTCCGGCCCCATGAGGCGGTAGTTTTCACGGCCCCTGGTGGTCCGAGGTGGATCCCGCTGCACAGATTCATGCGCCAGGGCGTCCTGCAGACAATGCACTTTGGTTTATTGCAGTCTCTCTAATAGCACCGGAGATATCACCCGATATATATTGTATTTTTCCCTGACCCTGACAGTTCGGCCCCATGAGACGGTAGTTCTCTCGGACCCTGTTGGTCCTAGGTCGTTCCCGCTGCACAGATTCATGCGCCAGGGCCTCCTACAGACAATGCCCTTTGGTCTTTGCGCTATCTCTAATAGCACCCGAGATATCACCACATATATATTGGATTTTCCCCTGACCCTGAGTGTCCGACCCCATGAGACGGTGGTTTTCTCGGCCCCTGGTGGTCCGAGGTCGTTCCCGCTTCTCACATTCATGCGCCAGGGCCTCCTGCAGACAATGCACTTTGATTTATTTCGTTATCTCTAATAGCACCCGAGATATCACCAGATATATATTGGATTTTTCCTTGACCCTGACAGTCCGCCGCCATGTGTCGATGGTTTTCTCGGTCCCTCGTGGTCCGAGGTCGATCCCGCTGCACAGATTCATTCGCCAGGGCCTCCTACAGACAATGCACTTTGATTTATTGTTCTATCTATAATAGCACCCGAGATATCACCAGATAGATATTGGATTTTTCCCTGACCCTGAGTGTCCGGCCCCATGTGTTGATGATTTTCTCGGTCCCTCGTGGTCCGAGGTCGATCCCGCTACCAAAGATTCATGCGCCAGGGCCTCCTACAGACAATGCACTTTGGTTTATTGCGCTACCTCTAATAGCACCCGAGATATCACCAGAGATATATTGAATTTTTCCCCGACCCTGAGTGTCCGGCCCCATGTGTCGGTGGTTTTCTCGGCCCCTGTTGGTCGGAGGTCTATCCCGCTGCAAAGATTCATGCGCCAGGGCCTCCTACAGACAATGCACTTTGATTTATTGCGCTATCTCTAATAGCACCCGAGATATCACCAGATATATGCTGGATTTTTACATGACCTTGGGTGACGGATTCCGAATATCTGTAATTTTCTCGGCGCCTGGTGGTCCGAGGTCGTTCCTGCTGCACAGATTCATTCGCCAGTGCCTACTACAGACAATGCACCTTGGTTTATTGCGCCGTCTCTAATAGCACCAGAGATATCACCAGATATATATTGGATTTTTCCCTGACCCTGAGTGTCCGGCCCCACGAGACGGTAGTTTTCACGGCCCCTGGTGGTCCGAGGTCGATCCCGCTGCACAGATTCATGCGCCAGGGCGTCCTGCAGACAATGCACTTTGGTTTATTGCGCTCTCTCTAATAGCACCGGAGATATCACCCGATATATATTGTATTTTTCCCTGACCCTGACAGTTCGGCCCCATGAGACGGTAGTTCTCTCGGACCCTGTTGGTCCTAGGTCGTTCCCGCTGCACAGATTCATGCGCCAGGGCCTCCTACAGACAATGCACTTTGATTTATTGCGCTGTCTGTAATAGGACCCGAGATATCACCAGATATATATTGGATTTTTCCCTGACCCTGAGTGTCCGACTCCATGAGACGGTGGTTTTCTCGGCCCCTGGTGGCCCGAGGTCGTTCCCACTGCACAGATCCATGCGCCAGGGCCTCCTGCAGACAATGCACTTTGATTTATTGCGCTATCTGTGATAGCGCCCGAGATATCACCAGATTTATATTGGATTTTTCCCTGACCCTGAGTCTCCGACCCCATGAGACGGTGGTTTTCTCGGCCCCTGGTGGTCCGAGGTCGATCCCGCTACACTGATTAATGCGCCTGGGCCTCCTACAGACAATGCACTTTGATTTATTGCGCTATCTGTAATAGCACCCGAGATATCACCAGTTATATATTGGATTTTTCCCTGACCCTGAGTGCCCGGCCCCATGTTTCGGTGGTTTTCTCGACCCCTGGTGGTCCGAGGTCGTTCCCGCTGCACAGATTCATGCGCCAGGGCCTCCTGCAGACAATGCACTTTGATTTATTGCGCTATCTATAATAGCACCCGAGATATCACCGGATAGATATTGGATTTTTCCCTGACCCTGACAGTCCTGCCCCATGAGACGGTGATTTTCTCGGCCCCTGGTGTTCCGAGGTCGATCCCGCTGAACAGATTCTTGCGCCAAGGCTTCCTGCAGACAATTCACTTTGGTTTATTGCGCTATCTGTAATAGCACCCGAGATATCACCAGATATATGCTGGATTTTTACATGAACTTGGGTGACGGATTCCGAATATCTGTAATTTTCTCGGCCCCTGGTGGTCCGAGGTCGATCCCGCTGCACAGATTCATTCGCCAGGGCCTCCTACAGACAATGGACTTTGATTTATTGTTCTATCTATAATAGCACCCGAGATATCACCAGATAGATATTGGATTTTTCCCTGACCCTGAGTGTCCGGCCCCATGTGTTGATGATTTTCTCGGTCCCTCGTGGTCCGAGGTCGATCCCGCTACCAAAGATTCATGCGCCAGGGCCTCCTACAGACAATGCACTTTGGTTTATTGCGCTATCTCTAATAGCACCCGAGATATCACCAGAGATATATTGAATTTTTCCCCGACCCTGAGTGTCCGGCCCCATGTGTCGGTGGTTTTCTCGGCCCCTGTTGGTCGGAGGTCGATCCCGCTGCAAACATTCATGCGCCAGGGCCTCCTACAGACAATGCACTTTGATTTATTGCGCTATCTCTAATAGCACCCGAGATATCACCAGATATATGCTGGATTTTTACATGACCTTGGGTGACGGATTCCGAATATCTGTAATTTTCTCGGCGCCTGGTGGTCCGAGGTCGTTCCTGCTGCACAGATTCATTCGCCAGTGCCTACTACAGACAATGCACCTTGGTTTATTGCGCCGTCTCTAATAGCAGCAGAGATATCACCAGATATATATTGGATGTTTCCCTGACCCTGAGTGTCCGGCCCCATGAGACGGTAGTTTTCACGGCCCCTGGTGGTCCGAGGTGGATCCCGCTGCACAGATTCATGCGCCAGGGCGTCCTGCAGACAATGCACTTTGGTTTATTGCGCTCTCTCTAATAGCACCGGAGATATCACCCGATATATATTGTATTTTTCCCTGACCCTGACAGTTCGGCCCCATGAGACGGTAGTTCTCTCGGACCCTGTTGGTCCTAGGTCGTTCCCGCTGCACAGATTCATGCGCCAGGGCCTCCTACAGACAATGCACTTTGATTTATTGCGCTATCTGTAATAGGACCCGAGATATCACCAGATATATATTGGATTTTTTCCTGACCCTGAGTGTCCGACTCCATGAGACGGTGGTTTTCTCGGACCCTGGTGGTCCGAGGTCGATCCCGCTGAACAGATTCATACGCCAGGGCTTCCTGCAGACAATGCACTTTGATTTATTGCGTTATCTCTAATAGCACCCGAGATATCACCAGATATATATTGAATTTTTCCCCGACCCTGAGTGTCCGTCGCCATGTATCGGTGGTTATCTCGGCCCCTGGTGGTCCGAGGTCGATCCCACTGCACAGACTCATGCGCCAGGGCCTCCTACAGACAATGCACTTTGATTTATTGCGCTATCTGTAATAGCACCCGAGATATCACTAGATATATATTGGATTTTCCCCTGACCCTGAGTGTCCGGCCCCATGAGACTGTAGTTTTCTCGGCCCCTGGTGGTCCGAGGTCGTTCCCACTGCACAGATCCATGCGCCTGGGCCTCCTGCAGACAATGCACTTTGATTTATTGCGCTATCTGTGATAGCGCCCGAGATATCACCAGATTTATATTGGATTTTTCCCTGACCCTGAGTCTCCGACCCCATGAGACGGTGGTTTTCTCGGCCCCTGGTGGTCCGAGGTCGATCCCGCTACACTGATTAATGCGCCTGGGCCTCCTACAGACAATGCACTTTGATTTATTGCGCTATCTGTAATAGCACCCGAGATATCACCAGTTATATATTGGATTTTTCCCTGACCCTGAGTGCCCGGCCCCATGTTTCGGTGGTTTTCTCGACCCCTGGTGGTCCGAGGTCGTTCCCGCTGCACAGATTCATGCGCCAGGGCCTCCTGCAGACAATGCACTTTGATTTATTGCGCTATCTATAATAGCACCCGAGATATCACCGGATAGATATTGGATTTTTCCCTGACCCTGACAGTCCTGCCCCATGAGACGGCGATTTTCTCGGCCCCTGGTGGTCCGAGGTCGATCCCGCTGAACAGATTCTTGCGCCAAGGCTTCCTGCAGACAATTCACTTTGGTTTATTGCGCTATCTGTAATAGCACCCGAGATATCACCAGATAGATATTGGATTTTTCCCTGACCCTGAGTGTCCGGCCCCATGTGTTGATGATTTTCTCGGTCCCTCGTGGTCCGAGGTCGATCCCGCTACCAAAGATTCATGCGCCAGGGCCTCCTATAGACAATGCACTTTGGTTTATTGCGCTATCTCTAATAGCACCCGAGATAACACCAGAGATATATTGAATTTTTCCCCGACCCTGAGTGTCCGGCCCCATGTGTCGGTGGTTTTCTCGGCCCCTGTTGGTCGGAGGTCGATCCCGCTGCAAAGATTCATGCGCCAGGGCCTCCTACAGACAATGCACTTTGATTTATTGCGCTGTCTCTAATAGCACCCGAGATATCACCAGATATATGCTGGATTTTTACATGACCTTGGGTGACGGATTCCGAATATCTGTAATTTTCTCGGCGCCTGGTGGTCCGAGGTCGTTCCTGCTGCACAGATTCATTCGCCAGTACCTACTACAGACAATGCACCTTGGTTTATTGCGCCGTCTCTAATAGCACCAGAGATATCACCAGATATATATTGGATTTTTCCCTGACCCTGAGTGTCCGGCCCCATGAGACGGTAGTTCTCTCGGACCCTGTTGGTCCTAGGTCGTTCCCGCTGCACAGATTCATGCGCCAGGGCCTCCTACAGACAATGCACTTTGATTTATTGCGCTATCTGTAATAGGACCCGAGATATCACCAGATATATATTGGATTTTTCCCTGACCCTGAGTGTCCGACTCCATGAGACGGTGGTTTTCTCGGACCCTGGTGGTCCGAGGTCGATCCCGCTGAACAGATTCATGCGCCAGGGCCTCCTGCAGACAATGCACTTTGATTTATTGCGCTATCTATAATAGCACCCGAGATATCACCGGATAGATATTGGATTTTTCCCTGACCCTGATTCTCCGACCCCATGAGACGGTGGTTTTCTCGGCCCCTGGTGGTCCGAGGTCGATCCCGCTACACTGATTAATGCGCCTGGGCCTCCTACAGACAATGCACTTTGATTTATTGCGCTATCTGTAATAGCACCCGAGATATCACCAGTTATATATTGGATTTTTCCCTGACCCTGAGTGCCCGGCCCCATGTTTCGGTGGTTTTCTCGACCCCTGGTGGTCCGAGGTCGTTCCCGCTGCACAGATTCATGCGCCAGGGCCTCCTGCAGACAATGCACTTTGATTTATTGCGCTATCTATAATAGCACCCGAGATATCACCGGATAGATATTGGATTTTTCCCTGACCCTGACAGTCCTGCCCCATGAGACGGCGATTTTCTCGGCCCCTGGTGGTCCGAGGTCGATCCCGCTGAACAGATTCTTGCGCCAAGGCTTCCTGCAGACAATTCACTTTGGTTTATTGCGCTATCTGTAATAGCACCCGAGATATCACCAGATATATGCTGGATTTTTACATGAACTTGGGTGACGGATTCCGAATATCTGTAATTTTCTCGGCCCCTGGTGGTCCGAGGTCGATCCCGCTGCACAGATTCATTCACCAGGGCCTCCTACAGACAATGCACTTTGATTTATTGTTCTATCTATAATAGCACCCGAGATATCACCAGATAGATATTGGATTTTTCCCTGACCCTGAGTGTCCGGCCCCATGTGTTGATGATTTTCTCGGTCCCTCGTGGTCCGAGGTCGATCCCGCTACCAAAGATTCATGCGCCAGGGCCTCCTATAGACAATGCACTTTGGTTTATTGCGCTATCTCTAATAGCACCCGAGATAACACCAGAGATATATTGAATTTTTCCCCGACCCTGAGTGTCCGGCCCCATGTGTCGGTGGTTTTCTCGGCCCCTGTTGGTCGGAGGTCGATCCCGCTGCAAAGATTCATGCGCCAGGGCCTCCTACAGACAATG
Source organism: Nomia melanderi (assembly GCF_051020985.1). Lineage (NCBI taxonomy): Eukaryota > Metazoa > Arthropoda > Insecta > Hymenoptera > Halictidae > Nomia > Nomia melanderi. The sequence continues at coordinate 713,801 of NW_027475142.1, forward strand.
CACTTTGATTTATTGCGCTGTCTCTAATAGCACCCGAGATATCACCAGATATATGCTGGATTTTTACATGACCTTGGGTGACGGATTCCGAATATCTGTAATTTTCTCGGCGCCTGGTGGTCCGAGGTCGTTCCTGCTGCACAGATTCATTCGCCAGTACCTACTACAGACAATGCACCTTGGTTTATTGCGCCGTCTCTAATAGCACCAGAGATATCACCAGATATATATTGGATTTTTCCCTGACCCTGAGTGTCCGGCCCCATGAGACGGTAGTTCTCTCGGACCCTGTTGGTCCTAGGTCGTTCCCGCTGCACAGATTCATGCGCCAGGGCCTCCTACAGACAATGCACTTTGATTTATTGCGCTATCTGTAATAGGACCCGAGATATCACCAGATATATATTGGATTTTTCCCTGACCCTGAGTGTCCGACTCCATGAGACGGTGGTTTTCTCGGACCCTGGTGGTCCGAGGTCGATCCCGCTGAACAGATTCATGCGCCAGGGCTTCCTGCAGACAATGCACTTTGATTTATTGCGTTATCTCTAATAGCACCCGAGATATCACCAGATATATGTTGAATTTTTCCCCGACCCTGAGTGTCCGTCGCCATGTATCGGTGGTTATCTCGGCCCCTGGTGGTCCGAGGTCGATCCCACTGCACAGACTCATGCGCCAGGGCCTCCTACAGACAATGCACTTTGATTTATTGCGTTATGTGTAATAGCACCCGAGATATCACTAGATATATATTGGATTTTCCCCTGACCCTGAGTGTCCGGCCCCATGAGACTGTAGTTATCTCGGCCCCTGGTGGTCCGAGGTCGTTCCCACTGCACAGATCCATGCGCCAGGGCCTCCTGCAGACAATGCACTTTGATTTATTGCGCTATCTGTGATAGCGCCCGAGATATCACCAGATTTATATTGGATTTTTCCCTGACCCTGAGTCTCCGACCCCATGAGACGGTGGTTTTCTCGGCCCCTGGTGGTCCGAGGTCGATCCCGCTACACTGATTAATGCGCCTGGGCCTCCTACAGACAATGCACTTTGATTTATTGCGCTATCTGTAATAGCACCCGAGATATCACCAGTTATATATTGGATTTTTCCCTGACCCTGAGTGCCCGGCCCCATGTTTCGGTGGTTTTCTCGACCCCTGGTGGTCCGAGGTCGTTCCCGCTGCACAGATTCATGCGCCAGGGCCTCCTGCAGACAATGCACTTTGATTTATTGCGCTATCTATAATAGCACCCGAGATATCACCGGATAGATATTGGATTTTTCCCTGACCCTGACAGTCCTGCCCCATGAGACGGCGATTTTCTCGGCCCCTGGTGGTCCGAGGTCGATCCCGCTGAACAGATTCTTGCGCCAAGGCTTCCTGCAGACAATTCACTTTGGTTTATTGCGCTATCTGTAATAGCACCCGAGATATCACCAGATATATGCTGGATTTTTACATGAACTTGGGTGACGGATTCCGAATATCTGTAATTTTCTCGGCCCCTGGTGGTCCGAGGTCGATCCCGCTGCACAGATTCATTCACCAGGGCCTCCTACAGACAATGCACTTTGATTTATTGTTCTATCTATAATAGCACCCGAGATATCACCAGATAGATATTGGATTTTTCCCTGACCCTGAGTGTCCGGCCCCATGTGTTGATGATTTTCTCGGTCCCTCGTGGTCCGAGGTCGATCCCGCTACCAAAGATTCATGCGCCAGGGCCTCCTATAGACAATGCACTTTGGTTTATTGCGCTATCTCTAATAGCACCCGAGATAACACCAGAGATATATTGAATTTTTCCCCGACCCTGAGTGTCCGGCCCCATGTGTCGGTGGTTTTCTCGGCCCCTGTTGGTCGGAGGTCGATCCCGCTGCAAAGATTCATGCGCCAGGGCCTCCTACAGACAATGCACTTTGATTTATTGCGCTGTCTCTAATAGCACCCGAGATATCACCAGATATATGCTGGATTTTTACATGACCTTGGGTGACGGATTCCGAATATCTGTAATTTTCTCGGCGCCTGGTGGTCCGAGGTCGTTCCTGCTGCACAGATTCATTCGCCAGTACCTACTACAGACAATGCACCTTGGTTTATTGCGCCGTCTCTAATAGCACCAGAGATATCACCAGATATATATTGGATTTTTCCCTGACCCTGAGTGTCCGGCCCCATGAGACGGTAGTTCTCTCGGACCCTGTTGGTCCTAGGTCGTTCCCGCTGCACAGATTCATGCGCCAGGGCCTCCTACAGACAATGCACTTTGATTTATTGCGCTATCTGTAATAGGACCCGAGATATCACCAGATATATATTGGATTTTTCCCTGACCCTGAGTGTCCGACTCCATGAGACGGTGGTTTTCTCGGACCCTGGTGGTCCGAGGTCGATCCCGCTGAACAGATTCATGCGCCAGGGCTTCCTGCAGACAATGCACTTTGATTTATTGCGTTATCTCTAATAGCACCCGAGATATCACCAGATATATATTGAATTTTTCCCCGACCCTGAGTGTCCGTCGCCATGTATCGGTGGTTATCTCGGCCCCTGGTGGTCCGAGGTCGATCCCACTGCACAGACTCATGCGCCAGGGCCTCCTACAGACAATGCACTTTGATTTATTGCGTTATGTGTAATAGCACCCGAGATATCACTAGATATATATTGGATTTTCCCCTGACCCTGAGTGTCCGGCCCCATGAGACTGTAGTTTTCTCGGCCCCTGGTGGTCCGAGGTCGTTCCCACTGCACAGATCCATGCGCCAGGGCCTCCTGCAGACAATGCACTTTGATTTATTGCGCTATCTGTGATAGCGCCCGAGATATCACCAGATTTATATTGGATTTTTCCCTGACCCTGAGTCTCCGACCCCATGAGACGGTGGTTTTCTCGGCCCCTGGTGGTCCGAGGTCGATCCCGCTACACTGATTAATGCGCCTGGGCCTCCTACAGACAATGCACTTTGATTTATTGCGCTATCTGTAATAGCACCCGAGATATCACCAGTTATATATTGGATTTTTCCCTGACCCTGAGTGCCCGGCCCCATGTTTCGGTGGTTTTCTCGACCCCTGGTGCTCCGAGGTCGTTCCCGCTGCACAGATTCATGCGCCAGGGCCTCCTGCAGACAATGCACTTTGATTTATTGCGCTATCTATAATAGCACCCGAGATATCACCGGATAGATATTGGATTTTTCCCTGACCCTGACAGTCCTGCCCCATGAGACGGCGATTTTCTCGGCCCCTGGTGGTCCGAGGTCGATCCCGCTGAACAGATTCTTGCGCCAAGGCTTCCTGCAGACAATTCACTTTGGTTTATTGCGCTATCTGTAATAGCACCCGAGATATCACCAGATATATAGTGGATTTTTACATGAACTTGGGTGACGGATTCCGAATATCTGTAATTTTCTCGGCCCCTGGTGGTCCGAGGTCGATCCCGCTGCACAGATTCATTCACCAGGGCCTCCTACAGACAATGCACTTTGATTTATTGTTCTATCTATAATAGCACCCGAGATATCACCAGATAGATATTGGATTTTTCCCTGACCCTGAGTGTCCGGCCCCATGTGTTGATGATTTTCTCGGTCCCTCGTGGTCCGAGGTCGATCCCGCTACCAAAGATTCATGCGCCAGGGCCTCCTATAGACAATGCACTTTGGTTTATTGCGCTATCTCTAATAGCACCCGAGATAACACCAGAGATATATTGAATTTTTCCCCGACCCTGAGTGTCCGGCCCCATGTGTCGGTGGTTTTGTCGGCCCCTGTTGGTCGGAGGTCGATCCCGCTGCAAAGATTCATGCGCCAGGGCCTCCTACAGACAATGCACTTTGATTTATTGCGCTGTCTCTAATAGCACCCGAGATATCACCAGATATATGCTGGATTTTTACATGACCTTGGGTGACGGATTCCGAATATCTGTAATTTTCTCGGCGCCTGGTGGTCCGAGGTCGTTCCTGCTGCACAGATTCATTCGCCAGTACCTACTACAGACAATGCACCTTGGTTTATTGCGCCGTCTCTAATAGCACCAGAGATATCACCAGATATATATTGGATTTTTCCCTGACCCTGAGTGTCCGGCCCCATGAGACGGTAGTTTTCACGGCCCCTGGTGGTCCGAGGTCGATCCCGCTGCACAGATTCATGCGCCAGGGCGTCCTGCAGACAATGCACTTTGGATTATTGCGCTCTCTCTAATAGCACCGGAGATATCACCCGATATATATTGTATTTTTCCCTGACCCTGACAGTTCGGCCCCATGAGACGGTAGTTCTCTCGGACCCTGTTGGTCCTAGGTCGCTCCCGCTGCACAGATCCATGCGCCAGGGCTTCCTGCAGACAATGCACTTTGATTTATTGCGTTATCTCTAATAGCACCCGAGATATCACCAGATATATATTGAATTTTTCCCCGACCCTGAGTGTCCGTCGCCATGTATCGGTGGTTATCTCGGCCCCTGGTGGTCCGAGGTCGATCCCACTGCACAGACTCATGCGCCAGGGCCTCCTACAGACAATGCACTTTGATTTATAGCGTTATGTGTAATAGCACCCGAGATATCACTAGATATATATTGGATTTTCCCCTGACCCTGAGTGTCCGGCCCCATGAGACTGTAGTTTTCTCGGCCCCTGGTGGTCCGAGGTCGTTCCCACTGCACAGATCCATGCGCCAGGGCCTCCTGCAGACAATGCACTTTGATTTATTGCGCTATCTGTGATAGCGCCCGAGATATCGCCAGATTTATATTGGATTTTTCCCTGACCCTGAGTCTCCGACCCCATGAGACGGTGGTTTTCTCGGCCCCTGGTGGTCCGAGGTCGTTCCCGCTGCACAGATTCATGAGCCAGGGCCTCCTGCAGACAATGGACTTTGATTTATTGCGCTATCTCTAATAGCACCCGAGATATCACCAGATATATATTGGATTTTCCCCTGACGCTGAGTGTCGGGCCCCATGAGACGGTGGTTTTCTCGGCCCCTGGTGGTCCGAGGTCGTTCCCGCTGCACAGGTTCATGCGCCAGGGTCTCCTACAGACAATGTACTTTGATTTATTGCGCTATCTGTAATAGCACCCGAGATATCACCAGATAAATATTGGATTTTTCCCTGACCCTGAGTGTCCGACCCCATGAGACGGAGGTTTTCTCGGCCCCTGGAGGTCCGAGGACGTTCCCGCTGCCCAGATTCATGCGCCAGTGCCTCCTGCAGATAATTCACTTTGGTTTACTGCGCTATCTCTAATAGCACCCGAGATATCACCAGATATATATTGGATTTTCCCCTGACCCTGACTGTCCGGCCCCATGAGACTGTGGTTTTCTCGTCCCCTGGTTGTCCGAGGTCGTTCCCACTGCACAGATTCATGTGCCAGGGCCACTTGCAGATAATTCACTTTGGTTTATTGCGCTATCTGTAATAGCTCCCGAGATATCACCAGATGTATATTGGATTTTTCCCCGACCCTGAGTGTCCGGCCCCATGAGACGGTGGTTTTCTCGGCCCTGGTGGTCCGAGGTCGTCCCTGCTGCACAGATTCATGCGCCAGGGCCTCCTACAGACAATGCACTCTGGTTTATTGCGCTATCTGTAATAGCACCCGAGATATCACCAGATATATGCTGGATTTTTACATGATCTTGGGTGACGGATTCCGAATATCTGTAATTTTCTCGGCCCCTGGTGGTCCGAGGTCGTTCCTGCTGCACAGATTCATTCGCCAGTGCCTCCTACAGACAATGCACTTTCATTTATTGCGCTATCTGTAATAGCACCCGAGATATCACCAGATATATATGGGATTTTTCCCTGACCCTGAGTGTCCGGCCCCATGAGATTGTGGTTTTCTCGGCCCCTGGTGGTCCGAGGTCGTTCCCGTTGCACAGATTCATGCGCCAGGGCCTCCTGCAGATAATTCACTTTGGTTTATTGCGCTATCTCTAATAGCACCCGAGATATCACCAGATATATATTGGATTTTCCCCAGACCTTGAGTGTCCGGCCCCATGAGACTGTGGTTTTCTCGGCCACTGGTGGTCCGAGGTCGTTCCCGCTGCACAGATTCATGCGCCAGGGCCTCCTACAGACAATGCACTTTGATTTATTTCGCTATCTGTAATAGCACCAGAGATATCACCAGATATATATTGGATTTTACCCTGACCCTGAGTGTCCGGCCCTATGAGACGGTGGTTGTCTCGGCCCCTGGAGGTCCGAGGACGTTCCCGCTGCCCAGATTCATGCGCCAGTGCCTCCTGCAGATAATTCACTTTGGTTTACTGCGCTATCTCTAATAGTACCCGAGATATCACCAGATACATATTGGATTTTTTCCTGACCCTGAGTGTCCGACCCCATGAGACTGTGGTTTTCTCTGCCGATGGCGGTCCGAGGTCGTTCCCGCTGCACGGATTCATGCACCAGGGCCTCCTACAGACAATGCACTTTGATTTATTGCGCTATCTCTAATAGCACCCGAGATATCACCAGATATATATTGGATTTTCCCCTGACCCTGACTGTCCGGCCCCATGAGACTGTGGTTTTCTCGTCCCCTGGTTGTCCGAGGTCGTTCCCACTGCACAGATTCATGTGCCAGGGCCACTTGCAGATAATTCACTTTGGTTTATTGCGCTATCTGTAATAGCTCCCGAGATATCACCAGATGTATATTGGATTTTCCCCAGACCTTGAGTGTCCGGACCCATGAGACTGTGGTTTTCTCGGCCACTGGTGGTCCGAGGTCGTTCCCGCTGCACGGATTCATGCACCAGGGCCTCCTACAGACAATGCACTTTGATTTATTGCGCTATCTGTAATAGCACCCGAGATATCACCAGATATATATTGGATTTTCCCCTGACCCTGACTGTCCGGCCCCTTGAGACTGTGGTTTTCTCGTCCCCTGGTTGTCCGAGGTCGTTCCCACTGCACAGATTCATGTGCCAGGGCCACTTGCAGATAATTCACTTTGGTTTATTGCGCTATCTGTAATAGCACCCGAGATATCACCAGATATATATTGGATTTTTGCCTGACCCTGAGTTCTCGGCCCCACGAGACTGTGGTTTTCTCGGCCCTGGTGGTCCGAGGTCGTCCCCGCTGCACAGATTCATGCGCCAGGGCCTCCTACAGACAATGCACTCTGGTTTATTGCGCTATCTGTAATAGCACCCGAGATATCACCAGATATATACTGGATTTTTACATGATCTTGGGTGACGGATTCCGAATATCTGTAATTTTCTCGGCCCCTGGTGGTCCGAGGTCGTTCCTGCTGCACAGATTCATTCGCCAGTGCCTCCTACAGACAATGCACTTTGATTTATTGCGCTATCTCTAATAGCACCCGAGATATGACCAGATATATATTGGATTTTTCCCTGACCCTGAGTGTCCGGCCCCATGAGATGGTGGTTTTCTCGGCCCCTGGTGATCCGACGTCGTTCCCGCTGCACAGATTCATGTGCCAGGGCCTCTTGCAGATAATTCACTTTGGTTTATTGCGCTATCTGTAATAGCACCCGAGATATCACCAGATATATATTGGATTTTTCCCTGACCATGTGAGTCCGGCCCCATGAGACGATGGTTTTATCGGCCCCTGGTGGTTCGAGGTCGATCCCGCTGCACAGATTCATGCGCCAGGGCCTCCTACAGGCAATGCACGTTGGTTTATTGCGCTATCTGTAATAGCACCCGAGATATCACCAGATATATATTGGATTTTTGCCTGACCCTGAGTTCTCGGCCCCACGAGAATGTGGTTTTCTCGGCCCCTGGTGGTCCGAGGTCGTTCCCGCTGCACAGATTCATGCGCCAGGGCCTCCTACAGACAATGCACTTTGATTTATTTCGCTATCTGTAATAGCACCAGAGATATCACCAGATATATATTGGATTTTACCCTGACCCTGAGTGTCCGGCCCTATGAGACGGTGGTTGTCTCGGCCCCTGGAGGTCCGAGGCCGTTCCCGCTGCCCAGATTCATGCGCCAGTGCCTCCTGCAGATAATTCACTTTGGTTTACTGCGCTATCTCTAATAGTACCCGAGATATCACCAGATACATATTGGATTTTTTCCTGACCCTGAGTGTCCGACCCCATGAGACTTTGGTTTTCTCTGCCGATGGCGGTCCGGGGTCGTTCCCGCTGCACGGATTCATGCACCACGGCCTCCTACAGACAATGCACTTTGATTTATTGCGCTATCTCTAATAGCACCCGAGATATCATCAGATACATCCTGGATTATTACATGACCTTGGGTGTCCGGCACCATGTGTCGATGGTTTTCTCGGCCCCTGGTGGTCCGAGGTCGTTCCCGCTGCACAGATTCATGCGCCAGGGCCCCCTGCAGATAATTCACTTTGGTTTAGTGCGCTATCTGTAAGAGCACCCGAGATATCACCAGATATATATTGGATTTACACCTGACCCTGAGTGTCCGGCCCCATGAGACGGTGATTGTCTCGGCCTCTGGTGGACCGATGTCGTCCCCGCTGCACAGATTCATGCGCAAGGGCCTCGTACAGACAATGGACTTTGATTTATTGCGCTATATGTAATAGCACCCGAGATATCACCAGATATATATTGGATTTTCCCCTGACCCTGACTGTCCGGCCCCATGAGACGGTGGTTTTCTCGGCCCCTGGTGGTCCGAGGTCGTTCCCTCTGCACAGATTCATGCGCTAGGGCCTCCTGCAGACAATGCACTTTGATTTATTGCGCTATCTCTAATAGCACCCGAGATATCACCAGATATATATTGGATTTTTCCCTGACCCTGACAGTCCGGCCCCATGTGTCGGTGGTTCTTTCGGCACCTGGTGGTCCGAGGTCGTTCCCGCTGCACGGATTCATGCACCAGGGCCTCCTACAGACAATGCACTTTGATTTATTGCGATATCTGTAATAGCACCCGAGATATCACCAGTTATATACTGGATTTTCCCCTGACCCTGAGCGTCCGGCCCCATGAGACTGTGGTTCTCTCGGCCCCTGGTGGTCCGAGGTCGTTGCCGCTGCACAGGTTCATGCGCCAGGGCCTCCTACAGACAATGCACTTTGGTTTATTGCGCTATCTCTAATAGCACCCGAGATATCACCAGATATATATTGGATTTTCCCCTGACCCTGAGTGTCCGGCCCCATGAGACTGTGGTTTTCTCGGCCCCTGGTGGTCCGAGGTCGTTCCCGTTGCACAGATTCATGCGCCAGGGCCTCCTGCAGATAATTCACTTTGGTTTATTGCGCTATCTCTAATAGCACCCGAGATATCACCAGATATATATTGGATTTTCCCCTGACCCAGACTGTCCGGCCCCATGAGACTGTGGTTTTCTCGGCCCCTGGTGGTCCGAGGTCGTTGCCGCTACACAGGTTCATGCGCCAGGGCCTCCTACAGACAATGCACTTTGATTTATTGCGCTATCTGTAATAGCACCCGAGATATCACCAGATATATATTGGATTTGACCCTGACCCTGAGTGTCCGGCCCCTTGAGACGGTCGTTGTTTCGGCCCCTGGAGGTCCGAGGACGTTCCCGCTGCACAGATGCATGCGCCAGTGCCTCCTGCAGATAATTCACTTTGGTTTATTGCGCTATCTCTAATAGCACCCGAGATATCACCAGATATATATTGGATGTTCCCCTGACCCTGAGTGTCCGGCCCCATGAGACGGTGGTTTTCTCGGCCCCTGGTGGTCCGAGGTCGTTCCCGCTGCACAGATTCATGCGCCAGGGCCTCCTGCAGATAATTCACTTTGGTTTATTGCGCTATCTGTAATAGCACCCGAGATATCACCAGATATATATTGGATTTGACCCTGACCCTGAGTGTCCGGCCCCTTGAGACGGTCGTTGTCTCGGCCCCTGGAGGTCCGAGGACGTTCCCGCTGCACAGATTCATGCGCCAGGGCCTCCCACAGACAATGCACTTTGATTTATTGCGCTATCTCTAATAGCACCCGAGATATCACCAGATATATATTGGATTTTTCACTGACCCTGAGCGTCCGGCCCGTTGAGACTGTGGTTTTTTCTGCCCCTGGTGGTCCGAGGTCGTTCCCGCTGCACAGATTCATGCGCTAGGGTCTCGTACAGACAATGCACTTTGATTTATTGCGCTATCTGTAATAGCACCCGAGATATCACCAGATATATATTGGATTTTCCCCTGACCCTGAGTGTCCGGCCCCATGAGACTGTGGTTTTCTCGGCCCCTGGTGGTCCGAGGTCGTTCCCGTGGCACAGATTCATGCTTGCAGGGCCTCCTGCAGATAATTCACTTTGGTTTATTGGGCTATCTCTAATAGCACCCGAGATATCACCAGATATATATTGGATTTTCCCCTGACCCTGAGTGCCCGGCCCCATGAGGCGGTGGTTGTCTCGGCCCCTGGAGGTCCGAGGACGTTCCCGCTGCACAGATTCATGCGCCAGGGCCTCATGCAGATAATTCACTTTGGTTTATTGCGCTATCTCTAATAGCACCCGAGATATTAACAGATATATACTGGATTTTCCCCTGACCCTGAGTGTCCGGCCCCATGAGACTGTGGTTTTCTCGGCCCCTGGTGGTCCGATGTCGTTCCCGCTGCACAGATTCATGCGCCAGGGCCTCCTACAAACAATGCACTTTGATTTATTGCGCTATCTGTAATAGCACCCGAGATATCACCAGATATATAATGGATTTTTCACTGACCCTGAGTGTCCGGCCCCATGAGACGGTCGTTTTCTCGGCCCCTGGTGGTCCGAGGTCGTTCCCGCTGCACAGATTCATACGCCAGGGCCTCCTACAGACAATGCACTTTGATTTATTGCGCTATCTGTAATAGCACCCGAGATATCACCAGTTATATACTGGATTTTCCCCTGACCCTGAGCGTCCGGCCCCATGAGACTGGTTCTCTCGGCCCCTGGTGGTCCGAGGTCGTTGCCGCTGCACAGGTTCATGCGCCAGGGCCTCCTACAGACAATGCACTTTGATTTATTGCGCTATCTGTAATAGCACCCGAGATATCACCAGATATATATTGGATTTGACCCTGACCCTGATTGTCCGGCCCCATGAGACGGTCGTTGTCTCGGCCCCTGGAGGTCCGAGGACGTTCCCGCTGCACAGATTCATGCGCCAGGGCCTCCTACAGACAATGCACTTTGATTTATTGCGCTATCTGTAATAGCACCCGAGATATCACCAGATATATATTGGATTTTACCCTGACCCTGAGTGTCCGGCCCCATGAGACGGTCGTTTTCTCGGCCCGTGGTGGTCCGAGGTCGTTCCCTCTGCACAGATTCATGCGCCAGGGCCTCCTGCAGATAATTCACTTTGGTTTATTGCGCTATCTCTAATAGCACCCGAGATATCACCAGATATATATTGGATTTTCCCCTGACCCTGAGTGTCCGGCCCCATGAGACGGTGGTTTTCTCGGCCCCTGGTGGTCCGAGGTCGTTCCCGTTGCACAGATTCATGCGCCAGGGCCTCCTGCAGATAATTCACTTTGGTTTATTGCGCTATCTCTAATAGCACCCGAGATATCACCAGATATATATTGGATTTTACCCTGACCCTGAGTGTCCGGCCCCATGAGACGGTCGTTTTCTCGGCCCGTGGTGGTCCGTGGTCGTTCATGCTGCACAGATTCATGCGCCAGGGCCTCCTGCAGATAATTCACTTTGGTTTATTGCGCTATCTCTAATAGCACCTGAGATATCACCAGTTATATACTGGATTTTCCCCTGACCCTGAGTGTCCGGCCCCATGGGACTGTGGTTTTCTCGGCCCCTGGTGGTCCGAGGTCGTTCCCGCTGCACAGATTCATGCGCCAGGGCCTCCTGCAGATAATTCACTTTGGTTTATTGCGCTATCTCTAATAGCACCCGAGATATCACCAGATATATATTGGATTTTACCCTGACCCTGAGTGTCCGGCCCCATGACACTGTGGTTTTATCGGCCCCTGGTGGTCCGATGTCGTTCCCGCTGCACAGATTCATGCGCCACTGCCCCCTGCAGATAATTTACTTTGATTTATTGCGCTATCTCTAATAGCACCCGAGATATCACCATATATATATAGTTTTTCTCCCTGACCCAGACTGTCCGGCCCCATGAGACTGTGATTTTCTCGGCCCCTGGTGGTCCGAGGTCGTTCCCGCTGCACAGATTCATGCGGCAGGGCCTCCTGCAGATAATTCACTTTGGTTTATTGGGCTATCTCTAATAGCACCCGAGATATCACCAGATATATATTGGATTTTCCCCTGACCCTGAGTGTCCGGCCCCATGAGACTGTGGTTTTCTCGGCCCCTGGACGTCCGAGGTCGTTCCCGCTGCACAGATTCATGCGCCAGGGCCTCCTACAGACAATGCACTTTGATTTATTGCGCTATCTGTAATAGCACCCGAGATATCACCAGATATATATTGGATTTTACCCTGACTCTGAGTGTCTGGCCCCATGAGACGGTCGTTGTCTCGGCCCCTGGAGGTCGGAGGACGTTCCCGCTGCACAGATTCATGCGCCAGGTCCTCCTACAGACAATGCACTTTGGTTTACGGCGCTAACTGTAATAGCACCCGAGATATCACCAGATATATATTGGATTTTACCCTGACCCTGAGTGTCCGGCCCCATGAGACGGTGGTTGTCTCGGCCCCTGGAGGTCCGAGGACGTTCCCGCTGCACAGATTCATGCGCCAGGGCCTCCTGCAGATAATTCACTTTGGTTTATTGCGCTATCTCTAATAGCACCTGAGATATCACCAGATATATACTGGATTTTCCCCTGACCGTGTGGGTCCGGCCCCATGAGACTGTGGTTTTCTCGGCCCCTGGTGGTCCGAGGTCGTTCCCGTTGCACAGATTCATGCGCCAGGGCCTCCTGCAGATAATTCACTTTGATTTATTGCGCTATCTGTAATAGCACCCGAGATATCACCAGATATATATTGGATTTTTCACTGACCCTAAGTGTCCGGCACCACGGGACGGTGGTATTCTCGCCCCCTGGTGGTCCGAGGTCGTTCCCGCTGGCCACATTTATGCGCCAGGGCATCCTACAGACAATGCACTTTGATTTATTGCGCTATATATATTAGCACCCGAGATATCACCAGATATATATTGGATTTTCCCCTGACCCTGTGTGTCCGGCCCCATGAGACGGTGGTTGTCTCGGCCCCTGGTGCTCCGACGTCGTTCCCGCCGCACTGATTCATGCGCCAGGGCCTCCTGCAGATAATTCACTTTGGTTTATTGCGCTGTCTCTAATAGCACCCGAGATATCACCAGATATATATTGGATTTTTCCCTGACCCTGAGTGTCCGGCCCCATGTGACGATGGTTTTCTCGGCCCCTGGTGGTGCGAGGTCATTCCCGCTGCACAGATGCATGCGCCAGGGCCTCCTGCAGATAATTCACTTTGGTTTATGGCGCTATCTCTAATAGCACCCGAGATATCACCAGATATATATTGGATTTTCCCCTGAATCCTGAGTGTCCGGCCCCGTGAGACGGTGGTTTTCTCGGCCCCTCGTGGTCCGAGGTCTTTCCCGCTGCCCAGATTCATGCGCCAGGGCCTCCTGCAGACAATGCACTTTGATTTATCGCGCTATCTCTAATAGCACCCGAGATATCACCAGATATATGCTGGATTTTTACATGACCTTGGGTGACGGATACCGAAAATCTGTAATTTTTTTGGCCCCTGGTGTTCCGACGTCGTTGCTGCTGCACAGATGCATGCGCCAGGGCCTCCTGCAGACAATGCACTTTGATTTATCGCGCTATCTCTAATAGCACCCGAGATATCACCAGATATATGCTGGATTTTTACATGACCTTGGGTGACGGATACCGAAAATCGGTCATTTTTTTGGCCCCTGGTGTTCCGACGTCGTTGCTGCTGCACAGATTTATGCGCCAGGGCTTCCAGCAGGCAATGCACATTGATTTATCGCGCTATCTGTAATAGACCCCGAGATATCACCAGATATATGCTGGATTTTTACATGACCATGTGTGACGGATACCGAAAATCTGTAATTTTTTTGGCCCCTGGTGTTCCGACGCCGTTGCTGCTGCACAGATGCATGTGCCAGGGCCTCCTGCAGACAATGCACTTTGATTTATCGCGCTATCTCTAATAGCACCCGAGATATCACCAGATATATGCTGGATTTTTAAATGACCTTGGGTGACGGATACCGAAAATCTGTAATTTTTTTGGCCCCTGGTGTTCCGACGCCGTTGCTGCTGCACAGATGCATGTGCCAGGGCCTCCTGCAGATAATTCACTTTGGTTTATTGCGCTATCTCTAAGAGCAGCCGAGATATCACCAGATATATATTGGATTTTTCCCTGACCCTGAGTGTCCGGACCCATGAGACTGTGGTTTTCTCGGCCCCTGGTGGTCCGAGGTCGTTCCCGCTGGCCATATTCATGCGCCAGGTTCTCCTACAGACCATGCACTTTGATTTATTGCGCTATCTGTAATTGCACCCGAGATATCACCAGATATATATTGGATTTTTCCCTGACCCTGAGTGTCCGGCCCCATGAGACGGTGGTTTTATCGGCCCGTGGTGGTCCGAGGTCGTTCCCTCTGCACAGATTCATGCGCCAGGGCCTCCTGCAGATAATTCACTTTGGTTTATTGCGCTATCTCCAATAGCACCCGAGATATCACCAGATATATATTGGATTTTCCCTTGACCCTGAGTGTCCGGCCCCATGAGACTGTGGTTTTCTCGGCCCCTGGTGATCCGAGGTCGTTCCCGCTGGCCAGATTCATGCGCCAGGGCCTCCTACAGACAATGCACTTTGATTTATTGCGCTATCTGTAATAGCACCCGAGATATCACCAGATATATATTGGATTTGACCCTGACCCTGAGAGACCGGCCCCATGAGACTGTGGTTTTCTCGGCCCCTGGTGGTCCGAGGTCGTTCCCGTTGCACAGATTCATGCGCCAGGGCCTCCTGCAGATAATTCACTTTGGTTTATTGAGCTATCTCTAATAGCACCCGAGATATCACCAGATATATATTGGATTTTCCCCTGACCCAGACTGTCCGGCCCCATGAGACTGTGGTTTTCTCGGCCCCTGGTGGTCCGAGGTCGCTGCCGCTGCACATGTTCATGCGCCAGTGCCTCCTACAGACAATGCACTTTGATTTATTGCGCTATCTGTAATAGCACCCGAGATATCACCAGATATATATTGGATTTGACCCTGACCCTGAGTGTCCGGCCCCATGAGACGGTCGTTGTCTCGGCCCCTGGAGGTCCGAGGACGTTCCCGCTGCACAGATTCATGCGCCAGGGCCTCCTACAGACAATGCACTTTGATTTATTGCGCTATCTGTAATAGCACCCGAGATATCACCAGATATATATTGGATTTTACCCTGACCCTGAGTGTCCGGCCCCATGAGACGGTCGTTTTCTCGGCCCGTGGTGGTCCGAGGTCGTTCCCTCTGCACAGATTCATGCGCCAGGGCCTCCTGCAGATAATTCACTTTGGTTTATTGCGCTATCTCTAATAGCACCCGAGATATCACCAGATATATATTGGATTTTCCCCTGACCCTGAGTGTCCGGCCCCATGAGACGGTGGTTTTCTCGGCCCCTGGTGGTCCGAGGTCGTTCCCGTTGCACAGATTCATGCGCCAGGGCCTCCTGCAGATAATTCACTTTGGTTTATTGCGCTATCTCTAATAGCACCCGAGATATCACCAGATATATATTGGATTTTACCCTGACCCTGAGTGTCCGGCCCCATGAGACGGTCGTTTTCTCGGCCCGTGGTGGTCCGTGGTCGTTCATGCTGCACAGATTCATGCGCCAGGGCCTCCTGCAGATAATTCACTTTGGTTTATTGCGCTATCTCTAATAGCACCTGAGATATCACCAGTTATATACTGGATTTTCCCCTGACCCTGAGTGTCCGGCCCCATGGGACTGTGGTTTTCTCGGCCCCTGGTGGTCCGAGGTCGTTCCCGCTGCACAGATTCATGCGCCAGGGCCTCCTGCAGATAATTCACTTTGGTTTATTGCGCTATCTCTAATAGCACCCGAGATATCACCAGATATATATTGGATTTTACCCTGACCCTGAGTGTCCGGCCCCATGACACTGTGGTTTTATCGGCCCCTGGTGGTCCGATGTCGTTCCCGCTGCACAGATTCATGCGCCACTGCCCCCTGCAGATAATTTACTTTGATTTATTGCGCTATCTCTAATAGCACCCGAGATATCACCATATATATATAGTTTTTCTCCCTGACCCAGACTGTCCGGCCCCATGAGACTGTGATTTTCTCGGCCCCTGGTGGTCCGAGGTCGTTCCCGCTGCACAGATTCATGCGGCAGGGCCTCCTGCAGATAATTCACTTTGGTTTATTGGGCTATCTCTAATAGCACCCGAGATATCACCAGATATATATTGGATTTTCCCCTGACCCTGAGTGTCCGGCCCCATGAGACTGTGGTTTTCTCGGCCCCTGGACGTCCGAGGTCGTTCCCGCTGCACAGATTCATGCGCCAGGGCCTCCTACAGACAATGCACTTTGATTTATTGCGCTATCTGTAATAGCACCCGAGATATCACCAGATATATATTGGATTTTACCCTGACTCTGAGTGTCTGGCCCCATGAGACGGTCGTTGTCTCGGCCCCTGGAGGTCGGAGGACGTTCCCGCTGCACAGATTCATGCGCCAGGGCCTCCTGCAGATAATTCACTTTGATTTATTGCGCTATCTGTAATAGCACCCGAGATATCACCAGATATATATTGGATTTTTCACTGACCCTAAGTGTCCGGCCCCACGGGACGGTGGTATTCTCGCCCCCTGGTGGTCCGAGGTCGTTCCCGCTGGCCACATTTATGCGCCAGGGCATCCTACAGACAATGCACTTTGATTTATTGCGCTATATATATTAGCACCCGAGATATCACCAGATATATATTGGATTTTCCCCTGACCCTGTGTGTCCGGCCCCATGAGACGGTGGTTGTCTCGGCCCCTGGTGCTCCGACGTCGTTCCCGCCGCACTGATTCATGCGCCAGGGCCTCCTGCAGATAATTCACTTTGGTTTATTGCGCTGTCTCTAATAGCACCCGAGATATCACCAGATATATATTGGATTTTTCCCTGACCCTGAGTGTCCGGCCCCATGTGACGATGGTTTTCTCGGCCCCTGGTGGTGCGAGGTCATTCCCGCTGCACAGATGCATGCGCCAGGGCCTCCTGCAGATAATTCACTTTGGTTTATGGCGCTATCTCTAATAGCACCCGAGATATCACCAGATATATATTGGATTTTCCCCTGAATCCTGAGTGTCCGGCCCCGTGAGACGGTGGTTTTCTCGGCCCCTCGTGGTCCGAGGTCTTTCCCGCTGCCCAGATTCATGCGCCAGGGCCTCCTGCAGACAATGCACTTTGATTTATCGCGCTATCTCTAATAGCACCCGAGATATCACCAGATATATGCTGGATTTTTACATGACCTTGGGTGACGGATACCGAAAATCTGTAATTTTTTTGGCCCCTGGTGTTCCGACGTCGTTGCTGCTGCACAGATGCATGCGCCAGGGCCTCCTGTAGACAATGCACTTTGATTTATCGCGCTATCTCTAATAGCACCCGAGATATCACCAGATATATGCTGGATTTTTACATGACCTTGGGTGACGGATACCGAAAATCGGTCATTTTTTTGGCCCCTGGTGTTCCGACGTCGTTGCTGCTGCACAGATTTATGCGCCAGGGCTTCCAGCAGGCAATGCACATTGATTTATCGCGCTATCTGTAATAGACCCCGAGATATCACCAGATATATGCTGGATTTTTACATGACCATGTGTGACGGATACCGAAAATCTGTAATTTTTTTGGCCCCTGGTGTTCCGACGCCGTTGCTGCTGCACAGATGCATGTGCCAGGGCCTCCTGCAGACAATGCACTTTGATTTATCGCGCTATCTCTAATAGCACCCGAGATATCACCAGATATATGCTGGATTTTTAAATGACCTTGGGTGACGGATACCGAAAATCTGTAATTTTTTTGGCCCCTGGTGTTCCGACGCCGTTGCTGCTGCACAGATGCATGTGCCAGGGCCTCCTGCAGATAATTCACTTTGGTTTATTGCGCTATCTCTAAGAGCAGCCGAGATATCACCAGATATATATTGGATTTTTCCCTGACCCTGAGTGTCCGGACCCATGAGACTGTGGTTTTCTCGGCCCCTGGTGGTCCGAGGTCGTTCCCGCTGGCCATATTCATGCGCCAGGTTCTCCTACAGACCATGCACTTTGATTTATTGCGCTATCTGTAATTGCACCCGAGATATCACCAGATATATATTGGATTTTTCCCTGACCCTGAGTGTCCGGCCCCATGAGACGGTGGTTTTATCGGCCCGTGGTGGTCCGAGGTCGTTCCCTCTGCACAGATTCATGCGCCAGGGCCTCCTGCAGATAATTCACTTTGGTTTATTGCGCTATCTCCAATAGCACCCGAGATATCACCAGATATATATTGGATTTTCCCTTGACCCTGAGTGTCCGGCCCCATGAGACTGTGGTTTTCTCGGCCCCTGGTGATCCGAGGTCGTTCCCGCTGGCCAGATTCATGCGCCAGGGCCTCCTACAGACAATGCACTTTGATTTATTGCGCTATCTGTAATAGCACCCGAGATATCACCAGATATATATTGGATTTGACCCTGACCCTGAGAGACCGGCCCCATGAGACTGTGGTTTTCTCGGCCCCTGGTGGTCCGAGGTCGTTCCCGTTGCACAGATTCATGCGCCAGGGCCTCCTGCAGATAATTCACTTTGGTTTATTGAGCTATCTCTAATAGCACCCGAGATATCACCAGATATATATTGGATTTTCCCCTGACCCAGACTGTCCGGCCCCATGAGACTGTGGTTTTCTCGGCCCCTGGTGGTCCGAGGTCGCTGCCGCTGCACATGTTCATGCGCCAGTGCCTCCTACAGACAATGCACTTTGATTTATTGCGCTATCTGTAATAGCACCCGAGATATCACCAGATATATATTGGATTTGACCCTGACCCTGAGTGTCCGGCCCCATGAGACGGTCGTTGTCTCGGCCCCTGGAGGTCCGAGGACGTTCCCGCTGCACAGATTCATGCGCCAGGGCCTCCTACAGACAATGCACTTTGATTTATTGCGCTATCTGTAATAGCACCCGAGATATCACCAGATATATATTGGATTTTACCCTGACCCTGAGTGTCCGGCCCCATGAGACTGTGGTTTTTTCGGCCCCTGGTGGTCCGAGGTCGTTCCCGCTGCACGGATTCATGCGCCAGGGCCTCCTACAGACAATGCACTTTGATTTATTGCGCTATCTGTAATAGCACCCGAGATATCACCAGATATATATTGGATTTTCCCCTGACCCTGAGTGACCGGACCCATGAGACTGTGGTTTTCTCGGCCCCTGGTGGTCCGAGGACGTTCCCGCTGCAGAGATTCATGCGCCAGTGCCTCCTGCAGATAATTCACTTTGGTTTACTGCGCTATCTCTAATAGTACCCAAGATATCACCAGATATATATTGGATTTTTCCCTGATCCTGTGTGTCCGACCCCATGAGACTGTGGTTTTCTCTCCCGATGGTGGTCCGAGGTCGTTGCTGCTGCACAGATGCATGCGCCAGGGCCTCCTGCAGACAATGCACTTTGATTTATCGCGCTATCTCTAATAGCACCCGAGATATCACCAGATATATGCTGGATTTTTACATGACCATGGGTGACGCGTACCGAAAATCTGTAAATTTTTTGGGCCCTGGTGTTCCGACGCCGTTGCTGCTGCACAGATGCATGCGCCAAGGCCTCCTGCAGACAATGCACTTCGATTTATCGCGCTATCTGTAATAGGACCCGAGATATCACCAGATATATGCTGGATTTTTACATGACCTTGGGTGACGGATACCGAAAATCTGTATTTTTTTTGGCCCCTGGTGTTCCGACGTCGTTGCTGCTGCACAGATTCGTGCGCCAGGGCTTCCTGCAGGCAATGCACTTTGATTTATCGCGCTATCTGCAATAGAACCCGAGATATCACCAGATATATATTGGATTTTCCCCTGACCCTGAGTGACCGGACCCATGAGACTGTGGTTTTCTCGGCCCCTGGTGGTCCGAGGACGTTCCCGCTGCAGAGATTCATGCGCCAGGGCCTCCCGCAGATAATTCAGTTTGGTTTATTGCGCTATCTCTAATAGCACCCGAGATATCACCAGATATACATCGGATTTTCCCCTGACCCTGAGTGTCCGTCCCCGTGAGACGGTGGTTTTCTCGGCCCCTGGTGGTCCGAGGTCTTTCCCGCTGCCCAGATTCATGCGCTAGGGCCTCCTACAGACAATACACTTTGATTTATTGCGCTATCTCTAATAGCACCAGAGATATCACCAGATATATATTGGATTTTCCCCTGACCCTGAGTGTCCGGCCCCATGAGACTGTGGTTTTCTCGGCCCCTGGTCGTCCGAGGTCGTTCCCGCTGCACAGATTCATGCGCCAGGGCCTCCTACAGACAATGCACTTTGATTTATTGCGCTATCTGTAATAGCACCCGAGATATCACCAGATATATATTGGATTTGACCCTGTCCCTGAGTGTCCGGCCACATGAGACGGTCGTTGTCTCGGCCCCTGGAGGTCCCAGGACGTTCCCGCTGCACAGATTCATGCGCCAGGGACTCCTGCAGATAATTCACTTTGGTTTATTGCGCTATCTCTAATAGCACCCGAGATATCACCAGATATATATTGGATTTTCCCCTGACCCAGACTGTCCGGACCCATGAGACTGTGGTTTTCTCGGCCCCTGGTGGACCGAGGTCGTTGCCGCTACACAGGTTCATGCGCCAGGGCCTCCTACAGACAATGCACTTTGATTTATTGCGCTATCTGTAATAGCACCCGAGATATCACCAGATATATATTGGATTTGACCCTGACCCTGAGAGTCCGGCCCCATGAGACTGTGGTTTTCTCGGCCCCTGGTGGTCCGAGGTCGTTCCCGCTGCACGGATTCATGCGCCAGGGCCTCCTACAGACAATGCACTTTGATTTATTGCGCTATCTGTAATAGCACCCGAGATATCACCAGATATATATTGGATTTTCCCCTGACCCTGAGTGACCGGACCCATGAGACTGTGGTTTTCTCGGCCCCTGGTGGTCCGAGGACGTTCCCGCTGCAGAGATTCATGCGCCAGTGCCTCCTGCAGATAATTCACTTTGGTTTACTGCGCTATCTCTAATAGTACCCAAGATATCACCAGATATATATTGGATTTTTCCCTGATCCTGTGTGTCCGACCCCATGAGACTGTGGTTTTCTCTCCCGATGGTGGTCCGAGGTCGTTGCTGCTGCACAGATGCATGCGCCAGGGCCTCCTGCAGACAATGCACTTTGATTTATCGCGCTATCTCTAATAGCACCCGAGATATCACCAGATATATGCTGGATTTTTACATGACCATGGGTGACGCGTACCGAAAATCTGTAAATTTTTTGGGCCCTGGTGTTCCGACGCCGTTGCTGCTGCACAGATGCATGCGCCAAGGCCTCCTGCAGACAATGCACTTCGATTTATCGCGCTATCTGTAATAGGACCCGAGATATCACCAGATATATGCTGGATTTTTACATGACCTTGGGTGACGGATACCGAAAATCTGTATTTTTTTTGGCCCCTGGTGTTCCGACGTCGTTGCTGCTGCACAGATTCGTGCGCCAGGGCTTCCTGCAGGCAATGCACTTTGATTTATCGCGCTATCTGCAATAGAACCCGAGATATCACCAGATATATATTGGATTTTCCCCTGACCCTGAGTGACCGGACCCATGAGACTGTGGTTTTCTCGGCCCCTGGTGGTCCGAGGACGTTCCCGCTGCAGAGATTCATGCGCCAGGGCCTCCCGCAGATAATTCAGTTTGGTTTATTGCGCTATCTCTAATAGCACCCGAGATATCACCAGATATACATCGGATTTTCCCCTGACCCTGAGTGTCCGTCCCCGTGAGACGGTGGTTTTCTCGGCCCCTGGTGGTCCGAGGTCTTTCCCGCTGCCCAGATTCATGCGCTAGGGCCTCCTACAGACAATACACTTTGATTTATTGCGCTATCTCTAATAGCACCAGAGATATCACCAGATATATATTGGATTTTCCCCTGACCCTGAGTGTCCGGCCCCATGAGACTGTGGTTTTCTCGGCCCCTGGTCGTCCGAGGTCGTTCCCGCTGCACAGATTCATGCGCCAGGGCCTCCTACAGACAATGCACTTTGATTTATTGCGCTATCTGTAATAGCACCCGAGATATCACCAGATATATATTGGATTTGACCCTGTCCCTGAGTGTCCGGCCACATGAGACGGTCGTTGTCTCGGCCCCTGGAGGTCCCAGGACGTTCCCGCTGCACAGATTCATGCGCCAGGGACTCCTGCAGATAATTCACTTTGGTTTATTGCGCTATCTCTAATAGCACCCGAGATATCACCAGATATATATTGGATTTTCCCCTGACCCAGACTGTCCGGACCCATGAGACTGTGGTTTTCTCGGCCCCTGGTGGACCGAGGTCGTTGCCGCTACACAGGTTCATGCGCCAGGGCCTCCTACAGACAATGCACTTTGATTTATTGCGCTATCTGTAATAGCACCCGAGATATCACCAGATATATATTGGATTTGACCCTGACCCTGAGAGTCCGGCCCCATGAGACTGTGGTTTTCTCGGCCCCTGGTGGTCCGAGGTCGTTCCCGTTGCACAGATTCATGCGCCAGGGCCTCCTGCAGATAATTCACTTTGGTTTATTGAGCTATCTCTAATAGCACCCGAGATATCACCAGATATATATTGGATTTTCCCCTGACCCAGACTGTCCGGCCCCATGAGACTGTGGTTTTCTCGGCCCCTGGTGGTCCGAGGTCGCTGCCGCTGCACATGTTCATGCGCCAGGGCCTCCTACAGACAATGCACTTTGATTTATTGCGCTATCTGTAATAGGACCCGAGATATCACCAGATATATGCTGGATTTTTACATGACCTTGGGTGACGGATACCGAAAATCTGTATTTTTTTTGGCCCCTGGTGTTCCGACGTCGTTGCTGCTGCACAGATTCGTGCGCCAGGGCTTCCTGCAGGCAATGCACTTTGATTTATCGCGCTATCTGCAATAGAACCCGAGATATCACCAGATATATATTGGATTTTCCCCTGACCCTGAGTGACCGGACCCATGAGACTGTGGTTTTCTCGGCCCCTGGTGGTCCGAGGACGTTCCCGCTGCAGAGATTCATGCGCCAGGGCCTCCCGCAGATAATTCAGTTTGGTTTATTGCGCTATCTCTAATAGCACCCGAGATATCACCAGATATACATCGGATTTTCCCCTGACCCTGAGTGTCCGTCCCCGTGAGACGGTGGTTTTCTCGGCCCCTGGTGGTCCGAGGTCTTTCCCGCTGCCCAGATTCATGCGCTAGGGCCTCCTACAGACAATACACTTTGATTTATTGCGCTATCTCTAATAGCACCAGAGATATCACCAGATATATATTGGATTTTCCCCTGACCCTGAGTGTCCGGCCCCATGAGACTGTGGTTTTCTCGGCCCCTGGTCGTCCGAGGTCGTTCCCGCTGCACAGATTCATGCGCCAGGGCCTCCTACAGACAATGCACTTTGATTTATTGCGCTATCTGTAATAGCACCCGAGATATCACCAGATATATATTGGATTTGACCCTGTCCCTGAGTGTCCGGCCACATGAGACGGTCGTTGTCTCGGCCCCTGGAGGTCCCAGGACGTTCCCGCTGCACAGATTCATGCGCCAGGGACTCCTGCAGATAATTCACTTTGGTTTATTGCGCTATCTCTAATAGCACCCGAGATATCACCAGATATATATTGGATTTTCCCCTGACCCAGACTGTCCGGACCCATGAGACTGTGGTTTTCTCGGCCCCTGGTGGACCGAGGTCGTTGCCGCTACACAGGTTCATGCGCCAGGGCCTCCTACAGACAATGCACTTTGATTTATTGCGCTATCTGTAATAGCACCCGAGATATCACCAGATATATATTGGATTTGACCCTGACCCTGAGAGTCCGGCCCCATGAGACTGTGGTTTTCTCGGCCCCTGGTGGTCCGAGGTCGTTCCCGTTGCACAGATTCATGCGCCAGGGCCTCCTGCAGATAATTCACTTTGGTTTATTGAGCTATCTCTAATAGCACCCGAGATATCACCAGATATATATTGGATTTTCCCCTGACCCAGACTGTCCGGCCCCATGAGACTGTGGTTTTCTCGGCCCCTGGTGGTCCGAGGTCGCTGCCGCTGCACATGTTCATGCGCCAGGGCCTCCTACAGACAATGCACTTTGATTTATTGCGCTATCTGTAATAGCACCCGAGATATCACCAGATATATATTGGATTTGACCCTGACCCTGAGTGTCCGGCCCCATGAGACGGTCGTTGTCTCGGCCCCTGGAGGTCCGAGGACGTTCCCGCTGCACAGATTCATGCGCCAGGGCCTCCTACAGACAATGCACTTTGATTTATTGCGCTATCTGTAATAGCACCCGAGATATCACCAGATATATATTGGATTTTACCCTGACCCTGAGTGTCCGGCCCCATGAGTCGGTGGTTGTCTCGGCCCCTGGAGGTCCTAGGACGTTCCCGCTGCACAGATTCATGCGCCAGGGCCTCCTGCAGATAATTCACTTTGGTTTATTGCGC
The DNA here is from genome assembly GCF_051020985.1 of Nomia melanderi. Classification (NCBI taxonomy): domain Eukaryota; kingdom Metazoa; phylum Arthropoda; class Insecta; order Hymenoptera; family Halictidae; genus Nomia; species Nomia melanderi. The sequence goes on from NW_027475142.1 coordinate 738,670, forward strand.
TATCTCTAATAGCACCCGAGATATCACCAGTTATATACTGGATTTTCCCCTGACCCTGAGTGTCCGGCCCCATGAGACGGTGGTTTTCTCGGCCCCTGGTGGTCCGAGGCCGTTCCTGCTGCACAGATTCATCCGGCAGGGCCTCCTACAGGCAATGCACTTTGATTTATTGCGCTATATGTAATAGCACCCGAGATATCACCAGATATATATTGGATTTTACCCTGACCCTGAGTGTCCGGCCCCATGAGGCGGTGGTTGTCTCGGCCCCTGGTGGTCCGAGGTCGTTCCCGCTGCACAGATTCATGCGCCAGGGCCTCCTGCAGATAATTCACTTTGGTTTATTGCGCTATCTCTAGTAGCACCCAAGATATCACCAGATATATATTGGATTTTTCCCTGACCCTGAGTGTCCGGCCCCATGAGACGGTGGTTTTATCGGCCCCTGGTGGTCCGAGGTCGTTCCCGCTGCACAGATTCATGCGCCAGGGCCTCCTGCAGATAATTCACTTTGGTTTATTGCGCTATCTCCAATAGCACCCGAGATATCACCAGATATATATTGGATTTTCCCCTGACCCTGAGTGTCCGGCCCCATGAGACTGTGGTTTTCTCGGCCCCTGGTGGTCCGAGGTCGTTCCCGCTGGCCAGATTCATGCGCCAGGGCCTCCTACAGACAATGCACTTTGATTTATTGCGCTATCTGTAATAGCACCCGAGATATCACCAGATATATATTGGATTTTACCCTGACCCTGAGTGTCCGGCCCCATGAGTCGGTGGTTGTCTCGGCCGCTGGAGGTCCTAGGACGTTCCCGCTGCACAGATTCATGCGCCAGGGCCTCCTGCAGATAATTCACTTTGGTTTATTGCGCTATCTCTAATAGCACCCGAGATATCACCAGTTATATACTGGATTTTCCCCTGACCCTGAGTGTCCGGCCCCATGAGACGGTGGTTTTCTCGGCCCCTGGTGGTCCGAGGCCGTTCCTGCTGCACAGATTCATCCGGCAGGGCCTCCTACAGGCAATGCACTTTGATTTATTGCGCTATATGTAATAGCACCCGAGATATCACCAGATATATATTGGATTTTACCCTGACCCTGAGTGTCCGGCCCCATGAGACGGTGGTTGTCTCGGCCCCTGGTGGTCCGAGGTCGTTCCCGCTGCACAGATTCATGCGCCAGGGCCTCCTGCAGATAATTCACTTTGGTTTAGTGCGCTATCTCTAGTAGCACCCAAGATATCACCAGATATATATTGGATTTTTCCCTGACCCTGAGTGTCCGGCCCCATGAGACGGTGGTTTTATCGGCCCCTGGTGGTCCGAGGTCGTTCCCGCTGCACAGATTCATGCGCCAGGGCCTCCTGCAGATAATTCACTTTGGTTTATTGCGCTATCTCTAATAGCACCCGAGATATCACCAGATATATATTGGATTTTTCCCTGAACCTGAGTGTCCGGCCCCATGAGACGGTGGTTTTCTCGGCCCCTGGTGGTCCGAGGTCGTTCCCGCTGCACAGATTCATGCGCCAGGGCCTCCTGCAGATAATTCACTTTGGTTTAGTGCGCTATCTCTAGTAGCACCCAAGATATCACCAGATATATATTGGATTTTTCCCTGACCCTGAGTGTCCGGCCCCATGAGACGGTGGTTTTATCGGCCCCTGGTGGTCCGAGGTCGTTCCCGCTGCACAGATTCATGCGCCAGGGCCTCCTGCAGATAATTCACTTTGGTTTATTGCGCTATCTCTAATAGCACCCGAGATATCACCAGATATATATTGGATTTTCCCCTGACCCAGACTGTCCGGACCCATGAGACAGTGGTTTTCTCGGCCCCTGGTGGTCCGATGTCGTTCCCGCTGCACAGATTCATGCGCCCGGGCCTCCTGCCGATAATTCACTTTGGGTTATTGCGCTATCTCTAATAGCACCCGAGATATCACCAGATATATATTGGATTTTTCCCTGAACCTGAGTGTCCGGCCCCATGAGACGGTGGTTTTCTCGGCCCCTGGTGGTCCATGGTCGTTCCCGCTGCACAGATGCATGCGCCAGGGCCTCCTGCAGATAATTCACTTTTGGTTTATTGCGCTATCTCTAATAGCACCCGAGATATCACCAGATATATATATTGGATTTTCCCCTGACCCTGAGTGTCCGGCCCCATGTGACGGTGGTTTTCTCGGCCCCGGGTGGTCCGAGGTCGTTCCCGCTGCCCAGATTCATGCGCCAGGGCCTCCTGCAGATAAATCACTTTGGTTTATTGCGCTATCCCTAAAAGCACCCGAGATATCACCAGATATGTATTGGATTTTTCCCTGACCCTGAGTGTCCGGCCCCATGAGATGGTGGTTTTCCCGGCCCCTGGTGGTCCGAGGTCGTTCCTGCTGCCCAGATGCATGCGCCAGGGCCTCATGCAGATAATTCACTTTTGGTTTATTGCGATATCTCTAATACTACCCGAGATATCACCAGATATATATTGGATTTTAACCTGACCCTGAGTGTCCGGCCCCATGAGACGGTGGTTTTCTCGGCCCCTGGTGGTCCGAGGTCGTTCCCGCTGGCCAGATTCATGCGCCAGGGCCTCCTACAGACAATGCACTTTGATTTATTGCGCTATCTGTAATAGCACCCGAGATATCACCAGATATATATTGGATTTTTCCCTGCCCCTGTGTGTCCGGCCCCATGAGTCGGTGCTTGTCTCGGCCCCTGGTGGTCCGAGGTCGTTCCCGCTGCACAGATTCATGCGCCTGGGCCTCCTGCAGATAATTCACTTTGGTTTATTGCGCTATCTCTAATAGCACCCGAGATATCACCAGATGTATACTGGATTTTCCCCTGACCCTGAGTGACCGGCCTCATGAGACTGTGGTTTTCTCGGCCCCTGGGGTTCCGAGGTGGTTCCCGCTGCCCAGATTCATGCGCCAGGGCCTCCTGCAGATAAATCACTTTGGTTTATTGCGGTATCCCTAAAAGCACCCGAGATATCACCAGATATGTATTGGATTTTTCCCTGACCCTGAGTGTCCGGCCCCATGAGATGGTGGTTTTCTCGGCCCCTGGTGGTCCGAGGTCGTTCCCGCTGGCCAGATTCATGCGCCAGGGCCTCCTACAGACAATGCACTTTGATTTATTGCGCTATCTGTAATAGCACCCGAGATATCACCAGATATATATTGGATTTTCCCCTGACCCTGAGTGTCCGGCCCCATGAGACTGTGGTTTTCTCGGCCCCTGGTGGTCCGAGGTCGTTCCCGCTGCACAGATTCATGCGCCGGGGCCCCCTGCAGATAATTCACTTTGGTTTATTGCGCTATCTGTAATAGCACCCGAGATATCACCAGATATATATTGGATTCTTCCCTGACCCTGTCAGTCCGACCCCATGAGACGGTGGTATTCTCGGCCCCTGGTGGTCCGAGGTCGTTCCCGCTGCACAGATTCATGCGCCGGGGCCCCCTGCAGATAATTCACTTTGGTTTATTGCGCTATCTCTAATAGCACCCGAGATATCACCAGATATATATTGGGTTTTTCCCCGACCCTGAGTGCCCGGCCCCATGTGTCGGTGGTTTTCTCGGCCCCTGGTGGTCCGTGGTCGATCTCGCTGCACAGATTCATGCGCTAGGGCCTCCTGCAGACAATGCACTTTGATTTATTGCGCTATCTGTAATAGCACCCGAGATATCACCAGCTTTTATATTGGATTTTTCCCTGACCCAGAGTGCCCGGCCCCATGTGTCGGTGGTTTTCTCGGCCCCTGGTGGTCCGTGGTCGTTCCCTCTGCACAGATGCATGCGCCAGGGACTCCTGCCGATAATTCACGTTGGTTTATTGGGCTATCTCTAATAGCACCCGAGATATCACCAGATATATATTGGATTTTCCCCTGACCATGAGTGTCCGGCCCCATTTGACGGTGGTTCCCTCGGCCCCTGGTGGTCCGAGGTCGTTCCTGCTTCACAGATTCATTCGCCAGTGCCTCCTACAGACAATGCACTCTGATTTATTGCGCTATTTCTAATAGCACCCGAGATATCACCAGATATATATTGGATGTTTCCATGACCCTGACAGTCCGGCCCCATGTGTCGATGGTTTTCTCGGTCCCTCGTGGTCCGAGGTCGATCCCGCTGCACAGACTCATGCGCCAGTGCCCCCTGCAGATAATTCACTTTGATTTATTGCGCTATCTCTAATAGCACCCGAGATATCACCAGATATATATTGGATTTTTCCCTGACCCTGACAGTCCGGCCCCATGAGACGGTGATTTTCTCGGCCCCTGGTGGTCCGAGGTCGTTCCCGCTGCACAGATTCATGCGCCAGGGCCTCCTACAGACAATGCACTTTGATTTATTGCGCTATCTATAATAGCACCCGAGATATCCCAAGATATATATTGGATTTGTCACTGACCCTGAGTGTCCGACCCAATGAGACGGTGGTTTTCTCGGCCCCTGGCGGTCCGAGGTCGTTCCCGCTGCACAGATTCATGCGCCAGGGCTTCCTGCAGACAATGCACTTTAGTTTCCTGCGCTATCTCTAATAGCACCCGAGATATCACCAGATATATATTGGATTTTTCCATGACCCTGAGTGTCCGGCCCCATGAGACGGTCGTTTTCTCTGCCCCTGGTGGTCCGAGGTCGTTCCCGCTGCACAGGTTCATGCGCCAGGGCCTCCTACAGACAATGCACTTTGATTTATTGCGCTATCTGTAACAGCAGCTGAGATATCACCAGATATATATTGGATTTTTCCCTGACCCTGAGTGTCCGACCCAATGAGACGGTAGTTTTCTCGGCCCCTGCTGGTCCGAGGTCGTTCCCGCTGCACAGATTCATGCGCTAGTGCCTCCTGCAGACAATGCACTTTGATTTATTGCGCTATCTGTAATAGCACACGAGATATCACCAGATTTATATTGGATTTGTCACTGACCCTGAGTGTCCGACTCCATGAGACGGTGGTTTTCTCGGCCCCTGGTGGTCCGAGGTCGTTCCCGCTGCACAGATTCTTGCGCCAGGGCTTCCTGCAGACAATGCACTTTGGTTTACTGCGCTATCTCTAATAGCACCCGAGATATCGCCAGATATATTTTGGATTTTTCCATGACCCTGAGTGTCCGGCCCCATGAGACGGTACTTTTCTCTGCCCCTGGTAGTCCGAGGTCGTTCCCGCTGCACAGATTCATGCGCCAGGGCCTCCTACAGACAATGCACTTTGATTTATTGTGCTATCTGTAATAGCAGCCGAGATATCACCAGATATATATTGGATTTTTCCCTGACACTGAGTGTCCGGCCCCATGAGACGGCAGTTTTCTCGGTCCCTGGTGGTCCGAGGACGTTCCCGCTGCACAGATTCATGCGCTAGGGCCTCCTGCAGGCAATGCACTTTGATTTATTGCGCTATCTGTAATAGCACCCGAGATATCACCAGATATATATTGGATTTTCCCCTGACCCTGAGTGTCCGGCCCCATGAGACTGTGGTTTTCTCGGCCCCTGGTGGTCCGAGGTCGTTCCCACTGCACAGATTCATGCGCCGGGGCCCCCTGCAGATAATTCACTTTGGTTTATTGCGCTATCTCTAATAGCACCCGAGATATCACCAGATATATATTGGGTTTTTCCCCGACCCTGAGTGCCCGGCCCCATGTGTCGGTGGTTTTCTCGGCCCCTGGTGGTCCGTGGTCGATCTCGCTGCACAGATTCATGCGCTAGGGCCTCCTGCAGACAATGCACTTTGATTTATTGCGCTATCTGTAATAGCACCCGAGATATCACCAGCTTTTATATTGGATTTTTCCCTGACCCAGAGTGCCCGGCCCCATGTGTCGGTGGTTTTCTCGGCCCCTGGTGGTCCGTGGTCGTTCCCTCTGCACAGATGCATGCGCCAGGGACTCCTGCCGATAATTCACGTTGGTTTATTGTGCTATCTCTAATAGCACCCGAGATATCACCAGATATATATTGGATTTTCCCCTGACCATGAGTGTCCGGCCCCATGAGACGGTGGTTCCCTCGGCCCCTGGTGGTCCGAGGTCGTTCCTGCTTCACAGATTCATTCGCCAGTGCCTCCTACAGACAATGCACTCTGATTTATTGCGCTATTTCTAATAGCACCCGAGAGATCACCAGATATATATTGGATGTTTCCATGACCCTGACAGTCCGGCCCCATGTGTCGATGGTTTTCTCGGTCCCTCGTGGTCCGAGGTCGATCCCGCTGCACAGACTCATGCGCCAGTGCCCCCTGCAGATAATTCACTTTGATTTATTGCGCTATCTCTAATAGCACCCGAGATATCACCAGATATATATTGGATATTTCCCTGACCCTGACAGTCCGGCCCCATGAGACGGTGATTTTCTCGGCCCCTGGTGGTCCGAGGTCGTTCCCGCTGCACAGATTCATGCGCCAGGGCCTCCTACAGACAATGCACTTTGATTTATTGTGCTATCTGTAATAGCAGCCGAGATATCACCAGATATATATTGGATTTTTCCCTGACACTGAGTGTCCGACCCCATGAGACAGTGGTTTTCTCGGCCCCTGGTGGTCCGAGGTCGTTCCCGCTTCACAGAATCATGCGCTAGGGCCTCCTGCAGACAATGCACTTTGATTTATTGCGCTATCTGTAATAGCACCCGAGATATCACCAGACTTATATTGGATTTTTCCCTGACCCTGAGTGTCCGACCCCATGAGACGGTTGTTTTCTCGGCCCCTGGTGGTCCGAGGTCGTGCCCGCTGCACAGATTCATGCGCCAGGGCCCCCTGCAGATAATTCACTTTGATTTATTGCGCTATCTCTAATAGCACCCGAGATATCACCAGATATATATTGGATTTTTCCCTGACCCTGACAGTCCGGCCCCATGAGACGGTGATTTTCTCGGCCCCTGGTGGTCCGAGGTCGTTCCCGCTGCACAGATTCATGCGCCAGGGCCTCCTACAGACAATGCACTTTGATTTATTGCGCTATCTATAATAGCACCCGAGATATCACCAGATATATATTGGATTTGTCACTGACCCTGAGTGTCCGACCCAATGAGACGGTGGTTTTCTCGGCCCCTGGCGGTCCGAGGTCGTTCCCGCTGCACAGATTCATGCGCCAGGGCTTCCTGCAGACAATGCACTTTAGTTTCCTGCGCTATCTCTAATAGCACCCGAGATATCGCCAGATATATATTGGATTTTTCCATGACCCTGAGTGTCCGGCCCCATGAGACGGTCGTTTTCTCTGCCCCTGGTGGTCCGAGGTCGTTCCCGCTGCACAGGTTCATGCGCCAGGGCCTCCTACAGACAATGCACTTTGATTTATTGCGCTATCTGTAACAGCAGCTGAGATATCACCAGATATATATTGGATTTTTCCCTGACCCTGAGTGTCCGACCGCATGAGACGGTAGTTTTCTCGGCCCCTGGTGGTCCGAGGTCGTTCCCGCTGCACAGAATCATGCGCTAGGGCCTCCTGCAGACAATGCACTTTGATTTATTGCGCTATCTGTAATAGCAACCGAGATATCACCAGACTTATATTGGATTTTTCCCTGACCCTGAGTGTCCGACCCCATGAGACGGTTGTTTTCTCGGCCCCTGGTGGTCCGAGGTCGTGCCCGCTGCACAGATTCATGCGCCAGGGCCCCCTGCAGATAATTCACTTTGATTTATTGCGCTATCTATAATAGCACCCGAGATATCACCAGATATATATAGGATTTTTCCCTGACCCTAACAGTCCGGCCCCATGAGACGGTGATTTTCTCGGCCCCTGGTGGTCCGAGGTCGATCCCGCTGCACAGATTCATGCGCCCGGGCCTCCTACAGACAATGCACTTTGATTTATTGCGCTATCTGTAATAGCACCCGAGATATCACCATATATATATTGGATTTTCCCCTGACCCAGAGTGTCCGGCCCCATGAGACGGTGGTTTTCTCGGCCTCTGGTGGTCCGAGGTCGTTCCCGCTGCACAGATTCATGCGTCACGGTCCCCGGCAGATAATTCACATCGATTTATTCCGCTATCTCTAATAGCACCCGAGATATCACCAGATATATATTGGATTTTTCACAGACCCTGAGTGCCCGGCCCCATGTGTCGGTGGTTTTCTCGGCCCCTGGTGGTCCGAGATCGATCTCCCTTCACAGATTCTTGCGCTAGGGCCTCCTGCAGATAATTCACTTAGGTTTATTGCGCTATCTCTAATAGCACCCGAGATATAATGAGATATATATTGGATTTTTCCCTGACCCTGAGCGTCCGGCCCCATGAGACGGTGGTTTTCTCGGCCCCTGGTGGTCCGAGGTCGTTCCCGTTGCACAGATGCATGCGCCAGGGTCTCCTGCAGATAATTCACTTTGGTTTATTGCGCTGTCTCTAATAGCACCCGAGATATCACCAGATATATATTGGATTTTCCCCTGACCCTGAGTGTCTGGCCCCATGAGACGGTGGTTTTCTCGGCCCCTGGTGGTCCGAGGTCGTTCCCGCTGCACAGATGCATGCGCCAGGGCCTCCTGCAGACAATGCACTCTGATTTATTGCGCTATCTCTAATAGCACCCGAGATATCACCAGATATATGATGGATTTTTACATGACCTTGGGTGACGGAATCCGAATATCTGTAATTTTCTCGGCGCCTGGTGGTCCGAGGTCGTTCCTGCTTCACAGATTCATTCGCCAGTGCCTCCTACAGACAATGCACTCTGATTTATTGCGCTATTTCTAATACCACCCGAGATATCACCAGATATATATTGGATTTTTCCCTGACCCTGACAGTCCGGCCCATTGAGACGGTGATTTTCTCGGCCCCTGGTGGTCCGAGGTCTATCCCGCTGCACAACTTCATGCGCCAGGGCCTCCTACAGACAATGCACTTTGATTTATTGCGCTATTTCTAATACCACCCGAGATATCACCAGATATATATTGGATTTTTCCCTGACCCTGACAGTCCGGCCACATGAGACGGTGGTTTTCTCGGCCTCTGGTGGTCCGAGGTCGTTCCAGCTGCATAGATTCATGCGCCACGGCCCCCTGCAGATAATTCACTTTGATTTATTCCCCTATCTCTAATAGCACCCGAGATATCACCATATATATATTGGATTTTTCCCTGACCCTGACAGTCCGGCCCCCTGAGACGGTGATTTTCTCGGCCGCTGGTAGTCCGAGGTCGATCGCGCTGCACAGTTTCATGCGCCAGGGCCTCCTGCAGACCTTGCACTTTGATTTATTGCGCTATCTGTAATAGCACCCGAGATATCACCAGATTTATATTGGATTTTTCCATGACCCTGAGTGTCCGACCCCATGAGACGGTGGTTTTCTCGGCCCCTGGTGGTCCGAGGTCGTTCCCGCTGCTCAGATTCATGCGCCAGGGCCTCCTACAGACAATGCACTTTGATTTATTGCGCTATCTGTAATAGCACCCGAGATATCACCAGATATATATTCGACTTTTCCCTGACCCTGAGTGTCCGACCCCATGAGACGGTAGTTTTCACGGCCCCTGGTGGTCCGAGGTCGTTCCCGCTGCACAGATTCATGCGCTAGGGCCTCCTGCAGACAATGCACTTTGATTTATTGCGCTATCTGTAATAGCACCCGAGATATCACCAGATATATATTGGATTTTTCCTTGACCCTGAAAGTCCGGCCCCATGTGTCGATGGTTTTCTCGGCCCCTCGTGGTCCGAGGTTGATCCCGCTGCACAGATTCATGCGCCAGGGCCTCCTACAGACAATGCACTCTGATTTATTGCGCTATCTGTAATAGCACCCGAGATATCACCATATATATATTGGATTTTCCCCTGACCCTGAGTGTCCGGCCCCATGAAACGGTGGTTTTCTCGGCCCCTGGTGGTCCGACGTCGTCCCGCTGCACAGATTCATGCGCCAGGGCCTCCCACAGACAATGCACTTTGATTTATTGCGCTATCTGTAATAGCTTCCGAGATATCACAGGATATATAATGGATTTTTCGTTGACCCTGACAGTCCGGCCCCATTTGTCAATGGTTTTCTCGGTCCCTCGTGGTCCGAGGTCGATCCCGCTGCACAGACTCATGCGCCAGTGCCCCCTGCAGATAATTCACTTTGATTTATTGCGCTATCTCTAATAGCACCCGAGATATCACCAGATATATATTGGATTTTTCCCTGACCCTGACAGTCCGGCCCCATGAGACGGTGATTTTCTCGGCCCCTGGTGGTCCGAGGTCGTTCCCGCTGCACAGATTCATGCGCCAGGGCCTCCTACAGACAATGCACTTTGATTTATTGCGCTATCTATAATAGCACCCGAGATATCACCAGATATATATTGGATTTGTCACTGACCCTGAGTGTCCGACCCAATGAGACGGTGGTTTTCTCGGCCCCTGGCGGTCCGAGGTCGTTCCCGCTGCACAGATTCATGCGCCAGGGCTTCCTGCAGACAATGCACTTTAGTTTCCTGCGCTATCTCTAATAGCACCCTAGATATCACCAGATATATATTGGATTTTTCCATGACCCTGAGTGTCCGGCCCCATGAGACGGTCGTTTTCTCTGCCCCTGGTGGTCCGAGGTCGTTCCCGCTGCACAGGTTCATGCGCCAGGGCCTCCTACAGACAATGCACTTTGATTTATTGCGCTATCTGTAACAGCAGCTGAGATATCACCAGATATATATTGGATTTTTCCCTGACCCTGAGTGTCCGACCCCATGAGACAGTAGTTTTCTCGGCCCCTGGTGGTCCGAGGTCGTTCCCGCTGCACAGATTCATGCGCAAGTGCCTCCTGCAGACAATGCACTTTGATTTATTGCGCTATCTGTAATAGCACACGAGATATCACCAGATTTATATTGGATTTGTCACTGACCCTGAGTGTCCGACTCCATGAGACGGTGGTTTTCTCGGCCCCTGGTGGTCCGAGGTCGTTCCCGCTGCACAGATTCTTGCGCCAGGGCTTCCTGCAGACAATGCACTTTGGTTTACTGCGCTATCTCTAATAGCACCCGAGATATCGACAGATATATTTTGGATTTTTCCATGACCCTGAGTGTCCGGCCCCATGAGACGGTACTTTTCTCTGCCCCTGGTAGTCCGAGGTCGTTCCCGCTGCACAGATTCATGCGCCAGGGCCTCCTACAGACAATGCACTTTGATTTATTGTGCTATCTGTAATAGCAGCCGAGATATCACCAGATATATATTGGATTTTTCCCTGACACTGAGTGTCCGACCCCATGAGACAGTGGTTTTCTCGGCCCCTGGTGGTCCGAGGTCGTTCCCGCTTCACAGAATCATGCGCTAGGGCCTCCTGCAGACAATGCACTTTGATTTATTGCGCTATCTGTAATAGCACCCGAGATATCACCAGACTTATATTGGATTTTTCCCTGACCCTGAGTGTCCGACCCCATGAGACGGTTGTTTTCTCTGCCCCTGGTGGTCCGAGGTCGTTCCCGTTGCACAGATGCATGCGCCAGGGTCTCCTGCAGATAATTCACTTTGGTTTATTGCGCTGTCTCTAATAGCACCCGAGATATCACCAGATATATATTGGATTTTCCCCTGACCCTGAGTGTCTGGCCCCATGAGACGGTGGTTTTCTCGGCCCCTGGTGGTCCGAGGTCGTCCCGCTGCACAGATTCATGCGCCAGGGATTCCTGCAGACAATTCACTTTGGTCTATTGCGCTATCTGTAATAGCACCAGAGATATCACCACATATATGCTGGATTTTTACATGACCTTGGTTGACGGATTCCGAATATCTGTAATTTTCTCGGCCCCTGGTGGTCCGAGGTCGTTCCCGCTGCACAGATTCATGCGCCAGGGCCCCCTGCAGATAATTCACTTTGATTTATTGCGCTATCTCTAATAGCACCCGAGATATCACCAGATATATATTCGACTTTTCCCTGACCCTGAGTGTCCGACCCGATGAGACGGTAGTTTTCTCGGCCCCTGGTGGTCCGAGGTCGATCCCGCTGCACAGAATCATGCGCTAGGGCCTCCTGCAGACAATGCACTTTGATTTATTGCGCTATCTTTAATAGCTCCCGAGATATCACCAGATATATATTGGATTTTTCCCTGACCCTGAGAGTCCGACCCCATGAGACGGTGATTTTCTCGGCCCCTGGTGGTCCGAGGTTGATCCCGCTGCACAGATACATGCGCCAGGGCCTCCTGCAGACAATGCACTTTGATTTATTGCGCTTTCTGTAATAGCACCCGTGATATCACCATATATATATTGGATTTTCCCCTGACCCTGAGTGTCCGGCCCCATGAGACGGTGGTTTTCTCGGCCCCTGGTGGTCCGAGGTCGTTCCCGCTGCACAGATTCATGCGCCAGGGAATCGTACAGACAATATACTTTGATTTATTGCGCTATCTGTAATAGCACCCGAGATATCACCAGATATATATTGGATTTGTCCCTGACCCTGAGAGTCCGACCCCATGAGACGGTGGTTTTCTCGGCCCCTGGTGTACCGAGGTCGTTCCTGCTGCACAGATTCATGCGCCAGGGCATCCTACAGACAATGCACTTTGATTTATTGCGCTTTCTGTAATAGCACCCGTGATATCACCATATATATATTGGATTTTCCCCTGACACTGACAGTCCGGTCCCATGAGACGGTGGGTTTCTCGGCGCCCGGCGGTCCGAGGTCGTTCCTGCTGCACAGATTCATTCGCCAGTGCCACCTACAGACAATGCACTTTGATTTATTGCGCTATCTCTAATAGCTCCCGAGATATCACCAGATATATATTGGATTTTTCCCTGACCCTGAGAGTCCGACCCCATGAGACGGTGATTTTCTCGGCCCCTGGTGATCCGAGGTTGATCCCGCTGCACAGATACATGCGCCAGGGCCTCCTGCAGACAATGCACTTTGATTTATTGCGCTTTCTGTAATAGCACCCGTGATATCACCATATATATATTGGATTTTCCCCTGACACTGAGTGTCCGGCCCCATGAGACGGTGGTTTTCTCGGCCCCTGGTGGTCCGAGGTCGTTCCCGCTGCACAGATTCATGCGCCAGGGAATCGTACAGACAATATACTTTGATTTATTGCGCTATCTGTAATAGCTCCCGAGATATCACCAGATATATATTGGATTTGTCCCTGACCCTGAGAGTCCGACCCCATGAGACGGTGGTTTTCTCGGCCCCTGGTGTACCGAGGTCGTTCCTGCTGCACAGATTCATTCGCCAGTGCCCCCTACAGACAATGCAATTTGATTTATTGCGCTATCTCTAATAGCCCCCGAGATATCACCAGATATATATTGGATTTTTCCCTGATCCTGACAGTCCGGCCCCATGAGACGGTGATTTTCTCGGCCCCTGGTGGTCCGAGGTTGATCCCGCTGCACAGATAGATGCGCCAGGGCCTCCTACAGACAATGCACTTTGATTTATTGCGCTATCTTTAATAGCTCCCGAGATATCACCACATATATATTGGATTTTTCCCTGAACCTGAGTGTCCGGCCCCATGAGACGGTGCTTTTCTCGGCCCCTGGTGGTCCGAGGTCGTTCCCGCTGCACAGATTCCTGCGCCAGGGACTCCTGCAGATAATTCACTTTGGTTTATTGCGATATCTCTAATACTACCCGAGATATCACCAGATATATATTTGATTTTTCCCTGACCCTGAGTGTCCGGCCCCATGAGACGGTGGTTTTCTCGGACCCCGGTGGTCCGAGGTCATTCCCGCTACACAGATGCATGTGCCAGGGCCTCCGGCAGACAATGCACTTTGATTTATCGCGCTATCTGTAATAGAACCCGAGATATCACCAGATATATGTTGGATTTTTCCTTGAACCTGAGTGCCCGGCCCCATGTGTCGGTGATTTTCTCGGACCCTGGTGGTCCGAGGTAGATACCGCTGCACAGATTCATGCGCCAGGGCCTCCTGCAGACAATGCACATTGATTTATTGCGCTATATCTAATAGCACCCGAGATATCACCAGATATATGCTGGATTTTTACATGACTTTGGGTGACGGACACCGAAAATCTGTAATTTTCTCGGCCCCTGGTGGTCCGGTGTCGTTCCTGCTGAACAGATTCATGCGCAAGGGACTCCTACAAACAACGCAATTTGATTTACTGCGCTATCTGTAATAGCAACCGAGATATCACCAGATATATCCTGGATTTTTCGCTGACCCTGAGCGTCCGGCCCCATGAGACGGTGGTTTTCTCGGCCCCTGGTGGTCCGAGGTCGTTCGCGCTGCACAGATTCATGCGCCAGGGCCTCCTGCAGATAATTCACTTTGTTTTATTGCGCTATCTCTAATAGCACCCGAGATATCACCAGATATATACTGGATTTTCCCCTGACCCTGAGCGTCCGGCCCCATGAGACAGTGGTTTTCTCGGCCCCTGGTGGTCCGATGTCGTTCCCGCTGCACAGATTCATGCGCCCGGGCCTCCTGCCGATAATTCACTTTGGGTTATTGCTCTATCTCTAATAGCACCCGAGATATCACCAGATATATATTGGATTTTTCCCTGAACCTGAGTGTCCGGCCCCATGAGACGGTGGTTTTCTCGGCCCCTGGTGGTCCATGGTCGTTCCCGCTGCACAGATGCATGCGCCAGGGCCTCCTGCAGATAATTCACTTTTGGTTTATTGCGCTATCTCTAATAGCACCCGAGATATCACCAGATATATATATTGGATTTTCCCCTGACCCTGAGTGTCCGGCCCCATGTGACGGTGGTTTTCTCGGCCCCGGGTGGTCCGAGGTCGTTCCCGCTGCACAGATTCATGCGCCTGGGCCTCCTACAGACAATCCACTTTGATGTATTGGGCTATCAGTAATAGCACCCAAGATATCACCAGAAATATATTGGATTTTTCCCTGACCCTGTGTGTCCGGCCCCATGAGACAGTGGTTTTCTCGGCCCCTGGTGGTCCGAGGTCGTTCCCGCTGCACAGATTCATGCGCCAGGGCCTCCTGCAGATAATTCACTTTGGTTTATTGCGCTATCTGTAATAGCACCCGAGATATCACCAGATATATACTGGATTTTCCCCTGACCCTGAGTGTCCGGCCTCATGAGAATGTGGTTTTCTCGGCCCCTGGTGGTCCGAGGTCGTTCCCGCTGCCCAGATTCATGCGCCAGGGCCTCCTGCAGATAAATCACTTTGGTTTATTGCGATATCTCTAATACTACCCGAGATATCACCAGATATATATTTGATTTTTCCCTGACCCTGAGTGTCCGGACCCATGAGACGGTGGTTTTCTCGGACCCCGGTGGTCCGAGGTCATTCCCGCTGCACAGATGCATGTGCCAGGGCCTCCGGCAGACAATGCACTTTGATTTATGGCGCTATCTGTAATAGAACCCGAGATATCACCAGAGTTATGCTGGATTTTTACATGATATTGGGTGACGGATACCGAAAATCTGTAATTTTCTCGGCCCCTGGTGGTCCGATGTCGTTCCTGCTGCACAGATTCATGCGCAAGGGCCTCCTCCAGACAATCCACTTTGATGTATTGGGCTATCTGTAATAGCACCCGAGATATCACCAGAAATATATTGGATTTTTCCCTGACCCTGAGTGTCCGGCCCCATGAGATGGTGGTTTTCCCGGCCCCTGGTGGTCCGAGGTCATTCCCGCTGCACAGATGCATGTGCCAGGGCCTCCTGCAGACAATGCACATTGATTTATGGCGCTATCTGTAATAGAACCCAAGATATCACCAGAGTTATGCTGGATTTTTACATGATATTGGGTGACGGATACCGAAAATCTGTAATTTTCTCGGCCCCTGGTGGTCCGATGTCGTTCCTGCTGCACAGATTCATGCGCAAGGGCCTCCTCCAGACAATCCACTTTGATTTATTGCGCTATCTCTAATAGCACCCGAGATATCACCAGATATATATTGGATTTTTCCTGACCCTGAGCGTCCGGGCCCATGAGACGGTGGTTTTCTCGGCCCCTGGTTGTCCGAGGTCGTTCCCGCTGCCCAGATTCATGCGCCTGGGCCTCCTACAGACAATCCACTTTGATGTATTGGGCTATCTGTAATAGCACCCGAGATATCACCAGAAATATATTGGATTTTTCCCTGACCCTGAGTGTCCGGCCCCATGAGATGGTGGTTTTCCCGGCCCCTGGTGGTCCGAGGTCATTCCCGCTGCACAGATGCATGTGCCAGGGCCTCCTGCAGATAATTCACTTTGGTTTATTGCGCTATCTCTAATAGCACCCGAGATATCACCAGATATATATTGGATTTTGCCCTGACCCTGAGTGTCCGGCCCCATGAGATGGTGGTTTTCCCGGCCTCTGGTGGTCCGATGTCGTTCCCGCTGCCCAGATGCATGCGCCAGGGCCTCCTGCAGATAATTCACTTTGGTTTATTGCGCTATCTCTAATAGCACCCGAGATATCACCAGATATATATTGGATTTTTCCTGACCCTGAGCGTCCGGCCCCATGAGACGGTGGTTTTCTCGGCCCCTGGTTGTCCGAGGTCGTTCCCGCTGCCCAGATTCATGCGCCTGGGCCTCCTACAGACAATCCACTTTGATGTATTGGGCTATCTGTAATAGCACCCGAGATATCACCAGAAATATATTGGATTTTCCCCTGACCCTGAGTGTCCGGCCCCATGAGACGGTGCTTGTCTCGGCCCCTGGTGGTCCGAGGTCGTTCCCGCTGGCCAGATTCATGCGCAAGGGCCTCCTACAGACAATGCACTTTGATTTATTCCGCTATCTGTAATAGCACCCGAGATATCACCAGATATATATTGGATTTTTCCCTGCCCCTGTGTGTCCGGCCCCATGAGACGGTGCTTGTCTCGGCCCCTGGTGGTCCGAGGTCGTTCCCGCTGCACAGATTCATGCGCCAGGGCCTCCTGCAGATAATTCACTTTGGTTTATTGCGCTATCTCTAATAGCACCCGAGATATCACCAGATATATACTGGATTTTCCCCTGACCCTGAGTGTCCGGCCTCATGAGACGGTGGTTTTCTCGGCCCCTGGTGTTCCGAGGTCATTCCCGCTGCACAGATGCATGCGCCAGGGCCTCCTGCAGATAATTCACTTTTGGTTTATTGCGATATCTCTAATACTACCCGAGATATCACCAGATATATATTTGATTTTTCCCTGACCATGAGTGTCCGGCCCCATGAGACGGTAGTTTTCTCGGCCCCTGGTGGTCTGAGGTCGTTCCCGCTGCACAGATTCATGCGCCAGGGCCTCCTACAGACAATGCACTTTGATTTATTGGGCTGTCTGTAATAGCACCCGAGATATCACCAGATATATATTGGATGTTCCCCTGACCCTGAGTGTCCGGCCCCATGAGACGGTGCTTGTCTCGGCCCCTCGTGGTCCGAGGTCGTTCCCGCTGCACAGATTCATGTGCTAGGGCATCCTACAGATAATTCACTTTGGTTTATTGCGCTATCTGTAATAGCAACCGAGATATCACCAGATATATCCTGGATTTTTCCCTGAACCTGAGTGTCCGGCCCCATGAAACGGTGGTTTTCTCGGCCCCTGGTGGTCCGTGTTCGTTCCCGCCGCCCAGATTCATGCGCCAGGGCCTCCTACAGACAATGCACTTTCATTTATTGCCCTATCTCTAATAGCACCCGAGATATCTCCAGTTATATATTGGATTTTTCCTGACCCTGAGCGTCCGGGCCCATGAGACGGTGGTTTTCTCGGCCCCTGGTGGTCCGAGGTCGTTCCCGCTGCCCAGATTCATGCGCCAGGGCCTCCTACAAACAACGCACTTTGATTTACTGCGCTATCTGTAATAGCAACCGAGATATCACCAGATATATCCTGGATTTTTCGCTGACCCTGAGCGTCCGGCCCCATGAGACGGTGGTTTTCTCGGCCCCTGATGGTCCGAGGTCGTTCCCCCTGCACAGATTCATGCGCCAGGGCCTCATGCAGATAATTCGCTTTGGTTTATTGCGCTATCTCTAATAGCACCCGAGAACGCACCATACATATGCTGGATTTTTACATGACTTAGAGTGACGGACACCGAAAATCTGTAAGTTTCTCGGCCCCTGGAGGTCCGAGGTCGTTCCTGCTTCACAGATTCATGCGCTAGGGCCTCCTGCAGACAATGCACTTTGATTTATCGCGCTATCTGTAATAGAACCCGAGATATCACCAGATATATGCTGGATTTTTACATGACCTTGGGTGACTGATACCGAACGTATGTCATTTTCTCGGCCCCTGGTGGTCCGAGGTTGTTCCCGCTGCACAGATGCATGCGCCAGGGCCTCTTGCAGACAATTCACTTTGGTTTATTGCGCTATCTCTAATAGCACCCGAGATATCACCAGATATATATTGGATTTTTCCCCGACCCTGAGTGTCCCGCCCCATGAGACGGTGGTTTTCCCGGCCCCTGGTGGTCCGAGGTCGTTCCCGCTGCCCAGATTCATGCGCCAGGGCCTCCTACAGACAATGCACTTTGATTTATTGCGCTATCTGTAATAGCACCCGAGATATCACCAGATATATATTGGATTTTCCCCCGACCCTGAGTGTCCGACCCCATGAGATGGTGGTTTTCCCGGCCTCTGGTGGTCCGAGGTCGTTCCCGCTGCCCAGATGCATGCGCCAGGGCCTCCTGCAGATAATTCACTTTGGTTTATTGCGATATCTCTAATACTACATGAGATATCACCAGATATATATTTGATTTTTCCCTGACCCTGAGTGTCCGGCCCCATCAGACGGTGGTTTTCCCGGACCCTGGTGGTCCGAGGTCATTCCCGCTGCACAGATGCATGTGCCAGGGCCTCCTGCAGACAATGCACATTGATTTATGGCGCTATCTGTAATAGAACCCGAGATATCACCAGAGTTATGCTGGATTTTTACATGATATTGGGTGACGGATACCGAAAATCTGTAATTTTCTCGGCCCCTGGTGGTCCGATGTCGTTCCTGCTGCACAGATTCATGCGCAAGGGCCTCCTCCAGACAATCCACTTTGATGTATTGGGCTATCTGTAATAGCACCCGAGATATCACCAGAAATATATTGGATTTTTCCCTGACCCTGAGTGTCCGGCCCCATGAGATGGTGGTTTTCCCGGCCCCTGGTGGTCCGAGGTCATTCCCGCTGCACAGATGCATGTGCCAGGGCCTCCGGCAGACAATGCACATTGATTTATGGCGCTATCTGTAATAGAACCCAAGATATCACCAGAGTTATGCTGGATTTTTACATGATATTGGGTGACGGATACCGAAAATCTGTAATTTTCTCGGCCCCTGGTGGTCTGATGTCGTTCCTGCAGCACAGATTCATGCGCAAGGGCCTCCTCCAGACAATCCACTTTGATTTATTGCGCTATCTCTAATAGCACCCGAGATATCACCAGATATATATTGGATTTTTCCTGACCCTGAGCGTCCGGGCCCATGAGACGGTGGTTTACTCGGCCCCTGGTTGTCCGAGGTCGTTCCCGCTGCCCAGATTCATGCGCCTGGGCCTCCTACAGTCAATCCACTTTGATGTATTGGGCTATCTGTAATAGCACCCGAGATATCACCAGAAATATATTGGATTTTTCCCTGACCCTGAGTGTCCGGCCCCATGAGATGGTGGTTTTCCCGGCCCCTGGTGGTCCGAGGTCATTCCCGCTGCACAGATGCATGTGCCAGGGCCTCCTGCAGATAATTCACTTTGGTTTATTGCGCTATCTCTAATAGCACCCGAGATATCACCAGATATATATTGGATTTTCCCCTGACCCTGAGTGTCCGGCCCCATGAGATGGTGGTTTTCCCGGCCTCTGGTGGTCCGATGTCGTTCCCGCTGCCCAGATGCATGCGCCAGGGCCTCCTGCAGATAATTCACTTTGGTTTATTGCGCTATCTCTAATAGCACCCGAGATATCACCAGATATATATTGGATTTTTCCTGACCCTGAGCGTCCGGCCCCATGAGACGGTGGTTTTATCGGCCCCTGGTTGTCCGAGGTCGTTCCCGCTGCCCAGATTCATGCGCCTGGGCCTCCTACAGACAATCCACTTTGATGTATTGGGCTATCTGTAATAGCACCCGAGATATCACCAGAAATATATTGGATTTTCCCCTGACCCTGAGTGTCCGGCCCCATGAGACGGTGCTTGTCTCGGCCCCTGGTGGTCCGAGGTCGTTCCCGCTGGCCAGATTCATGCGCCAGGGCCTCCTACAGACAATGCACTTTGATTTATTCCGCTATCTGTAATAGCACCAGAGATATCACCAGATATATATTGGATTTTTCCCTGCCCCTGTGTGTCCGGCCCCATGAGACGGTGCTTGTCTCGGCCCCTGGTGGTCCGAGGTCGTTCCCGCTGCACAGATTCATGCGCCAGGGCCTCCTGCAGATAATTCACTTTGGTTTATTGCGCTATCTCTAATAGCACCCGAGATATCACCAGATATATACTGGATTTTCCCCTGACCCTGAGTGTCCGGCCTCATGAGACGGTGGTTTTCTCGGCCCCTGGTGTTCCGAGGTCATTCCCGCTGCACAGATGCATGCGCCAGGGCCTCCTGCAGATAATTCACTTTTGGTTTATTGCGATATCTCTAATACTACCCGAGATATCACCAGATATATATTTGATTTTTCCCTGACCATGAGTGTCCGGCCCCATGAGACGGTAGTTTTCTCGGCCTCTGGTGGTCCGAGGTCGTTCCCGCTGCACAGATTCATGCGCCAGGGCATCCTGCAGATAATCCACGTTGGTTTATTGCGCTATCGCTAATAGCACCCGAGATATCACCAGATATATATTGGATGTTCCCCTGACCCTGAGTGTCCGGCCCCATGAGACGGTGCTTGTCTCGGCCCCTCGTGGTCCGAGGTCGTTCCCGCTGCACAGATTCATGCGCCAGGGCCTCCTGCAGATAATTCACTTTTGTTTATTGCGCTATCTGTAATAGCACCCGAGATATCACCAGATATATATTGGATTTTTCCCTGACCCTGAGTGTCCGGCCCCATGAGACGGTGGTTTACTCGGCCCCTGGTGGTTCGAGGTCGTTCCCGCTGCACAGATTCATGCGCCAGGGTCTCCTACAGACAATGCACGTTGGTTTATGGCGCTAACTCTAATTTCACCCGAGATATCAACAGATATATATTGGATTTTTCCCTGCCCCTGAGTGTCCGGCCCCATGAGACGGTGGTTTTCTCGGCCCCTGGTGGTCCGAGGTCGTTCCCGCTGCACAGATTCATGCGCCAGGGACTCCTGCAGATAATTCACTTTGGTTTATGGCGCTATCTCAAATAGCACCCGAGATATCACCAGATATATATTGGATTTTACCCTGACCCTGAGTGTCCGGCCCCATGAGACGGTGGTTTTCTCGGCCCCTGGTGGTCCGAGGTCGTTCCCGCTGCCCAGATTCATGCGCCAGGGCCTCCTGCAGATAAATCACTATGGTTTATTGCGCTATCCCTAAAAGCACCCGAGATATCACCAGATATATATTGGATTTTACCCTGACCCTGAGTGTCCGGCCCCATGAGACGGTGGTTTTCTCGGCCCCTGGTGGTCCGAGGTCGTTCCCGCTGCACAGATTCATGCGCCAGGGCCTCCGGCAGATAATTCACTTTGGTTTATTGCGCCATCTCTAATAGCACCCGAGATATCACCAGTTATATATTGGATTTTTCCTGACCCTGGGCGTCCGGCCCCATGAGACGGTGGTTTTCTCGGCCCCTGGTGGTCCGAGGTCGTTCCCGCTGCCCAGATTCACGCGCCAGGGCCTCCTACAAACAACGCACTTTGATTTACTGCGCTATCTGTAATAGCAACCGAGATATCACCAGATATATCCTGGATTTTTCGCTGACCCTGAGTGTCCTGGCATGAGACTGTGGTTTTCTCGGCCCCTGGTGGTCCGAGGTAGTTCCCGCTGCACAGATTCATGTGCTAGGGCCTCCTACAGATAATTCACTTTGGTTTATTGCGCTATCTCTAACAGCACCCGAGATATCACCAGATATATATTGGATTTTTCCCTGAACCTGAGTGTCCGGCCCCATGAAACGGTGGTTTTCTCGGCCCCTGGTGGTCCGTGTTCGTTCCCGCCGCCCAGATTCATGAGCCAGGGCCTCCTACAGACAATGCACTTTGATTTATTGCCCTATCTCTAATAGCACCCGAGATATCTCCAGTTATATATTGGATTTTTCCTGACCCTGAGCGTCCGGGCCCAAGAGACGGTGGTTTTCTCGGCCCCTGGTGGTCCGAGGTCGTTCCCGCTGCCCAGATTCATGCGCCAGGGCCTCCTACAAACAACGCACTTTGATTTACTGCGCTATCTGTAATAGCAACCGAGATATCACCAGATATATCCTGGATTTTTCGCTGACCCTGTGCGTCCGGCCCCATGAGACGGTGGTTTTCTCGGCCCCTGATGGTCCGAGGTCGTTCCCGCTGCACAGATTCATGCGCCAGGGCCTCTTGCAGACAATTCACTTTGGTTTATTGCGCTATCTCTAATAGCACCCGAGATATCACCAGATATATATTGGATTTTTCCCCGACCCTGAGTGTCCCGCCCCATGAGACGGTGGTTTTCCCGGCCCCTGGTGGTCCGAGGTCGTTCCCGCTGCCCAGATTCATGCGCCAGGGCCTCCTACAGACAATGCACTTTGATTTATTGCGCTATCTGTAATAGCACGCGAGAAAGCACCATATATATGCTGGATTTTTACATGACATTGGGTGACGGATACCGAAAATCTGTAATTTTCTCATCCCCTGGTGGTGCGATGTCGTCCCTGCTGCACAGATTCATGCGCAAGGGCCTCCTGCGGACAATGCAGATTGATTTATTGCGCTATCTCTAATAGCACCCGAGATATCACCAGATATATATTGGATTTTCCCCTGACCCTGAGTATCCGGCCCCATGAGACTGTGGTTTTCTCGGCCCCTGGTGGCCCGAGGTCGTTCCCGCTGCACAGCATCATGCGCCAGGGCCGCCTGCAGATAATTCAGTTTGGTTTATTGCGCTATCTCTAATAGCACCCGAGATATCACCAGATATATATTGGATTTTTCCCTGAACCTGAGTGTCCGGCTGCATGAGACGGTGGTTGTCTCGGCCCCTGGTGGTCCGAGGTCGTTCCCGCTGCACTGATTCCTGCGCCAGGGCCTCCTGCAGATAATTCACTTTGTTTTATTGCGCTATCTCTAATAGCACCCGAGATATCACCAGATATATACTGGATTTTCCCCTGACCCTGAGTGTCCGGCCCCATGAGACAGTGGTTTTCTCGGTCCCTGGTGGTCCGAGGTCGTTCCCGCTGCACAGATTCATGCGCCAGGGCCACCTGCAGATAATTCACTTTGGTTTATTGCGCTATCTCTAATAGCACCCGAGATATCACCAGATATATATTGGATTTTTCCCTGCCCTTGTGTGTCCGGCCCCATGAGACGGTGCTTGTCTCGGCCCCTGGTGGTCCGAGGTCGTTCCCGCTGCACTGATTCCTGCGCCAGGGACTCCGGCAGATAATTCACTTTGGTTTATTGCGCTATCTCTAATAACACCCGAGATATCACCAGTTATATATTGGATTTTTCCTGACCCTGAGCGTCCGGCCCCATGAGACGGTGGTTTTCTCGGCCCCTGGTGGTCCGAGGTCGATCCCTCTGCCCAGATTCATGCGCCAGGGCCTCCTACAAACAACGCACTTTGATTTACTGCGCTATCTGTAATAGCAACCGAGATATGACCAGATATATCCTGGATTTTTCGCTGACCCTGAGCGTCCGGCCCCATGAGACGGTGGTTTTCTCGGCCCCTGGTGGTCCGAGGTCGTTCCCGCTGGCCATATTCATGCGCCTGGGCCTCCTACAGACAATGCACTTTGATTTATTGCGCTATCTGTAATAGCACCCGAGATATCACCAGATATATAGTGGATTTTTCCCTGCCCCTGTGTGTCCGGCCCCATGAGACGGTGCTTGTCTCGGCCCCTGGTGGTCCGCAGTCGTTCCCGCTGCACAGATTCATGCGCCAGGGCCTCCTGCAGACAATGCACTTTGACTTATTGCGCTATATCTAATAGCACCCGAGATATCACCAGATATATATTGGATTTTTCAATGACCCTGAGTGTCCGGCAACATGAGACGGTGGTTTTCTCGGCCCCTGGTGGTCCGAGGTCGTTCCCGCTGCACAGAATCATGCGCCAGGGCCACCTGCAGATAATTCACTTTGGTTTATTGCGCTATCTCTAATAGCACCCGAGATATCACCAGATATATATTGGATTTTTCCCTGACACTGAGTGTCCGGCCCCATGAGACGGTGCTTGTCTCGGCCCCTGGTGGTCCGAGGTCGTTCCCGGCGCCCAGATTCATGGCCAGGGCCTCCTACAGACAATGCACTTTGATTTATTGCGCTATCTGTAATAGCACCCGAGAAAGCACCATATATATGCTGGATTTTTACATGACTTTGGGTGACGGATATCGAAAATCTGTAATTTTCTCGGCCCCTGGTGGTCCGATGTCGTCCCTGCTGCACAGATTCATGCGCAAGGGCCTCCTACGGACAATGCACTTTCATTTATTGCTGTATCTCTAATAGCACCCGAGATATCACCAGATATATATTGGATTTTTCCCTGACCCTGAGTGTCCGGCAACATGAGACGGTGGTTTTCTCGGCCCCTGGTGGTCCGAGGTCGTTCCCGCTGCCCAGATTCATGCGCCAGGGCCTCCTGCAGATAAATCACTTTGGTTTATAGCGCTATCCCTAAAAGCACCCGAGATATCACCAAATATATATTGGATTTTTCCCTGACCCTGAGTGTCCGGCCCCATGAGACAGAGGTTTTCTCGGCCCCTGGTGGTCCGAGGTCGTTCCCGCTGCACAGATTCATGCTCAAGGGCCTCCTGCAGATAATTCACTTCGGTTTATTGCGCTATCTCTAATAGCACCCGAGATATCACCAGATATATATTGGATTTTTCCCTGACCCTGAGTGTCCGGCCCCATGAGACGGTCGTTTTCTCGGCCCGTGGTGGTCCGAGGTAGTTCCCGCTGCACAGATGCATGCGCCAGGGCATCATGCAGATAATACACTTTGGTTTATTGCGCTATCTCTAATAGCACCCGAGATATCACCAGATATATATTGGATTTTACCCTGACCCTGAGTGCCCGGCCCCATGAGACGGTGGTTGTCTCGGCCCCTGGAGGTCCGAGGTCGTTCCCGCTGCACAGATTCATGCGCCAGGGCCTCCTGCAGATAATTCACTATGGTTTATTGCGCCATCTCTAATAGCACCAGAGATATCACCAGATATATACTGGATTTTTCCCTGAACCTGAGTGTCGGGCCCCATGAGACGGTGGTTTTCTCGGCCCCTGGTGGTCCGAGGTCGTTGCCGCTGCACAGGTTCATGCGCCAGGGCCTCCTACAGACAATGCACTTTGATTTATTGCGCTATCTGTAATAGCACCCGAGATATTACCAGATATATGTTGGATTTTTCCCTGAACCTGAGTGTCCGGCCCCTTGAGACGGTCGTTGTCTCGGCCCCTGGAGGTCCGAGGACGTTCCCGCTGCACAGATGCATGCGCCAGTGCCTCCTGCAGATAATTCACTTTGGTTTATTGCGCTATCTCTAATAGCACGGGAGATATCACCAGATATATATTGGATGTTCCCCTGACCCTGAGTGTCCGGCCCCATGAGACGGTGGTTTTCTCGGCCCCTGGTGGTCCGAGGTCGTTCCCGCTGCACAGATTCATGCGCCAGGGCCTCCTGCAGATAATTCACTTTGGTTTATTGCGCTATCTGTAATAGCACCCGAGATATCACCAGATATATATTGGATTTGACCCTGACCCTGAGTGTCCGGCCCCTTGAGACGGTCGTTGTCTCGGCCCCTGGAGGTCCGAGGACGTTCCCGCTGCACAGATTCATGCGCCAGGGCCTCCTACAGACAATGCACTTTGATTTATTGCGCTATCTCTAATAGCACCCGAGATATCACCAGATATATATTGGATTTTTCACTGACCCTGAGCGTCCGGCCCGTTGAGACTGTGGTTTTTTCTGCCCCTGGTGGTCCGAGGTCGTTCCCGCTGCACAGATTCATGCGCCAGGGTCTCCTACAGACAATGCACTTTGATTTATTGCGCTATCTGTAATAGCACCCGAGATATCACCAGATATATATTGGATTTTCCCCTGACCCTGAGTGTCCGGCCCCATGAGACTGTGGTTTTCTCGGCCCCTGGTGGTCCGAGGTCGTTCCCGTGGCACAGATTCATGCTTGCAGGGCCTCCTGCAGATAATTCACTTTGGTTTATTGGGCTATCTCTAATAGCACCCGAGATATCACCAGATATATATTGGATTTTCCCCTGACCCTGAGTGCCCGGCCCCATGAGGCGGTGGTTGTCTCGGCCCCTGGAGGTCCGAGGACGTTCCCGCTGCACAGATTCATGCGCCAGGGCCTCATGCAGATAATTCACTTTGGTTTATTGCGCTATCTCTAATAGCACCCGAGATATTAACAGATATATACTGGATTTTCCCCTGACCCTGAGTGTCCGGCCCCATGAGACTGTGGTTTTTTCTGCCCCTGGTGGTCCGAGGTCGTTCCCGCTGCACAGATTCATGCGCCAGGGTCTCCTACAGACAATGCACTTTGATTTATTGCGCTATCTGTAATAGCACCCGAGATATCACCAGATATACAATGGATTTTTCACTGACCCTGAGTGTCCGGCCCCATGAGACGGTCGTTTTCTCGGCCCCTGGTGGTCCGAGGTCGTTCCCGCTGCACAGATTCATACGCCAGGGCCTCCTGCAGATAAATCACTTTGGTTTATAGCGCTATCCCTAAAAGCACCCGAGATATCACCAAATATATATTGGATTTGACCCTGACCCTGAGTGTCCGGCCCCTTGAGACGGTCGTTGTCTCGGCCCCTGGAGGTCCGAGGACGTTCCCGCTGCACAGATTCATGCGCCAGGGCCTCCTACAGACAATGCACTTTGATTTATTGCGCTATCTCTAATAGCACCCGAGATATCACCAGATATATATTGGATTTTTCACTGACCCTGAGCGTCCGGCCCGTTGAGACTGTGGTTTTTTCTGCCCCTGGTGGTCCGAGGTCGTTCCCGCTGCACAGATTCATGCGCCAGGGTCTCCTACAGACAATGCACTTTGATTTATTGCGCTATCTGTAATAGCACCCGAGATATCACCAGATATATATTGGATTTTTCCCTGCCCCTGAGTGTCCGGCCCCATGAGACGGTGGTTTTCTCGGCCCCTGGTGGTCCGAGGTCGTTCCCGCTGCACAGATTCATGCGCCAGGGACTCCTGCAGATAATTCACTTTGGTTTATGGCGCTATCTCAAATAGCACCCGAGATATCACCAGATATATATTGGATTTTACCCTGACCCTGAGTGTCCGGCCCCATGAGACGGTGGTTTTCTCGGCCCCTGGTGGTCCGAGGTCGTTCCCGCTGCCCAGATTCATGCGCCAGGGCCTCCTGCAGATAAATCACTATGGTTTATTGCGCTATCCCTAAAAGCACCCGAGATATCACCAGATATATATTGGATTTTACCCTGACCCTGAGTGTCCGGCCCCATGAGACGGTGGTTTTCTCGGCCCCTGGTGGTCCGAGGTCGTTCCCGCTGCACAGATTCATGCGCCAGGGCCTCCGGCAGATAATTCACTTTGGTTTATTGCGCCATCTCTAATAGCACCCGAGATATCACCAGTTATATATTGGATTTTTCCTGACCCTGGGCGTCCGGCCCCATGAGACGGTGGTTTTCTCGGCCCCTGGTGGTCCGAGGTCGTTCCCGCTGCCCAGATTCACGCGCCAGGGCCTCCTACAAACAACGCACTTTGATTTACTGCGCTATCTGTAATAGCAACCGAGATATCACCAGATATATCCTGGATTTTTCGCTGACCCTGAGTGTCCTGGCATGAGACTGTGGTTTTCTCGGCCCCTGGTGGTCCGAGGTAGTTCCCGCTGCACAGATTCATGTGCTAGGGCCTCCTACAGATAATTCACTTTGGTTTATTGCGCTATCTCTAACAGCACCCGAGATATCACCAGATATATATTGGATTTTTCCCTGAACCTGAGTGTCCGGCCCCATGAAACGGTGGTTTTCTCGGCCCCTGGTGGTCCGTGTTCGTTCCCGCCGCCCAGATTCATGAGCCAGGGCCTCCTACAGACAATGCACTTTGATTTATTGCCCTATCTCTAATAGCACCCGAGATATCTCCAGTTATATATTGGATTTTTCCTGACCCTGAGCGTCCGGGCCCAAGAGACGGTGGTTTTCTCGGCCCCTGGTGGTCCGAGGTCGTTCCCGCTGCCCAGATTCATGCGCCAGGGCCTCCTACAAACAACGCACTTTGATTTACTGCGCTATCTGTAATAGCAACCGAGATATCACCAGATATATCCTGGATTTTTCGCTGACCCTGTGCGTCCGGCCCCATGAGACGGTGGTTTTCTCGGCCCCTGATGGTCCGAGGTCGTTCCCGCTGCACAGATTCATGCGCCAGGGCCTCTTGCAGACAATTCACTTTGGTTTATTGCGCTATCTCTAATAGCACCCGAGATATCACCAGATATATATTGGATTTTTCCCCGACCCTGAGTGTCCCGCCCCATGAGACGGTGGTTTTCCCGGCCCCTGGTGGTCCGAGGTCGTTCCCGCTGCCCAGATTCATGCGCCAGGGCCTCCTACAGACAATGCACTTTGATTTATTGCGCTATCTGTAATAGCACGCGAGAAAGCACCATATATATGCTGGATTTTTACATGACATTGGGTGACGGATACCGAAAATCTGTAATTTTCTCATCCCCTGGTGGTGCGATGTCGTCCCTGCTGCACAGATTCATGCGCAAGGGCCTCCTGCGGACAATGCAGATTGATTTATTGCGCTATCTCTAATAGCACCCGAGATATCACCAGATATATATTGGATTTTCCCCTGACCCTGAGTATCCGGCCCCATGAGACTGTGGTTTTCTCGGCCCCTGGTGGCCCGAGGTCGTTCCCGCTGCACAGCATCATGCGCCAGGGCCGCCTGCAGATAATTCAGTTTGGTTTATTGCGCTATCTCTAATAGCACCCGAGATATCACCAGATATATATTGGATTTTTCCCTGAACCTGAGTGTCCGGCTGCATGAGACGGTGGTTGTCTCGGCCCCTGGTGGTCCGAGGTCGTTCCCGCTGCACTGATTCCTGCGCCAGGGCCTCCTGCAGATAATTCACTTTGTTTTATTGCGCTATCTCTAATAGCACCCGAGATATCACCAGATATATACTGGATTTTCCCCTGACCCTGAGTGTCCGGCCCCATGAGACAGTGGTTTTCTCGGTCCCTGGTGGTCCGAGGTCGTTCCCGCTGCACAGATTCATGCGCCAGGGCCACCTGCAGATAATTCACTTTGGTTTATTGCGCTATCTCTAATAGCACCCGAGATATCACCAGATATATATTGGATTTTTCCCTGCCCTTGTGTGTCCGGCCCCATGAGACGGTGCTTGTCTCGGCCCCTGGTGGTCCGAGGTCGTTCCCGCTGCACTGATTCCTGCGCCAGGGACTCCGGCAGATAATTCACTTTGGTTTATTGCGCTATCTCTAATAACACCCGAGATATCACCAGTTATATATTGGATTTTTCCTGACCCTGAGCGTCCGGCCCCATGAGACGGTGGTTTTCTCGGCCCCTGGTGGTCCGAGGTCGATCCCTCTGCCCAGATTCATGCGCCAGGGCCTCCTACAAACAACGCACTTTGATTTACTGCGCTATCTGTAATAGCAACCGAGATATGACCAGATATATCCTGGATTTTTCGCTGACCCTGAGCGTCCGGCCCCATGAGACGGTGGTTTTCTCGGCCCCTGGTGGTCCGAGGTCGTTCCCGCTGGCCATATTCATGCGCCTGGGCCTCCTACAGACAATGCACTTTGATTTATTGCGCTATCTGTAATAGCACCCGAGATATCACCAGATATATAGTGGATTTTTCCCTGCCCCTGTGTGTCCGGCCCCATGAGACGGTGCTTGTCTCGGCCCCTGGTGGTCCGCAGTCGTTCCCGCTGCACAGATTCATGCGCCAGGGCCTCCTGCAGACAATGCACTTTGACTTATTGCGCTATATCTAATAGCACCCGAGATATCACCAGATATATATTGGATTTTTCAATGACCCTGAGTGTCCGGCAACATGAGACGGTGGTTTTCTCGGCCCCTGGTGGTCCGAGGTCGTTCCCGCTGCACAGAATCATGCGCCAGGGCCACCTGCAGATAATTCACTTTGGTTTATTGCGCTATCTCTAATAGCACCCGAGATATCACCAGATATATATTGGATTTTTCCCTGACACTGAGTGTCCGGCCCCATGAGACGGTGCTTGTCTCGGCCCCTGGTGGTCCGAGGTCGTTCCCGGCGCCCAGATTCATGGCCAGGGCCTCCTACAGACAATGCACTTTGATTTATTGCGCTATCTGTAATAGCACCCGAGAAAGCACCATATATATGCTGGATTTTTACATGACTTTGGGTGACGGATATCGAAAATCTGTAATTTTCTCGGCCCCTGGTGGTCCGATGTCGTCCCTGCTGC
Source organism: Nomia melanderi (assembly GCF_051020985.1). NCBI lineage: Eukaryota > Metazoa > Arthropoda > Insecta > Hymenoptera > Halictidae > Nomia > Nomia melanderi. Next base: position 769,410 of record NW_027475142.1, read on the forward strand.
ACAGATTCATGCGCAAGGGCCTCCTACGGACAATGCACTTTCATTTATTGCTGTATCTCTAATAGCACCCGAGATATCACCAGATATATATTGGATTTTTCCCTGACCCTGAGTGTCCGGCAACATGAGACGGTGGTTTTCTCGGCCCCTGGTGGTCCGAGGTCGTTCCCGCTGCCCAGATTCATGCGCCAGGGCCTCCTGCAGATAAATCACTTTGGTTTATAGCGCTATCCCTAAAAGCACCCGAGATATCACCAAATATATATTGGATTTTTCCCTGACCCTGAGTGTCCGGCCCCATGAGACAGAGGTTTTCTCGGCCCCTGGTGGTCCGAGGTCGTTCCCGCTGCACAGATTCATGCTCAAGGGCCTCCTGCAGATAATTCACTTCGGTTTATTGCGCTATCTCTAATAGCACCCGAGATATCACCAGATATATATTGGATTTTTCCCTGACCCTGAGTGTCCGGCCCCATGAGACGGTCGTTTTCTCGGCCCGTGGTGGTCCGAGGTAGTTCCCGCTGCACAGATGCATGCGCCAGGGCATCATGCAGATAATACACTTTGGTTTATTGCGCTATCTCTAATAGCACCCGAGATATCACCAGATATATATTGGATTTTACCCTGACCCTGAGTGCCCGGCCCCATGAGACGGTGGTTGTCTCGGCCCCTGGAGGTCCGAGGTCGTTCCCGCTGCACAGATTCATGCGCCAGGGCCTCCTGCAGATAATTCACTATGGTTTATTGCGCCATCTCTAATAGCACCAGAGATATCACCAGATATATACTGGATTTTTCCCTGAACCTGAGTGTCGGGCCCCATGAGACGGTGGTTTTCTCGGCCCCTGGTGGTCCGAGGTCGTTGCCGCTGCACAGGTTCATGCGCCAGGGCCTCCTACAGACAATGCACTTTGATTTATTGCGCTATCTGTAATAGCACCCGAGATATTACCAGATATATGTTGGATTTTTCCCTGAACCTGAGTGTCCGGCCCCTTGAGACGGTCGTTGTCTCGGCCCCTGGAGGTCCGAGGACGTTCCCGCTGCACAGATGCATGCGCCAGTGCCTCCTGCAGATAATTCACTTTGGTTTATTGCGCTATCTCTAATAGCACGGGAGATATCACCAGATATATATTGGATGTTCCCCTGACCCTGAGTGTCCGGCCCCATGAGACGGTGGTTTTCTCGGCCCCTGGTGGTCCGAGGTCGTTCCCGCTGCACAGATTCATGCGCCAGGGCCTCCTGCAGATAATTCACTTTGGTTTATTGCGCTATCTGTAATAGCACCCGAGATATCACCAGATATATATTGGATTTGACCCTGACCCTGAGTGTCCGGCCCCTTGAGACGGTCGTTGTCTCGGCCCCTGGAGGTCCGAGGACGTTCCCGCTGCACAGATTCATGCGCCAGGGCCTCCTACAGACAATGCACTTTGATTTATTGCGCTATCTCTAATAGCACCCGAGATATCACCAGATATATATTGGATTTTTCACTGACCCTGAGCGTCCGGCCCGTTGAGACTGTGGTTTTTTCTGCCCCTGGTGGTCCGAGGTCGTTCCCGCTGCACAGATTCATGCGCCAGGGTCTCCTACAGACAATGCACTTTGATTTATTGCGCTATCTGTAATAGCACCCGAGATATCACCAGATATATATTGGATTTTCCCCTGACCCTGAGTGTCCGGCCCCATGAGACTGTGGTTTTCTCGGCCCCTGGTGGTCCGAGGTCGTTCCCGTGGCACAGATTCATGCTTGCAGGGCCTCCTGCAGATAATTCACTTTGGTTTATTGGGCTATCTCTAATAGCACCCGAGATATCACCAGATATATATTGGATTTTCCCCTGACCCTGAGTGCCCGGCCCCATGAGGCGGTGGTTGTCTCGGCCCCTGGAGGTCCGAGGACGTTCCCGCTGCACAGATTCATGCGCCAGGGCCTCATGCAGATAATTCACTTTGGTTTATTGCGCTATCTCTAATAGCACCCGAGATATTAACAGATATATACTGGATTTTCCCCTGACCCTGAGTGTCCGGCCCCATGAGACTGTGGTTTTTTCTGCCCCTGGTGGTCCGAGGTCGTTCCCGCTGCACAGATTCATGCGCCAGGGTCTCCTACAGACAATGCACTTTGATTTATTGCGCTATCTGTAATAGCACCCGAGATATCACCAGATATACAATGGATTTTTCACTGACCCTGAGTGTCCGGCCCCATGAGACGGTCGTTTTCTCGGCCCCTGGTGGTCCGAGGTCGTTCCCGCTGCACAGATTCATACGCCAGGGCCTCCTGCAGATAAATCACTTTGGTTTATAGCGCTATCCCTAAAAGCACCCGAGATATCACCAAATATATATTGGATTTGACCCTGACCCTGAGTGTCCGGCCCCTTGAGACGGTCGTTGTCTCGGCCCCTGGAGGTCCGAGGACGTTCCCGCTGCACAGATTCATGCGCCAGGGCCTCCTACAGACAATGCACTTTGATTTATTGCGCTATCTCTAATAGCACCCGAGATATCACCAGATATATATTGGATTTTTCACTGACCCTGAGCGTCCGGCCCGTTGAGACTGTGGTTTTTTCTGCCCCTGGTGGTCCGAGGTCGTTCCCGCTGCACAGATTCATGCGCCAGGGTCTCCTACAGACAATGCACTTTGATTTATTGCGCTATCTGTAATAGCACCCGAGATATCACCAGATATATATTGGATTTTCCCCTGACCCTGAGTGTCCGGCCCCATGAGACTGTGGTTTTCTCGGCCCCTGGTGGTCCGAGGTCGTTCCCGTGGCACAGATTCATGCTTGCAGGGCCTCCTGCAGATAATTCACTTTGGTTTATTGGGCTATCTCTAATAGCACCCGAGATATCACCAGATATATATTGGATTTTCCCCTGACCCTGAGTGCCCGGCCCCATGAGGCGGTGGTTGTCTCGGCCCCTGGAGGTCCGAGGACGTTCCCGCTGCACAGATTCATGCGCCAGGGCCTCATGCAGATAATTCACTTTGGTTTATTGCGCTATCTCTAATAGCACCCGAGATATTAACAGATATATACTGGATTTTCCCCTGACCCTGAGTGTCCGGCCCCATGAGACTGTGGTTTTTTCTGCCCCTGGTGGTCCGAGGTCGTTCCCGCTGCACAGATTCATGCGCCAGGGTCTCCTACAGACAATGCACTTTGATTTATTGCGCTATCTGTAATAGCACCCGAGATATCACCAGATATACAATGGATTTTTCACTGACCCTGAGTGTCCGGCCCCATGAGACGGTCGTTTTCTCGGCCCCTGGTGGTCCGAGGTCGTTCCCGCTGCACAGATTCATACGCCAGGGCCTCCTACAGACAATGCACTTTGATTTATTGCGCTATCTGTAATAGCACCCGAGATATCACCAGTTATATACTGGATTTTCCCCTGGCCCTGAGCGTCCGGCCCCATGAGACTGTGGTTCTCTCGGCCCCTGGTGGTCCGAGGTCGTTGCCGCAGCACAGGTTCATGCGCCAGGGCCTCCTACAGACAATGCACTTTGATTTATTGCGCAATCTGTAATAGCACCCGAGATATCACCAGATATATATTGGATTTGACCCTGACCCTGATTGTCCGGCCCCATGAGACGGTCGTTGTCTCGGCCCCTGGAGGTCCGAGGACGTTCCCGCTGCACAGATTCATGCGCCAGGGCCTCCTACAGACAATGCACTTTGATTTATTGCGCTATCTGTAATAGCACCCGAGATATCACCAGATAAATATTGGATTTTACCCTGACCCTGAGTGTCCGGCCCCATGAGACGGTCGTTTTCTCGGCCCGTGGTGGTCCGAGGTCGTTCCCTCTGCACAGATTCATGCGCCAGGGCCTCCTGCAGATAATTCACTTTGGTTTATTGCGCTATCTCTAATAGCACCCGAGATATCACCAGATATATATTGGATTTTCCCCTGACCCTGAGTGTCCGGCCCCATGAGACTGTGGTTTTCTCGGCCCCTGGTGGTCCGAGGTCGTTCCCGTTGCACAGATTCATGCGCCGGGGCCTCCTGCAGATAATTCACTTTGGTTTATTGCGCTATCTCTAATAGCACCCGAGATATCACCAGATATATATTGGATTTTCACCTGACCCAGACTGTCCGGCCCCATGAGACTGTGGTTTTCTCGGCCCCTGGTGGTCCGAGGTCGTCGCCGCTACACAGGTTCATGCGCCAGGGCCTCCTACAGACAATGCACTTTGATTTATTGCGCTATCTGTAATAGCACCCGAGATATCACCAGATATATATTGGATTTGACCCTGTCCCTGAGTGTCCGGCCCCATGAGACGGTCGTTGTCTCGGCCCCTGGAGGTCCGAGGACGTTCCCGCTGCACAGATTCATGCGCCAGGGCCTCCTGCAGATAATTCACTTTGGTTTGTTGCGCTATCTCTAATAGCACCCGAGATATCACCAGTTATATACTGGATTTTCCCCTGACCCTGAGTGTCCGGCCCCATGGGACTGTGGTTTTCTCGGCCCCTGGTGGTCCGAGGTCGTTCCCGCTGCACAGATTCATGCGCCAGGGCCTCCTACAGACAATGCACTTTGATTTATTGCGCTATCTGTAATAGCACCCGAGATATCACCAGATATATATTGGATTTTACCCTGACCCTGAGTGTCCGGCCCCATGAGACTGTGGTTTTCTCGGCCCCTGGTGGTCCGAGGTCGTTCCCGTTGCACAGATTCATGCGCCAGGGCCTCCTGCAGATAATTCACTTTGGTTTATTGCGCTATCTCTAATTGCACCCGAGATATCACCAGATATATATTGGATTTTCACCTGACCCAGACTGTCCGGCCCCATGAGACTGTGGTTTTCTCGGCCCCTGGTGGTCCGAGGTCGTCGCCGCTACACAGGTTCATGCGCCAGGGCCTCCTACAGACAATGCACTTTGATTTATTGCGCTATCTGTAATAGCACCCGAGATATCACCATATATATATTGGATTTGACCCTATCCCTGAGTGTCCGGCCCCATGAGACGGTCGTTGTCTCGGCCCCTGGAGGTCCGAGGACGTTCTCGCTGCACAGATTCATGCGCCAGGGCCTCCTGCAGATAATTCACTTTGGTTTGTTGCGCTATCTCTAATAGCACCCGAGATATCACCAGATATATATTGGATTTTCCCCTGACCCTGAGTGTCCGGCCCCATGAGACTGTGGTTTTCTCGGCCCCTGGTGGTCCGAGGTCGTTCCCGTTGCACAGATTCATGCGCCGGGGCCTCCTGCAGATAATTCACTTTGGTTTATTGCGCTATCTCTAATAGCACCCGAGATATCACCAGATATATATTGGATTTTCACCTGACCGTGTGGGTCCGGCCCCATGAGACTGTGGTTTTCTCGGCCCCTGGTGGTCCGAGGTCGTTCCCGTTGCACAGATTCATGCGCCAGGGCCTCCTGCAGATAATTCACTTTGATTTATTGCGCTATCTGTAATAGCACCCGAGATATCACCAGATATATATTGGATTTTTCACTGACCCTAAGTGTCCGGCCCCACGGGACGGTGGTATTCTCGGCCCCTGGTGGTCCGAGGTTGTTCCTGCTGCACAGATTCATCCGGCAGGGCCTCCTACAGGCAATGCACTTTGATTTATTGCGCTATCTGTAATAGCACCCGAGATATCACCAGATATATATTGGATTTTACCCTGACCCTGAGTGTCCGGCCCCATGAGACTGTGGTTTTCTCGGCCCCTGGTGGTCCGAGGTCGTTCCCGTTGCACAGATTCATGCGCCAGGGCCTCCTGCAGATAATTCACTTTGGTTTATTGCGCTATCTCTAATAGCACCCGAGATATCACCAGATATATATTGGATTTTCACCTGACCCAGACTGTCCGGCCCCATGAGACTGTGGTTTTCTCGGCCCCTGGTGGTCCGAGGTCGTCGCCGCTACACAGGTTCATGCGCCAGGGCCTCCTACAGACAATGCACATTGATTTATTGCGCTATCTGTAATAGCACCCGAGATATCACCAGATATATATTGGATTTGACCCTGTCCCTGAGTGTCCGGCCCCATGAGACGGTCGTTGTCTCGGCCCCTGGAGGTCCGAGGACGTTCCCGCTGCACAGATTCATGCGCCAGGGCCTCCTGCAGATAATTCACTTTGGTTTGTTGCGCTATCTCTAATAGCACCCGAGATATCACCAGTTATATACTGGATTTTCCCCTGACCCTGAGTGTCCGGCCCCATGGGACTGTGCTTTTCTCGGCCCCTGGTGGTCCGAGGTCGTTCCCGCTGCACAGATTCATGCGCCAGGGCCTCCTACAGACAATGCACTTTGATTTATTGCGCTATCTGTAATAGCACCCGAGATATCACCAGATATATATTGGATTTTACCCTGACCCTGAGTGTCCGGCCCCATGAGACGGTCGTTTTCTCGGCCCGTGGTGGTCCGAGGTCGTTCATGCTGCACAGATTCATGCGCCAGGGCCTCCTGCAGATAATTCACTTTGGTTTATTGCGCTATCTCTAATAGCACCTGAGATATCACCAGTTATATACTGGATTTTCCCCTGACCCTGAGTGTCCGGCCCCATGGGACTGTGGTTTTCTCGGCCCCTGGTGGTCCGAGGTCGTTCCCGCTGCACAGATTCATGCGCCAGGGCCCCCTGCAGATAATTTACTTTGCTTTATTGCGCTATCTCTAATAGCACCCGAGATATCACCAGATATATATAGGATTTCTCCCTGACCCAGACTGTCCGGCCCCATGAGACTGCGATTTTCTCGGCTCCTGGTGGTCCGAGGTCGTTCCCGCTGCACAGATTCATGCGCCAGGGCCTCCTGCAGATAATTCACTTTGGTTTATTGCGCTATCTCTAATAGCACCCAAGATATCACCAGATATATATTGGATTTTTCCCTGACCCTGAGTGTCAGGCCCCATGAGACTCTGGTTTTCTCGGCCCCTGGTGGTCCGAGGTCGTTCCCGTTGCACAGATTCATGCGCCAGGGCCTCCTGCAGATAATTCACTTTGGTTTATTGCGCTATCTCTAATAGCACCCAAGATATCACCAGATATATATTGGATTTTTCCCTGACCCTGAGTGTCAGGCCCCATGAGACTCTGGTTTTCTCGGCCCCTGGTGGTCCGAGGTCGTTCCCGTTGCACAGATTCATGCGCCAGGGCCTCCTGCAGATAATTCACTTTGGTTTATTGCGCTATCTCTAATAGCACCCAAGATATCACCAGATATATATTGGATTTTTCCCTGACCGTGTGGGTCCGGCCCCATGAGACTGTGGTTTTCTCGGCCCCTGGTGGTCCGAGGTCGTTCCCGTTGCACAGATTCATGCGCCAGGGCCTCCTGCAGATAATTCACTTTGATTTATTGCGCTATCTGTAATAGCACCCGAGATATCACCAGATATATATTGGATTTTTCACTGACCCTAAGTGTCCGGCCCCACGGGACGGTGGTATTCTCGGCCCCTGGTGGTCCGAGGTTGTTCCTGCTGCACAGATTCATCCGGCAGGGCCTCCTACAGGCAATGCACTTTGATTTATTGCGCTATCTGTAATAGCACCCGAGATATCACCAGATATATATTGGATTTTACCCTGACCCTGAGTGTCCGGCCCCATGAGACTGTGGTTTTCTCGGCCCCTGGTGGTCCGAGGTCGTTCCCGTTGCACAGATTCATGCGCCAGGGCCTCCTGCAGATAATTCACTTTGGTTTATTGCGCTATCTCTAATAGCACCCGAGATATCACCAGATATATATTGGATTTTCACCTGACCCAGACTGTCCGGCCCCATGAGACTGTGGTTTTCTCGGCCCCTGGTGGTCCGAGGTCGTCGCCGCTACACAGGTTCATGCGCCAGGGCCTCCTACAGACAATGCACTTTGATTTATTGCGCTATCTGTAATAGCACCCGAGATATCACCAGATATATATTGGATTTGACCCTGTCCCTGAGTGTCCGGCCCCATGAGACGGTCGTTGTCTCGGCCCCTGGAGGTCCGAGGACGTTCCCGCTGCACAGATTCATGCGCCAGGGCCTCCTGCAGATAATTCACTTTGGTTTGTTGCGCTATCTCTAATAGCACCCGAGATATCACCAGTTATATACTGGATTTTCCCCTGACCCTGAGTGTCCGGCCCCATGGGACTGTGGTTTTCTCGGCCCCAGGTGGTCCGAGGTCGTTCCCGCTGCACAGATTCATGCGCCAGGGCCTCCTACAGACAATGCACTTTGATTTATTGCGCTATCTGTAATAGCACCCGAGATATCACCAGATATATATTGGATTTTACCCTGACCCTGAGTGTCCGGCCCCATGAGACGGTCGTTTTCTCGGCCCGTGGTGGTCCGAGGTCGTTCATGCTGCACAGATTCATGCGCCAGGGCCTCCTGCAGATAATTCACTTTGGTTTATTGCGCTATCTCTAATAGCACCTGAGATATCACCAGTTATATACTGGATTTTCCCCTGACCCTGAGTGTCCGGCCCCATGGGACTGTGGTTTTCTCGGCCCCTGGTGGTCCGAGGTCGTTCCCGCTGCACAGATTCATGCGCCAGGGCCCCCTGCAGATAATTTACTTTGCTTTATTGCGCTATCTCTAATAGCACCCGAGATATCACCAGATATATATAGGATTTCTCCCTGACCCAGACTGTCCGGCCCCATGAGACTGCGATTTTCTCGGCTCCTGGTGGTCCGAGGTCGTTCCCGCTGCACAGATTCATGCGCCAGGGCCTCCTGCAGATAATTCACTTTGGTTTATTGCGCTATCTCTAATAGCACCCAAGATATCACCAGATATATATTGGATTTTTCCCTGACCCTGAGTGTCAGGCCCCATGAGACTCTGGTTTTCTCGGCCCCTGGTGGTCCGAGGTCGTTCCCGTTGCACAGATTCATGCGCCAGGGCCTCCTGCAGATAATTCACTTTGGTTTATTGCGCTATCTCTAATAGCACCCAAGATATCACCAGATATATATTGGATTTTTCCCTGACCGTGTGGGTCCGGCCCCATGAGACTGTGGTTTTCTCGGCCCCTGGTGGTCCGAGGTCGTTCCCGTTGCACAGATTCATGCGCCAGGGCCTCCTGCAGATAATTCACTTTGATTTATTGCGCTATCTGTAATAGCACCCGAGATATCACCAGATATATATTGGATTTTTCACTGACCCTAAGTGTCCGGCCCCACGGGACGGTGGTATTCTCGGCCCCTGGTGGTCCGAGGTTGTTCCTGCTGCACAGATTCATCCGGCAGGGCCTCCTACAGGCAATGCACTTTGATTTATTTCGCTATATGTAATAGCACCCGAGATATCACCAGATATATATTGGATTTTTCCCTGACCCTGAGTGTCAGGCCCCATGAGACTCTGGTTTTCTCGGCCCCTGGTGGTCCGAGGTCGTTCCCGCCGGCCACATTTATGCGCCAGGGCATCCTACAGACAATGCACTTTGATTTATTGCGCTATATGTATTAGCACCCGAGATATCACCAGATATATATTGGATTTTCCACTGACCCTGTGTGTCCGGCCCCATGTGACTGTGGTTTTTTCGGCCCCTGGTGGTCCGAGGTCGTTCCCGTTGCACAGATTCATGCGCCAGGGCCTCCTGCAGATAATTCACTTTGGTTTATTGCGCTATCTCTAATAGCACCCAAGATATCACCAGATATATATTGGATTGTCCCCTGACCCTGAGTGTCCGGCCCCATGTGACGATGGTTTTCTCGGCCCCTGGTGGTGCGAGGTCATTCCCGCTGCACAGATGCATGCGCCAGGGCCTCCTGCAGATAATTCACTTTGGTTTATGGCGCTATCTCTAATAGCACCCGAGATATCACCAGATATATATTGGATTTTCCCCTGACCCTGAGTATCTGGCCCCATGAGACTGTGGTTTTCTCGGCCCCTGGTGGCCCGAGGTCGTTCCCGCTGCACAGATTCATAGGCCAGGGCCTCCTGCAGATAATTCAGTTTGGTTTATTGCGCTATCTCTAATAGCACCCGAGATATCACCAGATATATATCGGATTTTCCCCTGACCCTGAGTGTCCGGCCCCGTGAGACGGTGGTTTTCTCGGCCCCTCGTGGTCCGAGGTCTTTCCCGCTGCCCAGATTCATGCGCCAGGGCCTCCTGCAGACAATGCACTTTGAGTTATCGCGCTATCTATAATAGAACCCGAGATATCACTAGATATATGCTGGATTTTTACATGACCTTGGGTGACGGATACCGAAAATCTGTAATTTTCTTGGCCCCTGGTGTTCCGACGTCGTTGCTGCTGCACAGATGCATGCCCCAGGGCCTCCTGCAGACAATGCACTTTGATTTATCGCGCTATCTCTAATAGCACCCGAGATATCACCAGATATATGCTGGATTTTTACATGACCTTGGGTGACGGATACCGAAAATCTGTAATTTGTTTGGCCCCCGGTGTTCCGACGTCGTTGCTGCTGCTCAGATGCATGCGCCAGGGCCTCCTGCAGACAATGCACTTTGATTTATCGCGCTATCTCTAATAGCACCCGAGATATCACCAGATATATATTGGATTTTACCCTGACCCTGAGTGTCCGGCCCCATGAGACGGTCGTTTTCTCGGCCCGTGGTGGTCCGAGGTCGTTCATGCTGCACAGATTCATGCGCCAGGGCCTCCTGCAGATAATTCACTTTGGTTTATTGCGCTATCTCTAATAGCACCTGAGATATCACCAGTTATATACTGGATTTTCCCCTGACCCTGAGTGTCCGGCCCCATGGGACTGTGGTTTTCTCGGCCCCTGGTGGTCCGAGGTCGTTCCCGCTGCACAGATTCATGCGCCAGGGCCCCCTGCAGATAATTTACTTTGCTTTATTGCGCTATCTCTAATAGCACCCGAGATATCACCAGATATATATAGGATTTCTCCCTGACCCAGACTGTCCGGCCCCATGAGACTGCGATTTTCTCGGCTCCTGGTGGTCCGAGGTCGTTCCCGCTGCACAGATTCATGCGCCAGGGCCTCCTGCAGATAATTCACTTTGGTTTATTGCGCTATCTCTAATAGCACCCAAGATATCACCAGATATATATTGGATTTTTCCCTGACCCTGAGTGTCAGGCCCCATGAGACTCTGGTTTTCTCGGCCCCTGGTGGTCCGAGGTCGTTCCCGTTGCACAGATTCATGCGCCAGGGCCTCCTGCAGATAATTCACTTTGGTTTATTGCGCTATCTCTAATAGCACCCAAGATATCACCAGATATATATTGGATTTTTCCCTGACCGTGTGGGTCCGGCCCCATGAGACTGTGGTTTTCTCGGCCCCTGGTGGTCCGAGGTCGTTCCCGTTGCACAGATTCATGCGCCAGGGCCTCCTGCAGATAATTCACTTTGATTTATTGCGCTATCTGTAATAGCACCCGAGATATCACCAGATATATATTGGATTTTTCACTGACCCTAAGTGTCCGGCCCCACGGGACGGTGGTATTCTCGGCCCCTGGTGGTCCGAGGTTGTTCCTGCTGCACAGATTCATCCGGCAGGGCCTCCTACAGGCAATGCACTTTGATTTATTTCGCTATATGTAATAGCACCCGAGATATCACCAGATATATATTGGATTTTTCCCTGACCCTGAGTGTCAGGCCCCATGAGACTCTGGTTTTCTCGGCCCCTGGTGGTCCGAGGTCGTTCCCGCCGGCCACATTTATGCGCCAGGGCATCCTACAGACAATGCACTTTGATTTATTGCGCTATATGTATTAGCACCCGAGATATCACCAGATATATATTGGATTTTCCACTGACCCTGTGTGTCCGGCCCCATGTGACTGTGGTTTTTTCGGCCCCTGGTGGTCCGAGGTCGTTCCCGTTGCACAGATTCATGCGCCAGGGCCTCCTGCAGATAATTCACTTTGGTTTATTGCGCTATCTCTAATAGCACCCAAGATATCACCAGATATATATTGGATTGTCCCCTGACCCTGAGTGTCCGGCCCCATGTGACGATGGTTTTCTCGGCCCCTGGTGGTGCGAGGTCATTCCCGCTGCACAGATGCATGCGCCAGGGCCTCCTGCAGATAATTCACTTTGGTTTATGGCGCTATCTCTAATAGCACCCGAGATATCACCAGATATATATTGGATTTTCCCCTGACCCTGAGTATCTGGCCCCATGAGACTGTGGTTTTCTCGGCCCCTGGTGGCCCGAGGTCGTTCCCGCTGCACAGATTCATAGGCCAGGGCCTCCTGCAGATAATTCAGTTTGGTTTATTGCGCTATCTCTAATAGCACCCGAGATATCACCAGATATATATCGGATTTTCCCCTGACCCTGAGTGTCCGGCCCCGTGAGACGGTGGTTTTCTCGGCCCCTCGTGGTCCGAGGTCTTTCCCGCTGCCCAGATTCATGCGCCAGGGCCTCCTGCAGACAATGCACTTTGAGTTATCGCGCTATCTATAATAGAACCCGAGATATCACTAGATATATGCTGGATTTTTACATGACCTTGGGTGACGGATACCGAAAATCTGTAATTTTCTTGGCCCCTGGTGTTCCGACGTCGTTGCTGCTGCACAGATGCATGCCCCAGGGCCTCCTGCAGACAATGCACTTTGATTTATCGCGCTATCTCTAATAGCACCCGAGATATCACCAGATATATGCTGGATTTTTACATGACCTTGGGTGACGGATACCGAAAATCTGTAATTTGTTTGGCCCCCGGTGTTCCGACGTCGTTGCTGCTGCTCAGATGCATGCGCCAGGGCCTCCTGCAGACAATGCACTTTGATTTATCGCGCTATCTCTAATAGCACCCGAGATATCACCAGATATATGCTGGATTTTTACATGACCTTGGGTGACGGATACCGAAAATCGGTCATTTTTTTGGCCCCTGGTGTTCCGACGTCGTTGCTGCTGCACAGATTCATGCGCCAGGGCTTCCAGCAGGCAATGCACATTGATTTATCGCGCTATCTGTAATAGACCCCGAGATATCACCAGATATATGCTGGATTTTTACATGACCTTGGGTGACGGATACCGAAAATCTGTAATTTTCTTGGCCCCTGGTGTTCCGACGTCGTTGCTGCTGCACAGATGCATGTGCCAGGGCCTCCTGCAGACAATGCACTTTGATTTATCGCGCTATCTCTAATAGCACCCGAGATATCACCAGATATATGGTTAATTTTTACATGACCATGTGTGACGGATACCGAAAATCTGTAATTTTTTTGGCCCCTGGTGTTCCAGCGCCGTTGCTGCTGCACAGATGCATGCGCCAGGGCCTCCTGCAGACAATGCACTTTGATTTATCGCGCTATCTCTAATAGCACCCGAGATATCACCAGATATATGCTGGATTTTTACATGACCTTGGGTGACGGATACCGAAAATCTGTAATTTTTTTGGCCCCTGGTGTTCCGACGTCGTTGCTGCTGCTCAGATTCGTGCGCCAGGGCTTCCTGCAGGCAATGCACTTTGATTTATCGCGCTATCTGTAATAGAATCCGAGATATCACCAGATATATATTGGATTTTCCCCTGACCCTGAGTATCTGGCCCCATGAGACTGCGGTTTTCTCGGCCCCTGGTGGCCCGAGGTCGTTCCCGCTGCACAGATTCATGCGCCAGGGCCTCCTGCAGATAATTCAGTTTGGTTTATTGCGCTATCTCTAATAGCGCCCGAGATATCGCCAGATATATATCGGCTTTTCCCCTGACCCTGAGTGTCCGGCCCCGTGAGACGGTGGTTTTCTCGGCCCCTGGTGGTCCGAGGTCTTTCCCGCTGCCCAGATTCATGCGCCAGGGCCTCCTACAGACAATACACTTTGATTTATTGCGCTATCTCTAATAGCACCCGAGATATCACCAGATATATATTGGATTTTCCCCTGACCCTGAGTGTCCGGCCCCATGAGACTGTGGTTTTCTCGGCCCCTGGTGGTCCGAGGTCGTTCCCGTTGCACAGATTCATGCGCCAGGGCCTCCTGCAGATAATTCACTTTGGTTTATTGCGCTATCTCTAATAGCACCCGAGATATCACCAGATATATATTGGATTTTCCCCTGACCCTGAGTGTCCGGCCCCATGAGACTGTGGTTTTCTCGGCCCCTGGTGGTCCGAGGTCGTTCCCGCTGGCCAGATTCATGCGCCAGGGCCTCCTACAGACAATGCACTTTGATTTATTGCGCTATCTGTAATAGCACCCGAGATATCACCAGATATATATTGGATTTGACCCTGACCCTGAGTGTCCGGCCCTATGAGACTGTGGTTTTCTCGGCCCCTGGTGGTCCGAGGTCGTTCCCGTTGCACAGATTCATGCGCCAGGGCCTCCTGCAGATAATTCACTTTGGTTTATTGAGCTATCTCTAATAGCACCCGAGATATCACCAGATATATATTGGATTTTCCCCTGACCCAGACTGTCCGGCCCCATGAGACTGTGGTTTTCTCGGCCCCTGGTGGTCCGAGGACGTTCCCGCTGCAGAGATTCATGCGCCAGGGCCTCCCGCAGATAATTCAGTTTCTTTTATTGCGCTATCTCTAATAGCACCCGAGATATCACCAGATATACATCGGATTTTCCCCTGACCCTGAGTGTCCGTCCCCGTGAGACGGTGGTTTTCTCGGCCCCTGGTGGTCCGAGGTCTTTCCCGCTGCCCAGATTCATGCGCTAGGGCCTCCTACAGACAATACACTTTGATTTATTGCGCTATCTCTAATAGCACCAGAGATATCACCAGATATATATTGGATTTTCCCCTGACCCTGAGTGTCCGGCCCCATGAGACTGTGGTTTTCTCGGCCCCTGGTCGTCCGAGGTCGTTCCCGCTGCACAGATTCATGCGCCAGGGCCTCCTACAGACAATGCACTTTGATTTATTGCGCTATCTGTAATAGCACCCGAGATATCACCAGATATATATTGGATTTTACCCTGACCCTGAGTGTCCGGCCCCATGAGGCGGTGGTTGTCTCGGCCCCTGGTGGTCCGAGGTCGTTCCCGCTGCACAGATTCATGCGCCAGGGCCTCCTGCAGATAATTCACTTTGGTTTATTGCGCTATCTCTAGTAGCACCCAAGATATCACCAGATATATATTGGATTTTTCCCTGACCCTGAGTGTCCGGCCCCATGAGACGGTGGTTTTATCGGCCCCTGGTGGTCCGAGGTCGTTCCCGCTGCACAGATTCATGCGCCAGGGCCTCCTGCAGATAATTCACTTTGGTTTATTGCGCTATCTCCAATAGCACCCGAGATATCACCAGATATATATTGGATTTTCCCCTGACCCTGAGTGTCCGGCCCCATGAGACTGTGGTTTTCTCGGCCCCTGGTGGTCCGAGGTCGTTCCCGCTGGCCAGATTCATGCGCCAGGGCCTCCTACAGACAATGCACTTTGATTTATTGCGCTATCTGTAATAGCACCCGAGATATCACCAGATATATATTGGATTTTACCCTGACCCTGAGTGTCCGGCCCCATGAGTCGGTGGTTGTCTCGGCCCCTGGAGGTCCTAGGACGTTCCCGCTGCACAGATTCATGCGCCAGGGCCTCCTGCAGATAATTCACTTTGGTTTATTGCGCTATCTCTAATAGCACCCGAGATATCACCAGTTATATACTGGATTTTCCCCTGACCCTGAGTGTCCGGCCCCATGAGACGGTGGTTTTCTCGGCCCCTGGTGGTCCGAGGCCGTTCCTGCTGCACAGATTCATCCGGCAGGGCCTCCTACAGGCAATGCACTTTGATTTATTGCGCTATATGTAATAGCACCCGAGATATCACCAGATATATATTGGATTTTACCCTGACCCTGAGTGTCCGGCCCCATGAGACGGTGGTTGTCTCGGCCCCTGGTGGTCCGAGGTCGTTCCCGCTGCACAGATTCATGCGCCAGGGCCTCCTGCAGATAATTCACTTTGGTTTATTGCGCTATCTCTAGTAGCACCCAAGATATCACCAGATATATATTGGATTTTTCCCTGACCCTGAGTGTCCGGCCCCATGAGACGGTGGTTTTATCGGCCCCTGGTGGTCCGAGGTCGTTCCCGCTGCACAGATTCATGCGCCAGGGCCTCCTGCAGATAATTCACTTTGGTTTATTGCGCTATCTCTAATAGCACCCGAGATATCACCAGATATATATTGGATTTTCCCCTGACCCAGACTGTCCGGACCCATGAGACTGTGGTTTTCTCGGCCCCTGGTGGTCCGAGGTCGCTGCCGCTGCACATGTTCATGCACCAGGGCCTCCTACAGACAATGCACTTTGATTTATTGCGCTATCTGTAATAGCACCCGAGATATCACCAGATATATATTGGATTTTCCCCTGACCCTGAGTGACCGGACCCATGAGACTGTGGTTTTCTCGGCCCCTGGTGGTCCGAGGACGTTCCCGCTGCAGAGATTCATGCGCCAGTGCCTCCTGCAGATAATTCACTTTGGTTTACTGCGCTATCTCTAATAGTACCCAAGATATCACCAGATATATATTGGATTTTTCCCTGATCCTGTGTGTCCGACCCCATGAGACTGTGGTTTTCTCTCCCGATGGTGGTCCGAGATCGTTCCCGCTGCACATATGCATGCGCCAGGGCCTCCTGCAGACAATGCACTTTGATTTATCGCGCTATCTATAATAGAACCCGAGATATCACCAGATATATGCTGGATTTTTACATGACCTTGGGTGACGGATACCGAAAATCTGTAATTTTCTTGGCCCCTGGTGTTCCGACGTCGTTGCTGCTGCACAGATGCATGCGCCAGGGCCTCCTGCAGACAATGCACTTTGATTTATCGCGCTATCTCTAATAGCACCCGAGATATCACCAGATATATGCTGGATTTTTACATGACCATGGGTGACGCATACCGAAAATCTGTAAATTTTTTGGCCCCTGGTGTTCCGACGCCGTTGCTGCTGCACAGATGCATGCGCCAGGGCCTCCTGCAGACAATGCACTTCGATTTATCGCGCTATCTGTAATACGACCCGAGATATCACCAGATATATGCTGGATTTTTACATGACCTTGGGTGACGGATACCGAAAATCTGTAATTTTTTTGGCCCCTGGTGTTCCGACGTCGTTGCTGCTGCACAGATTCGTGCGCCAGGGCTTCCTGCAGGCAATGCACTTTGATTTATCGCGCTATCTGCAATAGAACCCGAGATATCACCAGATATATATTGGATTTTCCCCTGACCCTGAGTGACCGGACCCATGAGACTGTGGTTTTCTCGGCCCCTGGTGGTCCGAGGACGTTCCCGCTGCAGAGATTCATGCGCCAGGGCCTCCCGCAGATAATTCAGTTTGGTTTATTGCGCTATCTCTAATAGCACCCGAGATATCACCAGATATACATCGGATTTTCCCCTGACCCTGAGTGTCCGTCCCCGTGAGACGGTGGTTTTCTCGGCCCCTGGTGGTCCGAGGTCTTTCCCGCTGCCCAGATTCATGCGCTAGGGCCTCCTACAGACAATACACTTTGATTTATTGCGCTATCTCTAATAGCACCAGAGATATCACCAGATATATATTGGATTTTCCCCTGACCCTGAGTGTCCGGCCCCATGAGACTGTGGTTTTCTCGGCCCCTGGTCGTCCGAGGTCGTTCCCGCTGCACAGATTCATGCGCCAGGGCCTCCTACAGACAATGCACTTTGATTTATTGCGCTATCTGTAATAGCACCCGAGATATCACCAGATATATATTGGATTTGACCCTGTCCCTGAGTGTCCGGCCCCATGAGACGGTCGTTGTCTCGGCCCCTGGAGGTCCCAGGACGTTCCCGCTGCACAGATTCATGCGCCAGGGCCTCCTGCAGATAATTCACTTTGGTTTATTGCGCTATCTCTAATAGCACCCGAGATATCACCAGATGTATATTGGATTTTCCCCTGACCCAGACTGTCCGGACCCATGAGACTGTGGTTTTCTCGGCCCCTGGTGGTCCGAGGTCGTTGCCGCTACACAGGTTCATGCGCCAGGGCCTCCTACAGACAATGCACTTTGATTTATTGCGCTATCTGTAATAGCACCCGAGATATCACCAGATATATATTGGATTTGACCCTGTCCCTGAGTGTCCGGCCCCATGAGACGGTCGTTGTCTCGGCCCCTGGAGGTCCGAGGACGTTCCCGCTGCACAGATTCATGCGCCAGGGCCTCCTGCAGATAATTCACTTTGGTTTGTTGCGCTATCTCTAATAGCACCCGAGATATCACCAGTTATATACTGGATTTTCCCCTGACCCTGAGTGTCCGGCCCCATGGGACTGTGGTTTTCTCGGCCCCTGGTGGTCCGAGGTCGTTCCCGCTGCACAGATTCATGCGCCAGGGCCTCCTACAGACAATGCACTTTGATTTATTGCGCTATCTGTAATAGCAGCCGAGATATCACCAGATATATATTGGATTTTACCCTGACTCTGAGTGTCTGGCCCCATGAGACGGTCGTTGTCTCGGCCCCTGGAGGTCCGAGGACGTTCCCGCTGCACAGATTCATGCGCCAGGTCCTCCTACAGACAATGCACTTTGGTTTACGGCGCTATCTGTAATAGCACCCGAGATATCACCAGATATATATTGGATTTTACCCTGACCCTGAGTGTCCGGCCCCATGTGACGGTGGTTGTCTCGGCCCCTGGAGGTCCGAGGACGTTGCCGCTGCACAGATTCATGCGCCAGGGCCTCCTGCAGATAATTCACTTTGGTTTATTGCGCTATCTCTAATAGCACCTGAGATATCACCAGTTATATACTGGATTTTCCCCTGACCCTGAGTGTCCGGCCCCATGGGACTGTGGTTTTCTCGGCCCCTGGTGGTCCGAGGTCGTTCCCGCTGCACAGATTCATGCGCCAGGGCCCCCTGCAGATAATTTACTTTGCTTTATTGCGCTATCTCTAATAGCACCCGAGATATCACCAGATATATATAGGATTTCTCCCTGACCCAGACTGTCCGGCCCCATGAGACTGTGATTTTCTCGGCTCCTGGTGGTCCGAGGTCGTTCCCGCTGCACAGATTCATGCGCCAGGGCCTCCTGCAGATAATTCACTTTGGTTTATTGCGCTATCTCTAATAGCACCCAAGATATCACCAGATATATATTGGATTTTTCCCTGACCCTGAGTGTCAGGCCCCATGAGACTCTGGTTTTCTCGGCCCCTGGTGGTCCGAGGTCGTTCCCGTTGCACAGATTCATGCGCCAGGGCCTCCTGCAGATAATTCACTTTGGTTTATTGCGCTATCTCTAATAGCACCCAAGATATCACCAGATATATATTGGATTTTTCCCTGACCGTGTGGGTCCGGCCCCATGAGACTGTGGTTTTCTCGGCCCCTGGTGGTCCGAGGTCGTTCCCGTTGCACAGATTCATGCGCCAGGGCCTCCTGCAGATAATTCACTTTGATTTATTGCGCTATCTGTAATAGCACCCGAGATATCACCAGATATATATTGGATTTTTCACTGACCCTAAGTGTCCGGCCCCACGGGACGGTGGTTTTCTCGGCCCCTGGTGGTCCGAGGTCGTTCCTGCTGCACAGATTCATCCGGCAGGGCCTCCTACTGGCAATGCACTTTGATTTATTTCGCTATATGTAATAGCACCCGAGATATCACCAGATATATATTGGATTTTTCCCTGACCCTGAGTGTCAGGCCCCATGAGACTCTGGTTTTCTCGGCCCCTGGTGGTCCGAGGTCGTTCCCGCTGGCCACATTTATGCGCCAGGGCATCCTACAGACAATGCACTTTGATTTATTGCGCTATATGTATTAGCACCCGAGATATCACCAGATATATATTTGATTTTCCCCTGACCCTGTGTGTCCGGCCCCATGTGACTGTGGTTTTTTCGGCCCCTGGTGGTCCGAGGTCGTTCCCGTTGCACAGATTCATGCGCCAGGGCCTCCTGCAGATAATTCACTTTGGTTTATTGCGCTATCTCTAATAGCACCCAAGATATCACCAGATATATATTGGATTTTTCCCTGAACCTGAGTGTCCGGCCCCATGAGACTGTGGTTTTCTCGGCCCCTGGTGTTCCGAGGTCGTTCCCTCTGCCCAGATTCATGCGCCAGGGCCTCCTACAAACAACGCACTTTGATTTACTGCGCTATCTGTAATAGCAACCGAGATATCACCAGATATATCCTGGATTTTTCGCTGACCCTGAGCGTCCGGCCCCATGAGACGGTGGTTTTCTCGGCCCCTGGTGGTCCGAGGTCGTTCCCGCTGCACAGATTCATGCGCCAGGGCCTCCTGCAGATAATTCACTTTGGTTTATTGCGCTATCTCTAATAGCACCCGAGATATCACCAGATATATACTGGATTTTCCCCTGACCCTGAGTGTCCGGCCTCATGAGACTGTGGGTTTCTCGGCCCCTAGTGGTCCGAGGTCGTTCCCGCTGCCCAGATTCATGCGCCAGGGCCTCCTGCAGATAAATCACTTTGGTTTATTGCGCTATCCCTAAAAGTACCCGAGATATCACCAGAAATATATTGGATTTTCCCCTGACCCTGAGTGTCCGGCCCCATGTGACGGTGGTTTTCTCGGCCCCGGGTGGTCCGAGGTCGTTCCCGCTGCACAGATTCAGGCGCCTGGGCCTCCTACAAACGACGCACTTTGATTTACTGCGCTATCTGTAATAGCAACCGAGATATCACCAGATATATCCTGGATTTTTCTCTGACCCTGAGCGTCCGGCCCCATGAGACGGTGGTTTTCTCGGCTTCTGGTGGTCCGAGGTCGTTCCCGCTGCACAGATTCATGCGCCAGGTCCTCCTGCAGATAATTCCGTTTGGTTTATTGCGCTATCTCTAATAGCACCCGAGATGTCACCAGATATATATTGGATTTTCCCCTGACCCTGAGCGTCCAGCCCCATGAGACGGTGGTGTTCTCGGCCCCTGGTGGTCCGAAGTCGTTCCCGCTGCACAGATTCATGCGCCAGGGCCTCCTACAGACAATGCACTTTGATTTATTGCGCTATCTGTAATAGCACCCGAGATATCACCAGGTATATAGTGGATTTTTCCCTGCCCCTGTGTGTCCGGCCCCATGGGACGGTGCTTGTCTCGGCCCCTGGTGGTCCGAAGTCGTTCCCGCTGCACAGATTCATGCGCCAGGGCCTCCTACAGACAATGCACTTTGATTTATTGCGCTATCTGTAATAGCACCCGAGATATCACCAGATATATATTGGATTTTACCCTGACCCTGAGTGTCCGGCCCCATGAGTCGGTGGTTGTCTCGGCCCCTGGAGGTCCTAGGACGTTCCCGCTGCACAGATTCATGCGCCAGGGCCTCCTGCAGATAATTCACTTTGGTTTATTGCGCTATCTCTAATAGCACCCGAGATATCACCAGTTATATACTGGATTTTCCCCTGACCCTGAGTGTCCGGCCCCATGAGACGGTGGTTTTCTCGGCCCCTGGTGGTCCGAGGCCGTTCCTGCTGCACAGATTCATCCGGCAGGGCCTCCTACAGGCAATGCACTTTGATTTATTGCGCTATATGTAATAGCACCCGAGATATCACCAGATATATATTGGATTTTACCCTGACCCTGAGTGTCCGGCCCCATGAGACGGTGGTTGTCTCGGCCCCTGGTGGTCCGAGGTCGTTCCCGCTGCACAGATTCATGCGCCAGGGCCTCCTGCAGATAATTCACTTTGGTTTATTGCGCTATCTCTAGTAGCACCCAAGATATCACCAGATATATATTGGATTTTTCCCTGACCCTGAGTGTCCGGCCCCATGAGACGGTGGTTTTATCGGCCCCTGGTGGTCCGAGGTCGTTCCCGCTGCACAGATTCATGCGCCAGGGCCTCCTGCAGATAATTCACTTTGGTTTATTGCGCTATCTGTAATAGCACCCGAGATATCACCAGATATATATTGGATTTTCCCCTGACCCAGACTGTCCGGACCCATGAGACTGTGGTTTTCTCGGCCCCTGGTGGTCCGAGGTCGTTGCCGCTACACAGGTTCATGCGCCAGGGCCTCCTACAGACAATGCACTTTGATTTATTGCGCTATCTGTAATAGCACCCGAGATATCACCAGATATATATTGGATTTGACCCTGACCCTGAGAGTCCGGCCCCATGAGACTGTGGTTTTCTCGGCCCCTGGTGGTCCGAGGTCGTTCCCGTTGCACAGATTCATGCGCCAGGGCCTCCTGCAGATAATTCACTTTGGTTTATTGAGCTATCTCTGATAGCACCCGAGATATCACCAGATATATATTGGATTTTCCCCTGACCCAGACTGTCCGGCCCCATGAGACTGTGGTTTTCTCGGCCCCTGGTGGTCCGAGGTCGCTGCCGCTGCACATGTTCATGCGCCAGGGCCTCCTACAGACAATGCACTTTGATTTATTGCGCTATCTGTAATAGCACCCGAGATATCACCAGATATATATTGGATTTGACCCTGACCCTGAGTGTCCGGCCCCATGAGACGGTCGTTGTCTCGGCCCCTGGAGGTCCGAGGACGTTCCCGCTGCACAGATTCATGCGCCAGGGCCTTCTACAGACAATGCACTTTGATTTATTGCGCTATCTGTAATAGCACCCGAGATATCACCAGATATATATTGGATTTTACCCTGACCCTGAGTGTCCGGCCCCATGAGACTGTGGTTTTTTCGGCCCCTGGTGGTCCGAGGTCGTTCCCGCTGCACGGATTCATGCGCCAGGGCCTCCTACAGACAATGCACTTTGATTTATTGCGCTATCTGTAATAGCACCCGAGATATCACCAGATATATATTGGATTTTACCCTGACCCTGAGTGTCCGGCCCCATGAGACTGTGGTTTTTTCGGCCCCTGGTGGTCCGAGGTCGTTCCCGCTGCACGGATTCATGCGCCAGGGCCTCCTACAGACAATGCACTTTGATTTATTGCGCTATCTGTAATAGCACCCGAGATATCACCAGATATATATTGGATTTTCCCCTGACCCTGAGTGACCGGACCCATGAGACTGTGGTTTTCTCGGCCCCTGGTGGTCCGAGGACGTTTCCGCTGCAGAGATTCATGCGCCAGTGCCTCCTGCAGATAATTCACTTTGGTTTACTGCGCTATCTCTAATAGTACCCAAGATATCACCAGATATATATTGGATTTTTCCCTGATCCTGTGTGTCCGACCCCATGAGACTGTGGTTTTCTCTCCCGATGGTGGTCCGAGGTCGTTCCCGCTGCACATATGCATGCGCCAGGGCCTCCTGCAGACAATGCACTTTGATTTATCGCGCTATCTATAATAGAACCCGAGATATCACCAGATATATGCTGGATTTTTACATGACCTTGGGTGACGGATACCGAAAATCTGTAATTTTCTTGGCCCCTGGTGTTCCGACGTCGTTGCTGCTGCACAGATGCATGCGCCAGGGCCTCCTGCAGACAATGCACTTTGATTTATCGCGCTATCTCTAATAGCACCCGAGATATCACCAGATATATGCTGGATTTTTACATGACCATGGGTGACGCATACCGAAAATCTGTAAATTTTTTGGCCCCTGGTGTTCCGACGCCGTTGCTGCTGCACAGATGCATGCGCCAGGGCCTCCTGCAGACAATGCACTTCGATTTATCGCGCTATCTGTAATACGACCCGAGATATCACCAGATATATGCTGGATTTTTACATGACCTTGGGTGACGGATACCGAAAATCTGTAATTTTTTTGGCCCCTGGTGTTCCGACGTCGTTGCTGCTGCACAGATTCGTGCGCCAGGGCTTCCTGCAGGCAATGCACTTTGATTTATCGCGCTATCTGCAATAGAACCCGAGATATCACCAGATATATATTGGATTTTCCCCTGACCCTGAGTGACCGGACCCATGAGACTGTGGTTTTCTCGGCCCCTGGTGGTCCGAGGACGTTCCCGCTGCAGAGATTCATGCGCCAGGGCCTCCCGCAGATAATTCAGTTTGGTTTATTGCGCTATCTCTAATAGCACCCGAGATATCACCAGATATACATCGGATTTTCCCCTGACCCTGAGTGTCCGTCCCCGTGAGACGGTGGTTTTCTCGGCCCCTGGTGGTCCGAGGTCTTTCCCGCTGCCCAGATTCATGCGCTAGGGCCTCCTACAGACAATACACTTTGATTTATTGCGCTATCTCTAATAGCACCAGAGATATCACCAGATATATATTGGATTTTCCCCTGACCCTGAGTGTCCGGCCCCATGAGACTGTGGTTTTCTCGGCCCCTGGTCGTCCGAGGTCGTTCCCGCTGCACAGATTCATGCGCCAGGGCCTCCTACAGACAATGCACTTTGATTTATTGCGCTATCTGTAATAGCACCCGAGATATCACCAGATATATATTGGATTTGACCCTGTCCCTGAGTGTCCGGCCCCATGAGACGGTCGTTGTCTCGGCCCCTGGAGGTCCCAGGACGTTCCCGCTGCACAGATTCATGCGCCAGGGCCTCCTGCAGATAATTCACTTTGATTTATTGCGCTATATGTAATAGCACCCGAGATATCACCAGATATATATTGGATTTTACCCTGACCCTGAGTGTCCGGCCCCATGAGACGGTGGTTGTCTCGGCCCCTGGTGGTCCGAGGTCGTTCCCGCTGCACAGATTCATGCGCCAGGGCCTCCTGCAGATAATTCACTTTGGTTTATTGCGCTATCTCTAGTAGCACCCAAGATATCACCAGATATATATTGGATTTTTCCCTGACCCTGAGTGTCCGGCCCCATGAGACGGTGGTTTTATCGGCCCCTGGTGGTCCGAGGTCGTTCCCGCTGCACAGATTCATGCGCCAGGGCCTCCTGCAGATAATTCACTTTGGTTTATTGCGCTATCTGTAATAGCACCCGAGATATCACCAGATATATATTGGATTTTCCCCTGACCCAGACTGTCCGGACCCATGAGACTGTGGTTTTCTCGGCCCCTGGTGGTCCGAGGTCGTTGCCGCTACACAGGTTCATGCGCCAGGGCCTCCTACAGACAATGCACTTTGATTTATTGCGCTATCTGTAATAGCACCCGAGATATCACCAGATATATATTGGATTTGACCCTGACCCTGAGAGTCCGGCCCCATGAGACTGTGGTTTTCTCGGCCCCTGGTGGTCCGAGGTCGTTCCCGTTGCACAGATTCATGCGCCAGGGCCTCCTGCAGATAATTCACTTTGGTTTATTGAGCTATCTCTGATAGCACCCGAGATATCACCAGATATATATTGGATTTTCCCCTGACCCAGACTGTCCGGCCCCATGAGACTGTGGTTTTCTCGGCCCCTGGTGGTCCGAGGTCGCTGCCGCTGCACATGTTCATGCGCCAGGGCCTCCTACAGACAATGCACTTTGATTTATTGCGCTATCTGTAATAGCACCCGAGATATCACCAGATATATATTGGATTTGACCCTGACCCTGAGTGTCCGGCCCCATGAGACGGTCGTTGTCTCGGCCCCTGGAGGTCCGAGGACGTTCCCGCTGCACAGATTCATGCGCCAGGGCCTTCTACAGACAATGCACTTTGATTTATTGCGCTATCTGTAATAGCACCCGAGATATCACCAGATATATATTGGATTTTACCCTGACCCTGAGTGTCCGGCCCCATGAGACTGTGGTTTTTTCGGCCCCTGGTGGTCCGAGGTCGTTCCCGCTGCACGGATTCATGCGCCAGGGCCTCCTACAGACAATGCACTTTGATTTATTGCGCTATCTGTAATAGCACCCGAGATATCACCAGATATATATTGGATTTTACCCTGACCCTGAGTGTCCGGCCCCATGAGACTGTGGTTTTTTCGGCCCCTGGTGGTCCGAGGTCGTTCCCGCTGCACGGATTCATGCGCCAGGGCCTCCTACAGACAATGCACTTTGATTTATTGCGCTATCTGTAATAGCACCCGAGATATCACCAGATATATATTGGATTTTCCCCTGACCCTGAGTGACCGGACCCATGAGACTGTGGTTTTCTCGGCCCCTGGTGGTCCGAGGACGTTTCCGCTGCAGAGATTCATGCGCCAGTGCCTCCTGCAGATAATTCACTTTGGTTTACTGCGCTATCTCTAATAGTACCCAAGATATCACCAGATATATATTGGATTTTTCCCTGATCCTGTGTGTCCGACCCCATGAGACTGTGGTTTTCTCTCCCGATGGTGGTCCGAGGTCGTTCCCGCTGCACATATGCATGCGCCAGGGCCTCCTGCAGACAATGCACTTTGATTTATCGCGCTATCTATAATAGAACCCGAGATATCACCAGATATATGCTGGATTTTTACATGACCTTGGGTGACGGATACCGAAAATCTGTAATTTTCTTGGCCCCTGGTGTTCCGACGTCGTTGCTGCTGCACAGATGCATGCGCCAGGGCCTCCTGCAGACAATGCACTTTGATTTATCGCGCTATCTCTAATAGCACCCGAGATATCACCAGATATATGCTGGATTTTTACATGACCATGGGTGACGCATACCGAAAATCTGTAAATTTTTTGGCCCCTGGTGTTCCGACGCCGTTGCTGCTGCACAGATGCATGCGCCAGGGCCTCCTGCAGACAATGCACTTCGATTTATCGCGCTATCTGTAATACGACCCGAGATATCACCAGATATATGCTGGATTTTTACATGACCTTGGGTGACGGATACCGAAAATCTGTAATTTTTTTGGCCCCTGGTGTTCCGACGTCGTTGCTGCTGCACAGATTCGTGCGCCAGGGCTTCCTGCAGGCAATGCACTTTGATTTATCGCGCTATCTGCAATAGAACCCGAGATATCACCAGATATATATTGGATTTTCCCCTGACCCTGAGTGACCGGACCCATGAGACTGTGGTTTTCTCGGCCCCTGGTGGTCCGAGGACGTTCCCGCTGCAGAGATTCATGCGCCAGGGCCTCCCGCAGATAATTCAGTTTGGTTTATTGCGCTATCTCTAATAGCACCCGAGATATCACCATATATACATCGGATTTTCCCCTGACCCTGAGTGTCCGTCCCCGTGAGACGGTGGTTTTCTCGGCCCCTGGTGGTCCGAGGTCTTTCCCGCTGCCCAGATTCATGCGCTAGGGCCTCCTACAGACAATACACTTTGATTTATTGCGCTATCTCTAATAGCACCAGAGATATCACCAGATATATATTGGATTTTCCCCTGACCCTGAGTGTCCGGCCCCATGAGACTGTGGTTTTCTCGGCCCCTGGTCGTCCGAGGTCGTTCCCGCTGCACAGATTCATGCGCCAGGGCCTCCTACAGACAATGCACTTTGATTTATTGCGCTATCTGTAATAGCACCCGAGATATCACCAGATATATATTGGATTTGACCCTGTCCCTGAGTGTCCGGCCCCATGAGACGGTCGTTGTCTCGGCCCCTGGAGGTCCCAGGACGTTCCCGCTGCACAGATTCATGCGCCAGGGCCTCCTGCAGATAATTCACTTTGGTTTATTGCGCTATCTCTAATAGCACCCGAGATATCACCAGATGTATATTGGATTTTCCCCTGACCCAGACTGTCCGGACCCATGAGACTGTGGTTTTCTCGGCCCCTGGTGGTCCGAGGTCGTTGCCGCTACACAGGTTCATGCGCCAGGGCCTCCTACAGACAATGCACTTTGATTTATTGCGCTATCTGTAATAGCACCCGAGATATCACCAGATATATATTGGATTTGACCCTGTCCCTGAGTGTCCGGCCCCATGAGACGGTCGTTGTCTCGGCCCCTGGAGGTCCGAGGACGTTCCCGCTGCACAGATTCATGCGCCAGGGCCTCCTGCAGATAATTCACTTTGGTTTGTTGCGCTATCTCTAATAGCACCCGAGATATCACCAGTTATATACTGGATTTTCCCCTGACCCTGAGTGTCCGGCCCCATGGGACTGTGGTTTTCTCGGCCCCTGGTGGTCCGAGGTCGTTCCCGCTGCACAGATTCATGCGCCAGGGCCTCCTACAGACAATGCACTTTGATTTATTGCGCTATCTGTAATAGCAGCCGAGATATCACCAGATATATATTGGATTTTACCCTGACTCTGAGTGTCTGGCCCCATGAGACGGTCGTTGTCTCGGCCCCTGGAGGTCCGAGGACGTTCCCGCTGCACAGATTCATGCGCCAGGTCCTCCTACAGACAATGCACTTTGGTTTACGGCGCTATCTGTAATAGCACCCGAGATATCACCAGATATATATTGGATTTTACCCTGACCCTGAGTGTCCGGCCCCATGTGACGGTGGTTGTCTCGGCCCCTGGAGGTCCGAGGACGTTGCCGCTGCACAGATTCATGCGCCAGGGCCTCCTGCAGATAATTCACTTTGGTTTATTGCGCTATCTCTAATAGCACCTGAGATATCACCAGTTATATACTGGATTTTCCCCTGACCCTGAGTGTCCGGCCCCATGGGACTGTGGTTTTCTCGGCCCCTGGTGGTCCGAGGTCGTTCCCGCTGCACAGATTCATGCGCCAGGGCCCCCTGCAGATAATTTACTTTGCTTTATTGCGCTATCTCTAATAGCACCCGAGATATCACCAGATATATATAGGATTTCTCCCTGACCCAGACTGTCCGGCCCCATGAGACTGTGATTTTCTCGGCTCCTGGTGGTCCGAGGTCGTTCCCGCTGCACAGATTCATGCGCCAGGGCCTCCTGCAGATAATTCACTTTGGTTTATTGCGCTATCTCTAATAGCACCCAAGATATCACCAGATATATATTGGATTTTTCCCTGACCCTGAGTGTCAGGCCCCATGAGACTCTGGTTTTCTCGGCCCCTGGTGGTCCGAGGTCGTTCCCGTTGCACAGATTCATGCGCCAGGGCCTCCTGCAGATAATTCACTTTGGTTTATTGCGCTATCTCTAATAGCACCCAAGATATCACCAGATATATATTGGATTTTTCCCTGACCGTGTGGGTCCGGCCCCATGAGACTGTGGTTTTCTCGGCCCCTGGTGGTCCGAGGTCGTTCCCGTTGCACAGATTCATGCGCCAGGGCCTCCTGCAGATAATTCACTTTGATTTATTGCGCTATCTGTAATAGCACCCGAGATATCACCAGATATATATTGGATTTTTCACTGACCCTAAGTGTCCGGCCCCACGGGACGGTGGTTTTCTCGGCCCCTGGTGGTCCGAGGTCGTTCCTGCTGCACAGATTCATCCGGCAGGGCCTCCTACTGGCAATGCACTTTGATTTATTTCGCTATATGTAATAGCACCCGAGATATCACCAGATATATATTGGATTTTTCCCTGACCCTGAGTGTCAGGCCCCATGAGACTCTGGTTTTCTCGGCCCCTGGTGGTCCGAGGTCGTTCCCGCTGGCCACATTTATGCGCCAGGGCATCCTACAGACAATGCACTTTGATTTATTGCGCTATATGTATTAGCACCCGAGATATCACCAGATATATATTTGATTTTCCCCTGACCCTGTGTGTCCGGCCCCATGTGACTGTGGTTTTTTCGGCCCCTGGTGGTCCGAGGTCGTTCCCGTTGCACAGATTCATGCGCCAGGGCCTCCTGCAGATAATTCACTTTGGTTTATTGCGCTATCTCTAATAGCACCCAAGATATCACCAGATATATATTGGATTTTTCCCTGAACCTGAGTGTCCGGCCCCATGAGACTGTGGTTTTCTCGGCCCCTGGTGTTCCGAGGTCGTTCTCTCTGCCCAGATTCATGCGCCAGGGCCTCCTACAAACAACGCACTTTGATTTACTGCGCTATCTGTAATAGCAACCGAGATATCACCAGATATATCCTGGATTTTTCGCTGACCCTGAGCGTCCGGCCCCATGAGACGGTGGTTTTCTCGGCCCCTGGTGGTCCGAGGTCGTTCCCGCTGCACAGATTCATGCGCCAGGGCCTCCTGCAGATAATTCACTTTGGTTTATTGCGCTATCTCTAATAGCACCCGAGATATCACCAGATATATACTGGATTTTCCCCTGACCCTGAGTGTCCGGCCTCATGAGACTGTGGGTTTCTCGGCCCCTAGTGGTCCGAGGTCGTTCCCGCTGCCCAGATTCATGCGCCAGGGCCTCCTGCAGATAAATCACTTTGGTTTATTGCGCTATCCCTAAAAGTACCCGAGATATCACCAGAAATATATTGGATTTTCCCCTGACCCTGAGTGTCCGGCCCCATGTGACGGTGGTTTTCTCGGCCCCGGGTGGTCCGAGGTCGTTCCCGCTGCACAGATTCAGGCGCCTGGGCCTCCTACAAACGACGCACTTTGATTTACTGCGCTATCTGTAATAGCAACCGAGATATCACCAGATATATCCTGGATTTTTCTCTGACCCTGAGCGTCCGGCCCCATGAGACGGTGGTTTTCTCGGCTTCTGGTGGTCCGAGGTCGTTCCCGCTGCACAGATTCATGCGCCAGGTCCTCCTGCAGATAATTCCGTTTGGTTTATTGCGCTATCTCTAATAGCACCCGAGATGTCACCAGATACATATTGGATTTTTCCCTGACCCTGAGTGTCAGGCCCCATGAGACTCTGGTTTTCTCGGCCCCTGGTGGTCCGAGGTCGTTCCCGCTGGCCACATTTATGCGCCAGGGCATCCTACAGACAATGCACTTTGATTTATTGCGCTATATGTATTAGCACCCGAGATATCACCAGATATATATTTGATTTTCCCCTGACCCTGTGTGTCCGGCCCCATGTGACTGTGGTTTTTTCGGCCCCTGGTGGTCCGAGGTCGTTCCCGTTGCACAGATTCATGCGCCAGGGCCTCCTGCAGATAATTCACTTTGGTTTATTGCGCTATCTCTAATAGCACCCAAGATATCACCAGATATATATTGGATTTTTCCCTGAACCTGAGTGTCCGGCCCCATGAGACTGTGGTTTTCTCGGCCCCTGGTGGTCCGAGGTCGTTCCCTCTGCCCAGATTCATGCGCCAGGGCCTCCTACAAACAACGCACTTTGATTTACTGCGCTATCTGTAATAGCAACCGAGATATCACCAGATATATCCTGGATTTTTCGCTGACCCTGAGCGTCCGGCCCCATGAGACGGTGGTTTTCTCGGCCCCTGGTGGTCCGAGGTCGTTCCCGCTGCACAGATTCATGCGCCAGGGCCTCCTGCGGATAATTCACTTTGGTTTATTGCGCTATCTCTAATAGCACCCGAGATATCACCAGATATATACTGGATTTTCCCCTGACCCTGAGTGTCCGGCCTCATGAGACTGTGGTTTTCTCGGCCCCTAGTGGTCCGAGGTCGTTCCCGCTGCCCAGATTCATGCGCCAGGGCCTCCTGCAGATAAATCACTTTGGTTTATTGCGCTATCCCTAAAAGTACCCGAGATATCACCAGAAATATATTGGATTTTCCCCTGACCCTGAGTGTCCGGCCCCATGTGACGGTGGTTTTCTCGGCCCCGGGTGGTCCGAGGTCGTTCCCGCTGCACAGATTCAGGCGCCTGGGCCTCCTACAAACGACGCACTTTGATTTACTGCGCTATCTGTAATAGCAACCGAGATATCACCAGATATATCCTGGATTTTTCTCTGACCCTGAGCGTCCGGCCCCATGAGACGGTGGTTTTCTCGGCTTCTGGTGGTCCGAGGTCGTTCCCGCTGCACAGATTCATGCGCCAGGTCCTCCTGCAGATAATTCCGTTTGGTTTATTGCGCTATCTCTAATAGCACCCGAGATGTCACCAGATATATATTGGATTTTCCCCTGACCCTGAGCGTCCAGCCCCATGAGACGGTGGTGTTCTCGGCCCCTGGTGGTCCGAAGTCGTTCCCGCTGCACAGATTCATGCGCCAGGGCCTCCTACAGACAATGCACTTTGATTTATTGCGCTATCTGTAATAGCACCCGAGATATCACCAGGTATATAGTGGATTTTTCCCTGCCCCTGTGTGTCCGGCCCCATGGGACGGTGCTTGTCTCGGCCCCTGGTGGTCCGAAGTCGTTCCCGCTGCACAGATTCATGCGCCAGGGCCTCCTACAGACAATGCACTTTGATTTATTGCGCTATCTGTAATAGCACCCGAGATATCACCAGATATATATTGGATTTTACCCTGACCCTGAGTGTCCGGCCCCATGAGTCGGTGGTTGTCTCGGCCCCTGGAGGTCCTAGGACGTTCCCGCTGCACAGATTCATGCGCCAGGGCCTCCTGCAGATAATTCACTTTGGTTTATTGCGCTATCTCTAATAGCACCCGAGATATCACCAGTTATATACTGGATTTTCCCCTGACCCTGAGTGTCCGGCCCCATGAGACGGTGGTTTTCTCGGCCCCTGGTGGTCCGAGGCCGTTCCTGCTGCACAGATTCATCCGGCAGGGCCTCCTACAGGCAATGCACTTTGATTTATTGCGCTATATGTAATAGCACCCGAGATATCACCAGATATATATTGGATTTTACCCTGACCCTGAGTGTCCGGCCCCATGAGACGGTGGTTGTCTCGGCCCCTGGTGGTCCGAGGTCGTTCCCGCTGCACAGATTCATGCGCCAGGGCCTCCTGCAGATAATTCACTTTGGTTTATTGCGCTATCTCTAGTAGCACCCAAGATATCACCAGATATATATTGGATTTTTCCCTGACCCTGAGTGTCCGGCCCCATGAGACGGTGGTTTTATCGGCCCCTGGTGGTCCGAGGTCGTTCCCGCTGCACAGATTCATGCGCCAGGGCCTCCTGCAGATAATTCACTTTGGTTTATTGCGCTATCTGTAATAGCACCCGAGATATCACCAGATATATATTGGATTTTCCCCTGACCCAGACTGTCCGGACCCATGAGACTGTGGTTTTCTCGGCCCCTGGTGGTCCGAGGTCGTTGCCGCTACACAGGTTCATGCGCCAGGGCCTCCTACAGACAATGCACTTTGATTTATTGCGCTATCTGTAATAGCACCCGAGATATCACCAGATATATATTGGATTTGACCCTGACCCTGAGAGTCCGGCCCCATGAGACTGTGGTTTTCTCGGCCCCTGGTGGTCCGAGGTCGTTCCCGTTGCACAGATTCATGCGCCAGGGCCTCCTGCAGATAATTCACTTTGGTTTATTGAGCTATCTCTGATAGCACCCGAGATATCACCAGATATATATTGGATTTTCCCCTGACCCAGACTGTCCGGCCCCATGAGACTGTGGTTTTCTCGGCCCCTGGTGGTCCGAGGTCGCTGCCGCTGCACATGTTCATGCGCCAGGGCCTCCTACAGACAATGCACTTTGATTTATTGCGCTATCTGTAATAGCACCCGAGATATCACCAGATATATATTGGATTTGACCCTGACCCTGAGTGTCCGGCCCCATGAGACGGTCGTTGTCTCGGCCCCTGGAGGTCCGAGGACGTTCCCGCTGCACAGATTCATGCGCCAGGGCCTTCTACAGACAATGCACTTTGATTTATTGCGCTATCTGTAATAGCACCCGAGATATCACCAGATATATATTGGATTTTACCCTGACCCTGAGTGTCCGGCCCCATGAGACTGTGGTTTTTTCGGCCCCTGGTGGTCCGAGGTCGTTCCCGCTGCACGGATTCATGCGCCAGGGCCTCCTACAGACAATGCACTTTGATTTATTGCGCTATCTGTAATAGCACCCGAGATATCACCAGATATATATTGGATTTTCCCCTGACCCTGAGTGACCGGACCCATGAGACTGTGGTTTTCTCGGCCCCTGGTGGTCCGAGGACGTTCCCGCTGCAGAGATTCATGCGCCAGTGCCTCCTGCAGATAATTCACTTTGGTTTACTGCGCTATCTCTAATAGTACCCAAGATATCACCAGATATATATTGGATTTTTCCCTGATCCTGTGTGTCCGACCCCATGAGACTGTGGTTTTCTCTCCCGATGGTGGTCCGAGGTCGTTCCCGCTGCACATATGCATGCGCCAGGGCCTCCTGCAGACAATGCACTTTGATTTATCGCGCTATCTATAATAGAACCCGAGATATCACCAGATATATGCTGGATTTTTACATGACCTTGGGTGACGGATACCGAAAATCTGTAATTTTCTTGGCCCCTGGTGTTCCGACGTCGTTGCTGCTGCACAGATGCATGCGCCAGGGCCTCCTGCAGACAATGCACTTTGATTTATCGCGCTATCTCTAATAGCACCCGAGATATCACCAGATATATGCTGGATTTTTACATGACCATGGGTGACGCATACCGAAAATCTGTAAATTTTTTGGCCCCTGGTGTTCCGACGCCGTTGCTGCTGCACAGATGCATGCGCCAGGGCCACCTGCAGACAATGCACTTCGATTTATCGCGCTATCTGTAATAGGACCCGAGATATCACCAGATATATGCTGGATTTTTACATGACCTTGGGTGACGGATACCGAAAATCTGTAATTTTTTTGGCCCCTGGTGTTCCGACGTCGTTGCTGCTGCACAGATTCGTGCGCCAGGGCTTCCTGCAGGCAATGCACTTTGATTTATCGCGCTATCTGCAATAGAACCCGAGATATCACCAGATATATATTGGATTTTCCCCTGACCCTGAATGACCGGACCCATGAGACTGTGGTTTTCTCGGCCCCTGGTAGTCCGAGGACGTTCCCGCTGCAGAGATTCATGCGCCAGGGCCTCCCGCAGATAATTCAGTTTGGTTTATTGCGCTATCTCTAATAGCACCCGAGATATCACCAGATATACATCGGATTTTCCCCTGACCCTGAGTGTCCGTCCCCGTGAGACGGTGGTTTTCTCGGCCCCTGGTGGTCCGAGGTCTTTCCCGCTGCCCAGATTCATGCGCTAGGGCCTCCTACACCCAATACACTTTGATTTATTGCGCTATCTCTAATAGCACCAGAGATATCACCAGATATATATTGGATTTTCCCCTGACCCTGAGTGTCCGGCCCCATGAGACTGTGGTTTTCTCGGCCCCTGGTCGTCCGAGGTCGTTCCCGCTGCACAGATTCATGCGCCAGGGCCTCCTACAGACAATGCACTTTGATTTATTGCGCTATCTGTAATAGCACCCGAGATATCACCAGATATATATTGGATTTGACCCTGTCCCTGAGTGTCCGGCCCCATGAGACGGTCGTTGTCTCGGCCCCTGGAGGTCCCAGGACGTTCCCGCTGCACAGATTCATGCGCCAGGGCCTCCTGCAGATAATTCACTTTGGTTTATTGCGCTATCTCTAATAGCACCCGAGATATCACCAGATGTATATTGGATTTTCCCCTGACCCAGACTGTCCGGACCCATGAGACTGTGGTTTTCTCGGCCCCTGGTGGTCCGAGGTCGTTGCCGCTACACAGGTTCATGCGCCAGGGCCTCCTACAGACAATGCACTTTGATTTATTGCGCTATCTGTAATAGCACCCGAGATATCACCAGATATATATTGGATTTGACCCTGTCCCTGAGTGTCCGGCCCCACGGGACGGTGGTTTTCTCGGCCCCTGGTGGTCCGAGGTCGTTCCTGCTGCACAGATTCATCCGGCATGGCCTCCTACAGGCAATGCACTTTGATTTATTTCGCTATATGTAATAGCACCCGAGATATCTCCAGGTATATAGTGGATTTTTCCCTGCCCCTGTGTGTCCGGCCCCATGGGACGGTGCTTGTCTCGGCCCCTGGTGGTCCGAAGTCGTTCCCGCTGCACAGATTCATGCGCCAGGGCCTCCTGCAGACAATGCACTTTGATTTATTGCGCTATATCTAATAGCACCCGAGATATCACCAGACATATGCTGGATTTTTACATGACTTTGGGTGACGGATACCGAAAATCTGTAATTTTCTCGGCCCCTGGTGGTCCGATGTCGTCCCTGCTGCACAGATTCATGCGCAAGAGCCTCCTACGGACAATGCACTTTGATTTATTGCGCTATCACTAATAGCACCCGAGATATCACCTGATATATATTGGATTTTCCCCTGACCCTGAGTGTCCGGCCCCATGAGACGGTGGTTGTCTCGGCCCCTGGAGGTCCGAGGACGTTCCCGCTGCACAGATTCATGCGCCAGGGCCTCCTGCAGATAATTCACTTTGGTTTATTGCGCTATCTCTAATAGCACCCGAGATATCACCAGTTATATACTGGATTTTCCCCTGACCCTGAGTGTCCGGCCCCATGAGACGGTGGTTTTCTCGGCCCCTGGTGGTCCGAGGCCGTTCCTGCTGCACAGATTCATCCGGCAGGGCCTCCTACAGGCAATGCACTTTGATTTATTGCGCTGTATGTAATAGCACCCGAGATATCACCAGATATATATTGGATTTTCCCCTGACCCTGAGTGTCCGGCCCCATGAGACTGTGGTTTTTTCGGCCCCTGGTGGTCCGAGGTCGTTCCCGTTGCACAGATTCATGCGCCAGGGACTCCTGCAGATAATTCACTTTCGTTTATTGCGCTATCTCTAATAGCACCCAAGATATCACCAGATATATATTGGATTTTTCCCTGATCCTGAGTGTCCGGCCCCATGAGACTGTGGTTTTCTCGGCCCCTGGTCTTCCGAGGTCGTTCCCGTTGCACAGATTCATGCGCCAGGGCCTCCTACAGACAATGCACTTTGATTTATTGCGCTATCTGTAATAGCACCCGTGATATCACCAGATATATATAGGATTTTTCACTGACCCTAAGTGTCCGGCCCCTCGGGACGGTGCTTTTCTCGGCCCCTGGTGGTCCGAGGTCGTGCCCGCTGCACAGATTCATGCGCCAGGGCCTCCTACAGACAATGCACTTTGATTTATTGCGCTATCTGTAATAGCACCCGAGATATCACCAGATAAATATTGGATTTTCCCCTGACCCTGAGTGTCCGGCCCCATGAGACTGTGGTTTTTTCGGCCCCTGGTGGTCCGAGGTCGTTCCCGTTGCACAAATTCATGCGCCAGGGCCTCCTGCAGATAATTCACTTTGGTTTATTGCGCTATCTCTAATAGCACCCGAGATATCACCAGATATATACTGGATTTTCCCCTGACCCTGAGTGTCCGGCCCCATGAGACTGTGGTTTTCTCGGCCCCTGGACGTCCGAGGTCGTTCCCGCTGCACAGATTCATGCGCCAGGGCCTCCTACAGACAATGCACTTTGATTTATTGCGCTATCTGTAATAGCACCCGAGATATCACCGGATATATCCTGGATTTTTCGCTGACCCTGAGCGTCCGGCCCCATGAGACGGTGGTCTTCTCGGCCCCTGGTGGTCCGAGGTCGTTCCCGCTGCACAGATTCATGCGCCAGGGCCTCCTGCAGATAATTCACTTTGGTTTATCGGGGCTATCTCTAATAGCACCCGAGATACCACCAGATATATATTGGATTTTCCCCTGACCCTGAGTGTCCGGCCCCATGAGACTGTGGTTTTCTCGGCCCCTGGACGTCCGAGGTCGTTCCCGCTGCACAGATTCATGCGCCGGGGCCTCCTACAGACAATGCACTTTGATTTATTGCGCTATCTGTAATAGCACCCGAGATATCACCGGATATATATTGGATTTTTCACTGACCCTGAGTGTCCGGCCCCATGAGACGGTGGTTTTCTCGGCCCCTGGTGGTCCGAGGCCGTTTCTGCTGCACAGATTCATCCGGCAGGGCCTCCTACAGGCAATGCACTTTGATTTATTGCGCTATATGTAATAGCACCCGAGATATCACCAGATATATATTGGATTTTACCCTGACCCTGAGTGTCCGGCCCCATGAGGCGGTGGTTGTCTCGGCCCCTGGTGGTCCGAGGTCGTTCCCGCTGCACAGATTAATGCGCCAGGGCCTCCTGCAGATAATTCACTTTGGTTTATTGCGCTATCTCTAGTAGCACCCAAGATATCACCAGATATATACTGGATTTTCCCCTGACCCTGAGTGTCCGTCCCCATGAGACGGTGGTTTTCTCGGCCCCTGGTGGTCCGAGGCCGTTCCTGCTGCACAGATTCATCCGGCAGGGCCTCCTACAGGCAATGCACTTTGATTTATTGCGCTATATGTAATAGCACCCGAGATATCACCAGATATATATTGGATTTTCCCCTGACCCTGAGTGTCCGGCCCCATGAGACTGTGGTTTTTTCGGCCCCTGGTGGTCCGAGGTCGTTCCCGTTGCACAGATTCATGCGCCAGGGACTCCTGCAGATAATTCACTTTGGTTTATTGCGCTATCTCTAATAGCACCCAAGATATCACCAGATATATATTGGATTTTTCCCTGATCCTGAGTGTCCGGCCCCATGAGACTGTGGTTTTCTCGGCCCCTGGTCTTCCGAGGTCGTTGCCGTTGCACAGATTCATGCGCCAGGGCCTCCTACAGACAATGCACTTTGATTTATTGCGCTATCTGTAATAGCACCCGAGATATCACCGGATATATCCTGGATTTTTCGCTGACCCTGAGCGTCCGGCACCATGAGACGGTGGTCTTCTCGGCCCCTGGTGGTCCGAGGTCGTTCCCGCTGCACAGATTCATGCGCCAGGGCCTCCTGCAGATAATTCACTTTGGTTTATTGGGCTATCTCTAATAGCACCCGAGATATCACCAGATATATATTGGATTTTCCCCTGACCCTGAGTGTCCGGCCCCATGAGACTGTGGTTTTCTCGTTCCCTGGTCTTCCGAGGTCGTTCCCGTTGCACAGAATCATGCGCCAGGGCCTCCTGCAGATAATTCACTTTGGTTTATTGCGCTATCTGTAATAGCACCCGAGATATCACCAGTTATATACTGGATTTTCCCCTGACCCTGAGTGTCCGGCCCCATGAGACGGTGGTTGTCTCGGCCCGTGGAGGTCCGAGGACGTACCCGCTGCACAGATTCATGCGCCAGGGCCTCCTGCAGATAATTCACTTTGGTTTATTGCGCTATCTCTAATAGCACCCGAGATATCACCAGATATATACTGGATTTTCCCCTGACCCTGAGTGTCCGGCCCCATGAGACTGTGGTTTTCTCGGACCCTGGTGGTCCGAGGTCGTTCCCGCTGCACAGATTGTTGCGCCAGGGCCTCCTGCAGATAATTCACTTTGGTTTATTGGGCTATCTCTAATAGCACCCGAGATATCACCAGATATATATTGGATTTTCCCCTGACCCTGAGTGTCCGGCCCCATGAGACTGTGGTTTTCTCGGCCCCTGGACGTCCGAGGTCGTTCCCGCTGCACAGATTCATGCGCCAGGGCCTCCTACAGACAATGCACTTTGATTTATTGCGCTATCTGTAATAGCACCCGAGATATCACCGGATATATCCTGGATTTTTCGCTGACCCTGAGCGTCCGGCCCCATGAGACGGTGGTCTTCTCGGCCCCTGGTGGTCCGAGGTCGTTCCCGCTGCACAGATTCATGCGCCAGGGCCTCCTGCAGATAATTCACTTTGGTTTATTGGGCTATCTCTAATAGCACCCGAGATATCACCAGATATATATTGGATTTTCCCCTGACCCTGAGTGTCCGGCCCCATGAGACTGTGGTTTTCTCGGCCCCTGGACGTCCGAGGTCGTTCCCGCTGCACAGATTCATGCGCCAGGGCCTCCTACAGACAATGCACTTTGATTTATTGCGCTATCTGTAATAGCACCCGAGATATCACCAGATATATATTGGATTTTTCACTGACCCTGAGTGTCCGGCTCCATGAGACGGTGGTTTTCTCGGCCCCTGGTGGTCCGAGGCCGTTTCTGCTGCACAGATTCATCCGGCAGGGCCTCCTACAGGCAATGCACTTTGATTTATTGCGCTATATGTAATAGCACCCGAGATATCACCAGATATATATTGGATTTTACCCTGACCCTGAGTGTCCGGCCCCATGAGACGGTGGTTGTCTCGGCCCCTGGTGGTCCGAGGTCGTTCCCGCTGCACAGATTCATGCGCCAGGGCCTCCTGCAGATAATTCACTTTGGTTTATTGCGCTATCTCTAGTAGCACCCAAGATATCACCAGATATATATTGGATTTTTCCCTGACCCTGAGTGTCCGGCCCCATGAGACTGTGGTTTTCTCGGCCCCTGGTGGTCCGAGGTCGTTCCCGTTGCACAGACTCATGCGCCAGGGCCTCCTGCAGATAATTCACTATGGTTTATTGCGCTATCTCTAATAGCACCCGAGATATCACCAGATATATATTGGATTTTCCCCTGACCCTGAGTGTCCGGCCCCATGAGACTGTGATTTTCTCGGACCCTGGTGGTCCGAGGTCGTTCCCGCTGCACGGATTCATGCGCCAGGGCCTCCTACAGACAATGCACTTTGATTTATTGCGCTATCTGTAATAGCACCCGAGATATCACCAGATATATATTGGATTTTTCACTGACCCTGAGTGTCCGGCCCCATGAGACGGTGGTTGTCTCGGCCCGTGGAGGTCCGAGGACGTACCCGCTGCACAGATTCATGCGCCAGGGCCTCCTGCAGATAATTCACTTTGGTTTATTGCGCTATCTCTAATAGCACCCGAGATATCACCAGATATATACTGGATTTTCCCCTGACCCTGAGTGTCCGGCCCCATGAGACTGTGGTTTTCTCGGACCCTGGTGGTCCGAGGTCGTTCCCGCTGCACAGATTGTTGCGCCAGGGCCTCCTGCAGATAATTCACTTTGGTTTATTGGGCTATCTCTAATAGCACCCGAGATATCACCAGATATATATTGGATTTTCCCCTGACCCTGAGTGTCCGGCCCCATGAGACTGTGGTTTTCTCGGCCCCTGGACGTCCGAGGTCGTTCCCGCTGCACAGATTCATGCGCCAGGGCCTCCTACAGACAATGCACTTTGATTTATTGCGCTATCTGTAATAGCACCCGAGATATCACCGGATATATCCTGGATTTTTCGCTGACCCTGAGCGTCCGGCCCCATGAGACGGTGGTCTTCTCGGCCCCTGGTGGACCGAGGTCGTTCCCGCTGCACAGATTCATGCGCCAGGGCCTCCTGCAGATAATTCACTTTGGTTTATTGGGCTATCTCTAATAG
Organism: Nomia melanderi; assembly: GCF_051020985.1. Lineage (NCBI taxonomy): Eukaryota > Metazoa > Arthropoda > Insecta > Hymenoptera > Halictidae > Nomia > Nomia melanderi. The sequence continues at coordinate 810,428 of NW_027475142.1, forward strand.
CACCCGAGATATCGCCAGATATATATTGGATTTTCCCCTGACCCTGAGTGTCCGGCCCCATGAGACTGTGGTTTTCTCGGCCCCTGGACGTCCGAGGTCGTTCCCGCTGCACAGATTCATGCGCCAGGGCCTCCTACAGACAATGCACTTTGATTTATTGCGCTATCTGTAATAGCACCCGAGATATCACCAGATATATATTGGATTTTTCACTGACCCTGAGTGTCCGGCTCCATGAGACGGTGGTTTTCTCGGCCCCTGGTGGTCCGAGGCCGTTTCTGCTGCACAGATTCATCCGGCAGGGCCTCCTACAGGCAATGCACTTTGATTTATTGCGCTATATGTAATAGCACCCGAGATATCACCAGATATATATTGGATTTTACCCTGACCCTGAGTGTCCGGCCCCATGAGACGGTGGTTGTCTCGGCCCCTGGTGGTCCGAGGTCGTTCCCGCTGCACAGATTCATGCGCCAGGGCCTCCTGCAGATAATTCACTTTGGTTTATTGCGCTATCTCTAGTAGCACCCAAGATATCACCAGATATATATTGGATTTTTCCCTGACCCTGAGTGTCCGGCCCCATGAGACTGTGGTTTTCTCGGCCCCTGGTGGTCCGAGGTCGTTCCCGTTGCACAGACTCATGCGCCAGGGCCTCCTGCAGATAATTCACTATGGTTTATTGCGCTATCTCTAATAGCACCCGAGATATCACCAGATATATATTGGATTTTCCCCTGACCCTGAGTGTCCGGCCCCATGAGACTGTGATTTTCTCGGACCCTGGTGGTCCGAGGTCGTTCCCGCTGCACGGATTCATGCGCCAGGGCCTCCTACAGACAATGCACTTTGATTTATTGCGCTATCTGTAATAGCACCCGAGATATCACCAGATATATATTGGATTTTTCACTGACCCTGAGTGTCCGGCTCCATGAGACGGTGGTTTTCTCGGCCCCTGGTTGTCCGAGGCCGTTTCTGCTGCACAGATTCATCCGGCAGGGCCTCCTACAGGCAATGCACTTTGATTTATTGCGCTATATGTAATAGCACCCGAGATATCACCAGATATATATTGGATTTTACCCTGACCCTGAGTGTCCGGCCCCATGAGACGGTGGTTGTCTCGGCCCCTGGTGGTCCGAGGTCGTTCCCGCTGCACAGATTCATGCGCCAGGGCCTCCTGCAGATAATTCACTTTGGTTTATTGCGCTATCTCTAGTAGCACCCAAGATATCACCAGATATATATTGGATTTTTCCCTGACCCTGAGTGTCCGGCCCCATGAGACTGTGGTTTTCTCGGCCCCTGGTGGTCCGAGGTCGTTCCCGTTGCACAGACTCATGCGTCAGGGCCTCCTGCAGATAATTCACTATGGTTTATTGCGCTATCTCTAATAGCACCCGAGATATCACCAGATATATATTGGATTTTCCCCTGACCCTGAGTGTCCGGCCCCATGAGACTGTGATTTTCTCGGACCCTGGTGGTCCGAGGTCGTTCCCGCTGCACGGATTCATGCGCCAGGGCCTCCTACAGACAATGCACTTTGATTTATTGCGCTATCTGTAATAGCACCCGAGATATCACCAGATATATATTGGATTTTTCACTGTCCGTGAGTGTCCGGCCCCATGAGACGGTGGTTTTCTCGGTCCCTGGTGGTCCGAGGCCGTTCCTGCTGAACAGATTCATCCGGCAGGGCCTCCTACAGGCAATGCACTTTGATTTATTGCGCTATATGTAATAGCACCCGAGATATCACCAGATATATATTGGATTTTACCCTGACCCTGAGTGTCCGGCCCCATGAGACGGTGGTTGTCTCGGCCCCTGGTGGTCCGAGGTCGTTCCCGCTGCACAGATTCATGCGCCAGGGCCTCCTGCAGATAATTCACTTTGGTTTATTGCGCTATCTCTAGTAGCACCCAAGATATCACCAGATATATATTGGATTTTTCCCTGACCCTGAGTGTCCGGCCCCATGAGACTGTGGTTTTCTCGGCCCCTGGTGGTCCGAGGTCGTTCCCGTTGCACAGACTCATGCGCCAGGGCCTCCTGCAGATAATTCACTATGGTTTATTGCGCTATCTCTAATAGCACCCGAGATATCACCAGATATATATTGGATTTTCCCCTGACCCTGAGTGTCCGGCCCCATGAGACTGTGATTTTCTCGGACCCTGGTGGTCCGAGGTCGTTCCCGCTGCACGGATTCATGCGCCAGGGCCTCCTACAGACAATGCACTTTGATTTATTGCGCTATCTGTAATAGCACCCGAGATATCACCAGATATATATTGGATTTTTCACTGTCCGTGAGTGTCCGGCCCCATGAGACGGTGGTTTTCTCGGTCCCTGGTGGTCCGAGGCCGTTCCTGCTGAACAGATTCATCCGGCAGGGCCTCCTACAGACAATGCACTTTGATTTATTGCGCTATCTGTAATAGCACCCGAGATATCACCGGATATATATTGGATTTTTCGCTGACCCTGAGCGTCCGGCCCCATGAGACGGTGGTCTTCTCGGCCCCTGGTGGTCCGAGGCCGTTTCTGCTGCACAGATTCATCCGGCAGGGCCTCCTACAGGCAATGCACTTTGATTTATTGCGCTATATGTAATAGCACCCGAGATATCACCAGATATATATTGGATTTTACCCTGACCCTGAGTGTCCGGCCCCATGAGGCGGTGGTTGTCTCGGCCCCTGGTGGTCCGAGGTCGTTCCCGCTGCACAGATTAATGCGCCAGGGCCTCCTGCAGATAATTCACTTTGGTTTATTGCGCTATCTCTAGTAGCACCCAAGATATCACCAGATATATACTGGATTTTCCCCTGACCCTGAGTGTCCGTCCCCATGAGACGGTGGTTTTCTCGGCCCCTGGTGGTCCGAGGCCGTTCCTGCTGCACAGATTCATCCGGCAGGGCCTCCTACAGGCAATGCACTTTGATTTATTGCGCTATATGTAATAGCACCCGAGATATCACCAGATATATATTGGATTTTCCCCTGACCCTGAGTGTCCGGCCCCATGAGACTGTGGTTTTTTCGGCCCCTGGTGGTCCGAGGTCGTTCCCGTTGCACAGATTCATGCGCCAGGGACTCCTGCAGATAATTCACTTTGGTTTATTGCGCTATCTCTAATAGCACCCAAGATATCACCAGATATATATTGGATTTTTCCCTGATCCTGAGTGTCCGGCCCCATGAGACTGTGGTTTTCTCGGCCCCTGGTCTTCCGAGGTCGTTGCCGTTGCACAGATTCATGCGCCAGGGCCTCCTACAGACAATGCACTTTGATTTATTGCGCTATCTGTAATAGCACCCGAGATATCACCGGATATATCCTGGATTTTTCGCTGACCCTGAGCGTCCGGCACCATGAGACGGTGGTCTTCTCGGCCCCTGGTGGTCCGAGGTCGTTCCCGCTGCACAGATTCATGCGCCAGGGCCTCCTGCAGATAATTCACTTTGGTTTATTGGGCTATCTCTAATAGCACCCGAGATATCACCAGATATATATTGGATTTTCCCCTGACCCTGAGTGTCCGGCCCCATGAGACTGTGGTTTTCTCGTTCCCTGGTCTTCCGAGGTCGTTCCCGTTGCACAGAATCATGCGCCAGGGCCTCCTGCAGATAATTCACTTTGGTTTATTGCGCTATCTGTAATAGCACCCGAGATATCACCAGTTATATACTGGATTTTCCCCTGACCCTGAGTGTCCGGCCCCATGAGACGGTGGTTGTCTCGGCCCGTGGAGGTCCGAGGACGTACCCGCTGCACAGATTCATGCGCCAGGGCCTCCTGCAGATAATTCACTTTGGTTTATTGCGCTATCTCTAATAGCACCCGAGATATCACCAGATATATACTGGATTTTCCCCTGACCCTGAGTGTCCGGCCCCATGAGACTGTGGTTTTCTCGGACCCTGGTGGTCCGAGGTCGTTCCCGCTGCACAGATTGTTGCGCCAGGGCCTCCTGCAGATAATTCACTTTGGTTTATTGGGCTATCTCTAATAGCACCCGAGATATCACCAGATATATATTGGATTTTCCCCTGACCCTGAGTGTCCGGCCCCATGAGACTGTGGTTTTCTCGGCCCCTGGACGTCCGAGGTCGTTCCCGCTGCACAGATTCATGCGCCAGGGCCTCCTACAGACAATGCACTTTGATTTATTGCGCTATCTGTAATAGCACCCGAGATATCACCGGATATATCCTGGATTTTTCGCTGACCCTGAGCGTCCGGCCCCATGAGACGGTGGTCTTCTCGGCCCCTGGTGGTCCGAGGTCGTTCCCGCTGCACAGATTCATGCGCCAGGGCCTCCTGCAGATAATTCACTTTGGTTTATTGGGCTATCTCTAATAGCACCCGAGATATCACCAGATATATATTGGATTTTCCCCTGACCCTGAGTGTCCGGCCCCATGAGACTGTGGTTTTCTCGGCCCCTGGACGTCCGAGGTCGTTCCCGCTGCACAGATTCATGCGCCAGGGCCACCTACAGACAATGCACTTTGATTTATTGCGCTATCTGTAATAGCACCCGAGATATCACCAGATATATATTGGATTTTTCACTGACCCTGAGTGTCCGGCTCCATGAGACGGTGGTTTTCTCGGCCCCTGGTGGTCCGAGGCCGTTTCTGCTGCACAGATTCATCCGGCAGGGCCTCCTACAGGCAATGCACTTTGATTTATTGCGCTATATGTAATAGCACCCGAGATATCACCAGATATATATTGGATTTTACCCTGACCCTGAGTGTCCGGCCCCATGAGACGGTGGTTGTCTCGGCCCCTGGTGGTCCGAGGTCGTTCCCGCTGCACAGATTCATGCGCCAGGGCCTCCTGCAGATAATTCACTTTGGTTTATTGCGCTATCTCTAGTAGCACCCAAGATATCACCAGATATATATTGGATTTTTCCCTGACCCTGAGTGTCCGGCCCCATGAGACTGTGGTTTTCTCGGCCCCTGGTGGTCCGAGGTCGTTCCCGTTGCACAGACTCATGCGCCAGGGCCTCCTGCAGATAATTCACTATGGTTTATTGCGCTATCTCTAATAGCACCCGAGATATCACCAGATATATATTGGATTTTCCCCTGACCCTGAGTGTCCGGCCCCATGAGACTGTGATTTTCTCGGACCCTGGTGGTCCGAGGTCGTTCCCGCTGCACGGATTCATGCGCCAGGGCCTCCTACAGACAATGCACTTTGATTTATTGCGCTATCTGTAATAGCACCCGAGATATCACCAGATATATATTGGATTTTTCACTGACCCTGAGTGTCCGGCCCCATGAGACGGTGGTTGTCTCGGCCCGTGGAGGTCCGAGGACGTACCCGCTGCACAGATTCATGCGCCAGGGCCTCCTGCAGATAATTCACTTTGGTTTATTGCGCTATCTCTAATAGCACCCGAGATATCACCAGATATATACTGGATTTTCCCCTGACCCTGAGTGTCCGGCCCCATGAGACTGTGGTTTTCTCGGACCCTGGTGGTCCGAGGTCGTTCCCGCTGCACAGATTGTTGCGCCAGGGCCTCCTGCAGATAATTCACTTTGGTTTATTGGGCTATCTCTAATAGCACCCGAGATATCACCAGATATATATTGGATTTTCCCCTGACCCTGAGTGTCCGGCCCCATGAGACTGTGGTTTTCTCGGCCCCTGGACGTCCGAGGTCGTTCCCGCTGCACAGATTCATGCGCCAGGGCCTCCTACAGACAATGCACTTTGATTTATTGCGCTATCTGTAATAGCACCCGAGATATCACCGGATATATCCTGGATTTTTCGCTGACCCTGAGCGTCCGGCCCCATGAGACGGTGGTCTTCTCGGCCCCTGGTGGTCCGAGGTCGTTCCCGCTGCACAGATTCATGCGCCAGGGCCTCCTGCAGATAATTCACTTTGGTTTATTGGGCTATCTCTAATAGCACCCGAGATATCGCCAGATATATATTGGATTTTCCCCTGACCCTGAGTGTCCGGCCCCATGAGACTGTGGTTTTCTCGGCCCCTGGACGTCCGAGGTCGTTCCCGCTGCACAGATTCATGCGCCAGGGCCTCCTACAGACAATGCACTTTGATTTATTGCGCTATCTGTAATAGCACCCGAGATATCACCAGATATATATTGGATTTTTCACTGACCCTGAGTGTCCGGCTCCATGAGACGGTGGTTTTCTCGGCCCCTGGTGGTCCGAGGCCGTTTCTGCTGCACAGATTCATCCGGCAGGGCCTCCTACAGGCAATGCACTTTGATTTATTGCGCTATATGTAATAGCACCCGAGATATCACCAGATATATATTGGATTTTACCCTGACCCTGAGTGTCCGGCCCCATGAGACGGTGGTTGTCTCGGCCCCTGGTGGTCCGAGGTCGTTCCCGCTGCACAGATTCATGCGCCAGGGCCTCCTGCAGATAATTCACTTTGGTTTATTGCGCTATCTCTAGTAGCACCCAAGATATCACCAGATATATATTGGATTTTTCCCTGACCCTGAGTGTCCGGCCCCATGAGACTGTGGTTTTCTCGGCCCCTGGTGGTCCGAGGTCGTTCCCGTTGCACAGACTCATGCGCCAGGGCCTCCTGCAGATAATTCACTATGGTTTATTGCGCTATCTCTAATAGCACCCGAGATATCACCAGATATATATTGGATTTTCCCCTGACCCTGAGTGTCCGGCCCCATGAGACTGTGATTTTCTCGGACCCTGGTGGTCCGAGGTCGTTCCCGCTGCACGGATTCATGCGCCAGGGCCTCCTACAGACAATGCACTTTGATTTATTGCGCTATCTGTAATAGCACCCGAGATATCACCAGATATATATTGGATTTTTCACTGACCCTGAGTGTCCGGCTCCATGAGACGGTGGTTTTCTCGGCCCCTGGTTGTCCGAGGCCGTTTCTGCTGCACAGATTCATCCGGCAGGGCCTCCTACAGGCAATGCACTTTGATTTATTGCGCTATATGTAATAGCACCCGAGATATCACCAGATATATATTGGATTTTACCCTGACCCTGAGTGTCCGGCCCCATGAGACGGTGGTTGTCTCGGCCCCTGGTGGTCCGAGGTCGTTCCCGCTGCACAGATTCATGCGCCAGGGCCTCCTGCAGATAATTCACTTTGGTTTATTGCGCTATCTCTAGTAGCACCCAAGATATCACCAGATATATATTGGATTTTTCCCTGACCCTGAGTGTCCGGCCCCATGAGACTGTGGTTTTCTCGGCCCCTGGTGGTCCGAGGTCGTTCCCGTTGCACAGACTCATGCGTCAGGGCCTCCTGCAGATAATTCACTATGGTTTATTGCGCTATCTCTAATAGCACCCGAGATATCACCAGATATATATTGGATTTTCCCCTGACCCTGAGTGTCCGGCCCCATGAGACTGTGATTTTCTCGGACCCTGGTGGTCCGAGGTCGTTCCCGCTGCACGGATTCATGCGCCAGGGCCTCCTACAGACAATGCACTTTGATTTATTGCGCTATCTGTAATAGCACCCGAGATATCACCAGATATATATTGGATTTTTCACTGTCCGTGAGTGTCCGGCCCCATGAGACGGTGGTTTTCTCGGTCCCTGGTGGTCCGAGGCCGTTCCTGCTGAACAGATTCATCCGGCAGGGCCTCCTACAGGCAATGCACTTTGATTTATTGCGCTATATGTAATAGCACCCGAGATATCACCAGATATATATTGGATTTTACCCTGACCCTGAGTGTCCGGCCCCATGAGACGGTGGTTGTCTCGGCCCCTGGTGGTCCGAGGTCGTTCCCGCTGCACAGATTCATGCGCCAGGGCCTCCTGCAGATAATTCACTTTGGTTTATTGCGCTATCTCTAGTAGCACCCAAGATATCACCAGATATATATTGGATTTTTCCCTGACCCTGAGTGTCCGGCCCCATGAGACTGTGGTTTTCTCGGCCCCTGGTGGTCCGAGGTCGTTCCCGTTGCACAGACTCATGCGCCAGGGCCTCCTGCAGATAATTCACTATGGTTTATTGCGCTATCTCTAATAGCACCCGAGATATCACCAGATATATATTGGATTTTCCCCTGACCCTGAGTGTCCGGCCCCATGAGACTGTGATTTTCTCGGACCCTGGTGGTCCGAGGTCGTTCCCGCTGCACGGATTCATGCGCCAGGGCCTCCTACAGACAATGCACTTTGATTTATTGCGCTATCTGTAATAGCACCCGAGATATCACCAGATATATATTGGATTTTTCACTGTCCGTGAGTGTCCGGCCCCATGAGACGGTGGTTTTCTCGGTCCCTGGTGGTCCGAGGCCGTTCCTGCTGAACAGATTCATCCGGCAGGGCCTCCTACAGGCAATGCACTTTGATTTATTGCGCTATATGTAATAGCACCCAAGATATCACCAGATATATATTGGATTTTTCCCTGACCCTGAGTGTCCGGACCCATGAGACGGTGGTTTTATCGGCCCCTGGTGGTCCGAGGTCGTTCCCGCTGCACAGATTCATGCGCCAGGGCCTCCTGCAGATAATTCACTTTGGTTTATTGCGCTATCTCCAATAGCACCCGAGATATAACCAGATATATATTGGATTTTCCCCTGACCCTGAGTGTCCGGCCCCATGAGACTGTAGTTTTCTCGGCCCCTGGTGGTCCGAGGTCGTTCCCGCTGGCCAGATTCATGCGCCAGGGCCTCCTACAGACAATGCACTTTGATTTATTGCGCTATCTGTAATAGCACCCGAGATATCAACAGATATATATTGGATTTGACCCTGACCCTGAGTGTCCGGCCCCATGAGACTGTGGTTTTCTCGGCCCCTGGTGGTCCGAGGTCGTTCCCGTTGCACAGATTCATGCGCCAGGGACTCCTGCAGATAATTCACTTTGGTTTATTGCGCTATCTCTAATAGCACCCAAGATATCACCAGATATATATTGGATTTTTCCCTGATCCTGAGTGTCCGGCCCCATGAGACGGTGGTTTTCTCGGCCCCTGGTGGTCCGAGGCCGTTCCTGCTGCACAGATTCATCCGGCAGGGCCTCCTACAGGCAATGCACTTTGATTTATTGCGCTATATGTGATAGCACCCGAGATATCACCAGATATATATTGGATTTTCCCCTGACCCTGAGTGTCCGGCCCCATGAGACTGTGGTTTTTTCGGCCCCTGGTGGTCCGAGGTCGTTCCCGTTGCACAGATTCATGCGCCAGGGACTCCTGCAGATAATTCACTTTGGTTTATTGCGCTATCTCTAATAGCACCCAAGATATCACCAGATATATATTGGATTTTTCCCTGATCCTGAGTGTCCGGCCCCATGAGACTGTGGTTTTCTCGGCCCCTGGTCTTCCGAGGTCGTTCCCGTTGCACAGATTCATGCGCCAGGGCCTCCTACAGACAATGCACTTTGATTTATTGCGCTATCTGTAATAGCACCCGAGATATCACCGGATATATCCTGGATTTTTCGCTGACCCTGAGCGTCCGGCCCCATGAGACGTTGGTCTTCTCGGCCCCTGGTGGTCCGAGGTCGTTCCCGCTGCACAGATTCATGCGCCAGGGCCTCCTGCAGATAATTCACTTTGGTTTATTGGGCTATCTCTAATAGCACCCGAGATATCACCAGATATATATTGGATTTTCCCCTGACCCTGAGTGTCCGGCCCCATGAGACTGTGGTTTTCTCGGCCCCTGGACGTCCGAGGTCGTTCCCGCTGCACAGATTCATGCGCCAGGGCCTCCTACAGACAATGCACTTTGATTTATTGCGCTATCTGTAATAGCACCCGTGATATCACCAGATATATATAGGATTTTTCACTGACCCTAAGTGTCCGGCCCCTCGGGACGGTGCTTTTCTCGGCCCCTGGTGGTCCGAGGTCGTGCCCGCTGCACAGATTCATGCGCCAGGGCCTCCTACAGACAATGCACTTTGATTTATTGCGCTATCTGTAATAGCACCCGAGATATCACCAGATAAATATTGGATTTTCCCCTGACCCTGAGTGTCCGGCCCCATGAGACTGTGGTTTTTTGGGCCCCTGGTGGTCCGAGGTCGTTCCCGTTGCACAAATTCATGCGCCAGGGCCTTCTGCAGATAATTCACTTTGGTTTATTGCGCTATCTCTAATAGCACCCAAGATATCACCAGATATATATTGGATTTTTCCCTGACCCTGAGTGTCCGGCCCCATGAGACTGTGGTTTTCTCGGACCCTGGTCTTCCGAGGTCGTTCCCGTTGCACAGAATCATGCGCCAGGGCCTCCTGCAGATAATTCACTTTGGTTTATTGCGCTATCTGTAATAGCACCCGAGATATCACCAGTTATATACTGGATTTTCCCCTGACCCTGAGTGTCCGGCCCCATGAGACGGTGGTTGTCTCGGCCCGTGGAGGTCCGAGGACGTACCCGCTGCACAGATTCATGCGCCAGGGCCTCCTGCAGATAATTCACTTTGGTTTATTGCGCTATCTCTAATAGCACCCGAGATATCACCAGATATATACTGGATTTTCCCCTGACCCTGAGTGTCCGGCCCCATGAGACTGTGGTTTTCTCGGCCCCTGGTGGTCCGAGGTCGTTCCCGCTGCACAGATTGTTGCGCCAGGGCCTCCTGCAGATAATTCACTTTGGTTTATTGGGCTATCTCTAATAGCACCCGAGATATCACCAGATATATATTGGATTTTCCCCTGACCCTGAGTGTCCGGCCCCATGAGACTGTGGTTTTCTCGGCCCCTGGACGTCCGAGGTCGTTCCCGCTGCACAGATTCATGCGCCAGGGCCTCCTACAGACAATGCACTTTGATTTATTGCGCTATCTGTAATAGCACCCGAGATATCACCGGATATATCCTGGATTTTTCGCTGACCCTGAGCGTCCGGCCCCATGAGACGGAGGTCTTCTCGGCCCCTGGTGGTCCGAGGTCGTTCCCGCTGCACAGATTCATGCGCCAGGGCCTCCTGCAGATAATTCACTTTGGTTTATTGGGCTATCTCTAATAGCACCCGAGATATCACCAGATATATATTGGATTTTCCCCTGACCCTGAGTGTCCGGCCCCATGAGACTGTGGTTTTCTCGGCCCCTGGACGTCCGAGGTCGTTCCCGCTGCACAGATTCATGCGCCAGGGCCCCCTACAGACAATGCACTTTGATTTATTGCGCTATCTGTAATAGCACCCGAGATATCACCGGATATATATTGGATTTTTCACTGACCCTGAGTGTCCGGCTCCATGAGACGGTGGTTTTCTCGGCCCCTGGTGGTCCGAGGCCGTTTCTGCTGCACAGATTCATCCGGCAGGGCCTCCTACAGGCAATGCACTTTGATTTATTGCGCTATATGTAATAGCACCCGAGATATCACCAGATATATATTGGATTTTACCCTGACCCTGAGTGTCCGGCCCCATGAGACGGTGGTTGTCTCGGCCCCTGGTGGTCCGAGGTCGTTCCCGTTGCACAAATTCATGCGCCAGGGCCTCCTGCAGATAATTCACTTTGGTTTATTGCGCTATCTCTAATAGCACCCAAGATATCACCAGATATATATTGGATTTTTCCCTGACCCTGAGTGTCCGGCCCCATGAGACTGTGGTTTTCTCGGACCCTGGTCTTCCGAGGTCGTTCCCGTTGCACAGAATCATGCGCCAGGGCCTCCTGCAGATAATTCACTTTGGTTTATTGCGCTATCTGTAATAGCACCCGAGATATCACCAGTTATATACTGGATTTTCCCCTGACCCTGAGTGTCCGGCCCCATGAGACGGTGGTTGTCTCGGCCCGTGGAGGTCCGAGGACGTACCCGCTGCACAGATTCATGCGCCAGGGCCTCCTGCAGATAATTCACTTTGGTTTATTGCGCTATCTCTAATAGCACCCGAGATATCACCAGATATATACTGGATTTTCCCCTGACCCTGAGTGTCCGGCCCCATGAGACTGTGGTTTTCTCGGCCCCTGGTGGTCCGAGGTCGTTCCCGCTGCACAGATTGTTGCGCCAGGGCCTCCTGCAGATAATTCACTTTGGTTTATTGCGCTATCTCTAATAGCACCCGAGATATCACCAGATATATATTGGATTTTCCCCTGACCCTGAGTGTCCGGCCCCATGAGACTGTGGTTTTCTCGGCCCCTGGACGTCCGAGGTCGTTCCCGCTGCACAGATTCATGCGCCAGGGCCTCCTACAGACAATGCACTTTGATTTATTGCGCTATCTGTAATAGCACCCGAGATATCACCGGATATATCCTGGATTTTTCGCTGACCCTGAGCGTCCGGCCCCATGAGACGGTGGTCTTCTCGGCCCCTGGTGGTCCGAGGTCGTTCCCGCTGCACAGATTCATGCGCCAGGGCCTCCTGCAGATAATTCACTTTGGTTTATTGGGCTATCTCTAATAGCACCCGAGATATCACCAGATATATATTGGATTTTCCCCTGACCCTGAGTGTCCGGCCCCATGAGACTGTGGTTTTCTCGGCCCCTGGACGTCCGAGGTCGTTCCCGCTGCACAGATTCATGCGCCAGGGCCCGCTACAGACAATGCACTTTGATTTATTGCGCTATCTGTAATAGCACCCGAGATATCACCAGATATATATTGGATTTTTCACTGACCCTGAGTGTCCGGCTCCATGAGACGGTGGTTTTCTCGGCCCCTGGTGGTCCGAGGCCGTTTCTGCTGCACAGATTCATCCGGCAGGGCCTCCTACAGGCAATGCACTTTGATTTATTGCGCTATATGTAATAGCACCCGAGATATCACCAGATATATATTGGATTTTACCCTGACCCTGAGTGTCCGGCCCCATGAGACGGTGGTTGTCTCGGCCCCTGGTGGTCCGAGGTCGTTCCCGCTGCACAGATTCATGCGCCAGGGCCTCCTGCAGATAATTCACTATGGTTTATTGCGCTATCTCTAATAGCACCCGAGATATCACCAGATATATATTGGATTTTCCCCTGACCCTGAGTGTCCGGCCCCATGAGACTGTGATTTTCTCGGACCCTGGTGGTCCGAGGTCGTTCCCGCTGCACGGATTCATGCGCCAGGGCCTCCTACAGACAATGCACTTTGATTTATTGCGCTATCTGTAATAGCACCCGAGATATCACCAGATATATATTGGATTTTCCCCTGACCCTGAGTGTCCGGCCCCATGAGACTGTGGTTTTCTCGGCCCCTGGTGGTCCGAGGTCGTTCCCGCTGGCCAGATTCATGCGCCAGGGCCTCCTACAGACAATGCACTTTGATTTATTGCGCTATCTGTAATAGCACCCGAGATATCACCAGATATATATTGGATTTGACCCTGACCCTGAGTGTCCGGCCCCATGAGACTGTGGTTTTCTCGGCCCCTGGTGGTCCGAGGTCGTTCCCGTTGCACAGATTCATGCGCCAGGGCCTCCTGCAGATAATTCACTTTGGTTTATTGCGCTATCTCTAATAGCACCCGAGATATCACCAGATATATATTGGATTTTCCCCTGACCCAGACTGTCCGGCCCCATGAGACTGTGGTTTTCTCGGCCCCTGGTGGTCCGAGGTCGCTGCCGCTGCACATGTTCATGCGCCAGGGCCTCCTACAGACAATGCACTTTGATTTATTGCGCTATCTGTAATAGCACCCGAGATATCACCAGATATATATTGGATTTTACCCTGACCCTGAGTGTCCGGCCCCATGAGACGGTGGTTGTCTCGGCCCCTGGAGGTCCGAGGACGTTCCCGCTGCACAGATTCATGCGCCAGGGCCTCCTGCAGATAATTCACTTTGGTTTATTGCGCTATCTCTAATAGCACCCGAGATATCACCAGTTATATACTGGATTTTCCCCTGACCCTGAGTGTCCGGCCCCATGAGACGGTGGTTTTCTCGGCCCCTGGTGGTCCGAGGCCGTTCCTGCTGCACAGATTCATCCGGCAGGGCCTCCTACAGGCAATGCACTTTGATTTATTGCGCTATATGTAATAGCACCCGAGATATCACCAGATATATATTGGATTTTCCCCTGACCCTGAGTGTCCGGCCCCATGAGACTGTGGTTTTTTCGGCCCCTGGTGGTCCGAGGTCGTTCCCGTTGCACAGATTCATGCGCCAGGGACTCCTGCAGATAATTCACTTTGGTTTATTGCGCTATCTCTAATAGCACCCAAGATATCACCAGATATATATTGGATTTTTCCCTGATCCTGAGTGTCCGGCCCCATGAGACTGTGGTTTTCTCGGCCCCTGGTCTTCCGAGGTCGTTCCCGTTGCACAGAATCATGCGCCAGGGCCTCCTGCAGATAATTCACTTTGATTTATTGCGCTATCTGTAATAGCACCCGTGATATCACCAGATATATATAGGATTTTTCACTGACCCTAAGTGTCCGGCCCCTCGGGACGGTGCTTTTCTCGGCCCCTGGTGGTCCGAGGTCGTGCCCGCTGCACAGATTCATGCGCCAGGGCCTCCTACAGACAATGCACTTTGATTTATTGCGCTATCTGTAATAGCACCCGAGATATCACCAGATAAATATTGGATTTTCCCCTGACCCTGAGTGTTCGGCCCCATGAGACTGTGGTTTTTTCGGCCCCTGGTGGTCCGAGGTCGTTCCCGTTGCACAAATTCATGCGCCAGGGCCTCCTGCAGATAATTCACTTTGGTTTATTGCGCTATCTCTAATAGCACCCGAGATATCACCAGATATATACTGGATTTTCCCCTGACCCTGAGTGTCCGGCCCCATGAGACGGTGGTTTTCTCGGCCCCTGGTGGTCCGAGGTCGTTCCCGCTGCACAGATTCATGCGCCAGGGCCTCCTACAGACAATGCACTTTGATTTATTGCGCTATCTGTAATAGCACCCGAGATATCACCGGATATATCCTGGATTTTTCGCTGACCCTGAGCGTCCGGCCCCATGAGACGGAGGTCTTCTCGGCCCCTGGTGGTCCGAGGTCGTTCCCGCTGCACAGATTCATGCGCCAGGGCCTCCTGCAGATAATTCACTTTGGTTTATTGGGCTATCTCTAATAGCACCCGAGATATCACCAGATATATATTGGATTTTCCCCTGACCCTGAGTGTCCGGCCCCATGAGACTGTGGTTTTCTCGGCCCCTGGACGTCCGAGGTCGTTCCCGCTGCACAGATTCATGCGCCAGGGCCCCCTACAGACAATGCACTTTGATTTATTGCGCTATCTGTAATAGCACCCGAGATATCACCGGATATATATTGGATTTTTCACTGACCCTGAGTGTCCGGCTCCATGAGACGGTGGTTTTCTCGGCCCCTGGTGGTCCGAGGCCGTTTCTGCTGCACAGATTCATCCGGCAGGGCCTCCTACAGGCAATGCACTTTGATTTATTGCGCTATATGTAATAGCACCCGAGATATCACCAGATATATATTGGATTTTACCCTGACCCTGAGTGTCCGGCCCCATGAGACGGTGGTTGTCTCGGCCCCTGGTGGTCCGAGGTCGTTCCCGTTGCACAAATTCATGCGCCAGGGCCTCCTGCAGATAATTCACTTTGGTTTATTGCGCTATCTCTAATAGCACCCAAGATATCACCAGATATATATTGGATTTTTCCCTGACCCTGAGTGTCCGGCCCCATGAGACTGTGGTTTTCTCGGACCCTGGTCTTCCGAGGTCGTTCCCGTTGCACAGAATCATGCGCCAGGGCCTCCTGCAGATAATTCACTTTGGTTTATTGCGCTATCTGTAATAGCACCCGAGATATCACCAGTTATATACTGGATTTTCCCCTGACCCTGAGTGTCCGGCCCCATGAGACGGTGGTTGTCTCGGCCCGTGGAGGTCCGAGGACGTACCCGCTGCACAGATTCATGCGCCAGGGCCTCCTGCAGATAATTCACTTTGGTTTATTGCGCTATCTCTAATAGCACCCGAGATATCACCAGATATATACTGGATTTTCCCCTGACCCTGAGTGTCCGGCCCCATGAGACTGTGGTTTTCTCGGCCCCTGGTGGTCCGAGGTCGTTCCCGCTGCACAGATTGTTGCGCCAGGGCCTCCTGCAGATAATTCACTTTGGTTTATTGCGCTATCTCTAATAGCACCCGAGATATCACCAGATATATATTGGATTTTCCCCTGACCCTGAGTGTCCGGCCCCATGAGACTGTGGTTTTCTCGGCCCCTGGACGTCCGAGGTCGTTCCCGCTGCACAGATTCATGCGCCAGGGCCTCCTACAGACAATGCACTTTGATTTATTGCGCTATCTGTAATAGCACCCGAGATATCACCGGATATATCCTGGATTTTTCGCTGACCCTGAGCGTCCGGCCCCATGAGACGGTGGTCTTCTCGGCCCCTGGTGGTCCGAGGTCGTTCCCGCTGCACAGATTCATGCGCCAGGGCCTCCTGCAGATAATTCACTTTGGTTTATTGGGCTATCTCTAATAGCACCCGAGATATCACCAGATATATATTGGATTTTCCCCTGACCCTGAGTGTCCGGCCCCATGAGACTGTGGTTTTCTCGGCCCCTGGACGTCCGAGGTCGTTCCCGCTGCACAGATTCATGCGCCAGGGCCCGCTACAGACAATGCACTTTGATTTATTGCGCTATCTGTAATAGCACCCGAGATATCACCAGATATATATTGGATTTTTCACTGACCCTGAGTGTCCGGCTCCATGAGACGGTGGTTTTCTCGGCCCCTGGTGGTCCGAGGCCGTTTCTGCTGCACAGATTCATCCGGCAGGGCCTCCTACAGGCAATGCACTTTGATTTATTGCGCTATATGTAATAGCACCCGAGATATCACCAGATATATATTGGATTTTACCCTGACCCTGAGTGTCCGGCCCCATGAGACGGTGGTTGTCTCGGCCCCTGGTGGTCCGAGGTCGTTCCCGCTGCACAGATTCATGCGCCAGGGCCTCCTGCAGATAATTCACTATGGTTTATTGCGCTATCTCTAATAGCACCCGAGATATCACCAGATATATATTGGATTTTCCCCTGACCCTGAGTGTCCGGCCCCATGAGACTGTGATTTTCTCGGACCCTGGTGGTCCGAGGTCGTTCCCGCTGCACGGATTCATGCGCCTGGGCCTCCTACAGACAATACACTTTGATTTATTGCGCTATCTGTAATAGCACCCGAGATATCACCAGATATATATTGGATTTTCCCCTGACCCTGAGTGTCCGGCCCCATGAGACTGTGGTTTTCTCGGCCCCTGGTGGTCCGAGGTCGTTCCCGCTGGCCAGATTCATGCGCCAGGGCCTCCTACAGACAATGCACTTTGATTTATTGCGCTATCTGTAATAGCACCCGAGATATCACCAGATATATATTGGATTTGACCCTGACCCTGAGTGTCCGGCCCCATGAGACTGTGGTTTTCTCGGCCCCTGGTGGTCCGAGGTCGTTCCCGTTGCACAGATTCATGCGCCAGGGCCTCCTGCAGATAATTCACTTTGGTTTATTGCGCTATCTCTAATAGCACCCGAGATATCACCAGATATATATTGGATTTTCCCCTGACCCAGACTGTCCGGCCCCATGAGACTGTGGTTTTCTCGGCCCCTGGTGGTCCGAGGTCGCTGGCGCTGCACATGTTCATGCGCCAGGGCCTCCTACAGACAATGCACTTTGATTTATTGCGCTATCTGTAATAGCACCCGAGATATCACCAGATATATATTGGATTTTACCCTGACCCTGAGTGTCCGGCCCCATGAGACGGTGGTTGTCTCGGCCCCTGGAGGTCCGAGGACGTTCCCGCTGCACAGATTCATGCGCCAGGGCCTCCTGCAGATAATTCACTTTGGTTTATTGCGCTATCTCTAATAGCACCCGAGATATCACCAGTTATATACTGGATTTTCCCCTGACCCTGAGTGTCCGGCCCCATGAGACTGTGGTTTTCTCGGCCCCTGGTGGTCCGAGGCCGTTCCTGCTGCACAGATTCATCCGGCAGGGCCTCCTACAGGCAATGCACTTTGATTTATTGCGCTATATGTAATAGCACCCGAGATATCACCAGATATATATTGGATTTTCCCCTGACCCTGAGTGTCCGGCCCCATGAGACTGTGGTTTTTTCGGCCCCTGGTGGTCCGAGGTCGTTCCCGTTGCACAGATTCATGCGCCAGGGACTCCTGCAGATAATTCACTTTGGTTTATTGCGCTATCTCTAATAGCACCCAAGATATCACCAGATATATATTGGATTTTTCCCTGATCCTGAGTGTCCGGCCCCATGAGACTGTGGTTTTCTCGGCCCCTGGTCTTCCGAGGTCGTTCCCGTTGCACAGAATCATGCGCCAGGGCCTCCTGCAGATAATTCACTTTGATTTATTGCGCTATCTGTAATAGCACCCGTGATATCACCAGATATATATAGGATTTTTCACTGACCCTAAGTGTCCGGCCCCTCGGGACGGTGCTTTTCTCGGCCCCTGGTGGTCCGAGGTCGTGCCCGCTGCACAGATTCATGCGCCAGGGCCTCCTACAGACAATGCACTTTGATTTATTGCGCTATCTGTAATAGCACCCGAGATATCACCAGATAAATATTGGATTTTCCCCTGACCCTGAGTGTTCGGCCCCATGAGACTGTGGTTTTTTCGGCCCCTGGTGGTCCGAGGTCGTTCCCGTTGCACAAATTCATGCGCCAGGGCCTCCTGCATATAATTCACTTTGGTTTATTGCGCTATCTCTAATAGCACCCAAGATATCACCAGATATATATTGGATTTTTCCCTGACCCTGAGTGTCCGGACCCATGAGACTGTGGTTTTCTCGGACCCTGGTCTTCCGAGGTCGTTCCCGTTGCACAGAATCATGCGCCAGGGCCTCCTGCAGATAATTCACTTTGGTTTATTGCGCTATCTGTAATAGCACCCGAGATATCACCAGTTATATACTGGATTTTCCCCTGACCCTGAGTGTCCGGCCCCATGAGACGGTGGTTGTCTCGGCCCCTGGAGGTCCGAGGACGTACCCGCTGCACAGATTCATGCGCCAGGGCCTCCTGCAGATAATTCACTTTGGTTTATTGCGCTATCTCTAATAGCACCCGAGATATCACCAGATATATACTGGATTTTCCCCTGACCCTGAGTGTCCGGCCCCATGAGACGGTGGTTTTCTCGGCCCCTGGTGGTCCGAGGTCGTTCCCGCTGCACAGATTGTTGCGCCAGGGCCTCCTACAGACAATGCACTTTGATTTATTGCGCTATCTGTAATAGCACCCGAGATATCACCAGATATATATTGGATTTTCCCCTGACCCTGAGTGTCCGGCCCCATGAGACTGTGGTTTTTTCGGCCCCTGGTGGTCCGAGGTCGTTCCCGTTGCACAGATTCATGCGCCAGGGACTCCTGCAGATAATTCACTTTGGTTTATTGCGCTATCTCTAATAGCACCCAAGATATCACCAGATATATATTGGATTTTTCCCTGATCCTGAGTGTCCGGCCCCATGAGACTGTGGTTTTCTCGGCCCCTGGTCTTCCGAGGTCGTTCCCGTTGCACAGAATCATGCGCCAGGGCCTCCTGCAGATAATTCACTTTGATTTATTGCGCTATCTGTAATAGCACCCGTGATATCACCAGATATATATAGGATTTTTCACTGACCCTAAGTGTCCGGCCCCTCGGGACGGTGCTTTTCTCGGCCCCTGGTGGTCCGAGGTCGTGCCCGCTGCACAGATTCATGCGCCAGGGCCTCCTACAGACAATGCACTTTGATTTATTGCGCTATCTGTAATAGCACCCGAGATATCACCAGATAAATATTGGATTTTCCCCTGACCCTGAGTGTCCGGCCCCATGAGACTGTGGTTTTTTCGGCCCCTGGTGGTCCGAGGTCGTTCCCGTTGCACAAATTCATGCGCCAGGGCCTCCTGCAGATAATTCACTTTGGTTTATTTCGCTATCTCTAATAGCACCCAAGATATCACCAGATATATATTAGATTTTTCCCTGACCCTGAGTGTCCGGCCCCATGAGACTGTGGTTTTCTCGGACCCTGGTCTTCCGAGGTCGTTCCTGTTGCACAGAATCATGCGCCAGGGCCTCCTGCAGATAATTCACTTTGGTTTATTGCGCTATCTGTAATAGCACCCGAGATATCACCAGTTATATACTGGATTTTCCCCTGACCCTGAGTGTCCGGCCCCATGAGACGGTGGTTGTCTCGGCCCCTGGAGGTCCGAGGACATACCCGCTGCACAGATTCATGCGCCAGGGCCTCCTGCAGATAATTCACTTTGGTTTATTGCGCTATCTCTAATAGCACCCGAGATATCACCAGATATATACTGGATTTTCCCCTGACCCTGAGTGTCCGGCCCCATGAGACTGTGGTTTTTTCGGCCCCTGGTGGTCCGAGGTCGTTCCCGTTGCACAGATTCATGCGCCAGGGACTCCTGCAGATAATGCACTTTGATTTATTGCCCTATCTGTAATAGCACCCGAAATATCACCAGATCTATATTGGATTTTCCCCTGACCCTGAGTGTCCGGCCCCATGAGACTGTGGTTTTCTCGGCCCCTGGTCTTCCGAGGTCGTTCCCGCTGCACAGATTCATGCGCCAGGGCCTCCTGCAGATAATTCACTTTGGTTTATTGCGCTATCTCTAGTAGCACCCAAGATATCACCAGATATATATTGGATTTTTCCCTGACCCTGAGTGTCCGGCCCCATGAGACTGTGGTTTTCTCGGCCCCTGGTGGTCCCAGGTCGTTCCCGTTGCACAGATTCATGCGCCAGGGCCTCCTGCAGATAATTCACTATGGTTTATTGCGCTATCTCTAATAGCAACCGAGATATCACCAGATATATATTGGATTTTTCCCTGACCCTGAGTGTCCGGCCCCATGAGACTGTGATTTTCTCGGACCCTGGTGGTCCGAGGTCGTTCCCGCTGCACGGATTCATGCGCCAGGGCCTCCTACAGACAATGCACTTTGATTTATTGCGCTATCTGTAATAGCACCCGAGATATCACCAGATATATATTGGATTTTTCACTGTCCGTGAGTGTCCGGCCCCATGAGACGGTGGTTTTCTCGGCCCCTGGTGGTCCGAGGCCTTTCCTGCTGCACAGATTCATCCGGCAGGGCCTCCTACAGGCAATGCACTTTGATTTATTGCGCTATATGTAATAGCACCCAAGATATCACCAGATATATATTGGATTTTTCCCTGACCCTGAGTGTCCGGCCCCATGAGACGGTGGTTTTATCGGCCCCTGGTGGTCCGAGGTCGTTCCCGCTGCACAGATTCATGCGCCAGGGCCTCCTGCAGATAATTCACTTTGGTTTATTGCGCTATCTCCAATAGCACCCGAGATATCACCAGATATATATTGGATTTTCCCCTGACCCTGAGTGTCCGGCCCCATGAGACTGTGGTTTTCTCGGCCCCTGGTGGTCCGAGGTCGTTCCCGTTGCACAGATTCATGCGCCAGGGCCTCCTGCAGATAATTCACTATGGTTTATTGCGCTATCTCTAATAGCACCCGAGATATCACCAGATATATATTGGATTTTCCCCTGACCCTGAGTGTCCGGCCCCATGAGACTGTGATTTTCTCGGACCCTGGTGGTCCGAGGTCGTTCCCGCTGCACGGATTCATGCGCCAGGGCCTCCTACAGACAATGCTCTTTGATTTATTGCGCTATCTGTAATAGCACCCGAGATATCACCAGATATATATTGGATTTTTCACTGTCCGTGAGTGTCCGGCCCCATGAGACGGTGGTTTTCTCGGCCCCTGGTGGTCCGAGGCCTTTCCTGCTGCACAGATTCATCCGGCAGGGCCTCCTACAGGCAATGCACTTTGATTTATTGCGCTATATGTAATAGCACCCGAGATATCACCAGATATATATTGGATTTTTCCCTGACCCTGAGTGTCCGGCCCCATGAGACGGTGGTTTTATCGGCCCCTGGTGGTCCGAGGTCGTTCCCGCTGCACAGATTCATGCGCCAGGGCCTCCTGCAGATAATTCACTTTGGTTTATTGCGCTATCTCCAATAGCACCCGAGATATCACCAGATATATATTGGATTTTCCCCTGACCCTGAGTGTCCGGCCCCATGAGACTGTGGTTTTCTCGGCCCCTGGTGGTCCGAGGTCGTTCCCGCTGGCCAGATTCATGCGCCAGGGCCTCCTACAGACAATGCACTTTGATTTATTGCGCTATCTGTAATAGCACCCGAGATATCACCAGATATATATTGGATTTGACCCTGACCCTGAGTGTCCGGCCCCATGAGACTGTGGTTTTCTCGGCCCCTGGTGGTCCGAGGTCGTTCCCGTTGCACAGATTCATGCGCCAGGGCCTCCTGCAGATAATTCACTTTGGTTTATTGCGCTATCTCTAATAGCACCCGAGATATCACCAGATATATATTGGATTTTCCCCTGACCCAGACTGTCCGGCCCCATGAGACTGTGGTTTTCTCGGCCCCTGGTGGTCCGAGGTCGCTGCCGCTGCACATGTTCATGCGCCAGGGCCTCCTACAGACAATGCACTTTGATTTATTGCGCTATCTGTAATAGCACCCGAGATATCACCAGATATATATTGGATTTTACCCTGACCCTGAGTGCCCGGCCCCATGAGACGGTCGTTGTCTCGGCCCCTGGAGGTCCGAGGACGTTCCCGCTGCACAGATTCATGCGCCAGGGCCTCCTACAGACAATGCACTTTGATTTATTGCGCTATCTGTAATAGCACCCGAGATATCACCAGATATATATTGGATTTTCCCCTGACCCTGAGTGTCCGGCCCCATGAGACGGTGGTTGTCTCGGCCCCTGGAGGTCCGAGGACGTTCCCGCTGCACAGATTCATGCGCCAGGGCCTCCTGCAGATAATTCACTTTGGTTTATTGCGCTATCTCTAATAGCACCCGAGATATCACCAGTTATATACTGGATTTTCCCCTGACCCTGAGTGTCCGGCCCCATGAGACGGTGGTTTTCTCGGCCCCTGGTGGTCCGAGGCCGTTCCTGCTGCACAGATTCATCCGGCAGGGCCTCCTACAGGCAATGCACTTTGATTTATTGCGCTATATGTAATAGCACCCGAGATATCACCAGATATATATTGGATTTTCCCCTGACCCTGAGTGTCCGGCCCCATGAGACTGTGGTTTTTTCGGCCCCTGGTGGTCCGAGGTCGTTCCCGTTGCACAGATTCATGCGCCAGGGACTCCTGCAGATAATTCACTTTGGTTTATTGCGCTATCTCTAATAGCACCCAAGATATCACCAGATATATATTGGATTTTTCCCTGATCCTGAGTGTCCGGCCCCATGAGACTGTGGTTTTCTCGGCCCCTGGTCTTCCGAGGTCGTTCCCGTTGCACAGAATCATGCGCCAGGGCCTCCTGCAGATAATTCACTTTGATTTATTGCGCTATCTGTAATAGCACCCGTGATATCACCAGATATATATAGGATTTTTCACTGACCCTAAGTGTCCGGCCCCTCGGGACGGTGCTTTTCTCGGCCCCTGGTGGTCCGAGGTCGTGCCCGCTGCACAGATTCATGCGCCAGGGCCTCCTACAGACAATGCACTTTGATTTATGGCGCTATCTGTAATAGCACCCGAGATATCACCAGATAAATATTGGATTTTCCCCTGACCCTGAGTGTCCGGCCCCATGAGACTGTGGTTTTTTCGGCCCCTGGTGGTCCGAGGTCGTTCCCGTTGCACAAATTCATGCGCCAGGGCCTCCTGCAGATAATTCACTTTGGTTTATTGCGCTATCTCTAATAGCACCCAAGATATCACCAGATATATATTGGATTTTTCCCTGACCCTGAGTGTCCGGCCCCATGAGACTGTGGTTTTCTCGGACCCTGGTCTTCCGAGGTCGTTCCCGTTGCACAGAATCATGCGCCAGGGCCTCCTGCAGATAATTCACTTTGGTTTATTGCGCTATCTGTAATAGCACCCGAGATATCACCAGTTATATACTGGATTTTCCCCTGACCCTGAGTGTCCGGCCCCATGAGACGGTGGTTGTCTCGGCCCCTGGAGGTCCGAGGACGTACCCGCTGCACAGATTCATGCGCCAGGGCCTCCTGCAGATAATTCACTTTGGTTTATTGCGCTATCTCTAATAGCACCCGAGATATCACCAGATATATACTGGATTTTCCCCTGACCCTGAGTGTCCGGCCCCATGAGACTGTGGTTTTTTCGGCCCCTGGTGGTCCGAGGTCGTTCCCGTTGCACAGATTCATGCGCCAGGGACTCCTGCAGATAATGCACTTTGATTTATTGCCCTATCTGTAATAGCACCCGAAATATCACCAGATCTATATTGGATTTTCCCCTGACCCTGAGTGTCCGGCCCCATGAGACTGTGGTTTTCTCGGCCCCTGGTCTTCCGAGGTCGTTCCCGTTGCACAGAATCATGCGCCAGGGCCTCCTGCAGATAATTCACTTTGATTTATTGCGCTATCTGTAATAGCACCCGTGATATCACCAGATATATACAGGATTTTTCACTTACCCTAAGTGTCCGGCCCCTCGGGACGGTGCTTTTCTCGGCCCCTGGTGGTCCGAGGTCGTGCCCGCTGCGCAGATTCATGCGCCAGGGCCTTCTGACAGACAATGCACTTTGATTTATTGCGCTATCTGAAATAGCACCCGAGATATCACCAGTTATATACTGGATTTTCCCCTGACCCTGAGCGTCCGGCCCCATGAGACTGTGGTTTTCTCGGCCCATGGTGGTCCGAGGTCGTTCCCGCTGCACAGATTCATGCGCCAGGGCCTCCTACAGACAATGCACTTTGATTTATTGCGCTATCTCTAATAGCACCCGAGATATCACCAGATATATATTGGATTTTTCACTGACCCTGTGCGTCCGGCCCCATGAGACTGTGGTTTTCTCGGCCCCTGGTGGTCCGAGGTCGTTCCCGCTGCACAGATTCATGCGCCAGGGCCTCCTACAGACAATGCACTTTGATTTATTGCGCTATCTGTAATAGCACCCGAGATATCACCAGATATATATTGGATTTTTCACTGACCCTGAGTGTCCGGCCCCATGAGACGGTCGTTTTCTCGGCCCCTGGTGGTCCGAGGTCTTTCCCGCTGCCCAGATTCATGCGCCATGGCCTCCTGCAGACAATGCACTTTGATTTATTGCGCTATCTCTAATAGCACCCGAGATATCACCAGATATATATTGGATTTTCCCCTGACCCTGAGTGTCCGGCCCCATGAGACTGTGGTTTTCTCGGCCCCTGGTTGTCCGAGGTCGTTCCCGCTGCACAGATGCATGCGCCAGGGCCTCCTACAGACAATGCACTTTGATTTATTGCGCTATCTGTAATAGCACCCGAGATATCACCAGTTATATACTGGATTTTCCCCTGACCCTGAGCGCCCGGCCCCATGAGACTGTGGTTTTCTCGGCCCCTGGTGGTCCGAGGTCGTTCCCGTTGCACAGATTCATGCGCCAGGGCCTCCTGCAGATAATTCACTTTGGTTTATTGCGCTATCTCTTATAGCACCCGAGATATCACCAGATATATATTGGATTTTCCCCTGACCCTGAGTGTCCGGCCCCATGAGACTGTGGTTTTCTCGGCCTCTGGTTGACCGAGGTCGTTCCCGCTGCACAGATTCATGCGCCAGGGCCTCCTACAGACAATGCACTTTGATTTATTGCGCTATCTGTAATAGCACCCGAGATATCACCAGATATATACTGGATTTTCCCCTGACCCTGAGCGTCCGGCCCCATGAGACTGTGGTTTTCTCGGCCCCTGGTGGTCCAAGGTCGTTCCCGCTGCACAGATTCATGCGCTAGGGCCTCCTACAGACAATGCACTTTGATTTACTGCGCTATCTGTAATAGCACCCGAGATATCACCAGATTTATATTGGATTTTTCCATGACCCTGAGTGTCCGACCCCATGAGACGGTGGTTTTCTCGGCCCCTGGTGGTCCGAGGTCGTTCCCGCTGCACAGATTCATGCGCCAGGGCCTCCTACAGACAATGCACTCTGATTTATTGCGCTATCTGTAATAGCACCCGGGATATCACCATATATATATTGGATTTTCCCCTGACCCTGAGTGTCCGGCCCCATGAAACGGTGGTTTTCTCGGCCCCTGGTGGTCCGACGTCGTCCCGCTGCACAGATTCATGCGCCAGGGCCTCCCACAGACAATGCACTTTGATTTATTGCCCTATCTGTAATAGCTTCCGAGATATCACAGGATATATATTGGATTTTTCGTTGACCCTGACAGTCCGGCCCCATTTGTCAATGGTTTTCTCGGTCCCTCGTGGTCCGAGGTCGATCCCGCTGCACAGATTCATGCGCCAGGGCCCCCTACAGACAATGCACTTTGATTTATTGCGCTATCTGTAATAGCACCCAAGATATCACCAGATATATATTGGATTTTTCCCTGACCCTGAGTGTCCGGCCCTATGAGACTGTGTTTTTCTCGGCCCCTGGTCTTCCGAGGTCGTTCCCGTTGCACAGGTTCATGCGCCAGGGCCTCCTGCAGATAATTCACTTTGGCTTATTGCGCTATCTCTTACAGCACCCGAGATATCACCAGATATATATTGGATTTTCCCCTGACCCTGAGTGTCCGGCCCCATGAGACTGTGGTTTTCTCGGCCCCTGGTGGTCCGAGGTCGTTCCCGCTGCACAGATTCATGCGCCAGGGCCTCCTACAGACAATGCACTTTGATTTATTGCGCTATCTCTAATAGCACCCGAGATATCACCAGATATATATTGGATTTTTCACTGACCCTGAGCGTCCGGCCCCATGAGACTGTTGTTTTCTCGGCCCCTGGTGGTCCGAGGTCGTTCCCGCTGCACAGATTCATGCGCCAGGGCCTCCTACAGACAATGCACTTTGATTTATTGCGCTATCTGTAATAGCACCCGAGATATCACCAGATATATACTGGATTTTCCCCTGACCCTGAGCGTCCGGCCCCATGAGACTGTGGTTTTCTCGGCCCCTGGTGGTCCGAGGTCGTTCCCGCTGCACAGATTCATGCGCCAGGGCCTCCTACAGACAATGCACTTTGATTTATTGCGCTATCTCTAATAGCACCCGAGATATCACCAGATATATATTGGATTTTTCACTGACCCTGAGTGTCCGGCCCCATGAGACTGTGGTTTTCTCGGCCCCTGTTGGTCCGAGGTCGTTCCCGCAGCACAGATTCATGCGCCAGGGCCTCCTACAGACAATGCACTTTGATTTATTGCGCTATCTGTAATAGCACCCGAGATATCATCAGTTATATACTGGATTTATCCCCTGACCCTGAGCGTCCGGCCCCATGAGACTGTGGTTTTCTCGGCCCCTGGTGGTCCGAGGTCGTTCCCGCTGCACAGATTCATGCGCCAGGGCCTCCTACAGACAATGCACTTTGATTTATTGCCCTATCTGTAATAGCACCCGAGATATCACCAGTTATATACAGGATTTTCCCCTGACCCTGAGCGTCCGGCCCCATGAGACTGTGGTTTTCTCGGCCCCTGGTGGTCCGAGGTCGTTCCCGCTGCACAGATTCATGCGCCAGGGCCTCCTACAGACAATGCACTTTGATTTATTGCGCTATCTCTAATAGCACCCGAGATATCACCAGATATATATTGGATTTTTCACTGACCCTGAGCGTCCGGCCCCATGAGACTGCGGTTTTCTCGGCCCCTGGTGGTCCGAGGTCGTTCCCGCTGCACAGATTCATGCGCCAGGGCCTCCTGCAGATAATTCACTTTGGTTTATTGCGCTATCTCTTATAGCACCCGAGATATCACCAGATATATATTGGATTTTCCCCTGACCCTGAGTGTCCGGCCCCATGAGACTGTGGTTTTCTCGGCCCCTGGTTGACCGAGGTCGTTCCCGCTGCACAGATTCCTGCGCGAGGGCCCCCTACAGACAATGCACTTTGATTTATTGCGCTATCTGTAATAGCACCCGAGATATCACCAGATATATATTGGATTTTTCACTGACCCTGAGTGTCCGGCCCCATGAGACGGTCGTTTTCTCGGCCCCTGGTGGTCCGAGGTCGTTCCCGCTGCACAGATTCATGCGCCAGGGCCTCCTACAGACAATGCACTTTGATTTATTGCGCTATCTGTAATAGCACCCGAGATATCACCAGTTATATACTGGATTTTCCCCTGACCCTGAGCGTCCGGCCCCATGAGACTGTGGTTTTCTCGGCCCCTGGTGGTCCGAGGTCGTTCCCGCTGCACAGATTCATGCGCCAGGGCCTCCTACAGACAATGCACTTTGATTTATTGCGCTGTCTGTAATAGCACCCGAGATATCACCAGTTATATACTGGATTTTCCCCTGACCCTGAGCGTCCGGCCCCATGAGACTGGGGTTTTCTCGGCCCCTGGTGGTCCGAGGTCGTTCCCGCTGCACAGATTCGTGCGCCAGGGCCTCCTACAGACAATGCACGTTGATTTATTGCGCTATCTGTAATAGCACCCGAGATATCACCAGATAAATATTGGATTTTCCCCTGACCCTGAGTGTCCGGCCCCATGAGACTGTGGTTTTTTTGGCCCCAGGTGGTCTGAGGTCGTTCCCGTTGCACAGATTCATGCGCCAGGGCCTCCTGCAGATAATTCACTTTGGTTTATTGCGCTATCTGTAATAGCACCCGAGATATCACCAGTTATATACTGGATTTTCCCCTGACCCTGAGCGTCCGGCCCCATGAGACTGTGGTTTTCTCGGCCCCTGGTGGTCCAAGGTCGTTCCCGCTGCACAGATTCATGCGCCAGGGCCTCCTACAGACAATGCACTTTGATTTACTGCGCTATCTGTAATAGCACCCGAGATATCACCAGATTTATATTGGATTTTTCCATGACCCTGAGTGTCCGACCCCATGAGACGGTGGTTTTCTCGGCCCCTGGTGGTCCGAGGTCGTTCCCGCTGCACAGATTCATGCGCCAGGGCCTCCTACAGACAATGCACTCTGATTTATTGCGCTATCTGTAATAGCACCCGGGATATCACCATATATATATTGGATTTTCCCCTGACCCTGAGTGTCCGGCCCCATGAAACGGTGGTTTTCTCGGCCCCTGGTGGTCCGACGTCGTCCCGCTGCACAGATTCATGCGCCAGGGCCTCCCACAGACAATGCACTTTGATTTATTGCCCTATCTGTAATAGCTTCCGAGATATCACAGGATATATATTGGATTTTTCGTTGACCCTGACAGTCCGGCCCCATTTGTCAATGGTTTTCTCGGTCCCTCGTGGTCCGAGGTCGATCCCGCTGCACAGATTCATGCGCCAGGGCCCCCTACAGACAATGCACTTTGATTTATTGCGCTATCTCTAATAGCACCCAAGATATCACCAGATATATATTGGATTTTTCCCTGACCCTGAGTGTCCGGCCCTATGAGACTGTGTTTTTCTCGGCCCCTGGTCTTCCGAGGTCGTTCCCGTTGCACAGGTTCATGCGCCAGGGCCTCCTGCAGATAATTCACTTTGGCTTATTGCGCTATCTCTTATAGCACCCGAGATATCACCAGATATATATTGGATTTTCCCCTGACCCTGAGTGTCCGGCCCCATGAGACTGTGGTTTTCTCGGCCCCTGGTTGACCGAGGTCGTTCCCGCTGCACAGATTCATGCGCGAGGGCCTCCTACAGACAATGCACTTTGATTTATTGCGCTATCTGTAATAGCACCCGAGATATCACCAGATATATATTGGATTTTTCACTGACCCTGAGCGTCCGGCCCCATGAGACTGTTGTTTTCTCGGCCCCTGGTGGTCCGAGGTCGTTCCCGCTGCACAGATTCATGCGCCAGGGCCTCCTACAGACAATGCACTTTGATTTATTGCGCTATCTGTAATAGCACCCGAGATATCACCAGATATATACTGGATTTTCCCCTGACCCTGAGATTCCGGCCCCATGAGACTGTGGTTTTCTCGGCCCCTGGTGGTCCGAGGTCGTTCCCGCTGCACAGATTCATGCGCCAGGGCCTCCTACAGACAATGCACTTTGATTTATTGCGCTATCTCTAATAGCACCCGAGATATCACCAGATATATATTGGATTTTTCACTGACCCTGAGTGTCCGGCCCCATGAGACTGTGGTTTTCTCGGCCCCTGTTGGTCCGAGGTCGTTCCCGCTGCACAGATTCATGCGCCAGGGCCTCCTACAGACAGTGCACTTTGATTTATCACGCTATCTCTAATAGCACCCGAGATATCACCAGATATATGCTGGATTTTTACATGACCTTGGGTGACGGATACCGAAAATCTGTAAATTTTTTGGCCCCTGGTGTTCCGACGCTGTTGCTGCTGCACAGATGCATGCGCCAGGGCCTCCTGCAGACAATGCACTTTGATTTATCGCGCTATCTCTAATAGCACCCGAGATATCACCAGATATATGCTGGATTTTTACATGACCTTGGGTGACGGATAACGAAAATCTGTAATTTTTTTGGCCCCTGGTGTTCCGACGTCGTTGCTGCTGCCCAGATTCATGCGCCAGGGCCTCCTACAGACAATACACTTTGATTTATTGCGCTATCTCTAATAGCACCCAAGATATCACCAGATATATATCGGGTTTTCCCCTGACCCTGAGTGTCCGGCCCCGTGAGGCGGTGGTTTTCTCGGCCCCTGGTGGTCCGAGGTCTTTCCCTCTGCCCAGATTCATGCGCCAGGGCCTCCTACAGACAATGCACTTTGATTTATTGCGCTATCTCTTATAGCACCCGAGATATCACCAGATATATATTGGATTTTTCACTGACCCTGAGCGTCCGGCCCCATGAGACTGCGGTTTTCTCGGCCCCTGGTGGTCCGAGGTCGTTCCCGCTGCACAGATTCATGCGCCAGGGCCTCCTGCAGATAATTCACTTTGGTTTATTGCGCTATCTCTTATAGCACCCGAGATATCACCAGATATATATTGGATTTTCCCCTGACCCTGAGTGTCCGGCCCCATGAGACTGTGGTTTTCTCGGCCCCTGGTTGACCGAGGTCGTTCCCGCTACACAGATTCCTGCGCGAGGGCCCCCTACAGACAATGCACTTTGATTTATTGCGCTATCTGTAATAGCACCCGAGATATCACCAGATATATATTGGATTTTTCACTGACCCTGAGTGTCCGGCCCCATGAGACGGTCGTTTTCTCGGCCCCTGGTGGTCCGAGGTCGTTCCCGCTGCACAGATTCATGCGCCAGGGCCTCCTACAGACAATGCACTTTGATTTATTGCACTATCTGAAATAGCACCCGAGATATCACCAGTTATATACTGGATATTCCCCTGACCCTGAGCGTCCGGCCCCATGAGACTGTGGTTTTCTCGGCCCCTGGTGGTCCGAGGTCGTTCCCGCTGCACAGATTCATGCGCCAGGGCCTCCTACAGACAATGCACTTTGATTTATTGCGCTATCTCTAATAGCACCCGAGATATCACCAGATATATATTGGATTTTTCACTGACCCTGTGCGTCCGGCCCCATGAGACTGTGGTTTTCTCGGCCCCTGGTGGTCCGAGGTCGTTCCCGCTGCACAGATTCATGCGCCAGGGCCTCCTACAGACAGTGCACTTTGATTTATCACGCTATCTCTAATAGCACCCGAGATATCACCAGATATATGCTGGATTTTTACATGACCTTGGGTGACGGATACCGAAAATCTGTAAATTTTTTGGCCCCTGGTGTTCTGACGCCGTTGCTGCTGCACAGATGCATGCGCCAGGGCCTCCTGCAGACAATGCACTTTGATTTATCGCGCTATCTCTCATAGCACCCGAGATATCACCAGATATATGCTGGATTTTTACATGACCTTGGGTGACGGATACCGAAAATCTGTAATTTTTTTGGCCCCTGGTGTTCCGACGTCGTTGCTGCTGCACTGATTCGTGCGCCAGGGCTTCCTGCAGGCAATGCACTTTGATTTATCGCGCTATCTGTAATAGAACCCGAGATATCACCAGATATTTATCGGATTTTCCCCTGACCCTGAGTGTCCGGCCCCGTGAGACGGTGGTTTTCTCGGCCCCTGGTGGTCCGAGGTCTTTCCCGCTGCCCAGATTCATGCGCCAGGGCCTCCTACAGACAATACACTTTGATTTATTGCGCTATCTCTAATAGCACCCGAGATATCACCAGATATATATTGGATTTTCCCCTGACCCTGAGTGTCCGGCCCCGTGAGACTGTGGTTTTCTCGGCCCCTGGTGGTCCGAGGTCGTTCCCGCTGCACAGATTCATGCGCCAGGGCCTCCTACAGACAATGCACTTTGATTTATTGCGCTGTCTGTAATAGCACCCGAGATATCACCAGTTATATACTGGATTTTCCCCTGACCCTGAGCGTCCGGCCCCATGAGACTGGGGTTTTCTCGGCCCCTGGTGGTCCGAGGTCGTTCCCGCTGCACAGATTCGTGCGCCAGGGCCTCCTACAGACAATGCACGTTGATTTATTGCGCTATCTGTAATAGCACCCGAGATATCACCAGATAAATATTGGATTTTCCCCTGACCCTGAGTGTCCGGCCCCATGAGACTGTGGTTTTTTTGGCCCCTGGTGGTCTGAGGTCGTTCCCGTTGCACAGATTCATGCGCCAGGGCCTCCTGCAGATAATTCACTTTGGTTTATTGCGCTATCTGTAATAGCACCCGAGATATCACCAGTTATATACTGGATTTTCCCCTGACCCTGAGCGTCCGGCCCCATGAGACTGTGGTTTTCTCGGCCCCTGGTGGTCCAAGGTCGTTCCCGCTGCACAGATTCATGCGCCAGGGCCTCCTACAGACAATGCACTTTGATTTACTGCGCTATCTGTAATAGCACCCGAGATATCACCAGATTTATATTGGATTTTTCCATGACCCTGAGTGTCCGACCCCATGAGACGGTGGTTTTCTCGGCCCCTGGTGGTCCGAGGTCGTTCCCGCTGCACAGATTCATGCGCCAGGGCCTCCTACAGACAATGCACTCTGATTTATTGCGCTATCTGTAATAGCACCCGGGATATCACCATATATATATTGGATTTTCCCCTGACCCTGAGTGTCCGGCCCCATGAAACGGTGGTTTTCTCGGCCCCTGGTGGTCCGACGTCGTCCCGCTGCACAGATTCATGCGCCAGGGCCTCCCACAGACAATGCACTTTGATTTATTGCGCTATCTGTAATAGCTTCCGAGATATCACAGGATATATATTGGATTTTTCGTTGACCCTGACAGTCCGGCCCCATTTGTCAATGGTTTTCTCGGTCCCTCGTGGTCCGAGGTCGATCCCGCTGCACAGATTCATGCGCCAGGGCCCCCTACAGACAATGCACTTTGATTTATTGCGCTATCTGTAATAGCACCCGAGATATCACCAGATAAATATTGGATTTTCCCCTGACCCTGAGTGTCCGGCCCCATGCGACTGTTGTTTTTTCGGCCCCTGGTGGTCCGAGGTCGTTCCCGTTGCACAGATTCATGCGGCAGGGCCTCCTGCAGATAATTCACTTTGGTTTATTGCGCTATCTCTAATAGCACCCAAGATATCACCAGATATATATTGGATTTTTCCCTGACCCTGAGTGTCCGGCCCTATGAGACTGTGTTTTTCTCGGCCCCTGGTCTTCCGAGGTCGTTCCCGTTGCACAGGTTCATGCGCCAGGGCCTCCTGCAGATAATTCACTTTGATTTATTGCGCTATCTGTAATAGCACCCGAGGTATCACCAGATATATATTGGATTTTTCCCTGACCCTGTGCGTCCGGCCCCATGAGACTGTGGTTTTCTCGGCCCCTGGTGGTCCGAGGTCGTTCCCGCTGCACAGATTCATGCGCCAGGGCCTCCTACAGACAATGCACTTTGATTTATTGCGCTATCTGTAATAGCACCCGAGATATCACCAGTTATATACAGGATTTTCCCCTGACCCTGAGCGTCCGGCCCCATGAGACTGTGGTTTTCTCGGCCCCTGGTGGTCCGAGGTCGTTCCCGCTGCACAGATTCATGCGCCAGGGCCTCCTACAGACAATGCACTTTGATTTATTGCGCTATCTCTAATAGCACCCGAGATATCACCAGATATATATTGGATTTTTCACTGACCCTGAGCGTCCGGCCCCATGAGACTGTGGTTTTCTCGGCCCCTGGTGGTCCGAGGTCGTTCCCGCTGCACAGATTCATACGCCAGGGCCTCCTGCAGATAATTCACTTTGGCTTATTGCGCTATCTCTTATAGCACCCGAGATATCACCAGATATATATTGGATTTTCCCCTGACCCTGAGTGTCCGGCCCCATGAGACTGTGGTTTTCTCGGCCCCTGGTTGACCGAGGTCGTTCCCGCTGCACAGATTCATGCGCGAGGGCCTCCTACAGACATTGCACTTTGATTTATTGCGCTATCTGTAATAGCACCCGAGATATCACCAGATATATATTGGATTTTTCACTGACCCTGAGTGTCCGGCCCCATGAGACGGTCGTTTTCTCGGCCCCTGGTGGTCCGAGGTCTTTCCCGCTGCCCAGATTCATGCGCCAGGGCCTCCTGCAGACAATGCACTTTGATTTATTGCGCTATCTCTAATAGCACCCGAGATATCACCAGATATATATTGGATTTTCCCCTGACCCTGAGTGTCCGGCCCCATGAGACTGTGGTTTTCTCGGCCTCTGGTTGACCGAGGTCGTTCCCGCTGCACAGATTCATGCGCCAGGGCCTCCTACAGACAATGCACTTTGATTTATTGCGCTATCTGTAATAGCACCCGAGATATCACCAGATATATATTGGATTTTTCACTGACCCTGAGTGCCCGGCCCCATGAGACGGTCGTTTTCTCGGCCCCTGGTGGTCCGAGGTCGTTCCCGCAGCACAGATTCATGCGCCAGGGCCTCCTACACACAATGCACTTTGATTTATTGCGCTATCTGTAATAGCACCCGAGATATCACCAGTTATATACTGGATTTTCCCCTGACCCTGAGCGTCCGGCCCCATGAGACTGTGGTTTTCTCGGCCCCTGGTGGTCCGATGTCGTTCCCGCTGGACAGATTCATGCGCCAGGGCCTCCTACAGACAATGCACTTTGATTTATTGCCCTATCTGTAATAGCACCCGAGATATCACCAGTTATATACAGGATTTTCCCCTGACCCTGAGCGTCCGGCCCCATGAGACTGTGGTTTTCTCGGCCCCTGGTGGTCCGAGGTCGTTCCCGCTGCACAGATTCATGCGCCAGGGCCTCCTACAGACAATGCACTTTGATTTATTGCGCTATCTCTAATAGCACCCGAGATATCACCAGATATATATTGGATTTTTCACTGACCCTGAGCGTCCGGCCCCATGAGACTGTGGTTTTCTCGGCCCCTGGTGGTCCGAGGTCGTTCCCGCTGCACAGATTCATGCGCCAGGGCCTCCTGCAGATAATTCACTTTGGTTTATTGCGCTATCTCTTATAGCACCCGAGATATCACCAGATATATATTGGATTTTCCCCTGACCCTGAGTGTCCGGCCCCATGAGACTGTGGTTTTCTCGGCCCCTGGTTGACCGAGGTCGTTCCCGCTGCACAGATTCCTGCGCGAGGGCCCCCTACAGACAATGCACTTTGATTTATTGCGCTATCTGTAATAGCACCCGAGATATCACCACATATATTGGATTTTTCACTGACCCTGAGTGTCCGGCCCCATGAGACGGTCGTTTTCTCGGCCCCTGGTGGTCCGAGGTCGTTCCCGCTGCACAGATTCATGCGCCAGGGCCTCCTACAGACAGTGCACTTTGATTTATCACGCTATCTCTAATAGCACCCGAGATATCACCAGATATATGCTGGATTTTTACATGACCTTGGGTGACGGATACCGAAAATCTGTAAATTTTTTGGCCCCTGGTGTTCCGACGCCGTTGCTGCTGCACAGATGCATGCGCCAGGGCCTCCTGCAGACAATGCACTTTGATTTATCGCGCTATCTCTAATAGCACCCGAGATATCACCAGATATATGCTGGATTTTTACATGACCTTGGGTGACGGATACCGAAAATCTGTAATTTTTTTGGCCCCTGGTGTTCCGACGTCGTTGCTGCTGCACTGATTCGTGCGCCAGGGCTTCCTGCAGGCAATGCACTTTGATTTATCGCGCTATCTGTAATAGAACCCGAGATATCACCAGATATATATCGGATTTTCCCCTGACCCTGAGTGTCCGGCCCCGTGAGACGGTGGTTTTCTCGGCCCCTGGTGGTCCGAGGTCTTTCCCGCTGCCCAGATTCATGCGCCAGGGCCTCCTACAGACAATACACTCTGATTTATTGCGCTATCTCTAATAGCACCCGAGATATCACCAGATATATATTGGATTTTCCCCTGACCCTGAGTGTCCGGCCCCAAGGGTCTGTGGTTTTCTCGGCCCCTGGTTGTCCGAGGTCGATCCCGCTGCACAGATTCATGCGCCAGGGCCCCCTGCAGATAATTCACTTTGATTTATTGCGCTATCTCTAATAGCACCCGAGATATCACCATATATATATTGGATTTTTCCCTGACCCTGACAGTCCGGCCCCCTGAGACGGTGATTTTCTCGGCCGCTGGTGGTCCGAGGTCGATCCCGCTGCACAGATTCATGCGCCAGGGCCTCCTGCAGACCTTGCACTTTGATTTATTGCGCTGTCTGTAATAGCACCCGAGATATCACCAGATATATATTCGACTTTTCCCTGACCCTGAGTGTCCGACCCCATGAGACGGTAGTTTTCTCGGCCCCTGGTGGTCCGATGTCGACCCCGCTGAACAGATTCATGCGCCGGGGCTTCCTGCAGACAAAGCACTTTGATTTATTGCGTTATCTCTAATAGCACCCGAGATATCACCAGATATATATTGAATTTTTCCCCGACCCTGAGTGTCCGTCACCATGTATCGGTGGTTGTCTCGGCCCCTGGTGGTCCGAGGTCGATCCCGCTGCACAGAATCATGCGCTAGGGCCTTCTGCAGACAATGCACTTTGATTTATTGCGCTATCTGTAATAGCACCCGAGATATCACCAGATATATATTGGATTTTTCCCTGACCCTGAGAGTCCGACCCCATGAGACGGTGATTTTCTCGGCCCCTGGTGATCCGAGGTTGATCCCGCTGCACAGATACATGCGCCAGGGCCTCCGGCAGACAATGCACTTTGATTTATTGCGCTTTCTGTAATAGCACCCGTGATATCACCATATATATATTGGATTTTCCCCTGACACTGAGTGTCCGGCCCCATGAGACGGTGGTTTTCTCGGCCCCTGGTGGTCCGAGGTCGTTCCCGCTGCACAGATTCATGCCCTAGGGCCTCCTGCAGACAGTGCACTTTGATTTATTGCGCTATCTGTAATAGCGCCCGAGATATCACCAGATTTATATTGGATTTTTCCTTGACCCTGACAGTCCGGCGGCATGTGTCGATGGTTTTCTCGGCCCCTGGTGGTCCGAGGTCGACCCCGCTGAACAGATTCATGCGCCGGGGCTTCCTGCAGACAAAGCACTTTGATTTATTGCGTTATCTCTAATAGCACCCGAGATATCACCAGATATATATTGAATTTTTCCCCGACCCTGAGTGTCCGTCCCCATGTATCGGTGGTTATCTTGGCCCCTGGTGGTCCGAGGTCGATCCCGCTGCACAGATTCATGCGCCGGGGCCTCCTACAGACAATGCACTTTGATTTATCGCGCTATCTGTAATAGAACCCGAGATATCACCAGATATATGTTGGATTTTTCCCTGAACCTGAGTGCCCGGCCCCATGTGTCGGTGATTTTCTCGGACCCTGGTGGTCCGAGGTAGATACCGCTGCACAGATTCATGCGCCAGGGCCTCCTGCAGACAATGCACATTGATTTATTGCGCTATCTCTAATAGCACCCGAGATATCACCAGATATATGCTGGATTTTTACATGACTTTGGGTGACGGATACCGAAAATCTGTAATTTTCTCGGCCCCTGGTTGTCCGGTGTCGTTCCTGCTGAACAGATTCATGCGCAAGGGCCTCCTACGGACAATTGCACTTTGATTTATTGCGCTATCTGTAATATCACCCGAGATATCACCAGATATATATTGGATTTTTCCCTGACCCTGAGTGTCCGGCCCCATGAGATGGTGGTTTTCCCGGCCCCTGGTGGTCCGTGGTCGTTCCCTCTGCCCAGATGCATGCGCCAGGGCCTCCTGCAGATAATTCACTTTGGTTTATTGCGATATCTCTAATACTACCCGAGATATCACGAGATATATATT
Source organism: Nomia melanderi (assembly GCF_051020985.1). Lineage (NCBI taxonomy): Eukaryota > Metazoa > Arthropoda > Insecta > Hymenoptera > Halictidae > Nomia > Nomia melanderi. The sequence goes on from NW_027475142.1 coordinate 848,778, forward strand.
TGATTTTTCCCTGACCCTGAGTGTCCGGCCCCATGAGACGGTGGTTTTCTCGGACCCCGGTGGTCCGAGGTCATTCCCGCTGCACAGATGCATGTGCCAGGGCCTCCTGCAGGCAATGCACTTTGATTTATCGCGCTATCTGTAATAGAACCCGAGATATCACCAGATATATGTTGGATTTTTCCCTGAACCTGAGTGCCCGGCCCCATGTGTCGGTGATTTTCTCGGACCCTGGTGGTCCAAGGTAGATACCGCTGCACAGATTCATGCGCCAGGGCCTCCTGCAGACAATGCACATTGATTTATTGCGCTATATCTAATAGCACCCGAGATATCACCAGATATATGCTGGATTTTTACATCACTTTGGGTGACGGATACCGAAAATCTGTAATTTTCTTGGCCCTTGGTGGTCCGGTGTCGTTCCTGCTGAACAGATTCATGCGCAAGGGCCTCCTGCAGACCTTGCACTTTGATTTATTGCGCTATCTGTAATAGCACCCGAGATATCACCATATATATATTGGATTTATCCCTGACCCTGAGTGTCCGGCCCCGTGAGACGGTAGTTTTCTCGGCCCCTGGTGGTCCGAGATCGATCTCGCTGCACAGGTTCATGCGCTAGAGCCTCCTGCAGACAATGCACTTTGATATATCCCGCTATCTCTAATAGCACCCGAGATATCAGCAGATATATATTGGATTTTCCCCTGACCCTGAGTGTCCGGCCCTATGAGACTGTGGTTTTCTCGGCCCCTGGTGGTCCGAGGTCGTTCCCGCTGCACAGATTCATGCGCCAGGGCCTCCTGCAGATAATTCACTTTGGTTTATTGCGCTATCTCTTATAGCACCCGAGATATCACCAGATATATGCTGGATTTTTACATCACTTTGGGTGACGGATACCGAAAATCTGTAATTTTCTTGGCCCTTGGTGGTCCGGTGTCGTTCCTGCTGAACAGATTCATGCCCTAGGGCCTCCTGCAGACAGTGCACTTTGATTTATTGCGCTATCTGTAATAGCGCCCGAGATATCACCAGATTCATATTGGATTTTTCCTTGACCCTGACAGTCCGGCGCCATGTGTCGATGGTTTTCTCGGCCCCTGGTGGTCCGAGGTCGACCCCGCTGAACAGATTCATGCGCCGGGGCTTCCTGCAGACAAAGCACTTTGATTTATTGCGTTATCTCTAATAGCACCCGAGATATCACCAGATATATATTGAATTTTTCCCCGACCCTGAGTGTCCGTCCCCATGTATCGGTGGTTATCTTGGCCCCTGGTGGTCCGAGGTCGATCCCGCTGCACAGATTCATGCGCCGGGGCCTCCTACAGACAATGCACTTTGATTTATTGCGCTATCTGTAATAGCACCCGAGATATCACCAGATATATATTGGATTTTTCCCTGACCCTGAGTGTCCGGCAACATGAGACGGTGGTTTTCTCGGCCCCTGGTGGTCCGAGGTCGTTCCCGCTGCACAGAATCATGCGCCAGGGTCACATGCAGACAATTCACTTTGGTTAATGGCGCTATCTCAAATAGCACCCGAGATATCACCAGATATATATTGGATTTTCCCCTGACCCTGAGTGTCCAGCACCATGAGACGGTGGTTTTCTCGGCCCCTGGTTGTCCGAGGTCGTTCCCGCTCCACAGATTCATGCGCCAGGGCCTCCTGCAGATAATTCACTTTGGTTTATTGCGCTATCTGTAATAGAACCCGAGATATCACCAGAGTTATGCTGAATTTTTACATGATATTGGGTGACGGATACCGAAAATCTGTAATTTTCTCGGCCCCTGGTTGTCCGATGTCGTTCCTGCTGCACAGATTCATGCGCAAGGGCCTCCTCCAGACAATCCACTTTGATTTATTGCGCTATCTCTAATAGCACCCGAGATATCACCAGATATATATTGGATTTTCCCCTGACCCTGAGTGTCCGGCCCCATGAGATGGTGGTTTTCCCGGCCTCTGGTGGTCCGAGGTCGTTCCCGCTGCCCAGATGCATGCGCCAGGGCCTCCTGCAGACAATGCACTTTGATTTATCGCGCTATCTGTAATAGAACCCGAGATATCACCAGATATATGTTGGATTTTTCCCTGAACCTGAGTGCCCGGCCCCATGTGTCGGTGATTTTCTCGGACCCTGGTGGTCCGAGGTAGATACCGCTGCACAGATTCATGCGCCAGGGCCTCCTACAGACAATGCACTTTGATTTATTGCCCTATCTGTAATAGCACCCGAGATATCACCAGTTATATACAGGATTTTCCCCTGACCCTGAGCGTCCGGCCCCATGAGACTGTGGTTTTCTCGGCCCCTGGTGGTCCGAGGTCGTTCCCGCTGCACAGATTCATGCGCCAGGGCCTCCTACAGACAATGCACTTTGATTTATTGCGCTATCTCTAATAGCACCCGAGATATCACCAGATATATATTGGATTTTTCACTGACCCTGAGCGTCCGGCCCCATGAGACTGTGGTTTTCTCGGCCCCTGGTGGTCCGAGGTCGTTCCCGCTGCACAGATTCATGCGCCAGGGCCTCCTGCAGATAATTCACTTTGGTTTATTGCGCTATCTCTTATAGCACCCGAGATATCACCAGATATATATTGGATTTTCCCCTGACCCTGAGTGTCCGGCCCCATGAGACTGTGGTTTTCTCGGCCCCTGGTTGACCGAGGTCGTTCCCGCTGCACAGATTCCTGCGCGAGGGCCCCCTACAGACAATGCACTTTGATTTATTGCGCTATCTGTAATAGCACCCGAGATATCACCACATATATTGGATTTTTCACTGACCCTGAGTGTTCGGCCCCATGAGACGGTCGTTTTCTCGGCCCCTGGTGGTCCGAGGTCGTTCCCGCTGCACAGATTCATGCGCCAGGGCCTCCTACAGACAGTGCACTTTGATTTATCACGCTATCTCTAATAGCACCCGAGATATCACCAGATATATGCTGGATTTTTACATGACCTTGGGTGACGGATACCGAAAATCTGTAAATTTTTTGGCCCCTGGTGTTCCGACGCCGTTGCTGCTGCACAGATGCATGCGCCAGGGCCTCCTGCAGACAATGCACTTTGATTTATCGCGCTATCTCTAATAGCACCCGAGATATCACCAGATATATGCTGGATTTTTACATGACCTTGGGTGACGGATACCGAAAATCTGTAATTTTTTTGGCCCCTGGTGTTCCGACGTCGTTGCTGCTGCACTGATTCGTGCGCCAGGGCTTCCTGCAGGCAATGCACTTTGATTTATCGCGCTATCTGTAATAGAACCCGAGATATCACCAGATATATATCGGATTTTCCCCTGACCCTGAGTGTCCGGCCCCGTGAGACGGTGGTTTTCTCGGCCCCTGGTGGTCCGAGGTCTTTCCCGCTGCCCAGATTCATGCGCCAGGGCCTCCTACAGACAATACACTCTGATTTATTGCGCTATCTCTAATAGCACCCGAGATATCACCAGATATATATTGGATTTTCCCCTGACCCTGAGTGTCCGGCCCCAAGGGACTGTGGTTTTCTCGGCCCCTGGTTGTCCGAGGTCGATCCCGCTGCACAGATTCATGCGCCAGGGCCCCCTGCAGATAATTCACTTTGATTTATTGCGCTATCTCTAATAGCACCCGAGATATCACCATATATATATTGGATTTTTCCCTGACCCTGACAGTCCGGCCCCCTGAGACGGTGATTTTCTCGGCCGCTGGTGGTCCGAGGTCGATCCCGCTGCACAGATTCATGCGCCAGGGCCTCCTGCAGACCTTGCACTTTGATTTATTGCGCTGTCTGTAATAGCACCCGAGATATCACCAGATATATATTCGACTTTTCCCTGACCCTGAGTGTCCGACCCCATGAGACGGTAGTTTTCTCGGCCCCTGGTGGTCCGAGGTCGACCCCGCTGAACAGATTCATGCGCCGGGGCTTCCTGCAGACAAAGCACTTTGATTTATTGCGTTATCTCTAATAGCACCCGAGATATCACCAGATATATATTGAATTTTTCCCCGACCCTGAGTGTCCGTCACCATGTATCGGTGGTTGTCTCGGCCCCTGGTGGTCCGAGGTCGATCCCGCTGCACAGAATCATGCGCTATGGCCTTCTGCAGACAATGCACTTTGATTTATTGCGCTATCTGTAATAGCACCCGAGATATCACCAGATATATATTGGATTTTTCCCTGACCCTGAGAGTCCGACCCCATGAGACGGTGATTTTCTCGGCCCCTGGTGATCCGAGGTTGATCCCGCTGCACAGATACATGCGCCAGGGCCTCCGGCAGACAATGCACTTTGATTTATTGCGCTTTCTGTAATAGCACCCGTGATATCACCATATATATATTGGATTTTCCCCTGACACTGAGTGTCCGGCCCCATGAGACGGTGGTTTTCTCGGCCCCTGGTGGTCCGAGGTCGTTCCCGCTGCACAGATTCATGCCCTAGGGCCTCCTGCAGACAGTGCACTTTGATTTATTGCGCTATCTGTAATAGCGCCCGAGATATCACCAGATTTATATTGGATTTTTCCTTGACCCTGACAGTCCGGCGGCATGTGTCGATGGTTTTCTCGGCCCCTGGTGGTCCGAGGTCGACCCCACTGAACAGATTCATGCGCCGGGGCTTCCTGCAGACAAAGCACTTTGATTTATTGCGTTATCTCTAATAGCACCCGAGATATCACCAGATATATATTGAATTTTTCCCCGACCCTGAGTGTCCGTCCCCATGTATCGGTGGTTATCTTGGCCCCTGGTGGTCCGAGGTCGATCCCGCTGCACAGATTCATGCGCCGGGGCCTCCTACAGACAATGCACTTTGATTTATTGCGCTATCTGTAATAGCACCCGAGATATCACCAGATATATATTGGATTTTCCCCTGACCCTGAGTGTCCGGCAACATGAGACGGTGGTTTTCTCGGCCCCTGGTGGTCCGAGGTCGTTCCCGCTGCACAGAATCATGCGCCAGGGTCACATGCAGACAATTCACTTTGGTTAATGGCGCTATCTCAAATAGCACCCGAGATATCACCAGATATATATTGGATTTTCCCCTGACCCTGAGTGTCCGGCCCCATGAGACGGTGGTTTTCTCGGCCCCTGGTTGTCCGAGGTCGTTCCCGCTGCACAGATTCATGCGCCAGGGCCTCCTGCAGATAATTCACTTTGGTTTATTGCGCTATCTGTAATAGAACCCGAGATATCACCAGAGTTATGCTGAATTTTTACATGATATTGGGTGACGGATACCGAAAATCTGTAATTTTCTCGGCCCCTGGTTGTCCGATGTCGTTCCTGCTGCACAGATTCATGCGCAAGGGCCTCCTCCAGACAATCCACTTTGATTTATTGCGCTATCTCTAATAGCACCCGAGATATCACCAGATATATATTGGATTTTCCCCTGACCCTGAGTGTCCGGCCCCATGAGATGGTGGTTTTCCCGGCCTCTGGTGGTCCGAGGTCGTTCCCGCTGCCCAGATGCATGCGCCAGGGCCTCCTGCAGACAATGCACTTTGATTTATCGCGCTATCTGTAATAGAACCCGAGATATCACCAGATATATGTTGGATTTTTCCCTGAACCTGAGTGCCCGGCCCCATGTGTCGGTGATTTTCTCGGACCCTGGTGGTCCGAGGTAGATACCGCTGCACAGATTCATGCGCCAGGGCCTCCTGCAGACAATGCACATTGATTTATTGCGCTATCTCTAATAGCACCCGAGATATCACCAGATATATGCTGGATTTTTACATGACTTTGGGTGACGGATACCGAAAATCTGTAATTTTCTCGGCCCCTGGTTGTCCGGTGTCGTTCCTGCTGAACAGATTCATGCGCAAGGGCCTCCTACGGACAATTGCACTTTGATTTATTGCGCTATCTGTAATATCACCCGAGATATCACCAGATATATATTGGATTTTTCCCTGACCCTGAGTGTCCGGCCCCATGAGATGGTGGTTTTCCCGGCCCCTGGTGGTCCGTGGTCGTTCCCTCTGCCCAGATGCATGCGCCAGGGCCTCCTGCAGATAATTCACTTTGGTTTATTGCGATATCTCTAATACTACCCGAGATATCACGAGATATATATTTGATTTTTCCCTGACCCTGAGTGTCCGGCCCCATGAGACGGTGGTTTTCTCGGACCCCGGTGGTCCGAGGTCATTCCCGCTGCACAGATGCATGTGCCAGGGCCTCCTGCAGGCAATGCACTTTGATTTATCGCGCTATCTGTAATAGAACCCGAGATATCACCAGATATATGTTGGATTTTTCCCTGAACCTGAGTGCCCGGCCCCATGTGTCGGTGATTTTCTCGGACCCTGGTGGTCCAAGGTAGATACCGCTGCACAGATTCATGCGCCAGGGCCTCCTGCAGACAATGCACATTGATTTATTGCGCTATATCTAATAGCACCCGAGATATCACCAGATATATGCTGGATTTTTACATCACTTTGGGTGACGGATACCGAAAATCTGTAATTTTCTTGGCCCTTGGTGGTCCGGTGTCGTTCCTGCTGAACAGATTCATGCGCAAGGGCCTCCTGCAGACCTTGCACTTTGATTTATTGCGCTATCTGTAATAGCACCCGAGATATCACCATATATATATTGGATTTATCCCTGACCCTGAGTGTCCGGCCCCGTGAGACGGTAGTTTTCTCGGCCCCTGGTGGTCCGAGATCGATCTCGCTGCACAGGTTCATGCGCTAGAGCCTCCTGCAGACAATGCACTTTGATATATCCCGCTATCTCTAATAGCACCCGAGATATCAGCAGATATATATTGGATTTTCCCCTGACCCTGAGTGTCCGGCCCTATGAGACTGTGGTTTTCTCGGCCCCTGGTGGTCCGAGGTCGTTCCCGCTGCACAGATTCATGCGCCAGGGCCTCCTGCAGATAATTCACTTTGGTTTATTGCGCTATCTCTTATAGCACCCGAGATATCACCAGATATATATTGGATTTTCCCCTGACCCTGAGTGTCCGGCCCCATGAGACTGTGGTTTTCTCGGCCCCTGGTTGACCGAGGTAGTTCCCGCTGCACAGATTCCTGCGCGAGGGCCCCCTACAGACAATGCACTTTGATTTATTGCGCTATCTGTAATAGCACCCGAGATATCACCAGATATATATTGGATTTTTCACTGACCCTGAGTGTCCGGCCCCATGAGACGGTCGTTTTCTCGGCCCCTGGTGGTCCGAGGTCGTTCCCGCTGCACAGATTCATGCGCCAGGGCCTCCTACAGACAGTGCACTTTGATTTATCACGCTATCTCTAATAGCACCCGAGATATCACCAGATATATGCTGGATTTTTACATGACCTTGGGTGACGGATACCGAAAATCTGTAAATTTTTTGGCCCCTGGTGTTCCGACGCCGTTGCTGCTGCACAGATGCATGCGCCAGGGCCTCCTGCAGACAATGCACTTTGATTTATCGCGCTCTCTCTAATAGCACCCGAGATATCACCAGATATATGCTGGATTTTTACATGACCTTGGGTGACGGATACCGAAAATCTGTAATTTTTTTGGCCCCTGGTGTTCCGACGTCGTTGCTGCTGCACTGATTCGTGCGCCAGGGCCCCCTGCAGATAATTCACTTTGATTTATTGCGCTATCTCTAATAGCACCCGAGATATCACCATATATATATTGGATTTTTCCCTGACCCTGACAGTCCGGCCCCCTGAGACGGTGATTTTCTCGGCCGCTGGTGGTCCGAGGTCGATCCCGCTGCACAGAATCATGCGCTAGGGCCTTCTGCAGACAATGCACTTTGATTTATTGCGCTATCTGTAATAGCACCCGAGATATCACCAGATATATATTGGATTTTTCCCTGACCCTGAGAGTCCGACCCCATGAGACGGTGATTTTCTCGGCCCCTGGTGATCCGAGGTTGATCCCGCTGCACAGATACATGCGCCAGGGCCTCCGGCAGACAATGCACTTTGATTTATTGCGCTTTCTGTAATAGCACCCGTGATATCACCATATATATATTGGATTTTCCCCTGACACTGAGTGTCCGGCCCCATGAGACGGTGGTTTTCTCGGCCCCTGGTGGTCCGAGGTCGTTCCCGCTGCACAGATTCATGCCCTAGGGCCTCCTGCAGACAGTGCACTTTGATTTATTGCGCTATCTGTAATAGCGCCCGAGATATCACCAGATTCATATTGGATTTTTCCTTGACCCTGACAGTCCGGCGCCATGTGTCGATGGTTTTCTCGGCCCCTGGTGGTCCGAGGTCGACCCCGCTGAACAGATTCATGCGCCGGGGCTTCCTGCAGACAAAGCACTTTGATTTATTGCGTTATCTCTAATAGCACCCGAGATATCACCAGATATATATTGAATTTTTCCCCGACCCTGAGTGTCCGTCCCCATGTATCGGTGGTTATCTTGGCCCCTGGTGGTCCGAGGTCGATCCCGCTGCACAGATTCATGCGCCGGGGCCTCCTACAGACAATGCACTTTGATTTATTGCGCTATCTGTAATAGCACCCGAGATATCACCAGATATATATTGGATTTTTCCCTGACCCTGAGTGTCCGGCAACATGAGACGGTGGTTTTCTCGGCCCCTGGTGGTCCGAGGTCGTTCCCGCTGCACAGAATCATGCGCCAGGGTCACATGCAGACAATTCACTTTGGTTAATGGCGCTATCTCAAATAGCACCCGAGATATCACCAGATATATATTGGATTTTCCCCTGACCCTGAGTGTCCGGCACCATGAGACGGTGGTTTTCTCGGCCCCTGGTTGTCCGAGGTCGTTCCCGCTCCACAGATTCATGCGCCAGGGCCTCCTGCAGATAATTCACTTTGGTTTATTGCGCTATCTGTAATAGAACCCGAGATATCACCAGAGTTATGCTGAATTTTTACATGATATTGGGTGACGGATACCGAAAATCTGTAATTTTCTCGGCCCCTGGTTGTCCGATGTCGTTCCTGCTGCACAGATTCATGCGCAAGGGCCTCCTCCAGACAATCCACTTTGATTTATTGCGCTATCTCTAATAGCACCCGAGATATCACCAGATATATATTGGATTTTCCCCTGACCCTGAGTGTCCGGCCCCATGAGATGGTGGTTTTCCCGGCCTCTGGTGGTCCGAGGTCGTTCCCGCTGCCCAGATGCATGCGCCAGGGCCTCCTGCAGACAATGCACTTTGATTTATCGCGCTATCTGTAATAGAACCCGAGATATCACCAGATATATGTTGGATTTTTCCCTGAACCTGAGTGCCCGGCCCCATGTGTCGGTGATTTTCTCGGACCCTGGTGGTCCGAGGTAGATACCGCTGCACAGATTCATGCGCCAGGGCCTCCTGCAGACAATGCACATTGATTTATTGCGCTATCTCTAATAGCACCCGAGATATCACCAGATATATGCTGGATTTTTACATGACTTTGGGTGACGGATACCGAAAATCTGTAATTTTCTCGGCCCCTGGTTGTCCGGTGTCGTTCCTGCTGAACAGATTCATGCGCAAGGGCCTCCTACGGACAATTGCACTTTGATTTATTGCGCTATCTGTAATATCACCCGAGATATCACCAGATATATATTGGATTTTTCCCTGACCCTGAGTGTCCGGCCCCATGAGATGGTGGTTTTCCCGGCCCCTGGTGGTCCGTGGTCGTTCCCTCTGCCCAGATGCATGCGCCAGGGCCTCCTGCAGATAATTCACTTTGGTTTATTGCGATATCTCTAATACTACCCGAGATATCACGAGATATATATTTGATTTTTCCCTGACCCTGAGTGTCCGGCCCCATGAGACGGTGGTTTTCTCGGACCCCGGTGGTCCGAGGTCATTCCCGCTGCACAGATGCATGTGCCAGGGCCTCCTGCAGGCAATGCACTTTGATTTATCGCGCTATCTGTAATAGAACCCGAGATATCACCAGATATATGTTGGATTTTTCCCTGAACCTGAGTGCCCGGCCCCATGTGTCGGTGATTTTCTCGGACCCTGGTGGTCCAAGGTAGATACCGCTGCACAGATTCATGCGCCAGGGCCTCCTGCAGACAATGCACATTGATTTATTGCGCTATATCTAATAGCACCCGAGATATCACCAGATATATGCTGGATTTTTACATCACTTTGGGTGACGGATACCGAAAATCTGTAATTTTCTCGGCCCCTGGTGGTCCGGTGTCGTTCCTGCTGAACAGATTCATGCGCAAGGGCCTCCTGCAGACCTTGCACTTTGATTTATTGCGCTATCTGTAATAGCACCCGAGATATCACCATATATATATTGGATTTATCCCTGACCCTGAGTGTCCGGCCCCGTGAGACGGTAGTTTTCTCGGCCCCTGGTGGTCCGAGATCGATCTCGCTGCACAGGTTCATGCGCTAGAGCCTCCTGCAGACAATGCACTTTGATATATCCCGCTATCTCTAATAGCACCCGAGATATCAGCAGATATATATTGGATTTTCCCCTGACCCTGAGTGTCCGGCCCCATGAGACTGTTGTTTTTTCGGCCCCTGGTGGTCCGAGGTCGTTCCCGTTGCACAGATTCATGCGCCAGGGCCTCCTGCAGATAATTCACTTTGGTTTATTGCGCTATCTCTTATAGCACCCGAGATATCACCAGATATATATTGGATTTTCCCCTGACCCTGAGTGTCCGGCCCCATGAGACTGTGGTTTTCTCGGCCCCTGGTTGACCGAGGTCGTTCCCGCTGCACAGATTCCTGCGCGAGGGCCCCCTACAGACAATGCACTTTGATTTATTGCGCTATCTGTAATAGCACCCGAGATATCACCAGATATATATTGGATTTTTCACTGACCCTGAGTGTCCGGCCCCATGAGACGGTCGTTTTCTCGGCCCCTGGTGGTCCGAGGTCGTTCCCGCTGCACAGATTCATGCGCCAGGGCCTCCTACAGACAGTGCACTTTGATTTATCACGCTATCTCTAATAGCACCCGAGATATCACCAGATATATGCTGGATTTTTACATGACCTTGGGTGACGGATACCGAAAATCTGTAAATTTTTTGGCCCCTGGTGTTCCGACGCCGTTGCTGCTGCACAGATGCATGCGCCAGGGCCTCCTGCAGACAATGCACTTTGATTTATCGCGCTATCTCTAATAGCACCCGAGATATCACCAGATATATGCTGGATTTTTACATGACCTTGGGTGACGGATACCGAAAATCTGTAATTTTTTTGGCCCCTGGTGTTCCGACGTCGTTGCTGCTGCACTGATTCGTGCGCCAGGGCCCCCTGCAGATAATTCACTTTGATTTATTGCGCTATCTCTAATAGCACCCGAGATATCACCATATATATATTGGATTTTTCCCTGACCCTGACAGTCCGGCCCCCTGAGACGGTGATTTTCTCGGCCGCTGGTGGTCCGAGGTCGATCCCGCTGCACAGATTCATGCGCCAGGGCCTCCTGCAGACCTTGCACTTTGATTTATTGCGCTATCTGTAATAGCACCCGAGATATCACCAGATATATATTCGACTTTTCCCTGACCCTGAGTGTCCGACCCCATGAGACGGTAGTTTTCTCGGCCCCTGGTGGTCCGAGGTCGACCCCGCTGAACAGATTCATGCGCCGGGGCTTCCTGCAGACAAAGCACTTTGATTTATTGCGTTATCTCTAATAGCACCCGAGATATCACCAGATATATATTGAATTTTTCCCCGACCCTGAGTGTCCGTCCCCATGTATCGGTGGTTGTCTCGGCCCCTGGTGGTCCGAGGTCGATCCCGCTGCACAGAATCATGCGCTAGGGCCTTCTGCAGACAATGCACTTTGATTTATTGCGCTATCTGTAATAGCACCCGAGATATCACCAGATATATATTGGATTTTTCCCTGACCCTGAGAGTCCGACCCCATGAGACGGTGATTTTCTCGGCCCCTGGTGATCCGAGGTTGATCCCGCTGCACAGATACATGCGCCAGGGCCTCCGGCAGACAATGCACTTTGATTTATTGCGCTTTCTGTAATAGCACCCGTGATATCACCATATATATATTGGATTTTCCCCTGACACTGAGTGTCCGGCCCCATGAGACGGTGGTTTTCTCGGCCCCTGGTGGTCCGAGGTCGTTCCCGCTGCACAGATTCATGCGCCTGGGCCTCCTACAGACAATCCACTTTGATGTATTGGGCTATCTGTAATAGCACCCGAGATATCACCAGATATATATTGGATTTTTCCCTGACCCTGAGTGTCCGGCCCCATGAGACGGTGGTTGTCTCGGTCCCTGGTGGTCCGAGGTCGTTCCCGCTGCACAGATTCATGCGCCAGGGCCACCTGCAGATAATTTACTTTGATTTATTACGCTATCTCTAATAGCACCCGAGATATCACCAGATATATATTGGATTTTTCCCTGACCCTGAGTGTCCGGCCCCATGAGACTGTTGTTTTTTCGGCCCCTGGTGGTCCGAGGTCTTTCCCGCTGCCCAGATTCATGCGCCAGGGCCTCCTACAGACAATGCACTTTGATTTATTGCCCTATCTCTAATAGCACCCGAGATATCTCCAGTTATATATTGGATTTTTCCTGACCCTGAGGGTCCGGCCCCATGAGACGGTGGTTTTCTCGGCCCCTGGTGGTCCGAGGTCGTTCCCGCTGCCCAGATTCATGCGCCAGGGCCTCCTACAAACAACGCACTTTGATTTACTGCGCTATCTGAAATAGCAACCGAGATATCACCAGATATATCCTGGATTTTTCGCTGACCCTGAGCGTCCGGCCCCATGAGACGGTGGTTTTCTCGGCCCCTGGTGGTCCGAGGTCGTTCCCGCTGCACAGATTCATGCGCCAGGGCCTCATGCAGATAATTCGCTTTGGTTTATTGCGCTATCTCTAATAGCACCCGAGAACGCACCATACATATGCTGGATTTTTACATGACTTAGGGTGACGGACACCGAAAATCTGTAAGTTTCTCGGCCCCTGGAGGTCCGAGGTCGTTCCTGCTTCACAGATTCATGCGCTAGGGCCTCCTGCAGACAATGCACTTTGATTTATCGCGCTATCTGTAATAGAACCCGAGATATCACCAGATATATGCTGGATTTTTACATGACCTTGGGTGACGGATACCGAAAATCTGTAATTTTCTCGGCCCCTGGTGGTCCGGTGTCGTTCCTGCTGAACAGATTCATGCGCAAGGGCCTCCTACGGACAATTGCACTTTGATTTATTGCGCTATCTCTAATAGCACCCGAGATATCACCAGATATATATTGGATTTTTCCCTGCCCCTGTGTGTCCGGCCCCATGAGACGGTGCTTGTCTCGGCCCCTCGTGGTCCGAGGTCGTTCCCGCTGCACAGATTCATGCGCCAGGGCCTCCTGCAGATAATTCACTTTTGTTTATTGCGCTATCTCTAATAGCACCCGAGATATCACCAGATATATATTGGATTTTTCCCCGACACTGACTGTCCGGCCCCATGAGACGGTGGTTTTCGAGGCCCCTGGTGGTCCGATGTCGTTCCCGCTGCCCAGATTCATGCGCCAGGGCCTCCTACAAACAACGCACTTTGATTTACTGCGCTATCTCTAATAGCACCAGAGATATCACCAGATATATACTGGATTTTCCCCTGACCCTGAGTGTCCGGCCTCATGAGACTGTTGTTTTCTCGGCCCCTGGTGGTCCGATGTCGTTCCTGCTGCACAGATTCATGCGCCAGGGCCTCCTCCAGACAATCCACTTTGATTTATTGCGCTATCTCTAATAGCACCAGAGATATCACCAGATATATATTGGATTTTTCCTGACCCTGAGTGTCCGGTCCCATGAGACGGTGGTTTTCTCGGCCCCTGGTGGTCTGAGGTCGTTCCCGCTGCTCAGATTCATGCGCCAGGGCCTCCTACAGACAATGCACTTTGATTTATTGGGCTGTCTGTAATAGCACCCGAGATATCACCAGATATATATTGGATTTTCCCCGGACACTGAGTGTCCGGACCCATGAGACGGTGGTTTTCTCGGCCCCTGGTTCTCCGAGGTCGTTCCCGCTGGCCAGATTCATGCGCCCGGGCCTCCTACAGACAATGCACTTTGATTTATTGCGCTATCTGTAATAGCACCCGAGATATCACCAGATATATATTGGATTTTTCCCTGCCCCTGTGTGTCCGGCCCCATGAGACGGTGCTTGTCTCGGCCCCTCGTGGACCGAGGTCGTTCCCGCTGCACAGATTCATGCGCCAGGGCCTCCTGCAGATAATTCACTTTGGTTTATTGCGCTATCTCTAATAGCACCCGATATATCACCAGATATATACTGGATTTTCCCCTGACCCTGAGTGTCCGGCCTCATGAGACTGTGGTTTTCTCGGCCCCTGGTGGTCCGAGGTCGTTCCCGCTGATCAGATTCATGCGCCAGGGCCTCCTGCAGATAAATCACTTTGGTTTATTGCGCTATCCCAAAAAGCACCCGAGATATCACCAGATATGTATTGGATTTTTCCCTGACCCTGAGTGTCCGGCCCCATGAGACGGTGGTTTTCTCGGCCCCTGGTGGTCCGATGTCATTCCCGCTGCACAGATGCATGCGCCAGGGCCTCCTACAGACAATGCACTTTGATTTATTGCGCTATATCTAACAGCACCCGAGATATCACCAGACATATGCTGGATTTTTACATGACTTTGGGTGACGGATACCGAAAATCTGTAATTTTCTCATCCCCTGGTGGTGCGATGTCGTTCCTGCTGCACAGATTCATGCGCAAGGGCCTCCTACGGACAATGCACTTTGATTTATTGCTCTATCTCTAATAGCACCCGACATATCACCAGATATATATTGGATTTTCCCCTGACCCTGAGTGTCCGGCCCCATCAGACGGTGGTTTTCTCGGCCCCTGGTGGTCCGAGGTCGATCCCGCTGCACAGATGCATGCACCACGGCCTCCTGCAGGTAATGCACTTTGATTTATTGCGCTATCTATAATAGCACCCGAGATATCACCAGATATATATAGGATTTTTCCCTGACCCTGACAGTCCGGCCCCATGAGACGGTGGTTTTCTCGGCTCCTGGTGGTCCGAGGTCGTTCCCGCTGCACAGATTCATGCGCCCGGGCCTCCTGCAGATAACTCAATTTCGTTTATTGCGCTATCTCTAATAGCACCCGAGATATCACCAGATATATGTTGGATTTTCCCCTGACCCTGAGTGTCAGGCCCCATGAGACGGTGGATTTCTCGGCCCCTGGTTGTCCGAGGTCGTTGCCGCTGCACAGATTCATGCGCCAGGGCCTCCCGCAGACAATGCACATTGATTTATTGCGCTATCTGTAATAGCACCCGAGAAAGCACCATATATATGCTGGATTTTTACATGACTTTGGGTGACGGATACCGAAAATCTGTAATTTTCGCGGCCCCTGGTGGTCCGAGGTCGTTCCTGCTGAACAGATTCATGCGCAAGGGCCTCCTACGGACAATTGCACTTTGATTTATTGCGCTATCACTAATAGCACCCGAGATATCACCAGATATATATAGGATTTTTCCCTGACCCTGACAGTCCGGCCCCATGAGACGGTGGTTTTCTCGGCTCCCGGTGGTCCGAGGTCGTTCCCGCTACACAGATTCATGCGCCCTGGCCTCCTGCAGATAACTCACTTTGGTTTATTGCGCTATCTCTAATAGCACCCGAGATATCACCAGATATATATTGGATTTTTCCCTGACCCTGACAGTCCGGCCCCATGAGACGGTGGTTTTCTCGGCCCCTGGTGGTCCGAGGTCGTTCCCGCAGCCCAGATTCATGCGCCAGGGCCTCCTACAGACAATGCACTTTGATTTATTGCCCTATCTCTAATAGCACCCGAGATATCTCCAGTTATATATTGGATTTTTCCTGACCCTGAGGGTCCGGCCCCATGAGACGGTGGTTTTCTCGGCCCCTGGTGGTCCGAGGTCGTTCCCGCTGCCCAGATTCATGCGCCAGGGCCTCCTACAGACAATGCACTTTGATTTATTGCGATATCTGTAATAGCACCCGAGAAAGCACCATATATATGCTGGATTTTTACATGACTTTGGGTGGGGATATCGAAAATCTGTAATTTTCTCGGCCCCTGGTGGTCCGATGTCGTCCCTGCTGCACATATTCATGCGCCTGGGCCTCCTGCAGATAAATCACTTTGGTTTATTGCGCTATCTCTAAAAGCACCCGAGATATCACCAGAAATATATTGGATTTTCCCCTGACCCTGAGTGTCCGGCCCCATGTGACGGTGGTTTTCTCGGCCCCGGGTGGTCCGAGGTCGTTCCCGCTGCACAGATTCATGCGCCTGGGCCTCCTACAGATAATTCACTTTGGTTTATTGCGCTATCTCTAATAGCACCCGAGATATGACCAGTTATATATTGGATTTTTCCTGACCCTGAGCGTCCGGCCCCATGAGACGGTGGTTTTCTCGGCCCCTGGTGGTCCGAGGTCGTTCCCGCTGCACATATTCATGCGCCAGGGCCTCCTGCAGATAATTCACGTTGGTTTATTGCGCTATCTCTAATAGCACCCGAGATATCACCAGATATATACTGGATTTTCCCCTGACCCTGCGTGTCCGGCACCATGAGACGGTGGTTGTCTCGGCCCCTGGTGGTCCGTGGTCGTTCCTGCTGCACAGATTCATGCGCCAGGGCCTCCTGCAGATAATCCACTTTGGTTTATTGCGCTATCTCTAATAGCACCCGAGATATCACCAGATATATACTGGATTTCTCCCTGACCCTGAGTGTCCGGCCCCATGAGATGGTGGTTTTCCCGGCCTCTGGTGGTCCGAGGTCGTTCCCGCTGCCCAGATGCATGCGCCAGGGCCTCCTGCAGATAATTCACTTTGGTTTATTGCGCTATCTCTAATAGCACCCGAGATATCACCAGATATATATTGGATTTTTACATGACTTTGGGTGACGGATTCCGAAAATCTGTAATTTTCGCGGCCCCTGGTGGTCCGAGGTCGTTCCTGCTGAACAGATTCATGCGCAAGGGCCTCCTACGGACAATTGCACTTTGATTTATTGCGCTATCACTAATAGCACCCGAGATATCACCAGATATATATAGGATTTTTCCCTGACCCTGACAGTCCGGCCCCATGAGACGGTGGTTTTCTCGGCTCCCGGTGGTCCGAGGTCGTTCCCGCTACACAGATTCATACGCCCTGGCCTCCTGCAGATAACTCACTTTGGTTTATTGCGCTATCTCTAATAGCACCCGAGATATCACCAGATATACATTGGATTTTTCCCTGACCCTGACAGTCCGGCCCCATAAGACGGTGGTTTTCTCGGCCCCTGGTGGTCCGAGGTCGTTCCCGCTGGCCGGATTCATGCGCAAGGGCCTCCTACAGACAATGCACTTTGATTTATTGCGCGATCTGTAATAGCACCCGAGATATCACCAGATATATATTAGATTTTTCCCTGACCCTGAGTCTCCGGCCCCATGAGACGGTGGTTTTCTCGGCCCCTGGTGGTCTAAGGTCGTTCCCGCTGCACAGATTCATGCGCCAGGGCCTCCTACAGACAATGCACTTTGATTTATTGGGCTGTCTGTAATAGCACCCGAGATATCACCAGATATATATTGGATTTTCCCCGGACACTGAGTGTCCGGACCCATGAGACGGTGGTTTTCTCGGCCCCTGGTTCTCCGAGGTCGTTCCCGCTGGCCAGATTCATGCGCCCGGGCCTCCTACAGACAATGCACTTTGATTTATTGCGCTATCTGTAATAGCACCCGAGATATCACCAGATATATATTGGATTTTTCCCTGCCCCTGTGTGTCCGGCCCCATGAGACGGTGCTTGTCTCGGCCCCTCGTGGACCGAGGTCGTTCCCGCTACACAGATTCATGCGCCAGGGCCTCCTGCAGATAATTCACTTTGGTTTATTGCGCTATCTCTAATAGCACCCGAGATATCACCAGATATATACTGGATTTTCCCCTGACCCTGAGTGTCCGGCCTCATGAGACTGTGGTTTTCTCGGCCCCTGGTGGTCCGAGGTCGTTCCCGCAGCCCAGATTAATGTGCCAGGGCCTCCTGCAGATAAATCACTTTGGTTTATTGCGCTATCTCTAATAGCACCCGAGATATCACCAGATATATATTGGATTTTCCCCTGACCCTGAGTGTCCGGCCCCATGAGACGGTGGTTTTCTCGGCCCCTGGTGGTCCGAGGTCGTTCCCGCTGCCCAGATTCATGCGCCAGGGCCTCCTACAGACAATGCACTTTGATTTATTGCGATATCTGTAATAGCACCCGAGAAAGCACCATATATATGCTGGATTTTTACATGACTTTGGGTGGCGGATACCGAAAATCTGTAATTTTCTCGGCCCCTGGTGGTCCGAGGTCGTTCCCGCTGCACAGATTCATGCGCCAGGGCCTCCTGCAGATAATTCACTTTGTTTTATTGCGCTATCTCTAATAGCACCCGAGATATCACCAGATATATACTGGATTTACCCCTGACCCTGAGTGTCCGGCCCCATGAGACAGTGGTTTTCTCGGCCCCTGGTGGTCCGAGGTCGTTCCTGCTGCACAGATTCGTGCGCACGGGCCTCCTACAGATAATTCACTTTGGTTTATTGCGCTATCTCTAATAGCACCCGAGATATCACCAGATATATATTGGATTTTTACATGACTTTGGGTGACGGATACCGAAAATCTGTAATTTTCGCGGCCCCTGGTGGTCCGAGGTCGTTCCTGCTGAACAGATTCATGCGCAAGGGCCTCCTACGGACAATTGCACTTTGATTTATTGCGCTATCTCTATTAGCACCCGAGATATCACCAGATATATATTGGATTTTTCCCTGAACCTGAGTGTCCGGCTCCATGAGACTGTGGTTTTCTCGGCCCCTGGTGGTCCGAGGTCGTTCCCGCTGCACAGATTCATGCGCCAGGGCCTCCTGCAGATAATTCACTTTGTTTTATTGCGCTATCTCTAATAGCACCCGAGATATCACCAGATATATACTGGATTTTCCCCTGACCCTGAGTGTCCGGCCCCATGAGACAGTGGTTTTCTCGGCCCCTGGTGGTCCGAGGTCGTTCCCGCTGCACAGATTCATGCGCACGGCCCTCCTACAGATAATTCACTTTGGTTTATTGCGCTATCTCTAATAGCACCCGAGATATCACCAGATATATATTGGATTTTTCCCTGCCCCTGTGTGTCCGGCCCCATGAGACGGTGCTTGTCTCGGCCCCTGGTGGTCCGAGGTCGTTCCCGCTGCCCAGATTCATGCGCCAGGGCCTCCTGCTGATAAATCACTTTGGTTTATTGCGCTATCCCTAAAAGCACCCGAGATATCACCAGATATATATTGGATTTTTCCCTGACCCTGAGTGTCCGGTCCCATGAGACGGTGGTTTTCTCGGCCCCTGGTGGTCCGAGGTCGTTCCCGCTGCACAGATTCATGCGCCAGGGCCTCCTACAAACAACGCACTTTGATTTACTGCGCTATCTGTAATAGCAACCGAGATATCACCAGATATATCCTGGTTTTTTCGCTGACCCTGAGCGTCCGGCCCCATGAGACGGTGGTTTTCTCGGCCCCTGGTGGTCCGAGGTTGTTCCCGCTGTACAGATTCATGCGCCAGGGCCTCCTGCAGATAATTCACTTTGGTTTATTGCGCTATCTCTAATAGCGCCCGAGATATCACCAGATATATACTGGATTTTCCCCTGACCCTGAGTGTCCGGCCTCATGAGACGGTGGTTTTCTCGGCCCCTGGTGGTCCGAGGTCGTTCCCTCTGCCCAGATTCATGCGCCAGGGCCTCCTACAAACAACGCACATTGATTTACTGCGCTATCTGTAATAGCAACCGAGATATCACCAGATATATACTGGATTTTTCGCTGACCCTGAGCGTCCGGCCCCATGAGACGGTGATTTTCTCGGCCCCTGGTGGGCCGAGGTCGTTCCCGCTGTACAGATTCATGCGCCAGGGCCTCCTGCAGATAATTCACTTTGGTTTATTGCGCTATCTCTAATAGCACCCGAGATATCACCAGATATATACTGGATTTTCCCCTGACCCTGAGTGTCCGGCCTCATGAGACGGTGGTTTTCTCGGCCCCTGGTGGTCCGAGGTCGTTCCCGCTGCCCAAATTCATGCGCCTGGGCCTCCTGCAGATAAATCACTTTGGTTTATTGCGCTATCCCTAAAAGCACCCAAGATATCACCAGAAATATATTGGATTTTCCCCTGACCCTGAGTGTACGGCCCCATGTGACGGTGGTTTTCTCGGCCCCGGGTGGTCCGAGGTCGTTCCCGCTGCACAGATTCATGCCCTAGGGCCTCCTACGGACAATTGCACTTTGATGTATTGGGCTATCTGTAATAGCACCCGAGATATCACTAGAAATATATTGGATTTTTCCCTGACCCTGTGTGTCCGGCCCCATGAGGCAGTGGTTTTCTCGGCCCCTGGTGGTCCGAGGTCGTTCCCGCTGCACAGATTCATTCGCCAGGTGCTCCTGCAGATAATTCCGTTTGGTTTATTGCGTTATCTCTAATAGCACCCGAGATATCACCAGATATATATTGGATTTTTCCCTGACCCTGAGTGTCCGGCCCCATGAGACGGTGGTTGTCTCGGTCCCTGGTGGTCCGAGGTCGTTCCCGCTGCACAGATTCATGCGCCAGGGCCCCCTGCAGATAATTTACTTTGATTTATTACGCTATCTCTAATAGCACCCGAGATATCACCAGATATATATTGGATTTTTCCTGACTCTAAGCGTCCGGCCCCATGAGACGGTGGTTTTCTCGGCCCCTGGTTGTCCGAGGTCGTTCCCGCTGCCCAGATTCATGCGCCTGGGCCTCCTACAGACAATCCACTTTGATGTATTGGGCTATCTGTAATAGCACCCGAGATATCACCAGATATATATTGGATTTTTCCCTGACCCTGAGTGTCCGGCCCCATGAGACGGTGGTTGTCTCGGTCCCTGGTGGTCCGAGGTCGTTCCCGCTGCACAGATTCATGCGCCAGGGCCCCCTGCAGATAATTTACTTTGATTTATTACGCTATCTCTAATAGCACCCGAGATATCACCAGATATATATTGGATTTTTCCCTGACCCTGAGTGTCCGGCCCCATGAGACGGTGGTTGTCTCGGTCCCTGGTGGTCCGAGGTCGTTCCCGCTGCACACATTCATGCGCCAGGGCCCCCTGCAGATAATTTACTTTGATTTATTACGCTATCTCTAATAGCACCCGAGATATCACCAGATATATATTGGATTTTCCCCTGACCCTGAGTGTCCGGCCCCATGAGATGGTGGTTTTCCCGGCCTCTGGTTGTCCGAGGTCGTTCCCGCTGTCCAGATGCATGCGCCAGGGCCTCCTGCAGATAATTCACTTTGGTTTATTGCAATATCTCTAATACTACCCGATATATCACCAGATATATATTTGATTTTTCCCTGACCCTGAGTGTCCGACCCCATGAGACGGTGGTTTTCTCGGACCCCGGTGGTCCGAGGTCATTCCCGCTGCACAGATGCATGTGCCAGGGCCTCCTGCAGACAATGCACTTTGATTTATCGCGCTATCTGTAATAGAACCCGAGATATCACCAGATATATGTTGGATTTTTCCCTGAACCTGAGTGCCCGGCCCCATGTGTCGGTGATATTCTCGGACCCTGGTGGCCCAAGGTAGATACCGCTGCACAGATTCATGCGCCAGGGCCTCCTGCAGACAATGCACATTGATTTATTGCGCTATATCTAATAGCACCCGAGATATCACCAGATATATGCTGGATTTTTACATGACTTTGGGTGACGGATACCGAAAATCTGTAATTTTCTCGGCCCCTGGTGGTCCGGTGTCGTTCCTGCTGAACAGATTCATGCGCAAGGGCCTCCTACGGACAATTGCACTTTGATTTATTGCGCTATCTCTAATAGCACCCGAGATATAACCAGATATATATTGGATTTTTCCCTGACCCTGAGTGTCCGGCACCATGAGACGGTGGTTGTCTCGGCCCCTGGTGGTCCGTGGTCGTTCCCGCTGCACAGATTCATTCGCCAGGGCCTTCTGCAGATAATCCACTTTGGTTTATTGCGCTATCTCTAATAGCACCCGAGATATCAGCAGATATATATTGGATTTTTCCCTGACCCTGAGTGTCCGGCCCCATGAGACGGTGGTGTTCGCGGCCCCTGGTGGTCCAAGGTCGTTCCCGCTGCACAGAATCATGCGCCAGGGCCACCTGCAGATAATTCACTTTGGTTCATTGCGCTATCTCTAATAGCACCCGAGATATCACCAGATATATATTGGATTATTCCCTGACCCTGAGTGTCCGGCCCCATGAGACGGTGGTTTTCTCGGCCCCTGGTGGTCCGAGGTCGTTCCCGCTGGCCAGATTCATGCGCCCGGGCCTCCTACAGACAATGCACTTTGATTTATTGCGCTATCTGTAATAACACCCGAAATATCACCAGATATATATTGGATTTTTCCCTGCCCCTGTGTGTCCGGCCCCATGAGACGGTGCTTGTCTCGGCCCCTCGTGGTCCGAGGTCGTTCCCGCTGCACAGATTCATGCGCCAGGGCCTCCTGCAGATAATTCACTTTTGTTTATTGCGCTATCTCTAATAGCACCCGAGATATCACCAGATATATATTGGATTTTTCCCCGACACTGACTGTCCGGCCCCATGAGACGGTGGTTTTCGAGGCCCCTGGTGGTCCGAGGTCGTTCCCGCTGCCCAGATTCATGCGCCAGGGCCTCCTACAAACAACGCACTTTGATTTACTGCGCTATCTCTAATAGCACCAGAGATATCACCAGATATATACTGGATTTTCCCCTGACCCTGAGTGTCCGGCCTCATGAGACTGTGGTTTTCTCGGTCCCTGGTGGTCCGATGTCGTTCCTGCTGCACAGATTCATGCGCCAGGGCCTCCTCCAGACCATCCACTTTGATTTATTGCGCTATCTCTAATAGCACCAGAGATATCACCAGATATATATTGGATTTTTCCTGACCCTGAGTGTCCGGTCCCATGAGACGGTGGTTTTCTCGGCCCCTGGTGGTCTGAGGTCGTTCCCGCTGCTCAGATTCATGCGCCAGGGCCTCCTACAGACAATGCACTTTGGTTTATTGGGCTGTCTGTAATAGCACCCGAGATATCACCAGATATATATTGGATTTTCCCCGGACACTGAGTGTCCGGACCCTTGAGACGGTAGTTTTCTCGGCCCCTGGTTCTCCGAGGTCGTTCCCGCTGGCCAGATTCATGCGCCCGGGCCTCCTACAGACAATGCACTTTGATTTATTGCGCTATCTGTAATAGCACCCGAGATATCACCAGATATATATTGGATTTTTCCCTGCCCCTGTGTGTCCGGCCCCATGAGACGGTGCTTGTCTCGGCCCCTCGTGGACCGAGGACGTTCCCGCTGCACAGATTCATGCGCCAGGGCCTCCTGCAGATAATACACTTTGGTTTATTGCGCTATCTCTAATAGCACCCGAGATATCACCAGATATATACTGGATTTTCCCCTGACCCTGAGTGTCCGGCCTCATGAGACTGTGGTTTTCTCGGCCCCTGGTGGTCCGAGGTCGTTCCCGCTGCCCAGATTCATGCGCCAGGGCCTCCTGCAGATAAATCACTTTGGTTTATTGCGCTATCCCAAAAAGCACCCGAGATATCACCAGATATGTATTGGATTTTTCCCTGACCCTGAGTGTCCGGCCCCATGAGACGGTGGTTTTCTCGGCCCCTGGTGGTCCGATGTCATTCCCGCTGCACAGATGCATGCGCCAGGGCCTCCTACAGACAATGCACTTTGATTTATTGCGCTATATCTAACAGCACCCGAGATATCACCAGACATATGCTGGATTTTTACATGACTTTGGGTGACGGATACCGAAAATCTGTAATTTTCTCATCCCCTGGTGGTGCGATGTCGTTCCTGCTGCACAGATTCATGCGCAAGGGCCTCCTACGGACAATGCACTTTGATTTATTGCTCTATCTCTAATAGCACCCGACATATCACCAGATATATATTGGATTTTCCCCTGACCCTGAGTGTCCGGCCCCATCAGACGGTGGTTTTCTCGGCCCTGGTGGTCCGAGGTCGATCCCGCTGCACAGATGCATGCACCACGGCCTCCTGCAGGTAATACACTTTGGTTTATTGCGCTATCTCTAATAGCACCCGAGATATCACCAGATATATATTGGATTTTCCCCTGACCCTGAGTGTCCGGCCCCATGAGACGGTGGTTTTCTCGGCCCCTGGTGGTCCGAGGTCGTTCCCGCTGCCCAGATTCATGCGCCAGGGCCTCCTACAGACAATGCACTTTGATTTATTGCGCTATCTATAATAGCACCCGAGATATCACCAGATATATATAGGATTTTTCCCTGACCCTGACAGTCCGGCCCCATGAGACGGTGGTTTTCTCGGCCCCTGGTGGTCCGAGGTCGTTCCCGCAGCCCAGATTCATGCGCCAGGGCCACCTACAGACAATGCACTTTGATTTATTGCGATATCTGTAATAGCACCCGAGAAAGCACCATATATATGCTGGATTTTTACATGACTTTGGGTGACGGATATCGAAAATCTGTAATTTTCTCGGCCCCTGGTGGTCCGATGTCGTCCCTGCTGCGCAGATTCATGCGCAAGGGCCTCCTACGGACAATGCACTTTGATTTATTGTGCTATCTCTAATAGCACCCGAGATATCACCAGATATATATTGGATTTTTCCCCGACTCTGACTGTCCGGCCCCATGAGACGGTGGTTTTCTCGGCCCCTGGTGGTCCGAGGTCGTTCCCGCTGCCCAGATTCATCCGCCAGGGCCTCCTACAAACAACGCACTTTGATTTACTGCGCTATCTCTAATAGCACCAGAGATATCACCAGATATATACTGGATTTTCCCCTGACCCAGAGTGTCCGGCCTCATGAGACTGTGGTTTTCTCGGCCCCTGGCGGTCCGAGGTCGTTCCCGCTGCACAGATTCATGCGCCAGGGCCTCCTGCAGATAATCCACGTTGGTTTATTGCGCTATCTCTAATAGCACCCGAGATATCACCAGATATATACTGGATTTTCCCCTGACCCTGAGTGTCCGGCCTCATGAGACTGTGGTTTTCTCGGCCCCTGGTGGTCCGAGGTCGTTCCCGCTGCCCAGATTCATGCGCCAGGGCCTCCTGCAGATAAATCACTTTGGTTTATTGCGCTATCCCTAAAAGCACCCGAGATATCACCAGATATATATTGGATTTTTCCCTGACCCTGCGTGTCCGGCACCATGGGACGGTGGTTGTCTCGGCCCCTGGTGGTCCGTGGTCGTTCCTGCTGCACAGATTCATGCGCCAGGGCCTCCTGCAGATAATCCAGTTTGGTTTATTGCGCTATCTCTAATAGCACCCGAGATATCACCAGATATATACTGGATTTTTCCCTGACCCTGAGTGTTCGGCCCCATGAGACAGTGGTTTTCTCGGCCCCTGGTGGTCCGAGGTCGTTCCCGCTGCCCAGATTCATGCGCCAGGGCCTCCTACAGACAATGCACTTTGATTTATTGCGATATCTGTAATAGCACCCGAGAAAGCACCATATATATGCTGGATTTTTACATGACTTTGGGTGACGGATATCGAAAATCTGTAATTTTCTCGGCCCCTGGTGGTCCGATGTCGTCCCTGCTGCGCAGATTCATGCGCAAGGGCCTCCTACGGACAATGCACTTTGATTTATTGCGCTATCTCTAATAGCACCCGAGATATCACCAGATATATATTGGATTTTTCCCCGACTCTGACTGTCCGGCCCCATGAGACGGTGGTTTTCTCGGCCCCTGGTGGTCCGTGTTCGTTCCCGCCGCCCAGATTCATGCGCCAGGGCCTCCTACAGACAATGCACTTTGATTTATTGCGCTATCTCTAATAGCACCAGAGATATCTCCAGTTATATATTGGATTTTTCCTGACCCTGAGCGTCCGGCCCCATGAGACGGTGGTTTTCTCGGCCCCTGGTGGTCCGAGGTCGTTCTCGCTGGCCGGATTCATGCGCAAGGGCCTCCTACAGACAATGCACTTTGATTTATTGTGCTATCTCTAATAGCACCCGAGATATCACCAGATATATATTGGATTTTTCCCCGACTCTGACTGTCCGGCCCCATGAGACGGTGGTTTTCTCGGCCCCTGGTGGTCCGAGGTCGTTCCCGCTGCCCAGATTCATCCGCCAGGGCCTCCTACAAACAACGCACTTTGATTTACTGCGCTATCTCTAATAGCACCAGAGATATCACCAGATATATACTGGATTTTCCCCTGACCCAGAGTGTCCGGCCTCATGAGACTGTGGTTTTCTCGGCCCCTGGCGGTCCGAGGTCGTTCCCGCTGCACAGATTCATGCGCCAGGGCCTCCTGCAGATAATCCACGTTGGTTTATTGCGCTATCTCTAATAGCACCCGAGATATCACCAGATATATACTGGATTTTCCCCTGACCCTGAGTGTCCGGCCTCATGAGACTGTGGTTTTCTCGGCCCCTGGTGGTCCGAGGTCGTTCCCGCTGCCCAGATTCATGCGCCAGGGCCTCCTGCAGATAAATCACTTTGGTTTATTGCGCTATCCCTAAAAGCACCCGAGATATCACCAGATATATATTGGATTTTTCCCTGACCCTGCGTGTCCGGCACCATGGGACGGTGGTTGTCTCGGCCCCTGGTGGTCCGTGGTCGTTCCTGCTGCACAGATTCATGCGCCAGGGCCTCCTGCAGATAATCCAGTTTGGTTTATTGCGCTATCTCTAATAGCACCCGAGATATCACCAGATATATACTGGATTTTTCCCTGACCCTGAGTGTTCGGCCCCATGAGACAGTGGTTTTCTCGGCCCCTGGTGGTCCGAGGTCGTTCCCGCTGCCCAGATTCATGCGCCAGGGCCTCCTACAGACAATGCACTTTGATTTATTGCGATATCTGTAATAGCACCCGAGAAAGCACCATATATATGCTGGATTTTTACATGACTTTGGGTGACGGATATCGAAAATCTGTAATTTTCTCGGCCCCTGGTGGTCCGATGTCGTCCCTGCTGCGCAGATTCATGCGCAAGGGCCTCCTACGGACAATGCACTTTGATTTATTGCGCTATCTCTAATAGCACCCGAGATATCACCAGATATATATTGGATTTTTCCCCGACTCTGACTGTCCGGCCCCATGAGACGGTGGTTTTCTCGGCCCCTGGTGGTCCGTGTTCGTTCCCGCCGCCCAGATTCATGCGCCAGGGCCTCCTACAGACAATGCACTTTGATTTATTGCGCTATCTCTAATAGCACCAGAGATATCTCCAGTTATATATTGGAATTTTCCTGACCCTGAGCGTCCGGCCCCATGAGACGGTGGTTTTCTCGGCCCCTGGTGGTCCGAGGTCGTTCTCGCTGGCCGGATTCATGCGCAAGGGCCTCCTACAGACAATGCACTTTGATTTATTGCGCGATCTGTAATAGCACCCGAGATATCACCAGATATATATTAGATTTTTCCCTGACCCTGAGTGTCCGGCCCCATGAGACGGTGGTTGTCTCGGCCCCTGGTGGTCCGAGGTCGTTCCCGCTGCACAGATTCATGCGCCAGGGCCTCCTGCAGATAATCCACGTTGGTTTATTGCGCTATCTCTAATAGCACCCGAGATATCACCAGATATATATTGGATTTTTCCCTGACCCTGAGTGTCCGGCAACATGAGACGGTGGTATTCTCGGCCCCTGGTGGTCCGTGGTCGTTCCCGCTGCACAGAATCATGCGCCAGGGCCACCTGCATATAATTCACTTTGGTTTATTGCGCTATATCTAATAGCACCCGAGATATCACCAGATATATATTGGATTTTCCCCTGACCCTGAGTGTCCGGCCCCATGAGACGGTGGTTTTCTCGGGCCCTGGTGGTCCGAGGTCGTTCCCGCTGCCCAGATTCATGCGCCAGGGCCTCCTACAGACAATGCACTTTGATTTATTGCGATATCTGTAATAGCACCCGAGAAAGCACCATATATATGCTGGATTTTTACATGACTTTGGGTGACGGATATCGAAAATCTGTAATTTTCTCGGCCCCTGGTGGTCCGATGTCGTCCCTGCTGCGCAGATTCATGCGCAAGGGCCTCCTACGGACAATGCACTTTGATTTACTGCGCTATCTCTAATAGCACCAGAGATATCACCAGATATATACTGGATTTTCCCCTGACCCTGAGTGTCCGGCCTCATGAGACTGTGGTTTTCTCGGCCCCTGGCGGTCCGAGGTCGTTCCCGCTGCACAGATTCATGCGCCAGGGCCCCCTGCAGATAATCCACGTTGGTTTATTGCGCTATCTCTAATAGCACCCGAGATATCACAAGATATATACTGGATTTTCCCCTGACCCTGAGTGTCCGGCCTCATGAGACTGTGGTTTTCTCGGCCCCTGGCGGTCCGAGGTCGTTCCCGCTGCACAGATTCATGCGCCAGGGCCTCCTGCAGATAATCCACGTTGGTTTATTGCGCTATCTCTAATAGCACCCGAGATATCAACAGATATATATTGGATTTTTCCCTGACCCTGAGTGTCCGGCCCCATGAGACGGTGGTTTTCTCGGCCCCTGGTGGTCCGAGGTCGTTCTCGCTGGCCGGATTCATGCGCAAGGGCCTGCTACAGACAATGCACTTTGATTTATTGCGCGATCTCTAATAGCACCCGAGATATCACCAGTTATATATTGGATTTTTCCTGACCCTGAGCGTCCGGCCCCATGTGACGGTGGTTTTCTCGGCCCCTGGTGGTCCGAGGTCGTTCCCTCTGCCCAGATTCATGCGCCAGGGCCTCCTACAAACAACGCACTTTGATTTACTGCGCTATCTGTAATAGCAACCGAGATATCACCAGATATATCCTGGATTTTTCGCTGACCCTGAGCGTCCGGCCCCATGAGACGGTGGTTTTCTCGGCCCCTGGTGGTCCCAGGTCGTTCCCGCTTCACAGATTCATGCGCCAGGGCCTCCTGCAGATAATTCACTTTGGTTTATTGCGCTATCTCTAATAGCACCCGAGATATCACCAGATATATACTGGATTTTCCCCTGACCCTGAGTGTCCGGCCTCATGAGACGGTGGTTTTCTCGGCCCCTGGTGGTCCGAGGTCGTTCCCGCTGCCCAAATTCATGCGCCTGGGCCTCCTGCAGATAAATCACTTTGGTTTATTGCGCTATCTCTAAAAGCACCCGAGATATCACCAGAAATATATTGGATTTTCCCCTGACACTGAGTGTCCGGCCCCATGTGACGGTGGTTTTCTCGGCCCCGGGTGGTCCGAGGTCGTTCCCGCTGCACAGATTCATGCGCCTGGGCCTCCTACAGACAATCCACTTTGATGTATTGGGCTATCTGTAATAGCACCCGAGATATCACCAGATATATATTGGATTTTTCCCTGACCCTGAGTGTCCGGCCCCATGAGACGGTGGTTTTCTCGGCCCCTGGTGGTCCGTGGTCGTTCCCGCTGCACAGGTGCATGCGCCAGGACCTCCTGCAGATAATTCACTTTGGTTTATTGCGCTATCTCTAATAGCACCCGAGATATGACCAGTTATGTATTGGATTTTTCCTGACCCTGAGCGTCCGGCCCCATGAGACGGTGGTTTTCTCGGCCCCTGGTGGTCCGAGGTCGTTCCCGCTGCACATATTCATGCGCCAGGGCCTCCTGCAGATAATTCACGTTGGTTTATTGCGCTATCTCTAATAGCACCCGAGATATCACCAGATATATACTGGATTTTCCCCTGACCCTGAGTGTCCAGCCTCATGAGACTGTGGTTTTCTCGGCCCCTGGTGGTCCGAGGTCGTTCCCGCTGCCCAGATTCATGCGCCAGGGCCTCCTGCAGATAAATCACTTTGGTTTATTGCGCTATCCCTAAAAGCACCCGAGATATCACCAGATATATATTGGATTTTTCCCTGACCCTGCGTGTCCGGCACCATGAGACGGTGGTTGTCTCGGCCCCTGGTGGTCCGTGGTCGTTCCTGCTGCACAGATTCATGCGCCAGGGCCTCCTGCAGATAATCCACTTTGGTTTATTGCGCTATCTCTAATAGCACCCGAGATATCACCAGATATATACTGGATTTTTCCCTGACCCTGAGTGTCCGGCCCCATGAGATGGTGGTTTTCCCGGCCTCTGGTGGTCCGAGGTCGTTCCCGCTGCCCAGATGCATGCGCCAGGGCCTCCTGCAGATAATTCACTTTGGTTTATTGCGCTATCTCTAATAGCACCCGAGATATCACCAGATATATATTGGATTTTTACATGACTTTGGGTGACGGATACCGAAAATCTGTAATTTTCGCGGCCCCTGGTGGTCCGAGGTCGTTCCTGCTGAACAGATTCATGCGCAAGGGCCTCCTACGGACAATTGCACTTTGATTTATTGCGCTATCACTAATAGCACCCGAGATATCACCAGATATATATAGGATTTTTCCCTGACCCTGACAGTCCGGCCCCATGAGACGGTGGTTTTCTCGGCTCCCGGTGGTCCGAGGTCGTTCCCGCTACACAGATTCATACGCCCTGGCCTCCTGCAGATAACTCACTTTGGTTTATTGCGCTATCTCTAATAGCACCCGAGATATCACCAGATATACATTGGATTTTTCCCTGACCCTGACAGTCCGGCCCCATAAGACGGTGGTTTTCTCGGCCCCTGGTGGTCCGAGGTCGTTCCCGCTGGCCGGATTCATGCGCAAGGGCCTCCTACAGACAATGCACTTTGATTTATTGCGCGATCTGTAATAGCACCCGAGATATCACCAGATATATATTAGATTTTTCCCTGACCCTGAGTCTCCGGCCCCATGAGACGGTGGTTTTCTCGGCCCCTGGTGGTCTAAGGTCGTTCCCGCTGCACAGATTCATGCGCCAGGGCCTCCTACAGACAATGCACTTTGATTTATTGGGCTGTATGTAATAGCACCCGAGATATCACCAGATATATATTGGATTTTCCCCGGACACTGAGTGTCCGGACCCATGAGACGGTGGTTTTCTCGGCCCCTGGTTCTCCGAGGTCGTTCCCGCTGGCCAGATTCATGCGCCCGGGCCTCCTACAGACAATGCACTTTGATTTATTGCGCTATCTGTAATAGCACCCGAGATATCACCAGATATATATTGGATTTTTCCCTGCCCCTGTGTGTCCGGCCCCATGAGACGGTGCTTGTCTCGGCCCCTCGTGGACCGAGGTCGTTCCCGCTGCACAGATTCATGCGCCAGGGCCTCCTGCAGATAATTCACTTTGGTTTATTGCGCTATCTCTAATAGCACCCGAGATATCACCAGATATATACTGGATTTTCCCCTGACCCTGAGTGTCCGGCCTCATGAGACTGTGGTTTTCTCGGCCCCTGGTTGTCCGAGGTCGTTCCCGCAGCCCAAATTAATGCGCCAGGGCCTCCTGCAGATAAATCACTTTGGTTTATTGCGCTATCTCTAATAGCACCCGAGATATCACCAGATATATATTGGATTTTCCCCTGACCCTGAGTGTCCGGCCCCATGAGACGGTGGTTTTCTCGGCCCCTGGTGGTCCGAGGTCGTTCCCGCTGCCCAGATTCATGCGCCAGGGCCTCCTACAGACAATGCACTTTGATTTATTGCGATATCTGTAATAGCACCCGAGAAAGCACCATATATATGCTGGATTTTTACATGACTTTGGGTGGCGGATACCGAAAATCTGTAATTTTCTCGGCCCCTGGTGGTCCGAGGTCGTTCCCGCTGCACAGATTCATGCGCCAGGGCCTCCTGCAGATAATTCACTTTGTTTTATTGCGCTATCTCTAATAGCACCC
Organism: Nomia melanderi; assembly: GCF_051020985.1. Lineage (NCBI taxonomy): Eukaryota > Metazoa > Arthropoda > Insecta > Hymenoptera > Halictidae > Nomia > Nomia melanderi. Next base: position 880,776 of record NW_027475142.1, read on the forward strand.
GAGATATCACCAGATATATACTGGATTTACCCCTGACCCTGAGTGTCCGGCCCCATGAGACAGTGGTTTTCTCGGCCCCTGGTGGTCCGAGGTCGTTCCTGCTGCACAGATTCGTGCGCACCGGCCTCCTACAGATAATTCACTTTGGTTTATTGCGCTATCTCTAATAGCACCCGAGATATCACCAGATATATATTGGATTTTTACATGACTTTGGGTGACGGATACCGAAAATCTGTAATTTTCGCGGCCCCTGGTGGTCCGAGGTCGTTCCTGCTGAACAGATTCATGCGCAAGGGCCTCCTACGGACAATTGCACGTTGATTTATTGCGCTATCACTAATAGCACCCGAGATATCAACAGATATATATAGGATTTTTCCCTGACCCTGACAGTCCGGCCCCATGAGACGGTGGTTTTCTCGGCTCCCGGTGGTCCAAGGTCGTTCCCGCTACACAGATTCATGCGCCCTGGCCTCCTGCAGATAACTCACTTTGGTTTATTGCGCTATCTCTAATAGCACCCGAGATATCACCAGATATATATTGGATTTTTCCCTGACCCTGACAGTCCGGCCCCATGTGACGGTGGTTTTCTCGGCCCCTGGTGGTCCGAGGTCGTTCCCGCTGGCCGGATTCATGCGCAAGGGCCTCCTACAGACAATGCACTTTGATTTATTGGGCTGTCTGTAATAGCACCCGAGATATCACCAGATATATATTGGATTTTCCCCGGACACTGAGTGTCCGGACCCATGAGACGGTGGTTTTCTCGGCCCCTGGTTCTCCGAGGTCGTTCCCGCTGGCCAGATTCATGCGCCCGGGCCTCCTACAGACAATGCACTTTGATTTATTGCGCTATCTGTAATATCACCCGAGATATCACCAGATATATATTGGATTTTTCCCTGCCCCTGTGTGTCCGGCCCCATGAGACGGTGCTTGTCTCGGCCCCTGGTGGTCCGATGTCGTCCCTGCTGCGCAGATTCATGCGCAAGGGCCTCCTACGGACAATGCACTTTGATTTATTGTGCTATCTCTAATAGCACCCGAGATATCACCAGATATATACTGGATTTTCCCCTGACCCTGAGTGTCCGGCCCCATGAGACAGTGGTTTTCTCGGCCCCTGGTGGTCCGAGGTCGTTCCCGCTGCACAGATTCATGCGCACGGGCCTCCTACAGATAATTCACTTTGGTTTATTGCGCTATCTCTAATAGCACCCGAGATATCACCAGATATATATTGAATTTTTCCCTGCCCCTGTGTGTCCGGCCCCATGAGACGGTGCTTGTCTCGGCCCCTGGTGGTCCGAGGTCGTTCCCGCTGCCCAGATTCATGCGCCAGGGCCTCCTGCTGATAAATCACTTTGGTTTATTGCGCTATCCCTAAAAGCACCCGAGATATCACCAGATATATATTGGATTTTTCCCTGACCCTGAGTGTCCGGTCCCATGAGACGGTGGTTTTCTCGGCCCCTGGTGGTCCGAGGTCGTTCCCGCTGCACAGATTCATGCGCCAGGGCCTCCTACAAACAACGCACTTTGATTTACTGCGCTATCTGTAATAGCAACCGAGATATCACCAGATATATCCTGGTTTTTTCGCTGACCCTGAGCGTCCGGCCCCATGAGACGGTGGTTTTCTCGGCCCCTGGTGGTCCGAGGTTGTTCCCGCTGTACAGATTCATGCGCCAGGGCCACCTGCAGATAATTCACTTTGGTTTATTGCGCTATCTCTAATAGCGCCCGCGATATCACCAGATATATACTGGATTTTCCCCTGACCCTGAGTGTCCGGCCTCATGAGACGGTGGTTTTCTCGGCCCCTGGTGGTCCGTGGTCGTTCCCGCTGCACAGATTCATGCGCCTGGGCCTCCTACAGACAATCCACTTTGATGTATTGGGCTACCTGTAATAGCACCCGAGATATCACCAGATATATATTGGATTTTTCCCTGACCCTGAGTGTCCGGCCCCATGAGACGGTGGTTTTCTCGGCCCCTGGTGGTCCGTGGTCGTTCCCGCTGCACAGATGCATGCGCCAGGGCCTCCTGCAGATAATTCACTTTGGTTTATTGCGCTATCTCTAATAGCACCCGAGATATCACCAGTTATATATTGGATTTTTCCTGATCCTGAGCGTCCGATCCCATGAGACGGTGGTTTTCTCGGCCCCTGGTGGTCCGAGGTCGTTCCCGCTGCACATATTCATGCGCCAGGGCCTCCTGCAGATAATTCACGTTGGTTTATTGCGCTATCTCTAATAGCACCCGAGATATCACCAGATATATACTGGATTTTCCCCTGAACCTGAGTGTCCGGCCTCATGAGACCGTGGTTTTCTCGGCCCCTGGTGGTCCGAGGTCGTTCCCGCTGCCCAGATTCATGCGCCAGGGCCTCCTGCAGATAAATCACTTTGGTTTATTGCGCTATCCCTAAAAGCACCCGAGATATCACCAGATATATATTGGATTTTTCCCTGACCCTGCGTGTCCGGCACCATGGGACGGTGGTTGTCTCGGCCCCTGGTGGTCCGTGGTCGTTCCTGCTGCACAGATTCATGCGCCAGGGCCTCCTGCAGATAATCCAGTTTGGTTTATTGCGCTATCTCTAATAGCACCCGAGATATCACCAGATATATACTGGATTTTTCCCTGACCCTGAGTGTTCGGCCCCATGAGACAGTGGTTTTCTCGGCCCCTGGTGGTCCGAGGTCGTTCCCGCTGCACAGATTCATTCGCCAGGTGCTCCTGCAGAAAATTCCGTTTGGTTTATTGCGCTATCTCTAATAGCACCCGAGATATCACCAGATATATATTGGAATTTCCGCTGACCCTGTGTGTCCGGCCCCATGAGACGGTGCTTGTCTCGGCCCCTGGTGGTCCGCAGTCGTTCCCGCTGCACAGATTCATGCGCCAGGGCCTCCTGCAGACAATGCACTTTGATTTATTGCGCTATATCTAATAGCACCCGAGATATCACCAAACATATGCTGGATTTTTACATGACTTTGGGTGACGGATACCGAAAATCTGTAATTTTCTCATCCCCTGGTGGTGCGATGTCGTTCCTGCTGCACAGATTCATGCGGAAGGGCCTCCTACGGACAATGCACTTTGATTTATTGCTGTATCTCTAATAGCACCCCAGATATCACCAGATATATATTGGATTTTTCCCTGACCCTGAGTGTCCGGCCCCATGAGACGGTGGTTTTCTCGGCCCCTGGTGGTCCGATGTCGTCCCTGCTGCACAGATTCATGCGCTAGGGCCTCCTACAGACAATGCACTTTTATTTATTGCGCTATCTCTAATAGCACCCGAGATATCACCAGATATATATTGGATTTTCCCCTGACCCTGAGTATCCGGCCCCATGAGACTGTGGTTTTCTCGGCCCCTGGTGGCCCGAGGTCGTTCCCGCTGCACAGCTTCATGCGCCAGGGCCGCCTGCAGATAATTCAGTTTGGTTTATTGCGCTATCTCTAATAGCACCCGAGATATCACCAAATATATATTGGATTTTTCCTTGACCCTGAGTGTCCGGCCCAATGAGACGGTGGTTTTCTCGGCCCCTGGTGGTCCGAGGTCGTTCCCGCTGGCCATATTCATGCGCCAGGGCCTCCTACAGACAATGCACTTTGATTTATTGCGATATCTGTAATAGCACCCGAGATATCACCAGATATATAGTGGATTTTTCCCTGCCCCTGTGTGTCCGGCCCCATGAGACGGTGCTTGTCTCGGCCCCTGGTGGTCCGCAGTCATTCCCGCTGCACAGATTCATGCGCCAGGGCCTCCCGCAGACAATGCACTTTGATTTATTGCGCTATATCTAATAGCACCCGAGATATCACCAGACATATGCTGGATTTTTACATGACTTTGGGTGACGGATACCGAAAATCTGTAATTTTCTCATCCCCTGGTGGTGCGATGTCGTTCCTGCTGCACAGATTCATGCGCAAGGGCCTCCTGCAGATAATTCACTTTGGTTTATTGCGCTATATCTAATAGCACCCGAGAAAGCACCATATATATGCTGGATTTTTACATGACTTTGGGTGACGGATACCGAAAATCTGTAATTTTCTCGGCCCCTGGTGGTCCGATGTCGTCCCTGCTGCACAGATTCATGCGCAGGGGCCTCCTACGGACAATGCAGTTTGATTTATTGCGCTATCTCTAATAGCACCCGAGATATCACCAGATATATATTGGATTTTTCCCTGACCCTGAGCGTCCGGCCCCATGGGACGGTGGTTTTCTCGGCCCCTGGTGGTCCGATGTCGTCCCTGCTGCACAGATTCATGCGCTAGGGCCTCCTACGGACAATGCACTTTGATTTATTGCGCTATCTCTAATAGCACCCGAGATATCACCAGATGTATATTGGATTTTCCCCTGACCCTGAGTATCCGGCCCCATGAGACTGTGGTTTTCTCGGCCCCTGGTGGCCCGAGGTCGTTCCCGCTGCTCAGCTTCATGCGCCAGGGCCGCCTGCAGATAATTCACTTTGGTTTATTGCGCTATATCTAATAGCACCCGAGAAAGCACCATATATATGCTGGATTTTTACATGACTTTGGGTGACGGATACCGAAAATCTGTAATTTTCTCGGCCCCTGGTGGTCCGATGTCGTCCCTGCTGCACAGATTCATGCGCAAGGGCCTCCTACGGACAATGCAGTTTGATTTATTGCGATATCTCTAATAGCACCCGAGATATCACCAGATATATATTGGATTTTTCCCTGACCCTGAGTGTCCGGCCCCATGAGACGGTGGTTTTCTCGGCCCCTGGTGGTCCGATGTCGTCCCTGCTGCACAGATTCATGCGCTAGGGCCTCCTACGGACAATGCACTTTGATTTATTGCGCTATCTCTAATAGCACCCGAGATATCACCAGATGTATATTGGATTTTTCCCAGACCCTGAGTATCCGGCCCCATGAGACTGTGGTTTTCTCGGCCCCTGGTGTCCCGAGGTCGTTCCCGCTGCACAGCTTCACGCGCCAGGGCCGCCTGCAGATAATTCAGTTTGGTTTATTGCGCTATCTCTAATAGCACCCGAGATATCACCAGATATATATTGGATTTTTCCCTGACCCTGAGTGTCCGGCCCCATGAGACGGTGGTTGTCTCGGCCCCTGGTGGTCCGAGGTCGTTCCCGCTGCACTGATTCATGCGCCAGGGCCTCCTGCAGATAATTCACTTTGGTTTATTGCGCTATCTCTAATAGCACCCTAGATATCACCAGATATATATTGGATTTTTCCCTGACCCTGAGTGTCCGGCCCCGTGAGACGGTGGTTGTCTCGGCCCTTGGTGGGCCGAGGTCGTTCCCGCTGCACAGATTCATGCGTCAGGGCATCCTGCAGATAATTCACATTGGTTTATTGTGCTATCTCTAATAGCACCCGAGATATCACCAGTTATATATTGGATTTTTCCTGACCCTGAGCGTCCGGCCCCATGAGACGGTGGTTTTCTCGGCCCCTGGTGGTCCGAGGTCGTTCCCGCTGCACATATTCATGCGCCAGGGCCTCCTGCAGATAATTCACGTTGGTTTATTGCGCTATCTCTAATAGCACCCGAGATATCACCAGATATATACTGGATTTTCCCCTGACCCTGAGTGTCCGGCCCCATGGGACTGTGGTTTTCTCGGCCCCTGGTGGTCCGAGGTCGTTCCCGCTGCACAGATTCATGCGCCAGGGCCTCCTACAGACAATGCACTTTGATTTATTGCGCTATCTGTAATAGCACCCGAGATATCACCAGACATATATTGGATTTTACCCAGACCCTGAGTGTCCGGCCCCATGAGACGGTCGTTTTCTCGGCCCGTGGTGGTCCGAGGTCGTTCATGCTGCACAGATTCATGCGCCAGGGCCCCCTGCAGATAATTCACTTAGGTTTATTGCGCTATCTCTAATAGCACCCGAGATATCACCAGATATATATTGGATTTTCCCCTGACCCTGAGTGTCCGGCCCCATGAGACGGTCGTTTTCTCGGCCCCTGGTGGTCCGAGGTCGTTCCCGCTGCACAAATTCATGCGCCAGGGTCTACTACAGACAATTCACTTTGATTTATTGCGCTATCTGTAATAGCACCCGAGATATCACCAGATATATATGGATTCTACCCTGACCCTGAGTGTCCGGCCCCTTGAGACGGTGGTTGTCTCAGCCCCTGGTGGTCCGAGGTCGTTCCCGCTGCACAGATTCATGCGCCAGGGCCTCCTGCAGATAATTCACTTTGGTTTATTGCGCTATGTCTAATAGCACCCGAGATATCACCAGATATACATTGGATTTTCCCCTGACTCTGAGTGTCCGGCCCCATGAGACGCTGGTTTTCTCGGCCCCTGGTGGTCCGAGGTCGTTCCCGCTGCACAGATTCATGCGCCAGGGCCTCCTACAGACAAAGCACTTTGACTATTGCGCTATCTGTAATAGCACCCGAGATATCACCAGATAAATATTGGATTTTCCCCTGACCCTGAGTGTCCGGCCCCATGAGACGGTGGTTTTCTCGGCCCCTGGTGGTCCGTGGTCGTTCCCGCTGCACAGATGCATGTGCCAGGGCCTCCTGCAGACAATGCACCTTGATTTATGGCGCTATCTGTAATAGCACCCGAGATATCACCAGATATATGCTGGATTTTTACATGACCTTGGGTGACGGATACCGAAAATCTGTAATTTTTTTGTCCCCTGGTGCTCGGACGTCGTTGCTGCTGCACAGATTCATGCGCCAGGGCTTTCTGCAGGCAATGCACATTGATTTATCGCGCTGTCTGTAATAGAACCCGAGATATCACCAGATACATGCTGGATTTTTACATGACCTTGGGTGACGGATACCGAAATCTGTAATTTTCGTGGCCCCTGGTGTTCCGACGTCGTTGCTGCTACACAGATGCATGCGCCAGGGCCTCCTGCAGACAATGCACTTTGATTTATCGCGCTATCTCTAATAGCACCCGAGATATCACCAGATATATGCTGGATTTTTACATGACCATGGGTGACGCATACCGAAAATCTGTAAATTTTTTGGCCCCTGGTGTTCCGACGCCGTTGCTGCTGCACAGATGCATGCGCCAGGGCCTCCTGCAGACAATGCACTTTGATTTATCGCGCTATCTCTAATAGCACCCGAGATATCACCAGATATATGCTGAATTTTTACATGACCATGGGTGACGCATACCGAAAATCTGTAAATTTTTTGGCCCCTGGTGTTCCGACGCCGTTGCTGCTGCACAGATGCATGCGCCAGGGCCTCCTGCAGACAATGCACTTTGATTTATCGCGCTATCTGTAATAGCACCCGAGATATCACCAGATATACATTGGATTTTCCCCTGACCCTGAGTGTCCGGACCCATGAGACTCTGATTTTCTCGGACCCTGGTGGTCCGAGGTTGTTCCCGCTGCACAGATTCATGCGCCAGGGCCTCCTACAGACAATGCACTTTGATTTATTGCGCTATCTGTAATAGCACCCGAGATATCACCAGATATATGTTGGGTTTTTCACTGTCCCTGAGTGTCCGGCCCCATGAGACGCTGGTTTTCTCGGCCACTGGTGGTCCGAGGTCGTTCCCGCTGCACAGATTCATGCGCCAGGGCCTCCTACAGACAATGCACTTTGACTTATTGCGCTATCTGTAATAGCACCCGAGATATCACCAGATAAATATTGGATTTTCCCCTGACCCTGAGTGTCCGGCCCCATGAGACGGTGGTTTTCTCGGCCCCTGGTGGTCCGTGGTCGTTCCCGCTGGACAGATGCATGTGCCAGGGCCTCCTGCAGACAATGCACATTGATTTATGGCGCTATCTGTAATAGCACCCGAGATATCACCAGATATATGCTGGATTTTTACATGACCTTGGGTGACGGATACCGAAAATCTGTAATTTTTTTGGCCCCTGGTGTTCGGACGTCGTTGCTGCTGCACAGATTCATGCGCCAGGGCTTCCTGCAGGCAATGCACATTGATTTATCGCGCTGTCTGTAATAGAACCCGAGATATCACCAGATACATGCTGGATTTTTACATGACCTTGGGTGACGGATACCGAAATCTGTAATTTTCGTGGCCCCTGGTGTTCCGACGTCGTTGTTGCTACACAGATGCATGCGCCAGGGCCTCCTGCAGACAATGCACTTTGATTTATCGCGCTATCTCTAATAGCACCCGAGATATCACCAGATATATGCTGGATTTTTACATGACCATGGGTGACGCATACCGAAAATCTGTAAGTTTTTTGGCCCCTGGTGTTCCGACGCCGTTGCTGCTGCACAGATGCATGCGCCAGGGCCTCCTACAGACAATGCACTTTGATTTATTGCGCTATCTGTAATAGCACCCGAGATATCACCAGATATATATTGGATTTTTCACTGACCCTGAGTGTCCGGCCCCATGAGGCGGTCGTTTTCTTGGCCCCTGGTGGTCCGAGGTCGTTCCCGCTGCACAGATTCATGCGCCAGGGCCTCCTACAGACAATGCACTTTGATTTATTGCGCTATCTGTAATAGCACCCGAGATATCACCAGTTATATACTGGATTTTCCCCTGACCCTGAGCGTCCGGCCCCATGAGACTGTGGTTTTCTCGGCCCCTGGTGGTCCGAGGTCGTTGCCGCTGCACAGGTTCATGCGCCAGGGCCTCCTACAGACAATACACTTTGATTTATTGCGCTATCTGTAATAGCACCCGAGATATCACCAGATATATATTGGATTTGACCCTGACTCTGAGTGCGGGCCCCATGAGACGGTCGTTTTCTCGGCCCGTGGTGGTCCGAGGTCGTTCCCGCTGCACAGATTCATGCGGCAGGGCCTCCTGCAGATAATTCACTTTGGTTTATTGGGCTATCTCTAATAGCACCCGAGATATCACCAGATATATATTGGATTTTACCCTGACCCTGAGTGTCTGGCCCCATGAGACGGTCGTTGTCTCGGCCCCTGGAGGTCCGAGGACGTTCCCGCTGCACAGATTCATGCGCCAGGGCCTCCTGCAGATAATTCACTTTGGTTTATTGCGCTATCTCTAATAGCACCTGAGATATCACCAGTTATATACTGGATTTTCCCCTGACCCTGAGTGTCCGGCCCCATGGGACTGCGGTTTTCTCGGCCCCTGGTGGTCCGAGGTCGTTCCCGCTGCACAGATTCATGCGCCAGGGCCCCCTGCAGATAATTCACTTTGATTTATTGCGCTATCTCTAATAGCACCCGAGATATCACCAGATATATATAGGATTTCTCCCTGACCCAGACTGTCCGGCCCCATGAGACTGTGATTTTCTCGGCTCCTGGTGGTCCGAGGTGGTTGCCGCTGCACAGATTCATGCGCCAGGGCCTCCTGCAGATAATTCACTTTGGCATATTGCGCTATCTCTAATAGCACCCGAGATATCACCAGATATATATTGGATTTTCCCCTGACCCAGAGTGTCCGGCCCCATGAGACTGTGGTTTTCTTGGCCCCTGGACGTCCGAGGTCGTTCCCGCTGCACAGATTCATGCGCCAGGGCCTCTTACAGACAATGCACTTTGATTTATTGCGCTATCTGTAATAGCTCCCGAGATATCACCAGATATATATTGGATTTTACCCTGACCCTGACTGTCTGGCCCCATGAGACGGTCGTTGTCTCGGCCCCTGGAGGTCCGAGGACGTTCCCGCTGCACAGATTCATGCTCCAGGGCCTCCTACGGGTAATTCACTTTGATTTATTGCGCTATCTGTAATAGCACCCGAGATATCACCAGATATATATTGGATTTTTCACTGACCCTAAGTGTCCGGCCCCACGGGACGGTGGTTTTCTCGGCCCCTGGTGGTCCGAGGTCGTTCCTGCTGCACAGATTCATCCGGCAGGGCCTCCTACAGGCAATGCACTTTGATTTATTTCGCTATATGTAATAGCAGCCGAGATATCACCACATATATATTGGATTTTACCCTGACCCTGAGTGTCCGGCCCCATGAGACGGTGGTTGTCTCGGCCCCTGGTGGTCCGAGATCGTTCCCGCTGCACAGATTCATGCGCCAGGGCTTCCTGCAGATAATTCACTTTGGTTTACTGCGCTATCTCTAATAGCACCCGAGATATCACCAGATATATACTGGATTTACCCCTGACCCTGAGTGTCCGGCCCCATGAGACAGTGGTTTTCTCGGCCCCTGGTGGTCCGAGGTCGTTCCTGCTGCACAGATTCGTGCGCACGGGCCTCCTACAGATAATTCACTTTGGTTTATTGCGCTATCTCTAATAGCACCCGAGATATCACCAGATATATATTGGATTTTTACATGACTTTGGGTGACGGATACCGAAAATCTGTAATTTTCGCGGCCCCTGGTGGTCCGAGGTCGTTCCTGCTGAACAGATTCATGCGCAAGGGCCTCCTACGGACAATTGCACTTTGATTTATTGCGCTATCACTAATAGCACCCGAGATATCAACAGATATATATAGGATTTTTCCCTGACCCTGACAGTCCGGCCCCATGAGACGGTGGTTTTCTCGGCTCCCGGTGGTCCGAGGTCGTTCCCGCTACACAGATTCATGCGCCCTGGCCTCCTGCAGATAATTCACTTTGGTTTACTGCACTATCTCTAATAGCACCCGAGATATCACCAGATATATACTGGATTTTCCCCTGACCCTGAGTGTCCGGCCTCATGAGACTGTGGTTTTCTCGGCCCCTGGTGGTCCGAGGTCGTTCCCGCAGCCCAGATTAATGCGCCAGGGCCTCCTGCAGATAAATCACTTTGGTTTATTGCGCTATCTCTAATAGCACCCGAGATATCACCAGATATATATTGGATTTTCCCCTGACCCTGAGTGTCCGGCCCCATGAGACGGTGGTTTTCTCGGCCCCTGGTGGTCCGAGGTCGTTCCCGCTGCCCAGATTCATGCGCCAGGGCCTCCTACAGACAATGCACTTTGATTTATTGCGATATCTGTAATAGCACCCGAGAAAGCACCATATATATGCTGGATTTTTACATGACTTTGGGTGGCGGATACCGAAAATCTGTAATTTTCGCGGCCCCTGGTGGTCCGAGGTCGTTCCTGCTGAACAGATTCATGCGCAAGGGCCTCCTACGGACAATTGCACTTTGATTTATTGCGCTATCACTAATAGCACCCGAGATATCAACAGATATATATAGGATTTTTCCCTGACCCTGACAGTCCGGCCCCATGAGACGGTGGTTTTCTCGGCTCCCGGTGGTCCGAGGTCGTTCCCGCTACACAGATTCATGCGCCCTGGCCTCCTGCAGATAACTCACTTTGGTTTATTGCGCTATCTCTAATAGCACCCGAGATATCACCAGATATATATTGGATTTTTCCCTGACCCTGACAGTCCGGCCCCATGTGACGGTGGTTTTCTCGGCCCCTGGTGGTCCGAGGTCGTTCCCGCTGGCCGGATTCATGCGCAAGGGCCTCCTACAGACAATGCACTTTGATTTATTGGGCTGTCTGTAATAGCACCCGAGATATCACCAGATATATATTGGATTTTCCCCGGACACTGAGTGTCCGGACCCATGAGACGGTGGTTTTCTCGGCCCCTGGTTCTCCGAGGTCGTTCCCGCTGGCCAGATTCATGCGACCGGGCCTCCTACAGACAATGCACTTTGATTTATTGCGCTATCTGTAATATCACCCGAGATATCACCAGATATATATTGGATTTTTCCCTGCCCCTGTGTGTCCGGCCCCATGAGACGGTGCTTGTCTCGGCCCCTGGTGGACCGATGTCGTCCCTGCTGCGCAGATTCATGCGCAAGGGCCTCCTACGGACAATGCACTTTGATTTATTGCGCTATCTGTAATATCACCCGAGATATCACCAGATATATATTGGATTTTTCCCTGACCCTGACAGTCCGGCCCCATGTGACGGTGGTTTCCTCGGCCCCTGGTGGTCCGAGGTCGTTCCCGCTGGCCGGATTCATGCGCAAGGGCCTCCTACAGACAATGCACTTTGATTTATTGGGCTGTCTGTAATAGCACCCGAGATATCACCAGATATATATTGGATTTTCCCCGGACACTGAGTGTCCGGACCCATGAGACGGTGGTTTTCTCGGCCCCTGGTTCTCCGAGGTCGTTCCCGCTGGCCAGATTCATGCGACCGGGCCTCCTACAGACAATGCACTTTGATTTATTGCGCTATCTGTAATATCACCCGAGATATCACCAGATATATATTGGATTTTTCCCTGACCCTGACAGTCCGGCCCCATGTGACGGTGGTTTTCTCGGCCCCTGGTGGTCCGAGGTCGTTCCCGCTGGCCGGATTCATGCGCAAGGGCCTCCTACAGACAATGCACTTTGATTTATTGGGCTGTCTGTAATAGCACCCGAGATATCACCAGATATATATTGGATTTTCCCCGGACACTGAGTGTCCGGACCCATGAGACGGTGGTTTTCTCGGCCCCTGGTTCTCCGAGGTCGTTCCCGCTGGCCAGATTCATGCGACCGGGCCTCCTACAGACAATGCACTTTGATTTATTGCGCTATCTGTAATATCACCCGAGATATCACCAGATATATATTGGATTTTTCCCTGCCCCTGTGTGTCCGGCCCCATGAGACGGTGCTTGTCTCGGCCCCTGGTGGTCCGATGTCGTCCCTGCTGCGCAGATTCATGCGCAAGGGCCTCCTACGGACAATGCACTTTGATTTATTGTGCTATCTCTAATAGCACCCGAGATATCACCAGATATATACTGGATTTTCCCCTGACCCTGAGTGTCCGGCCCCATGAGACAGTGGTTTTCTCGGCCCCTGGTGGTCCGAGGTCGTTCCCGCTGGCCGGATTCATGCGCAAGGGCCTCCTACAGACAATGCACTTTGATTTATTGGGCTGTCTGTAATAGCACCCGAGATATCACCAGATATATATTGGATTTTCCCCGGACACTGAGTGTCCGGACCCATGAGACGGTGGTTTTCTCGGCCCCTGGTTCTCCGAGGTCGTTCCCGCTGGCCAGATTCATGCGACCGGGCCTCCTACAGACAATGCACTTTGATTTATTGCGCTATCTGTAATATCACCCGAGATATCACCAGATATATATTGGATTTTTCCCTGACCCTGACAGTCCGGCCCCATGTGACGGTGGTTTTCTCGGCCCCTGGTGGTCCGAGGTCGTTCCCGCTGGCCGGATTCATGCGCAAGGGCCTCCTACAGACAATGCACTTTGATTTATTGGGCTGTCTGTAATAGCACCCGAGATATCACCAGATATATATTGGATTTTCCCCGGACACTGAGTGTCCGGACCCATGAGACGGTGGTTTTCTCGGCCCCTGGTTCTCCGAGGTCGTTCCCGCTGGCCAGATTCATGCGACCGGGCCTCCTACAGACAATGCACTTTGATTTATTGCGCTATCTGTAATATCACCCGAGATATCACCAGATATATATTGGATTTTTCCCTGCCCCTGTGTGTCCGGCCCCATGAGACGGTGCTTGTCTCGGCCCCTGGTGGTCCGATGTCGTCCCTGCTGCGCAGATTCATGCGCAAGGGCCTCCTACGGACAATGCACTTTGATTTATTGCGCTATCTGTAATATCACCCGAGATATCACCAGATATATATTGGATTTTTCCCTGACCCTGACAGTCCGGCCCCATGTGACGGTGGTTTCCTCGGCCCCTGGTGGTCCGAGGTCGTTCCCGCTGGCCGGATTCATGCGCAAGGGCCTCCTACAGACAATGCACTTTGATTTATTGGGCTGTCTGTAATAGCACCCGAGATATCACCAGATATATATTGGATTTTCCCCGGACACTGAGTGTCCGGACCCATGAGACGGTGGTTTTCTCGGCCCCTGGTTCTCCGAGGTCGTTCCCGCTGGCCAGATTCATGCGACCGGGCCTCCTACAGACAATGCACTTTGATTTATTGCGCTATCTGTAATATCACCCGAGATATCACCAGATATATATTGGATTTTTCCCTGACCCTGACAGTCCGGCCCCATGTGACGGTGGTTTTCTCGGCCCCTGGTGGTCCGAGGTCGTTACCGCTGGCCGGATTCATGCGCAAGGGCCTCCTACAGACAATGCACTTTGATTTATTGGGCTGTCTGTAATAGCACCCGAGATATCACCAGATATATATTGGATTTTCCCCGGACACTGAGTGTCCGGACCCATGAGACGGTGGTTTTCTCGGCCCCTGGTTCTCCGAGGTCGTTCCCGCTGGCCAGATTCATGCGACCGGGCCTCCTACAGACAATGCACTTTGATTTATTGCGCTATCTGTAATATCACCCGAGATATCACCAGATATATATTGGATTTTTCCCTGCCCCTGTGTGTCCGGCCCCATGAGACGGTGCTTGTCTCGGCCCCTGGTGGTCCGATGTCGTCCCTGCTGCGCAGATTCATGCGCAAGGGCCTCCTACGGACAATGCACTTTGATTTATTGTGCTATCTCTAATAGCACCCGAGATATCACCAGATATATACTGGATTTTCCCCTGACCCTGAGTGTCCGGCCCCATGAGACAGTGGTTTTCTCGGCCCCTGGTGGTCCGAGGTCGTTCCCGCTGCACAGATTCATGCGCACGGGCCTCCTACAGATAATTCACTTTGGTTTATTGCGCTATCTCTAATAGCACCCGAGATATCACCAGATATATATTGAATTTTTCCCTGCCCCTGTGTGTCCGGCCCCATGAGACGGTGCTTGTCTCGGCCCCTGGTGGTCCGAGGTCGTTCCCGCTGCCCAGATTCATGCGCCAGAGCCTCCTGCAGATAATTCACATTGGTTTATTGTGCTATCTCTAATAGCACCCGAGATATCACCAGATAAATATTGGATTTTCCCCTGACCCTGAGTGGCCGGCCCCATGAGACCGTGGTTTTCTCGGCCCCTGGTGGTGCGAGGTCGTTCCCGCTGCACCGATTCATGCGCCAGTGCCTCCTGCAGATAATTCACTTTGGTTTATTGCGCTATCTCTAATAGCACCCGAGATATCACCAGATAAATATTGGATTTTCCCCTGACCCTGAGTGTCCGGCCGCATGAGACAGTGGTTTTCTCGGCCCCTGGTGGACCGAGGTCGTTCCCGCTGCCCAGATTCATGCGTCAGGGCTTCCTGCAGACAAGGCACTTTGATTTATTGCGGTATCTGTAATAGCACCCGAGATATCACCAGATATATGCTGGATTTTTACATGACCTTGGGTGACGGATACCGAAAATCTGTCATTTTTTTGGCCCCTGGTGTTCCGACGTCGTTGCTGCTGCACAGATTCATGCGCCAGGGCTTCCAGCAGGCAATGCACATTGATTTATCGCGCTATCTGTAATAGACCCCGAGATATCACCAGATATATGCTGGATTTTTACATGACCTTGGGTGACGGATACCGAAAATCTGTCATTTTCTTGGCCCCTGGTGTTCCGACGTAGTTGCTGCTGCACAGGTGCATGTGCCAGGGCCTCCTGCAGACAATGCACTTTGATTTATCGCGCTATCTCTAATAGCACCCGAGATATCACCAGATATATGGTGGATTTTTACATGACCATGGGTGACGGATACCGACAATCTGTAATTTTTTTGGCCCCTGGTGTTCCGACGCCGTTGCTGCTGCACAGATGCATGCGCCAGGGCCTCCTGCAGACAATGCACTTTGATTTATCGCGCTATCTCTAATAGCACCCGAGATATCACCAGATATATGCTGGATTTTTACATGACCTTGGGTGACGGATACCGAAAATCTGTAATTTTTTTGGCCCCTGGTGTTCCGACGTCGTTGCTGCTGCACAGATTCGTGCGCCAGGGCTTCCTGCAGGCAATGCACTTTGATTTATCGCGCTATCTGTTATAGCACCCGAGATATCACCAGATATATATTGGATTTTCCCCTGACCCTGAGTGTCCGGCCCCATGAGACTGTAGTTGTTTCGGCCCCTGGAGGTCCGAGGACGTTCCCGCTGCACAGATTCATGCGACAGGGCCTCCTACAGGTAATGCACTTTGATTTATTGCGCTATCTGTAATAGCAGCCGAGATATCACCAGATATATATTGGATTTTACCCTGACCCTGAGTGTCCGGCCCCATGAGACTGTGGTTTTATCGGCCCCTGGTGGTCCGAGGTCGTTCCCGCTGCACAGATTCATGCGCCAGGGCTTCCTACAGACAATGCACTTTGATTTATTGCGCTATCTGTAATTGCACCCGAGATATCACCAGATATATATTGGATTTTTCCCTGACCCTGAGTGTCCGGCCCCATGAGACGGTGGTTTTATCGGCCCGTGGTGGTCCGAGGTCGTTCCCGCTGCACAGATTCATGCGCCAGGGCCTCCTGCAGATAATTCACTTTGGTTTATTGCGCTATCTGTAATTGCACCCGAGATATCACCAGATATATATTGGATTTTTCCCTGACCCTGAGTGTCCGGCCCCATGAGACGGTGGTTTTATCGGCCCGTGGTGGTCCGAGGTCGTTCCCGCTGCACAGATTCATGCGCCAGGGCCTCCTGCAGATAATTCACTTTGGTTTATTGCGCTATCTCCAATAGCACCCGAGATATCACCAGATATATATTGGATTTTCCCCAGACCCTGAGTGTCCGGCCACATGAGACTCTGGTTTTCTCGGCCCCTGGTGGTCCGAGGTCGTTCCCGCTGGCCAGATTCATGCGCCAGGGCCTCCTACAGACAATGCACTTTGATTTATTGCGCTATCTGTAATAGCACCCGAGATATCACCAGATATATATTGGATTTTTCCGTGACCCTTAGTGTCCGGCCCCATGTGACGGTGGTTTTCTCGGCCCGTGGTGGTCCTAGGTCGTTCCCATTGCACAGATTCATGCGCCAGGGCCTCCTGCACATAATTCACTTTGGTTTATTGCGCTGTCTCTAATAACACCCGAGAAATCACCAGATATATATTGGATTTTTCCCTGACCCTGAGTGTCCGGCGGCATGAGACGGTGGCTTTCTCGGCCGCTGGTGGTCCGAGGTCGCTCCCGCTGCACAGATTCATGCGCCAGGGCCTCCTACAGACAATGCACTTTGATTTATTGCGCTATCTGTAATAGCACCCGAGAAAGCTCCATATATATGCTGGATTTTTACATGACTTTGGGTGACGCATACCGATAATCTGTAATTTTCTCGGTCACTGCAGGTCCGATGTCGTTCCTGCTGCACAGATTCATGCGCAAGGGCCTCCTACGGACAATGCACTTTGATTTTTTGCGCTATCTCTAATAGCACCCGAGATATCACCAGATATATATTTGATTTTTCCCTGACCCTGAGTGTCCGGCCTCATGAGACGGTGGTTTTCTCGGCCCCTGGTGGTCCGAGGTCGTTCCCGCTGCAAAGATGCATGCGCCAGGGCCTCCTGCAGATAATTTACTTTGGCTTATTCCGCTATCTCTAATAGCAGCCGAGATATCACCAGATAAATATTGGATTTTCCCCTGACCCTGAGTGGCCGGCCCCATGAGACCGTGGTTTTCTCGGCCCCTGGTGGTGCGAGGTCGTTCCCGCTGCACCGATTCATGCGCCAGTGCCTCCTGCAGATAATTCACTTTGGTTTATTGCGCTATCTCTAATAGCACCCGAGATATCACCAGATAAATATTGGATTTTCCCCTGACCCTGAGTGTCCGGCCGCATGAGACAGTGGTTTTCTCGGCCCCTGGTGGACCGAGGTCGTTCCCGCTGCCCAGATTCATGCGTCAGGGCTTCCTGCAGACAAGGCACTTTGATTTATTGCGGTATCTGTAATAGCACCCGAGATATCACCAGATATATGCTGGATTTTTACATGACCTTGGGTGACGGATACCGAAAATCTGTCATTTTTTTGGCCCCTGGTGTTCCGACGTCGTTGCTGCTGCACAGATTCATGCGCCAGGGCTTCCAGCAGGCAATGCACTTTGATTTATCGCGCTATCTGTAATAGACCCCGAGATATCACCAGATATATGCTGGATTTTTACATGACCTTGGGTGACGGATACCGAAAATCTGTCATTTTCTTGGCCCCTGGTGTTCCGACGTAGTTGCTGCTGCACAGGTGCATGTGCCAGGGCCTCCTGCAGACAATGCACTTTGATTTATCGCGCTATCTCTAATAGCACCCGAGATATCACCAGATATATGGTGGATTTTTACATGACCATGGGTGACGGATACCGAAAATCTGTAATTTTTTTGGCCCCTGGTGTTCCGACGTCGTTGCTGCTGCACAGATTCGTGCGCCAGGGCTTCCTGCAGGCAATGCACTTTGATTTATCGCGCTATCTGTTATAGCACCCGAGATATCACCAGATATATATTGGATTTTCCCCTGACCCTGAGTGTCCGGCCCCATGAGACTGTGGTTTTCTCGGCCCCTGGTCGTCCGAGGTCGTTCCCGCTGCACAGATTCATGCGCCAGGGCCTCCTACAGACAATGCACTGTGATTTATTGCGCTATCTGTAATAGCACCCGAGATATCACCAGATATATATTGGATTTTACCCTGACCCTGAGTGTCCGGCCCCATGAGACTGTAGTTGTTTCGGCCCCTGGAGGTCCGAGGACGTTCCCGCTGCACAGATTCATGCGACAGGGCCTCCTACAGGTAATGCACTTTGATTTATTGCGCTATCTGTTATAGCACCCGAGATATCACCAGATATATATTCGATTTTTCCGTGACCCTTAGTGTCCGGCCCCATGTGACGGTGGTTTTCTCGGCCCGTGGTGGTCCTAGGTCGTTCCCATTGCACAGATTCATGCGCCAGGGCCTCCTGCACATAATTCACTTTGGTTTATTGCGCTGTCTCTAATAACACCCGAGAAATCACCAGATATATATTGGATTTTTCCCTGACCCTGAGTGTCCGGCGGCATGAGACGGTGGCTTTCTCGGCCGCTGGTGGTCCGAGGTCGCTCCCGCTGCACAGATTCATGCGCCAGGGCCTCCTACAGACAATGCACTTTGATTTATTGCGCTATCTGTAATAGCACCCGAGAAAGCTCCATATATATGCTGGATTTTTACATGACTTTGGGTGACGCATACCGATAATCTGTAATTTTCTCGGTCACTGCAGGTCCGATGTCGTTCCTGCTGCACAGATTCATGCGCAAGGGCCTCCTACGGACAATGCACTTTGATTTTTTGCGCTATCTCTAATAGCACCCGAGATATCACCAGATATATATTTGATTTTTCCCTGACCCTGAGTGTCCGGCCTCATGAGACGGTGGTTTTCTCGGCCCCTGGTGGTCCGAGGTCGTTCCCGCTGCAAAGATGCATGCGCCAGGGCCTCCTGCAGATAATTTACTTTGGCTTATTCCGCTATCTCTAATAGCAGCCGAGATATCACCAGATATATATTGGATTTTTCCCTGACCCTGAGTGTCCGGCCCCATGAGACGGTGGTTTTATCGGCCCGTGGTGGTCCGAGGTCGTTCCCGCTGCACAGATGCATGCGCCGGCGCCTCCTGAAGATAATTCACTTTGTTTTATTGCGCTATCCATAATAGCAACCGAGATATCACTAGATATATATTAGATTTTCCCCTGACCCTGAGTGTCCGGCCCCATGAATCGTTGGCTTTCTCGGCCGCTGGCGGTCCGAGGTCGCTCCCGCTGCACAGGTGCATGCACCAGGGCCTCCTGCACATAATTCACTTTCGTTTATTGCGCTGTCTCTAATAGCACTCGAGATATCACCAGATATATATTGGATTTTCCCCTGACCCTGAGTGTCCGGCCCCATGAGACGGTGGTTTTCTCGGCCCCTGGTGGTCCGAGGTCGTTCCCGCTGCACAGATGCATGCGCCAGGGGCTCCTGCAGACAACGCACTTTGATTTATCGCGCTATCTGTAATAGAACCCGAGATATCACCATATATATGCTGGATTTTTACATGAAATTGGGTGACGGATACCGAAAATCTGTAATTTTCTCGGCCCCTGGTGGTCCGAGGTCGTTCCCGCTGCACAGATTGATGCTCCAGGGCCTCCTGTAGATAATTCACTTTGGTTTATTGCGCTATCTGTAATAGCACCCGAGGTATCACCAGATATATATTGGATTTTTCCCTGACCCAGAGTGTCCGGCCCCGTGAGACGGTGGTTTTCTCGGCCCCTTGTGGTCCGAGGTCGTTCCCGCTGCACAGATGCATGCGCCAGGGGCTCCTGCAGACAATGCACTTTGATTTATTGCGCTATCTCTAATAGCACCGGAGATATCACCAGATATATATTGGATTTTTCCCTGACCCTGAGTGTCCGGCCCCATGAGACGGTGATTTCTCGGCCCCTGGTGATCCGAGGTCGTTCCCGCTGCACAGATTCATGCGCCACCGCCTCCCGCAGACAATGTACTTTGATTTATCGCGCTATCTGTAATAGAACCCGAGATATCAGCAGATATATGCTGGATTTTTACATGACTATGGGTGACGGATACCGAAAATCTGTAATTTTCTCGGCCCCTGCTGGTCCGATGTCGCTTCTGCTGCACAGATTCATGCGCAAGGGCCTCCTAAGGACACTGCACTTTGATTTATTGCGCCATCTCTAATAACACCCGAGAAATCACCAGATATATATTGGATTTTTCCCTGACCCTGAGTGTCCGGCGCCATGAGGCGGTGGTTTTCTCGGCCCCTGTTGGTCCGAGGTCGTTCCCGCTGCACAGATTCATGCGCCAGGGCCTCCTGCAGATAATTCACTTTGGTTTATTGCGCTATCTGTAATAGCACCCGGGATATCACCAGATATATATTGTATTTTCCTCTGACCCTGAGTGTCCGGCCAAATGAGACTGTGGTTTTCTCGGCCCCTGGTGTTCCGAGGTCGTTCCCTCTGCCCAGATTCATGCGCCAGGGCTTCCTGCGGACAATGCACTTTGATTTATCGCGCTATCTGTAATAGCACCAGAGGTATCACAAGATATATATTGGATTTTTCCCTGGCCCTGAGTGTCCGGCCCCATGAGACGGAGGTTTTCTCGGCCCCTGGTGGTCAGAGGTCGTTCCCGCTGCCCAGATTCATGCGCCAGGGCCTCCTACAGACAATGCACTTTGGTTTATTGCGCTATCTGTAATAGCACCCGGAATATCACCAGATCTATATTGGATTTTCCCCTGACCCTGAGTGTCCGGCCGCATGAGACGGTGGTTTTCTCGGCCCCTGGTGGTCAGAGGTCGTTCCCGCTGCCCAGATTCATGCGCCAGGGCCTCCTACAGACAATGCACTTTGGTCTATTGCGCTATCTGTAATAGCACCCGGAATATCACCAGATCTATATTGGATTTTCCCCTGACCCTGAGTGTCCGGCCCCATGAGACGGTGGTTTTCTCGGCCCCTGGTGGTACGAGGTCGTTCCCGCTGCCTAGATTCATGCGCCAGGGCCTCCTACAGACAATGCACTTTGATTTATTGCGCTATCTCTAATAGCACCCGAGATATCACCAGACATATATTGGATTTTTCCCTGGCCCCGAGTGTCCGGCCGCATGAGACGGTGGTTTTCTCGGCCCCTGGTGGTCCGAGGTCGTTCCCGCTGCACAGATTCATGCGCCAGGGCTTCCTGCAGACAATGCACTTTGATTTATCGCGGAATCTGTAACAGCACCCGAGATATCACCAGATATATATTGGATTTTTCCCTGACCCTGAGTGTCCGGCCCCATGAGACTGTGGTTTTCTCGGCCCCTGGTGGTCCGAGGGCGTTCCCGCTGCACGGATTCATGCGCCAGGACCTCCGGCAGACAATTCACTTTGGTTTATTGAGCTATCTCTAATAGCACCCGAGATGTCACCAGATATATATTGGATTTTTCCCTGACCCAGAGTGTCCGGCCCCATGAGACGGTGGTTTTCTCGGCCCCTGGTGGTCCGAAGTCGTTCCCGCTGCACGGATTCATGCGCCAGGGCTTCCTGCAGACAATGCACTTTGATTTAACGCGATATCTGTAATAGCACCTGAGATATCACCAGATATATATTGGATTTTTCCCTGACCCTGTGTGTCCGGCCCCTTGAGACGGTGGTTTTCTTGGCCCCTGGTGGTCCGAGGTCGTTCCCGCTGCCCAGATTCTTGCGCCAGGGCCTCCTACAGACAATGCACTTTGATTTATCGCGGAATCTGTAACAGCACCCGAGACATCACCAGATATATATTGGATTTTTCCCTGTCCCTGTGTGTCCGGCCCCATGAGACGGTGGTTTTCTCGGCCCCTGGTGGCCCCAGGTCGTTCCCGCTGCACAGATTCATGCGCCAGGGCGTCCTGCAGATAATTCACTTTGGTTTATTGCGCTATCTGTAACAGCACCCAAGATATCACCAGATATATATCGGATTTTTCCCTGACCCTGAGTGTCCGGCCCGATGAGACGGTGGTTTTCTCGGCCCCTGGTGGACCGAGGTCGTTCCCGCTGCACGGATTCATGCGCCTGGGATTCCTGCAGACAATATACTTTGGTTTATTGCGCTATCTCTAATAGCACTCGACATATCACCAGGTATATATTGGATTTTTCCCAGAACCTGAGTGTCCGGCCCCTGGTGGACCGAGGTCGTTCCCGCTGCCCAGATTCATGCGCCAGTGCTTCCTGCAGACAATGCACTTTGATTTATTGCGGTTTCTGTAACAGCACCCGAGATATCACCAGATATATATTGGATTTTCCCCTGACCCTGAGTGTCCGGCCCCATGAGACGGTGGATTTCTCGGCTCCTGGTGGTCCGAGGTCGTTCCCGCTGGACAGATTCATACGCCAGGGCCTCCTACAGAGGATGCACTTTGATTTATTGCGCTATCTGTAATAGCACCCGAGATATCACCAGATATATATTGGATTTTCCCCTGACCCTGAGTGTCCGGCCCCATGAGACGGTGGATTTCTCGGCCCCTTGTGGTCCGTGGTCGACGCGCTGCACAGATTCATGCGCCAGGGCCTCCTGCAGACAATGCACTTTGATTTATCGCGCTATCTGTAATAGAACCCGAGATATCACCAGATATATATCGGATTTTCCCCTGACCCTGAGTGTCCGGCCCCATGAGACTGTGGTTTTCTCGGCCCCTGGAGGGCTGAGGTCGTTCCTGCTTCACAGATTCATGCGCCAGCGCCTCCTGCAGACAATGCGCTCTGATTTATCGCGCTATCTATAATAGAAACCGAGATATCACCAGATATATGCTGGATTTTTACATGACTTTGGGTGACGGATACCGAAAGTCTTTAATTTTCTCGGCCCCTGCTGGTCCGATGTCGTTCCTGCTGCACAGATTCATGCGCAAGGGCCTCCTAAGGACAATGCACTTTGATTTATTGCGCTATCTCTAATAGCACCCGAGATATCACCAGATATATATTTGATTTTTCCCTGACCCTGAGTGTCCGGCCCCATCAGACGGTGGTTTCGCTGCCCCTGGTGGTCCGAGGTCGTTCCCGCTGCACCGATTCATGCGCCAGGGCCTCCTACAGACAATGCACTTTGATTTATTGCGCTATTTGTAATAGCACCCAAGATATCACCTGATATATATTGGATTTTTCCCTGACCCTGAGTGTCCGGCCCCATGAGACGGTGGTTTTCTCGGCCCCTGGTGTTCCGAGGTCGTTCCCGCTGCACAGATTCATGCGCCAGGGCCTCCTACAGACAATGCACTTTGATTTATTGCGCTATTTGTAATAGCACCCAAGATATCACCAGATATATATTGGATTTTTCCCTGACCCTGAGTGTCCGGCCCCAAGAGACGGTGGTTTTCTCGGTCCCTGGTGGTCCGAGGTCGTTCCCGCTGCACAGATTCATGCTCCAGGGCCTCCTGTAGATAATTCACTTTGGTTTATTGCGCTATCTGTAATAGCACCCGAGGTATCACCAGATATATATTGTATTTTCCCCCGACCCTGAGTGCCCGGCCCCAAGAGACGGTGGTTTTCTCGGACCCTGGTGGTCCGAGGTCGTTCCTGCTGCACAGATTCATGCGCCAGAGCCTCCTACAGACAATGCACTTTGATTTATTGCGCTATCTCTAATAGAACCCGAGATATCACCAGATATATGCTGGATTTTTCCCTGACCCTGAGTGTCCGGCCCCAAGAGACGGTGGTTGTCTCCGCCCCTGGTGGTCCGAGGTCGTTCCCGCTGCACAGATTCATGCGCCAGGGCCTCGTACAGACAATGCACTTTGATTTATTGCGCTATATGTAATAGCACCCGAGATATCACCAGATATACATTGGATTTTCCCCTGACCCTAAGTGTCCGGCCCCATGAGACTGTGGTTTTCTCGGCCCCTGGTGGTCCGAGGTCGTTCCCGCTGCACAGATTCATGCGCCAGGGCCTCCTACAGACAATGCACTTTGATTTAATGCGGTATTTGTAATAGCACCCGAGATATCACCAGATATACATTGGATTTTCCCCCGACCCTGAGTGCCCGGCCCCAAGAGACGGTGGTTTTCTCGGCCCCTGGTGGACCGAGGTCGTTCCCGATGCACAGATTCATGCGACAGGGCCTCCTACAGACAATGCACGTTGATTTATTGCGCTATTTGTAATAGCACCCGAGATATCACCTGATATATATTGGATTTTTCCCTGACCCTGATTGTCCGGCCCCAAGAGACGGTGGTTGTCTCGGCCCCTGGTGATCCGAGGTCGTTCCCGCTGCACAGATACATGCGCCAGTGCCTCCTGCAGATAATTCGCTTTGGTTTATTGCGCAATCTCTAATAGCACCCAAGATATCACCAGATATATATTGGATTTTTCCCTGACCCTGAGTGTCCGGCCCCATGAGACGGTGGTTATCTCGGCCCCTGGTGGTCCGAGGTCGTTCCCGCTGCACAGATTCATGCGCCAGGGCCTCCTGCAGATAATTCACTTTGGTTTATTCCGCTATCTCTAATAGCACCCGAGGAATCACCAGATATATATTGGATTTTCCCCTGACCCTGAGTGTCCGGCCCCATGAAACTGTGGTTTTCTCGGCCCCTGGTGATCCGTGGTCGTTCCCGCTGGCCAGATTCATGCGCCAGGGCCTCCTGCAGATAATTCACTTTGATTTATTGCGCTATCTCTAATAGCACCCGAGATATCACCAGATATATGTTGGTTTTTCCCCTGACCCTGAGTGTCCGGCCCCATGAAACTGTGGTTTTCTCGGCCCCTGGTGATCCGTGGTCGTTCCCATTGCCCAGATTCATGCGCCAGGGCCTCCTACAGACAAGGCACTTTGATTTATTGCGCAATATTTAATTGCACCCGAGATATCACCAGATATATATTGGATTTATCCCTGACCCTGAGTGTCCGGCCCCATGAGACGGTGGTTTTCTCGGCCCCTGGTGGTCCGTGGTCGTTCCCGCTGCCCAGATTCATGCGCCAGGGCCTCCTACAGACAAGGCACTTTGATTTATTGCGCAATATTTAATTGCACCCGAGATATCACCAGATATATATTGGATTTTTCCCTGACCCTGAGTGTCCGGCCCCTTGAGGCGGTGGTTTTCTCGGCCCTTTGGTGGTCCGAGGTCGTTCCCGCTGCACAGATTCATGCGCCAGGCACTCCTGCTGATAATTCAATTTGGTTTATTGTGTTATCTCTAATAGCACCCGAGGTATCACCGGATATATATTGGATTTTCCCCTGACCCTGAGTGTCCGGCCCCATGAGACGGTGGTTTTATCGGCCCCTGGTGGTCCGAGGTCGTTCCCGCTGCACAGATGCATGCGCCAGGGCCTCCCACAGACAATGCCCTTTGATTTATTGCTCTATCTCTAATGGCACCCGAGATATCACCAGATATATATTGGATTTTCCCCTGACCCTGAGTGTTCGGCCCCATGAGACGGTGATTTTCTCGGCCCCTGGTGGTCCGAGGTCGTTCCCGCTGAACAGATGCTTGCGCCAGGGCCTCCTGCAGATAATTCACTTTGGGTTATTGCGCTATCTCTAATAGCACCCGAGATATCACCACATATATATTGGATTTTCCCCTGACCCTGAGTGTTCGGCCCCATGAGACGGTGGTTTTCTCGGCTCCTTGTGGTCCGAGGTCCTTCCCGCAGGCCAGATTCATGCCCCAGGGCCTCCTACAGACAATGCACTTTGATTTATTGCGCTATCTGTAATAGCACCCGAGATATCACCAGATATATATTGGATTTTTCCCTGACCCTGAGTGTCCGGCCCCATGAGACGGTGGTTTTCTCGGCCCCTGGTGGTCCGAGGCGGTTCCCGCTGCACAGATTCATGGGCCAGGGCCTCCTGCAGATAATTCACTTTGGTTTATTGCGCTATCTCCAACAGCACCCGAGATATCACCAGATATATATTGGATTTTCCCCTGACCCTGAGTGTCCGGCCCCATGAAACTGTGGTTTTCTCGGCCCCTGGTGGTCCGAGGACGTTCCCGTTGCACAGATTCATGCGCCAGGGCCTCCTGCAGATAATTCACTTTGGTTTATTGCGCTATCTCTAATAGCACCCGAGATATCACCAGAAATATATTGGATTTATCCCTGACCCTGAGTGTCCGGCCCCATGAGACGGTGATTTTCTCGGCCGCTGGTGGTCCGAGGTCGTTTCCGCTGCACAGATTCATGCGCCAGGGCCTCCTGCAGATAATTCACTTTGGTTTATTGCGCTATCTCTAACAGCACCCGAGATATCACCAGATATATATTGGATTTTTCCCTGACCCTGAGTGTCCGGCCCCATGAGACGGTGATTTCCTCGGCCCCTGGTGGTCCGAGGTCGTTCCCGCTGCACAGATTCATGCGCCAGGCCCTCCTGCAGATAATTCACTTTGGTTTATTGTGCTATCTCTAATAGCACCCGAGATATCACCAGATATATATTGGATTTTCCCCTGACCCTGAGTGTCCGGCCCCATGAGACGGTGGTTTTATCGGCCCCTGGTGGTCCGAGGTCGTTCCCGCTGCACAGATGCATGCGCCAGGGCCTCCCACAGACAATGCACTTTGATTTATTGCGCTATCTGTAATAGCACCCGAGATATCACCAGATATATATTGGATTTTCCCCTGACCCTGAGTGTCCGGCCCCATGAAACTGTGGTTTTGTCGGCCCCTGGTGATCCGTGGTCGTTCCCGCTGGCCAGATTCATGCGCCAGGGCCTCCTGCAGATAATTCACTTTGATGTATTGCGCTATCTCTAATAGCACCCGATATATCACCAGATATATATTGGTTTTTCCCCTGACCCTGAGTGTCCGGCCCCATGAAACTGTGGTTTTCTCGGCCCCTGGTGATCCGTGGTCGTTCCCATTGCCCAAATTCATGCGCCAGGGCCTCCTACAGACAAGGCACTTTGATTTATTGCGCAATATTTAATTGCACCCGAGATATCACCACATATATATTGGATTTTCCCCTGACCCTGAGTGTCCGGCCCCATGAGACGGTGGTTTTCTCGGCTCCTGGTGGTCCGAAGTCCTTCCCGCTGGCCAGATTCATGCGCCAGGGCCTCCTACAGACAATGCACTTTGATTTATCGCGCTATCTCTAATAGCACCCGAGATATCACCACATATATATTGGATTTTCCCCTGACCCTGAGTGTTCGGCCCCATGAGACGGTGGTTTTCTCGGCTCCTTGTGGTCCGAGGTCCTTCCCGCAGGCCAGATTCATGCCCCAGGGCCTCCTACAGACAATGCACTTTGATTTATTGCGCTATCTGTAATAGCACCCGAGATATCACCAGATATATATTGGATTTTTCCCTGACCCTGAGTGTCCGGCCCCATGAGACGGTGGTTTTCTCGGCCCCTGGTGGTCCGAGGCGGTTCCCGCTGCACAGATTCATGGGCCAGGGCCTCCTGCAGATAATTCACTTTGGTTTATTGCGCTATCTCCAATAGCACCCGAGATATCACCAGATATATATTGGATTTTCCCCTGACCCTGAGTGTCCGGCCCCATGAAACTGTGGTTTTCTCGGCCCCTGGTGGTCCGTTGACGTTCCCGTTGCACAGATTCATGCGCCAGGGCCTCCTGCAGATAATTCACTTTGGTTTATTGCGCTATCTCTAATAGCACCCGAGATATCACCAGAAATATATTGGATTTATCCCTGACCCTGAGTGTCCGGCCCCATGAGACGGTGATTTTCTCGGCCGCTGGTGGTCCGAGGTCGTTTCCGCTGCACAGATTCATGCGCCAGGGCCTCCTGCAGATAATTCACTTTGGTTTATTGCGCTATCTCTAACAGCACCCGAGATATCACCAGATATATATTGGATTTTTCCCTGACCCTGAGTGTCCGGCCCCATGAGACGGTGATTTCCTCGGCCCCTGGTGGTCCGAGGTCGTTCCCGCTGCACAGATTCATGCGCCAGGCCCTCCTGCAGATAATTCACTTTGGTTTATTGTGCTATCTCTAATAGCACCCGAGATATCACCAGATATATATTGGATTTTCCCCTGACCCTGAGTGTCCGGCCCCATGAGACGGTGGTTTTATCGGCCCCTGGTGGTCCGAGGTCGTTCCCGCTGCACAGATGCATGCGCCAGGGCCTCCCACAGACAATGCACTTTGATTTATTGCGCTATCTGTAATAGCACCCGAGATATCACCAGATATATATTGGATTTTCCCCTGACCCTGAGTGTCCGGCCCCATGAAACTGTGGTTTTGTCGGCCCCTGGTGATCCGTGGTCGTTCCCGCTGGCCAGATTCATGCGCCAGGGCCTCCTGCAGATAATTCACTTTGATGTATTGCGCTATCTCTAATAGCACCCGATATATCACCAGATATATATTGGTTTTTCCCCTGACCCTGAGTGTCCGGCCCCATGAAACTGTGGTTTTCTCGGCCCCTGGTGATCCGTGGTCGTTCCCATTGCCCAAATTCATGCGCCAGGGCCTCCTACAGACAAGGCACTTTGATTTATTGCGCAATATTTAATTGCACCCGAGATATCACCACATATATATTGGATTTTCCCCTGACCCTGAGTGTCCGGCCCCATGAGACGGTGGTTTTCTCGGCTCCTGGTGGTCTGAGGTCCTTCCCGCTGGCCAGATTCATGCGCCAGGGCCTCCTACAGACAATGCACTTTGATTTATCGCGCTATCTCTAATAGCACCCGAGATATCACCAGATATATATTGGATTTTCCCCTGACCCTGAGTATCCGGCCCAATGAGACTCTGGTTTTCTCGGCCCCTGGTGGTCCGAGGTCCTTCCCGCTGGCCAGATTCATGCGCCAGGGCCTCCTACAGACAATGCACTTTGATTTATTGCGCTATCTGTAATAGCACCCGAGATATCACCAGATATATATTGGATTTTTCCCTGACTCTGAGTGTCCGGCCCCATGAGACGGTGGTTTTCTCGGCCCCTGGTGGTCCGAGGCGGTTCCCGCTGCACAGATTCATGGGCCAGGGCCTCCTGCAGATAATTCACTTTGGTTTATTGCGCTATCTCTAATAGCACCCGAGATATCACCAGATATATATTGGATTTTCCCCTGACCCTGAGTGTCCGGCCCCATGAAACTGTGGTTTTCTCGGCCCCTGGTGGTCCGAGGTCGTTCCCGCTGCACAGATTCATGCGCCAGGCCCTCCTGCAGATAATTCACTTTGGTTTATTGTGCTATCTCTAATAGCACCCGAGATATCACCAGATATATATTGGATTTTCCCCTGACCCTGAGTGTCCGGCCCCATGAGACGGTGGTTTTATCGGCCCCTGGTGGTCCGAGGTCGTTCCCGCTGCACAGATTCATGCGCCAGGCCCTCCTGCTGACAATTCAATTTGGTTTATTGTGTTATCTCTAATAGCACCCGAGGTATCACCGGATATATATTGGATTTTCCCCTGACCCTGAGTGTCCGGCCCCATGAGACGGTGGTTTTATCGGCCCCTGGTGGTCCGAGGTCGTTCCCGCTGCACAGATGCATGCGCCAGGGCCTCCCACAGACAATGCACTTTGATTTATTGCGCTATCTGTAATAGCAACCGAGATATCACCAGATATATATTGGATTTTCCCCTGACCCTGAGTGTCCGGCCCCATGAAACTGTGGTTTTCTCGGTCCCTGGTGATCCGTGGTCGTTCCCGCTGGCCAGATTCATGCGCCAGGGCCTCCTGCAGATAATTCTCTTTGATTTATTGCGCTATCTCTAATAGCACCCGAGATATCACCAGATATATATTGGTTTTTCCCCTGACCCTGAGTGTCCGGCCCCATGAAGCTGTGGTTTTCTCGGCCCCTGGTGATCCGTGGTCGTTCCCATTGCCCAGATTCATGCGCCAGGGCCTCCTACAGACAAGGCACTTTGATTTATTGCGCAATATTTAATTGCACCCGAGATATCACCAGATATATATTGGATTTTTCCCTGACCCTGAGTGTCCGGCCCCTTGAGGCGGTGGTTTTCTCGGCCCCTGGTGGTCCGAGGTCGTTCCCGCTGCACAGATTCATGCGCCAGGGCCTCCTGCAGATAATTCACTTTGGTTTATTGCGCTATCTCTAATAGCACCCGAGATATCACCAGATATATACTGTATTTTTCCCTGACCCTGAGTGTCCGGCCCCATGAGACGGTGGTTTTCTCGGCTCGTGGTGGTCCGCGGTCGTTCCCGCTGGCCAGATTCATGCGCCAGGGCCTCCTGCAGGTAATTCACTTTGATTTATTGCGCTATCTCTAATAGCACCCGAGATATCACCAGATATATATTGGATTTTCCCCTGACCCTGAGTGTCCGGCCCCACGAAACTGTGGTTTTCTCGGCCCCTGGTGATCCGTGGTCGTTCCCGCTGCCCAGATTCATGCGCCAGGGCCTCCTACAGACAAGGCACTTTGATTTATTGCGC
Source organism: Nomia melanderi (assembly GCF_051020985.1). Classification (NCBI taxonomy): domain Eukaryota; kingdom Metazoa; phylum Arthropoda; class Insecta; order Hymenoptera; family Halictidae; genus Nomia; species Nomia melanderi. The sequence goes on from NW_027475142.1 coordinate 911,703, forward strand.
AATATTTAATTGCACCCGAGATACCACCAGATATATATTGGATTTTTCCCTGACCCTGAGTGTCCGGCCCCATGAGACGGTGATTTTCTCGGCCGCTGGTGGTCCGAGGTCGTTTCCGCTGCACAGATTCATGCGCCAGGGCCTCCTGCAGATAATTCACTTTGGTTTATTGCGCTATCTGTAATAGCACCCGAGATATCACCAGATATATATTGGATTTTTCCCTGACCCTTAGTGTCCGGCCCCATGAGACGGTGGTTTTCTCTGCCCCTGGTGTTCCGAGGTCGTTCCCGCTGGCCAGATTCATGCGCCAGGTCCTCGTAACAGACAATGCACTTTGATTTATTGCGCTATCTGTAATAGCACCCGAGTAAGCACCATATATATACTGGATTTTTACATGACTTTGGGTGACGGACACCGAAAATCTGTAAGTTTCTCGGCCCCTGGAGGGCCGAGGTCGTTCCTGATTCACAGATTCATGCGCCAGGGCCTCCTGCAGACAATGCACTTTGATTTACCGCGCTATCTCTAATAGCACCCGAGATATCACCAGATATATATTGGATTTTCCCCTGACCCTGAGTATCCGGCCCCATGAGACTCTGGTTTTCTCGGCCCCTGGTGGTCCGAGGTCCTTCCCGCTGGCCAGATTCATGCGCCAGGGCCTCCTACAGACAATGCACTTTGATTTATTGCGCTATCTGTAATATCACCCGAGATATCACCAGATATATATTGGATTTTTCCCTGACCCTGAGTGTCCGGCCCCATGAGACGGTGATTTTCTCGGCCCCTGGTGGTCCGAGGTCGTTCCAGCTGCACAGATTCATGCGCCAGGGCCTCCTGCAGATAATTGACTTTGATTTATTGCGCTGTCTGTAATAGCACCCAAGATATCACCAGATATATATTGTATTTTTCCCTGACCCTGAGTGTCCGGCCCCATGAGACGGTGGTTTTCTCGGCCCCTGGTGTTCCGAGGTCGTTCCTGCTGCCCAGATTCATGCGCCAGGGCCTCCTGCAGATAATTGACTTTGATTTATTGCGCTGTCTGTAATAGCACCCAAGATATCACCAGATATATATTGTATTTTTCCCTGACCCTGAGTGTCCGGCCCCATGAGACGGTGATTTTCTCGGCCCCTGGTGGTCCGAGGTCGTTCCAGCTGCACAGATTCATGCGCCAGGGCCTCCTGCAGATAATTGACTTTGATTTATTGCGCTGTCTGTAATAGCACCCAAGATATCACCAGATATATATTGTATTTTTCCCTGACCCTGAGTGTCCGGCCCCATGAGACGGTGGTTTTCTCGGCCCCTGGTGTTCCGAGGTCGTTCCTGCTGCCCAGATTCATGCGCCAGGGCCTCCTACAGACAATGCACTTTGATTTATTGCGCTATCTGTAATAGCACCCGAGATATCACCAGATATATATTGGATTTTTCCCTGACCCTGAGTGTCCGGCCCCATGAAACTGTGGTTTTCTCGGCCCCTGGTGGTCCGCGGTCGTTCCCGCTGCCCAGATTCATGCGCCAGGGCCTCCTACAGACAAGGCACTTTGATTTATTGCGCAATATTTAATTGCACCCGAGATATCACCAGATATATATTGGATTTTTCCCTGACCCTGAGTATCCGGCCCCTTGAGGCGGTGGTTTTCTCGGCCCCTGGTGGTCCGAGGTCGTTCCAGCTGCACAGATTCATGCACCAGGGCCTCCTGCAAATAATTCACTTTGGTTTATTGCGCTATCTCTAACAGCACCCGAGATATCACCAGATATATATTGGATTTTTCCCTGACCCTGAGTGTCCGGCCCCATGAGACGGTGGTTTTCTCGGCTCGTGGTGGTCCGAGGTTGTTCCCGCTGGCCAGATTCATGCGCCAGGTCCTCCTACAGACAAGGCACTTTGATTTATTGCGCAATATTTAATTGCACCCGAGATATCACCAGATATATATAGGATTTTTCCCGGACCCTGAGTGTCCGGCCCCTTGAGGCGGTGGTTTTCTCGGCCCCTGGTGCTCCGAGGTCGTTCCAGCTGCACAGATTCATGCGCCAGGGCCTCCTGCAAATAATTCACATTGGTCTATTGCGCTATCTCTAACAGCACACGAGATATCACCAGATATATATTGGATTTTCCCCTGACCCTGAGTGTCCGGCCCCATGAAACTGTGGTTTTCTCGGCTCGTGGTGGTCTGTGGTCGTTCCCGCTGCCCAGATTCATGCGCCAGGGCCTCCTACAGACAAGGCACTTTGATTTATTGCGCAATATTTAATTGCACCCGCGATATCACCAGATATATATTGCATTTTTCCCTGACCCTGAGTGTCCGGCCCCTTGAGACGGTGGTTTTCTCGGCCCCTGGTGGTCCGAGGTCGTTCCAGCTGCACAGATTCATGCGCCAGGGCCTCCTGCAAATAATTCACTTTGGTTTATTGCGCTATCTCTAACAGCACCCGAGATATCACCAGATATATATTGGATTTTTCCCTGACCCTGAGTGTCCGGCCCCATGAGACGGTGGTTTTATCGGCCCCTGGTGGTCCGAGGTCGTTCCCGCTGCACTGATGCATGCGCCAGGGCCTCCCACAGACAATGCACTTTGATTTATTGCTCTATCTCTAATGGCACCCGAGATATCACCAGATATATATTGGATTTTTCCCTGACCCTGAGTGTCCGGCCCCATGAGACGGTAGTTTTATCGGCCCCTGGTGGTCCGAGGTCGTTCCCGCTGCACAGATGCATGCGCCAGGGCCTCCCACAGACAATGCACTTTGATTTATTGCTCTATATCTAATGGCACCCGAGAAATCACCAGATATATATTGGATTTTCCCCTGACCCTGAGTGTCCGGCTCCATGAGACGGTCGTTGTCTCGGCCCCTGGAGGTCCGAGGTCGTTCCCGCTGGCCAGATTCATGCGCCAGGTCCTCCTAACAGACAATGCACTTTGATTTATTGCGCTATCTGTAATAGCACCCGAGTAAGCACCATATATATACTGGATTTTTACATGACTTTGGGTGACGGACACCGAAAATCTGTAAGTTTCTCGGCCCCTGGAGGGCCGAGGTCGTTCCTGATTCACAGATTCATGCGCCAGGGCCTCCTGCAGACAATGCACTTTGATTTAGCGCGCTATCTCTAATAGCACCCAAGATATCACCAGATATATATTCGATTTTCCCCTGACCCTGAGTATCCGGCCCCATGAGACTCTGGTTTGCTCGGCCCCTGGTGGTCCGAGGTCCTTCCCGCTGGCCAGATTCATGAGCCAGGGCCTCCTACAGACAATGCACTTTGATTTATTGCGCTATCTGTAATAGCACCCGAGATATCACCAGATATACATTGGATTTTTCCCTGACCCTGAGTGTCCGGCCCCATGAGACGGTGATTTTCTCGGCCCCTGGTGGTCCGAGGTCGTTCCAGCTGCACAGATTCATGCGCCAGGGCCTCCTGCAGATAATTGACTTTGATTTATTGCGCTGTCTGTAATAGCACCCAAGATATCACCAGATATATATTGTATTTTTCCCTGACCCTGAGTGTCCGGCCCCATGAGACGGTGGTTTTCTCGGCCCCTGGTGTTCCGAGGTCGTTCCTGCTGCCCAGATTCATGCGCCAGGGCCTCCTCCAGACAATGCACTTTGATTTATTGCGCTATCTGTAATAGCACCCGAGTAAGCACCATATATATACTGGATTTTTACATGACTTTGGGTGACGGACACCGAAAATCTGTAAGTTTCTCGGCCCCTGGAGGGCCGAGGTCGTTCCTGATTCACAGATTCATGCGCCAGGGCCTCCTGCAGACAATGCACTTTGATTTAGCGCGCTATCTCTAATAGCACCCGAGATATCACCAGATATATATTGGATTTTCCCCTGACCCTGAGTATCCGGCCCCATGAGACTCTGGTTTTCTCGGCCCCTGGTGGTCCGAGGTCCTACCCGCTGCACAGATTCATGCGCCAGGGCCTCCTGCAGATAATTCACATTGGTTTATTGCGCTATCTCTGATAGCACCCGAGATATCACCAGATATATATTGGATTTTTCCCTGACCCTGAGAGTCCGGCCCCATGAGACGGTAGTTTTCTCGGCCCCTGGTGTTCCGAGGTCGTTCCTGCTGCCCAGATTCATGCGCCAGGGCCTCCTACAGACAATGCACTTTGATTTATTTCTCTATCTGTAATAGCACCCGAGATATCACCAGATATATATTGGATTTTTCCCTGACCCTGAGTGTCCGGCCCCATGAGACGGTGGTTTTCTCGGCCCCTGGTGGTCCGAGGTCGTTCCAGCTGCACAGATTCATGCACCAGGGCCTCCTGCAAATAATTCACTTTGGTTTATTGCGCTATCTCTAACAGCACCCGAGATATCACCAGATATATATTGGATTTTTCTCTGACCCTGAGTGTCCGGCCCCATGAGACGGTGGTTTTCTCGGCTCGTGGTGGTCCGAGGTTGTTCCCGCTGGCCAGATTCATGCGCCAGGTCCTCCTACAGACAAGGCACTTTGATTTATTGCGCAATATTTAATTGCACCCGAGATATCACCAGATATATATAGGATTTTTCCCGGACCCTGAGTGTCCGGCCCCTTGAGGCGGTGGTTTTCTCGGCCCCTGGTGCTCCGAGGTCGTTCCAGCTGCACAGATTCATGCGCCAGGGCCTCCTGCAAATAATTCACATTGGTCTATTGCGCTATCTCTAACAGCACCCGAGATATCACCAGATATATATTGGATTTTCCCCTGACCCTGAGTGTCCGGCCCCATGAAACTGTGGTTTTCTCGGCTCGTGGTGGTCTGTGGTCGTTCCCGCTGCCCAGATTCATGCGCCAGGGCCTCCTGCAGATAATTCACTGTGGTTTATTGCGGTATCTGTAATAGCACCCGAGATATCACCAGATATATATTGGATTTTTCCCTGACCCTGAGTGTCCGGCACCATGAGACGGTGGTTTTCTCGGCCCCTGGTTGTCCGAGGTCGCTCCCGCTGCACAGATTCATGCGCCGGGGCCTCCTGCAGATAATTCACTTTGATTTATTGCGCTATCTCTAATAGCACCCGAGATATCACCATATATATATTTAATTTTCCCCTGACACTGAGTGTCCGGCCCCATGAGACGGTGGTTTTCTCGGCTCCTGGTGGTCCGAGGTCGTTCCCGCTGGCCAGATTCATGAGCCAGGGCCTCCTAGAGACAATGCACATTGATTTATTGCGCTATCTGGAATAGCACCCGAGATATCACCAGATATATATTGGATTTTTCCCTGACCCTGAGTGTCCGGCCCCATGAGACGGTGGTTTTCTCGGCCCCTGGTGGTCCGAGGTCGTTCCCGCTGCACAGATTCATGTGCCAGGGCCTCCTGCAGATAATTCACTTTGGTTTATTGCGCTATCTCTAATAGCACCCGAGATATCACCAGATATATATTGGATTTTTCCCTGACCCTGAGTGTCCGGCCCCATGAGACCGTGATTTTTTCGGCCCCTGGTGGTCCGAGGTCGTTCCCGCTGCACAGATGCTTGCGCCAGGGCCTCCTGCAGATAATTCACTTTGGGTTATTGCGCTATCTCTAATAGCACCCGAGATATCACCACATATATATTGGATTTTCCCCTGACCCTGAGTGTCCGGCCCCATGAGCCGGTGGTTTTCTCGGCTCCTGGTGGTCCGAGGTCGTTCCCGCTGGCCAGATTCATGCGCCAGGGCCTCCTACAGACAATGCACTTTGATTTATTGCGCTATCTGTAATAGCACCCGAGATATCACCAGATATATATTGGATTTTTCCCTGACCCTGAGTGTCCGGCCCCATGAGACGGTGGTTTTCTCGGCCCCTTGTGGTCCGAGGCCGTTCCCGCTGCACAGATTCATGCGCCAGGGCCTCCTGCAGATAATTCACATTGGTTTATTGCGCTATCTCTAATATCACCCGAGATATCACCAGATATATATTGGATTTTCCCCTGACCCTGAGTGTCCGGCCCCATGAAACTGTGGTTTTCTCGGCCCCTGGTGGTCCGAGGTCGTTCCCGCTGCACAGATTCATGCGCCAGGGCCTCCTACAGACAAGGCACTTTGATTTATTGCGCAATATTTAATTGCACCCGAGATATCACCAGATATATATTGGATTTTTCCCTGACCCTGAGTGTCCGGCCCCTTGAGACGGTGGTTTTCTCGGCCCCTGGTGGTCCGAGGTCGTTCCAGCTGCACAGATTCATGCGCCAGGGCCTCGTGCAGATAATTGACTTTGATTTATTGCGCTGTCTGTAATAGCACCCAAGATATCACCAGATATATATTGTATTTTTCCCTGACCCTGAGTGTCCGTCCCCATGAGACGGTGGTTTTCTCGGCCCCTGGTGTTCCGAGGTCGTTCCTGCTGCCCAGATTCATGCGCCAGGGCCTCCTACAGACAATGCACTTTGATTTAGCGCGCTATCTCTAATAGCACCCGAGATATCACCAGACATATATTGGATTTTCCCCTGACCCTGAGTATCCGGCCCCATGAGACTCTGGTTTTCTCGGCCCCTGGTGGTCCGAGGTCCTTCCCGCTGCACAGATTCATGCGCCAGGGCCTCCTGCAGATAATTCACATTGGTTTATTGCGCTATCTCTAATAGCACCCGAGATATCACCAGATATATATTGGATTTTCCCCTGACCCTGAGTGTCCGGCCCCATGAAACTGTGGTTTTCTCGGCCCCTGGTGGTCCGAGGTCGTTCCCGCTGCCCAGATTCATGCGCCAGGGCCTCCTACAGACAAGGCACTTTGATTTATTGCGCAATATTTAATTGCACCCGAGATATCACCAGATATATATTGGATTTTTCCCTGACCCTGAGTGTCCGGCCCCTTGAGACGGTGGTTTTCTCGGCCCCTGGTGGTCCGAGGTCGTTCCAGCTGCACAGATTCATGCGCCAGGGCCTCCTGCAAATAATTCACTTTGGTTTATTGCGCTATCTCTAACAGCACCCGAGATATCACCAGATATATATTGGATTTTTCCCTGACCCTGAGTGTCCGGCCCCATGAGACGGTGATTTCCTCGGCCCCTGGTGGTCCGAGGTCGTTCCCGCTGCACAGATTCATGCGCCAGGCCCTCCTGCAGATAATTCACTTTGGTTTATTGTGCTATCTCTAATAGCACCCGAGATATCACCAGATATATATTGGATTTTCCCCTGACCCTGAGTGTCCGGCCCCATGAGACGGTGGTTTTATCGGCCCCTGGTGGTCCGAGGTCGTTCCCGCTGCACAGATGCATGCGCCAGTGCCTCCTACAGACAATGCACTTTGATTTATTGCTCTATATCTAATGGCACCCGAGATATCACCAGATATATATTGGATTTTCCCCTGACGCTGAGTGTCCGGCCCCATGAGACGGTGGTTTTCTCGGCCCCTGGTGGTCCGAGGTCGTTCCTGCTGCCCAGATTCATGCGCCAGGTCCTCCTACAGACAATGCACTTTGATTTATTGCGCTATCTCTAATAGCACCCGAGATATCACCAGATATATATTGGATTTTCCCCTGACCCTGAGTATCCGGCCCCATGAGACTCTGGTTTTCTCGGCCCCTGGTGGTCCGAGGTCCGTCCCGCTGGCCAGATTCATGCGCCAGGGCCTCCTACAGACAATGCACTTTGATTTATTGCGCTATCTGTAATAGCACCCGAGATATCACCAGATATATATTGGATTTTTCCCTGACCCAGATTGTCCGGCCCCTTGAGGCGGTGGTTTTCTCGGCCCCTGGTGGTCCGAGGTCGTTCCCGCTGCAGAGATTCATGCGCCAGGGCCTCCTGCAGATAATTCACTTTGGTTTATTGCGCTATCTCTAATAGCACCCGAGATATCACCAGAAATATATTGGATTTTTCCCTGACCCTGAGTGTCCGGCCCCATGAGACGGTGATTTTCTCGGCCGCTGGTGGTCCGAGGTCGTTTCCGCTGCACAGATTCATGCGCCAGGGCCTCCTGCAAATAATTCACTTTGGTTTATTGCGCTATCTCTAACAGCACCCGAGATATCACCAGATATATATTGGATTTTTCCCTGACCCTGAGTGTCCGGCCCCATGAGACGGTGATTTCCTCGGCCCTTGGTGGTCCGAGGTCGTTCCCGCTGCACAGATTCATGCGCCAGGGCCTCCTACAGACAAGGCACTTTGATTTATTGCGCAATATTTAATTGCACCCGAGATATCACCAGATATATATTGGATTTTTCCCTGACCCTGAGTGTCCGGCCCCTTGAGACGGGGGTTTTCTCGGCCCCTGGTGGTCCGAGGTCGTTCCAGCTGCACAGATTCATGCGCCAGGGCCTCCTGCAGATAATTGACTTTGATTTATTGCGCTGTCTGTAATAGCACCCAAGATATCACCAGATATATATTGTATTTTTCCCTGACCCTTAGTGTCCGGCCCCATGAGACGGTGGTTTTCTCTGCCCCTGGTGTTCCGAGGTCGTTCCCGCTGGCCAGATTCATGCGCCAGGTCCTCCTAACAGACAATGCACTTTGATTTATTGCGCTATCTGTAATAGCACCCGAGTAAGCACCATATATATACTGGATTTTTACATGACTTTGGGTGACGGACACCGAAAATCTGTAAGTTTCTCGGCCCCTGGGGGGCCGAGGTCGTTCCTGATTCACAGATTCATGCGCCAGGGCCTCCTGCAGACAATGCACTTTGATTTAGCGCGCTATCTCTAATAGCACCCGAGATATCACCAGATATATATTGGATTTTCCCCTGACCCTGAGTATCCGGCCCCATGAGACTCTGGTTTTCTCGGCCCCTGGTGGTCCGAGGTCCTACCCGCTGCACAGATTCATGCGCCAGGGCCTCCTGCAGATAATTCACATTGGTTTATTGCGCTGTCTCTGATAGCACCCGAGATATCACCAGATATATATTGGATTTTTCCCTGACCCTGAGTGTCCGGCCCCATGAGACGGTAGTTTTCTCGGCCCCTGGTGTTCCGAGGTCGTTCCTGCTGCCCAGATTCATGCGCCAGGGCCTCCTACAGACAATGCACTTTGATTTATTGCGCTATCTGTAATAGCACCCGAGATATCACCAGATATATATTGGATTTTTCCCTGACCCTGAGTGTCCGGCCCCATGAGACGGTGGTTTTCTCGGCCCCTGGTGGTCCGAGGTCGTTCCCGCTGCCCAGATTCATGCGCCAGGGCTTCCTGCGGACAATGCACTTTGAATTATCCCGCTATCTCTAATAGCACCCGAGATATCACCAGATATATATTGGATTTTCCCCTGACCCTGAGTGTCCGGCCCCATGAGACGGTGGTTTTATCGGCCCCTGGTGGTCCGAGGTCGTTCCCGCTGCACAGATGCATGCGCCAGGGCCTCCCACAGACAATGCACTTTGATTCATTGCTCTATATCTAATGGCACCTGAGATATCACCAGATATATATTGGATTTTCCCCTGACCCTTAGTGTCCGGCTCCATGAGACTCTGGTTTTCTCGGCCCCTGGTGGTCCGAGGTCGTTCCCGCTGCACAGATGCTTGCGCCAGGGCCTCCTACAGACAATGCACTTTGATTTCTTGCGCTATCTGTAATAGCACCCGAGATATCACCAGATATATATTGGATTTTCCCCTGACCCTGAGTGTCCGGCCCCATGAGACGGTGGTTTTATCGGCCCCTGGTGGTCCGAGGTCGTTCCCGCTGCCCAGATTCATGCGCCAGGGCCTCCTACAGACAAGGCACTTTGATTTATTGCGCAATATTTAATTGCACCCGAGATATCACCAGATATATATTGGATTTTTCCCTGACCCTGAGTGTCCGGCCCCTTGAGACGGTGGTTTTCTCGGCCCCTGGTGGTCCGAGGTCGTTCCAGCTGCACAGATTCATGCGCCAGGGCCTCCTGCAAATAATTCACTTTGGTTTATTGCGCTATCTCTAACAGCACCCGAGATATCACCAGATATATATTGGATTTTTCCCTGACCCTGAGTGTCCGGCCCCATGAGACGGTGATTTCCTCGGCCCCTGGTGGTCCGAGGTCGTTCCCGCTGCACAGATTCATGCGCCAGGCCCTCCTGCAGATAATTCACTTTGGTTTATTGTGCTATCTCTAATAGCACCCGAGATATCACCAGATATATATTGGATTTTCCCCTGACCCTGAGTGTCCGGCCCCATGAGACGGTGGTTTTATCGGCCCCTGGTGGTCCGAGGTCGTTCCCGCTGCACAGATGCATGCGCCAGTGCCTCCTACAGACAATGCACTTTGATTTATTGCTCTATATCTAATGGCACCCGAGATATCACCAGATATATATTGGATTTTCCCCTGACCCTGAGTGTCCGGCCCCATGAGACGGTGGTTTTCTCGGCCCCTGGTGGTCCGAGGTCGTTCCTGCTGCCCAGATTCATGCGCCAGGTCCTCCTACAGACAATGCACTTTGATTTATTGCGCTATCTCTAATAGCACCCGAGATATCACCATATATATATTTAATTTTCCCCTGACACTGAGTGTCCGGCCCCATGAGACGGTGGTTTTCTCGGCTCCTGGTGGTCCGAGGTCGTTCCCGCTGGCCAGATTCATGAGCCAGGGCCTCCTAGAGACAATGCACATTGATTTATTGCGCTATCTGGAATAGCACCCGAGATATCACCAGATATATATTGGATTTTTCCCTGACCCTGAGTGTCCGGCCCCATGAGACGGTGGTTTTCTCGGCCCCTGGTGGTCCGAGGTCGTTCCCGCTGCACAGATTCATGTGCCAGGGCCTCCTGCAGATAATTCACTTTGGTTTATTGCGCTATCTCTAATAGCACCCGAGATATCACCAGATATATATTGGATTTTTCCCTGACCCTGAGTGTCCGGCCCCATGAGACCGTGATTTTTTCGGCCCCTGGTGGTCCGAGGTCGTTCCCGCTGCACAGATGCTTGCGCCAGGGCCTCCTGCAGATAATTCACTTTGGGTTATTGCGCTATCTCTAATAGCACCCGAGATATCACCAGATATATATTGGATTTTTCCCTGACCCTGAGTGTCCGGCCCCATGAGACGGTGGTTTTCTCGGCCCCTTGTGGTCCGAGGCCGTTCCCGCTGCACAGATTCATGCGCCAGGGCCTCCTGCAGATAATTCACATTGGTTTATTGCGCTATCTCTAATATCACCCGAGATATCACCAGATATATATTGGATTTTCCCCTGACCCTGAGTGTCCGGCCCCATGAAACTGTGGTTTTCTCGGCCCCTGGTGGTCCGCGGTCGTTCCCGCTGCCCAGATTCATGCGCCAGGGCCTCCTACAGACAAGGCACTTTGATTTATTGCGCAATATTTAATTGCACCCGAGATATCACCAGATATATATTGGATTTTTCCCTGACCCTGAGTGTCCGGCCCCTTGAGACGGTGGTTTTCTCGGCCCCTGGTGGTCCGAGGTCGTTCCAGCTGCACAGATTCATGCGCCAGGGCCTCGTGCAGATAATTGACTTTGATTTATTGCGCTGTCTGTAATAGCACCCAAGATATCACCAGATATATATTGTATTTTTCCCTGACCCTGAGTGTCCGTCCCCATGAGACGGTGGTTTTCTCGGCCCCTGGTGTTCCGAGGTCGTTCCTGCTGCCCAGATTCATGCGCCAGGGCCTCCTACAGACAATGCACTTTGATTTAGCGCGCTATCTCTAATAGCACCCGAGATATCACCAGACATATATTGGATTTTCCCCTGACCCTGAGTATCCGGCCCCATGAGACTCTGGTTTTCTCGGCCCCTGGTGGTCCGAGGTCCTTCCCGCTGCACAGATTCATGCGCCAGGGCCTCCTGCAGATAATTCACATTGGTTTATTGCGCTATCTCTAATAGCACCCGAGATATCACCAGATATATATTGGATTTTCCCCTGACCCTGAGTGTCCGGCCCCATGAAACTGTGGTTTTCTCGGCCCCTGGTGGTCCGAGGTCGTTCCCGCTGCCCAGATTCATGCGCCAGGGCCTCCTACAGACAAGGCACTTTGATTTATTGCGCAATATTTAATTGCACCCGAGATATCACCAGATATATATTGGATTTTTCCCTGACCCTGAGTGTCCGGCCCCTTGAGACGGTGGTTTTCTCGGCCCCTGGTGGTCCGAGGTCGTTCCAGCTGCACAGATTCATGCGCCAGGGCCTCCTGCAAATAATTCACTTTGGTTTATTGCGCTATCTCTAACAGCACCCGAGATATCACCAGATATATATTGGATTTTTCCCTGACCCTGAGTGTCCGGCCCCATGAGACGGTGATTTCCTCGGCCCCTGGTGGTCCGAGGTCGTTCCCGCTGCACAGATTCATGCGCCAGGCCCTCCTGCAGATAATTCACTTTGGTTTATTGTGCTATCTCTAATAGCACCCGAGATATCACCAGATATATATTGGATTTTCCCCTGACCCTGAGTGTCCGGCCCCATGAGACGGTGGTTTTATCGGCCCCTGGTGGTCCGAGGTCGTTCCCGCTGCACAGATGCATGCGCCAGTGCCTCCTACAGACAATGCACTTTGATTTATTGCTCTATATCTAATGGCACCCGAGATATCACCAGATATATATTGGATTTTCCCCTGACCCTGAGTGTCCGGCCCCATGAGACGGTGGTTTTCTCGGCCCCTGGTGGTCCGAGGTCGTTCCTGCTGCCCAGATTCATGCGCCAGGTCCTCCTACAGACAATGCACTTTGATTTATTGCGCTATCTCTAATAGCACCCGAGATATCACCAGATATATATTGGATTTTCCCCTGACCCTGAGTATCCGGCCCCATGAGACTCTGGTTTTCTCGGCCCCTGGTGGACCGAGGTCCGTCCCGCTGGCCAGATTCATGCGCCAGGGCCTCCTACAGACAATGCACTTTGATTTATTGCGCTATCTGTAATAGCACCCGAGATATCACCAGATATATATTGGATTTTTCCCTGACCCAGATTGTCCGGCCCCTTGAGGCGGTGGTTTTCTCGGCCCCTGGTGGTCCGAGGTCGTTCCCGCTGCAGAGATTTATGCGCCAGGGCCTCCTGCAGATAATTCACTTTGGTTTATTGCGCTATCTCTAATAGCACCCGAGATATCACCAGAAATATATTGGATTTTTCCCTGACCCTGAGTGTCCGGCCCCATGAGACGGTGATTTTCTCGGCCGCTGGTGGTCCGAGGTCGTTTCCGCTGCACAGATTCATGCGCCAGGGCCTCCTGCAAATAATTCACTTTGGTTTATTGCGCTATCTCTAACAGCACCCGAGATATCACCAGATATATATTGGATTTTTCCCTGACCCTGAGTGTCCGGCCCCATGAGACGGTGATTTCCTCGGCCCTTGGTGGTCCGAGGTCGTTCCCGCTGCACAGATTCATGCGCCAGGCCCTCCTGCAGATAATTCACTTTGGTTTATTGTGCTATCTCTAATAGCACCCGAGATATCACCAGATATATATTGGATTTTCCCCTGACCCTGAGTGTCCGGCCCCATGAGACGGTGGTTTTATCGGCCCCTGGTGGTCCGAGGTCGTTCCCGCTGCACAGATGCATGCGCCAGTGCCTCCTACAGACAATGCACTTTGATTTATTGCTCTATATCTAATGGCACCCGAGATATCACCAGATATATATTGGATTTTCCCCTGACCCTGAGTGTCCGGCCCCATGAGACGGTGGTTTTCTCGGCCCCTGGTGGTCCGAGGTCGTTCCTTCTGCCCAGATTCATGCGCCAGGTCCTCCTACAGACAATGCACTTTGATTTATTGCGCTATCTCTAATAGCACCCGAGATATCACCAGATATATATTGGATTTTCCCCTGACCCTGAGTATCCGGCCCCATGAGACTCTGGTTTTCTCGGCCCCTGGTGGTCCGAGGTCCTTCCCGCTGGCCAGATTCATGCGCCAGGGCCTCCTACAGACAATGCACTTTGATTTATTGCGCTATCTGTAATAGCACCCGAGATATCACCAGATATATATTGGATTTTTCCCTGACCCAGATTGTCCGGCCCCTTGAGGCGGTGGTTTTCTCGGCCCCTGGTGGTCCGAGGTCGTTCCCGCTGCACAGATTCATGCGCCAGGGCCTCCTGCAGATAATTCACTTTGGTTTATTGCGCTATCGCTAATAGCACCCGAGATATCACCAGAAATATATTGGATTTTTCCCTGACCCTGAGTGTCCGGCCCCATGAGATGGTGATTTTCTCGGCCGCTGGTGGTCCGAGGTCGTTTCCGCTGCACAGATTCATGCGCCAGGGCCTCCTGCAGATAATTCACTTTGGTTTATTGCGGTATCTGTAATAGCACCCGAGATATCACCAGATATATATTGGAATTTCCCTGACCCTGAGTGTCCGGCACCATGAGACGGTGGTTTTCTCGGCCCCTGGTGGTCCAAGGTCGCTCCCGCTGCACAGATTCATGCGCCGGGGCCTCCTGCAGATAATTCACTTTGATTTATTGCGCTATCTCTAATAGCACCCGAGATATCACCATATATATATTTAATTTTCCCCTGACACTGAGTGTCCGGCCCCATGAGACGGTGGTTTTCTCGGCTCCTGGTGGTCCGAGGTCGTTCCCGCTGCACAGATGCTTGCGCCAGGGCCTCCTACAGACAATGCACTTTGGGTTATTGCGCTATCTCTAATAGCACCCGAGATATCACCACATATATATTGGATTTTTCCCTGACCCTGAGTGTCCGGCCCCATGAGACGGTGGTTTTCTCGGCCCCTGGTGGTCCGAGGCCGTTCCCGCTGCACAGATTCATGCGCCAAGGCCTCCTGCAGATAATTCACATTGGTTTATTGCGCTATCTCTAATAGCACCGGAGATATCACCAGATATATATTGGATTTTCCCCTGACCCTGAGTGTCCGGCCCCATGAAACTGTGGTTTTCTCGGCCCCTGGTGGTCCGCGGTCGTTCCCGCTGCCCAGATTCATGCGCCAGGGCCTCCTACAGACAATGCACTTTGATTTATTGCGCAATATTTAATTGCACCCGAGATATCACCAGATATATATTGGATTATTCCCTGACCCTGAGTGTCCGGCCCCTTGAGACGGTGGTTTCCTCGGCCCCTGGTGGTCCGAGGTCGTGCCCGCTGCACAGATTCATGCGCCAGGCCCTCTTGCAGATAATTCACTTTGGTTTATTGTGCTATCTCTAATAGCACCCGAGATATCACCAGATATATATTGGATTTTCCCCTGACCCTGAGTGTCCGGCCCCATGAGACGGTGGTTTTATCGGCCCCTGGTGGTCCGAGGTCGTTCCCGCTGCACAGATGCATGCGCCAGGGCCTCCCACAGACAATGCACTTTGATTTAGCGCGCTATCTCTAATAGCACCCGAGATATCACCAGATATATATTGGATTTTCCCCTGACCCTGAGTATCCGGCCCCATGAGACTCTGGTTTTCTCGGCCCCTGGTGGTCCGAGGTCCTTCCCGCTGCACAGATTCATGCGCCAGGGCCTCCTGCAGATAATTCACATTGGTTTATTGCGCTATCTCTAATAGCACCCGAGATATCACCAGATATATATTGGATTTTCCCCTGACCCTGAGTGTCCGGCCACATGAAACTGTGGTTTTCTCGGCCCCTGGTGGTCCGCGGTCGTTCCCGCTGCCCAGATTCATGCGCCAGGGCCTCCTACAGACAAGGCACTTTGATTTATTGCGTAATATTTAATTGCACCCGAGATATCACCAGATATATATTGGATTTTTCCCTGACCCTGAGTGTCCGGCCCCTTGAGACGGTGGTTTTCTCGGCCCCTGGTGGTCCGAGGTCGTTCCAGCTGCACAGATTCATGCGCCAGGGCCTCCTACAGACAATGCACTTTGATTTATTGCGCTATCTGTAATAGCACCCGAGTAAGCACCATATATATACTGGATTTTTACATGACTTTGGGTGACGGACACCGAAAATCTGTAAGTTTCTCGGCCCCTGGAGGGCCGAGGTCGTTCCTGATTCACAGATTCATGCGCCAGGGCCTCCTGCAGACAATGCACTTTGATTTAGCGCGCTATCTCTAATAGCACCCGAGATATCACCAGATATATATTGGATTTTCCCCTGACCCTGAGTATCCGGCCCCATGGGACTCTGGTTTTCTCGGCTCCTGGTGGTCCGAGGTCCTTCCCGCTGGCCAGATTCATGCGCCAGGGCCTCCTACACACAATGCACTTTGATTTATTACGCTGTCTGTAATAGCACCCACGATATCACCAGATATATATTGTATTTTTCCCTGACCCTGAGTGTCCGGCCCCATGAGACGGTGGTTTTCTCGGCCCCTGGTGTTCCGAGGTCGTTCCTGCTGCCCAGATTCATGCGCCAGGGCCTCCTACAGACAATGCACTTTGATTTATTGCGCTATCTGTAATAGCACCCGAGTAAGCACCATATATATACTGGATTTTTACATGACTTTGGGTGACGGACACCGAAAATCTGTAAGTTTCTCGGCCACTGGTGGGCCGAGGTCGTTCCTGATTCACAGATTCATGCGCCAGGGCCTCCTGCAGACAATGCACTTTGATTTAGCGCGCTATCTCTAATAGCACACAGGATATCACCAGATATATATTGGATTTTCCCCTGACCCTGAGTATCCGGCCCCATGAGACTCTGGTTTTCTCGGCCCCTGGTGGTCCGAGGTCCTTCCCGCTGGCCAGATTCATGCGCCAGGGCCTCCTACAGACAATGCACTTTGATTTATTGCGCTATCTGTAATAGCACCCGAGATATCACCAGATATATATTGGATTTTTCCCTGACCCTGAGTGTCCGGCCCCATGAGACGGTGATTTTTTCGGCCCCTGGTGGTCCGAGGTCGTTCCCGCTGCACAGATGCTTGCGCCAGGGCCTCCTGCAGATAATTCACTTTGGGTTATTGCGCTATCTCTAATAGCACCCGAGATATCACCACATATATATTGGATTTTCCCCTGACCCTGAGTATCCGGCCCCATGAGACGGTGGTTTTCTCTGCCCCTGGTGGTCCGAGGTCGTTCCCGCTGCACAGATTCATGCGCCAGGGCCTCCTGCAGATAATTCACTTTGGCTTATTGCTCTATCTCTAATAGCACCCGAGATATCACCAGATATATATTGGATTTTTCCCTGACCCTGAGTGTCCGGCCCCATGAGACGGTGGTTTTCTCAGCCCCTGGTGGTCCGAGGACGTTCCCGCTGCCCAGATTCATGCGCCGGGGCCTCCTACAGACAATGCACTTTGATTTATTTGCGCTGTCTGTAATAGCACCCGAGATATCGCCAGATATATATTGTATTTTTCCCTGACCCTGAGTGTCGACCCCATGAGACGGTGGTTTCCTCGTCCCATGGTGGTCCGAGGACGTTCCCGCTGCACAGATTCATGCGCCAGGGCCTCCTGCAGATAATTCACTTTGATTTATTGCGCTATCTGTAATAGCACCCAAGATATCACTAGATATATATTGGATTTTTCCTTGGCGCTGAGTGTCCGGCCCCATGAGGCGGTGGTTTTCTCCGCCCCTGGTGGTCCGAGCTCGTTCCCGCTGCCCAGATTCATGCGCCGGGGCCTCCTACAGACAATGCACTTTGATTTATTGCGCAATCTGTAATAGCACCCGAGTAAGCACCATATATATACTGGATTTTTACATGACTTTGGGTGACGGACACCGAAAATCTGTAAGTTTCTCGGCCACTGGTGGGCCGAGGTCGTTCCTGATTCACAGATTCATGCGCCAGGGCCTCCGGCAGACAATGCACTTTGATTTAGCGCGCTATCTCTAATAGCACACAGGATATCACCAGATATATATTGGATTTTCCCCTGACCCTGAGTATCCGGCCCCGTGAGACTCTGGTTTTCTCGGCCCCTGGTGGTCCGAGGTCCTTCCCGCTGGCCAGATTCATGCGCCAGGGCCTCCTACAGACAATGCACTTTGATTTATTGCGCTATCTGTAATAGCACCCGAGATATCACCAGATATATATTGGATTTTTCCCTGACCCTGAGTGTCCGGCCCCATGAGACGGTGATTTTTTCGGCCCCTGGTGGTCCGAGGTCGTTCCCGCTGCACAGATGCTTGCGCCAGGGCCTCCTGCAGATAATTCACTTTGGGTTATTGCGCTATCTCTAATAGCACCCGAGATATCACCACATATATATTGGATTTTCCCCTGACCCTGAGTATCCGGCCCCATGAGACGGTGGTTTTCTCTGCCCCTGGTGGTCCGAGGTCGTTCCCGCTGCACAGATTCATGCGCCAGGGCCTCCTGCAGATAATTCACTTTGGTTTATTGCTCTATCTCTAATAGCACCCGAGATATCACCAGATATATATTGGATTTTTCCCTGACCCTGAGTGTCCGGCCCCATGAGACGGTGGTTTTCTCAGCCCCTGGTGGTCCGAGGACGTTCCCGCTGCCCAGATTCATGCGCCGGGGCCTCCTACAGACAATGCACTTTGATTTATTTGCGCTGTCTGTAATAGCACCCGAGATATCGCCAGATATATATTGTATTTTTCCCTGACCCTGAGTGTCCGACCCCATGAGACGGTGGTTTCCTCGTCCCATGGTGGTCCGAGGACGTTCCCGCTGCACAGATTCATGCGCCAGGGCCTCCTGCAGATAATTGACTTTGATTTATTGCGCTATCTGTAATAGCACCCGAGATATCGCCAGATATATATTGGATTTTCCCCTGACCCTGAGTGTCCGGCCCCATGAGACGGTGGTTTTCTCGGCTCCTGGTGGTCCGAGGTCGTTCCCGCTGGCCAGATTCATGCGCCAGGGCCTCCTACAGACAATGCACTTTGATTTATTGTGCTATCTGTAATAGCACCCGAGATATCACCAGATATATATTGGATTTTTCCCTGACCCTGAGTGTCCGGCCCCATGAGACGGTGGTTTTCTCGGCCTCTGGTGGTCCGAGGACGTTCCCGCTGCACAGATTCATGCGCCAGGGCCTCCTGCAGATAATTCACTTTGGTTTATTGCGCTGTCTGTAATAGCACCCGAGATATCACCAGATATATATTGGATTTTTCCCTGACCCTGAGTGTCCGGCCCCTTGAGGCGGTGGTTTTCTCGGCCCCTGGTGGTCCGAGGTCGTTCTAGCTGCACAGATTCATGCGCCAGGGCCTCCTGCAGATAATTCACTTTGATTTATTGCGCTATCTGTAATAGCACCCGAGATATCACTAGATATATATTGGATTTTTCCTTGGCGCTGAGTGTCTGGCCCCATGAGGCGGTGGTTTTCTCGGCCCCTGGTGGTCCGAGCTCGTTCCCGCTGCCCAGATTCATGCGCCGGGGCCTCCTACAGACAATGCACTTTGATTTATTTGCGCTGTCTGTAATAGCACCCGAGATATCGCCAGATATATATTGGATTTTTCCCTGACCCTGAGTGTCCGGCCCCATGAGACGGTGGTTTCCTCGTCCCAGGGTGGTCCGAGGACGTTCCCGCTGCACAGATTCATGCGCCAGGGCCTCCTGCAGATAATTCACTTTGATTTATTGCGCTATCTGTAATAGCACCCGAGATATCACTAGATTTATATTGGATTTTTCCTTGGCGCTGAGTGTCCGGCCCCATGAGGCGGTGGTTTTCTCGGCCCCTGGTGGTCCGAGCTCTTTCCCGCTGCCCAGATTCATGCGCCGGGGCCTCCTACAGACAATGCACTTTGATTTATTTGCGCTGTCTCTAATAGCACCCGAGATATCACCAGATATATATTTGATTTTTCCCTGACCCTGTGTGTCCGGCCGCATGAGACGGTGGTTTTCTCGGCCCCTGGTGGTCCGAGGTCGTTCCAGCTACACAGATTCATGCGCCAGGGCCTCCCGCAGACAATGCACTTTGATTTATTGTGCTATCTGTAATAGCACCCGAGATATCACCACATATATATTGGATTTTCCCCTGACCCTGAGTATCCGGCCCCATGAGACGGTGGTTTTCTCTGCCCCTGGTGGTCCGAGGTCGTTCCCGCTGCACAGATTCATGCGCCAGGGCCTCCTGCAGATAATTCACTTTGGTTTATTGCTCTATCTCTAATAGCACCCGAGATATCACCAGATATATATTGGATTTTCCCATGACCCTGAGTGTCCGGCCCCATGAGGCGGTGGTTTTCTCGGCCCCTGGTTGTCCGAGCTCGTTCCCGCTGCCCAGATTCATGCGCCGGGGCCTCCTACAGACAATGCACTTTGATTTATTTGCGCTGTCTGTAATAGCACCCGAGATATCGCCAGATATATATTGGATTTTTCCCTGACCCTGAGTGTCCGGCCCCATGAGACGGTGGATTCCTCGTCCCATGGTGGTCCGAGGACGTTCCCGCTGCACAGATTCATGCGCCAGGGCCTCCTGCAGATAATTCACTTTGATTTATTGCGCTATCTGTAATAGCACCCAAGATATCACTAGATATATATTGTATTTTTCCCTGACCCTGAGAGTTTGGCCCCTTGAGACGGTGGTTTTCTCGGCCCCTGGTGGTCCGAGGTCGTTCCCGCTGGCCAGATTCATGCGCCAGGGCCTCCTAAGGACAATGCACTTTAATTAATTGCGCTATCTCTAATAGCACCCGAGATATCACCAGATATATATTGTATTT
This sequence comes from Nomia melanderi, assembly GCF_051020985.1. Lineage (NCBI taxonomy): Eukaryota > Metazoa > Arthropoda > Insecta > Hymenoptera > Halictidae > Nomia > Nomia melanderi. Next base: position 932,404 of record NW_027475142.1, read on the forward strand.
TTCCCTGACCCTGAGTGTCCGGCCCCATGAGACTGTGGTTTTCTCGGCCCCTGGTGTTCCGAGGTCGTTCCTGCTGCCCAGATTCATGCGCCAGGGCCTCCTACAGACAAAGCATTTTGATTTATTGCGCAATATTTAATTGCACCCGAGATATCACCGGATATATATTGGATTTTTCCCTGACCCTGAGTGTCCGGCCCGTTGAGGCGGTGGTTTTCTCGGCCCCTGGTGGTCCGAGGTCGTTCTAGCTGCACAGATTCATGCGCCAGGGCCTCCTGAAAATAATTCACTTTGGTTTATTGCGCTATCTCTAACAGCACCCGAGATATCACCAGATATATATTGGATTTTTCCCCGACCCTGAGTGTCCGGCCCCATGAGACGGTGATTTTCTCGGCCCCTGGTGGTCCGAGGTCGTTCCCGCTGCACACATTCACGCGCCAGGCCCTCCTGCAGATAATTCACTTTGGGTTATTGCGCTATCTCTAATAGCACCCGAGATATCACCAGATATATATTGGATTTTTCCTTGACCCTGACAGTCCGGCCCCATGTGTCGATGGTTTTCTCGGCCCCTGCTGGTCCGAGGTCGTTCCCTCTGCACAGATCCATGCGCCAGGTCCTCCTGCAGACAATGCACTTTGGTTTGTTGCGCAATCTCTAATAGCACCCGAGATATCACCAGGTATATATTGGATTTTTCCCTGTCCCTGACAGTCGGGCCCCATGTGTCGATGGTTTTCTCGGTCCCTCGTGGTCCGAGGTCGATACCGCTGAACAGATTCATGCGCCAGGGCTTCCTGCAGATAATTCACTTTGATTTATTGCGCTAACTCTAATAGCACCCGAGATATCACCATTTATATATTGGATTTTTCCCTGACCCTGACAGTCCGGCCCCATGAGACGGTGATTTTCTCGGCCCCTGGTGGTCCGAGGTCGATCCCGCTGCACAGATTCATGCGCCAGGGCCTCTTACAGACAATGCACTTTGATTTATTGTGCTATCTATAATAGCACCCGAGATATCACCAGATATATATGGGAATTTTCCCTGACCCTGAGTGTCCGACCCCATGAGGCGGTGGTTTTCTCGGCCCCTGGTGGTCCGAGGTCGTTACCGCTGCACAGATTCATGCGGCAGGGCCCCCTGCAGATAACTCACTTCTATTTATTGCGGTATCTCTAATAGCACCCGAGATATCACCATATCTATATTGGATTTTCCCCTGACCCTGAGTGTCCGGCCCCATGTGTCGATGGATTTCTCTGTCCCTCGTGGACCGAGGGCGATCCCGCTGCACAGATTCATGCGCCAGGGCCCCCTGCAGAGAATTCACTTTGATTTATTGCGCTATCTCTAATAGCACCCGAGATATCACCAGATATAAATTGGATTTTTCCCTGACCCTGACAGTCCGGCCCCATGAGACGGCGATTTTCTCGGCCCTTGGTGGTCCGAGGTCGACCCCGCTGCACAGATTCATGCGCCAGGGCCTCCTACAGACAATGCACTTTGATTTATTGCGCAATCTGTAATAGCTCCCGGGATATGACCAGATATATATTGGATTTTTCCCTGACCCTGAGGGTCCGACCCCATGAGACGGTGGTTTTCGCGGCCCCTGGTGGTCCGAGGTCGATCCCGCTGCTCAGATTCATGCGCCAAGGCTTCCTGCAGTCAATTCACTTTGGTTTATTGCGCTATCCGTTATAGAACCCGAGATATCACCAGATATATGCTGTATTTTTACATGATCTTGGGTGACGGATTCCGAATATCTATAATATTTTCGGCGCCTGGTTGTCCGAGGTAGTTCCTGCTGCACAGATTCATTCGCCAGTGCCTCCTACAGACAATGCACTTTGATTTATTGCGCTATCTCTAATAGCACCCGAGATATCACCAGATATATATTGGATTTTTCCCTGACCCTGACAGTCCGGCCCCATGAGACGGTGATTTTCTCGGCCCCTGGTGGTCCGAGGTCGATCCCACTGCACAGATTCATGCGCCAGGGCCTCCTACAGACAATGCACTTTGCTTTATTGCGCTATCTGTAATAGTACCCGAGATATCACCATATATATATTGGATTTTTCCCTGACCCTGACAGTCCGGCCCCATGAGACGGTGATTTTCTCGGCCCCTGGTGGTCCGAGGTCGATCCCACTGCACAGATTCATGCGCCAGGGCCTCCTACAGACAATGCACTTTGATTTATTGCGCTATCTGTAATAGCACACGAGATATCACCATATATATATTGGATTTTCCCCTGACCCTGAGTGTCCGGCCCCATGAGACGGCGGTTTTCTCGGCCCCTGGTGGTCCGACGTCGTTCCCGCTGCACAGATTCATGCGCCAGGGCCTCCTGCAGACAATGCACATGGATTTATTGCGCTATCTATAGTAGCACCCGAGATATCACCAGATATATATTGGATTTTTCCCTGACCCTGAGAGTCCGACCCCATGAGACGGTGGTTTTCTCGGCCCCTGCTGGTCCGAGGTCGTTCCCGCTGCACAGATTCATGCACCAGGGCCTCCTGCAGACAATGCGCTTTGATTTATTGCGCTATCTCTAATAGCACCCGAGATATCACCAGATATATATTGGATTTTTCCTTGACCCTGACAGTCCGGCCCCATGTGTCGATGGTTTTCCCGGCCCCTGCTGGTCCGAGGTCGTTCCCTCTGCACAGATCCATGCGCCAGGTCCTACTGCAGACAATGCACTTTGGTTTGTTGCGAAATCTCTAATAGCACCCGAGATATCACCAGGTATATATTGGATTTTTCCCTGTCCCTGACAGTCGGGCCCCATGTGTCGATGGTTTTCTCGGTCCCTCGTGGTCCGAGGTCGATACCGCTGAACAGATTCATGCGCCAGGGCTTCCTGCAGATAATTCACTTCGATTTATTGCGCTATCTCTAATAGCACCCGAGATATCAGCATTTATATATTGGATTTTTCCCTGACCCTGACAGTCCGACCCCATGAGACGGTGGTTTTCTCGGCCCCTGCTGGTCCGCGGTCGATCCCGCTGCTCAGATTCATGCGCCAGGGCCCCCTGCAGATAATTCACTTTGATTTATTGCGCTATCTCTAATAGCACCCGAGATATCACCAGGTATATATTGGATTTTTCCCTGTCCCTGACAGTCGGGCCCCATGTGTCGATGGTTTTCTCGGTCCCTCGTGGTCCGAGGTCGATACCGCTGAACAGATTCATGCGCCAGGGCTTCCTGCAGACAATTCACTTTGGTTTATTGCGCTATCTGTAATAGCACCCGAGATATCACCATTTACATATTGGATATTTCCCTGACCCTGACAGACCGACCCCATGAGACGGTGGTTTTCTCGGCCCCTGGTGGTCCCAGGTCGTTCCCGCTGCACAGATTCATTCGCCAGTGCCTCCTACAGACAATGCACTTTGATTTATTGCGCTATGTGTAATAGCACCCGAGATATCACCATATATATATTGGATTTTCCCCTGACCCTGAGTGTCCGGCCCCATGTGACGGTGGTTTTCTCGGCCCCTGGTCTTCCGAAGTCGTTCCCGCTGTACAGATTCATGCGCCAGGGCCTCCTATAGATAATTCACTTTGGTTTATTCCGCTATCTCTAATAGCACCCGAGACATCACCAGATATATATTGGATTTTTCCTTGACCCTGACAGTCCGACCCCATGAGACGGTGGTTTTCTCGGCCCCTGGTGGTCCCAGGTCGTTCCCGCTGCACAGATTCATTCGCCAGTGCCTCCTACAGACAATGCACTTTGATTTATTGCGCTATGTGTAATAGCACCCGAGATATCACCATATATATATTGGATTTTCCCCTGACCCTGAGTGTCCGGCCCCATGTGACGGTGGTTTTCTCGGCCCCTGGTCTTCCGAAGTCGTTCCCGCTGTACAGATTCATGCGCCAGGGCCTCCTATAGATAATTCACTTTGGTTTATTCCGCTATCTCTAATAGCACCCGAGACATCACCAGATATATATTGGATTTTTCCTTGACCCTGACAGTCCGGACCCATGTGTCTATGGTTTTCTCGGCCCCTGGTGGACCGAGGTCGTTCCCGCTGCACAGATTCATGCGCTAGGGCCTCCTGCAGACAATGCACTTTGATTTATAGCGCTATCTCTAATAGCAGCCGAGATATCACCAGATATATATTGGATTTTTCCCTGACCCTGAGTGTCCGACCCCATGAGACGGTGGTCTCCTCGGCCCCTGGTGGTCCGAGGTCGTCCCGCTGCACAGATTCATGCGCCAGGGCCTCCTGCAGACAATGCACTTTGGTTTATTAGCCTATCTCTAATAGCACCCGAGATATCACCAGATATATATTGGATTTTCCCCTGACCCTGAGTGTTCGGCCCCATGAGACGGTGGTTTTCTCGGCCCCTGGTGGTCCGTGGTCGTTCCCGCTGCACAGATTCATTCTCCAGTGCCTCCTACAGACAATGCACTTTGATTTATTGCGCTATCTGTAATAGCACCCGAGATATCACCATATATATATTGGATTTTTCCCTGACTCTGACAGTCCGGCCCCATGAGACGGTGGTTTTCTCGGCCCCTGGTGGTCCGAGGTCGTTCCCGCTGCATAGATTCATGCGACAGGGCCTCCTACAGACAATGCACTTTGATTTATTGCGCTATCTGCAATAGCACCCGAGATATCACCAGATTTATATTGGATTTTTACCTGACCCTGAGTGTCCGACCCCATGAGACGGTGGTTTTCTCGGCCCCTGGTAGTCCGAGGTCGTTCCCGCTGCACAGATTCATGCGCCAGGGCATCCTGCAGACAATGCACTTTGATTTATTTCGCTATCCCTAATAGCACCCGAGACATCACCAGATATATATTGGATTTTTCCTTGACCCTGACAGTCCGGCCCCATGTATCGATGGTTTTCTCGGCCCCTGGTGGTCCGAGGTCGTTACCGCTGCACAGATTCATGCGGCAGGGCCCCCTGCAGATAACTCACTTCTATTTATTGCGGTATCTCTAATAGCACCCGAGATATCACCATATATATATTGGATTTTTCCCTGACCCTGAGTGTCCGGCCCCATGAGATGGTGGTTTTCTCGGCCCCTGGTGGTCCCAGGTCGTTCCCGCTGCACAGATTCATGCGCCAGGGCCCCCTGCAGATAATTCACTTTGATTTATTGCGCTATCTCTAATAGCACCCGAGATATCACCAGATATATATTGGATTTTTCCCTGCCCCTGACAGTCGGGCCCCATGTGTCGATTGTCTTCTCGGTCCCTCGTGGTCCGAGGTCGATACCGCTGAACAGATTCATGCGCCAGGGCTTCCTGCAGACAATTCACTTTGGTTTATTGCGCTATCTGTAATAGCACCCGAGATATCACCATTTATATATTGGATTTTTCCCTGACCCTGACAGTCCGACCCCATGAGACGGTGGTTTTCTCGGCCCCTGGTGGTCCCACGTCGTTCCCGCTGCACAGATTCATTCGCCAGTGCCTCCTACAGACAATGCACTTTGATTTATTGCGCTATGTGTAATAGCACCCGAGATATCACCATATATATATTGGATTTTCCCCTGACCCTGAGTGTCCGGCCCCATGAGACGGTGGTTTTCTCGGCCCCTGGTGGTCCGAGGTCGTTCCCGCTGCACAGGTTCATGCGCCAGGGCCCCCTGCAGATAATTCACTTTGATTTATTGCGCTATCTCTAATAGCACCCGAGATATCACCAGATATATATTGGATTTTTCCCTGACCCTGACAGTCCGGCCCCATGAGACGGTGATTTTCTCGGCCCCTGGTGGTCCGAGGTCGATCCCGCTGCACAGATTCATGCGCCAGGGCCTCTTACAGACAATGCACTTTGATTTATTGTGCTATCTATAATAGCACCCGAGATATCAGCAGATATATATGGGAATTTTCCCTGACCCTGAGTGTCCGACCCCATGAGGCGGTGGTTTTCTCGGCCCCTGGTGGTCCGAGGTCGTTACCGCTGCACAGATTCATGCGGCAGGGCCCCCTGCAGATAACTCACTTCTATTTATTGCGGTATCTCTAATGGCACCCGAGATATAACCATATATATATTGGATTTTCCCCTGACCCTGAGTGTCCGGCCCCATGAGATGGTGGTTTTCTCGGCCCCTGGTGGTCCGAGGTTTTTCCCGCTGCACAGATTCATGCGCCAGGGCCCCCTGCAGATAATTCACTTTGATTTATTGGGCTATCTCTAATAGCACCCGAGATATCGCCAGATATATATTGGATTTTTCCCTGACCCTGAGTGTCCGGCCCCATGAGATGGTGGTTTTCTCGGCCCCTGGTGGTCCGAGGTTGTTCCCGCTGCACAGATTCATGCGCCAGGGCCCCCTGCAGATAACTCACTTCTATTTATTGCGGTATCTCTAATGGCACCCGAGATATAACCATATATATATTGGATTTTCCCCTGACCCTGAGTGTCCGGCCCCATGAGATGGTGGTTTTCTCGGCCCCTGGTGGTCCGAGGTTTTTCCCGCTGCACAGATTCATGCGCCAGGGCCCCCTGCAGATAATTCACTTTGATTTATTGGGCTATCTCTAATAGCACCCGAGATATCGCCAGATATATATTGGATTTTTCCCTGACCCTGAGTGTCCGGCCCCATGAGATGGTGGTTTTCTCGGCCCCTGGTGGTCCGAGGTTGTTCCCGCTGCATAGATTCATGCGCCAGGGCCTCCTGCAGACAATGCGCTTTGATTTATTGCGCTATCTCCAATAGCACCCGAGATATCACCAGATATATATTGGACTTTTCCCTGACTCTGACAGTCCGGCCCCATGAGACGGTGGTTTTCTCGGCCCCTGGTGGTCCGAGGTCGTTCCCGCTGCATAGATTCATGCGACAGGGCCTCCTACAGACAATGCACTTTGATTTATTGCGCTATCTGTAATAGCACCCGAGATATCACCAGATTTATATTGGATTTTTACCTGACCCTGAGTGTCCGACCCCATGAGACGGTGGTTTTCTCGGCCCCTGGTAGTCCGAGGTCGTTCCCGCTGCACAGATTCATGCGCCAGGGCATCCTGCAGACAATGCACTTTGATTTATTTCGCTATCCCTAATAGCACCCGAGACATCACCAGATATATATTGGATTTTTCCTTGACCCTGACAGTCCGGCCCCATGTATCGATGGTTTTCTCGGCCCCTGGTGGTCCGAGGTCGTTACCGCTGCACAGATTCATGCGGCAGGGCCCCCTGCAGATAACTCACTTCTATTTATTGCGGTATCTCTAATAGCACCCGAGATATCACCATATATATATTGGATTTTTCCCTGACCCTGAGTGTCCGGCCCCATGAGATGGTGGTTTTCTCGGCCCCTGGTGGTCCCAGGTCGTTCCCGCTGCACAGATTCATGCGCCAGGGCCCCCTGCAGATAATTCACTTTGATTTATTGCGCTATCTCTAATAGCACCCGAGATATCACCAGATATATATTGGATTTTTCCCTGCCCCTGACAGTCGGGCCCCATGTGTCGATTGTCTTCTCGGTCCCTCGTGGTCCGAGGTCGATACCGCTGAACAGATTCATGCGCCAGGGCTTCCTGCAGACAATTCACTTTGGTTTATTGCGCTATCTGTAATAGCACCCGAGATATCACCATTTATATATTGGATTTTTCCCTGACCCTGACAGTCCGACCCCATGAGACGGTGGTTTTCTCGGCCCCTGGTGGTCCCACGTCGTTCCCGCTGCACAGATTCATTCGCCAGTGCCTCCTACAGACAATGCACTTTGATTTATTGCGCTATGTGTAATAGCACCCGAGATATCACCATATATATATTGGATTTTCCCCTGACCCTGAGTGTCCGGCCCCATGAGACGGTGGTTTTCTCGGCCCCTGGTGGTCCGAGGTCGTTCCCGCTGCTCAGATTCATGCGCCAGGGCCCCCTGCAGATAATTCACTTTGATTTATTGCGCTATCTGTAATAGCACCCGAGATATCACCATTTACATATTGGATTTTTCCCTGACACTGACAGTCCGACCCCATGAGACGGTGGTTTTCTCGGCCCCTGGTGGTCCCAGGTCGTTCCCGCTGCACAGATTCATTCGCCAGGGCCTCCTACAGACAATGCACTTTGATTTATTGCGCTATGTGTAATAGCACCCGAGATATCACCATATATATATTGGATTTTCCCCTGACCCTGAGTGTCCGGCCCCATGAGACGGTGGTTTTCTCGGCCCCTGGTGGTCCGAGGTCGTTCCCGGTGCACAGGTTCATGCGGCAGGGCCCCCTGCAGATAACTCACTTCTATTTATTGCGGTATCTCTAATAGCACCCGAGATATCACCATATATATATTGGATTTTCCCCTGACCCTGAGTGTCCGGCCCCATGAGATGGTGGTTTTCTCGGCCCCTGGTGGTCCGAGGTTGTTCCCGCTGCACAGATTCATGCGCCAGGGCCTCCTGCAGACAATGCGCTTTGATTTATTGCGCTATCTCTAATAGCACCCGAGATATCACCAGATATATATTGGATTTTTCCCTGACCCTGACAGTCCGGCCCCATGAGACGGTGATTTTCTCGGCCCCTGGTGGTCCGAGGTCGTTCCCGCTGCACGGATTCATGCGCCAGTGCCTCCTACAGACAATGCACTTTGATTTATTGCGCTATCTCTAATAGCACCCGAGATATCACCAGATATATATTGGATTTTTCCCTGACCCGGACAGTCCGGCCCCATGAGACGGTGATTTTCTCGGCCCCTGGTGGTCCGAGGTGGATCCCGCTACACAGATTCATGCGCCAGAGCCTCCTACAGACAATGCACATTGATTTATTGCGCTATCTATAGTAGCACCCGAGATATCACCAGATATATATTGGATTTTTCCCTGACCCTGAGAGTCCGACCCCATGAGACGGTGGTTTTCTCGGACCCTGCTGGTCCGAGGTCGTTCCCGCTGCACAAATTCATGCGCCAGGGCCTCCTGCAGACAATGCGCTTTGATTTATTGCGCTATCTCTAATAGCACCCGTGATATCACCAGATATATATTGGATTTTTCCTTGACCCTGACAGTCCGGCCCCATGTGTCGATGGTTTTCCCGGCCCCTGCTGGTCCGAGGTCGTTCCCTCTGCACAGATTCATGCGCCAGGGCCTCCTGCAGACAATGCACTTTGGTTTGTTTCGCTATCCCTAATAGCACCCGAGACATCACCAGATATATATTGGATTTTTCCTTGACCCTGACAGTCCGGCCCCATGTATCGATGGTTTTCTCGGTCCCTCGTGGTCCGCGGTCGATCCCGCTGCTCAGATTCATGCGCCAGGGCCCCCTGCAGATAATTCACTTTGATTTATTGCGCTATCTGTAATAGCACCCGAGATATCACCATTTACATATTGGATTTTTCCCTGACACTGACAGTCCGACCCCATGAGACGGTGGTTTTCTCGGCCCCTGGTGGTCCCAGGTCGTTCCCGCTGCACAGATTCATTCGCCAGTGCCTCCTACAGACAATGCACTTTGATTTATTGCGCTATGTGTAATAGCACCCGAGATATCACCATATATATATTGGATTTTCCCCTGACCCTGAGTGTCCGGCCCCATGTGACGGTGGTTTTCTCGGCCCCTGGTCTTCCGAAGTCGTTCCCGCTGTACAGATTCATGCGCCAGGGCCCCCTGCAGATAATTCACTTTGATTTATTGCGCTATCTGTAATAGCACCCGAGATATCACCAGATATATATTGGATTGTTCCTTGACCCTGACTGTCCGGCCCCATGTGTCGATGGTTTTCTCGGTCCCTCGTGGTTCGAGGTCGATACCGCTGAACAGATTCATGCGCCAGGGCTTCCTGCAGACAATTCACTTTGGTTTATTGCGCTATCTGTAATAGCACCCGATATATCACCATTTATATATTGGATTTTTCCCTGACCCTGACAGTCCGACCCCATGAGACGGTGGTTTTCTCGGCCCCTGGTGGTCCCAGGTCGTTCCCGCTGCACAGATTCATTCGCCAGTGCCTCCTACAGACAATGCACTTTGATTTATTGCGATATGTGTAATAGCACCCGAGATATCACCATATATATATTGGATTTTCCCCTGACCCTGAGTGTCCGGCCCCATGAGACGGTGGTTTTCTCGGCCCCTGGTGGTCCGAGGTCGTTCCCGCTGCACAGGTTCATGCGCCAGGGCCCCCTGCAGATAATTCACTTTGATTTATTGCGCTATCTCTAATAGCACCCGAGATATCACCAGATATATATTGGATTGTTCCTTGACCCTGACAGTCCGGCCCCATGTGTCGATGGTTTTCTCGGTCCCTCGTGGTTCGAGGTCGATCCCGCCGCACAGATTCATTCGCCAGTGCCTCCTACAGACAAAGCACTTTGACTTATTGCGCTATCTCTAATAACACCCCAGATATCACCAGGTATATATTGGATTTTTCCCTGACCCTGACAGTCGGTTCCCATGCGTCGATGGTTTTCTCGGTCCCTCGTGGTCCGAGGTCGATACCGCTGAACAGATTCATGCGCCAGGGCTTCCCGCAGACAATTCACTTTGGTTTATTGCGCTATCTGTAATAGCACCCGAGATATCACCAGATTTATATTGGATTTTTCCCTGACCCTGAGTGTCCGACTCCATGAGACGGTGGTTTTCTCGGCCCCTGGTGGTCCCAGGTCGTTCCCGCTGCACAGATTCATGCGCCAGGGCCTCCTGCAGACAATGCACTTTGATTTATTGCGCTATCTGTAATAGCACCCGAGATATCACCAGATATATATTGGATTTTCCCCTGTCCCTGACAGTCGGGCCCCATGTGTCGATGGTCTTCTCGGTCCCTCGTGGTCCGAGGTCGATACCGCTGAACAGATTCATGCGCCAGGGCTTCCTGCAGACAATTCACTTTTGTTTATAGCGCTATCTGTAATAGCACCCGAGATATCACCATTTATATATTGGATTTTTCCCTGACCCTGACAGTCCGGCCCCATGAGACGGTGATTTTCTCGGCCCCTGGTGGTCCGAGGACGATCCCGCTGCACAGATTCATGCGCCAGGGCCTCTAACAGACAATGCACTCTGATTTATTGTGCTATCTATAATAGCACCCGAGATATCACCAGATATATATGGGAATTTTCCCTGACCCTGAGTGTCCGACCCCATGAGGCGGTGGTTTTCTCGGCCCCTGGTGGTCCGAGGTCGTTACCGCTGCACAGATTCATGCGGCAGGGCCCCCTGCAGATAACTCACTTCTATTTATTGCGGTATCTCTAATAGCACCCGAGATATCACCATATATATATTGGATTTTCCCCTGACCCTGAGTGTCCGGCCCCATGAGATGGTGGTTTTCTCGGCCCCTGGTGGTCCGAGGTTGTTCCCGCTGCACAGATTCATGCGCCAGGGCCCCCTGCAGATAATTCACTTTGATTTATTGCGCTATCTCTAATAGCACCCGAGATATCACCAGATATATATTGGATTTTTCCCTGACCCTGACAGTCCGGCCCCATGAGACGGTGATTTTCTCGGCCCCTGGTGGTCCGAGGTCGTTCCCGCTGCACAGATTCATGCGCCAGGGCCTCTAACAGACAATGCACTCTGATTTATTGTGCTATCTATAATAGCACCCGAGATATCACCAGATATATATGGGAATTTTCCCTGACCCTGAGTGTCCGACCCCATGAGGCGGTGGTTCTCTCGGCCCCTGGTGGTCCGAGGTCGTTACCGCTGCACAGATTCATGCGGCAGGGCCCCCTGCAGATAATTCACTTTGATTTATTGCGCTATCTCTAATAGCACCCGAGATATCACCAGATATATATTGGATTTTTCCCTAACCGTGAGAGTCCGGCCCCATGAGACGGTGATTTTCTCGGCCCCTGGTGGTCCGAGGTCGATCCCGCTGCACAGATTCATGCGCCAGGGCCTCTTACAGACAATGCACTTTGATTTATTGTGCTATCTATAATAGCACCCGAGATATCACCAGATATATATGGGAATTTTCCCTGACCCTGAGTGTCCGACCCCATGAGGCGGTGGTTTTCTCGGCCCCTGGTGGTCCGAGGTCGTTACCGCTGCACAGATTCATGCGGCAGGGCCCCCTGCAGATAACTCACTTCTATTTATTGCGGTATCTCTAATAGCACCCGAGATATCACCATATATATATTGGATTTTCCCCTGACCCTGAGTGTCCGGCCCCATGAGATGGTGGTTTTCTCGGCCCCTGGTGGTCCGAGGTTGTTCCCGCTGCACAGATTCATGCGCCAGGGCCCCCTGCAGATAATTCACTTTGATTTATTGCGCTATCTCTAATAGCACCCGAGATATCACCAGATATATATTGGATTTTTCCCTGACCCTGACAGTCCGGCCCCATGAGACGGTGATTTTCTCGGCCCCTGGTGGTCCGAGGTCGTTCCCGCTGCACGGATTCATGCGCCAGTGCCTCCTACGGACAATGCACTTTGATTTATTGCGCTATCTCTAATAGCACCCGAGATATCACCAGATATATATTGGATTTTTCCCTGACCCGGACAGTCCGGCCCCATGAGACGGTGATTTTCTCGGCCCCTGGTGGTCCGAGGTGGATCCCGCAACACAGATTCATGCGCCAGAGCCTCCTACAGACAATGCACATTGATTTATTGCGCTATCTATAGTAGCACCCGAGATATCACCAGATATATATTGGATTTTTCCCTGACCCTGAGATTCCGACCCCATGAGACGGTGGTTTTCTCGGACCCTGCTGGTCCGAGGTCGTTCCCGCTGCACAAATTCATGCGCCAGGGCCTCCTGCAGACACTGCGCTTTGATTTATTGCGCTATCTCTAATAGCACCCGTGATATCACCAGATATATATTGGATTTTTCCTTGACCCTGACAGTCCGGCCCCATGTGTCGATGGTTTTCCCGGCCCCTGCTGGTCCGAGGTCGTTCCCTCTGCACAGATTCATGCGCCAGGGCCTCCTGCAGACAATGCACTTTGGTTTGTTTCGCTATCCCTAATAGCACCCGAGACATCACCAGATATATATTGGATTTTTCCTTGACCCTGACAGTCCGGCCCCATGTATCGATGGTTTTCTCGGTCCCTCGTGGTCCGCGGTCGATCCCGCTGCTCAGATTCATGCGCCAGGGCCCCCTGCAGATAATTCACTTTGATTTATTGCGCTATCTCTAATAGCACCCGAGATATCACCAGGTATATATTGGATTTTTCCCTGTCCCTGACAGTCGGGCCCCATGTGTCGATGGTTTTCTCGGTCCCTCGTGGTCCGAGGTCGATACCGCTCAACAGATTCATGCGCCAGGGCTTCCTGCAGACAATTCACTTTGGTTTATTGCGCTATCTGTAATAGCACCCGAGATATCACCATTTACATATTGGATTTTTCCCTGACACTGACAGTCCGACCCCATGTGACGGTGGTTTTCTCGGCCCCTGGTGGTCCCAGGTCGTTCCCGCTGCACAGATTCATTCGCCAGTGCCTCCTACAGACAATGCACTTTGATTTATTGCGCTATGTGTAATAGCACCCGAGATATCACCATATATATATTGGATTTTCCCCTGACCCTGAGTGTCCGGCCCCATGTGACGGTGGTTTTCTCGGCCCCTGGTCTTCCGAAGTCGTTCCCGCTGTACAGATTCATGCGCCAGGGCCCCCTGCAGATAATTCACTTTGATTTATTGCGCTATCTGTAATAGCACCCGAGATATCACCATATATATATTGGATTTTCCCCTGACCCTGAGTGTCCGACCCCATGAGACGGTGGTCTCCTCGGCCCCTGGTGGTCCGAGGTCGTCCCGCTGCACAGATTCATGCGCCAGGGCCTCCTGCAGACAATGCACTTTGGTTTATTGGCCTATCTCTAATAGCACCCGAGATATCACCAGATATATATTGGATTTTCCCATGACCCTGAGTGTTCGGCCCCATGAGACGGTGGTTTTCTCGGCCCCTGGTGGTCCGAGGTCGTTCCCGCTGCACAGATTCATTCTCCAGTGCCTCCTACAGACAATGCACTTTGATTTATTGCGCTATCTGTAATAGCACCCGAGATATCACCATATATATATTGGATTTTTCCCTGACCCTGACAGTCCGGCCCCATGAGACGGAGATTTTCTCGGCCCCTGGTGGGCCGAGGTCAATCCCGCTGCACAGATTCATGCGCCAGGGCCTCCTACAGACAATGCACTTTGAATTATTGCGCTATCTGTAATAGCACTCGAGATATCACCAGATATATATTGGATTTTCCCCTGACCCTGAGTGTCCGGCCCCATGAGACGGTGGTTTTCTCGGCCCCTGGTGGTCCGAGGTCGTTCCCGCTGCACAGATTCATGGGCAAGGGCTTCCTGCAGACAATTCACTTTGGTTTATTGCACTATCTGTAATAGCACCCGAGATATCACCAGATATATATTGGATTTTTCCCTGACCCTGAGAGTCCGACCCCATGAGACGGTGGTTTTCTCGGCCCCTGCTGGTCCGAGGTGGTTCCCGCTGCACAGATTCATGCGCCAGGGCCTCCTGCAGACAATGCGCTTTGATTTATTGCGCTATCTCCAATAGCACCCGAGATATCACCAGATATATATTGGATTTTTCCTTGACCCTGACAGTCCGGCCCCATGTGTCGATGGTTTTCTCGGCCCCTGCTGGTCCGAGGTCGTTCCCTCTGCACAGATCCATGCGCCAGGGCCTCCTGCAGACAATGCACTTTGGTTTGTTGCACTATCTCTATTAGCACCCGAGATATCACCAGATATATATTGGACTTTTCCCTGACTCTGACAGTCCGGCCCCATGAGACGGTGGTTTTCTCGGCCCCTGGTGGTCCGAGGTCGTTCCCGCTGCATAGATTCATGCGCCAGGGCCTCCTACAGACAATGCACTTTGATTTATTGCGCTATCTGTAATAGCACCCGAGATATCACCATTTATATATTGGATTTTTCCCTGACCCTGACAGTCCGACCCCATGAGACGGTGGTTTTCTCGGCCCCTGGTGGTCCCACGTCGTTCCCGCTGCACAGATTCATTCGCCAGTGCCTCCTACAGACAATGCACTTTGATTTATTGCGCTATGTGTAATAGCACCCGAGATATCACCATATATATATTGGATTTTCCCCTGACCCTGAGTGTCCGGCCCCATGAGACGGTGGTTTTCTCGGCCCCTGGTGGTCCGAGGTCGTTCCCGCTGCACAGGTTCATGCGCCAGGGCCCCCTGCAGATAATTCACTTTGATTTATTGCGCTATCTCTAATAGCACCCGAGATATCACCAGATATATATTGGATTTTTCCCTGACCCTGACAGTCCGGCCCCATGAGACGGTGATTTTCTCGGCCCCTGGTGGTCCGAGGTCGATCCCGCTGCACAGATTCATGCGCCAGGGCCTCTTACAGACAATGCACTTTGATTTATTGTGCTATCTATAATAGCACCCGAGATATCAGCAGATATATATGGGAATTTTCCCTGACCCTGAGTGTCCGACCCCATGAGGCGGTGGTTTTCTCGGCCCCTGGTGGTCCGAGGTCGTTACCGCTGCACAGATTCATGCGGCAGGGCCCCCTGCAGATAACTCACTTCTATTTATTGCGGTATCTCTAATAGCACCCGAGATATCACCATATATATATTGGATTTTCCCCTGACCCTGAGTGTCCGGCCCCATGAGATGGTGGTTTTCTCGGCCCCTGGTGGTCCGAGGTTGTTCCCGCTGCACAGATTCATGCGCCAGGGCCCCCTGCAGATAATTCACTTTGATTTATTGCGCTATCTCTAATAGCACCCGAGATATCACCAGATATATATTGGATTTTTCCCTGACCCTGACAGTCCGGCCCCATGAGACGGTGATTTTCTCGGCCCCTGGTGGTCCGAGGTCGTTCCCGCTGCACGGATTCATGCGCCAGTGCCTCCTACAGACAATGCACTTTGATTTATTGCGCTATCTCTAATAGCACCCGAGATATCACCAGATATATATTGGATTTTTCCCTGACCCTGAGAGTCCGACCCCATGAGACGGTGGTTTTCTCAGACCCTGCTGGTCCGAGGTCGTTCCCGCTGCACAAATTCATGCGCCAGGGCCTCCTGCAGACAATGCGCTTTGATTTATTGCGCTATCTCTAATAGCACCCGTGATATCACCAGATATATATTGGATTTTTCCTTGACCCTGACAGTCCGGCCCCATGTGTCGATGGTTTTCCCGGCCCCTGCTGGTCCGAGGTCGTTCCCTCTGCACAGATTCATGCGCCAGGGCCTCCTGCAGACAATGCACTTTGGTTTGTTTCGCTATCCCTAATAGCACCCGAGACATCACCAGATATATATTGGATTTTTCCTTGACCCTGACAGTCCGGCCCCATGTATCGATGGTTTTATCGGTCCCTCGTGGTCCGCGGTCGATCCCGCTGCTCAGATTCATGCGCCGGGGCCCCCTGCAGATAATTCACTTTGATTTATTGCGCTATCTGTAATAGCACCCGAGATATCACCATTTACATATTGGATTTTTCCCTGACACTGACAGTCCGACCCCATGAGACGGTGGTTTTCTCGGCCCCTGGTGGTCCCAGGTCGTTCCCGCTGCACAGATTCATTCGCCAGTGCCTCCTACAGACAATGCACTTTGATTTATTGCGCTATGTGTAATAGCACCCGAGATATCACCATATATATATTGGATTTTCCCCTGACCCTGAGTGTCCGGCCCCATGTGACGGTGGTTTTCTCGGCCCCTGGTCTACCGAAGTCGTTCCCGCTGTACAGATTCATGCGCCAGGGCCCCCTGCAGATAATTCACTTTGATTTATTGCGCTATCTGTAATAGCACCCGAGATATCACCAGATATATATTGGATTGTTCCTTGACCCTGACTGTCCGGCCCCATGTGTCGATGGTTTTCTCGGTCCCTCGTGGTTCGAGGTCGATACCGCTGAACAGATTCATGCGCCAGGGCTTCCTGCAGACAATTCACTTTGGTTTATTGCGCTATCTGTAATAGCACCCGATATATCACCATTTATATATTGGATTTTTCCCTGACCCTGACAGTCCGACCCCATGAGACGGTGGTTTTCTCGGCCCCTGGTGGTCCCAGGTCGTTCCCGCTGCACAGATTCATTCGCCAGTGCCTCCTACAGACAATGCACTTTGATTTATTGCGATATGTGTAATAGCACCCGAGATATCACCATATATATATTGGATTTTCCCCTGACCCTGAGTGTCCGGCCCCATGAGACGGTGGTTTTCTCGGCCCCTGGTGGTCCGAGGTCGTTCCCGCTGCACAGGTTCATGCGCCAGGGCCCCCTGCAGATAATTCACTTTGATTTATTGCGCTATCTCTAATAGCACCCGAGATATCACCAGATATATATTGGATTTTTCCCTGACCCTGACAGTCCGGCCCCATGAGACGGTGATTTTCTCGGCCCCTGGTGGTCCGAGGTCGATCCCGCTGCACAGATTCATGCGCCAGGGCCTCTTACAGACAATGCACTTTGATTTATTGTGCTATCTATAATAGCACCCGAGATATCAGCAGATATATATGGGAATTTTCCCTGACCCTGAGTGTCCGACCCCATGAGGCGGTGGTTTTCTCGGCCCCTGGTGGTCCCAGGTCGTTCCCGCTGCACAGATTCATGCGCCAGGGCCTCCTACAGACAATGCACTTTGATTTATTGCGCTATCTCTAATAGCACCCGAGATATCACCAGATATATATTGGATTGTTCCTTGACCCTGACAGTCCGGCCCCATGTGTCGATGGTTTTCTCGGTCCCTCGTGGTTCGAGGTCGATCCCGCCGCACAGATTCATTCGCCAGTGCCTCCTACAGACAATGCACTTTGACTTATTGCGCTATCTCTAATAACACCCCAGATATCACCAGGTATATATTGGATTTTTCCCTGACCCTGACAGTCGGTTCCCATGCGTCGATGGTTTTCTCGGTCCCTCGTGGTCCGAGGTCGATACCGCTGAACAGATTCATGCGCCAGGGCTTCCTGCAGACAATTCACTTTGGTTTATTGCGCTATCTGTAATAGCACCCGAGATATCACCAGATTTATATTGGATTTTTCCCTGACCCTGAGTGTCCGACTCCATGAGACGGTGGTTTTCTCGGCCCCTGGTGGTCCCAGGTCGTTCCCGCTGCACAGATTCATGCGCCAGGGCCTCCTGCAGACAATGCACTTTGATTTATTGCGCTATCTGTAATAGCACCCGAGATATCACCATTTATATATTGGATTTTTCCCTGACCCTGACAGTCCGGCCCCATGAGACGGTGATTTTCTCGGCCCCTGGTGGTCCGAGGACGATTCCGCTGCACAGATTCATGCGCCAGGGCCTCTAACAGACAATGCACTCTGATTTATTGTGCTATCTATAATAGCACCCGAGATATCACCAGATATATATGGGAATTTTCCCTGACCCTGAGTGTCCGACCCCATGAGGCGGTGGTTCTCTCGGCCCCTGGTGGTCCGAGGTCGTTACCGCTGCACAGATTCATGCGGCAGGGCCCCCTGCAGATAATTCACTTTGATTTATTGCGCTATCTCTAATAGCACCCGAGATATCACCAGATATATATTGGATTTTTCCCTAACCGTGAGAGTCCGGCCCCATGAGACGGTGATTTTCTCGGCCCCTGGTGGTCCGAGGTCGATCCCGCTGCACAGATTCATGCGCCAGGGCCTCTTACAGACAATGCACTTTGATTTATTGTGCTATCTATAATAGCACTCGAGATATCACCAGATATATATGGTAATTTTCCCTGACCCTGAGTGTCCGACCCCATGAGGCGGTGGTTTTCTCGGCCCCTGGTGGTCCGAGGTCGTTACCGCTGCACAGATTCATGCGGCAGGGCCCCCTGCAGATAACTCACTTCTATTTATTGCGGTATCTCTAATAGCACCCGAGATATCACCATATATATATTGGATTTTCCCCTGACCCTGAGTGTCCGGCCCCATGAGATGGTGGTTTTCTCGGCCCCTGGTGGTCCGAGGTTGTTCCCGCTGCACAGATTCATGCGCCAGGGCCCCCTGCAGATAATTCACTTTGATTTATTGCGCTATCTCTAATAGCACCCGAGATATCACCAGATATATATTGGATTTTTCCCTGACCCTGACAGTCCGGCCCCATGAGACGGTGATTTTCTCGGCCCCTGGTGGTCCGAGGTCGTTCCCGCTGCACGGATTCATGCGCCAGTGCCTCCTACAGACAATGCACTTTGATTTATTGCGCTATCTCTAATAGCACCCGAGATATCACCAGATATATATTGGATTTTTCCCTGACCCGGACAGTCCGGCCCCATGAGACGGTGATTTTCTCGGCCCCTGGTGGTCCGAGGTGGATCACGCTACACAGATTCATGCGCCAGAGCCTCCTACAGACAATGCACATTGATTTATTGCGCTATCTATAGTAGCACCCGAGATATCACCAGATATATATTGGATTTTTCCCTGACCCTGAGAGTCCGACCCCATGAGACGGTGGTTTTCTCGGACCCTGCTGGTCCGAGGTCGTTCCCGCTGCACAAATTCATGCGCCAGGGCCTCCTGCCGACAATGCGCTTTGATTTATTGCGCTATCTCTAATAGCACCCGTGATATCACCAGATATATATTGGATTTTTCCTTGACCCTGACAGTCCGGCCCCATGTGTCGATGGTTTTCCCGGCCCCTGCTGGTCCGAGGTCGTTCCCTCTGCACAGATTCATGCGCCAGGGACTCCTGCAGACAATGCACTTTGGTTTGTTTCGCTATCTCTAATAGCACCCGAGATATCACCAGATATATATTGGATTTTTCCCTGACCCTGACAGTCCGGCCCCATGAGACGGTGATTTTCTCGGCCCCTGGTGGTCCGAGGTCGTT
Organism: Nomia melanderi; assembly: GCF_051020985.1. NCBI lineage: Eukaryota > Metazoa > Arthropoda > Insecta > Hymenoptera > Halictidae > Nomia > Nomia melanderi. The sequence goes on from NW_027475142.1 coordinate 952,421, forward strand.
CCCGCTGCACGGATTCATGCGCCAGTGCCTCCTACAGACAATGCACTTTGATTTATTGCGCTATGTGTAATAGCACCCGAGATATCACCAGATATATATTGGATTTTTCCTTGACCCTGACAGTCCGGCCCCATGTGTCGATGGTTTTCCCGGCCCCTGCTGGTCCGAGGTCGTTCCCTCTGCACAGATTCATGCGCCAGGGACTCCTGCAGACAATGCACTTTGGTTTGTTTCGCTATCCCTAATAGCACCCGAGACATCACCAGATATATATTGGATTTTTCCTTGACCCTGACAGTCCGGCCCCATGTATCGATGGTTTTCTCGGTCCCTCGTGGTCCGCGGTCGATCCCGCTGCTCAGATTCATGCGCCAGGGCCCCCTGCAGATAATTCACTTTGATTTATTGCGCTATCTCTAATAGAACCCGAGATATCACCAGGTATATATTGGATTTTTCCCTGTCCCTGACAGTCGGGCCCCATGTGTGGATGGTTTTCTCGGTCCCTCGTGGTCCGAGGTCGATACCGCTCAACAGATTCATGCGCCAGGGCTTCCTGCAGACAATTCACTTTGGTTTATTGCGCTATCTGTAATAGCACCCGAGATATCACCATTTACATATTGGATTTTTCCCTGACACTGACAGTCCGACCCCATGAGACGGTGGTTTTCTCGGCCCCTGGTGGTCCCAGGTCGTTCCCGCTGCACAGATTCATTCGCCAGTGCCTCCTACAGACAATGCACTTTGATTTATTGCGCTATGTGTAATAGCACCCGAGATATCACCATATATATATTGGATTTTCCCCTGACCCTGAGTGTCCGGCCCCATGTGACGGTGGTTTTCTCGGCCCCTGGTCTTCCGAAGTCGTTCCCGCTGTACAGATTCATGCGCCAGGGCCCCCTGCAGATAATTCACTTTGATTTATTGCGCTATCTGTAATAGCACCCGAGATATCACCAGATATATATTGGATTGTTCCTTGACCCTGACTGTCCGGCCCCATGTGTCGATGATTTTCTCGGTCCCTCGTGGTTCGAGGTCGATACCGCTGAACAGATTCATGCGCCAGGGCTTCCTGCAGACAATTCACTTTGGTTTATTGCGCTATCTGTAATAGCACCCGATATATCACCATTTATATATTGGATTTTTCCCTGACCCTGACAGTCCGACCCCATGAGACGGTGGTTTTCTCGGCCCCTGGTGGTCCCAGGTCGTTCCCGCTGCACAGATTCATTCGCCAGTGCATCCTACAGACAATGCACTTTGATTTATTGCGATATATGTAATAGCACCCGAGATATCACCATATATATATTGGATTTTCCCCTGACCCTGAGTGTCCGGCCCCATGAGACGGTGGTTTTCTCGGCCCCTGGTGGTCCGAGGTCGTTCCCGCTGCACAGGTTCATGCGCCAGGGCCCCCTGCAGATAATTCACTTTGATTTATTGCGCTATCTCTAATAGCACCCGAGATATCACCAGATATATATTTGATTTTTCCCTGACCCTGACAGTCCGGCCCCATGAGACGGTGATTTTCTCGGCCCCTGGTGGTCCGAGGTCGATCCCGCTGCACAGATTCATGCGCCAGGGCCTCTTACAGACAATGCACTTTGATTTATTGTGCTATCTCTAATAGCACCCGAGATATCTCCAGATATATATTGGATTTTCCCCTTACCCTGAGTGTCCGGCCCCAGGTGTCGGTGGTTTTCTCGGCCCCTGGTGGTCCGAGGTCGTTCCCGCTGCACAGATTCATGCGCTAGGGCCTCCTGCAGACAATGCACATTGATTTATTGCGCTATCTATAGTAGCACCCGAGATATCACCAGATATATATTGGATTTTTCCCTGACCCTGAGTGTCCGGCCCCATGAGACGGTGGTTTTCTCGGCCCCTGGTGGTCCGAGGTCGTTCCCGCTGCACAGATTCATTCGCCAGTGCCTCCTACAGACAATGCACTTTGATTTATTGCGCTATCTGTAATAGCACCCGAGATATCACCATATATATATTGGATTTTTCCCTGACCCTGACAGTCCGGCCCCATGAGACGGTGATTTTCTCGTCCCCTGGTGGGACGAGGTCAATCCCGCTGCACAGATTCATGCGCCAGGGCCTCCTACAGACAATGCACTTTGATTTATTGCGCTATCTGTAATAGCACTCGAGATATCACCATATATATATTGGATTTTTCCCTGACCCTGAGTGTCCGTCCCCATGAGACGGTGGTTTTCTCGGCCCTTGGTGGTCCGAGGTCGTTCCCGCTGCACAGATTCATGCGCCAGGGCCCCCTGCAGATAATTCACTTTGATTTATTGCGCTATCTCTAATAGCACCCGAGATATCACCAGATTTATATTGGATTTTTCCCTGACCCTGAGTGTCCGACTCCATGAGACGGTGGTTTTCTCGGCCCCTGGTGGTCCCAGGTCGTTCCCGCTGCACAGATTCATGCGCCAGGGCCTCCTGCAGACAATGCACTTTGGTTTATTGGCCTATCTCTAATAGCAGCCGAGATATCACCAGATATATATTGGATTTTTCCTTGACCCTGACAGTCCGGCCCCATGTATCGATTGTTTTCTCGGTCCCTCGTGGTCCGCGGTCGATCCCGCTGCTCAGATTCATGCGCCAGTGCCCCCTGCAGACAATGCACTTTGGTTTATTGCGCTATCTCTAATAGCACCCGAGATATCACCAGGTATATATTGGATTTTTCCCTGTCCCTGACAGTCGGGCCCCATGTATCGATGGTTTTCTCGGTCCCTCATGGTCCGAGGTCGATACCGCTGAACAGATTCATGCGCCAGGGCTTCCTGCAGACAATTCACTTTGGTTTATTGCGCTATCTGTAATAGCACCCGAGATATCACCATTTATATATTGGATTTTTCCCTGACCCGGACAGTCCAGCCCCATGAGACGGTGATTTTCTCGGCCCCTGGTGGTCCGAGGTGGATCCCGCTACACAGATTCATGCGCCAGAGCCTCCTACAGACAATGCACATTGATTTATTGCGCTATCTATAGTAGCACCCGAGGTATCACCAGATATATATTGGATTTTTCCCTGACCCTGAGAGTCCGACCCCATGAGACGGTGGTTTTCTGGGCCCCTACTGGTCCGAGGTCGTTCCCGCTGCACAGGTTCATGCGCTAGGGCCTCCTGCAGACAATGCACTTTGATTTATAGCGCTATCTCTAATAGCAGCCGAGATATCACCGGATATATATTGGATTTTTCCCTGACCCTGAGTGTCCGACCCCATGAGACGGTGGTCCCCTCGGCCCCTGGTGGTCCGAGCTCGTTCCCGCTGCACAGATTCATGCGCCAGGGCCTCCTGCAGACAATGCACTTTGCTTTATTGCGCTATCTCTAATAACACCCCAGATATCACCAGGTATATATTGGATTTTTCCCTGACCCTGACAGTCGGGCCCCATGCGTCGATGGTTTTCTCGGTCCCTCGTGGTCCGAGGTCGATACCGCTGAACAGATACATGCGCCAGGGCTTCCTGCAGACAGTTCACTTTGATTTATTGCGCTATCTATAATAGCATCCGAGATATCACCAGGTATATATTGGATTTTCCCTGACCCGGACAGTCCGGCCCCATGAGACGGTGATTTTCTCGGCCCCTGGTGGTCCGAGGTCGTTCCCGCTGCACAGATTCATGCGCCAGGGCCTCCTACAGACAATGCGCTTTGATTTATTGCCCTATCTGTAAGAGCACCCGAGATATCACCAGATATATATTGGATTTTTCCCTGACCCTGAGTGTCCGACCCCATGAGACGGTTGTCTCCTCGGCCCCTGGTGGTCCGAGGTCGTTCCCGCTGCACAGATTCATGCGCCAGGGACTCCTGCAGACAATGCACTTTGGTTTATTGCCCTATCTCTAATAGCACCCGAGATATCACCAGATATATATTGGATTTTCCCCTGACCCTGAGTGTCCGGCCCCATGAGACGGTGGTTTTCTCGGCCCCTGGTGGTCCGAGGTCGTTCCCGCTGCACAGATTCATTCGCCAGTGCCTCCTACAGACAATGCACTTTGATTTATTGCGCTATCTGCAATAGCACCCGAGATATCACCATATATATATTGTATTTTTCCCTGACCCTGACAGTCCGGCCCCATGAGACGGTGATTTTCTCGTCCCCTGGTGGGCCGAGGTCAATCCCGCTGCACAGATTCATGCGCCAGGGCCTCCTACAGACAATGCACTTTGATTTATTGCGCTATCTGTAATAGCACTCGAGATATCACCATATATATATTGGATTTTTCCCTGACCCTGAGTGTCCGTCCCCATGAGACGGTGGTTTTCTCGGCCCCTGGTGGTCCGAGGTCGTTCCCGCTGCACAGATTCATGCGCCAGGGCCCCCTGCAGATAATTCACTTTGATTTATTGCGCTATCTCTAATAGCACCCGAGATATCACCAGATTTATATTGGATTTTTCCCTGACCCTGAGTGTCCGTCCCCATGAGACGGTGGTTTTCTCGGCCCCTGGTGGTCCGAGGTCGATCCCGCTGCACAGATTCATGCGCCAGGGCCTCTAACAGACAATGCACTCTGATTTATTGTGCTATCTATAATAGCACCCGAGATATCACCAGATATATATGGGAATTTTCCCTGACCCGGACAGTCCAGCCCCATGAGACAGTGATTTTCTCGGCCCATGGTGGTCCGAGGTGGATCCCGCTACACAGATTCATGCGCCAGAGCCTCCTACAGACAATGCACATTGATTTATTGCGCTATCTATAGTAGCACCCGAGATATCACCAGATATATATTGGATTTTTCCCTGACCCTGAGAGTCCGACCCCATGAGACGGTGGTTTTCTCGGCCCCTGCTGGTCCGAGGTCGTTCCCGCTGCACAAATTCACGCGCCAGGGCCTTCTGCAGACAATGCGCTTTGATTTATTGCGCTATCTCTAATAGCACCCGAGATATCACCAGATATATATTGGATTTTTCCCTGACCCTGACAGTCCGGCCCCATGTGTCGATGGTTTTCTCGGCCCCTGCTGGTCCGAGGTCGTTCCCTCTGCACAGATTCATGCGCCAGGGCCTCCTGCAGACAATGCACTTTGATTTATTGCGCTATCCCTAATAGCACCCGAGATATCACCAGATATTTATTGGATTTTTCCCTGACCCTGACAGTCCGGCCCCATGAGACGGTGATTTTCTCGGCCCCTGGTGGTCCGAGGTCGATCCCACTGCACAGATTCATGCGCCAGGGCCTCCTGCAGACAATGCACTTTGATTTATTTCGCTATCCCTAATAGCACCCGAGACATCACCAGATATATATTGGATTTTTCCTTGACCCTGACAGTCCGGCCCCATGTATCGATGGTTTTCTCGGTCCCTCGTGGTCCGTGGTCGATCCCGCTGCTCAGATTCATGCGCCAGTGCCCCCTGCAGATAATTCGCTTTGATTTATTGCGCTATCTCTAATAGCACCCGAGATATCACGAGGTATATATTGGATTTTTCCCTGTCCCTGACAGTCGGGCCCCATGTGTCGATGGTTTTCTCGGCCCCTGCTGGTCCGAGGTCGTTCCCTCTGCACAGATTCATGCGCCAGGGCTTCCTGCAGACAATTCACTTTGGTTTATTGCGCTATCTGTAATAGCACCCGAGATATCACCATTTATATATTGGATTTTTCCCTGAGCCTGACAGTCCGACCCCATGAGACGGTGGTTTTCTCGGCCCCTGGTGGTCGCAGGTCATTCCCGCTGCACAAATTCATGCGCCAGGGCCTCCTGCAGACAATGCACTTTGGTTTATTGCGCTATCTCTAATACCACCCGAGATATCACCAGATATATATTGGATTTTTCCCTGACCCTGAGTGTCCGGCCCCATGTGACGGTAGTTTTCTCGGCCCATGGTGGTCCGAGGTCGTTCCCGCTGCACAGATTCATGCGCCAGGGCCTCCTAGAGACAATTCACATTGATTTATTGCCTTATCTGTAATAGCACCCGAGATATCACCAGATATATATTGGATTTTTCCTTGACTCTGAGTGTCCGGCCCCATGAGACGGTAGTTTTCTCGGCCCCTGGTGGTCCGAGGTCGCTCCCGCTGCACAGATTCATGCGCCAGTGCCTCCTACAGACAATGCACATTGATTTATTGCGTTATCTGTAATAGCACTCGAGATATCACCAGATATATATTGAATTTTTCCCCGACCCTGAGTGTCCGGCCCCATGTGTCGATGGATGTCTCGGTCCCTGGTGGTCCGAGGTCGTTCCCGCTGCACAGATTCATGCGCCAGGGCCTCCTGCAGACAATACACTTTGATTTATTGATCTATCTGTAATAGCACCCGAGATATCACCAGATACATATTGGATTTTTCCTTGACCCTGACAGTCCGGCCCCATGTGTCGATGGTTTTCTCGGTCCCTCGTGGTCCGACGTCGATCCCGCCGAACAGATTCGTGCTCCAGGGCCCCCTGCAGATATTTCACTTTGATTTATTGTTCTATCTCTAATAGCACCCGAGATATCTCCAGATATATATTGGATTTTCCCCTTACCCTGAGTGTCCGGCCCCATGTGTCGGTGGTTTCCTCGGCCCCTGGTGGTCCGAGGTCGTTCCCGCTGCACAGATTCATGCGCTAGGGCCTCCTGCAGACAATGCACTTTGATTTATAGCGCTATCTCTAATAGCAGCCGAGATATCACCGGATATATATTGGATTTTTCCCTGACCCTGAGTGTCCGACCCCATGAGACGGTGGTCTCCTCGGCCCCTGGTGGTCCGAGCTCGTTCCCGCTGCACAGATTCATGCGCCCGGGCCTCCTGCAGACAATGCACTTTGCTTTATTGCGCTATCTCTAATAACACCCCAGATATCACCAGGTATATATTGGATTTTTCCCTGACCCTGACAGTCGGGCCCCATGCGTCGATGGTTTTCTCGGTCCCTCGTGGTCCGAGGTCGATACCGCTGAACAGATACATGCGCCAGGGCTTCCTGCAGACAGTTCACTTTGATTTATTGCGCTATCTCTAATAGCACCCGAGATATCACCAGGTATATATTGGATTTTCCCTGACCCGGACAGTCCGGCCCCATGAGACGGTGATTTTCTCGGCCCCTGGTGGTCCGAGGTCGTTCCCGCTGCACAGATTCATGCGCCAGGGCCTCCTGCAGACAATGCGCTTTGATTTATTGCCCTATCTGTAAGAGCACCCGAGATATCACCAGATATATATTGAATTTTTCCACGACCCTGAGTGTCCCGCCCCATGTGTCGGTGGTTTTCTCGGCCCCTGGTGTTCCGCGGTCGTTCCCGCTGCACAGATTCATGCGCCAGGGCCTCCTGCAGATAATTCACTTTGGTTTATTGCGCTATCTCTAATAGCACCCGAGATATCACCAGATATATATTGGATTTTTACCTGACGCTGAGTGTCCGGCCCCATGAGACGGTATTTTCTCGGCCCCTGGTGGTCCGAGGTCGTTCTCGCTGCACAGATTCATGCGCTAGGGCCTCCTGCAGACAATGCATTTTGATTTATTGCTCTATCTGTAATAGCACCAGAGATATCACCAGATATATATTGGATTTTTCCCTGACCCTGACAGTCCGGCCCCATGAGACGGTGGTTTTCTCGGCCCCTGGTGGTCCGAGATCGTTCCCGCTGCACAGATTCATGCGCTAGGGCCTCCTGCAGACAATGCATTTTGATTTACTGCCCTATCTGTAATAGCACCCGAGATATCACCAGATATATGCTGGATTTTGCATGACCTTGGGTGACGGATTCCAAATATCTGTAATTTTCTCGGCGACTGGTGGTCCGAGGTCGTTCCTGCTGCACAGATTCATTCGCCAGTGCCTCGTACAGACAATGCACTTTGATTTATTGTTCTATCTCTAATAGCACCCGAGATATCTCCAGATATATATTGGATTTTCCCCTGACCCGGACAGTCCGGCCCCATGAGACGGTGATTTTCTCGGCCCCTGGTGGTCCGAGGTCGATCCCGCTGCACAGATTCATGCGCCAGGGCCTCCTACAGACAATGCACTTTGATTTATTGCGCTATCTATAGTAGCACCCGAGATATCACCAGATATATACTGAATATTTCCCTGACCCTGAGTGTCCGACCCCATGAGACGGTCATTTTCGCGGCCCCTGGTGGTCCGAGGTCGACCCCGCTGCACAGATTCATGCACCAGGGCCTCCTACAGACAATGCACTTTGATTTATTGCGCTATCTGTAATAGCACCCGAGATATCACCATATATATATTGGATTTTCCCCTGACCCTGAGTGTCCGTCCCCATGAGACGGTGGTTTTCTCGCCCCTGGTAGTCCGAGGTCGTTCCCGCAGCACAGATTCATGCGCCAGGGCCCCCTGCAGATAATTCACTTTGATTTATTGCGCTATCTCTAATAGCACCCGAGATATCACCAGATATATATTGGATTTTTCCCTGACCCTGACAGTCCGGCCGCATGAGACGGTGATTTTCTCAACCCCTGGGTGTCCGAGGTCGTTCCCGCCGCACAGATTCATTCGCCAGTGCCTCCTACAGACAATGCACTTTGATTTATTGCGCTATCTCTAATAACACCCCAGATATCACCAGGTATATATTGGATTTTTCCCTGACCCTGACAGTCGGGCCCCATGCGTCGATGGTTTTCTCGGTCCCTCGTGGTCCGAGGTCGATCCCGCTGCACAGATTCATGCGCCAGGGCCTCCTACAGACAATGCACTTTGATTTATTGCGCTATTTGTAATAGCCCCCGAGATATCACTATATATATATATATATATATAGTGATATCTCGGGGGCTATTACAAATAGCGCAATATATATATATATATTGGATTTTCCCCTGACCCTCAGTGTCCGGCCCAATGAGACGGTGGTTTTCTCGGCCCCTGGTGGTCCGAGATCGTTCCCGCTGCACAGATTCATGCGCTAGGGCCTCCTGCAGACAATGCATTTTGATTTATTGCCCTATCTGTAATAGCACCCGAGATATCACCAGATATATGCTGGATTTTGCATGACCTTGGGTGTCGGATTCCAAATATCTGTAATTTTCTCGGCGACTGGTGGGCCGAGGTCGTTCCCGCTGCACAGATTCATTCGCCAGTGCCTCCTACAGACAATGCACATTGATTTATTGCGTTATCTGTAATAGCACTCGAGATATCACCAGATATATATTGGATTTCCCCTGACCCTGAGTGTCCGGCCTCATGAGACGGTGGTTTTCTCAACCCCTGGGTGTCCGAGGTCGTTCCCGCTGCACAGATTCATGCGCCAGGGCCTCGTGCAGATAATTCACTTTGATTTATTGCGCTATCTCTAATAGCAGCCGCGATATCACCAGATATATATTGGATTTTCCCCTGACCCTGAGTGTCCGGCCCCATGTGTCGATGGTTTTCTCGGTCCCTCGTGGTCCGAGGTCGATCCCGCTGCTAGATTGATGCGCCAGGGCCTCCTACAGACAATGCTCTTTGATTTATTGCGTTATCTGTAATAGTACCCGAGATATCACCAGATATATGCTGGATTTTTACATGACCTTGGGTGACGGATTCCGAATATCTGTAATTTTCTCGGCGCCTGGTGTTCCGAGGTGGTTCCTGCTGCACAGATTCATTCGCCAGTGCCTCCTACAGACAATGCACTTTGATTTATTGCGCTATCTGTAATAGCACCCGAGGTATCACCAGATATATATTGGATTTTTCCCTGACCCTGACAGTCCGGCCCCATGAGACGGTGATTTTCTCGGCCCCTGGTGGTCCGAGGTCGATCCTGCTGCACAGATTCATGCGCCAGGGCCTCCTACCGACAATGCACTTTGATTTATTGCGCTATCTGTAAGAGCACCCGAGATATCACCATATATATATTGGATTTTCCCCTGACCCTGAGTGTCCGTCCCCATGTGTCGATGGTTTTCTCGGTCCCTCGTGGTTCGAGGTCGATCCCGCCGCACAGATTCATTCGCCAGTGCCTCCTACAAACAATGCACATTGATTTATTGCGCTATCTGTAATAGCACCCGAGATATCACCAGATATATATTGGATTTTTCCCTGACTCTGAGTGTCCGGCCCCATGAGACGGTAGTTTTCTCGGCCCCTGGTGGTCCGAGGTCGCTCCCGCTGCACAGATTCATGCGCCAGAGCCTCCTAAAGACAGTGCACTTTGACTTATTGCGCTATCTCTAATAGCACCCGAGATATCACCATATATATATTGGATTTTTCCCTGACCCTGACAGTCCGAACCCATGAGACGATGATTTTCTCGGCCCCTGGTGGTCCGACGTCGTTCCCGCTGCACAGATTCATGCGCCAGGGCCTCCTACAGACAATGCGCTTTGATTTATTGCCCTATCTGTAAGAGCACCCGAGATATCACCAGATATATATTGAATTTTTCCACGACCCTGAGTGTCCCGCCCCATGTGTCGGTGGTTTTCTCGGCCCCTGGTGGTCCGCGGTCGTTCCCGCTGCACAGATTCATGCACCAGGGCCCCCGCAGGTAATTCACTTTGGTTTAGAGCGCTATCTGTAAGAGCACCCGAGATGTCACCAGATATATATTGAATTTTTCCCCGACCCTGAGTGTCCGGCCCCATGTGTCGGTGGTTTTCTCGGCCCCTGGTGGTCCGAGGTCGATCCCGCTGCACAGATTCATGCGCCAGGGCCTCCTACAGACAATGCACTTTGATTTATTGCGCTATTTGTAATAGCCCCCGAGATATCACTATATATATATTGGATTTTTCCCTGACCCGGACAGTCCGGCCCCATGAGACGGTGATTTTCTCGGCCACTGGTGGTCCGAGGTGGATCCCGCTACACAGATTCGTGCGCCAGGGCCACCTGCAGACAATGCACTTTGGTTTACTGCGCTATCTCTAATAGCACCCGAGATATCACCAGATATATATTGGATTTTTCCCTGACCCTGACAGTCCGGCCCCATGAGACGGTAGTTTTCTCGGCCCCTGGTGGTCCCAGGTCGTTCCCGCTGCAGAGATTCATTCGCCAGTGCCTCCTACAGACAATGCATTTTGATTTATTGCGCTATCTGTAATAGCACCCGAGATATCAACAGATATATGCTGGATTTTTACATGACCTTGGGTGACGGATTCCAAATATCTGTAATTTTCTCGGCGACTGGTGGTCCGAGGTCGTTCCTGCTGCACAGATTCATTCGCCAGTGCCTCCTACCAAGAATGCACTTTGATTTATTGTTCAATCTCTAATAGCACCCGAGATATCTCCAGATATATATTGGATTTTCCCCTTACCCTGAGTGTCCGGCCCCATGAGACGGTGATTTTCTCGGCCCCTGGTGGTCCGAGGTCGATCCCACTGCACAGATTCATGCGCCAGGGCCTCCTACAGACAATGCGCTTTGATTTATTGCCCTATCTGTAAGAGCACCCGAGATATCACCAGATATATATTGAATTTTTCCACGACCCTGAGTGTCCCGCCCCATGTGTCGGTGGTTTTCTCGGCCCCTGGTGGTCCGAGGTCGTTCCCGCTGCACAGATTCATGCGCCAGGGCCTCCTACAGACAATGCACTTTGATTTATTGCGCTATCTGTAATAGCACCCGAGATATCACCAGATATATATTGGATATTTCCCTGTCCCTGAGTGTCCGGCCCCCTTGAGACGGTAGTTTTCTCGGCCCCTGGTGGTCCGAGGACGTTCCCGCTGCACAGATTCATGCGCCAGGGCCTCCTACAAACAATGCACTTTGACTTATTGCGCTATCTCTAATAGCACCCGAGATATCACAAGATATATATTGGATTTTTCCCTGACCCTGAGTGTCCGACCCCATGAGACGGTGGTTTCCTCGGCCCCTGGTGGTCCGAGGTCGTTCCCGCTGTACAGATTCATTCGCCAGGGCCTGCTACAGACAATGCACTTTGGTTTATTGCGCTATCTCTAATAGCACCCGAGATGTCACCAGATATATATTGGATTTTTCCCTGACCCTGAGTGTCCGGCCCCATGAGACGGTAATTTTCTCGGCCCCTGATGGTCCGAGGTCGTTCCCGCTGCACAGATTCATGCGCTAGGGCCTCCTGCAGACAATGCACTTTGGTTTATTACGCTATCTCTAATAGCACCCGAGATATCACCAGATACATATTGGATTTTTCCCTGACTCTGAGTGTCCGGCCCCATGAGACGGTAGTTTTCTCGGCCCCTGGTGGTCCGAGGACGTTCCCGCTGCACAGATTCATGCGATAGGGCCTCCTGCAGACAATGCACTTTGATTTATTGCGCTATCTCTAATAGCTCCCGAGATATCACCAGATATATATTGGATTTTTCCCTGACCCTGAGCGTCCGGCCCCATGAGACGGTAGTTTTCGCGGCCCCTGGTGGTCCGAGGTCGTTCCCGCTGCACAGATTCATGCGCTAGGGCCTCCTGCAGACAATGCACTTTAATTTATTGCGCTATCTCTAATAGCACCCGAGATATCACCAGATATATATTGGATTTTTCCCTGACCCTGAGTGTCTGGCCCCATGTGTCGATGGATGTCTCGGTCCCTCGTGGTCCGAGGTCGTTCCCGCTGCACAGATTCATTCGCCAGGGCCTCCTGCAGACAATACACTTTGATTTATTGATCTATCTGTAATAGCACCCGAGATATCACCGGATTTATATTGGATTTTTCCCTGACCCTGAGTGTCTGGACCCATGTGTCGATGGATGACTCGGTCCCTCGTGGTCCGAGGTCGTTCCCGCTGCACAGATTCATTCGCCAGTGCCTCCTACAGACAATGCACTTTCATTTATTGCGCTATCTGTAATAGCACCCGAGGTATCACCAGATATATATTGGATTTTTCCCTGACCCTGAGCGTCCGGCCCCATGAGACGGTAGTTTTCGCGGCCCCTGGTGGTCCGATGTCGTTCCCGCTGCACAGATTCATGCGTCAGGGCCTCCTGCAGACAATGCACTTTGGTTTATTACGCTATCTCTAATAGCACCCGAGATATCACCAGATATATATTGGATTTTTCCTTGACCCTGACAGACCGGCCACATGTGTCGATGGTTTTCTCGGTCCCTCGTGGTCCCAGGTCGATCCCGCTGCACAGATTCATGCGCCAGGGCCTCCTACAGACTTTGCTTTATTGCGCTATCTGTAATAGCACCCGAGATATCACCAGATATATATTGGATTTTTCCCTGACCCTGAGTGTCCGACCCCATGAGACGGTGGTTTCCTCGGCCGCTGGTGGTCCGAGGTCGTTCCCGCTGTACAGATTCATTCGCCAGGGCCTCCTACAGACAATGCACTTTGGTTTATTGCGCTATCTCTAATAGCACCCGAGATGTCACCAGATATATATTGGATTTTTCCCTGACCCTGAGTGTCCGGCCCCATGAGACGGTAATTTTCTCGGCCCCTGGTGGTCCGAGGACGTTCCCGCTGCACAGATTCATGCGCCAGGGCCCCCTACAGACAATACACTTTGACTTATTGCGCTATCTCTAATAGCACCCGAGATATCACCAGATATATATTGGATTTTTACCTGACTCTGACAGTCCGGCCCCATGAGACAGTGATTTTCTCGGCCCCTGGTGGTCCGAGGTCGTTCCCGCTGCACAGATTCATGCGCTAGGGCCTCCTGCAGACAATGCACTTTGGTTTATTAAGCTATCTCTAATAGCACCCGAGATATCACCAGATATATATTGGATTTTTCCTTGACCCTGACAGACCGGCCACATGTGTCGATGGTTTTCTCGGTCCCTCGTGGTCCCAGGTCGATCCCGCTGCACAGATTCATGCGCCAGGGCCTCCTACAGACTTTGCTTTATTGCGCTATCTGTAATAGCACCCGAGATATCACCAGATATATATTGGATTTTTCCCTGACCCTGAGTGTCCCACCCCATGAGACGGTGGTTTTCTCGGCCCCAGGTCGTCCGGGGTCATTCCCGCTGCACAGATTCATGCGCCTGGGCCTGCTGCAGACAATGCACTTTGATTTATTGCGCTATCTGTAATAGCACCCGAGATATCACCAGATATATATTGGATTTTTCCCTGACCCTGACAGTCCGGCCCCATGAGACGGTGGTTTTTTCGGCCCCAGGTGGACCGAGGTCGTTCCCGCTGCACAGATTCATATGCCAGGGCCCCCTGAAGATAATTCCCTTTGATTTATTGCGCTATCTCTAATAGCACCCGAGATATCACCAGATATATATTGGATTTTTCCCTGACCCTGACAGTCCGGCCCCATGTGTCAATGGTTTTCTCGGTCCCTCGGGGTCCGAGGTCGATCCCGCTGCACAGATTGATGCGCCAGGGCCTCCTACAGACAATGCACTTTGATTTATTGCGTTATCTGTAATAGCACCCGAGATATCACCAGATATATGCTGGATTTTTCCCTGACCCTGAGTGTCTGGCCCCATGAGACGGTAGTTTTCTCGGCCCCTGGAGGTCCGAGGTCGTTCCCGCTGCACAGATTCATGCGCCAGGGCCTCCTACAGACAATGCACTTTGACTTATTGCGCTATCTGTAATTGCACCCGAGATATCACCAGATATATATTGGATTTTTCCCTGACCCTGTGTGTCCGGCCCCATGAGACGGTAGTTTTCTCGGCCCCTGGTGGTCCGAGGTCGTTCCGGGTGCACAGATTCATGCGCCAGGGCCCCCTACAGACAATGCACTTTGACTTATTGCGCTATCTCTAATAGCACCCGAGATATCACCAGATATATATTGGATTTTTACCTGACTCTGACAGTCCGGCCCCATAAGACGGTGATTTTCTCGGCCCCTGGTGGTCCGAGGTCGTTCCCGCTGCACAGATTCATGCGCTAGGGCCTCCTGCAGATAACTAACTTTGGTTTATTGCGCCATCTCTAATAGCACCCGAGATATCACCAGATATATATTGGATTTTTCCCTGACCCTGAGTGTCCGGCCCCAGGAGACGGTGGTCTTCTCGGCCCCCGTTGGCCCGAGGTCGTTCCCGCTGCACAGATTCATTCGCCAGGGCCTCCTGCAGATAATTCACTTTGGTTTATTGCGCTATCTCTAATAGCACCCGAGATATCACCAGATATATATTGGATTTTCCCCTGACCCTGAGAGTCCGGCCCCATGAGACTGTGGTTATCTCGGCCCCTGGTGGTCCGACGTCGTTCCTGCTGGCCAGATTCATGCGCCTGGGCCTCCTACAGACAATGCACTTTGATTTATTGCGCTATCTCAAATAGCACCCGAGATATCACCAGATATATATTGGATTTTTCCCTGACCCTGAGTGTCCGACCCCATGAGACGGTGGTTTTCTCGGGCCCTGGTGGTCCGAGGTCGTTCCCGCTGCACAGATTCATTCGCCTGGGCCTCCTACAGACAATGCACTTTGGTTTATTACGCTATCTCTAATAGCACCCGAGATATCACCAGATATATATTGGATTTTTCCCTGACCCTGACAGTCCGGCCCCATGTGTCGATGGTTTTCTCTGTCCCTCGGGGTCCGAGGTCGATCCCGCTGCACAGATTGATGCGCCAGGGCCTCCTACAGACAATGCACTTTGATTTATTGCGTTATCTGTAATAGCACCCGAGATATCACCAGATATATGCTGGATTTTTACATGACCTTGGGTGACGGATTCCGAATATCTGTAATTTTCTCGGCGCCTGGTGTTCCGAGGTGGTTCCTGCTGCACAGATTCATTCACCAGTGCCTCCTACAGACAATGCACTTTGATTTATTGCGCTATCTGTAATAGCACCCGAGGTATCACCAGATATATATTGGATTTTCCCCTGACCCTGAGTGTCCGGCCCCATGAGACGGTGGTTTTTTCTGCCCCTGGTGGTCCGATGTCGTTCCCGCTGCACAGATTCATGCGTCAGGGCCTCCTGCAGACAATGCACTTTGGTTTATTGCGCTATCTCTAATAGCACCCGAGATACCACCAGATGTATATTGGATTTTTCGCTGACTCTGACAGTCCGGCCCCATGAGACGGTAGTTTTCTCGGCCCCTGGAGGTCCGAGGTCGTTCCCGCTGCACAGATTCATGCGTCAGGGCCTCCTGCAGACAATGCACTTTGATTTATTGCGCTATCTGTAATAGCACCCGACATATCACCAGATATATATTGGATTTTTCCTTGACCCTTACACTCCGGCGCCATGAGACGGTGATTTTCTCGGCCCCTGGTGGTCCGAGGTCGATCCCGCTGCACAGATTCATGCGCCAGGGCCTCCTACAGACAATGCACTTTGATTTATTGTGCTATCTCTAATAGCACCCGAGATATCACCAGAAATATATTGGATTTTTCCCTGACCCTGAGTGTCCGACCCCACGAGACGGTGGTTTTCTCGGCCGCTGGTGGTCCGAGGTCGTTCCCGCTGCACAGATTCATGCCCCAGGGCCTCCTGAAGATAATTCGCTTTGATTTATTGCCCTATCTCTAATAGCATCCGAGATATCACCAGATATATATTGGATTTTCCCCTGACCCTGAGTGTCCGGCCCCAGGTGTCGATGGTTTTCTCGGTCCCACGTGGTCCGAGGTCGATCCCGCTGCACAGATTCATGCGCCAGGGCCTCCTACAGACAATGCACTTTGACTTATTGTGCTATCTCTAATAGCACCCGAGATATCACCAGAAATATATTGGATTTTTCCCTGACCCTGACAGTCCGGCACCATGAGACGGTGATTTTCTCGGTCCCTGGTGGTCCGAGGTCGATCCCGCTGCACAGATTCATGCGCCAGGGCCTCCTACAGACAATGCACTTTGGTTTATTGCGCTATCTGTAATAGCACCCGAGATATCACCAGATATATGCTGGATTTTTACATGACCTTGTGTGACGGATTCCGAATATCTATAATTTTCTCGGCCCCTGGTTGTCCGAGGTAGTTCCTGCTGCACAGATTCATTCGCCAGTTCCTCCTACAGACACTGCACTTCGATTTATTGCGCTATATCTAATAGCACCCGAGATATCACCAGATATATATTGGATTTTTCCCTGACCCTGAGTGTCCGACCCCATGAGACGGTGGTTTTCTCGGCCCCTGCTGGTCCGAGGTCGATCCCGCTGAACAGATTCATGCGCCAGGGCCTCCTATAGATAATTCACTTTGGTTTATTGCGCTATCTGTTATAGCACCCGAGATATCACCAGATATATGCTGGATTTTTACATGACCTTGTGTGACGGATTCCGAATATCTATAATTTTCTCGGCCCCTGGTTGTCCGAGGTAGTTCCTGCTGCACAGATTCATTCGCCAGTTCCTCCTACAGACACTGCACTTCGATTTATTGCGCTATCTCTAATAGCACCCGAGATATCACCAGATATATATTGGATTTTTCCCTGACCCTGACAGTCCGGCCCCATGAGGCGGTGATTTTCTCGGCCCCTGGTGGTCCGAGGTCGATCCCGCTGCACAGATCCATGCGCCAGGGCCTCCTACAGACAATGCACTTTGATTTATTGCCCTATATGTAATAGCACCCGAGATATCACCAGATATATATTGGATTTTTCCTTGACCCTGACAGTCCGGCCCCATGTGTCGGTGGTTTTCTCGGCCCCTGGTGGTCCGAGGTCGATCCGGCTGCACAGATTCATGCCCTAGGGCCTCCTGCAGACAATGCACTTTGATTTATTGCGCTATATCTAATAGCACCCGAGATATCACCAGATATATAATGGATTTTTCCCTGACCCTGACAGTCCGGCCCCATGAGACGGTGATTTTCTCGGCCCCTGGTGGTCCGACATCATGAGACGGTGGTTTTCTCGGCCCCTGCTGGTCCGAGGTCGATCCCGCTGAACAGATTCATGCGCCAGGGCTTTCTGCAGACAATTCACGTTGGTTTATTGCGTTATCTGTTATAGCACCCGAGATATCACCAGATATATGCTGGATTTTTACATGACCTTGTGTGACGGATTCCGAATATCTATAATTTTCTCGGCCCCTGGTTGTCCGAGGTAGTTCCTGCTGCACAGATTCATTCGCCAGGGCCTCCTGCAGACAATGCACTTTGGTTTATTGCGCTATCTCTAATAGCACCCGAGATATCACCAGATATATATTGGATTTTCCCCTGACCCTGAGTGTCCGGCCCCATTAGACGGTGGTTTTCTCAACCCCTGGGTGTCCGAGGTCGTTCCCGCTGCACAGATTCATGCGCCAGGGCCTCCTGCAGATAATTCACTTTGATTTATTGCGCTATATCTAATAGCACCCGAGATATCACCAGATATGTATTGGATTTTTCCCTGACCCTGACAGTCCGGCCCCATGTGTCGATGGTTTTCTCGGTCCCTCGGGGTCCGAGGTCGATCCCGCTGCACAGATTGATGCGCCAGGGCCTCCTACAGACAATGCACTTTGATTTATTGCGTTATCTGTAATAGCACCCGAGATATCACCAGATATATGCTGGATTTTTACATGACCTTTGGTGACGGATTCCGAATATCTGTAATTTTCTCGGCGCCTGGTGTTCCGAGGTGGTTCCTGCTGCACAGATTCATTCGCCAGTGCCTCCTACAGACAATGCACTTTGATTTATTGCGCTATCTGTAATAGCACCCGAGGTATCACCAGATATATATTGGATTTTCCCCTGACCCTGAGTGTCCGGCACCATGAGACGGTGGTTTTTTCTGCCCCTGGTGGTCCGATGTCGTTCCCGCTGCACAGATTCATGCGTCAGGGCCTCCTGCAGACAATGCACTTTGGTGTATTGCGCTATCTCTAATAGCACCCGAGATACCACCAGATGTATATTGGATTTTTCCCTGACTCTGACAGTCCGGCCCCATGAGACGGTAGTTTTCTCGGCCCCTGGTGGTCCGAGGTCGTTCCCGCTGCACAGATTCATGCGCCAGGGCCCCCTACAGACAATGCACTTTGACTTATTGCGCTATCTCTAATAGCACCCGAGATATCACCAGATATATATTGGATTTTTACATGACCTTGGCTGACGGATTCCGAATATCTATAATTTTCTCGGCCCCTGGTTGTACGAGGTAGTTCCTGCTGCACACATTCATTCGCCAGTGCCCCCTGCAGATAATTCACTTTGATTTATTGCCCTATCTCTAATAGCACCCGAGATATCACCAGATATATAATGGATTTTCCCCTGACCCTGAGTGTCCGGCCCCAGGTGTCGATGGTTTTCTCGGTCCCACGTGGTCCGAGGTCGATCCCGCTGCACAGATTCATGCGCCAGGGCCTCCTACAGACAATGCACTTTGATTTATTGTGCTATCTCTAATAGCACCCGAGATATCACCAGAAATATATTGGATTTTTCCCTGACCCTGAGTGTCCGACCTCATGACACGGTGGTTTTCTCGGCCCCTGCTGGTCCGAGGTCGATCCCGCTGAACAGATTCATGCGCCAGGGCCTCCTATAGATAATTCACTTTGGTTTATTGCGCTATCTCTAATAGCACCCGCGATATCACCAGATATATATTGGATTTTTCCCTGACCCTGACAGTCCGGCCCCATGAGGCGGTGATTTTCTCGGCCCCTGGTGGTCCGAGGTCGATCCCGCTGCACAGATTCATGCGCCAGGGCCTCCTACAGACAATGCACTTTGATTTATTGCCCTATATGTAATAGCACCCGAGATATCACCAGATATATATTGGATTTTTCCTTGACCCTGGCAGTCCGGCCCCATGTGTCGGTGGTTTTCTCGGCCCCTGGTGGTCCGAGGTCGTTCCCGCTGCACAGATTCATGCGCCAGGGCGTCCTACAGACAATGCACTTTGATTTATTGCGCTATCTGTAATAGCACCCGAGATATCACCAGATATATATTGGATTTTTCCTTGACCCTGACAGTCCGGCCTCATGAGGCGGTGATTTTCTCGGCCCCTGGTGGTCCGAGGTCGATCCGGCTGCACAGATTCATGCGCTAGGGCCTCCTGCAGACAATGCACTTTGATTTATTGCGCTATATCAAATAGCACCCGAGATATCACCAGATATATAATGGATTTTTCGTTGGCCCTGACAGTCCGGCCCCATGAGACGGTGATTTTCTCGACCCCTGGTGGTCCGAGGTCGTTCACGCTGCACAGATTCATGCGCCAGGGCCTCCTACAGACAATGCACTTTGATTTATTGCGCTATCTGTAATAGCACCCGAGATATCACCAGATATATATTGGATTTTCCGCTGACCCTGAGTGTCCGGCCCCATGAGACGGTGGTTTTCTCGGCCCCTGCAGGTCCGAGGTCGTTCCCGCTGCACAGATTCATGCGCCAGGGCCCCCAGCAGATAATTCACTTTGCTTTATTGCGCTATCTCTAATAACACCCGAGATATCACCAGATATATATTGGATTTTGCCCTGACCCTGACAGTCCGGCCTCATGAGACGGTGATTTTCTCGGCCCCTGGTGGTCCGAGGTCGATCCCGCTGCACAGATTCATGTGCCAGTGCCTCCTACAGACAATGCACTTTGATTTATTGCGCAATCTGTAATAGCACCCGAGATATCACCAGATATATATTGGATTTTTACATGACCCTGAGTGTCCGACCCCATGAGACGGTGATTTTCTCGGCCCCTGGTGGTCCGAGGTCGATCCCGCTGCACAGATTCATGCGCCATGGCCTCCTACAGACAATGCACTTTGATTTATTGCGCTATCTGTAATAGCACCCGAGATATCACCAGATATATATTGGATTTTGCCCTGACCCTGACAGTCCGGCCTCATGAGACGGTGATTTTCTCGGCCCCTGGTGGTCCGAGGTCGATCCCGCTGCACAGATTCATGCGCTAGGGCCTCCTGCAGACAATGCACTTTGATTTATTGCGCTATATCTAATAGCACCCGAGATATCACCAGATATATATTGGATTGTTCCCTGACCCTGAGTGTCCGACCCCATGAGACGGTGGTTTTCTCGGCCCCTGCTGGTCCGAGGTCGATCCCGCTGAACAGATTCATGCGCCAGGGCCTCCTATACATAATTCACTTTGGTTTATTGCGCTATCTGTTATAGCACCCGAGATATCACCAGATATATGCTGGATTTTTACATGACCTTGTGTGACGGATTCCGAATATCTATAATTTTCTCGGCCCCTGGTTGTCTGAGGTAGTTCCTGCTGCACAGATTCATTCGCCAGTTCCTCCTACAGACACTGCACTTCGATTTATTGCGCTATCTCTAATAGCACCCGAGATATCACCAGATATATAATGGATTTTTCCCTGACCCTGACAGTCCGGCCCCATGAGACGGTGATTTTCTCGGCCCCTTGTGGTCCGAGGTAGTTCCTGCTGCACAGATTCATTCGCTAGTGCCTCCTACAGACAATGCACTTTGATTTATTGCGCTACCTCTAATAGCACCCGAGATATCACCAGATATATATTGGATGTTTCCTTGACCCTGACAGTCCGGCCCCATGTGTCGGTGGTTTTCTCGGTCCCTGGTGGTCCGAGGTCGTTCCCGCTGCACAGATTCATGCGCCAGGGCGTCCTACAGACAATGCACTTTGATTTATTGCGCTATCTGTAATAGCACCCGAGATATCACCAGATATATATTGGATTTTCCCCTGACCCTGAGTGTCCGGCCCCATGAGACGGTGGTTTTCTCGGCCCCTGGTGGTCCGAGGTCGTTCCCGCTGCGCAGATTCATGCGCCAGTGTCCCCTGCAGATAATTCACTTTGATTTATTGCGCTATCTCTAATAGCACCCGAGATATCACCAGATATATATAGGATTTTTCCTTGACCCTGACAGTCCGGCCCCATGTGTCGATGGTTTTCTCGGTCCCTCGTGGTCCGATGTCGATCCCGCTGCACAGATTCATGCGCCAGGGCCCCCTGCAGATAATTCACTTTGATTTATTGCGCTATATCTAATAGCACCCGAGATATCACCAGATATATATTGGATTTTTCCCTGACCCTGAGTGTCCGACCCCATGAGACGGTGGTTTTCTCGGCCCTTGCTGGTCCGAGGTCGATCCCGCTGAACAGATTCATGCGCCAGGGCCTCCTATAAATAATTCACATTAGTTTATTGCGCTATCTGTTATAGCACCCGAGATATCACCAGATATATGCTGGATTTTTGCATGACCTTGTGTGAGGGATTCCGAATATCTATAATTTTCTCGGCCCCTGGTTGTCCGAGGTAGTTCCTGCTGCACAGATTCATTCGCCAGTGCCTCCTACAGACACTGCACTTTGATTTATTGCGCTATCTCTAATAGCACCCGAGATATCACCAGATATATATTAGATTTTCCGCTGACCCTGAGTGTCCGGCCCCATGAGACGGTGGTTTTCTCGGCCCCTGCTGGTCCGAGGTCGTTCCCGCTGCACAGATTCATGCGCCAGGGCCCCCAGCAGAAAATTCACTTTGCTTTATTGCGCTATCTCTAATAGCAACCCGAGATATCACCAGATATATATTGGATTTTGCCCTGACCCTGACAGTCCGGCCTCATGAGACGGTGATTGTCTCGGCCCCTGGTGGTCTGAGGTCGATACCGCTGCACAGATTCATGCGCCAGGGCCTCCTACATACAATGCACTTTGATTTATTGCGCTATCTGTAATAGCACCCGAGATATCACCAGATATATATTGGATTTTTCCTTGACCCTGACAGTCCGGCCCCATCTGTCGGTGGTTTTCTCGGCCCCTGGTGGTCCGAGGTCGATCCCGCTGCACAGATTCATGCGCCAGGGCCTCCTACATACAATGCACTTTGATTTATTGCGCTATCTGTAATAGCACCCGAGATATCACCAGATATATATTGGATTTTTCCTTGACCCTGACAGTCCGGCCCCATGTGTCGATGGTTTTCTCGGTCCCTCGTGGTCCGAGGTCGTTCCCGCTGCACAGATTCATGCGCCAGGGCGTCCTACAGACAATGCACTTTGATTTATTGCGCTATCTGTAATAGCACCCGAGATATCACCAGATATATATTGGATTTTCCCCTGACCCTGAGTGTCCGGCCCCATTAGACGGTGGTTTTCTCATCCCCTGGGTGTCCGAGGTCGTTCCCGCTGCACAGATTCATGCGCCAGGGCCTCCTGCAGATAATTCACTTTGATTTATTGCGCTATATCTAATAGCACCCGAGATATCACCAGATATGTATTGGATTTTTCCCTGACCCTGACAGTCCGGCCCCATGAGGCGGTGATTTTCTCGGCCCCTGGTGGTCCGAGGTCGATCCCGCTGCACAGATTCATGCGCCAGGGCCTCCTATAGACAATGCACTTTGATTTATTGCCCTATATGTAATAGCACCCGAGATATCACCAGATATATATTGGATTTTTCCTTGACCCTGACAGTCCGGCCCCATGTGTCGGTGGTTTTCTCGGCCCCTGGTGGCCCGAGGTCGTTCCCGCTGCACAGATTCATGCGCCAGGGCGTCCTACAGACAATGCACTTTGATTTATTGCGCTATCTGTAATAGCACCCGAGATATCACCAGATATATATTGGATTTTTCCTTGACCCTGACAGTCCGGCCTCATGAGGCGGTGATTTTCTCGGCCCCTGGTGGTCCGAGGTCGATCCGGCTGCACAGATTCATGTGCCAGTGCCTCCTACAGACAATGCACTTTGATTTATTGCGCAATCTGTAATAGCACCCGAGATATCACCAGATATATATTGTATTTTTCCCTGACCCTGAGTGTCCGACCCCATGAGACGGTGGTTTTCTCGGCCCCTGCTGGTCCGAGGTCGATCCCGCTGAACAGATTCATGCGCCAGGGCCTCCTATAGATAATTCACTTTGGTTTATTGCGCTATCTCTAATAGCACCCGCGATATCACCAGATATATATTGGATTTTTCCCTGACCCTGACAGTCCGGCACCATGAGACGGTGATTTTCTCGGCCCCTGGTGGTCCGAGGTCGATCCCGCTGCACAGATTCATGCGCCAGGGCCTCCTACAGACAATGCACTTTGGTTTATTGCGCTATCTGTAATAGCACCCGAGATATCACCAGATATATGCTGGATTTTTACATGACCTTGTGTGACGTATTCCGAATATCTATAATTTTCTCGGCCCCTGGTTGTCCGAGGTAGTTCCTGCTGCACAGATTCATTCGCCAGTGCCGCCTACAGACAATGCACTTTGATTTATTGCGCTATCTCTAATAGCACCCGAGATATCACCAGATATATATTGGATTCTTCCCTGACCCTGACAGTCCGGCCCAATGAGGCGGTGATTTTCTCGGCCCCTGGTGGTCCGAGGTCGATCCCGCTGCACAGATTCATGCGCCAGGGCCTCCTACAGACAATGCACTTTGATTTATTGCCCTATATGTAATAGCACCCGAGATATCACCAGATATATATTGGATTTTTCCTTGACCCTGACGGTCCGGCCCCATGTGTCGGTGGTTTTCTCGGCCCCTTGTGGTCCGAGGTCGATCCCGCAGCACAGATTCATGCGCCAGTGCCTCCTACAGACAGTGCACTTTGATTTATTGCGCTATCTCTAATAGCACCCGAGATATCACCAGATATATATTGGATTTTTTCCTGACCCTGACAGTCCGGCCCCATGAGACGGTGATTTCCTCGGCCCCTGGTGGTCCGAGGTCGTACCCGCTGCACGGAATCATGCGCCAGGGCTTCCTGCAGACAATGCACTTTGATTTATTGCGCTATCTCTAATAGCACCCGAGATATCATCAGATACATCCTGGGTTTTTACATGACCTTGTGTGTCCGGCGCCATGTGTCGGTGGTTTTCTCGGCCCCTGGTTATCCGAGGTTGTTCCCGCTGCACAGATTCATGCGCCAGGGCCTCCTACGGACAATGCACTTTGATTTATTGCGCTATCTGTAATAGCACCCGAGATATCACCAGATATATATTGGATTTTTTCCTGACCCCGACAGTCCGGCCACAAGAGACGGTGATTTTCTCGGCCCCTGGTGGTCCGAGGTCGTTCCTGCTGCACAGATTCATTCGCCAGTGCATCCTACAGACAGTGCACTTTGATTTATTGCGATATCTCTAATAGCACCCGAGATATCACCAGATATATATTGGATTTTTCCCTGACCCTGAGTGCCCGGCCCCATGAGACGGTGGTTTTCTCGGCCCCTGGTGGTCCGAGGTCGTTCCCTCTGCAAAGATTCATGCGCCAGGGCCTTCTGCAGATAATTCACTTTGGTTTATTGCGCTATCTCTAATAGCTCCCGAGATATCACCAGATATATATTGGATTTTCCCCTGACCCTGAGTGTCAGGCCCCATGAGACGGTGGTTTTCTCGGCCCCTGGTGGTCCGAGGTCGTTCCCGCTGCCCAGATTCAAGCGGCAGGGCCTCCTACAGACAATGCACTTCGATTCATTACGCTATCTGTAATAGCACCCGAGATATCACCAGATATATATTGGATTTTTCCCTGACCCTGAGTGCCCGGCCCCATGAGACGGTGGATTTCTCGGCCCCTGGTGGTCCGAGGTCGTTGCCTCTGCAAAGATTCATGCGCCAGGGCCTCCTGCAGATAATTCACATTGGTTTATTGCGCTATCTCTAATAGCTCCCGAGATATCACCAGATATATATTGGATTTTCCCCTGACCGTGAGTGTCCGGCCCCATGAGACGGTGGTTTTCTCGGCCCCTGGTGGTCCGAGGTCGTCCCCGCTGCCCAGAATCATGCGCCAGGGCTTCCTGCAGACAATGCACTTTGATTTATTGCGCTATCTCTAATAGCACCCGAGATATCATCAGATACATCCTGGCTTTTTACATGACCTTGGGTGTCCGGCGCCATGTGTCGGTGGTTTTCTCGGTCCCTGGTGGTCCGAGGTCGTTCCGGCTGCACAGATTCATGCCCCAGGGCCCGCTGCAGATAATTCACTTTGGTTTAGTGCGCTATCTCTAATAGCACCCGAGATATCACCAGATATATATTGGATTTTTCCCTGACCCTGACAGTCCGGCCCCATGAGACGGTGATTTTCTCGGCCCCTGGTGGTCCGAGGTCGTTCCCGCTGCACAGATTCATGCGCCAGGGCGTCCTACAGACAATGCACTTTTATTTATTGCGCTATCTGTAATAGCACCCGAGATATCACCAGATATATATTAGATTTCCGCTGACCCTGAGTGTCCGGCCCCATGAGACGGTGGTTTTCTCGGCCCCTGCTGGTCCGAGGTCTTTCCCGCTGCACAGATTCATGCGCCAGGGCCCCCAGCAGAAAATTCACTTTGCTTTATTGCGCTATCTCTAATAGCAACCCGAGATATCACCAGATATATATTGGATTTTGCCCTAACCCTGACAGTCCGGCCTCATGTGACGGCGATTGTCTCGGCCCCTGGTGGTCCGAGGTCGATCCCGCTGCCCAGATTCATGTGCCAGGGCCGCCTACAGACAATGCACTTTGATTTATTGCGCAATCTGTAATAGCACCCGAGATATCACCAGATATATATTGGATTTTCCCCTGACCCTGAGTGTCCGGCCCCATGAGACGGTGGTTTTCTCAGCCCCTGGTGGTCCGAGGTCTTTCCCGCTGCACAGATTCATGCGCCAGGGCCCCCAGCAGAAAATTCACTTTGCTTTATTGCGCTATCTCTAGTAGCAACCCGAGATATCACCAGATATATATTGGATTTTGCCCTGACCCTGACAGTCCGGCCTCATGTGACGGCGATTGTCTCGGCCCCTGCTGGTCCGAGGTCGATCCCGCTGAACAGATTCATGCGCCAGGGCCTCCTATAAATAATTCACATTGGTTTATTGCGCTATCTGTTATAGCACCCGAGATATCACCAGATATATGCTGGATTTTTACATGATCTTGTGTCGGGGATTCCGAATATCTATAATTTTCTCGGCCCCTGGTTGTCCGAGGTAGTTCCTGCTGCACAGATTCATTCGCCAGTGCCTCCTACAGACACTGCACTTTGATTTATTGCGCTATCTCTAATAGCACCCGAGATATCACCAGATATATATTGGATTTTTCCCTGACCCTGACAGTCCGGCACCATGAGACGGTGATGTTCTCGGTCCCTGGTGGTCCGAGGTCGATCCCGCTGCACAGATTCATGCGCCAGGGCCTCCTACAGACAATGCACTTTGGTTTATTGCGCTATCTGTAATAGCACCCGAGATATCACCAGATATATGCTGGATTTTTACATGACCTTGGGTGACGGATTCCGAATATCTATAATTTTCTCGGCCCCTGGTAGTCCGAGGTAGTTCCTGCTGCACACATTCATTCGCCAGTGCCGCCTACAGACAATGCACTTTGATTTAT
Organism: Nomia melanderi; assembly: GCF_051020985.1. Lineage (NCBI taxonomy): Eukaryota > Metazoa > Arthropoda > Insecta > Hymenoptera > Halictidae > Nomia > Nomia melanderi. The sequence continues at coordinate 979,856 of NW_027475142.1, forward strand.
TGCGCTATCTCTAATAGCACCCGAGATATCACCAGATATATATTGGATTCTTCCCTGACCCTGACAGTCCGGCCCAATGAGGCGGTGATTTTCTCGGCCCCTGGTGGTCCGAGGTCGATCCCGCTGCACAGATTCATGCGCCAGGGCCTCCTACAGACAATGCACTTTGATTTATTGCCCTATATGTAATAGCACCCGAGATATCACCAGATATATATTGGATTTTTCCTTGACCCTGACGGTCCGGCCCCATGTGTCGGTGGTTTTCTCGGCCCCTTGTGGTCCGAGGTCGATCCCGCAGCACAGATTCATGCGCCAGTGCCTCCTACAGACAGTGCACTTTGATTTATTGCGCTATCTCTAATAGCACCCGAGATATCACCAGATATATATTGGATTTTTTCCTGACCCTGACAGTCCGGCCCCATGAGACGGTGATTTCCTCGGCCCCTGGTGGTCCGAGGTCGTACCCGCTGCACGGAATCATGCGCCAGGGCTTCCTGCAGACAATGCACTTTGATTTATTGCGCTATCTCTAATAGCACCCGAGATATCATCAGATACATCCTGGGTTTTTACATGACCTTGTGTGTCCGGCGCCATGTGTCGGTGGTTTTCTCGGCCCCTGGTTATCCGAGGTTGTTCCCGCTGCACAGATTCATGCGCCAGGGCCTCCTACGGACAATGCACTTTGATTTATTGCGCTATCTGTAATAGCACCCGAGATATCACCAGATATATATTGGAATTTTCCCTGACCCTGAGTGTCCGGCCCCATGAGACGTTGGTTTTCTCGGCCCCTGGTGGTCCGAGGTCGTTCCCGCTGCACAGCTTCATGCGCAAGGGCCTCCTGCAGATAATTCACTTTGGTTTATTGCACTATCTCTAATAGCACCCGAGATATCACCAGATATATATTGGATTTTCCCCTGACCCTGAGTGTCCGGCCCCATGAGATGGTGGTTTTCTCGGCCCCTGGTGATCCGAGGTCGTTCCCGCTGCACAGATTCATGCGCCAGGGCCTCCTGCAGACAATTCACTTTGGTTTATTGCGCTATCTCTTATAGCACCCGAGATATCACCTGATGTATATTGGATTTTTCCCCGACCCTGAGTGTTCGGCCCCATCAGACGGTGGTTTTCTCGGCCCCTCGTGGTCCGAGGTCGTTCCCGCAGCACAGAATCATGCGCCAGGTCCTCCTACAGACAATGCACTTTGATTTATTGCGCTATCTCTAATAGCACACGAGATATCATCAGATACATCCTGGCTTTTTACATGACCTTGGGTGTCCGGCCCCATGTGTCGGTGGTTTTCTCGGTCCCTGGTGGTCCGAGGTCGTTCCGGCTGCACAGATTCATGCCCCAGGGCCCGCTGCAGATAATTCACTTTGGTTTAGTGCGCTATCTGTAAGAGCACCCGAGATATCACCAGATATATATTCAATTTTTCAACCGACCGTGAGTGTCCGCCCCATGAGACGGTGGTTTTCTTGGCCCCTGGTGGTCCGAGGTCGTTCCCGCACCACAGATGCATGCGCCAGGGCCTCCTGCAGATAATTCACTTTGGTTTATTGCGCTATCTCTAATAGCACCGGAGATATCTCCAGATATATATTGGATTTTCCCCTGACCCTGAGTGTCCGGCCCCATGAGACGGTGGTTTTCTCGGCCCCTGGTGGTCCGAGGTCGTACCTGCTGCACAGATTCATTCGCCAGTGCCTCCTACAGACAGTGCACTTTGATTTATTGCGCTATCTCTAATTGCACCCGAGATATCACCAGATATATATTGGATTTCTCCCTGACCCGGACAGTCCAGCCCCATGAGACGGTGATTTTCTCGGCCCCTGGTGGTCCGAGGTCGTTCCCGCTGCACAGATTCATGCGCCAGGGCCCCCTGCTGATAATTCACTTTGATTTATTGCGCTATCTCTAATAGCACCCGAGATATCACCAGATATATATTGGATTTTCCCCTGACCCTGAGTGTCCGGCCCCATGAGATGGTGGTTTTCTCGGCCCCTGGTGATCCGAGGTCGTTCCCGCTGCACAGATTCATGCGCCAGGGCCTCCTGCAGACAATTCACTTTGGTTTATTGCGCTATCTCTTATAGCACCCGAGATATCACCAGATGTATATTGGATTTTTCCCCGACCCTGAGTGTTCGGCCCCATCAGACGGTGGTTTTCTCGGCCCCTCGTGGTCCGAGATCGTTCCCGCAGCACAGAATCATGCGCCAGGGCCTCCTACAGACAATGCACTTTGATTTATTGCGCTATCTCTAATAGCACCCGAGATATCATCAGATACATCCTGGCTTTTTACATGTCCTTGGGTGTCCGGCCCCATGTGTCGGTGGTTTTCTCGGTCCCTGGTGGTGCGAGGTCGTTCCCGCTGCACAGATTCATGCCCCAGGGCCCGCTGCAGATAATTCACTTTGGTTTATTGCGCTATCTGTAATAGCACCCGAGATATCACCAGATATATGCTGGATTTTTACATGACCTTCGGTGACCGATTCCGAATATCTGTAATTTTCTCGGCCGCTGGTGGTCCGAGGTCGTTCCTGCTCCACAGATTCATTCGCCGGTGCCTTCTACAGACAATGCACTTTGATTTATTGCGCTGTCTCTAATAGCACCCGAGATATCACCAGATATATATTGGATTTTTCCCTGACCCTGAGTGCCCGGCCCCATGAGACGGTGGATTTCTCGGCCCCTGGTGGTCCGAGGTCGTTCCCTCTGCAGAGATTCATGCGCCAGGGCCTCCTGCAGATAATTCACTTTGGTTTATTGCGCTATCTCTAATAGCTCCCGAGATATCACCAGATATATATTGGATTTTCCCCTGACCGTGAGGGTCCGGCCCCATGAGACGGTGGTTTTCTCGGCCCCTGGTGATCCGAGGTCGTCCCCGCTGCCCAGAATCATGCGCCAGGGCTTCCTGCAGACAATGCACTTTGATTTATTGCGCTATCTCTAATAGCACCCGAGATATCATCAGATACATCCTGGCTTTTTACATGACCTTGGGTGTCCGGCGCCATGTGTCGGTGGTTTTCTCGGCCCCTGGTGATCCGAGGTTGTTCCCGCTGCACAGATTCATGCCCCAGGGCCCGCTGCAGATAATTCACTTTGGTTTAGTGCGCTATCTCTAATAGCACGCGAGATATCACCAGATATATATTGGATTTTTCCCTGACCCTTAGTGTCTGGCCCCATGTGTCGGTGGTTTTCTCGGTCCCTGGTGGTCCGAGGTCGTTCCGGCTGCACAGATTCATGCCCCAGGGCCCGCTGCAGATAATTCACTTTGGTTTAGTGCGCTATCTGTAAGAGCACCCGAGATATCACCAGATATATATTCAATTTTTCAACCGACCGTGAGAGTCCCGGCCCATGAGACGGTGGTTTTCTCGGCCCCTGGTGGTCCGAGGTCGTTCCCGCTGCACATATTCATTCGCCAGTGCCTCCTACAGACAGTGCACTTTCATTTATTGCGCTATCTCTAATAGCACCCGAGATATCACCAGATATATGTTGGATGTTTCCCTGACCCTGAAAGTCCGGCCCCATGAGACGGTGGTTTTCTCGGACCCTGGTGGTCCGAGGTCGTTCCCGCTGCCCAGATTCATGCGCCAGGGCCTCCTACAGACAATGCACTTTGATTTATTGCGCTATCTCTAATAGCACGAGAGATATCACAAGATATATATTGGATTTTTCTCCGACCCTGAGTGTCCGGCCCCATGAGACGGTGGTTTTCTCGGCCCCTGGTGGCCCGAGGTTGTTCCCGCCTCACAGATTCATGGGCCAGGGCCTCCTACAGGCAATGCACTTTGATTTATCGCGCTATCTGTAATAGAACCCGAGATATCACCAGATATATACTGGATTTTTACATCACATTGGGTGACGGATACCGAAAATCTGTAATTTTCTCGGACCCTGGTGGTCCGATGTCGTTCCCGCTGCACAGCTTCATGCGCAAGGGCCTCCTGCAGATAATTCACTTTGGTTTATTGCGCTATCTCTAATAGCACCCGAGATATCACCAGATATATATTGGATTTTCCCGTGACCCTGATTGTCCGGCCCCATGAGACGGTGGTTTTCTCGGCCCCTGGTGGTCGGAGGTCGTTCCCGCTGCCCAGATTCATGCGCCAGGTCCTCCTACAGACAATGCACTTTGATTTATTGCGCTATCTGTAATAGCACCCGAGATATCACCAGATATATATTGGATTTTTCCCTGACCCTGACAGTCCGGCTCCATGAGACGGTGGTTTTCTCGGCCCCTGGTGGTCCGAGGTCGTTCCCGCTGCCCAGATTCATGCGCCAGGGCCTCCTACAGACAATGCACTTTGGTTTATTGCGCTATCTGCAATAGCACCCGAGTTATCACCAGATATATGCTGGATTTTTCCCTGACCCTGAGTGTTCGGCCCCATGAGACTTTGGTTTTCTCGGCCCCTGGTGGTCCGAGGTCGTTCCGGCTGCACAGATTCATGCGCCAGGGCCTCCTGCAGATAATTCACTTTGGTTTATTGCGCTACCTCTAATAGCACCCGAGATATCACCAGATATATATTGGATTTTCCCCTGACCCTGAGTGTCCGGCCCCATGAGACGGTGGTTTTCTCGGCACCTGGTGATCCGAGGCCGTCCCCGCTGCACAGATTCATGCACCAGGGCCTCCTGCAGACAATGCACTTTGATTTATTGCGCTGTCTCTAATAGCACCCGAGATATCACCAGATATATATTGGATTTTTCCCTGACCCTGACAGTCCGGCTCCATGAGACGGTGATTTTCTCGGACCCTGGTGGTCCGAGGTCGTGCCCGCTGCACAGAATCATGCGCCAGGGCCTCCTACAGACAATGCACATTGGCTTATTGCGCTATCTGTAATAGCACCCGAGATATCACCAGATGTATGCTGGATTTTTACATGACCCTTAGTGTCCGGCCCCATGTGTCGGTGGTTTTCTCGGTCCCTGGTGGTCCGAGGTCGTTCCGGCTGCACAGATTCATGCCCCATGGCCCGCTGTAGATAATTCGCTTTGGTTTAGTGCGCTATCTGTAAGAGCACCCGAGATATCACCAGACATATATTGAATTTTTCAACAGACCGTGAGTGTCCCGCCCCATGGGACGGTGGTTTTCTCGGTCCCAGGTGATCCGAGGTGGTTCCCGCTGCATAGATTCATGCGCCAGGGCCTCCTGCAGATAATTCAGTTTGGTTTATTGCGCTATCTCTAACAGCACCCGAGATATCACCAGATATATGCTGGATGTTTCCCTGACCCTGAAAGACCGGCCCCATCAGACGGTGGTTTTCTCGGACCCTGGTGGTCCGAGGTCGTTCCGGCTGCACAGATTCGTGCCCCATGGCCCGCTGTAGATAATTCGCTTTGGTTTAGTGCGCTATCTGTAATAGCACCCGAGTTATCACCAGATATATGCTGGATTTTTCCCTGACCCTGAGTGTCCGGCCCCATGAGACGGTGGTTTTCTCGGCCCCTGGTGGTCGGAGGTCGTTCCCGCTGCCCAGATTCATGCGCCAGGTCCTCCTACAGACAATGCACTTTGATTTATTGCGCTATCTGTAATAGCACCCGAGATATCACCAGATATATATTGGATTTTTCCCTGACCCTGACAGTCCGGGTCCATGAGACGGTGGTTTTCTCGGCCCCAGGTGGTCCGAGGTCGTTCCCGCTGCCCAGATTCATGCGCCAGGGCCTCCTACAGACAATGCACTTTGGTTTATTGCGCTATCTGTAATAGCACCCGAGTTATCACCAGATATATGCTGGATTTTTCCCTGACCCTGAGTGTCCGGCCCCATGAGACGGTGGTTTTCTCGGCCCCTGGTGATCCGAGGCCGTTCCCGCTGCACAGATTCATGCGCCAGGGCCTCCTGCAGACAATGCACTTTGATTTATTGCGCTACCAGTAATAGCACCCGAGATATCACCAGATATATATTGGATTTTTCCCTGACCCTGAGTGTCCGGCCCCATGAGACGGTGGTTTTCTTGGCCCCTGGTGGTCCGAGGTCGTTCCCGCTGCACAGATTCATGCGCCAGGGCCTCCTACAGACAATGCACTTTGGTTTATTCCGCTATCTGTAATAGCACCCGAGATATCACTAGATATATGCTGGATTTTTACATGACCTTGGGTGACCGATTCCGAATATCTGTAATTTTCTCGGCCCCTGGTGGTCCGAGGTCGTTCCTGCTCCACAGATTCATTCGCCAGTGCCTCCTACACACAATACACTTTGATTTATTGCGCTGTCTCTAATAGCACCCGAGATATCACCAGATATATATTAGATTTTCCCCTGACCCTGAGTGTCCGGCCCCATGAGACAGTGGTTTTCTCGGCCCCTGGTGGTCGGAGGTCGTTCCCGCTGCCCAGATTCATGCGCCAGGGCCTCCTACAGACAATGCACTTTGATTTATTGCGCTATCTGTAATAGCACCCGAGATATCAGCAGATATATATTGGTTTTTTCCCTGACCCTGAGTTTCCGGCCCCATGTGTCGGTGGTTTTCTCGGCCCCTGGTGGTCCCAGGTCGATCCCGCTGAACAGATTCATGCGCCAGGTCCTCCTACAGACAATGCACTTTGGTTTATTGCGCTATCTGTAATAGCACACGAGATATCACCAGATATATATTGGATTTTTCTCTGACCCTGAGTGTCCGGCCCCATGAGACGGTGGTTTTCTTGGCCCCTGGTGGTCCGAGGTCGTTCCCGCTGCACAGATTCATGCGCCAGGTCCTCCTACAGACAATGCACTTCGGTTTATTGCGCTATCTGTAATAGCACCAGAGATATCACCAGATATATGCTGGATTTTTACATGACCTTGGGTGACCGATTCCGAATATCTGTAATTTTCTCGGCCCCTGGTGGTCCGAGGTTGTTCCTGCTCCACAGATTCATTCGCCAGTGCCTCCTACAGACAATGCACTTTGATTTATTGCGCTGTCTCTAATAGCACCCGAGATATCACCAGATATATATTGGATTTTTCCCTGACCCTGACAGTCCGGCTCCATGAGACGGTGATTTTCTCGGCCCCTGGTGGTCCGAGGTCGTTCCCGCTTCACAGAATCATGCGCCAGGGCCTCCTACAGACAATGCACTTTGGTTTATTGCGCTATCTGTAATAGCACCCGAGATATCACCAGATACATGCTGGATTTTTACATGACCCTTAGTGTCTGGCCCCATGTGTCGGTGGTTTTCTCGGTCTCTGGTGGTCCGAGGTCGTTCCGGCTGCACAGATTCATGACCCATGGCCCGCTGCAGATAATTCGCTTTGGTTTAGTGCGCTATCTGTAAGAGCACCCGAGATATCACCAGATATATATTGAATTTTTCAACCGACCGTGAGTGTCCCGCCCCATGGGACGGTGGTTTTCTCTTACCCTGGTGATCCGAGGTCGTTCCCGCTGCATAGATTCATGCGCCAGGGCCTCCTGCAGATAATTCAGTTTGGTTTATTGCGCTATCTCTATCAGCACCCGAGATATCACCAGATATATGTTGGATGTTTCCCTGACCCTGAAAGTCCGGCCCCATGAGACGGTGGTTTTCTCGGACCCTGGTGGTCCGAGGTCGTTCCCGCTGCCCAGATTCATGCGCCAGGACCTCCTACAGACAATGCACTTTGATTTATTGCGCTATCTCTAATAGCACGAGAGATATCACAAGATATATATTGGATTTTTCCCCGACCCTGAGTGTCCGGCCCCATGAGACGGTGGTTTTCTCGGCCCCTGGTGGTCCGAGGTTGTTCCCGCCGCACAGATTCATGGGCCAGGGCCTCCTACAGACAATGCACTTTGATTTATTGCGCTATCTGTAATAGAACCCGAGATATCACCAGATATATGCTGGATTTTTACATCACATTGGGTGACGGATACCGAAAATCTGTAATTTTCTCGGACCCTGGTGGTCCGATGTCGTTCCCGCTGCACAGCTTCATGCGCAAGGGCCTCCTGCAGATAATTCACTTTGGTTTATTGCGCTATCTGTAATAGCATCCGAGATATCACCAGATATATATTGGATTTTTCCCTGACCCTGAGTGCTCGGCCCCATGAGACGGTGGTTTTCTCGGCCCCTGGTGGTCCGAGGTCGTTCCCTCTGCAGATATTCGTGCGCCAGGGCCTCCTGCAGATAATTCACTTTGATTTATTGCGCTATCTCTAATAGCACCCGAGATATCACCAGACATATATTTGATTTTTCCCTGACCCTGAGTGTCCGGCCCCATGAGACGTGGTTTTCTCGGCCCCTGGTGGTCCGAGGTCGTTCCCGCTGCACAGATTCATGAGCCCGGGCCTCCTGCAGATAATTCACTTTGGTTTACTGCGCTATCTCTAATAGCACCCGAGATATCACCAGATATATATTGGATTTTTCACCGACCCCGACTGTCCGGCCCCATGACACAGGTGGTTTTCTTGGACCCTGGTGATCCGAGGTCGTTCCCGCTGCACAGATTCATGAGCCCGGGCCTCCTGCAGATAATTCACTTTGGTTTATTGCGCTATCTCTAATAGCACCCGAGATATCACCAGATATATATTGAATTTTTCAACCGACCCTGAGTGTCCCGCCCCATGAGACGGTGGTTTTCTTGGACCCTGGTGATCCGAGGTCGTTCCCGCTGCACAGATTCATGCGCCAGGGCCTCCTGCAGATAATTCACTTTGGTTTAGTGCGCTATCTCTAATAGCACCCGAGATATCGCCAGATATATATTGGATTTTCCCCTGACCATGAATGTCCGGCCCCATGAGACGGTGGTTTTCTCGGCCCCTGGAGGTCCGAGGTCTTTCCCGCTCCACAGATTCATGCGCCAGGGCCTCCCGCAGACAATGCACTTTGATTTATTGCGCTATCTCTAATAGCACCCGACAAATCACCAGATATATATTGGATTTTTACCTGACCCTGAGTGTCCGGCCCCATGTGACGGTGGTTTTCTCGGACCCTGGTGGTCCGAGGTTGTTCCCGCCTCACAGATTCATGGGCCAGGGCCTCCTACAGACAATGCACTTTGATTTATCGCGCTATCTGTAGTAGAACCCGAGATATCACCAGATATATACTGGATTTTTACATCACATTGGGTGACGGATACCGAAAATCTGTAATTCTCTCGGACCCTGGTGGTCCGATGTCGTTCCCGCTGCACAGCTTCATGCGCAAGGGCCTCCTGCAGATAATTCACTTTGGTTTATTGCGCTATCTCTAATAGCACCCGAGATATCACCAGATATATATTGGATTTTTCCCTGACCCTGACAGTCCGGCTCCATGAGACGGTGGTTTTCTCGGCCCCTGGTGGTCCGAGGTCGTTCCCGCTGCCCAGATTCATGCGCCAGGGCCTCCTACAGACAATGCACTTTGGTTTATTGCGCTATCTGTAATAGCACCCGAGATATCACCAGATATATGCTGGATTTTTACATGACCCTTAGTGTCCGGCCCCATGTGTCGGTGGTTTTCTCGGTCCCTGGTGGTCCGAGGTCGCTCCGGCTGCACAGATTCATGCCCCATGGCCCGCTGCAGATAATTCGCTTTGGTTTAGTGCGCTATCTGTAAGAGCACCCGAGATATCACCAGACATATATTAAATTTTTCAACCGACCGTGAGTGTCCCGCCCCATGGGACGGTGGTTTTCTCGGTCCCAGGTGATCCGAGGTGGTTCCCGCTGCATAGATTCATGCGCCAGGGCCTCCTGCAGATAATTCAGTTTGGTTTATTGCGCTATCTCTAACAGCACCCGAGATATCACCAGATATATGCTGGATGTTTTCCTGACCCTGAAAGTCCGGCCCCATCAGACGGTGGTTTTGTCGGACCCTGGTGGTCCGAGGTCGTTCCCGCTGCCCAGATTCATGCGCCAGGGCCTCCTACAGACAATGCACTTTGATTTATCGCGCTATCTGTAATAGAACCCGAGATATAACCAGATATATATTGGATTTTTCCCCGACTCTGAGTGTCCGGCCCCATGAGACGGTGGTTTTCTCGGCCGCTGGTGGTCCGAGGTTGTTCCCGCCGCACAGATTCATGGGCCAGGGCCTCCTACAGACAATGCACTTTGGTTTATTGCGCTATCTGTAATAGCACCCGAGATATCACCAGATATATGCTGGATTTTTACATCACATTGGGTGACAGATTCCGAATATCTGTAATTTTCTCGGCCCCTGGTGGTCCGAGGTCGTTCCTGCTCTACAGATTCATTCGCCAGTGCCTCCTACAGACAATGCACTTTGATTTATTGCGCTGTCTCTAATAGCACCCGAGATATCACCAGATATATATTGGATTTTTCCCTGACCCTGACAGTCCGGCTCCATGAGACGGTGATTTTCTCGGCCCCTGGTGGTCCGAGGTCGTTCCCGCTGCACAGAATCATACGCCAGGGCCTCCTACAGACAATGCACATTGGTTTATTGCGCTATCTGTAATAGCACCCGAGATATCACCAGATATATGCTGGATTTTTACATGACCCTTAGTGTCCGGCCCCATGTGTCGATAGTTTTCTCGGTCCCTGGTGGTCCGAGGTCGCTCCGGCTGCACAGATTCATGCCCCATGGCCCGCTGTAGATAATTCGCTTTGGTTTAGTGCGCTATCTGTAAGAGCACCCGAGATATCACCAGACATATATTGAATTTTTCAACCGACCGTGAGTGTCCCGCACCATGGGACGGTGGTTTTCTCGGTCCCAGGTGATCCGAGGTGGTTCCCGCTGCATAGATTCATGCGCCAGGGCCTCCTGCAGATAATTCAGTTTGGTTTATTGCGCTATCTCTAACAGCACCCGAGATATCACCAGATATATGCTGGATGTTTCCCTGACCCTGAAAGTCCGGCCCCATCAGACGGTGGTTTTCTCGGACCCTGGTGGTCCGAGGTCGTTCCCGCTGCCCAGATTCATGCGCCAGGGCCTCCTACAGACAATGCACTTAGATTTATCGCGCTATCTGTAACAGAACCCGAGATATAACCAGATATATATTGGATTTTTCCCCGACCCTGAGTGTCCGGCCCCATGAGACGGTGGTTTTCTCGGCCCCTGGTGGTCCGAGGTTGTTCCCGCCGCACAGATTCATGGGCCAGGGCCTCCTACAGACAATGCACTTTGATTTATCGCGCTATCTGTAATAGAACCCGAGATATCACCAGATATATGCTGGATTTTTACATCACATTGGGTGACGGATACCGAAAATCTGTAATTTTCTCGGACCCTGGTGGTCCGATGTCGTTGCCGCTGCACAGCTTCATGCGCAAGGGCCTCCTGCAGATAATTCACTTTGGTTTATTGCGCTATCTCTAATATCACCCGAGTTATCACCAGATATATATTGGATTTTCCCCTGACCCTGAGTGTCCGGCCCCATGAGACAGTGGTTTTCTCGGCCCCTGGTGGTCGGAGGTCGTTCCCGCTGCCCAGATTCATGCGCCAGGGCCTCCTGCAGATAATTCACTTTGGTTTATTGCGCTATCTCTAATAGCACCCTAGATATCACCACATATATATTGGATTTTTCCCTGACCCTGAGTGTCCGGCCCCATGAGACGGTGGTTTTCTCGGCCCCTGGTGGTCCGAGGTCGTTCCCGCTGCACAGATTCATCCGCCAGGGCCTCCTACAGACAATGCACGTTGGTTTATTGCGCTATCTGTAATAGCACCCGAGATATCACCAGATATATATTGGATTTTTCCCTGACCCTGAGTGCCCGGCCCCATGAGACGGTGTTTTCTCGGCCCCTGGTGGTCCGAGGTCGTTCCCGCTGCCCAGAATCATGCGCCAGGGCTTCCTGCAGACAATGCACTTTGATTTATTGCGCTATCTCTAATAGCACCCGAGATATCATCAGATACATCCTGGGTTTTTACATGACCTTGGGTGTCCGGCGAAAGGTGTCGGTGGTTTTCTCAGACCCTGGTGATCCGAGTTCGTTCCCGCTGTAGAGATTCATGCCCCAGGGCCCGCTGCAGACAATTCACTTTGATTTATTGCGCTATCTCTAATAGCACCCGAGATATCATCAGATACATCCTGGGTTTTTACATGACCTTGGGTGTCCGGCGAAAGGTGTCGGTGGTTTTCTCAGACCCTGGTGATCCGAGTTCGTTCCCGCTGTACAGATTCATGCCCCAGGGCCCGCTGCAGACAATTCACTTTGGTTTAGTGCGCTATCTCTAATAGCACCCGAGATATAACCAGATATATATCGGATTTTTCCCTGACCCTGAATGTCCGGCCCCATGAGACGGTGATTTTCTCGGCCCCTGGTGGTCCGAGGTCGTTCCCGCTGCACGGAATCATGCGCCAGGGCTTCATGCAGACAATGCACTTTGATTTATTGTGCTATCTCTAATAGCACCCGAGATATCATCAGATACATCCTGGGTTTTTACATGACCTTGGGTGTCCGGCGGCATGTGTCGAACGTTTTCTCGGCCCCTGGTGATCCGAGGTCGTTCCCGCTGCACAGATTCATGCCCCAGGGCCCGCTGTAGATAATTCACTTTGGTTTACTGCGCTATCTGTAAGAGCACCCGAGATATCACCAGATGTATATATTGAATTTTTCAACCGACCCTGAGTGTCCGGCCCCATGTGTCGGTGGTTTTCTCGGCCCCTGGTAGTCCGAGGTCGTTGCCGCTGCACAGATTCATGCGGCAGGGCCTCCCGCAGACAACGCACTTTGATTTATTACGCTATCTGTAATAGCACCCGAGATATCACCAGATATATGCTGGATTTTTACATGACCTTGGGTGACCGATCCCGAATATCTGTAATTTTCTCGGCCCCTGGTGGTCCGAGGTCGTTCCTGCTCCACAGATTCATTCACCAGTGCCTCCTACAGACAATGCACTTTGATTTATTGCGCTGTCTCTAATAGCACCCGAGATATCACCAGATATGTATTGGATTTTTCCCTGACCCTGACAGTCCGGCTCCATGAGACGGTGATTTTCTCGGCCCCTGGTGGTCCGAGGTCGTTCCCGCTTCACAGAATCATGCGCCAGGGCCTCCTACAGACAATGCACTTTGGTTTATTGCGCTATCTGTAATAGCACCCGAGATATCACCAGATACATGCTGGATTTTTACATGACCCTTAGTGTCTGGCCCCATGTGTCGGTGGTTTTCTCGGTCTCTGGTGGTCCGAGGTCGTTCCGGCTGCACAGATTCATGACCCATGGCCCGCTGCAGATAATTCGCTTTGGTTTAGTGCGCTATCTGTAAGAACACCCGAGATATCACCAGATATATATTGAATTTTTCAACCGACCGTGAGTGTCCCGCCCCATGGGACGGTGGTTTTCTCTTACCCTGGTGATCCGAGGTCGTTCCCGCTGCATAGATTCATGCGCCAGGGCCTCCTGCAGATAATTCAGTTTGGTTTATTGCGCTATCTCTATCAGCACCCGAGATATCACCAGATATATGTTGGATGTTTCCCTGACCCTGAAAGTCCGGCCCCATGAGACGGTGGTTTTCTCGGACCCTGGTGGTCCGAGGTCGTTCCCGCTGCCCAGATTCATGCGCCAGGACCTCCTACAGACAATGCACTTTGATTTATTGCGCTATCTCTAATAGCACGAGAGATATCACAAGATATATATTGGATTTTTCCCCGACCCTGAGTGTCCGGCCCCATGAGACGGTGGTTTTCTCGGCCCCTGGTGGTCCGAGGTTGTTCCCGCCGCACAGATTCATGGGCCAGGGCCTCCTACAGACAATGCACTTTGATTTATTGCGCTATCTGTAATAGAACCCGAGATATCACCAGATATATGCTGGATTTTTACATCACATTGGGTGACGGATACCGAAAATCTGTAATTTTCTCGGACCCTGGTGGTCCGATGTCGTTCCCGCTGCACAGCTTCATGCGCAAGGGCCTCCTGCAGATAATTCACTTTGGTTTATTGCGCTATCTGTAATAGCATCCGAGATATCACCAGATATATATTGGATTTTTCCCTGACCCTGAGTGCTCGGTCCCATGAGACGGTGGTTTTCTCGGCCCCTGGTGGTCCGAGGTCGTTCCCTCTGCAGATATTCGTGCGCCAGGGCCTCCTGCAGATAATTCACTTTGATTTATTGCGCTATCTCTAATAGCACCCGAGATATCACCAGACATATATTTGATTTTTCCCTGACCCTGAGTGTCCGGCCCCATGAGACGTGGTTTTCTCGGCCCCTGGTGGTCCGAGGTCGTTCCCGCTGCACAGATTCATGAGCCCGGGCCTCCTGCAGATAATTCACTTTGGTTTACTGCGCTATCTCTAATAGCACCCGAGATATCACCAGATATATATTGGATTTTTCACCGACCCCGACTGTCCGGCCCCATGACACAGGTGGTTTTCTTGGACCCTGGTGATCCGAGGTCGTTCCCGCTGCACAGATTCATGAGCCCGGGCCTCCTGCAGATAATTCACTTTGGTTTATTGCGCTATCTCTAATAGCACCCGAGATATCACCAGATATATATTGAATTTTTCAACCGACCCTGAGTGTCCCGCCCCATGAGACGGTGGTTTTCTTGGACCCTGGTGATCCGAGGTCGTTCCCGCTGCACAGATTCATGCGCCAGGGCCTCCTGCAGATAATTCACTTTGGTTTAGTGCGCTATCTCTAATAGCACCCGAGATATCGCCAGATATATATTGGATTTTCCCCTGACCATGAATGTCCGGCCCCATGAGACGGTGGTTTTCTCGGCCCCTGGAGGTCCGAGGTCTTTCCCGCTCCACAGATTCATGCGCCAGGGCCTCCCGCAGACAATGCACTTTGATTTATTGCGCTATCTCTAATAGCACCCGACAAATCACCAGATATATATTGGATTTTTACCTGACCCTGAGTGTCCGGCCCCATGTGACGGTGGTTTTCTCGGACCCTGGTGGTCCGAGGTTGTTCCCGCCTCACAGATTCATGGGCCAGGGCCTCCTACAGACAATGCACTTTGATTTATCGCGCTATCTGTAGTAGAACCCGAGATATCACCAGATATATACTGGATTTTTACATCACATTGGGTGACGGATACCGAAAATCTGTAATTCTCTCGGACCCTGGTGGTCCGATGTCGTTCCCGCTGCACAGCTTCATGCGCAAGGGCCTCCTGCAGATAATTCACTTTGGTTTATTGCGCTATCTCTAATAGCACCCGAGATATCACCAGATATATATTGGATTTTTCCCTGACCCTGACAGTCCGGCTCCATGAGACGGTGGTTTTCTCGGCCCCTGGTGGTCCGAGGTCGTTCCCGCTGCCCAGATTCATGCGCCAGGGCCTCCTACAGACAATGCACTTTGGTTTATTGCGCTATCTGTAATAGCACCCGAGATATCACCAGATACATGCTGGATTTTTACATGACCCTTAGTGTCCGGCCCCATGTGTCGGTGGTTTTCTCGGTCCCTGGTGGTCCGAGGTCGCTCCGGCTGCACAGATTCATGCCCCATGGCCCGCTGCAGATAATTCGCTTTGGTTTAGTGCGCTATCTGTAAGAGCACCCGAGATATCACCAGACATATATTAAATTTTTCAACCGACCGTGAGTGTCCCGCCCCATGGGACGGTGGTTTTCTCGGTCCCAGGTGATCCGAGGTGGTTCCCGCTGCATAGATTCATGCGCCAGGGCCTCCTGCAGATAATTCAGTTTGGTTTATTGCGCTATCTCTAACAGCACCCGAGATATCACCAGATATATGCTGGATGTTTTCCTGACCCTGAAAGTCCGGCCCCATCAGACGGTGGTTTTGTCGGACCCTGGTGGTCCGAGGTCGTTCCCGCTGCCCAGATTCATGCGCCAGGGCCTCCTACAGACAATGCACTTTGATTTATCGCGCTATCTGTAATAGAACCCGAGATATAACCAGATATATATTGGATTTTTCACCGACTCTGAGTGTCCGGCCCCATGAGACGGTGGTTTTCTCGGCCGCTGGTGGTCCGAGGTTGTTCCCGCCGCACAGATTCATGGGCCAGGGCCTCCTACAGACAATGCACTTTGGTTTATTGCGCTATCTGTAATAGCACCCGAGATATCACCAGATATATGCTGGATTTTTACATCACATTGGGTGACAGATTCCGAATATCTGTAATTTTCTCGGCCCCTGGTGGTCCGAGGTCGTTCCTGCTCTACAGATTCATTCGCCAGTGCCTCCTACAGACAATGCACTTTGATTTATTGCGCTGTCTCTAATAGCACCCGAGATATCACCAGATATATATTGGATTTTTCCCTGACCCTGACAGTCCGGCTCCATGAGACGGTGATTTTCTCGGCCCCTGGTGGTCCGAGGTCGTTCCCGCTGCACAGAATCATACGCCAGGGCCTCCTACAGACAATGCACATTGGTTTATTGCGCTATCTGTAATAGCACCCGAGATATCACCAGATATATGCTGGATTTTTACATGACCCTTAGTGTCCGGCCCCATGTGTCGATAGTTTTCTCGGTCCCTGGTGGTCCGAGGTCGCTCCGGCTGCACAGATTCATGCCCCATGGCCCGCTGTAGATAATTCGCTTTGGTTTAGTGCGCTATCTGTAAGAGCACCCGAGATATCACCAGACATATATTGAATTTTTCAACCGACCGTGAGTGTCCCGCACCATGGGACGGTGGTTTTCTCGGTCCCAGGTGATCCGAGGTGGTTCCCGCTGCATAGATTCATGCGCCAGGGCCTCCTGCAGATAATTCAGTTTGGTTTATTGCGCTATCTCTAACAGCACCCGAGATATCACCAGATATATGCTGGATGTTTCCCTGACCCTGAAAGTCCGGCCCCATCAGACGGTGGTTTTCTCGGACCCTGGTGGTCCGAGGTCGTTCCCGCTGCCCAGATTCATGCGCCAGGGCCTCCTACAGACAATGCACTTAGATTTATCGCGCTATCTGTAACAGAACCCGAGATATAACCAGATATATATTGGATTTTTCCCCGACCCTGAGTGTCCGGCCCCATGAGACGGTGGTTTTCTCGGCCCCTGGTGGTCCGAGGTTGTTCCCGCCGCACAGATTCATGGGCCAGGGCCTCCTACAGACAATGCACTTTGATTTATCGCGCTATCTGTAATAGAACCCGAGATATCACCAGATATATGCTGGATTTTTACATCACATTGGGTGACGGATACCGAAAATCTGTAATTTTCTCGGACCCTGGTGGTCCGATGTCGTTGCCGCTGCACAGCTTCATGCGCAAGGGCCTCCTGCAGATAATTCACTTTGGTTTATTGCGCTATCTCTAATATCACCCGAGTTATCACCAGATATATATTGGATTTTCCCCTGACCCTGAGTGTCCGGCCCCATGAGACAGTGGTTTTCTCGGCCCCTGGTGGTCGGAGGTCGTTCCCGCTGCCCAGATTCATGCGCCAGGGCCTCCTGCAGATAATTCACTTTGGTTTATTGCGCTATCTCTAATAGCACCCTAGATATCACCACATATATATTGGATTTTTCCCTGACCCTGAGTGTCCGGCCCCATGAGACGGTGGTTTTCTCGGCCCCTGGTGGTCCGAGGTCGTTCCCGCTGCACAGATTCATCCGCCAGGGCCTCCTACAGACAATGCACGTTGGTTTATTGCGCTATCTGTAATAGCACCCGAGATATCACCAGATATATATTGGATTTTTCCCTGACCCTGAGTGCCCGGCCCCATGAGACGGTGTTTTCTCGGCCCCTGGTGGTCCGAGGTCGTTCCCGCTGCCCAGAATCATGCGCCAGGGCTTCCTGCAGACAATGCACTTTGATTTATTGCGCTATCTCTAATAGCACCCGAGATATCATCAGATACATCCTGGGTTTTTACATGACCTTGGGTGTCCGGCGAAAGGTGTCGGTGGTTTTCTCAGACCCTGGTGATCCGAGTTCGTTCCCGCTGTAGAGATTCATGCCCCAGGGCCCGCTGCAGACAATTCACTTTGATTTATTGCGCTATCTCTAATAGCACCCGAGATATCATCAGATACATCCTGGGTTTTTACATGACCTTGGGTGTCCGGCGAAAGGTGTCGGTGGTTTTCTCAGACCCTGGTGATCCGAGTTCGTTCCCGCTGTACAGATTCATGCCCCAGGGCCCGCTGCAGACAATTCACTTTGGTTTAGTGCGCTATCTCTAATAGCACCCGAGATATCACCAGATATATATCGGATTTTTCCCTGACCCTGAATGTCCGGCCCCATGAGACGGTGATTTTCTCGGCCCCTGGTGGTCCGAGGTCGTTCCCGCTGCACGGAATCATGCGCCAGGGCTTCATGCAGACAATGCACTTTGATTTATTGTGCTATCTCTAATAGCACCCGAGATATCATCAGATACATCCTGGGTTTTTACATGACCTTGGGTGTCCGGCGGCATGTGTCGAACGTTTTCTCGGCCCCTGGTGATCCGAGGTCGTTCCCGCTGCACAGATTCATGCCCCAGGGCCCGCTGTAGATAATTCACTTTGGTTTACTGCGCTATCTGTAAGAGCACCCGAGATATCACCAGATGTATATATTGAATTTTTCAACCGACCCTGAGTGTCCGGCCCCATGTGTCGGTGGTTTTCTCGGCCCCTGGTAGTCCGAGGTCGTTGCCGCTGCACAGATTCATGCGGCAGGGCCTCCCGCAGACAACGCACTTTGATTTATTACGCTATCTGTAATAGCACCCGAGATATCACCAGATATATGCTGGATTTTTACATGACCTTGGGTGACCGATCCCGAATATCTGTAATTTTCTCGGCCCCTGGTGGTCCGAGGTCGTTCCTGCTCCACAGATTCATTCACCAGTGCCTCCTACAGACAATGCACTTTGATTTATTGCGCTGTCTCTAATAGCACCCGAGATATCACCAGATATGTATTGGATTTTTCCCTGACCCTGACAGTCCGGCTCCATGAGACGGTGATTTTCTCGGCCCCTGGTGGTCCGAGGTCGTTCCCGCTTCACAGAATCATGCGCCAGGGCCTCCTACAGACAATGCACTTTGGTTTATTGCGCTATCTGTAATAGCACCCGAGATATCACCAGATACATGCTGGATTTTTACATGACCCTTAGTGTCTGGCCCCATGTGTCGGTGGTTTTCTCGGTCTCTGGTGGTCCGAGGTCGTTCCGGCTGCACAGATTCATGACCCATGGCCCGCTGCAGATAATTCGCTTTGGTTTAGTGCGCTATCTGTAAGAACACCCGAGATATCACCAGATATATATTGAATTTTTCAACCGACCGTGAGTGTCCCGCCCCATGGGACGGTGGTTTTCTCTTACCCTGGTGATCCGAGGTCGTTCCCGCTGCATAGATTCATGCGCCAGGGCCTCCTGCAGATAATTCAGTTTGGTTTATTGCGCTATCTCTATCAGCACCCGAGATATCACCAGATATATGTTGGATGTTTCCCTGACCCTGAAAGTCCGGCCCCATGAGACGGTGGTTTTCTCGGACCCTGGTGGTCCGAGGTCGTTCCCGCTGCCCAGATTCATGCGCCAGGACCTCCTACAGACAATGCACTTTGATTTATTGCGCTATCTCTAATAGCACGAGAGATATCACAAGATATATATTGGATTTTTCCCCGACCCTGAGTGTCCGGCCCCATGAGACGGTGGTTTTCTCGGCCCCTGGTGGTCCGAGGTTGTTCCCGCCGCACAGATTCATGGGCCAGGGCCTCCTACAGACAATGCACTTTGATTTATTGCGCTATCTGTAATAGAACCCGAGATATCACCAGATATATGCTGGATTTTTACATCACATTGGGTGACGGATACCGAAAATCTGTAATTTTCTCGGACCCTGGTGGTCCGATGTCGTTCCCGCTGCACAGCTTCATGCGCAAGGGCCTCCTGCAGATAATTCACTTTGGTTTATTGCGCTATCTGTAATAGCATCCGAGATATCACCAGATATATATTGGATTTTTCCCTGACCCTGAGTGCTCGGTCCCATGAGACGGTGGTTTTCTCGGCCCCTGGTGGTCCGAGGTCGTTCCCTCTGCAGATATTCGTGCGCCAGGGCCTCCTGCAGATAATTCACTTTGATTTATTGCGCTATCTCTAATAGCACCCGAGATATCACCAGACATATATTTGATTTTTCCCTGACCCTGAGTGTCCGGCCCCATGAGACGTGGTTTTCTCGGCCCCTGGTGGTCCGAGGTCGTTCCCGCTGCACAGATTCATGAGCCCGGGCCTCCTGCAGATAATTCACTTTGGTTTACTGCGCTATCTCTAATAGCACCCGAGATATCACCAGATATATATTGGATTTTTCACCGACCCCGATTGTCCGGCCCCATGACACAGGTGGTTTTCTTGGACCCTGGTGATCCGAGGTCGTTCCCGCTGCACAGATTCATGAGCCCGGGCCTCCTGCAGATAATTCACTTTGGTTTATTGCGCTATCTCTAATAGCACCCGAGATATCACCAGATATATATTGAATTTTTCAACCGACCCTGAGTGTCCCGCCCCATGAGACGGTGGTTTTCTTGGACCCTGGTGATCCGAGGTCGTTCCCGCTGCACAGATTCATGCGCCAGGGCCTCCTGCAGATAATTCACTTTGGTTTAGTGCGCTATCTCTAATAGCACCCGAGATATCGCCAGATATATATTGGATTTTCCCCTGACCATGAATGTCCGGCCCCATGAGACGGTGGTTTTCTCGGCCCCTGGAGGTCCGAGGTCTTTCCCGCTCCACAGATTCATGCGCCAGGGCCTCCCGCAGACAATGCACTTTGATTTATTGCGCTATCTCTAATAGCACCCGACAAATCACCAGATATATATTGGATTTTTACCTGACCCTGAGTGTCCGGCCCCATGTGACGGTGGTTTTCTCGGACCCTGGTGGTCCGAGGTTGTTCCCGCCTCACAGATTCATGGGCCAGGGCCTCCTACAGACAATGCACTTTGATTTATCGCGCTATCTGTAGTAGAACCCGAGATATCACCAGATATATACTGGATTTTTACATCACATTGGGTGACGGATACCGAAAATCTGTAATTCTCTCGGACCCTGGTGGTCCGATGTCGTTCCCGCTGCACAGCTTCATGCGCAAGGGCCTCCTGCAGATAATTCACTTTGGTTTATTGCGCTATCTCTAATAGCACCCGAGATATCACCAGATATATATTGGATTTTTCCCTGACCCTGACAGTCCGGCTCCATGAGACGGTGGTTTTCTCGGCCCCTGGTGGTCCGAGGTCGTTCCCGCTGCCCAGATTCATGCGCCAGGGCCTCCTACAGACAATGCACTTTGGTTTATTGCGCTATCTGTAATAGCACCCGAGATATCACCAGATACATGCTGGATTTTTACATGACCCTTAGTGTCCGGCCCCATGTGTCGGTGGTTTTCTCGGTCCCTGGTGGTCCGAGGTCGCTCCGGCTGCACAGATTCATGCCCCATGGCCCGCTGCAGATAATTCGCTTTGGTTTAGTGCGCTATCTGTAAGAGCACCCGAGATATCACCAGACATATATTAAATTTTTCAACCGACCGTGAGTGTCCCGCCCCATGGGACGGTGGTTTTCTCGGTCCCAGGTGATCCGAGGTGGTTCCCGCTGCATAGATTCATGCGCCAGGGCCTCCTGCAGATAATTCAGTTTGGTTTATTGCGCTATCTCTAACAGCACCCGAGATATCACCAGATATATGCTGGATGTTTTCCTGACCCTGAAAGTCCGGCCCCATCAGACGGTGGTTTTGTCGGACCCTGGTGGTCCGAGGTCGTTCCCGCTGCCCAGATTCATGCGCCAGGGCCTCCTACAGACAATGCACTTTGATTTATCGCGCTATCTGAAATAGAACCCGAGATATAACCAGATATATATTGGATTTTTCCCCGACTCTGAGTGTCCGGCCCCATGAGACGGTGGTTTTCTCGGCCGCTGGTGGTCCGAGGTTGTTCCCGCCGCACAGATTCATGGGCCAGGGCCTCCTACAGACAATGCACTTTGGTTTATTGCGCTATCTGTAATAGCACCCGAGATATCACCAGATATATGCTGGATTTTTACATCACATTGGGTGACAGATTCCGAATATCTGTAATTTTCTCGGCCCCTGGTGGTCCGAGGTCGTTCCTGCTCTACAGATTCATTCGCCAGTGCCTCCTACAGACAATGCACTTTGATTTATTGCGCTGTCTCTAATAGCACCCGAGATATCACCAGATATATATTGGATTTTTCCCTGACCCTGACAGTCCGGCTCCATGAGACGGTGATTTTCTCGGCCCCTGGTGGTCCGAGGTCGTTCCCGCTGCACAGAATCATACGCCAGGGCCTCCTACAGACAATGCACATTGGTTTATTGCGCTATCTGTAATAGCACCCGAGATATCACCAGATATATGCTGGATTTTTACATGACCCTTAGTGTCCGGCCCCATGTGTCGATAGTTTTCTCGGTCCCTGGTGGTCCGAGGTCGCTCCGGCTGCACAGATTCATGCCCCATGGCCCGCTGTAGATAATTCGCTTTGGTTTAGTGCGCTATCTGTAAGAGCACCCGAGATATCACCAGACATATATTGAATTTTTCAACCGACCGTGAGTGTCCCGCACCATGGGACGGTGGTTTTCTCGGTCCCAGGTGATCCGAGGTGGTTCCCGCTGCATAGATTCATGCGCCAGGGCCTCCTGCAGATAATTCAGTTTGGTTTATTGCGCTATCTCTAACAGCACCCGAGATATCACCAGATATATGCTGGATGTTTCCCTGACCCTGAAAGTCCGGCCCCATCAGACGGTGGTTTTCTCGGACCCTGGTGGTCCGAGGTCGTTCCCGCTGCCCAGATTCATGCGCCAGGGCCTCCTACAGACAATGCACTTAGATTTATCGCGCTATCTGTAACAGAACCCGAGATATAACCAGATATATATTGGATTTTTCCCCGACCCTGAGTGTCCGGCCCCATGAGACGGTGGTTTTCTCGGCCCCTGGTGGTCCGAGGTTGTTCCCGCCGCACAGATTCATGGGCCAGGGCCTCCTACAGACAATGCACTTTGATTTATCGCGCTATCTGTAATAGAACCCGAGATATCACCAGATATATGCTGGATTTTTACATCACATTGGGTGACGGATACCGAAAATCTGTAATTTTCTCGGACCCTGGTGGTCCGATGTCGTTGCCGCTGCACAGCTTCATGCGCAAGGGCCTCCTGCAGATAATTCACTTTGGTTTATTGCGCTATCTCTAATATCACCCGAGTTATCACCAGATATATATTGGATTTTCCCCTGACCCTGAGTGTCCGGCCCCATGAGACAGTGGTTTTCTCGGCCCCTGGTGGTCGGAGGTCGTTCCCGCTGCCCAGATTCATGCGCCAGGGCCTCCTGCAGATAATTCACTTTGGTTTATTGCGCTATCTCTAATAGCACCCTAGATATCACCACATATATATTGGATTTTTCCCTGACCCTGAGTGTCCGGCCCCATGAGACGGTGGTTTTCTCGGCCCCTGGTGGTCCGAGGTCGTTCCCGCTGCACAGATTCATCCGCCAGGGCCTCCTACAGACAATGCACGTTGGTTTATTGCGCTATCTGTAATAGCACCCGAGATATCACCAGATATATATTGGATTTTTCCCTGACCCTGAGTGCCCGGCCCCATGAGACGGTGTTTTCTCGGCCCCTGGTGGTCCGAGGTCGTTCCCGCTGCCCAGAATCATGCGCCAGGGCTTCCTGCAGACAATGCACTTTGATTTATTGCGCTATCTCTAATAGCACCCGAGATATCATCAGATACATCCTGGGTTTTTACATGACCTTGGGTGTCCGGCGAAAGGTGTCGGTGGTTTTCTCAGACCCTGGTGATCCGAGTTCGTTCCCGCTGTAGAGATTCATGCCCCAGGGCCCGCTGCAGACAATTCACTTTGATTTATTGCGCTATCTCTAATAGCACCCGAGATATCATCAGATACATCCTGGGTTTTTACATGACCTTGGGTGTCCGGCGAAAGGTGTCGGTGGTTTTCTCAGACCCTGGTGATCCGAGTTCGTTCCCGCTGTACAGATTCATGCCCCAGGGCCCGCTGCAGACAATTCACTTTGGTTTAGTGCGCTATCTCTAATAGCACCCGAGATATCACCAGATATATATCGGATTTTTCCCTGACCCTGAATGTCCGGCCCCATGAGACGGTGATTTTCTCGGCCCCTGGTGGTCCGAGGTCGTTCCCGCTGCACGGAATCATGCGCCAGGGCTTCATGCAGACAATGCACTTTGATTTATTGTGCTATCTCTAATAGCACCCGAGATATCATCAGATACATCCTGGGTTTTTACATGACCTTGGGTGTCCGGCGGCATGTGTCGAACGTTTTCTCGGCCCCTGGTGATCCGAGGTCGTTCCCGCTGCACAGATTCATGCCCCAGGGCCCGCTGTAGATAATTCACTTTGGTTTACTGCGCTATCTGTAAGAGCACCCGAGATATCACCAGATGTATATATTGAATTTTTCAACCGACCCTGAGTGTCCGGCCCCATGTGTCGGTGGTTTTCTCGGCCCCTGGTAGTCCGAGGTCGTTGCCGCTGCACAGATTCATGCGGCAGGGCCTCCCGCAGACAACGCACTTTGATTTATTACGCTATCTGTAATAGCACCCGAGATATCACCAGATATATGCTGGATTTTTACATGACCTTGGGTGACCGATCCCGAATATCTGTGATTTTCTCGGCCCCTGGTGGTCCGAGGTCGTTCCTGCTCCACAGATTCATTCACCAGTGCCTCCTACAGACAATGCACTTTGATTTATTGCGCTGTCTCTAATAGCACCCGAGATATCACCAGATATGTATTGGATTTTTCCCTGACCCTGACAGTCCGGCTCCATGAGACGGTGATTTTCTCGGCCCCTGGTGGTCCGAGGTCGTTCCCGCTGCACAGAATCATGCGCCAGGGCCTCCTACAGACAATGCACTTTGGTTTATTGCTCTATCTGTAATAGCACCCGAGATATCACCAGATATATGCTGGATTTTTACATGACATTGGGTGACGGATACCGAAAATCTGTAATTTTCTCGGACCCTGGTGGTCCGATGTCGTTCCTGCTGCACAGATTCATGCGCAAGGGCCTCCTACGGACAATGCACTTTGATTTAATGCGCTATCTGTAATAGCACCCGAGATATCACCAGATATATGCAGGATTTTTACATGACCCTCAGTGTCCGGCCCCATGTGTCGGTGGTTTTCTCGGCCCCTGGTGGTCCGAGGTCGTTGCCGCTGCACAGATTCATGCGCCAGGGCCTCCCGCAGACAAAGCACTTTGATTTATTACGCTATCTCTAATAGCACCCGAGATTTCACCAGATATATATTGAATTTTTCAACCGACCCTGAGTGTCCGGCTCCATGAGACTGTCTTTTTCTCGGCCCCTGGTTGTCCGAGGTCGTTCCCGCTGCACAGATTCATGCGCCAGTGCCTCCTGCAGATAATTCACTTTGGCTTATTGCGCTATCTCCAATAGCACCCGAGATATCACCAGATATATATTGGATTTTTCACCGACACTGACTGTCCGGCCCCATGACACAGGTGGTTTTCTTGGACCCTGGTGATCCTAGGTCGTTCCCGCTGCACAGATTCATGCGCCAGGGCCTCCTGCAGATAATTCACTTTCGTTTATTGCCCTATCTCTAATGGCACCCGAGATATCACCACATATATATTGGATTTTTCCCTGACCCTGAGTGTCCGGCCCCATGAGACTGTGGTTTTCTCGGCCCCTGGTGCTCCGAGGTCGTTCCCGCTGCACAGATTCATGCGCCAGGGCCTCCTGCAGATAATTCACTTTGGTTTATTGCCCTATCTCTAAGAGCACCCGAGATATCACCAGATATATATTGGATTTTCCCCTGACCCTGAGTGTCCGGCCCCATGTGACTGTGGTTTTCTCGGCCCCTGGTGGTCCCAGGTCGTTCCCGCTGCAGAGATTCATGCGGCAGGGCCTCCTACAGACAATGCACTTTGATTTATTGCGCTATCTCTAATAGCACCCGAGATATCACCAGATATATATTGAATTTTTCCCTGACCCTGAGTGTCCGGCCCCATGAGACGGTGGTTTTCTCGGCCCCTGGTGGTCCGAGGTGGTTCCCGCTGCACAGATGCATGCGCCAGTGCCTCCTACAGACAATGCACTTTGATTTATTGCGCTATCTCTAATAGCACCCGACAAATCACCAGATATATATTGGATTTTTACCTGACCCTGAAAGTCCGGCCCCATCAGACGGTGGTTTTCTCGGACCCTGGTGGTCCGAGGTCGTTCCCGCTGCCCAGATTCATGCGCCAGGGCCTCCTACAGACAATGCACTTTGATTTATCGCGCTATCTGTAATAGAACCCGAGATATAACCAGATATATATTGGATTTTTCCCCGACCCTGAGTGTCCGGCCCCATGAGACGGTGGTTTTCTCGGCCCCTGGTGCTCCGAGGTCGTTCCCGCTGCACAGATTCATGCGCCAGGGCCTCCTGCAGATAATTCACTTTGGTTTATTGCCCTATCTCTAAGGGCACCCGAGATATCACCAGATATATATTGGATTTTCCCCTGACCCTGAGTGTCCGGCCCCATGAGACTGTGGTTTTCTCGGCCCCTGGTGGTCCGAGGTCGTTCCCGCCGCACAGATTCATGCGCCAGGGCCTCCTACAGACAATGCACTTTGATTTATTGCGCTATCTGTAATAGCACCCGAGATATCACCAGATACATATTGGATTTTTCCCTGACCCTGAGTGTCCGGCCCCATGAGACGGTGGTTTTCTCGGCCCCTGGTGAACCGAGGCCGTTCCCGCTGCACAGATTCATGCGCCAGGGCCTCCTGCAGACAATGCACTTTGATTTATTGCGCTATCAGTAATAGCACCCGAGATATCACCAGATATATATTGGATTTTTCCCTGACCCTGAGTGTCCGGCCCCATGAGACGGCGGTTTTCTCGGCCCCTGGTGGTCCGAGGTCGTTCCCGCTGCACAGATTCATGCGCCAGAGCCTCCTGCAGATAATTCACTTTGGTTTATTGCGCTATCTCTAATAGCACCCAAGATATCACCACATATATATTGGATTTTTCCCTGACCCTGAGTGTCCGGCCCCATGAGACGGTGGTTTTCTCGGCCCCTGGTGGTCCGAGGTCGTTCCCGCCGGACAGATTCATGCGCCAGGGCCTCCTACAGACAATGCACGTTGGTTTATTGCGCTATCTGTAATAGCACCCGAGATATCACCAGATATATATTGGATTTTTCCCTGACCCTGACAGTCCGGCGCCACGAGACGGTGATTTTCTCGGCCCCTGGTGGTCCGAGCTCGTTCCCGCTGCAGAGATTCGTGCACAGGGCCTCCTGCAGATAATTCACTTTGATTTATTGCGCTATCTCTAATAGCACCCGAGATATCACCAGACATATATTTGATTTTTCCCTGACCCTGAGTGTCCGGCCCCATGAGACGTGGTTTTCTCGGCCCCTGGTGGTCCGAGGTCGTTCCCGCTGCACAGATTCATGCGCCAGGGCCTCCTGCAGATAATTCACTTTGGTTTATTGCGCTATCTCTAATAGCACCCTAGATATCACCACATATATATTGGATTTTTCCCTGACCCTGAGTGTCCGGCCCCATGAGACGGTGGTTTTCTCGGCCCCTGGTGGTCCGAGGTCGTTCCCGCTGCACAGATTCATGCGCCAGGGCCTCCTACAGACAATGCACTTTGATTTATTGCGCTATCTGTAATAGCATCCGAGATATCACCAGATATATATTGGATTTTTCCCTGACCCTGAGAGCTCGGCCCCATGAGACGGTGGTTTTCTCGGCGCCTGGTGGTCCGAGGTCGTTCCCTCTGCAGAGATTCGTGCGCCAGGGCCTCTTGCAGATAATTCACTTTGATTTATTGCGCTATCTCTAATAGCACCCGAGATATCACCAGATATATATTGAATTTTTCAACCGACCCTGAGTGTCCCGCCCCATGAGACGGTGGTTTTCTTGGACCCTGGTGATCCGAGGTCGTTCCCGCTGCACAGATTCATGCGCCAGGGCCTCCTGCGGATAATTCACTTTGGTTTAGTGCGCTATCTCTAATAGCACCCGAGATATCGCCAGATATATATAGGATTTTCCCCTGACCCTGAGTGTCCGGCCCCATGAGACGGTGGTTTTCTCGGCCCCTGGAGGTCCGAGGTCTTTCCCGCTCCACAGATTCATGCGCCAGGGCCTCCCGCAGACAAAGCACTCTGAATTATTACGCTATCTGTAATAGCATCCGAGATATCTCCAGATATATATTGGATTTTTCCGTGACCCTGAGTGTCCGGCCCCATGAGACGGTGGTTTTCTCGGCCCATGGTGGTCCGAGGTCGTTCCCGCTGCACAGATTCATGCACCAGGGCCTCCTGCAGATAATTCACTTTGGTTTATTGCGCTATCTCTAATAGCACCCGAGATAGCATCAGATACATCCTGGGTCTTTACATGACCTTGGGTGTCCGGCGAAAGGTGTCGGTGGTTTTCTCGGACCCTGGTGATCCGAGTTCGTTCCCGCTGTACAGATTCATGCCCCAGGGCCCGCTGCAGTTAATTCACTTCGGTTTAGTGCGCTATCTGTAAGAGCACCCGAGATATCATCAGACATATATTGAATTTTTCCCTGACCCTGAGTGTCCGGCCCCATGAGACGGTGGTTTTCTCGGCCCCTGGTGATCCGAGGTCGTTCCCGCTGCACAGATGCATGCGCCAGTGCCTCCTACAGACAATGCACTTTGATTTATTGCGCTATCTCTAATAGCACCCGACAAATCACCAGATATATATTGGATTTTTACCTGACCCTGAGTGTCCGGCCCCATGAGACGGTGGTTGTCTCGGCCCCTCGTGTTCCGAGGTCGTTCCCGATGCCCAGATTCATGCACCAGGGCCTCCTACAGATAATTCACTTTGGTTTAGTGCGCTATCTGTAAGAGCACCCGAGATATCACCAGATATATATTGGATTTTTCCCTGACCCTGAGTGCCCGGCCCCATGAGACGGTGGTTTTCTCGGCCCCTGGTGGTCCGAGGTCGTTCCCTCTGCAAAGATTCATGCGCCAGGGCCTCCTGCAGATAATTCACTTTGATTTATTACGCTATCTCTAATAGCACCCGAGATTTCACCAGATATATATTGAATTTTTCAACCGACCCTGAGTGTCCGGCTCCATGAGACTATCGTTTTCTCGGCCCCTGGTTGTCCGAGGTCGTTCCTGCTGCACAGATTCATGCGCCAGGGCCTCCTACAGACAATGCACATTGGTTTATTGCGCTATCTGTAATAGCACCCGAGACATCACCAGATGTATGCTGGATTTTTACATGACCCTTAGTGTCCGGCCCCATGTGTCGGTGGTTTTCTCGGTCCCTGGTGGTCCGAGGTCGTTCCGGCTGCACAGATTCATGCGCTAGGGCCTCCTACAGACAATGCACTTTGGTTTTTTGCGCTATCTCTAATAGCACGCAAGATATCACCAGATATTTGCTGGATTTTTACATGACCTTGGGTGTCCGGCCCCGTGAGTCGGTGGTTTTCTGGGCCACTGGTGGTCCGAGGTCGTTCCTGCTGCACAGATTCATTCGCCTGGGCCTCCTACAGACAATGCACTTTGATTTATTGCGCTATCTCTAATAGCCCCCGAGCTATCACCAGATATATATTGAATTTTTCCCTGACCCTGAGTGTCCGGCCCCATGAGACGGTTGTTTTCTCGGCCCCTGGTGGTCCGACGTCGTTCCCGCGGCACAGATGCATGCGCCAGGGCCTCCTGCAAATAATTCACTTTGGTTTATTGCGCTATCTCTAATAGCACCCGAGATATCACCAGATATATATTGGCTTTTCCCCTGACCCTGAGTGTCCGGCCAACTGAGACGGTGGTTTTCTCGGCCCCTGGTGGTCCGAGGTCGTTCCCGCTGGCCAGATTCATGCCCCAGGGCCTCCTACAGACAATGGACTGTGATTGTTTGCGCTATCTGTAATAGCACCCGAGATAACACCAGATATATATTGGATTTTTCACTTTGATTTATTGCGCTACCTGTAATAGCACCCGAGATATCACCAGATATATATTGGATTTTTCCATGACCCTGAGTGTCCAGCCCCATGAGACGGTGGTTTCCTCGGCCCCTGGTGGTGCGAGGTCGTTCCCGCTGCACAGGTTCCTGCGCCAGGGCCTCCTACAGACAATGCACTTTGATTTATTGCGCTATCTGTAATAGCACCCGAGATATCACCAGATATATATTGGATTTCTCTCTGACCCTGAGTGTCCGGCTCCATGAGACGGTGATTTTGTCGGCCCCTGGTGGTCCGAGGTCGTTCCCGCTGCCCAGATTCATGCGCTAGGGCCTCCTACAGACAGTGCACTTTGGTTTATTGCGCTATCTGTAATAGCACCCGAGATATCACCAGATATATGCTGGATTTTTACATGACCTTGGGTGACGGATTCCGAATATCTGTAATTTTCTCGGCCACTGGTGGTCCGAGGTCGTTCCTGCGGCACAGATTCATTCGCCAGTGCCTCCTACAGACAATGCACTTTGATTTATTGCGCTATCTCTAATAGCCCCCGAGCTATCACCAGATATATATTGAATTTTTCCCTGACCCTGAGTGTCCGGCCCCATGAGACGGTTGTTTTCTCGGCCCCTGGTGGTCCGACGTCGTTCCCGCGGCACAGATGCATGCGCCAGGGCCTCCTGCAAATAATTCACTTTGGTTTATTGCGCTATCTCTAATAGCACCCGAGATATCACCAGATATATATTGGCTTTTCCCCTGACCCTGAGTGTCCGGCCAACTGAGACGGTGGTTTTCTCGGCCCCTGGTGGTCCGAGGTCGTTCCCGCTGGCCAGATTCATGCCACAGGGCCTCCTACAGACAATGGACTGTGATTGTTTGCGCTATCTGTAATAGCACCCGAGATAACACCAGATATATATTGGATTTTTCCATGACCCTGAGTGTCCAGCCCCATGAGACGGTGGTTTCCTCGGCCCCTGGTGGTGCGTGGTCGTTCCCGCTGCACAGGTTCCTGCGCCAGGGCCTCCTACAGACAATGCACTTTGATTTATTGCGCTACCTGTAATAGCACCCGAGATATCACCAGATATATATTGGATTTTTCCATGACCCTGAGTGTCCAGCCCCATGAGACGGTGGTTTCCTCGGCCCCTGGTGGTGCGAGGTCGTTCCCGCTGCACAGGTTCCTGCGCCAGGGCCTCCTACAGACAATGCACATTGGTTTATTGCGCTATCTGTAATAGCACCAGAGATATAACCAGATATATATTGGATTTTCCCCTGACCCTGAGTGTCCAGCCCCATGAGACGGTGGTTTCCTCGGCCCCTGGTGGTGCGAGGTCGTTCCCGCTGCACAGGTTCCTGCGCCAGGGCCTCCTACAGACAGTGCACTTTGGTTTATTGCGCTATCTGTAATAGCACCCGAGATATCACCAGATATATGCTGGATTTTTACATGACCTTGGGTGACGGATTCCGAATATCTGTAATTTTCTCGGCCACTGGTGGTCCGAGGTCGTTCCCGCTGCACAGATGCATGCGCCAGGGCCTCCTTCAGATAATTCACTTTGGTTTATTGCGCTATCTCTAATAGCACCCGAGATATCACCAGATATATATTGGATTTTCCCCTGACCCTGAGTGTCCGGCCCCATGAGACGGTGGTTTTCTCGGCCCCTGGTGGTCCGAGGTCGTTCCCGCGGGCCAGATTCATGCGCCAGGGCCTCCTACAGAGAATGCACTTTGATTTATTGCGCTATCTGTAATAGCGCCCGAGATACCACCACATATATATTGGATTTTTCCCTGACCCTGACTGTCCGGCCCCATGAGACGGTGGTTTTCTCGGCCACTGGTGGTCCGAGGTCGTTCCTGCGGCACAGATTCATTCGCAAGGGCCTCCTACAGACAATGCAATTTGGTTTATTGCGCTATCTGTAATAGCACCAGAGATATAACCAGATATATATTGGATTTTCCCCTGACCCTGAGTGTCCGGACCCATGAGACGGTGGTTTTCTCGGCGTCTGGTGGTCCGAGGTCGTTCCCGCTGCACAGATTCATTCGCCTGGGCCTCCTACAGACAATGCACTTTGATTTATTGCGCTATCTGTAATAGCACCCGAGATATCACCAGATATATATTGGATTTTTCCCTGACCCTGAGTGTCCGGCTCCATGAGACGGTGATTTTCTCGGCCCCTGGTGGTCCGAGGTCGTTCCCGCTGCCCAGATTCATGCGCCAGGGCCTCCTACAGACAGTGCACTTTGGTTTATTGCGCTATCTGTAATAGCACCCGAGATATCACCAGATATATGCTGGATTTTTACATGACCTTGGGTGACGGATTCCGAATATCTGTAATTTTCTCGGCCACTGGTGGTCCGAGGTCGTTCCTGCGGCACAGATTCATTCGCCAGTGCCCCCTACAGACAATGCACTTTGATTTATTGCGCTATCTCTAATAGCACCCGAGATATCACCAGATGTATATTGAATTTTCCCCTGAACCTGAGTGTCCGGCCCCATTAGACTGTGGTTTTCCCGGCCCCTGGTGGTCCGCGGTCGTTCCCGCTGCACAGATTCATGCGGCAGGGCCTCCTACAGACAATGCACTTTGATTTGTTGGGGTATCTGTAATAGAACCCGAGATATCACCAGATATATATTGGATTTTCCCCTGACCCTGAGTGTCCGGCCCCATGAGACTGTGGTTTTCTCGGCCCCTGGTGGTCCGAGGTCCTTACCGCTGCCCAGATTCATGCGCCAGGGCCTCCTACAGACAATGCACTTTGATTTATTGCGCTATCTGTAATTGCACCCGAGAAAGCTCCATATATATGCTGGATTTTTACATGACTTTGGGTGACGGATACCGAAAATCTGTAATTTTCTCCGCCCCTGGTGGTCCGGTGTCGTTCCCGCTGGCCAGATTCATGCGCCAGGGTCTCATACAGACAATGCACTTTGATTTATTGCGCTATCTGTAATAGCACCCGAGATATCACCAGATATATATTGAATTTTCCCCTGACCCTGAGTGTCCGGCCCCATGAGACTGTGGTTGTCTCGGCCCCTGGTGGTCCGAGGTCGTTCCCGCTGCACAAATTCATGCGCCAGGGCCTCCTACAGAAAATGCACATTGATTTATTGGGCTATCTGTAAAGGCACCCGAGATATCATCAGATATATATTGAATTTTTCCCTGACCCTGAGTGTCCGGCCCCATGAGACGGTGGTTGTCTCGGCCCCTGGTGGTCGGAGGTCGTTCCCGCTGCACAGATGCATGCGCCAGGGCCTCCTGCTGATAATTCACTTTGGTTTATTGCGCTATCTGTAATAGCACCCAAGATATCACCAGATATATATTGGATTTTTCCCTGACCCTGAGTGTCCGGCCCCATGAGACGGTTGTTTTCTCGGCCCCTGGTGGTCCGACGTCGTTCCCGCGGCACAGATGCATGCGCCAGGGCCTCCTGCTGATAATTCACTTTGGTTTATTGCGCTATCTGTAATAGCACCCGAGATATCACCAGATATATATTGGATTTTCCCCTGACCCTGAGTGTCCGGCCCCATGAGACGGTGGTTTTCTCGGCCCCTGGAGGTCGGAGGTCGTTCCTGCTGGCCAGATTCATTCGCCTGGGCCTCCTACAGACAATGCACTTTGATTTATTGCGCTATCTGTAATAGCACCCGAGATATCACCAGATATATATTGGATTTTCCCCTGACCCTGAGTGTCCGGACCCATGAGACGGTGGTTTTCTCGGCCCCTGGTGGTCCGAGGTCGTTCCCGCTGGCCAGATTCATGCGCCTGGGCCTCCTACAGACAATGCACTTTGGTTTATTGTGCTATCTCTAATAGCACCCGAGATATCACCAGATATATATTGGATTTTCCCCTGACCCTGAGTGTCCGGCCCCGTGAGTCGGTGGTTTTCTGGGCCCCTGGTGGTCCGAGGTCGTTCCTGCGGCACAGATTCATTCGCAAGGGCCTCCTACAGACAATGCACTTTGGTTTATTGCGCTATCTCTAATAGCACCCGAGATATCACCAGATATATATTGGATTTTCCCCTGACCCTGAGTGTCCGGACCCATGAGACGGTGGTTTTCTCGGCCTCTGGTGGTCCGAGGTCGTTCCCGCTGCACAGATTCATTCGCCTGGGCCTCCTGCAGATAATTCACTTTGGTTTATTGCGCTATCTCTAATAGCACCCGAGATATCACCAGATATATATTGGATTTTCCCCTGACCCTGAGTGTCCGGCCCCATGAGACGGTGGTTTTCTCGGCCCCTGGTGGTCGGAGGTCGTTCCTGCTGGCCAGATTCATTCGCCTGGGCCTCCTACAGACAATGCACTTTGATTTATTGCGCTATCTGTAATAGCACCCGAGATATAACCAGATATGTGCTGGATTTTTACATGACCTTGGGTGACGGATTCCGAATATCTGTAATTTTCTCGGCCCCTGGTGGTCCGAGGTCGTTCCCGCTGCACAGATTCATTCGCCTGGGCCTCCTACAGACAATGCACTTTGAATTATTGCGCTATCTGTTATAGCACCCGAGATATCACCAGATATATATTGGATTTTTCCCTGACCCTGAGTGTCCGGCTCCATGAGACGGTGATTTTCTCGTCCCCTGGTGGTCCGACGTCGTTCCGCTGCCCAGATTCATGCGCCAGGGCCTCCTACAGACAATGCACTTTGATTTATTGCGCTATCTCTAATAGCACCCGAGATATCACCAGATATATATTGAATTTTCCCCTGACCCTGAGTGTCCGGCCCCATTAGACTGTGGTTTTCCCGGCCCCTGGTGGTCCGCGGTCGTTCCCGCTGCACAGATGCATGCGCCAGGGCCTCCTGCTGATAATTCACTTTGGATTATTGCGCTATCTCTAATAGCACCCGAGATATCACCAGATATATATTGAATTTTCCCCTGACCCTGAGTGTCCGGCCCCATGAGACTGTGGTTGTCTCGGCCCCTGGTGGTCCGAGGTCGTTCCCGCTGCACAAATTCATGCGCCAGGGCCTCCTACAGAAAATGCACATTGATTTATTGGGCTATCTGTAAAGGCACCCGAGATATCACCAGATATATATTGAATTTTTCCCTGACCCTGAGTGTCCGGCCCCATGAGACGGTGGTTGTCTCGGCCCCTGGTGGTCGGAGGTCGTTCCCGCTGCACAGATGCATGCGCCAGGGCCTCCTGCTGATAATTCACTTTGGTTTATTGCGCTATCTGTAATAGCACCCAAGATATCACCAGATATATATTGGATTTTTCCCTGACCCTGAGTGTCCGGCCCCATGAGACGGTTGTTTTCTCGGCCCCTGGTGGTCCGACGTCGTTCCCGCGGCACAGATGCATGCGCCAGGGCCTCCTGCTGATAATTCACTTTGGTTTATTGCGCTATCTGTAATAGCACCCGAGATATCACCAGATATATATTGGATTTTCCCCTGACCCTGAGTGTCCGGCCCCATGAGACGGTGGTTTTCTCGGCCCCTGGAGGTCGGAGGTCGTTCCTGCTGGCCAGATTCATTCGCCTGGGCCTCCTACAGACAATGCACTTTGATTTATTGCGCTATCTGTAATAGCACCCGAGATATCACCAGATATATATTGGATTTTCCCCTGACCCTGAGTGTCCGGACCCATGAGACGGTGGTTTTCTCGGCCCCTGGTGGTCCGAGGTCGTTCCCGCTGGCCAGATTCATGCGCCTGGGCCTCCTACAGACAATGCACTTTGGTTTATTGCGCTATCTCTAATAGCACCCGAGATATCACCAGATATATATTGGATTTTCCCCTGACCCTGAGTGTCCGGACCCATGAGACGGTGGTTTTCTGGGCCCCTGGTGGTCCGAGGTCGTTCCTGCGGCACAGATTCATTCGCAAGGGCCTCCTACAGACAATGCACTTTGGTTTATTGCGCTATCTCTAATAGCACCCGAGATATCACCAGATATATATTGGATTTTCCCCTGACCCTGAGTGTCCGGACCCATGAGACGGTGGTTTTCTCGGCCTCTGGTGGTCCGAGGTCGTTCCCGCTGCACAGATTCATTCGCCTGGGCCTCCTATAGACAATGCACTTTGATTTATTGCGCTATCTGTAATAGCACCCGAGATATCACCAGATATATATTGGATTTTCCCCTGACCCTGAGTGTCCGGACCCATGAGACGGTGGTTTTCTCGGCCCCTGGTGGTCCGAGGTGGTTCCCGCTGCCCAGATTCATGCGCCAGGGCCTCCTACAGACAGTGCACTTTGGTTTATTGCGCTATCTGTAATAGCACCCGAGATATCACCAGATTTATATTGGATTTTTCCCTGACCCTGCGTGTCCGGCTCCATGAGACGGTGATTTTCTCGTCCCCTGGTGGTCCGACGTCGTTCCCGCTGCCCAGATTCATGCGCCAGGGCCTCCTACAGACAATGCACTTTGGTTTATTGCGCTATCTGTAATAGCACCCGAGATATCACCAGATATATGCGGGATTTTTACATGACCTTGTGTGACGGATTCCGAATATCTGTAATTTTCTCGGCCACTGGTTGTCCGAGGTCGTTCCTGCGGGGCAGATTCATTCGCCAGTGCCTCCTACAGACAATGCACTTTGATTTATTGCGCTATCTCTAATAGCACCCGAGATATCGCCAGATATATATTGAATTTTCCCCTGACCCTGAGTGTCCGGCCCCATGAGACAGTGGTTTTCCCGGCCTCTGGTGGTCCGAGGTCGTTCCCGCTGCACAGATTCATGCGGCAGGGCCTCCTACAGACAATGCACTTTGATTTATTGGGCTATCTGTAATAGCACCCGAGATATCACCAGATATATATTGGATTTTCCCCTGACCCTGAGTGTCCGGCCCCATGAGACGGTGGTTTTCTCGGCCCCTGGTGGTCGGAGGTCGTTCCTGCTGGCCAGATTCATTCGCCTGGGCCTCCTACAGACAATGCACTTTGATTTATTGCGCTATCTGTAATAGCACCCGAGATATAACCAGATATGTGCTGGATTTTTACATGACCTTGGGTGACGGATTCCGAATATCTGTAATTTTCTCGGCCCCTGGTGGTCCGAGGTCGTTCCCGCTGCACAGATTCATTCGCCTGGGCCTCCTACAGACAATGCACTTTGAATTATTGCGCTATCTGTTATAGCACCCGAGATATCACCAGATATATATTGGATTTTTCCCTGACCCTGAGTGTCCGGCTCCATGAGACGGTGATTTTCTCGGCCCCTGGTGGTCCGACGTCGTTCCCGCTGCCCAGATTCATGCGCCAGGGCCTCCTACAGACAATGCACTTTGATTTATTGCGCTATCTCTAATAGCACCCGAGATATCACCAGATATATATTGAATTTTCCCCTGACCCTGAGTGTCCGGCCCCATTAGACTGTGGTTTTCCCGGCCCCTGGTGGTCCGCGGTCGTTCCCGCTGCACAGATTCATGCGGCAGGGCCTCCTACAGACAATGCACTTTGATTTGTTGGGGTATCTGTAATAGAACCCGAGATATCACCAGATATATATTGGATTTTCCCCTGACCCTGAGTGTCCGGCCCCATGAGACTGTGGTTTTCTCGGCCCCTGGTGGTCCGAGGTCCTTACCGCTGCCCAGATTCATGCGCCAGGGCCTCCTACAGACAATGCACTTTGATTTATTGCGCTATCTGTAATTGCACCCGAGAAAGCTCCATATATATGCTGGATTTTTACATGACTTTGGGTGACGGATACCGAAAATCTGTAATTTTCTCCGCCCCTGGTGGTCCGATGTCGTTCCCGCTGGCCAGATTCATGCGCCAGGGTCTCATACAGACAATGCACTTGGATTTATTGCGCTATCTGTAATAGCACCCGAGATATCACCAGATATATATTGAATTTTACCCTGACCCTGAGTGTCCGGCCCCATGAGACTGTGGTTGTCTCGGCCCCTGGTGGTCCGAGGTCGTTCCCGCTGCACAAATTCATGCGCCAGGGCCTCCTACAGAAAATGCACATTGATTTATTGGGCTATCTGTAAAGGCACCCGAGATATCACCAGATATATATTGAATTTTTCCCTGACCCTGAGTGTCCGGCCCCATGAGACGGTGGTTGTCTCGGCCCCTGGTGGTCGGAGGTCGTTCCCGCTGCACAGATGCATGCGCCAGGGCCTCCTGCAGATAATTCACTTTCGTTTATTGCGCTATCTCTAATAGCACCCGAGATATCACCAGATATATATTGGATTTTCCCCTGACCCTGAGTGTCCGGACCCATGAGACGGAGGTTTTCTCGGCCCCTGGTGGTCCGAGGTGGTTCCCGCTGCCCAGATTCATGCGCCAGGGCCTCCTACAGACAGTGCACTTTGGTTTATTGCGCTATCTGTAATAGCAACCGAGATATCACCAGATTTATATTGGATTTTTCCCTGACCCTGCGTGTCCGGCTCCATGAGACGGTGATTTTCTCGTCCCCTGGTGGTCCGACGTCGTTCCCGCTGCCCAGATTCATGCGCCAGGGCCTCCTACAGACAATGCACTTTGGTTTATTGCGCTATCTGTAATAGCACCCGAGATATCACCAGATATATGCTGGATTTTTACATGACCTTGTGTGACGGATTCCGAATATCTGTAATTTTCTCGGCCACTGGTTGTCCGAGGTCGTTCCTGCGACACAGATTCATTCGCCAGTGCCTCCTACAGACAATGCACTTTGATTTATTGCGCTATCTCTAATAGCACCCGAGATATCACCAGATATATATTGAATTTTCCCCTGACCCTGAGTGTCCGGCCCCATGAGACTGTGGTTTTCCCGGCCTCTGGTGGTCCGAGGTCGTTCCCGCTGCACAGATTCATGCGGCAGGGCCTCCTACAGACAATGCACTTTGATTTATTGGGCTATCAGTAATAGCACCCGAGATATCACCAGATATATATTGGATTTTCCCCTGACCCTGAGTGTCCGGCCCCATGAGACGGTGGTTTTCTCGGCCCCTGGTGGTCGGAGGTCGTTCCTGCTGGCCAGATTCATTCGCCTGGGCCTCCTACAGACAATGCACTTTGATTTATTGCGCTATCTGTAATAGCACCCGAGATATAACCAGATATGTGCTGGATTTTTACATGACCTTGGGTGACGGATTCCGAATATCTGTAATTTTCTCGGCCCCTGGTGGTCCGAGGTCGTTCCCGCTGCACAGATTCATTCGCCTGGGCCTCCTACAGACAATGCACTTTGATTTATTGCGCTATCTGTAATAGCACCCGAGATATAACCAGATATATATTGGATTTTTCCCTGACCCTGAGTGTCCGGCTCCATGAGACGGTGATTTTCTCGTCCCCTGGTGGTCCGACGTCGTTCCCGCTGCCCAGATTCATGCGCCAGGGCCTCCTACAGACAATGCACTTTGATTTATTGCGCTATCTCTAATAGCACCCGAGATATCACCAGATATATATTGAATTTTCCCCTGACCCTGAGTGTCCGGCCCCATGAGACTGTGGTTTTCCCGGCCCCTGGTGGACCGAGGTCGTTCCCGCTGCACAGATTCATGCGGCAGGGCCTCCTATAGACAATGCACTTTGATTTATTGCGCTATCTCTAATAGCACCCGAGATATCACCAGATATATATTGGATTTTCCCCTGACCCTGAGTGTCCGGACCCATGAGACGGTGGTTTTCTCGGCCCCTGGTGGTCCGAGGTCGTTCCCGCTGCCCAGATTCATGCGCCAGGGCCTCCTACAGACAATGCACTTTGGTTTATTGCGCTATCTCTAAT
This sequence comes from Nomia melanderi, assembly GCF_051020985.1. NCBI lineage: Eukaryota > Metazoa > Arthropoda > Insecta > Hymenoptera > Halictidae > Nomia > Nomia melanderi. The sequence continues at coordinate 1,019,857 of NW_027475142.1, forward strand.
AGCACCCGAGATATCACCAGATATATATTGGATTTTCCCCTGACCTTGGGTGACGGATTCCGAATATCTGTAATTTTCTCGGCCACTGGTGGTCCGAGATCGTTCCTGCGATACAGATTCATTCGCAAGGGCCTCCTACAGACAATGCACTTTGGTTTATAGCGCTATCTGTAATAGCACCCGAGATATCACCAGGTATATGCTGGATTTTTACATGACCTTTGGTGACGGATTCCGAATATCTGTAATTTTCTCGGCCACTGGTGGTCCGAGGTCGTTCCTGCGGCACAGATTCATTCGCAAGGGCCTCCTACAGACAATGCACTTTGGTTTATTGCGCTATCTCTAATAGCACCCGAGATATCACCAGATATATATTGGATTTTCCCCTGACCCTGAGTGTCCGGACCCATGAGACGGTGGTTTTCTCGGCCTCTGGTGGTCCGAGGTCGTTCCCGCTGCACAGATTCATTCGCCTGGGCCTCCTATAGACAATGCACTTTGATTTATTGCGCTATCTGTAATAGCACCCGAGATATCACCAGATATATATTGGATTTTCCCCTGACCCTGAGTGTCCGGACCCATGAGACGGTGGTTTTCTCGGCCCCTGGTGGTCCGAGGTGGTTCCCGCTGCCCAGATTCATGCGCCAGGGCCTCCTACAGACAGTGCACTTTGGTTTATTGCGCTATCTGTAATAGCACCCGAGATATCACCAGATTTATATTGGATTTTTCCCTGACCCTGCGTGTCCGGCTCCATGAGACGGTGATTTTCTCGTCCCCTGGTGGTCCGACGTCGTTCCCGCTGCCCAGATTCATGCGCCAGGGCCTCCTACAGACAATGCACTTTGGTTTATTGCGCTATCTGTAATAGCACCCGAGATATCACCAGATATATGCTGGATTTTTACATGACCTTGTGTGACGGATTCCGAATATCTGTAATTTTCTCGGCCACTGGTTGTCCGAGGTCGTTCCTGCGACACAGATTCATTCGCCAGTGCCTCCTACAGACAATGCACTTTGATTTATTGCGCTATCTCTAATAGCACCCGAGATATCACCAGATATATATTGAATTTTCCCCTGACCCTGAGTGTCCGGCCCCATGAGACTGTGGTTTTCCCGGCCTCTGGTGGTCCGAGGTCGTTCCCGCTGCACAGATTCATGCGGCAGGGCCTCCTACAGACAATGCACGTTGATTTATTGGGCTATCTGTAATAGCACCCGAGATATCACCAGATATATATTGGATTTTCCCCTGACCCTGAGTGTCCGGCCCCATGAGACGGTGGTTTTCTCGGCCCCTGGTGGTCGGAGGTCGTTCCTGCTGGCCAGATTCATTCGCCTGGGCCTCCTACAGACAATGCACTTTGATTTATTGCGCTATCTGTAATAGCACCCGAGATATAACCAGATATGTGCTGGATTTTTACATGACCTTGGGTGACGGATTCCGAATATGTGTAATTTTCTCGGCCCCTGGTGGTCCGAGGTCGTTCCCGCTGCACAGATTCATTCGCCTGGGCCTCCTACAGACAATGCACTTTGATTTATTGCGCTATCTGTAATAGCACCCGAGATATAACCAGATATATATTGGATTTTTCCCTGACCCTGAGTGTCCGGCTCCATGAGACGGTGATTTTCTCGTCCCCTGGTGGTCCGACGTCGTTCCCGCTGCCCAGATTCATGCGCCAGGGCCTCCCACAGACAATGCACTTTGATTTATTGCGCTATCTCTAATAGCACCCGAGATATCACCAGATATATATTGAATTTTCCCCTGACCCTGAGTGTCCGGCTCCATGAGACTGTGGTTTTCCCGGCCCCTGGTGGACCGAGGTCGTTCCCGCTGCACAGATTCATGCGGCAGGGCCGCCTATAGACAATGCACTTTGATTTATTGCGCTATCTGTAATAGCACCCGAGATATCACCAGATATATATTGGATTTTCCCCTGACCCTGAGTGTCCGGACCCATGAGACGGTGGTTTTCTCGGCCCCTGGTGGTCCGAGGTCGTTCCCGCTGCCCAGATTCATGCGCCAGGGCCTCCTACAGACAATGCACTTTGGTTTATTGCGCTATCTCTAATAGGACCCGAGATATCACCAGATATATATTGGATTTTCCCCTGACCTTGGGTGACGGATTCCGAATATCTGTAATTTTCTCGGCCACTGGTGGTCCGAGATCGTTCCTGCGATACAGATTCATTCGCAAGGGCCTCCTACAGACAATGCACTTTGGTTTATAGCGCTATCTGTAATAGCACCCGAGATATCACCAGGTATATGCTGGATTTTTACATGACCTTGGGTGACGGATTCCGAATATCTGTAATTTTCTCGGCCACTGGTGGTCCGAGGTCGTTCCTGCGGCACAGATTCATTCGCCAGTGCCTCCTACAGACAATGCACTTTGATTTATTGCGCTATCTCTAATAGCACCCGAGATATCACCAGATGTATATTGAATTTTCCCCTGAACCTGAGTGTCCGGCCCCATTAGACTGTGGTTTTCCCGGCCCCTGGTGGTCCGCGGTCGTTCCCGCTGCACAGATTCATGCGGCAGGGCCTCCTACAGACAATGCACTTTGATTTGTTGGGCTATCTGTAATAGAACCCGAGATATCACCAGATATATATTGGATTTTCCCCTGACCCTGAGTGTCCGGCCCCATGAGACTGTGGTTTTCTCGGCCCCTGGTGGTCCGAGGTCCTTACCGCTGCCCAGATTCATGCGCCAGGGCCTCCTACAGACAATGCACTTTGATTTATTGCGCTATCTGTAATTGCACCCGAGAAAGCTCCATATATATGCTGGATTTTTACATGACTTTGGGTGACGGATACCGAAAATCTGTAATTTTCTCCGCCCCTGGTGGTCCGATGTCGTTCCCGCCGGCCAGATTCATGCGCCAGGGTCTCATACAGACAATGCACTTTGATTTATTGCGCTATCTGTAATAGCACCCGAGATATCACCAGATATATATTGGATTTTTCCCTGACCCTGAGTGTCCGGCCCCATGAGACGGTGGTTTTCTCGGCCCCTGGTGGTCCGAGGTCGTTCCCGCTGCACAGATTCATGCGCCAGGGCCTCCCGCAGATAATTCACTTTGGTTTAATGCGCTATCTCTAATAGCACCCGAGATATCACCAGATATATATTGAATTTTCCCCTGACCCTGAGTGTCCGGCCACATGAGACTGTGGTTGTCTCGGCCCCTGGTGGTCCGAGGTCGTTCCCGCTGCACAAATTCATGCGCCAGGGCCTCCTACAGAAAATGCACATTGATTTATTGGGCTATCTGTAAAGGCACCCGAGATATCACCAGATATATATTGAATTTTTCCCTGACCCTGAGTGTCCGGCCCCATGAGACGGTGGTTGTCTCGGCCCCTGGTGGTCGGAGGCCGTTCCCGCTGCACAGATGCATGCGCCAGGGCCTCCTGCAGATAATTCACTTTGGTTTATTGCGCTATCTGTAATAGCACCCAAGATATCACCAGATATATATTGGATTTTTCCCTGACCCTGAGTGTCCGGCCCCATGAGACGGTGGTTTCCTCGGCCCCTGGTGGTCCGAGGTCGTTCCCGCTGTCCAGATTCATGCGCCAGGGCCTCCTACAGACAATGCACTTTGATTTATTGCGCTATCTGTAATAGCACCCGAGATATCACCAGATATATATTGGATTTTCCCCTGACCCTGAGTGCCGGGCCCATGAGACTGTGGTTTTCTCGGCCCCTGGTGGTCCGTGGTCGTTCCCGCTGGCCAGATTCATGCGCCAGGGCCTCCTACAGACAATGCACTTTGATTTATTGCGCTATCTCTAATAGCACACGAGATATCACCAGATATATATTGGATTTTTCCCTGACCCTGAGTGTCCGGCCCCATGAGACGGTGGTTTTCTTGGCCCCTGGTGGCCCGAGGTCGTTCCCGCTGCACAGATGCATGCGCCAGGGCCTCCTGCAGATAATTCTCTTTGGTTTATTGCGCTATCTCTAATAGCACCCGAGATATCACCAGATATATATTGGATTTTCCCCTGACCCTGAGTGTCCGGCCCCGTGAGTCGGTGGTTTTCTCGGCCCCTGGCGGTCCGAGGTCGTTCCCGCTGCCCAGATTCATGCGCCAGGGCCTCCTATAGACAATGCACTTTGGTTTATTACGCTATCTCTAATATCACCCGAGATATCACCAGATATTTGCTGGATTTTTACATGACCTTGGGTGACGGATTCCGAATATCTGTAATTTTCTCGGCCACTGGTGGTCCGAGATCGTTCCTGCGGCACAGATTCATTCGCCAGTGCCTCCTACAGACAATGCACTTTGATTTATTGCGCTATCTGTAATAGCACCCGAGATATCACCAGATATATATTGGATTTTTCCCTGACCCTGAGTGTCCGGCCCCGCGAGTCGGTGGTTTTCTCGGCCCCTGGTGGTCCGAAGTCGTTCCCGCTGCCCAGATTCATGCGCTAGGGCCTCCTACAGACAATGCACTTTGGTTTTTTGCGCTATCTCTAATTGCACCCAAGATATCACCAGATATTTGCTGGATTTTTACATGACCTTGGGTGACGGATTCCGAATATCTGTAATTTTCTCGGCCACTGGTGGTCCGAGGTCGTTCCTGCGGCACAGATTCATTCGCAAGGGCCTCCTACAGACAATGCACTTTGATTTATTGCGCTATCTGTAATAGCACCAGAGATATCACCAGATATATATTGGGTTTTCCCCTGACCCTGAGTGTCCGGACCCATGAGACGGTGGTTTTTTCGGCCCCTGGTTGTCCGAGGTCGTTCCCGCTGCCCAGATTCATGCGCCAGGGCCTCCTACAGACAATGCACTTTGGTTGATTGCGCTATCTGTAATAGCACCCGAGATATAACCAGATATATACTGGATTTTCCCCTGACCCTGAGTGTCCGGACCCATGAGACGGTGGTTTTCTCGGCCCCTGGTGCTCCGAGGTCGTTCCCGCTGCACAGATTCATTCGCCTGGGCCTCCTACAGACAATGCACTTTGATTTATTGCGCTATCTGTAATAGCACCCGAGATATCACCAGATATATATTGGATTTTTCCCTGACCCTGAGTGTCCGGCTCCATGAGACGGTGATTTTCTCGGCCCCTAGTGGTCCGAGGTCGTTCCCGCTGTCCAGATTCATGCGCCAGGGCCTCCTACAGACAATGCACTTTGATTTATTGCGCTATCTGTAATAGCACCCGAGATATCACCAGATATATATTGGATTTTCCCCTGACCCTGAGTGTCCGGCCCCATGAGACTGTGGTTTTCTCGGCCCCTGGTGGTTCGAGGTCGTTCCCGCTGGCCAGATTCATGCGCCTGGGCCTCCTACAGACAATGCACTTTGATTTATTGCGCTATCTGTAATAGCACCAGAGATATAACCAGATATATATTGGATTTTCCCCTGACCCTGAGTGTCCGGACCCATGAGACGGTGGTTTTCTCGGCCCCTGGTGGTCCGAGGTCGTTCCCGCTGCACAGATTCATTAGCCTGGGCCTCCTACAGACAATGCACTTTGATTTATTGCGCTATCTGTAATAGCATCCGAGATATCACCAGATATATATTGGATTTCTCCCTGACCCTGAGTGTCCGGCTCCATGAGACGGTGATTTTCTCGGCCCCTGGTGGTCCGAGGTCGTTCCCGCTGCCCAGATTCATGCGCCAGGGCCTCCTACAGACAATGCACTTTGGTTTTTTGCGCTATCTCTAATAGCACCCAAGATATCACCAGATATTTGCTGTATTTTTACATGACCTTAGGTGACGGATTCCGAATATCTGTAATTTTCTCGGCCACTGGTGGTCCGAGGTCGTTCCTGCTGCACAGGTTCATTCGCAAGGGCCTCCTACAGACAATGCACTTTGATTTATTGCGCTATCTGTAATAGCACCCGAGATATCACCAGATATATATTGGGTTTTCCCCTGACCCTGAGTGTCCGGACCCATGAGACGGTGGTTTTCTCGGCCACTGGTGGTCCGAGGTCGTTCCTGCGGCACAGATTCATTCGCAAGGGCCTCCTACAGACAATGCACTTTGGTTTATTGCGCTATCTGTAATAGCACCAGAGATATAACCAGATATATATTGGATTTTCCCCTGACCCTGAGTGTCCGGACCCATGAGACGGTGGTTTTCTCGGCCCCTGGTGGTCCGAGGTCGTTCCCGCTGCACAGATGCATGCACCAGGGCCTCCCGCAGATAATTCACTTTGGTTTATTGCGCTATCTCTAATAGCACCCGAGATATCACCAGATATATATTGGATTTTCCCCTGACCCTGAGTGTCCGGGCCCATGAGACTGTGGTTTTCTCGGCCCCTGGTGGTCCGTGGTCGTTCCCGCTGGCCAGATTCATGCGCCAGGGCCTCCTACAGACAATGCACTTTGATTTATTGCGCTATCTCTAATAGCACCCGAGATATCACCAGATATATATTGGATTTTTCCCTGACCCTGAGTGTCCGGCCCCATGAGACGGTGGTTTTCTGGGCCCCTGGTGGCCCGAGGTCGTTCCCGCTGCACAGATGCATGCGCCAGGGCCTCCTGCAGATAATTCTCTTTGGTGTATTGCGCTATCTCTAATAGCACCCGAGATATCACCAGATATATATTGGATTTTCCCCTGACCCTGAGTGTCCGGCCCCGTGAGTCGGTGGTTTTCTCGGCCCCTGGCGGTCCGAGGTCGTTCCCGCTGCCCAGATTCATGCGCCAGGGCCGCCTACAGACAATGCACTTTGGTTTATTACGCTATCTCTAATATCACCCGAGATATCACCAGATATTTGCTGGATTTTTACATGACCTTGGGTGACGGATTCCGAATATCTGTAATTTTCTCGGCCACTGGTGGTCCGAGGTCGTTCCTGCGGCACAGATTCATTCGCAAGGGCCTCCTACAGACAATGCACTTTGATTTATTGCGCTATCTGTAATAGCACCAGAGATATCACCAGATATATATTGGGTTTTCCCCTGACCCTGAGTGTCCGGACCCATGAGACGGTGGTTTTTTTGGCCCCTGGTTGTCCGAGGTCGTTCCCGCTGCCCAGATTCATGCGCCAGGGCCTCCTACAGACAATGCACTTTGGTTGTTTGCGCTATCTGTAATAGCACCCGAGATATAACCAGATATATATTGGATTTTCCCCTGACCCTGAGTGTCCGGACCCATGAGACGGTGGTTTTCTCGGCCCCTGGTGGTCCGAGGTCGTTCCCGCTGCACAGATTCATTCGCCTGGGCCTCCTACAGACAATGCACTTTGATTTATTGCGCTATCTGTAATAGCACCCGAGATATCACCAGATATATATTGGATTTTTCCCTGACCTTGAGTGTCCGGCTCCATGAGACGGTGATTTTCTCGGCCCCTAGTGGTCCGAGGTCGTTCCCGCTGCCCAGATTCATGCGCCAGGGCCTCCTACAGACAATGCACTTTGATTTATTGCGCTATCTGTAATAGCACCCGAGATATCACCAGATATATATTGTATTTTCCCCTGACCCTGAGTGTCCGGCCCCATGAGACTGTGGTTTTCTCGGCCCCTGGTGGTTCGAGATCGTTCCCGCTGGCCAGATTCATGCGTCTGGGCCTCCTACAGACAATGCACTTTGATTTATTGCGCTATCTCTAATAGCACCCGAGATATCACCAGATATATATTGGATTTTTCCCTGACCCTGAGTGTCCGGCGCCATGAGACGGTGGTTTTCTCGGCCCCTGGTGGTCCGAGGTCGTTCCCGCTGCCCAGATTCATGCGCTAGGGCCTCCTACAGACAATGCACTTTGGTTTTTTGCGCTATCTCTAATAGCACCCAAGATATCACCAGATATTTGCTGGATTTTTACATGACCTTGGGTGACGGATTCCGAATATCTGTAATTTTCTCGGCCCCTGGTGGTCGGAGGTCGTTCCTGCTGGCCAGATTCATTCGCAAGGGCCTCCTACAGATAATGCACTTTGATTTATTGCGCTATCTGTAATAGCACCCGAGATAGCACCAGATATATATTGGATTTTCCCCTGACCCTGAGTGTCCGGACCCATGAGACGGTGGTTTTCTCGGACCCTGGTGGTCCGAGGTCGTTCCCGCTGGCCAGATTCATGCGCCTGGGCCTCCTACAGACAATGCACTTTGTTTTATTGCGCTATCTCTAATAGCACCCGAGATATCACCAGATATATATTGGATTTTCCCCTGACCCTGAGTGTCCGGCCCCGTGAGTCGGTGGTTTTCTGGGCCCCTGGTGGTCCGAGGTCGTTTCTGCGGCACAGATTCATTCGCAAGGGCCTCCTACAGACAATGCACTTTGGTTTATTGCGCTATCTGTAATAGCACCCGAGATATCACCAGATATATATTGGATTTTCCCCTGACCCTGAGTGTCCGGCCCCATGAGACTGTGGTTTTCTCGGCCCCTGGTGGTCCGAGGTCGTTCCCGCTGGCCAGATTCATGCGCCTGGGCCTCCTACAGACAATGCACTTTGATTTATTGCGCTATCTCTAATAGCAGCCAAGATATCACCAGATATTTGCTGGATTTTTACATGACCTTGGGTGACGGATTCCGAATATCTGTAATTTTCTCGGCCACTGGAGGTCCGAGGTCGTTCCTGCGGCACAGATTCATTCGCAGGGGCCTCCTACAGACAATGCACTTTGATTTATTGCGCTATCTGGAATAGCACCCGAGATATCACCAGATATATATTGGGTTTTTCCCTGACCCTGAGGGGCCGGACCCATGAGACGGTGGTTTTCTCGGCCACTGGTGGTCCGAGGTCGTTCCTGCGGCACAGATTCATTCGCAAGGGCCTCGTACAGACAATGCACTTTGGTTTATTGCGCTATCTGTAATAGCACCAGAGATATAACCAGATATATATTGGATTTTCCCCTGACCCTGAGTGTCCGGACCCATGAGACGGTGGTTTTCTCGGCCCCTGGTGGTCCGAGGTCGTTCCCGCTGCACAGATGCATGCACCAGGGCCTCCTGCAGATAATTCACTTTGGTTTATTGCGCTATCTCTAATAGCACCCGAGATATCACCAGATATATATTGGATTTTCCCCTGACCCAGAGTATCCGGACCCATGAGACGGTGGTTTTCTCGGCCCCTGGTGGTCCGAGGTCGTTCCCGCTGCCCAGATTCATGCGCCAGGGCCTCCTACAGACAATGCACTTTGGTTTATTGCGCTATCTGTAATAGAACCCGAGATATCGCCAGATATATATTGGGTTTTCCCCTGACCCTGAGTGTCCGGACCCATGAGACGGTGGTTTTCTCGGCCACTGGTGGTCCGAGGTCGTTCCTGCGGCACAGATTCATTCGCAAGGGCCTCCTACAGACAATGCACTTTAGTTCATTGCGCTATCTGTAATAGCACCAGACATATAACCAGATATATATTGGATTTTCCCCTGACCCTGAGTGTCCGGACCCATGAGACGGTGGTTTTCTCGGCCCCTGGTGGTCCGTGGTCGTTCCCGCTGCCCAGATTCATGCGCCAGGGCCTCCTACAGACAGTGCACTTTGGTTTATTGCGCTATCTGTAATAGCACCCGAGATATCACCAGATATATATTGGATTTTTCCCTGACCCTGAGTGTCCGGCTCCATGAGACGGTGATTTTCTCGTCCCCTGGTGGTCCGACGTCGTTCCCGCTGCCCAGATTCATGCGCCAGGGCCTCCTACAGACAATGCACTTTGGTTTATTGCGCTATCTGTAATAGCACCCGAGATATCACCAGATATATGCTGGATTTTTCCCTGACCCTGAGTGTCCCGCTCCATGAGACGGTGATTTTCTCGTCCCCTGGTGGTCCGACGTCGTTCCCGCTGCCCAGATTCATGCGCCAGGGCCTCCTACAGACAATGCACTTTGGTTTATTGCGCTATCTGTAATAGCACCCGAGATATCACCAGATATATGCTGGATTTTTACATGACCTTGGGTGACGGATTCCGAATATCTGTAATTTTCTCGGCCACTGGTGGTCCGAGGTCGTTCCTGCGGCACAGATTCATTCGCCAGTGCCTCCTACAGACAATGCACTTTGATTTATTGCGCTATCTCTAATAGCCCCCGAGCTATCACCAGATATATATTGAATTTTCCCCTGACCCTGAGTGTCCGGCCCCATGAGACTGTGGTTTTCCCGGCCTCTGGTGGTCCGAGGTCGTTCCCGCTGCACAGATTCATGCGGCAGGGCCTCCTACAGACAATGCACTTTGATTTCTTGGGCTATCTGTAATAGCACCCGAGATATCACCAGATATATATTGGATTTTTCCCTGACCCTGAGTGTCCGGCCCCATGAGACGGTGGTTTTCTCGGCCCCTGGTGGTCGGAGGTCGTTCCTGCTGGCCAGATTCATTCGCCTGGGCCTCCTACAGACAATGCACTTTGATTTATTGCGCTATCTGTAATAGCACCCGAGATATCACCAGATATATATTGGATTTTCCCCTGACCCTGAGTGTCCGGACCCATGAGACGGTGGTTTTCTCGGACCCTGGTGGTCCGAGGTCGTTCCCGCTGGCCAGATTCATGCGCCTGGCCCTCCTACAGACAATGCACTTTGGTTTATTGCGCTATCTCTGATAGCACCCGAGATATCACCAGATATATATTGGATTTTCCCCTGACCCTGAGTGTCCGGCCCCGTGAGTCGGTGGTTTTCTGGGCCCCTGGTGGTCCGAGGTCGTTCCTGCGGCACAGATTCATTCGCAAGGGCCTCCTACAGACAATGCACTTTGGTTTATTGCGCTATCTGTAATAGCACCCGAGATATCACCAGATATATATTGGATTTTCCCCTGACCCTGAGTGTCCGGACCCATGAGACGGTGGTTTTCTCGGCCCCTGGTGGTCCGAGGACGTTCCGGCTGCCCAGATTCATGCGCCAGGGCCTCCTACAGACAGTGCACTTTGGTTTATTGCGCTATCTGTAATAGCACCCGAGATATCACCAGATATAAATTGGATTTTTCCCTGACCCTGAGTGTCCGGCTCCATGAGACGGTGATTTTCTCGTCCCCTGGTGGTCCGACGTCGTTCCCGCTGCCCAGATTCATGCGCAAGAGCCTCCTACAGACAATGCACTTTGGTTCATTGCGCTATCTGTAATAGCACCCGAGATATCACCAGATATATATTGGATTTTCCCCTGACCCTGAGTGTCCGGCCCCATGAGACTGTGGTTTTCCCGGCCCCTGGTGGTCCGAGGTCGTTCCCGCTGCACAGATTCATGCGGCAGGGCCTCCTATAGACAATGCACTTTGATTTATTGCGCTATCTGTAATAGCACCCGAGATATCACCAGATATATATTGGATTTTCCCCTGACCCTGAGTGTCCGGACCCATGAGACGGTGGTTTTCTCGGCCCCTGGTGGTCCGAGGTCGTTCCCGCTGCACAGATTCATTCGCCTGGGCCTCCTACAGACAATGCACTTTGATTTATTGCGCTATCTGTAATAGCACCCGAGATATCAACAGATATATATTGGATTTTTCCCTGACCCTGAGTGTCCGGCTCCATGAGACGGTGATTTTCTCGGCCCCTGGTGGTCCGAGGTCCTTCCCGCTGCACAGATTCATTCGCCTGGGCCTCCTACAGACAATGCACTTTGATTTAATGCGCTATCTGTAATAGCACCCGAGATATCACCAGATATATATTGGATTTCCCCTGACCCTGAGTGTCCGGCCCCATGAGACTGTGGTTTTCTCGGCCCCTGGTGGTCCGAGGGCGTTCCCGCTGCACAGATGCATGCGCCAGGGCCTCCTGCAGATAATTCACTTTGGTTTATTGCGCTATCTCTAATAGCACCCAAGATATCACCAGATATATATTGGATTTTCCCCTGACCCTGAGTGTCCGGCCCCGTGAGTCGGTGGTTTTCTCGGCCCCTGGTGGTCCTAGGTCGTTCCCGCTGCCCAGATTCATGCGCCAGGGCCTCCTACAGACAATGCACTTTGGTTTATTGCGCTATCTCTAATAGCACCCGAGATATCACCAGATATTTGCTGTATTTTTACATGACCTTGGGTGACGGATTCCGAATATATGTAATTTTCTCGGCCACTGGTGGTCCGAGGTCGTTCCTGCGGTACAGATTCATTCGCAAGGGCCTCCTACAGACAATGCACTTTGGTTTATTGCGCTATCTCTAATAGCACCCGAGATATCACCGGATATTTGCTGGATTTTTACATGACCTTGGGTGACGGATTCCGAATATCTGTGCCTTTCTCGGCCACTGGTGGTCCGAGGACGTTCCGGCTGCCCAGATTCATGCGCCAGGGCCTCCTACAGACAGTGCACTTTGGTTTATTGCGCTATCTGTAATAGCACCCGAGATATCACCAGATATAAATTGGATTTCTCCCTGACCCTGAGTGTCCGGCTCCATGAGACGGTGATTTTCTCGTCCCCTGGTGGTCCGACGTCGTTCCCGCTGCCCAGATTCATGCGCAAGGGCCTCCTACAGACAATGCACTTTGGTTCATTGCGCTATCTGTAATAGCACCCGAGATATCACCAGATATATATTGGATTTTCCCCTGACCCTGAGTGTCCGGCCCCATGAGACTGTGGTTTTCCCGGCCCCTGGTGGTCCGAGGTCGTTCCCGCTGCACAGATTCATGCGGCAGTGCCTCCTATAGACAATGCACTTTGATTTATTGCGCTATCTGTAATAGCACCCGAGATATCACCAGATATATATTGGATTTTCCCCTGACCCTGAGTGTCCGGCCCCGTGAGTCGGTGGTTTTCTGGGCCCCTGGTGGTCCGAGGTCGTTCCTGCGGCACAGATTCATTCGCAAGGGCCTCCTACAGACAATGCACTTTCGTTTATTGCGCTATCTGTAATAGCACCCGAGATATCACCAGATATATATTGGATTTTCCCCTGACCCTGAGTGTCCGGACCCATGAGACGGTGGTTTTCTCGGCCCCTGGTGGTCCGAGGTCGTTCCCGCTGCACAGATTCATTCGCCTGGGCCTCCTACAGACAATGCACTTTGATTTATTGCGCTATCTGTAATAGCACCCGAGATATCACCAGATATATATTGGATTTTTCCCTGACCCTGAGTGTCCGGCTCCATGAGACGGTGATTTTCTCGGCCCCTGGTGGTCCGAGGTCCTTCCCGCTGCACAGATTCATTCGCCTGGGCCTCCTACAGACATTGCACTTTGATTTAATGCGCTATCTGTAATAGCACCCGAGATATCACCAGATATATATTGGATTTTCCCCTGACCCTGAGTGTCCGGCCCCATGAGACTGTGGTTTTCTCGGCCCCTGGTGGTCCGAGGGCGTTCCCGCTGCACAGATGCATGCGCCAGGGCCTCCTACAGACAATGCACTTTGATTTATTGCGCTATCTGTAATAGCACCCGAGATATCACCAGATATATATTGGATTTTCCCCTGACCCTGAGTTTCCGGGCCCATCAGACTGTGGTTTTCTCGGCCCCTGGTGGTCCTTGGTCGTTCCCGCTGGCCAGATTCATGCGCCAGGGCCTCCTACAGACAATGCACTTTGATTTATTGCGCTATCTGTAATAGCACCCGAGATATCACCAGATATATATTGGATTTTTCCCTGACCCTGAGTGTCCGGCCCCTTGAGTCGGTGGTTTTCTCGGCCCCTGGTGGTCCGAAGTCGTTCCCGCTGCCCAGATTCATGCGCTAGGGCCTCCTACAGACAATGCACTTTGGTTTTTTGCGCTATCTCTAATTGCACCCAAGATATCACCAGATATTTGCTGGATTTTTACATGACCTTGGGTGACGGATTCCGAATATCTGTAATTTTCTCGGCCACTGGTGGTCCGAGGTCGTTCCTGCGGCACAGATTCATTCGCAAGGGCCTCCTACAGACAATGCACTTTGATTTATTGCGCTATCTGTAATAGCACCAGAGATATCACCAGATATATATTGGGTTTTCCCCTGACCCTGAGTGTCCGGACCCATGAGACGGTGGTTTTTTCGGCCCCTGGTTGTCCGAGGTCGTTCCCGCTGCCCAGATTCATGCGCCAGGGCCTCCTACAGACAATGCACTTTGGTTGATTGCGCTATCTGTAATAGCACCCGAGATATAACCAGATATATATTGGATTTTCCCCTGACCCTGAGTGTCCGGACCCATGAGACGGTGGTTTTCTCGGCCCCTGGTGGTCCGAGGTCGTTCCCGCTGCACAGATTCATTCGCCTGGGCCTCCTACAAACAATGCACTTTGATTTATTGCGCTATCTGTAATAGCACCCGAGATATCACCAGATATATATTGGATTTTTCCCTGACCCTGAGTGTCCGGCTCCATGAGACGGTGATTTTCTCGGCCCCTAGTGGTCCGAGGTCGTTCCCGCTGCCCAGATTCATGCGCCAGGGCCTCCTACAGACAATGCACTTTGATTTATTGCGCTATCTGTAATAGCACCCGAGATATCACCAGATATATATTGGATTTTCCCCTGACCCTGAGTGTCCGGCCCCATGAGACGGTGGTTTTCTTGGCCCCTGGTGGCCCGAGGTCGTTCCCGCTGCACAGATGCATGCGCCAGGGCCTCCTGCAGATAATTCTCTTTGGTTTATTGCGCTATCTCTAATAGCACCCGAGATATCACCAGATATATATTGGATTTTCCCCTGACCCTGAGTGTCCGGCCCCGTGAGTCGGTGGTTTTCTCGGCCCCTGGCGGTCCGAGGTCGTTCCCGCTCCCAGATTCATGCGCCAGGGCCTCCTACAGACAATGCACTTTGGTTTATTACGCTATCTCTAATATCACCCGAGATATCACCAGATATTTGCTGGATTTTTACATGACCTTGGGTGACGGATTCCGAATATCTGTAATTTTCTCGGCCACTGGTGGTCCGAGATCGTTCCTGCGGCACAGATTCATTCGCCAGTGCCTCCTACAGACAATGCACTTTGGTTTATTGCGCTATCTCTAATAGCACCCGAGATATCACCAGATATATATTGGATTTTCCCCTGACCCTGAGTGTCCGGCCCCATGAGACTGTGGTTTTCTCGGCGCCTGGTGGTCCGAGGTCGTTCCCGCTGTCCAGATTCATGCGCCAGGGCCTCCTACAGACAATGCACTTTGATTTATTGCGCTATCTGTAATAGCACCCGAGATATCACCAGATATATATTGGATTTTCCCCTGACCCTGAGTGTCCGGGCCCATCAGACTGTGGTTTTCTCGGCCCCTGGTGGTCCTTGGTCGTTCCCGCTGGCCAGATTCATGCGCCAGGGCCTCCTACAGACAATGCACTTTGATTTATTGCGCTATCTGTAATAGCACCCGAGATATCACCAGATATATATTGGATTTTTCCCTGACCCTGAGTGTCCGGCCCCTTGAGTCGGTGGTTTTCTCGGCCCCTGGTGGTCCGAAGTCGTTCCCGCTGCCCAGATTCATGCGCTAGGGCCTCCTACAGACAATGCACTTTGGTTTTTTGCGCTATCTCTAATTGCACCCAAGATATCACCAGATATTTGCTGGATTTTTACATGACCTTGGGTGACGGATTCCGAATATCTGTAATTTTCTCGGCCACTGGTGGTCCGAGGTCGTTCCTGCGGCACAGATTCATTCGCAAGGGCCTCCTACAGACAATGCACTTTGATTTATTGCGCTATCTGTAATAGCACCAGAGATATCACCAGATATATATTGGGTTTTCCCCTGACCCTGAGTGTCCGGACCCATGAGACGGTGGTTTTTTCGGCCCCTGGTTGTCCGAGGTCGTTCCCGCTGCCCAGATTCATGCGCCAGGACCTCCTACAGACAATGCACTTTGGTTGATTGCGCTATCTGTAATAGCACCCGAGATATAACCAGATATATATTGGATTTTCCCCTGACCCTGAGTGTCCGGACCCATGAGACGGTGGTTTTCTCGGCCCCTGGTGGTCCGAGGTCGTTCCCGCTGCACAGATGCATGCACCAGGGCCTCCCGCAGATAATTCACTTTGGTTTATTGCGCTATCTCTAATAGCACCCGAGATATCACCAGATATATATTGGGTTTTCCCCTGACCCTGAGTGTCCGGACCCATGAGACGGTGGTTTCTCGGCCACTGGTGGTCCGAGGTCGTTCCTGCGGCACAGATTCATTCGCAAGGGCCTCCTACAGACAGTGCACTTTGGTTTATTGCGCTATCTGTAATAGCACCCGAGATATCACCAGATATATATTGGATTTTTCCCTGACCCTGAGTGTCCGGCTCCATGAGACGGTGATTTTCTCGTCCCCTGGTGGTCCGACGTCGTTCCCGCTGCACAGATGCATGCGCCAGGGCCTCCTTCAGATAATTCACTTTGGTTTATTGCGCTATCTCTAATAGCACCCGAGATATCACCAGAAATATATTGGATTTTCCCCTGACCCTGAGTGTCCGGCCCCATGAGACTGTGGTTTTCTCGGCCCCTGGTGGTCCGAGGTCGTTCCCGCTGTCCAGATACATGCGCCAGGGCCTCCTACAGACAGTGCACTTTGGTTTATTGCGCTATCTGTAATAGCACCCGAGATATCACCAGATATATATTGGATTTTTCCCTGACCCTGAGTGTCCGGCTCCATGAGACGGTGATTTTCTCGTCCCCTGGTGGTCCGACGTCGTTCCCGCTGCCCAGATTCATGCGCCAGGGCCTCCTACAGACAATGCACTTTGGTTTATTGCGCTATCTGTAATAGCACCCGAGATATCACCAGATATATGCTGGATTTTTCCCTGACCCTGAGTGTCCCGCTCCATGAGACGGTGATTTTCTCGTCCCCTGGTGGTCCGACGTCGTTCCCGCTGCCCAGATTCATGCGCCAGGGCCTCCTACAGACAATGCACTTTGGTTTATTGCGCTATCTGTAATAGCACCCGAGATATCACCAGATATATGCTGGATTTTTACATGACCTTGGGTGACGGATTCCGAATATCTGTAATTTTCTCGGCCACTGGTGGTCCGAGGTCGTTCCTGCGGCACAGATTCATTCGCCAGTGCCTCCTACAGACAATGCACTTTGATTTATTGCGCTATCTCTAATAGCCCCCGAGCTATCACCAGATATATATTGAATTTTCCCCTGACCCTGAGTGTCCGGCCCCATGAGACTGTGGTTTTCCCGGCCTCTGGTGGTCCGAGGTCGTTCCCGCTGCACAGATTCATGCGGCAGGGCCTCCTACAGACAATGCACTTTGATTTCTTGGGCTATCTGTAATAGCACCCGAGATATCACCAGATATATATTGGATTTTTCCCTGACCCTGAGTGTCCGGCCCCATGAGACGGTGGTTTTCTCGGCCCCTGGTGGTCGGAGGTCGTTCCTGCTGGCCAGATTCATTCGCCTGGGCCTCCTACAGACAATGCACTTTGATTTATTGCGCTATCTGTAATAGCACCCGAGATATCACCAGATATATATTGGATTTTCCCCTGACCCTGAGTGTCCGGACCCATGAGACGGTGGTTTTCTCGGACCCTGGTGGTCCGAGGTCGTTCCCGCTGGCCAGATTCATGCGCCTGGGCCTCCTACAGACAATGCACTTTGGTTTATTGCGCTATCTCTGATAGCACCCGAGATATCACCAGATATATATTGGATTTTCCCCTGACCCTGAGTGTCCGGCCCCGTGAGTCGGTGGTTTTCTGGGCCCCTGGTGGTCCGAGGTCGTTCCTGCGGCACAGATTCATTCGCAAGGGCCTCCTACAGACAATGCACTTTGGTTTATTGCGCTATCTGTAATAGCACCCGAGATATCACCAGATATATATTGGATTTTCCCCTGACCCTGAGTGTCCGGACCCATGAGACGGTGGTTTTCTCGGCCCCTGGTGGTCCGAGGACGTTCCGGCTGCCCAGATTCATGCGCCAGGGCCTCCTACAGACAGTGCACTTTGGTTTATTGCGCTATCTGTAATAGCACCCGAGATATCACCAGATATAAATTGGATTTTTCCCTGACCCTGAGTGTCCGGCTCCATGAGACGGTGATTTTCTCGTCCCCTGGTGGTCCGACGTCGTTCCCGCTGCCCAGATTCATGCGCAAGAGCCTCCTACAGACAATGCACTTTGGTTCATTGCGCTATCTGTAATAGCACCCGAGATATCACCAGATATATATTGGATTTTCCCCTGACCCTGAGTGTCCGGCCCCATGAGACTGTGGTTTTCCCGGCCCCTGGTGGTCCGAGGTCGTTCCCGCTGCACAGATTCATGCGGCAGGGCCTCCTATAGACAATGCACTTTGATTTATTGCGCTATCTGTAATAGCACCCGAGATATCACCAGATATATATTGGATTTTCCCCTGACCCTGAGTGTCCGGACCCATGAGACGGTGGTTTTCTCGGCCCCTGGTGGTCCGAGGTCGTTCCCGCTGCACAGATTCATTCGCCTGGGCCTCCTACAGACAATGCACTTTGATTTATTGCGCTATCTGTAATAGCACCCGAGATATCACCAGATATATATTGGATTTTTCCCTGACCCTGAGTGTCCGGCTCCATGAGACGGTGATTTTCTCGGCCCCTGGTGGTCCGAGGTCCTTCCCGCTGCACAGATTCATTCGCCTGGGCCTCCTACAGACAATGCACTTTGATTTAATGCGCTATCTGTAATAGCACCCGAGATATCACCAGATATATATTGGATTTCCCCTGACCCTGAGTGTCCGGCCCCATGAGACTGTGGTTTTCTCGGCCCCTGGTGGTCCGAGGGCGTTCCCGCTGCACAGATGCATGCGCCAGGGCCTCCTGCAGATAATTCACTTTGGTTTATTGCGCTATCTCTAATAGCACCCAAGATATCACCAGATATATATTGGATTTTCCCCTGACCCTGAGTGTCCGGCCCCGTGAGTCGGTGGTTTTCTCGGCCCCTGGTGGTCCTAGGTCGTTCCCGCTGCCCAGATTCATGCGCCAGGGCCTCCTACAGACAATGCACTTTGGTTTATTGCGCTATCTCTAATAGCACCCGAGATATCACCAGATATTTGCTGTATTTTTACATGACCTTGGGTGACGGATTCCGAATATATGTAATTTTCTCGGCCACTGGTGGTCCCAGGTCGTTCCTGCGGTACAGATTCATTCGCAAGGGCCTCCTACAGACAATGCACTTTGGTTTATTGCGCTATCTCTAATAGCACCCGAGATATCACCAGATATTTGCTGGATTTTTACATGACCTTGGGTGACGGATTCCGAATATCTGTGCCTTTCTCGGCCACTGGTGGTCCGAGGTCGTTCCTGCGGCACAGATTCAATCGCAAGGGCCTCCTACAGACAATGCACTTTGGTTTATTGCGCTATCTGTAATAGCACCCGAGATATCACCAGATATATATTGGATTTTTCCCTGACCCTGAGTGTCCGGCTCCATGAGACGGTGATTTTCTCGTCCCCTGGTGGTCCGAGGACGTTCCGGCTGCCCAGATTCATGCGCCAGGGCCTCCTACAGACAGTGCACTTTGGTCTATTGCGCTATCTGTAATAGCACCCGAGATATCACCAGATATAAATTGGATTTCTCCCTGACCCTGAGTGTCCGGCTCCATGAGACGGTGATTTTCTCGTCCCCTGGTGGTCCGACGTCGTTCCCGCTGCCCAGATTCATGCGCAAGGGCCTCCTACAGACAATGCACTTTGGTTCATTGCGCTATCTGTAATAGCACCCGAGATATCACCAGATATATATTGGATTTTCCCCTGACCCTGAGTGTCCGGCCCCATGAGACTGTGGTTTTCCCGGCCCCTGGTGGTCCGAGGTCGTTCCCGCTGCACAGATTCATGCGGCAGTGCCTCCTATAGACAATGCACTTTGATTTATTGCGCTATCTGTAATAGCACCCGAGATATCACCAGATATATATTGGATTTTCCCCTGACCCTGAGTGTCCGGCCCCGTGAGTCGGTGGTTTTCTGGGCCCCTGGTGGTCCGAGGTCGTTCCTGCGGCACAGATTCATTCGCAAGGGCCTCCTACAGACAATGCACTTTCGTTTATTGCGCTATCTGTAATAGCACCCGAGATATCACCAGATATATATTGGATTTTCCCCTGACCCTGAGTGTCCGGACCCATGAGACGGTGGTTTTCTCGGCCCCTGGTGGTCCGAGGTCGTTCCCGCTGCACAGATTCATTCGCCTGGGCCTCCTACAGACAATGCACTTTGATTTATAGCGCTATCTGTAATAGCACCCGAGATATCACCAGATATATATTGGATTTTTCCCTGACCCTGAGTGTCCGGCTCCATGAGACGGTGATTTTCTCGGCCCCTGGTTGTCCGAGGTCCTTCCCGCTGCACAGATTCATTCGCCTGGGCCTCCTACAGACAATGCACTTTGGTTTATTGCGCTATCTCTAATAGCACCCGAGATATCACCAGATATTTGCTGTATTTTTACATGACCTTGGGTGACGGATTCCGAATATATGTAATTTTCTCGGCCACTGGTGGTCCGAGGTCGTTCCTGCGGTACAGATTCATTCGCAAGGGCCTCCTACAGACAATGCACTTTGGTTTATTGCGCTATCTGTAATAGCACCCGAGATATCACCAGATATATATTGGATTTTTCCCTGACCCTGAGTGTCCGGCTCCATGAGACGGTGATTTTCTCGTCCCCTGGTGGTCCGAGGACGTTCCGGCTGCCCAGATTCATGCGCCAGGGCCTCCTACAGACAGTGCACTTTGGTTTATTGCGCTATCTGTAATAGCACCCGAGATATCACCAGATATAAATTGGATTTCTCCCTGACCCTGAGTGTCCGGCTCCATGAGACGGTGATTTTCTCGTCCCCTGGTGGTCCGACGTCGTTCCCGCTGCCCAGATTCATGCGCAAGGGCCTCCTACAGACAATGCACTTTGGTTCATTGCGCTATCTGTAATAGCACCCGAGATATCACCAGATATATATTGGATTTTCCCCTGACCCTGAGTGTCCGGCCCCATGAGACTGTGGTTTTCCCGGCCCCTGGTGGTCCGAGGTCGTTCCCGCTGCACAGATTCATGCGGCAGTGCCTCCTATAGACAATGCACTTTGATTTATTGCGCTATCTGTAATAGCACCCGAGATATCACCAGATATATATTGGATTTTCCCCTGACCCTGAGTGTCCGGCCCCGTGAGTCGGTGGTTTTCTGGGCCCCTGGTGGTCCGAGGTCGTTCCTGCGGCACAGATTCATTCGCAAGGGCCTCCTACAGACAATGCACTTTCGTTTATTGCGCTATCTGTAATAGCACCCGAGATATCACCAGATATATATTGGATTTTCCCCTGACCCTGAGTGTCCGGACCCATGAGACGGTGGTTTTCTCGGCCCCTGGTGGTCCGAGGTCGTTCCCGCTGCACAGATTCATTCGCCTGGGCCTCCTACAGACAATGCACTTTGATTTATTGCGCTATCTGTAATAGCACCCGAGATATCACCAGATATATATTGGATTTTTCCCTGACCCTGAGTGTCCGGCTCCATGAGACGGTGATTTTCTCGGCCCCTGGTGGTCCGAGGTCCTTCCCGCTGCACAGATTCATTCGCCTGGGCCTCCTACAGACATTGCACTTTGATTTAATGCGCTATCTGTAATAGCACCCGAGATATCACCAGATATATATTGGATTTTCCCCTGACCCTGAGTGTCCGGCCCCATGAGACTGTGGTTTTCTCGGCCCCTGGTGGTCCGAGGGCGTTCCCGCTGCACAGATGCATGCGCCAGGGCCTCCTACAGACAATGCACTTTGATTTATTGCGCTATCTGTAATAGCACCCGAGATATCACCAGATATATATTGGATTTTCCCCTGACCCTGAGTTTCCGGGCCCATCAGACTGTGGTTTTCTCGGCCCCTGGTGGTCCTTGGTCGTTCCCGCTGGCCAGATTCATGCGCCAGGGCCTCCTACAGACAATGCACTTTGATTTATTGCGCTATCTGTAATAGCACCCGAGATATCACCAGATATATATTGGATTTTTCCCTGACCCTGAGTGTCCGGCCCCTTGAGTCGGTGGTTTTCTCGGCCCCTGGTGGTCCGAAGTCGTTCCCGCTGCCCAGATTCATGCGCTAGGGCCTCCTACAGACAATGCACTTTGGTTTTTTGCGCTATCTCTAATTGCACCCAAGATATCACCAGATATTTGCTGGATTTTTACATGACCTTGGGTGACGGATTCCGAATATCTGTAATTTTCTCGGCCACTGGTGGTCCGAGGTCGTTCCTGCGGCACAGATTCATTCGCAAGGGCCTCCTACAGACAATGCACTTTGATTTATTGCGCTATCTGTAATAGCACCAGAGATATCACCAGATATATATTGGGTTTTCCCCTGACCCTGAGTGTCCGGACCCATGAGACGGTGGTTTTTTCGGCCCCTGGTTGTCCGAGGTCGTTCCCGCTGCCCAGATTCATGCGCCAGGGCCTCCTACAGACAATGCACTTTGGTTGATTGCGCTATCTGTAATAGCACCCGAGATATAACCAGATATATATTGGATTTTCCCCTGACCCTGAGTGTCCGGACCCATGAGACGGTGGTTTTCTCGGCCCCTGGTGGTCCGAGGTCGTTCCCGCTGCACAGATTCATTCGCCTGGGCCTCCTACAAACAATGCACTTTGATTTATTGCGCTATCTGTAATAGCACCCGAGATATCACCAGATATATATTGGATTTTTCCCTGACCCTGAGTGTCCGGCTCCATGAGACGGTGATTTTCTCGGCCCCTAGTGGTCCGAGGTCGTTCCCGCTGCCCAGATTCATGCGCCAGGGCCTCCTACAGACAATGCACTTTGATTTATTGCGCTATCTGTAATAGCACCCGAGATATCACCAGATATATATTGGATTTTCCCCTGACCCTGAGTGTCCGGCCCCATGAGACGGTGGTTTTCTTGGCCCCTGGTGGCCCGAGGTCGTTCCCGCTGCACAGATGCATGCGCCAGGGCCTCCTGCAGATAATTCTCTTTGGTTTATTGCGCTATCTCTAATAGCACCCGAGATATCACCAGATATATATTGGATTTTCCCCTGACCCTGAGTGTCCGGCCCCGTGAGTCGGTGGTTTTCTCGGCCCCTGGCGGTCCGAGGTCGTTCCCGCTCCCAGATTCATGCGCCAGGGCCTCCTACAGACAATGCACTTTGGTTTATTACGCTATCTCTAATATCACCCGAGATATCACCAGATATTTGCTGGATTTTTACTTGACCTTGGGTGACGGATTCCGAATATCTGTAATTTTCTCGGCCACTGGTGGTCCGAGATCGTTCCTGCGGCACAGATTCATTCGCCAGTGCCTCCTACAGACAATGCACTTTGGTTTATTGCGCTATCTCTAATAGCACCCGAGATATCACCAGATATATATTGGATTTTCCCCTGACCCTGAGTGTCCGGCCCCATGAGACTGTGGTTTTCTCGGCGCCTGGTGGTCCGAGGTCGTTCCCGCTGTCCAGATTCATGCGCCAGGGCCTCCTACAGACAATGCACTTTGATTTATTGCGCTATCTGTAATAGCACCCGAGATATCACCAGATATATATTGGATTTTCCCCTGACCCTGAGTGTCCGGGCCCATCAGACTGTGGTTTTCTCGGCCCCTGGTGGTCCTTGGTCGTTCCCGCTGGCCAGATTCATGCGCCAGGGCCTCCTACAGACAATGCACTTTGATTTATTGCGCTATCTGTAATAGCACCCGAGATATCACCAGATATATATTGGATTTTTCCCTGACCCTGAGTGTCCGGCCCCTTGAGTCGGTGGTTTTCTCGGCCCCTGGTGGTCCGAAGTCGTTCCCGCTGCCC
Organism: Nomia melanderi; assembly: GCF_051020985.1. Lineage (NCBI taxonomy): Eukaryota > Metazoa > Arthropoda > Insecta > Hymenoptera > Halictidae > Nomia > Nomia melanderi. Next base: position 1,043,765 of record NW_027475142.1, read on the forward strand.
AGATTCATGCGCTAGGGCCTCCTACAGACAATGCACTTTGGTTTTTTGCGCTATCTCTAATTGCACCCAAGATATCACCAGATATTTGCTGGATTTTTACATGACCTTGGGTGACGGATTCCGAATATCTGTAATTTTCTCGGCCACTGGTGGTCCGAGGTCGTTCCTGCGGCACAGATTCATTCGCAAGGGCCTCCTACAGACAATGCACTTTGATTTATTGCGCTATCTGTAATAGCACCAGAGATATCACCAGATATATATTGGGTTTTCCCCTGACCCTGAGTGTCCGGACCCATGAGACGGTGGTTTTTTCGGCCCCTGGTTGTCCGAGGTCGTTCCCGCTGCCCAGATTCATGCGCCAGGACCTCCTACAGACAATGCACTTTGGTTGATTGCGCTATCTGTAATAGCACCCGAGATATAACCAGATATATATTGGATTTTCCCCTGACCCTGAGTGTCCGGACCCATGAGACGGTGGTTTTCTCGGCCCCTGGTGGTCCGAGGTCGTTCCCGCTGCACAGATGCATGCACCAGGGCCTCCCGCAGATAATTCACTTTGGTTTATTGCGCTATCTCTAATAGCACCCGAGATATCACCAGATATATATTGGGTTTTCCCCTGACCCTGAGTGTCCGGACCCATGAGACGGTGGTTTCTCGGCCACTGGTGGTCCGAGGTCGTTCCTGCGGCACAGATTCATTCGCAAGGGCCTCCTACAGACAGTGCACTTTGGTTTATTGCGCTATCTGTAATAGCACCCGAGATATCACCAGATATATATTGGATTTTTCCCTGACCCTGAGTGTCCGGCTCCATGAGACGGTGATTTTCTCGTCCCCTGGTGGTCCGACGTCGTTCCCGCTGCACAGATGCATGCGCCAGGGCCTCCTTCAGATAATTCACTTTGGTTTATTGCGCTATCTCTAATAGCACCCGAGATATCACCAGAAATATATTGGATTTTCCCCTGACCCTGAGTGTCCGGCCCCATGAGACTGTGGTTTTCTCGGCCCCTGGTGGTCCGAGGTCGTTCCCGCTGTCCAGATACATGCGCCAGGGCCTCCTACAGACAATGCACTTTGATTTATTGCGCTATCTGTAATAGCACCCGAGATATCACCAGATATATATTGGATTTTCCCCTGACCCTGACTGTCCGGGCCCATGAGACTGTGGTTTTCTCGGCCCCTGGTGGTCCGTGGTCGTTCCCGCTGGCCAGATTCATGCGCCAGGGCCTCCTACAGACAATGCACTTTGATTTATTGCGCTATCTGTAATAGCACCCGAGATATCACCAGATATATATTGGGTTTTCCCCTGACCCTGAGTGTCCGGACCCATGAGACGGTGGTTTTCTCGGCCACTGGTGGTCCGAGGTCGTTCCTGCGGCACAGATTCATTCGCAAGGGCCTCCTACAGACAGTGCACTTTGGTTTATTGCGCTATCTGTAATAGCACCCGAGATATCACCAGATATATATTGGATTTTTCCCTGACCCTGAGTGTCCGGCTCCATGAGACGGTGATTTTCTCGTCCCCTGGTGGTCCGACGTCGTTCCCGCTGCACAGATGCATGCGCCAGGGCCTCCTTCAGATAATTCACTTTGGTTTATTGCGCTATCTCTAATAGCACCCGAGATATCACCAGATATATATTGGATTTTCCCCTGACCCTGAGTGTCCGGCCCCATGAGACTGTGGTTTTCTCGGCGCCTGGTGGTCCGAGGTCGTTCCCGCTGTCCAGATTCATGCGCCAGGGCCTCCTACAGACAATGCACTTTGATTTATTGCGCTATCTGTAATAGCACCCGAGATATCACCAGATATATATTGGATTTTCCCCTGACCCTGAGTGTCCGGGCCCATCAGACTGTGGTTTTCTCGGCCCCTGTTGGTCCGTGGTCGTTCCCGCTGGCCAGATTCATGCGCCAGGGCCTCCTACAGACAATGCACTTTGATTTATTGCGCTATCTGTAATAGCACCCGAGATATCACCAGATATATATTGGATTTCTCCCTGACCCTGAGTGTCCGGCTCCATGAGACGGTGATTTTCTCGGCCCCTGGTGGTCCGAGGTCGTTCCCGCTGCCCAGATTCATGCGCTAGGGCCTCCTACAGACAATGCACTTTGATTTATTGCGCTATCTGTAATAGCACCCGAGATATCACCAGATATATATTGGATTTTCCCCTGACCCTGAGTGTCCGGGCCCATGAGACTGTGGTTTTCTCGGCCCCTGGTGGTCCGTGGTCGTTCCCGCTGGCCAGATTCATGCGCCAGGGCCTCCTACAGACAATGCACTTTGATTTATTGCGCTATCTCTAATAGCACCCGAGATATCACCAGATATATATTGGATTTTTCCCTGACCCTGAGTGTCCGGCCCCATGAGACGGTGGTTTTCTGGGCCCCTGGTGGCCCGAGGTCGTTCCCGCTGCACAGATGCATGCGCCAGGGCCTCCTGCAGATAATTCTCTTTGGTTTATTGCGCTATCTCTAATAGCACCCGAGATATCACCAGATATATATTGGATTTTCCCCTGACCCTGAGTGTCCGGCCCCGTGAGTCGGTGGTTTTCTCGGCCCCTGGCGGTCCGAGGTCGTTCCCGCTGCCCAGATTCATGCGCCAGGGCCTCCTACAGACAATGCACTTTGGTTTATTACGCTATCTCTAATATTACCCGAGTAATCACCAGATATTTGCTGGATTTTTACATGACCTTGGGTGACGGATTCCGAATATCTGTAATTTTCTCGGCCACTGGTGGTCCGAGGTCGTTCCTGCGGCACAGATTCATTCGCAAGGGCCTCCTACAGACAATGCACTTTGATTTATTGCGCTATCTGTAATAGCACCAGAGATATCACCAGATATATATTGGGTTTTCCCCTGACCCTGAGTGTCCGGACCCATGAGACGGTGGTTTTTTCGGCCCCTGGTTGTCCGAGGTCGTTCCCGCTGCCCAGATTCATGCGCCAGGGCCTCCTACAGACAATGCACTTTGGTTGATTGCGCTATCTGTAATAGCACCCGAGATATCACCAGATATATATTGGATTTTTCCCTGACCCTGAGTGTCCGGCGCCATGAGACGGTGGTTTTCTCGGCCCCTGGTGGTCCGAGGTCGTTCCCGCTGCACAGATTCATTCGCCTGGGCCTCCTACAGACAATGCACTTTGATTTATTGCGCTATCTGTAATAGCACCCGAGATATCACCAGATATATATTGGATTTCTCCCTGACCCTGAGTGTCCGGCTCCATGAGACGGTGATTTTCTCGGCCCCTGGTGGTCCGAGGTCGTTCCCGCTGCCCAGATTCATGCGCTAGGGCCTCCTACAGACAATGCACTTTGATTTATTGCGCTATCTGTAATAGCACCCGAGATATCACCAGATATATATTGGATTTCTCCCTGACCCTGAGTGTCCGGCCCCGTGAGTCGGTGGTTTTCTGGGCCCCTGGTGGTCCGAGGTCGTTCCTGCGGCACAGATTCATTCGCAAGGGCCTCCTACAGACAATGCACTTTGGTTTATTGCGCTATCTGTAATAGCACCCGAGATATCACCAGATATATATTGGATTTTCCCCTGACCCTGAGTGTCCGGCCCCATGAGACTGTGGTTTTCTCGGCCCCTGGTGGTCCGAGGTCGTTCCCGCTGGCCAGATTCATGCGCCTGGGCCTCCTACAGACAATGCACTTTAGTTCATTGCGCTATCTGTAATAGCACCAGACATATAACCAGATATATATTGGATTTTCCCCTGACCCTGAGTGTCCGGACCCATGAGACGGTGGTTTTCTCGGCCCCTGGTGGTCCGAGGTCGTTCCCGCTGCACAGATGCATGCACCAGGGCCTCCTGCAGATAATTCACTTTGGTTTATTGCTTTATCTCTAATAGCACCCGAGATATGACCAGATATATATTGGATTTTCCCCTGACCCAGAGTATCCGGACCCATGAGACGGTGGTTTTCTCGGCCCCTGGTGGTCCGAGGTCGTTCCCGCTGCCCAGATTCATGCGCCAGGGCCTCCTACAGACAATGCACTTTGGTTTATTGCGCTATCTGTAATAGAACCCGAGATATCGCCAGATATATATTGGGTTTTCCCCTGACCCTGAGTGTCCGGACCCATGAGACGGTGGTTTTCTCGGCCACTGGTGGTCCGAGGTCGTTCCTGCGGCACAGATTCATTCGCAAGGGCCTCCTACAGACAATGCACTTTAGTTCATTGCGCTATCTGTAATAGCACCAGACATATAACCAGATATATATTGGATTTTCCCCTGACCCTGAGTGTCCGGACCCATGAGACGGTGGTTTTCTCGGCCCCTGGTGGTCCGAGGTCGTTCCCGCTGCCCAGATTCATGCGCCAGGGCCTCCTACAGACAGTGCACTTTGGTTTATTGCGCTATCTGTAATAGCACCCGAGATATCACCAGATATATATTGGATTTTTCCCTGACCCTGAGCGTCCGGCTCCATGAGACGGTGATTTTCTCGTCCCCTGGTGGTCCGACGTCGTTCCCGCTGCCCAGATTCATGCGCCAGGGCCTCCTACAGACAATGCACTTTGGTTTATTGCGCTATCCCTAATAGCACCCGAGATAACACCAGGTATATGCTGGATTTTTACATGACCTTGGGTGACGGATTCCGAATATCTGTAATTTTCTCGGCCACTGGTGGTCCGAGGTCGTTCCTGCGGCACAGATTCATTCGCCAGTGCCTCCTACAGACAATGCACTTTGATTTATTGCGCTATCTCTAATAGCACCCGAGATATCACCAGATATATATTGGATTTTTCCCCGACCCTGAGCGTCCGGCCCCATGAGACGGTGTTTTTCTCGACCCCTGGTGGTCCGAGGTCGTTCCCGCTGCACAGATGCATGCGCCAGGGCCTCTTGCAGACAATTCACTTTGCTTTATTGCGCTATCTCTAATAGCACCCGAGATATCACCAGATATATATTGGATTTTCCCCTGACCCTGAGTGTCCGGACCCATGAGACGGTGGTTTTCTCGGCCTCTGGTGGTCCGAGGTCGTTCCCGCTGCACAGATTCATTCGACTGGGCCTCCTACAGACAATGCACTTTGATTTATTGCGCTATCTGTAATAGCACCCGAGATATCACCAGATATATATTGGATTTTCCCCTGACCCTGAGTGTCCGGACCCATGAGACGGTGGTTTTCTCGGCCCCTGGTGGTCCGAGGTCGTTCCCGCTGCCCAGATTCATGCGCCAGGGCCTCCTACATACAGTGCACTTTGGTTTATTGCGCTATCTGTAATAGCACCCGAGATATCACCAGATATATATTGGATTTTTCCCTGACCCTGAGTGTCCGGCTCCATGAGACGGTGATTTTCTCGTCCCCTGGTGGTCCGACGTCGTTCCCGCTGCCCAGATTCATGCGCCAGGGCCTCCTACAGACAATGCACTTTGGTTTATTGCGCTATCTCTAATAGCACCCGAGATATCACCAGATATTTGCTGGATTTTTACATGACCTTGGGTGACGGATTCCGAATGTCTGTAATTTTCTCGGCCACTGGTGGTCCGAGGTCGTTCCTGCGGCACAGATTCATTCGCAAGGGCCTCCTACAGACAATGCACTTTGGTTTATTGCGCTATCTGTAATAGCACCCGAGATATCACCAGACATATATTGGATTTTTCCCTGACCCTGAGTGTCCGGCTCCATGGGACGGTGATTTTCTCGGCCCCTGGTGGTCCGAGGTCCTTCCCGCTGCACAGATTCATTCGCCTGGGCCTCCTACAGACAATGCACTTTGATTTATTGCGCTATCTGTAATAGCACCCGAGATATCACCAGATATATATTGGATTTTCCCCTGACCCTGAGTGTCCGGGCCCATCAGACTGTGGTTTTCTCGGCCCCTGGTGGTCCTTGGTCGTTCCCGCTGGCCAGATTCATGCGCCAGGGCCTCCTACAGACAATGCACTTTGATTTATTGCGCTATCTGTAATAGCACCCGAGATATCACCAGATATATATTGGATTTTTCCCTGACCCTGAGTGTCCGGCCCCTTGAGTCGGTGGTTTTCTCGGCCCCTGGTGGTCCGAAGTCGTTCCCGCTGCCCAGATTCATGCGCTAGGGCCTCCTACAGACAATGCACTTTGGTTTTTTGCGCTATCTCTAATTGCACCCAAGATATCACCAGATATTTGCTGGATTTTTACATGACCTTGGGTGACGGATTCCGAATATCTGTAATTTTCTCGGCCACTGGTGGTCCGAGGTCGTTCCTGCGGCACAGATTCATTCGCAAGGGCCTCCTACAGACAATGCACTTTGATTTATTGCGCTATCTGTAATAGCACCAGAGATATCACCAGATATATATTGGGTTTTCCCCTGACCCTGAGTGTCCGGACCCATGAGACGGTGGTTTTTTCGGCCCCTGGTTGTCCGAGGTCGTTCCCGCTGCCCAGATTCATGCGCCAGGACCTCCTACAGACAATGCACTTTGGTTGATTGCGCTATCTGTAATAGCACCCGAGATATAACCAGATATATATTGGATTTTCCCCTGACCCTGAGTGTCCGGACCCATGAGACGGTGGTTTTCTCGGCCCCTGGTGGTCCGAGGTCGTTCCCGCTGCACAGATGCATGCACCAGGGCCTCCCGCAGATAATTCACTTTGGTTTATTGCGCTATCTCTAATAGCACCCGAGATATCACCAGATATATATTGGGTTTTCCCCTGACCCTGAGTGTCCGGACCCATGAGACGGTGGTTTCTCGGCCACTGGTGGTCCGAGGTCGTTCCTGCGGCACAGATTCATTCGCAAGGGCCTCCTACAGACAGTGCACTTTGGTTTATTGCGCTATCTGTAATAGCACCCGAGATATCACCAGATATATATTGGATTTTTCCCTGACCCTGAGTGTCCGGCTCCATGAGACGGTGATTTTCTCGTCCCCTGGTGGTCCGACGTCGTTCCCGCTGCACAGATGCATGCGCCAGGGCCTCCTTCAGATAATTCACTTTGGTTTATTGCGCTATCTCTAATAGCACCCGAGATATCACCAGAAATATATTGGATTTTCCCCTGACCCTGAGTGTCCGGCCCCATGAGACTGTGGTTTTCTCGGCCCCTGGTGGTCCGAGGTCGTTCCCGCTGTCCAGATACATGCGCCAGGGCCTCCTACAGACAATGCACTTTGATTTATTGCGCTATCTGTAATAGCACCCGAGATATCACCAGATATATATTGGATTTTCCCCTGACCCTGACTGTCCGGGCCCATGAGACTGTGGTTTTCTCGGCCCCTGGTGGTCCGTGGTCGTTCCCGCTGGCCAGATTCATGCGCCAGGGCCTCCTACAGACAATGCACTTTGATTTATTGCGCTATCTGTAATAGCACCCGAGATATCACCAGATATATATTGGGTTTTCCCCTGACCCTGAGTGTCCGGACCCATGAGACGGTGGTTTTCTCGGCCACTGGTGGTCCGAGGTCGTTCCTGCGGCACAGATTCATTCGCAAGGGCCTCCTACAGACAGTGCACTTTGGTTTATTGCGCTATCTGTAATAGCACCCGAGATATCACCAGATATATATTGGATTTTTCCCTGACCCTGAGTGTCCGGCTCCATGAGACGGTGATTTTCTCGTCCCCTGGTGGTCCGACGTCGTTCCCGCTGCACAGATGCATGCGCCAGGGCCTCCTTCAGATAATTCACTTTGGTTTATTGCGCTATCTCTAATAGCACCCGAGATATCACCAGATATATATTGGATTTTCCCCTGACCCTGAGTGTCCGGCCCCATGAGACTGTGGTTTTCTCGGCGCCTGGTGGTCCGAGGTCGTTCCCGCTGTCCAGATTCATGCGCCAGGGCCTCCTACAGACAATGCACTTTGATTTATTGCGCTATCTGTAATAGCACCCGAGATATCACCAGATATATATTGGATTTTCCCCTGACCCTGAGTGTCCGGGCCCATCAGACTGTGGTTTTCTCGGCCCCTGTTGGTCCGTGGTCGTTCCCGCTGGCCAGATTCATGCGCCAGGGCCTCCTACAGACAATGCACTTTGATTTATTGCGCTATCTGTAATAGCACCCGAGATATCACCAGATATATATTGGATTTCTCCCTGACCCTGAGTGTCCGGCTCCATGAGACGGTGATTTTCTCGGCCCCTGGTGGTCCGAGGTCGTTCCCGCTGCCCAGATTCATGCGCTAGGGCCTCCTACAGACAATGCACTTTGATTTATTGCGCTATCTGTAATAGCACCCGAGATATCACCAGATATATATTGGATTTTCCCCTGACCCTGAGTGTCCGGGCCCATGAGACTGTGGTTTTCTCGGCCCCTGGTGGTCCGTGGTCGTTCCCGCTGGCCAGATTCATGCGCCAGGGCCTCCTACAGACAATGCACTTTGATTTATTGCGCTATCTCTAATAGCACCCGAGATATCACCAGATATATATTGGATTTTTCCCTGACCCTGAGTGTCCGGCCCCATGAGACGGTGGTTTTCTGGGCCCCTGGTGGCCCGAGGTCGTTCCCGCTGCACAGATGCATGCGCCAGGGCCTCCTGCAGATAATTCTCTTTGGTTTATTGCGCTATCTCTAATAGCACCCGAGATATCACCAGATATATATTGGATTTTCCCCTGACCCTGAGTGTCCGGCCCCGTGAGTCGGTGGTTTTCTCGGCCCCTGGCGGTCCGAGGTCGTTCCCGCTGCCCAGATTCATGCGCCAGGGCCTCCTACAGACAATGCACTTTGGTTTATTACGCTATCTCTAATATTACCCGAGTAATCACCAGATATTTGCTGGATTTTTACATGACCTTGGGTGACGGATTCCGAATATCTGTAATTTTCTCGGCCACTGGTGGTCCGAGGTCGTTCCTGCGGCACAGATTCATTCGCAAGGGCCTCCTACAGACAATGCACTTTGATTTATTGCGCTATCTGTAATAGCACCAGAGATATCACCAGATATATATTGGGTTTTCCCCTGACCCTGAGTGTCCGGACCCATGAGACGGTGGTTTTTTCGGCCCCTGGTTGTCCGAGGTCGTTCCCGCTGCCCAGATTCATGCGCCAGGGCCTCCTACAGACAATGCACTTTGGTTGATTGCGCTATCTGTAATAGCACCCGAGATATCACCAGATATATATTGGATTTTTCCCTGACCCTGAGTGTCCGGCGCCATGAGACGGTGGTTTTCTCGGCCCCTGGTGGTCCGAGGTCGTTCCCGCTGCACAGATTCATTCGCCTGGGCCTCCTACAGACAATGCACTTTGATTTATTGCGCTATCTGTAATAGCACCCGAGATATCACCAGATATATATTGGATTTCTCCCTGACCCTGAGTGTCCGGCTCCATGAGACGGTGATTTTCTCGGCCCCTGGTGGTCCGAGGTCGTTCCCGCTGCCCAGATTCATGCGCTAGGGCCTCCTACAGACAATGCACTTTGATTTATTGCGCTATCTGTAATAGCACCCGAGATATCACCAGATATATATTGGATTTCTCCCTGACCCTGAGTGTCCGGCCCCGTGAGTCGGTGGTTTTCTGGGCCCCTGGTGGTCCGAGGTCGTTCCTGCGGCACAGATTCATTCGCAAGGGCCTCCTACAGACAATGCACTTTGGTTTATTGCGCTATCTGTAATAGCACCCGAGATATCACCAGATATATATTGGATTTTCCCCTGACCCTGAGTGTCCGGCCCCATGAGACTGTGGTTTTCTCGGCCCCTGGTGGTCCGAGGTCGTTCCCGCTGGCCAGATTCATGCGCCTGGGCCTCCTACAGACAATGCACTTTAGTTCATTGCGCTATCTGTAATAGCACCAGACATATAACCAGATATATATTGGATTTTCCCCTGACCCTGAGTGTCCGGACCCATGAGACGGTGGTTTTCTCGGCCCCTGGTGGTCCGAGGTCGTTCCCGCTGCACAGATGCATGCACCAGGGCCTCCTGCAGATAATTCACTTTGGTTTATTGCTTTATCTCTAATAGCACCCGAGATATGACCAGATATATATTGGATTTTCCCCTGACCCAGAGTATCCGGACCCATGAGACGGTGGTTTTCTCGGCCCCTGGTGGTCCGAGGTCGTTCCCGCTGCCCAGATTCATGCGCCAGGGCCTCCTACAGACAATGCACTTTGGTTTATTGCGCTATCTGTAATAGAACCCGAGATATCGCCAGATATATATTGGGTTTTCCCCTGACCCTGAGTGTCCGGACCCATGAGACGGTGGTTTTCTCGGCCACTGGTGGTCCGAGGTCGTTCCTGCGGCACAGATTCATTCGCAAGGGCCTCCTACAGACAATGCACTTTAGTTCATTGCGCTATCTGTAATAGCACCAGACATATAACCAGATATATATTGGATTTTCCCCTGACCCTGAGTGTCCGGACCCATGAGACGGTGGTTTTCTCGGCCCCTGGTGGTCCGAGGTCGTTCCCGCTGCCCAGATTCATGCGCCAGGGCCTCCTACAGACAGTGCACTTTGGTTTATTGCGCTATCTGTAATAGCACCCGAGATATCACCAGATATATATTGGATTTTTCCCTGACCCTGAGCGTCCGGCTCCATGAGACGGTGATTTTCTCGTCCCCTGGTGGTCCGACGTCGTTCCCGCTGCCCAGATTCATGCGCCAGGGCCTCCTACAGACAATGCACTTTGGTTTATTGCGCTATCCCTAATAGCACCCGAGATAACACCAGGTATATGCTGGATTTTTACATGACCTTGGGTGACGGATTCCGAATATCTGTAATTTTCTCGGCCACTGGTGGTCCGAGGTCGTTCCTGCGGCACAGATTCATTCGCCAGTGCCTCCTACAGACAATGCACTTTGATTTATTGCGCTATCTCTAATAGCACCCGAGATATCACCAGATATATATTGGATTTTTCCCCGACCCTGAGCGTCCGGCCCCATGAGACGGTGTTTTTCTCGACCCCTGGTGGTCCGAGGTCGTTCCCGCTGCACAGATGCATGCGCCAGGGCCTCTTGCAGACAATTCACTTTGCTTTATTGCGCTATCTCTAATAGCACCCGAGATATCACCAGATATATATTGGATTTTCCCCTGACCCTGAGTGTCCGGACCCATGAGACGGTGGTTTTCTCGGCCTCTGGTGGTCCGAGGTCGTTCCCGCTGCACAGATTCATTCGACTGGGCCTCCTACAGACAATGCACTTTGATTTATTGCGCTATCTGTAATAGCACCCGAGATATCACCAGATATATATTGGATTTTCCCCTGACCCTGAGTGTCCGGACCCATGAGACGGTGGTTTTCTCGGCCCCTGGTGGTCCGAGGTCGTTCCCGCTGCCCAGATTCATGCGCCAGGGCCTCCTACATACAGTGCACTTTGGTTTATTGCGCTATCTGTAATAGCACCCGAGATATCACCAGATATATATTGGATTTTTCCCTGACCCTGAGTGTCCGGCTCCATGAGACGGTGATTTTCTCGTCCCCTGGTGGTCCGACGTCGTTCCCGCTGCCCAGATTCATGCGCCAGGGCCTCCTACAGACAATGCACTTTGGTTTATTGCGCTATCTCTAATAGCACCCGAGATATCACCAGATATTTGCTGGATTTTTACATGACCTTGGGTGACGGATTCCGAATGTCTGTAATTTTCTCGGCCACTGGTGGTCCGAGGTCGTTCCTGCGGCACAGATTCATTCGCAAGGGCCTCCTACAGACAATGCACTTTGGTTTATTGCGCTATCTGTAATAGCACCCGAGATATCACCAGACATATATTGGATTTTTCCCTGACCCTGAGTGTCCGGCTCCATGGGACGGTGATTTTCTCGGCCCCTGGTGGTCCGAGGTCCTTCCCGCTGCACAGATTCATTCGCCTGGGCCTCCTACAGACAATGCACTTTGATTTATTGCGCTATCTGTAATAGCACCCGAGATATCACCAGATATATATTGGATTTTTCCCCGACCCTGAGTGTCCGGCCCCATGAGACGGTGGTTTTCTCGGACCCTGGTGATCCGAGGTCGTTCCCGCTGCACAGATTCATGCGCCAGGGCCTGCTGCAGATAATTCACTTTGGTTTATTGCGCTATCTCTAATAGCACCCGAGATATCACCAGATATTTGCTGGATTTTTCCCCGACCCTAAGTGTCCGGCCCCATGGGACGGTGGTTGTCTCGGCCCCTGGTGGTCCGAGGACGTTCCCGCTGCACAGATGCATGCGCCAGGGCCTCTTGCAGACAGTTCACTTTGGTTTATTGCGCTATCTATAATTGCACCCGGGATATAACCAGATATATTCTGGATTTTTACATGACCTTGGGTGTCCGGCCTCATGTGTCGGTGGTTTTCTCGGCCCCTGGTGGTCCCACGTCGTTCCCGCGGCACAGATTCATGCGCAAGGGCCTCCTGCAGATAATTCACTTTGATTTATCGCGCTATCTCAAATAGCACCCGAGATATCACCAGATATATACTGGATTTTTGCATGACCTTGGGTGTCCGGCCTCATGTGTCGGTGGTTTTCTCGGCCCCTGGTGGTCCGAGGTCGTTCCTGCTGCACAGATTCATGCGCCAGGGCCTCCTACAGATAATTCACTTTGGTTTATTGCGCTATCTCTAATAGCACCCGAGATATCACCAGATATATATTGGATTTTTCCCCGACCCTGAGCGTCCGGCTCCATGAGACGGTGTTTTTCTCGACCCCTGGTGGTCCGAGGTCGTTCCCGCTGCACAGATGCATGCGCCAGGGCCTCTTGCAGACAATTCACTTTGCTTTATTGCGCTATCTCTAATAGCACCCGAGATATCATCAGATATATACTGGATTTTTCCCTGACCCTGACAGTCCGGCCCCATGTGTCGATGGTTTTCTCGTTCCCTCGTGGTCCGAGAACGATCCCGCTGAACAGATTCATGCGCCAGGGTTTCCAGCAGACAATTCACTTTGGTTTATTGCGCTATCTGTAATAACACCCGAGATATCACCAGATATATGCTGGATTTTTACATGACCATGTGTGACGGATTCCGAATAACTGTGATTTTCTCGGTCCCTGGTGGTCCGAGGTCGATCCCGCTGCAAAGATTCATGCGCCGGGGCCTCCTACAGACAATGCACTTTGATTTATTGCGCTATCTCTAATAGCACCCGAGATATCACCAGATATATATTGGACTTTTCGCCGACCCTGAGTGTCCGGCCCCATGAGACGGTGGTTTTCTCGGACCCTGGTGGTCCGAGGTCGTTCCCGCTGCACAGAATCATGCGCCAGGGCCTCCTGCAGACAATTCCCTTTGGTTTATTGCGCTATCTCTAACAGCACCCGAGATATCACCAGATATATATTGGATTTTTCCCTGACCCTGAGTGTCCGGCCCCATGAGACTTTGGTTTTCTCGGCACCTGGTGGTCCGAGGTCGTTCCCGCTGCACAGATTCATGCGCCAGGGCGTCCTGCAGATAATTCACTTTGGTTTATTGAGCTATCTCTAATAGCACCCGAGATATCACCAGATGTATATTGGATTTTTCCCCGACCCTGAGCGGCCGGCCCCATGAGACGGTGGTTTTCTCGGGCCCTGGTTATCCGAGGTCGTTCCCGCTGCACAGATTCACTCGCCAGTGCCACCTACAGACAATGCACTTTTGTTTATTGCGCTATCTCTAATAGCACCCGAGATATCATCAGATACATCCTGGGTTTTTACATGACCTTGGGAGTGCGGCCCCATGTGTCGGTGGTTTTCTCGGCCCCTGGTGGTCCGAGGTCGTTCCCGCTGCACAGATGCATGCGCCAGGGCCTCCTGCAGATAATTCACTTCGGTTTATTGCGCTATCTCTAATAGCTCCCGAGATATCACCAGATATTTATTGGCTCTTCCCCTGACACTGAGTGTCCGGCCCCATGAGACGGTGGTTGTCTCGGCCCCTGGTGGTCCGAGGTCGTTCCCGCTGCACAGATTCATGCGCCAGGGCCTCCTGCAGATAATTCACTTTGGTTTATTGCGCTATCTCTAATAGCACCCGACATATCACCAGATATATGCTGGATTTTTACATGACCATGTGTGACGGATTCCGAATAACTGTGATTTTCTCGGCCCCTGGTGGTCCGAGGTCGATCCCGCTGCAAAGATTCATGCGCCGGGGCCTCCTACAGACAATGCACTTTGATTTATTGCGCTATCTCTAATAGCACCCGAGATATCACCAGATATATATTGGACTTTTCGCCGACCCTGAGTGTCCGGCCCCATGAGACGGTGGTTTTCTCGGACCCTGGTGGTCCGAGGTCGTTCCCGCTGCACAGAATCATGCGCCAGGGCCTCCTGCAGACAATTCCCTTTGGTTTATTGCGCTATCTCTAACAGCACCCGAGATATCACCAGATATATATTGGATTTTTCCCTGACCCTGAGTGTCCGGCCCCATGAGACTTTGGTTTTCTCGGCCCCTGGTGGTCCGAGGTCGTTCCCGCTGCACAGATTCATGCACCAGGGCGTCCTGCAGATAATTCACTTTGGTTTATTGAGCTATCTCTAATAGCACCCGAGATATCACCAGATGTATATTGGATTTTTCCCCGACCCTGAGCGGCCGGCCCCATGAGACGGTGGTTTTCTCGGGCCCTGGTTAACCGAGGTCGTTCCCGCTGCACAGATTCACTCGCCAGTGCCACCTACAGACAATGCACTTTTGTTTATTGCGCTATCTCTAATAGCACCCGAGATATCATCAGATACATCCTGGGTTTTTACATGACCTTGGGAGTGCGGCCCCATGTGTCGGTGGTTTTCTCGGCCTCTGGTGGTCCGAGGTCGTTCCCGCTGCACAGATGCATGCGCCAGGGCCTCCTGCAGATAATTCACTTTGGTTTATTGCGCTATCTCTAATAGCACCCGACATATCACCAGATATATATTGGATTTTTCCCCGACCCTGAGTGTTCGGCCCCATGAGACGGTGGTTTTCTCGGCCCCTGGTGGTCAGAGGTCGTTCCCGCCGCACTGATTCATGCGCCAGGGCATTCTACAGACAATGCACTTTGGTTTATTGCGCTATCTCTAATAGCACCCGAGATATCACCAGCTATATGCTGGATTCTTACATGACGCTGAGTGTCCGGCCCCATGAGACGGTGGTTTTCTCGGCCCCTGGTGGTCCGAGGTCGTTCCCGCTGCACAGATTCATGCGACAGGGTCCCCTGCAGATAATTCACTTTGATTTATTGAGCTATCGCTAATAGCACCCGAGATATCACGAGATATATATTGGATTTTTCCCTGATCCTGAGTGTCTGGCCCCATGTGACGGTGGTTTTCTCGGCCCCTGGTGGTCCGAGGTCGTTCCCGCTGCCCAGATTCATGCGCCAGGGCAGCTTACAGACAATGCACTTTGATTTATTGCACTATCTGTAATAGCACCCGAGATACCACCAGATATATATTGGATTTTTCCCTGACCCTGAGTGTCCCGCCCCATGAGACGGTGGTTTTCTCGGCCCCTGGTGGTCCGAGGTCGTTCCCGCTGCACAGATTCATGCGCCAGAGCCTCCTGCAGATAATTCACTTTGGTTTATTGCGCTATCTCTAATAGCACCCGAGATATCACCAGATATATATTGGATTTTTCCCTGACCCTGAGTGTCCTGCCCCATGAGACGGTGGTTGTCTCGGCCCCTGGTGGTCCGAGGTCGTTCCCGCTGCACAGATGCATGCGCCAGGGCCTCCTGCAGATAATTCACTTCGGTTTATTGCGCTATCTCTAATAGCTCCCGAGATATCACCAGATATTTATTGGCTCTTCCCCTGACCCTGAGTGTCCGGCCCCATGTGACGGTGGTTTTCTCGGCCCCTGGTGGTCCGAGGTCGTTCCCGCTGCCCATATTCATGCGCCAGGGCCTCCTACAGACAAAGCACTTTGATTTATTGCGCTATCTGTAATAGCACCCGAGATATCACCAGATATATATCGGGTTTTTCCCTGACCCTGAGTTTCCGGCCCCATGAGACGGTGGTTTTCTCGGCCCCTGGTGGTCTGAGGTCGTTCCCGCTGCACAGATGCATGCGCCAGGGCCTCCTGCAGATAATTCACTTTGGTTTATTGCGCTATCTGTAATAGCACCCAAGATATCACCAGATATATATTGGATTTTCCCCTGACCCTGAGTGTCCGGAGCCGTGAGACTGCGGTTTTCTCGGCCCCTGGTTGTCCGAGGTCGTTCCCGCTGCACAGATTCATGCGCCAGGGCCTCCTACAGACAATGCACTTTGGTTTATTGCGCTATCTGTAATAGCACCCGAGATATCACCAGATATATGCTGGATTTTTACATGACCTTGGGTGACGGATTCCGAATATCTGTAATTTTCTCGGCCACTGGTGGTCCGCGGTCGTTCCCGCTGCACAGATTCATGCGGCAGGGCCTCCTACAGACAATGCACTTTGATTTGTTGGGCTATCTGTAATAGCACCCGAGATATCACCAGATATATATTGGATTTTCCCCTGACCCTGAGTGTCCGGCCCCATGAGACGGTGGTTTTCTCGGCCCCTGGTGGTCGGAGGTCGTTCCTGCTGGCCAGATTCATTCGCCTGGGCCTCCTACAGACAATGCACTTTGATTTATTGCGCTATCTGTAATAGCACCCGAGATATCACCAGATATATATTGGATTTTTCCCTGACCCTGAGTGTCCGGCCCCATGAGACGGTGGTTGTCTCGGCCCCTGGTGGTCCGAGGTCGTTCCCGCTGCACAGATTCATGCGACAGGGTCCCCTGCAGATAATTCACTTTGATTTATTGAGCTATCGCTAATAGCACCCGAGATATCACGAGATATATATTGGATTTTTCCCAGACCCTGACAGTCCGGCCCCATGAGACTTTGATTTTCTCGGCCCCTGGTGGTCCGAGGTCGATCCCGCTGCACAGATTCATGCGCTAGGGCCTCCTGCAGACAATGCACTATGATTTGTTGCGCTATCTCTAATACCACCCGAGATATCACCAGATATATATTGGATTTTTCCCTGACCCTGACAGTCGGACTCCATGCGACGGTGGTTTTCTCGGCCCCTGGTGGTCCGAGGTCGTTCCCGCTGCACAGATTTATGCGCCAGGGCCTCCTGCAGATAATTCACTTTGGTTTATTGCGCTATCTCTAATAGCACCCGAGATATCACCAGATATTTATTGGCTTTTCCCCTGACCCTGTGTGTCCGGCCCCATGGGACGGTGGTTTTCTCGGCCCCTGGTTGTCCGAGGTCGTTCCCGCTGGCCAGATTCATGCGACAGGGCCTCCTACAGACAAAGCACTTTGATTTATTGCGCTATCTGTAATAGCACCCGAGATACCACCAGATATATATTGGATTTTTCCCTGACCCTGAGTGTCCCGCCCCATGAGACGGTGGTTTTCTCGGCCCCTGGTGGTCCGAGGTCGTTCCCGCTGCACAGATTCATGCGCCAGAGCCTCCTGCAGATAATTCACTTTGGTTTATTGCGCTATCTGTAATAGCACCCGAGATATCACCAGATATATATTGGATTTTTCCCTGACCCTGAGTGTCCGGCCCCATGAGACGGTGGTTGTCTCGGCCCCTGGTGGTCCGAGGTCGTTCCCGCTGCACAGATGCATGCGCCAGGGCCTCCTGCAGATAATTCACTTTGGTTTATTGCGCTATCTCTAATAGCACCCGAGATATCACCAGATATATATTGGATTTTCCCCTGACCCTGAGTGTCCGGCCCCATGAGACGGTGGTTTTCTCGGCCCCTGGTGATCCGAGGTCGTTCCCGCAGCCCATATTCATGCGCCAGGGCAGCTTACAGACAATGCACTTTGATTTATTGGGCTATTTGTAATAGCACCCGAGATATCACCAGATATATATTGTATTTTTCCCTGAACCTGAATGTCCGGCCCCATGAGACTGTGGTTTTCTCGGCCCCTGGTGGTCCGAGGTCGTTCCTGCTGTACAGATTCATGCGCCAGGGCCTCCTGCAGATAATTCACTTTCGTTTATTGCGCTATCTCTAATAGCACCCGAGATATCACCAGATATATATTGGATTTTCCCCTGACCCTCAGTGTCCGGCCCCATGAGACGGTTGTTTTCTCGGCCCCTGGTGGTCCGAAATCGTTCCCGCTGCACAAATGCATGCGCCAGGGCCTCCTACAGACAATGCACTTTGGTTTATTGCGCTATCTCTAATAGCACCCGAGATATCACCAGATATTTGCAGGATTTTTACATGACCTTGGGTGACGGATTCCGAATATCTGTAATTTTCTCGGCCACTGGTGGTCCGAGGTCGTTCCTGCGGCACAGATTCATTCGCATGGGCCTCCTACAGACAATGCACTTTGGTTTATTGCGCTATCTGTAATAGCACCCGAGATATCACCAGATATATATTGTATTTTCCCCTGACCCTGAGTGTCCGGCCCCATGAGACTGTGGTTTTCTCGGCCCCTGGTGGTCCGAGGTCGTTCCCGCTGGCCAGATTCATGCGCCTGGGCCTCCTACAGACAATGCACTTTGATTTATTGCGCTATCTCAAATAGCACCCGAGATATCACCAGATATATATTGGATTTTTCCCTGACCCTGAGTGTCCGGCGCCATGAGACGGTGGTTTTCTTGGCCCCTGGTGGTCCGAGGTCGTTCCCGCTGCACAGATGCATGCACCAGGGCCTCCTGCAGATAATTCACTTTGGTTTATTGCGCTATCTCTAATAGCACCCGAGATATCACCAGATATATATTGGATTTTCCCCTGACCCTGAGTGTCCGGCCCCGTGAGTCGGTGGTTTTCTCGGCCCCTCGTGGTCCTAGGTCGTTCCCGCTGCCCAGATTCATGCGCCAGGGCCTCCTACAGACAATGCACTTTGGTTTATTGCGCTATCTGTAATAGCACCCGAGATATCACCAGATATATGCTGGATTTTTACATGACCTTGGGTGACGGATTCCGAATATCTGTAATTTTCTCGGCCACTGGTGGTCCGAGGTCTTTCCTGCGGCACAAATTCATTCGCCAGTGCCTCCTACAGACAATGCACTTTGATTTATTGCGCTATCTCTACTAGCACCCGAGATATCACCAGATATATATTGAATTTTCCCCTGACCCTGAATGTCCGTCCCCATTAGACTGTGGTTTTCCCGGCCCCTGGTGGTCCGCGGTCGTTCCCGCTGCACAGATTCATGCGGCAGGGCCTCCTACAGACAATGCACTTTGATTTGTTGGGCTATCTGTAATAGCACCCGAGATATCACCAGATATATATTGGATTTTCCCCTGACCCTGAGTGTCCGGCCCCATGACACGGTGGTTTTCTCGGCCCCTGGTGGTCGGAGGTCGTTCCCGGTGCCCAGATTCATGCGCCAGGGCCTCCTACAGACAATGCACTTTGGTTTATTGCGCTATCTCTAATAGCACCCGAGATATCACCAGATATATATTGGCTTTTCCCCTGACCCTGTGTGTCCGGCCCCATGGGACGGTGGTTTTCTCGGCCCCTGGTTGTCCGAGGTCGTTCCCGCTGGCCAGATTCATGCGCCTGGGCCTCCTACAGACAATGCACTTTGGTTTATTGCGCTATCTCTAATAGCACCCGAGATATCACCAGATATATATTGGATTTTCCCCTGACCCTGAGTGTCCGGCCCCGTGAGTCGGTGGTTTTCTCGGCCCCTGGTGGTCCGAGGTAGTTCCCGCTGCCCAGATTCATGCGCCAGGGCCTCCTACAGACAATGCACTTTGGTTTATTGCGCTATCTCTAATAGCACCCGAGATATCACCAGATATTTGCTGGATTTTTACATGACCTTGGGTGACGGATTCCGAATATCTGTAATTTTCTCGGCCACTGGTGGTCCGAGGTCGTTCCTGCGGCACAGACTCATTCGCAAGGGCCTCCTACAGACAATGCACTTTGATTTATTGCGCTATCTGTAATAGCACCCGAGATATCACCAGATATATATTGGGTTTTCCCCTGACCCTGAGTGTCCGGACCCATGAGACGGTGGTTTTCTCGGCCACTGGTGGTCCGAGGTCGTTCCTGCGGCACAGATTCATTCGCAAGGGCCTCCTACAGACAATGCACTTTGGTTTATTGCGCTATCTCTAATAGCACCCGAGATATCACCAGATATATATTGGATTTTCCCCTGACCCTGAGTGTCCGGCCCCGTGAGTCGGTGGTTTTCTCGGCCCCTGGTGGTCCTAGGTCGTTCCCGCTGCCCAGATTCATTCGCCAGGGCCTCCTACAGACAATGCACTTTGGTTTATTGCGCTATCTGTAATAGCACCCGAGATATCACCAGATATTTGCTGGATTTTTACATGACCTTGGGTGACGGATTCCGAATATCTGTAATTTTCTCGGCCACTGGTGGTCCGAGGTCGTTCCTGCGGCACAGACTCATTCGCAAGGGCCTCCTACAGACAATGCACTTTGGTTTATTGCGCTATCTCTAATAGCACCCGAGATATCACCAGATATATATTGGCTTTTCCCCTGACCCTGTGTGTCCGGCCCCATGGGACGGTGGTTTTCTCGGCCCCTGGTGGTCCGAGATCGTTCCCGCTGGCCAGATTCATGCGCCTGGGCCTCCTACAGACAATGCACTTTGATTTATTGCGCTATCTCTAATAGCACCCGAGATATCACCAGATATATATTGGATTTTTCCCTGACCCTAAGTGTCCGGCGCCATGAGACTGTGGTTTTCTGGGCCCCTGGTGGTCCGAGGCCGTTCCCGCTGCACAGAATCATTCGCCTGGGCCTCCTACAGACAATGAACTTTGATTTATTGCGCATATCTGTAATAGCACCCGATATATCACCAGATATATATTGGATTTTCCCCTGACCCTGAGTGTCCGGCTCCATGAGACGGTGATTTTCTCGGTCCCTGGTGGTCCGAAGTCGTTCCCGCTGCCCAGATTCATGCGCCAGGGCCTCCTTCAGACAATGCACTTTGGTTTATTGCGCTATCTCTAATAGCACCCGAGATATCACCAGATATTTGCAGGATTTTTACATGACCTTGGGTGACGGATTCCGAATATCTGTAATTTTCTCGGCCACTGGTGGTCCGAGGTCGTTCCTGCGGCACAGATTCATTCGCAAGGGCCTCCTACAGACAATGCACTTTGGTTTATTGCGCTATCTGTAATAGCACCCGAGATATCACCAGATATATATTGGATTTTCCCCTGACCCTGAGTGTCCGGCCCCATGAGACTGTGGTTTTCTCGGCCCCTGGTGGTCCGAGGTCGTTCCCGCTGGCCAGATTCATGCGCCTGGGCCTCCTACAGACAATGCACTATGGTTTATTGCGCTATCTGTAATAGCACCCGAGATATCACCAGATATTTGCTGGATTTTTACATGACCTTTGGTGACGGATTCCGAATATCTGTAATTTTCTCAGCCACTGGTGGTCCGAGGTCGTTCCTGCGGTACAGATTCATTCGCAAGGGCCTCCTACAGACAATGCACTTTGGTTTATTGCGCTATCTGTAATAGCACCCGAGATATCACCAGATATATATTGGATTTTCCCCTGACCCTGAGTGTCCGGCCCCATGAGACTGTGGTTTTCTCGGCCCCTGGTGGTCCGAGATCGTTCCCGCTGGCCAGATTCATGCGCCTGGGC
Source organism: Nomia melanderi (assembly GCF_051020985.1). NCBI lineage: Eukaryota > Metazoa > Arthropoda > Insecta > Hymenoptera > Halictidae > Nomia > Nomia melanderi. The sequence goes on from NW_027475142.1 coordinate 1,065,482, forward strand.
CTCCTACAGACAATGCACTTTGATTTATTGCGCTATCTCAAATAGCACCCGAGATATCACCAGATATATATTGGATTTTTCCCTGACCCTAAGTGTCCGGCGCCATGAGACTGTGGTTTTCTCGGCCCCTGGTGGTCCGAGGCCGTTCCCGCTGGCCAGATTCATGCCCCAGGGCCTCCTACAGACAATGCACTTTGATTTATTGCGCTATCTGTAATAGCACCCGAGATATCACCAGATATATATTGGATTTTTCCCTGAACCTGAATGTCCGGCCCCATGAGACGGTGGTTTTCTCGGCCCCTGGTGGTCCGAGGTCGTTCCCGCTGTACAGATTCATGCGCCAGGGCCCCCTGCAGATAATTCACTTTGGTTTATTGCGCTATCTCTAATAGCACCCGAGATATCACCAGATATATATTGGATTTTCCCCTGACCCTGAGTGTCCGGAGCCGTGAGACTGCGGTTTTCTCGGCCCCTGGTTGTCCGAGGCCGTTCCCGCTGCACAGATTCATGCGCCAGGGCCTCCTACAGACAATGGACTCTGATTTATTGCGCTATCTGTAATAGTGCCCGAGATATCACCAGGTATATATTGGATTTTCCCCAGACCCTGAGTGTCCGGCCCCATGTGACGGTGGTTTTCTCGGCCCCTGGTGGTCCGAGGTCGTTCCCGCTGCCCATATTCATGCGCCAGGGCAGCTTACAGACAATGCACTTTGATTTATTGGGCTATCTGTAATAGCACCCGAGATATCACCAGATATATGCTGGATTATTACATGACCTTGGGTGACGGATTCCGAATATCTGTAATTTTCTCGGCCACTGGTGGTCCGAGGTCGTTCCTGCGGCACAGATTCATTCGCCAGTGCCTCCTACAGACAATGCACTTTGATTTATTGCGCTATCTCTAATAGCACCCGAGATATCACCAGATATATATTGAATTTTCCCCTGACCCTGAGTGTCCGGCCCCATTAGACTGTGGTTTTCCCGGCCCCTGGTGGTCCGCGGTCGTTCCCGCTGCACAGATTCATGCGGCAGGGCCTCCTACAGACAATGCACTTTGATTTGTTGGGCTATCTGTAATAGCACCCGAGATATCACCAGATATATATTGGATTTTCCCCTGACCCTGAGTGTCCGGCCCCATGAGACGGTGGTTTTCTCGGCCCCTGGTGGTCGGAGGTCGTTCCTGCTGGCCAGATTCATTCGCCTGGGCCTCCTACAGACAATGCACTTTGATTTATTGCGCTATCTGTAATAGCACCCGAGGTATCACCAGATATATATTGGATTTTTCCCTGACCCTGAGTGTCCGGCCCCGTGAGTCGGTGGTTTTCTCGGCCCCTGGTGGTCCGAGGTAGTTCCCGCTGCCCAGATTCATGCGCCAGGGCCTCCTACAGACAATCCACTTTGGTTTATTGCGCTATCTCTAATAGCACCCGAGATATCACCAGATATTTGCTGGATTTTTACATGACCTTGGGTGACGGATTCCGAATATCTGTAATTTTCTCGGCCACTGGTGGTCCGAGGTCGTTCCTGCGGCACAGACTCATTCGCAAGGGCCGCCTACAGACAATGCACTTTGATTTATTGCGCTATCTGTAATAGCACCCGAGATATCACCAGATATATATTGGGTTTTCCCCTGACCCTGAGTGTCCGGACCCATGAGACGGTGGTTTTCTCGGCCCCTGGTGGTCCGAGGTCGTTCCCGCTAGCCAGATTCATGCGCCTGGGCCTCCTACAGACAATGCACTTTGTTTTATTGCGCTATCTCTAATAGCAGCCGAGATATCACCAGATATATATTGAATTTTCCCCTGACCCTGAGTGTCCGGCCCCGTGAGTCGGTGGTTTTCTCGGCCCCTGGTGGTCCGAGGTAGTTCCCGCTGCCCCGGTTCATGCGCCAGGGCCTCCTACAGACAATGCACTTTGGTTTATTGCGCTATCTCTAATAGCACCCGAGATATCACCAGATATTTGAAGGATTTATACATGACCTTGGGTGACGGATTCCGAATATCTGTAATTTTCTCGGCCACTGGTGGTCCGAGGTCGTTCCTGCGGCACAGATTCATTCGCCTGGGCCTCCTACAGACAATGCACTTTGGTTTATTGCGCTATCTGTTATAGCAACCGAGCTATCACCAGATATATATTGGATTTTTCCCTGACCCTGAGTGTCCGGCTCCATGAGACGGTGATTTTCTCGTCCCCTGGTGGTCCGACGTCGTTCCCGCTGCCCAGATTCATGCGCCAGGGCCTCCTACAGACAATGCACTTTGGTTTATTGCGCTATCTGTAATAGCACCCGAGATATCACCAGATATATGCTGGATTTTTACATGACCTTGGGTGACGGATTCCGAATATCTGTAATTTTCTCGGCCACTGGTGGTCCGAGGTCGTACCTGCGGGACAGATTCATTCGCCAGTGCCTCCTACAGACAATGCACTTTGATTTATTGCGCTATCTCTAATAGCACCCGAGATATCACCAGATATATATTGAATTTTCCCCTGACCCTGAGTGTCCGGCCCCATGAGACTGTGGTTTTCCCGGCCCCTGGTGGTCCGAGATCGTTCCCGCTGCACAGATTCATGCGGCAGGGCCTCCTACAGACAATGCACTTTGATTTGTTGGGCTATCTGTAATAGCACCCGAGATATCACCAGATATATATTGGATTTTCCCCTGACCCTGAGTGTCCGGACCCATGAGACGCTGGTTTTCTCGGCCCCTGGTGGTCCGAGGTCGTTCCCGCTGCCCAGATTCATGCGCCAGGGCCTCCTACATACAGTGCACTTTGGTTTATTGCGCTATCTGTAATAGCACCCGAGATATCACCAGATATATATTGGATTTTTCCCTGACCCTGAGTGTCCGGCTCCATGAGACGGTGATTTTCTCGTCCCCTGGTGGTCCGACGTCGTTCCCGCTGCCCAGATTCATGCGCCAGGGCCTCCTACAGACAATGCACTTTGGTTTATTGCGCTATATGTAATAGCACCCGAGATATCACCAGATATATGCTGGATTTTTACATGACCTTGGGTGACGGATTCCGAATATCTGTAATTTTCTCGGCCACTGGTGGTCCGAGGTCGTTCCTGCGGCACAGATTCATTCGCCAGTGCCTCCTACAGACAATGCACTTTGATTTATTGCGCTATCTGTAATAGCACCCGAGATATCACCAGATATATATTGGATTTTCCCCTGACCCTGAGTGTCCGGCGCCATGAGACTGTGGTTTTCTCGGCCCCTGGTGGTCCGAGGCCGTTCCCGCTGCACAGATTCATTCGCCTGGGCCTCCTACAGACAATGCACTTTGATTTATTGCGCATATCTGTAATAGCACCCGAGATATCACCAGATATATATTGGATTTTTCCCTGACCCTGAGTGTCCGGCTCCATGAGACGGTGATTTTCTCGGTCCCTGGTGGTCCGAGGTCGTTCCCGCTGCCCAGATTCATGCGCCAGGGCCTCCTACAGACAATGCACTTTGGGTTATTGCGCTATCTGTAATAGCACCCGAGATATCACCAGATATATGCTGGATTTTTACATGACCTTGGGTGACGGATTCCGAATATCTGTAATTTCCTCGGCCCTTGGTGGTCCGAGGTCGTTCCCGCTGCACATATTCATTCGCCTGGGCCTCCTACAGACAATGCAATTTGGTTTATTGCGCTATCTGTTATAGCACCCGAGATATCACCAGATATATATTGGATTTTTCCCTGACCCTGAGTGTCCGGCTCCATAAGACGGTGATTTTCTCGTCCCCTGGTGGTCCGACGTCGTTCCCGCTATCCAGATTCATGCGCCAGGGCCTCCTACAGACAATGCACTTTGGTTTATTGCGCTGTCTGTAATAGCACCCGAGATATCACCAGATATATGCTGGATTTTTACATGACCTTGGGTGACGGATTCCGAATATCTGTAATTTTCTCGGCCACTGGTGGTCCGAGGTCGTTCCTGCTGGCCAGATTCATGCGCCAGGGCCTCCTACAGACAATGCACTTTGATTTATTGCGCTATCTCTAATAGCACCCGAGATATCACCTGATATATGCTGGATTTTTACATGACCTTGGGTGACGGATTCCGAATATCTGTAATTTTCTCGGCCACTGGTGGTCCGAGGTCGTTCCTGCGGCACAGACTCATTCGCAAGGGCCTCCTACAGACAATGCACTTTGATTTATTGCGCTATCTGTAATAGCACCCGAGATATCACCAGATATATATTGGGTTTTCCCCTGACCCTGAGTGTCCGGACCCATGAGACGGTGGTTTTCTCGGCCCCTGGTGGTCCGAGGTCGTTCCCGCTGGCCAGATTCATGCGCCTGGGCCTCCTACAGACAATGCACTTTGGTTTATTGCGCTATCTCTAATAGCACCCGAGATATCACCAGATATATATTGGATTTTCCCCTGACCCTGAGTGTCCGGCCCCGTGAGTCGGTGGTTTTCTCGGCCCCTGGTGGTCCGAGGTAGTTCCCGCTGCCCAGATTCATGCGCCAGGGCCTCCTACAGACAATGCACTTTGGTTTATTGCGCTATCTCTAATAGCACCCGAGATATCACCAGATATTTGCTGGATTTTTACATGACCTTGGGTGACGGATTCCGAATATCTGTAATTTTCTCGGCCACTGGTTGTCCGAGGTCGTTCCTGCGGCACAGACTCATTCGCAAGGGCCTCCTACAGACAATGCACTTTGATTTATTGCGCTATCTGTAATAGCACCCGAGATATCACCAGATATATATTGGGTTTTCCCCTGACTCTGAGTGTCCGGACCCATGAGACGGTGGTTTTCTCGGCCACTGGTGGTCCGAGGTCGTTCCTGCGGCACAGATTCATTCGCAAGGGCCTCCTACAGACAATGCACTTTGGTTTATTGCGCTATCTGTAATAGCACCAGAGATATAACCAGATATATATTGGATTTTCCCCTGACCCTGAGTGTCCGGCCCCGTGAGTCGGTGGTTTTCTCGGCCCCTGGTGGTCCGAGGTAGTTCCCGCTGCCCAGATTCATGCGCCAGGGCCTCCTACATACAGTGCACTTTGGTTTATTGCGCTATCTGTAATAGCACCCGAGATATCACCAGATATATATTGGATTTTTCCCTGACCCTGAGTGTCCGGCTCCATGAGACGGTGATTTTCTCGTCCCCTGGTGGTCCGACGTCGTTCCCGCTGCCCAGATTCATGCGCCAGGGCCTCCTACAGACAATGCACTTTGGTTTATTGCGCTGTCTGTAATAGCACCCGAGATATCACCAGATATATGCTGGATTTTTACATGACCTTGGGTGACGGATTCCGAATATCTGTAATTTTCTCGGCCCTTGGTGGTCCGAGGTCGTTCCCGCTGCACAGATTCATTCGCCTGGGCCTCCTACAGACAATGCACTTTGGTTTATTGCGCTATCTGTTATAGCACCCGAGATATCACCAGATATATATTGGATTTTCCCCTGACCATGAGTGTCCGGCCCCGTGAGTCGGTGGTTTTCTCGGCCCCTGGTGGTCCGAGGTAGTTCCCGCTGCACAGATTCATGCGCAAGGGCCTCGTGCAGATAATTCACTGTGATTTATCGCGCTATCTGTAATAGCACCCGAGATATCACCAGATATATAATGGATTTTTCCCTGACCCTGACAGTCCGGCCCCATGAAACGGTGGTTTTCTCGGCTCCTGGTGGACCGAGGTCGTTCCCGCTGCACAGATGCATGCGCCAGGGCCTCTTGCAGACAATTCACTTTGGTTTATTGCGCTATCACTAATAGCACCCGAGATATCACCAGATATATATTGGATTTTCCCCTGACCCTGAGTGTCCGGCCCCGTGAGTCGGTGGTTTTCTCGGCCCCTGGTGGTCCTAGGTCGTTCCCGCTGCCCAGCTTCATGCGCCAGGGCCTCCTACAGACAATGCACTTTGGTTTATTGCGCTATCTCTAATAGCACCCGAGATATCACCAGATATTTGCTGGATTTTTACATGACCTTTCGTGACGGATTCCGAATAGCTGTAATTTTCTCAGCCACTGGTGGTCCGAGGTCGTTCCTGCGGTACAGATTCATTCGCAAGGGCCTCCTACAGACAATGCACTTTGGTTTATTGCGCTATCTGTAATAGCACCCGAGATATCACCAGATATATATTGAATTTTCCCCTGACCCTGAGTGTCCGGCCCCATGAGACTGTGGTTTTCCCGGCCCCTGGTGGTCCGAGGTCGTTCCCGCTGCACAGATTCATGCGGCAGGGCCTCCTACAGACAATGCACTTTGATTTGTTGGGCTATCTGTAATAGCACCCGAGATATCACCAGATATATATTGGATTTTCCCCTGACCCTGAGTGTCCGGCCCCATGAGACGGTGGTTTTCTCGGCCCCTGGTGGTCGGAGGTCGTTCCTGCTGGCCAGATTCATTCGCCTGGGCCTCCTACAGACAATGCACTTTGATTTATTGCGCTATCTGTAATAGCACCCGAGATATCACCAGATATATATTGGACTTTCCCCTGACCCTGAGTGTCCGGACCCATGAGACGGTGGTTTTCTCGGCCCCTGGTGGTCCGAGGTCGTTCCCGCTGGCCAGATTCATGCGCCTGGGCCTCTTACAGACAATGCACTTTGGTTTATTGCGCTATCTCTAATAGCACCCGAGATATCACCAGATATATATTGGATTTTCCCCTGACCATGAGTGTCCGGCCCCGTGAGTCGGTGGTTTTCTCGGCCCCTGGTGGTCCGAGGTAGTTCCCGCTGCCCAGATTCATGCGCCGGGGCCTCCTACAGACAATGCACTTTGGTTTATTGCGCTATCTCTAATAGCACCCGAGATATCACCAGATATTTGCTGGATTTTTACATGACCTTTGGTGACGGATTCCGAATATCTGTAATTTTCTCAGCCACTGGTGGTCCGAGGTCGTTCCTGCGGTACAGATTCATTCGCAAGGGCCTCCTACAGACAATGCACTTTGGTTTATTGCGCTATCTGTAATAGCACCCGAGATATCACCAGATATATATTGAATTTTCCACTGACACTGAGTGTCCGGCCCCATGAGACTGTGGTTTTCCCGGCCCCTGGTGGTCCGAGGTCGTTCCCGCTGCACAGATTCATGCGGCAGGGCCTCCCACAGACAATGCACTTTGATTTGTTGGGCTATCTGTAATAGCACCCGAGATATCACCAGATATATATTGGATTTTCCCCTGACCCTGAGTGTCCGGCCCCATGAGACGGTGGTTTTCTCGGCCCCTGGTGGTCGGAGGTCGTTCCTGCTGGCCAGATTCATTCGCCTGGGCCTCCTACAGACAATGCACTTTGATTTATTGCGCTATCTGTAATAGCACCCGAGATATCACCAGATATATATTGGACTTTCCCCTGACCCTGAGTGTCCGGACCCATGAGACGGTGGTTTTCTCGGCCCCTGGTGGTCCGAGGTCGTTCCCGCTGGCCAGATTCATGCGCCTGGGCCTCCTACAGACAATGCACTTTGGTTTATTGCGCTATCTCTAATAGCACCCGAGATATCACCAGATATATATTGGATTTTCCCCTGACCATGAGTGTCCGGCCCCGTGAGTCGGTGGTTTTCTCGGCCCCTGGTGGTCCGAGGTAGTTCCCGCTGCACAGATTCATGCGCAAGGGCCTCGTGCAGATAATTCACTGTGATTTATCGCGCTATCTGTAATAGCACCCGAGATATCACCAGATATATAATGGGTTTTTCCCTGACCCTGACAGTCCGGCCCCATGAAACGGTGGTTTTCTCGGCTCCTGGTGGACCGAGGTCGTTCCCGCTGCACAGATGCATGCGCCAGGGCCTCTTGCAGACAATTCACTTTGGTTTATTGCGCTATCACTAATAGCACCCGAGATATCACCAGATATATATTGGATTTTCCCCTGACCCTGAGTGTCCGGCCCCGTGAGTCGGTGGTTTTCTCGGCCCCTGGTGGTCCTAGGTCGTTCCCGCTGCACAGATTCATGCGCCAGGGCCTCCTACAGACAATGCACTTTGGTTTATTGCGCTATCTCTAATAGCACCCGAGATATCACCAGATATTTGCTGGATTTTTACATGACCTTGGGTGACGGATTCCGAATATCTGTAATTTTCTCGGCCACTGGTGGTCCGAGGTCGTTCCTGCGGCACAGATTCATTCGCAAGGGCCTCCTACAGACAATGCACTTTGGTTTATTGCGCTATCTGTAATAGCACCCGAGATATCACCAGACATATATTGAATTTTTCCCTGACCCTGAGTGTCCGGCTCCATGAGACGGTGATTTTCTCGGCCCCTGGTGGTCCGAGGTCCTTCCCGCTGCACAGATTCATTCGCCTAGGCCTCCTACAGACAATGCACTTTGATTTATTGCGCTATCTGTAATAGCACCCGAGATATCACCAGATATTTGCTGGATTTTTCCCCGACCCTGAGTGTCCGGCCCCATGGGACGGTGGTTTTCTCGGCCCCTGGTGGTCCGAGGTCGTTCCCGCTGCACAGATGCATGCGCCAGGGCCTCTTGCAGACAATTCACTTTGGTTTATTGCGCTATCTATAATAGCACCCGGGATATAACCAGATATATTCTGGATTTTTACATGACCTTGGGTGTCCGGCCTCATGTGTCGGTGGTTTTCTCGGCCCCTGGTGGTCCCACGTCGTTCCCGCGGCACAGATTCATGCGCCAGGGCCTCCTGCAGATAATTCACTTTGATTTATCGCGCTATCTCTAATAGCACCCGAGATATCACCAGATATATACTGGATTTTTGCATGACCTTGGGTGTCCGGCCTCATGTGTCGGTGGTCTTCTCGGCCCCTGGTGGTCCGAGGTCGTTCCTGCTGCCCAGATTCATGCGCCAGGGCCTCCTACAGACAATGCACTTTGGTTTATTGCGCTATCTGTAATAGCACCCGAGATATCACCAGATATATGCTGGATTATCACATGACCTTGGGTGACGGATTCAGAATATCTGTAATTTTCTCGGCTCCTGGTGGTCCGAGGTCGTTCCTGCTGCACAGATTCATTCGCCAGTGCCTCCTACAGGCAATGCACTTTGATTTATTGCGCTATCTCTAATAGCACCCGAGATATCACCAGATATATATTGGATTTTTCCCTTCCCCTTAGTATCCGGCCCCATGAGTCGGTGGTTTTCTCGGTCCCTGGTGGTCCGAGGTCGTACCCGCTGCACAGATTCATGCGCAAGGGTCCCATACGGACAATGCACTTTGATTTATTAGGCTATCTCTAATAGCACCCGAGATATAACCAGATATATATTGGATTTTACCCTGACCTTGACAGTCCGGCCCCATGTGTCGGTGATTTTCTGGGTCCCTGGTGGTCTGAGGTAGATCCCGCTGCACAGATTCATGCGACAGGGCCTCCTGCAGACAATGCACTTTGATTTATTGCGCTATCTATAATAGCACCCGAGATATCACCAGATATATTCTGGATTTTTACATGACCTTGGGTGTCCGGCCTCATGTGTCGGTGGTTTTCTCGGCCCCTGGTGGTCCGACGTCGTTCCCGCTGCACAGATTCATGCGCAAGGGCCTCGTGCAGATAATTCACTGTGATTTATCGCGCTATCTGTAATAGCACCCGAGATATCACCAGATATATAATGGATTTTTCCCTGACCCTGACAGTCCGGCCCCATGAAACGGTGGTTTTCTCGGCTCCTGGTGGACCGAGGTCGTTCCCGCTGCACAGATTCATGCGCCAGGGCCTCCTACAGACAATGCACTTTGGTTTATTGCGCTATCTGTAATAGCACCCGAGATATCACCAGATATATATTGGATTGTCCCCTGACCCTGAGTGTCCGGCCCCGTGAGTCGGTGGTTTTCTCGGCCCCTGGTGGTCCTAGGTCGTTTCCGCTGCCCAGATTCATGCGCCAGGGCCTCCTACAGACAATGCACTTTGGTTTATTGCGCTATCTCTAATAGCACCCGAGATATCACCAGATATTTGCTGGATTTTTACATGACCTTGGGTGACGGATTCCGAATATCTGTAATTTTCTCGGCCACTGGTGGTCCGAGGTCGTTCCTGCGGCACAGATTCATTCGCCAGTGCCTCCTACAGACAATGCACTTTGATTTATTGCGCTATCTCTAATAGCACCCGAGATATCACCAGATATATATTGAATTTTCCCCTGACCCTGAGTGTCCGGCCCCATGAGACTGTGGTTTTCCCGGCCCCTGGTGGGCCGAGGTCGTTCCCGCTACACAGATTCATGCGGCAGGACCTCCTACAGACAATGCACTTTGATTTGTTGGGCTATCTGTAATAGCACCCGACATATCACCAGATATATATTGGATTTTCCCCTGACCCTGAGTGTCCGGCCCCATGAGACGGTGGTTTTCTCGGCCCCTGGTGGTCGGAGGTCGTTCCTGCTGGCCAGATTCATTCGCCTGGGCCTCCTACAGACAATGCACTTTGGTTTATTGCGCTTTCTGTAATAGCACCCGAGATATCACCAGACATATATTGAATTTTTCCCTGACCCTGAGTGTCCGGCTCCATGAGACGGTGATTTTCTCGGCCCCTGGTGGTCCGAGGCCGTTCCCGCTGCACAGATTCATTCGCCTGGGCCTCCTACAGACAATGCACTTTGATTTATTGCGCTATCTGTAATAGCACCCGAGATATCACCAGATATTTGCTGGATTTTTCCCCGACCCTGAGTGTCCGGCCCCATGGGACGGTGGTTTTCTCGGCCCCTGGTGGTCCGAGGTCGTTCCCGCTGCACAGATGCATGCGCCAGGGCCTCTTGCAGACAATTCACTTTGGTTTATTGCGCTATCTATAATAGCACCCGGGATATAACCAGATATATTCTCGATTTTTACATGACCTTGGGTGTCCGGCCTCATGTGTCGGTGGTTATCTCGGCCCCTGGTGGTCCCACGTCGTTCCCGCGGCACAGATTCATGCGCAAGGGCCTCCTGCAGATAATTCACTTTGATTTATCGCGCTATCTCTAATAGCACCCGAGATATCACCAGATATATGCTGGATTATCACATGACCTTGGGTGACGGATTCCGAATATCTGTAATTTTCTCGGCCCCTGGTGGTCCGAGGTCGTTCCTGCTGCACAGATTCATTCGCCAGTGCCTCCTACAGGCAATGCACTTTGATTTATTGCGCTATCTCTAATAGCACCCGAGATATCACCAGATATATAATGGATTTTTCCCTGACCCTGACAGTCCGGCCTCATGTGTCGGTGGTTTTCTCGGCCCCTGGCGGTCCCACGTCGTTCCCGCGGCACAGATTCATGCGCAAGGGCCTCCTGCAGATAATTCACTTTGGTTTATTGCGCTATCTCTAATAGCACCCAAGATATCGCCAGATATATATTGTATTTTTCCCTGACCCTGAGTGTCCGGTCCCATGTGTCGATGGTTTTCTCGTTCCCTCGTGGTCCGAGTTCGATCCCGCTGAAAAGATTCATGCGCCAGGGTTTCCTGCAGACAATTCACTTTGGTTTATTGCGCTATCTGTAATAGCACCCGAGATATCACCAGATATATGCTGGATTTTTACATGACCATGGGTGACGGATTCCGAATATCTGTAATTTCCTCGGCCCCTGGTGGACCGAGGTCGTTCCTGCTGCACAGATTCATTCGCCAGTGCCTCCTACAGACAATGCACTTTGATTTATTGCGCTATCTCTAATAACACCCGAGATATCACCAGATATATAATGGATTTTTCCCCGACCCTGACAGTCCGGCCCCACGAGACGGTGATTTTCTCGGCCCCTGGTGGTCCGAGGTCGTTCCTGCTGCACAGAATCATGCGCCAGGGCTTCCAGCGGACAATGCACTTTGATTTATCGCGCTATCTCAAATAGCACCCGAGATATCACCTGATATATAATGGATTTTTCCCTGACCCTGACAGTCCGGCCCCATGCGTCGATGGTTTTCTCGGTCCCTCGTGGTCCGAGGTCGATCCCGCTGCACAGATTCATTCGCCAGTGCCTCCTACAGGCAATGCACTTTGATTTATTGTTCTATCTCTAATAGCACCCGAGATATCAACAGATATATATTGGACTTTTCCCTGACCCTGACAGTCCGGCCCCATGAGGCGGTGGTTTTCTCGGCCCCTGGTGGTCCGAGGTCGTTCCCGCTGCACAGATTCATGCGCCAGTGCCTCCTACAGACAATGCACTTTGATTTATTGCGCTATCCGTAATAGCACCCGAGATATCATCAGATATATATTGGATTTTCCCCTGACCCTGAGTGTCCGGCCCCATGGGACTGTGGATTTCTCGGCCCCTGGTGGTCCGAGGTCGTTCCCGCTGCCTAGATTGACGCGGCAGGGCCTCCTACAGACAATGCACTTTGATTTATTGCGCTATCTGTAATAGCACCCGAGATATCACCATATATATATTGGATTTTCCCCTGACATTGAGTGCCCGGCCCTATGAGACGGTGGTTTTCTCGGCCCCTGGTTGTCTGAGGTCGTTCCTGCTGCACAGATTCATTCGCCAGTGCCTCCTACAGACAATGCACTTTGATTTAGTGTTCTACCTCTAATAGCACCCGAGATGTCAACAGATATATAATGGATTTTTCCCTGGCCCTGACAGTCCAGCCCCATGAGACGGTGGTTTTCTCGGCCCCTGGTGGTCCAAGGCGGTTCCCGGTGCACAGATTCATGCGACAGGGCCCCCTGCAGATAATTCACTTTGATTTATTGCGCTATCTCTAATAGCACCCGAGATATCACCGGATATATATTGGACTTTACCCTGACCCTGACAGTCCGGCCCCATGAGGCGGTGATTTTCTCGGCCCCTGGTGGTCCGAGGTCGATCCCGCTGCACAGATTCATGCCCCAGGGCCGCCTGCAGATAATTCACTTTGATTTATTGCGCTATCTCTAATAACAGCAGAGATATCACCAGATATATATTGGATTTTTCCCTGACCCTGAGTGTCCGGCCCCATGAGACTGTGGTTTTTTCGGCCCCTGGTGGTCCGAGGTCGTTGCCGCTGCACAGATTCATTCGCCAGTGCCTCCTACAGACAATGCACTTTGATTTATTGCGCTATCTCTAATAACGCCCGAGATATCACCAGATATATAATGGATTTTTCCCCGAACCTGACAGTCCGGCCCCACGAGACGGTGATTTTCTCGGCCCCTGGTGGTCCGAGGTCGATCCCGCTGCACAGATTCATTCGCCAGTGCCTCCTACAGACAATGCACTTTGATTTATTGTTCTATCTCTAATAGCACCCGAGATATCAACAGATATATATTGGACTTTTCCCTGACCCTGACAGTCCGGCCCCATGAGGCGGTGATTTCCTCGGCCCCGGGTGGTCCGAGGTCGATCCCGCTGCACAGATTCATGCGCCAGGGCCGCCCGCAGATAATTCACTTTGATTTATTGCGCTATCTCTAATAGCAGCCGAGATATCACCAGATATATATTTGGACTTTTCCCTGACCCTGACAGTCCGGCCCCATGAGGCGGTGATTTCCTCGGCCCCTGGTGGTCCGAGGTCGATCCCGCTGCACAGATTCATGCGCCAGGACCGCGTGCAGATAATTCACTTTGATTTATTGCGCTATCTCTAATAGCACCCGAGATATCACCAGATATATATTGGATTTTAACCTGACCCTGAGTGTCCGGCCCCATGAGACGGTGGTTTTCTCGGCCCCTGGTGGTCCGAGTTCGTTCCCGCTGCACAGATTCATGCGCCAGAGCCTCCTACAGACAATGGACTTTGATTTATTGCGCTATCCGTAATAGCACCCGAGATATCATCAGATATATATTGCATTTTCCCCTGACGCTGTGTGTCCGGCCCCATGGGACTGTGGATTTCTCGGCCCCTGGTGGTCCGAGGTCGTTCCCACTGCCCAGATTGACGCGGCAGGGCCTCCTACAGACAATGCACTTTGATTTATTGCGCTATCTGTAATAGCACCCGAGATATCACCAGATATATATTGGATTTTCCCCTGACCCTGAATGTCCGGCCCCATGAGACTGTGGTTGTCTCGGCCCCTGGTGGTCCTAGGTCGTTCCCGCTGCCCAGATTGACGCGGCAGGGCCTCCTACAGACAATGCACTTTGATTTATTGCGCTATCTGTAATAGCACCCGAGATATCACCAGATATATATTCGATTTTTCACTGACCCTGAGTGTCCGGCCCCATGAGACTGTGGTTGTCTCGGCCCCTGGTGGTCCGAGGTCATTCCCGCTGCCCAGATTGACGCGGCCGGGCCTCCTACAGACAATGCACTTTGATTTATTGCGCTATCTGTAATAGCACCCGAGATATCACCAGATATATATTGGATTTTTCACTGACCCTGAGTGTCCGGCCCCATGAGACGGTGGTTTTCTCGGCCCCTGGTGGTCCGAGGTCGTTTCCGCTGCACAGATTCATGCGCCAGGGCCTCCTGCAGATAATTCGCTTTGGTTTATTGCGCTATCTCTAATACCACCCGAGATATCACCAGATATATGTTGGATTTTCCCCTGACCGTGAGTGTCCGTCCCCATGAGACTGTGGTTTTCTCGGCCCCTGGTGGTCCGAGGTCGTTCCCGCTGCACAGATTCATGCGCCAGGGCCTCCTACAGACAATGCACTTTTATTTATTGCGCTATCTGTAATAGCACCCGAGATACCACCAGATATATATTGGATCTTTCACTGACCCTGAGTGTCCGGCCCCATGAGACTGTGGTTGTCTCGGCCCCTGGTGGTCCGAGGTCGTTCCCGCTGCCCAGATTGACGCGGCCGGGCCTCCTACAGACAATGCACTTTGATTTATTGCGCTATCTGTAATAGCACCCGAGATATCACAAGATATATATTGGATTTTTCCCTGACCCTGAGTGTCCGGCTCCATGAGACGGTGGTTGTCTCGGCCCCTGGTGGTTCGAGGTCGTTCCCGCTGCACAGATTCGTGCGCCAGGGCCTCCTACAGACAATGCACTTTGGTTTATTGCGCTATCTGTAGTAGCACAAGAGATATCACCAGATATATATTGGATTTTTCCCTGACCCTGACAGTCCGGCACCATGAGACGGTGATTTTCTCGGCCCCTGGTGGCCCAAGGTCGTTGCCGCTGCACAGATTCATGCGCCAGGGCCTCCGGCCGGCAAGGCACTTTGGTTTATTGCGCTATCTGTAATAGCACCCGAGATATCACCAGATATATGCTGGATTTTTACATGACCTTGGGTGACGGATTCCGAATATCTGTAATTTTCTCGGCCCCTGGTGGTCCGAGGTCGTTCCTGCTGCACAGATTCATTCGCCAGTGCCTCCTACAGACAAAGCACTTTGATTTGTTGAGCTATCTCTAATAGCACCCGAGATATCACCAGATATATATTCGATTTTTCACTGACCCTGAGTGTCCCGCCCCATGAGACTGTGGTTGTCTCGGCCCCTGGTGGTCCGAGGTCATTCCCGCTGCCCAGATTGACGCGGCCGGGCCTCCTACAGACAATGCACTTTGATTTATTGCGCTATCTGTAATAGCACCCGAGATATCACCAGATATATATTGGATTTTTCACTGACCCTGAGTGTCCGGCCCCATGAGACGGTGGTTTTCTCGGCCCCTGGTGGTCCGAGGTCGTTCCCGCTGCACAGATTCATGCGCCAGGGCCTCCTGCAGATAATTCGCTTTGGTTTATTGCGCTATCTCTAATACCACCCGAGATATCACCAGATATATGTTGGATTTTCCCCTGACCGTGAGTGTCCGTCCCCATGAGACTGTGGTTTTCTCGGCCCCTGGTGGTCCGAGGTCGTTCCCGCTGCACAGATTCATGCGCCAGGGCCTCCTACAGACAATGCACTTTTATTTATTGCGCTATCTGTAATAGCACCCGAGATACCACCAGATATATATTGGATCTTTCACTGACCCTGAGTGTCCGGCCCCATGAGACTGTGGTTGTCTCGGCCCCTGGTGGTCCGAGGTCGTTCCCGCTGCCCAGATTGACGCGGCCGGGCCTCCTACAGACAATGCACTTTGATTTATTGCGCTATCTGTAATAGCACCCGAGATATCACAAGATATATATTGGATTTTTCCCTGACCCTGAGTGTCCGGCTCCATGAGACGGTGGTTGTCTCGGCCCCTGGTGGTTCGAGGTCGTTCCCGCTGCACAGATTCGTGCGCCAGGGCCTCCTACAGACAATGCACTTTGGTTTATTGCGCTATCTGTAGTAGCACAAGAGATATCACCAGATATATATTGGATTTTTCCCTGACCCTGACAGTCCGGCCCCATGAGACGGTGATTTTCTCGGCCCCTGGTGGTCCAAGGTCGTTGCCGCTGCACAGATTCATGCGCCAGGGCCTCCGGCCGGCAAGGCACTTTGGTTTATTGCGCTATCTGTAATAGCACCCGAGATATCACCAGATATATGCTGGATTTTTACATGACCTTGGGTGACGGATTCCGAATATCTGTAATTTTCTCGGCCCCTGGTGGTCCGAGGTCGTTCCTGCTGCACAGATTCATTCGCCAGTGCCTCCTACAGACAAAGCACTTTGATTTGTTGAGCTATCTCTAATAGCACCCGAGATATCGCCGGATATATATCGGATTTTTCCCTGACCCTGAGTGTCCGGCCCCATGAGACGGTGGTTTTCTCGGCCATTGGTCGTCCGAGGTCGATCCCGCTGCACAGATTCATTCGCCAGTGCCTCCCACAGACAATACACTTTGATTTATTGCGCTATCTCTAATAGCACCCGAGATAACTCCAGATATATATTGGGTTTTTCCCTGACCCTGGGTGCCCGGCCCCATGTGTCGGTGGTTGTCTCGGACCCTGGTGATCCGAGGTAGATACCGCTGCACCGATTCATGCGCCAGGGCCACCTGCAGATAATTCACTTCAGTTTATTGCGCTATCTCTAATAGCACCCGAGATATCACCAGATATATATTGGATTTTCCCCTGACCCTGTGTGTCCGGCCCCATGAGACGGTGGTTTACTCGGCCCCTGGTGGTCCGATGTCGTTCCTGCTGCAAAGATTTTTGCGCAAGGGCCTCCTACGGACAATGCACTTTGATTTATTGCGCTATCACTAATAGCACCTGGGATATCACCAGATATATATTTGATTTTTCCCTGACCGTGAGTGTCCGGCCCCATGAGACGGTGGTTTTCTCGGCCCCTGGTGGTCCGAGGTCGTTCCCGCTGCACAGATTCACGCGCCAGGGCCTCCTACAGACAATGCACTTTGATTTATTGCGCTATCTCTAATAGCACCCGAGATATCACCAGATATATATTGGATTTTCCCCTGACCCTGAGCGTCCGGCCCCATGAGACTGTGGTTTTCTCGGCCCCTGGTGGTCCGTGGTCGTTCCCGCTACACAGATTCATGCGCCAGGGCCTCCTACAGACAATGCACTCTGATTTATTGCGCTATCTGTAATAGCACACGAGATATCACCAGATATACATTGGATTTTACACTGACCCTGAGTTTCCGGCCCCATGAGACTGTGGTTTTCTCGGCCCCTGGTTGTCCGAGGTCGTTCCCGCTGCACAGATTCACGCGCCAGGGCCTCCTACAGACAATGCACTTTGATTTATCGCGCTATCTGTAATAGAACCCGAGATATCACCAGATATATATTGGATTTTTCCCTGACCCTGAGTGCCCGGCCCCATGCGTCGGTGGTTTTCTCGGCCCCTGGTGGTCAGAGATCGATCTCGCTGCACAGATTCATGCGCTAGGGCCTCCTGCAGACAATGCACTTTGATTTATTGCGCTATCTGTTATAGCACCCGAGATATCAGCAGATATATATTGGATTTTTCCCTGACCCTGAGTGTCCGGCCCCATGAGACGGTGGGTTTCTCGGCCCCTGGGGGTCCGAGGTCGTTCCCGCTGCACAGATTCATGCGCCAGGGCCTCCTGCAGATAATTCACTTTGGTTTATTGCGCTATCTCTAATAGCACCCGAGATATCACAAGATATATATTGGATTTTTCCCTGACCCTGAGTGCCCGGCCCCATGCGTCGGTGGTTTTCTCGGCCCCTGGTGGTCAGAGATCGGTCTCGCTGCCCAGATCCATGCGCTAGGGCCTCCTGCAGACAATGCACTATGATTTATCGTGCTATCTGTAATAGAACCCGAGATATCACCAGATATATATTGGATTTTTCCCTGACCCTGAGTGCCCGGCCCCATGCGTCGGTGGTTTTCTCGGCCCCTGGGGGTCCGAGGTCGTTCCCGCTGCACAGATTCATGCGCCAGGGCCTCCTGCAGATAATTCACTTTGGTTTATTGCGCTTTCTCTAATAGCACCCGAGATATCACCAGATATATATTGGATTTTACCCTGACATTGAGTGCCCGGCCCTATGAGACGGTGGTTTTCTCGGCCCCTGGTTGTCTGAGGTCGTTCCTGCTGCACAGATTCATTCGCCAGTGCCTCCTACAGACAATGCACTTTGATTTATTGTTCTACCTCTAATAGCACCCGAGATGTCAACAGATATGTATTGGATTTTTCCCTGACCCTGAGTGACCGGCCCCATGAGACGGTGGTTTTCTCGGCCCCTGGTGGTCCGAGGTCGTTCCCGATGCACAGATTCATGCGCCAGGGCCTGCTGCAGATAAATCACTTTGGTTTATTGCGCTATGTTTAATAACACCCGAGATATCACCAGATATATATTGGATTTTCCCCTGACCCTGTGTATCCGGCCCCATGAGACTGTGGTTTTCTCGGCCCCTGGTGGTCCGAGGTCGTTCCCGCTGTCCAGATTGACGCGGCAGGGCCTCCTACAGACAATGCACTTTGATTTGTTGCGCTATCTGTAATAGCACCCGAGATATCACCAGATATATATTGGATTTTCCCCTGACCCTGCGTTTCCGGCCCCATGAGACTGTGGTTTTCTCGGCCCCTGGTGGTCCGAGGTCGTTCCCGCTGCACAGATTCATGCGGCAGGGCCTCCTACAGACAAAGCACTTTGATTTATTGCGCTATCTGTAATAGCACCCGAGATATCACCAGATATATATTGGATTTTACCCTGACCCTGAGTGTCCGGCCCCATGAGACTGTGGTTTTCTCGGCCCCTAGTGGTCCGAGGTCGTTCCCGCTGCACAGATTCATGCGCCTGGGGCCTAATACAGACAATGCACTTTGATTTCTTGGGCTATCTGTAATAGCACCCGAGATATCACCAGAAATATATTGGATTTTTCCCTGACCCTGAGTGTCCGGCCCCATGAGACGGTGGTTTTCTCGGCACCTGGTGGTCCGAGGTCGTTCCCGCTGCACAGATTCACGCGCCAGGGCCTCCTACCGACAATGCACTTTGATTTATTGCTCTGTCTCTAATAGCACCCGAGCTATCACTAGATATATATTGGATTTTTCCCTGACCCTGAGTGCCCGGCCCCATGTGTCGGTGATTTTCTCGGACCCTGGTCGTCCGAGGTCGTTCCTGCTGAACAGATTCATGCGCCAGGGCCTCCTACAGACAATGCACTTTGATTTATTGCGCTATCTGTAATAGCACCCGAGATATCACCAGATATACATTGGATTTTTACATGACCTTGGGTGACGGATTCCGAATATCTGTAATTTTCTCGGCCCCTGGTGGTCCGAGGTCGTTCCTGCTGCACAGATTCATTCGCCAGTGCCTCCTACAGACAATGCACTTTGATTTATTGCGCTATCTGTAATAGCACCCGAGATATCACCAGATATACATTGGATTTTACACTGACCCTGAGTGTCCGGCCCCATGAGACTGTGGTTTTCTCGGCCCCTGGTTGTCCGAGGTCGTTCCCGCTGCACAGATTCACGCGCCAGGGCCTCCTACAGACAATGCACTTTGATTTATCGCGCTATCTGTAATAGAACCCGAGATATCACCAGATATATATTGGATTTTTCCCTGACCCTGAGTGCCCGGCCCCATGCGTCGGTGGTTTTCTCGGCCCCTTGTTGTCTGAGGTCGTTCCTGCTGCACAGATTCATTCGCCAGTGCCTCCTACAGACAATGCACTTTGATTTATTGTTCTACCTCTAATTGCACCCGAGATGTCAACAGATATGTATTGGATGTTTCCCTGACCCTGAGTGACCGGCCCCATGAGACGGTGGTTTTCTCGGCCCCTGGTGGTCCGAGGTCGTTCCCGATGCACAGATTCATGCGCCAGGGCCTGCTGCAGATAATTCACTTTGGTTTATTGCGCTATGTCTAATAACACGCGAGATATCACCAGATATATATTGGATTTTCCCCTGACCCTGAGTATCCGGCCCCATGAGACTGTGGTTTTCTCGGCCCCTGGTGGTCCGAGGTCGTTCCCGCTGTCCAGATTGACGCGGCAGGGCCTCCTACAGACAATGCACTTTTATTTATTGCGCTATCTGTAATAGCACCCGAGATATCACCAGATATATATTGGATTTTCCCCAGACCCTGAGTGTCCGGTCCCATGAGACGGTGGTTGTCTCGGCCGCTGGTGGTCCGAGGTCGTTCCCGCTGCCCAGATTGACGCGGCAGGGCCTCCTACAGACAATGCACTTTGATCTGTTGCGCTATCTGTAATAGCACCCGACATATCACCAGATATATATTGGATTTTCCCCTGACCCTGCGTGTCCGGCCCCATGAGACGGTGGTTTTCTCGGCCCCTGGTGGTCCGAGGTCGTTCCCGCTGCACAGATTTATGCGCCTGGGGCCTAATACAGACAATGCACTTTGATTTCTTGGGCTATCTGTAATAGCACCCGAGATATCACCAGATATATATTGGATTTTTCCCTGATCCTGAGTGTCCGGCCCCATGAGACGGTTGTTGTCTTGGCCCCTGGTGGTCCGAGGTCGTTCCCGCTGCACAGATTCATGCGCCTGGGGCCTAATACAGACAATGCACTTTGATTTCTTGGGCTATCTGTAATAGCACCCGAGATATCACCAGATATATATTGGATTTTTCCCTGACCCTGAGTGTCCGGCCCCATGAGACGGTTGTTGTCTTGGCCCCTGGTGGTCCGAGGTCGTTCCCGCTGCACAGATTCACGCGCCATGGCCTCCTACAGACAATGCACTTTGATTTATCGCGCTATCTGTAATAGAACCCGAGATACCACCAGATATATATTGGATTTTTCCCTGACCCTGTGTGCCCGGCCCCATGAGACTGTGGTTGTCTCGGCCCCTGGTGGTCCGAGGTCGTTCCCGCTGCCCAGATTGACGCGGCCGGGCCTCCTACAGACAATGCACTTTGATTTATTGCGCTATCTGTAATAGCACCCGAGATATCACAAGATATATATTGGATTTTTCCCTGACCCTGAGTGTCCGGCTCCATGAGACGGTGGTTGTCTCGGCCCCTGGTGGTTCGAGGTCGTTCCCGCTGCACAGATTCGTGCGCCAGGGCCTCCTACAGACAATGCACTTTGGTTTATTGCGCTATCTGTAGTAGCACAAGAGATATCACCAGATATATATTGGATTTTTCCCTGACCCTGACAGTCCGGCCCCATGAGACGGTGATTTTCTCGGCCCCTGGTGGTCCAAGGTCGTTCCCACTGCACAGATTCACGCGCCAGGGCCTCCTACAGACAATGCACTTTGATTTATCGTGCTATCTGTAATAGAACCCGAGATATCACCAGATATATATTGGATTTTTCCCTGACCCTGAGTGCCCGGCCCCATGCGTCGGTGGTTTTCTCGGCCCCTGGTGGTCAGAGATCGATCTCGCTGCACAGATTCATGCGCTAGGGCCTCCTGCAGACAATGCACTTTGATTTATTGGGCTATCTGTTATAGCACCCGAGATATCACCAGATATATATTGGATTTTTCCCTGACCCTGAGTGTCCGGCCCCATGAGACGGTGGTTTTCTCGGCCCCTGGGGGTCCGAGGTCGTTCCCGCTGCACAGATTCATGCGCCAGGGCCTCCTGCAGATAATTCACTTTGGTTTATTGCGCTTTCTCTAATAGCACCCGAGATATCACCAGATATATATTGGATTTTACCCTGACATTGAGTGCCCGGCCCTATGAGACGGTGGTTTTCTCGGCCCCTGGTTGTCTGAGGTCGTTCCTGCTGCACAGATTCATTCGCCAGTGCCTCCTACAGACAATGCACTTTGATTTATTGTTCTACCTCTAATAGCACCCGAGATGTCAACAGATATGTATTGGATTTTTCCCTGACCCTGAGTGACCGGCCCCATGAGACGGTGGTTTTCTCGGCCCCTGGTGGTCCGAGGTCGTTCCCGATGCACAGATTCATGCGCCAGGGCCTGCTGCAGATAAATCACTTTGGTTTATTGCGCTATGTTTAATAACACCCGAGATATCACCAGATATATATTGGATTTTCCCCTGACCCTGTGTATCCGGCCCCATGAGACTGTGGTTTTCTCGGCCCCTGGTGGTCCGAGGTCGTTCCCGCTGTCCAGATTGACGCGGCAGGGCCTCCTACAGACAATGCACTTTGATTTGTTGCGCTATCTGTAATAGCACCCGAGATATCACCAGATATATATTGGATTTTCCCCTGACCCTGCGTTTCCGGCCCCATGAGACTGTGGTTTTCTCGGCCCCTGGTGGTCCGAGGTCGTTCCCGCTGCACAGATTCATGCGGCAGGGCCTCCTACAGACAATGCACTTTGATTTATTGCGCTATCTGTAATAGCACCCGAGATATCACCAGATATATATTGGATTTTACCCTGACCCTGAGTGTCCGGCCCCATGAGACTGTGGTTTTCTCGGCCCCTAGTGGTCCGAGGTCGTTCCCGCTGCACAGATTCATGCGCCTGGGGCCTAATACAGACAATGCACTTTGATTTCTTGGGCTATCTGTAATAGCACCCGAGATATCACCAGAAATATATTGGATTTTTCCCTGACCCTGAGTGTCCGGCCCCATGAGACGGTGGTTTTCTCGGCACCTGGTGGTCCGAGGTCGTTCCCGCTGCACAGATTCACGCGCCAGGGCCTCCTACCGACAATGCACTTTGATTTATTGCTCTGTCTCTAATAGCACCCGAGCTATCACTAGATATATATTGGATTTTTCCCTGACCCTGAGTGCCCGGCCCCATGTGTCGGTGATTTTCTCGGACCCTGGTCGTCCGAGGTCGTTCCTGCTGAACAGATTCATGCGCCAGGGCCTCCTACAGACAATGCACTTTGATTTATTGCGCTATCTGTAATAGCACCCGAGATATCACCAGATATACATTGGATTTTTACATGACCTTGGGTGACGGATTCCGAATATCTGTAATTTTCTCGGCCCCTGGTGGTCCGAGGTCGTTCCTGCTGCACAGATTCATTCGCCAGTGCCTCCTACAGACAATGCACTTTGATTTATTGCGCTATCTGTAATAGCACCCGAGATATCACCAGATATACATTGGATTTTACACTGACCCTGAGTGTCCGGCCCCATGAGACTGTGGTTTTCTCGGCCCCTGGTTGTCCGAGGTCGTTCCCGCTGCACAGATTCACGCGCCAGGGCCTCCTACAGACAATGCACTTTGATTTATCGCGCTATCTGTAATAGAACCCGAGATATCACCAGATATATATTGGATTTTTCCCTGACCCTGAGTGCCCGGCCCCATGCGTCGGTGGTTTTCTCGGCCCCTTGTTGTCTGAGGTCGTTCCTGCTGCACAGATTCATTCGCCAGTGCCTCCTACAGACAATGCACTTTGATTTATTGTTCTACCTCTAATTGCACCCGAGATGTCAACAGATATGTATTGGATGTTTCCCTGACCCTGAGTGACCGGCCCCATGAGACGGTGGTTTTCTCGGCCCCTGGTGGTCCGAGGTCGTTCCCGATGCACAGATTCATGCGCCAGGGCCTGCTGCAGATAATTCACTTTGGTTTATTGCGCTATGTCTAATAACACCCGAGATATCACCAGATATATATTGGATTTTCCCCTGACCCTGAGTATCCGGCCCCATGAGACTGTGGTTTTCTCGGCCCCTGGTGGTCCGAGGTCGTTCCCGCTGTCCAGATTGACGCGGCAGGGCCTCCTACAGACAATGCACTTTTATTTATTGCGCTATCTGTAATAGCACCCGAGATATCACCAGATATATATTGGATTTTCCCCAGACCCTGAGTGTCCGGTCCCATGAGACGGTGGTTGTCTCGGCCGCTGGTGGTCCGAGGTCGTTCCCGCTGCCCAGATTGACGCGGCAGGGCCTCCTACAGACAATGCACTTTGATCTGTTGCGCTATCTGTAATAGCACCCGACATATCACCAGATATATATTGGATTTTCCCCTGACCCTGCGTGTCCGGCCCCATGAGACGGTGGTTTTCTCGGCCCCTGGTGGTCCGAGGTCGTTCCCGCTGCACAGATTTATGCGCCTGGGGCCTAATACAGACAATGCACTTTGATTTCTTGGGCTATCTGTAATAGCACCCGAGATATCACCAGATATATATTGGATTTTTCCCTGATCCTGAGTGTCCGGCCCCATGAGACGGTTGTTGTCTTGGCCCCTGGTGGTCCGAGGTCGTTCCCGCTGCACAGATTCATGCGCCTGGGGCCTAATACAGACAATGCACTTTGATTTCTTGGGCTATCTGTAATAGCACCCGAGATATCACCAGATATATATTGGATTTTTCCCTGACCCTGAGTGTCCGGCCCCATGAGACGGTTGTTGTCTTGGCCCCTGGTGGTCCGAGGTCGTTCCCGCTGCACAGATTCACGCGCCATGGCCTCCTACAGACAATGCACTTTGATTTATCGCGCTATCTGTAATAGAACCCGAGATACCACCAGATATATATTGGATTTTTCCCTGACCCTGTGTGCCCGGCCCCATGAGACGGTGGTTTTCTCGGCCCCTGGTGGTCCGAGGTCGTTCCCGCTGCACAGATTCATGCGCCTGGGGCCTAATACAGACAATGCACATTGATTTCTTGGGCTATCTGTAATAGCACCCGATATATCACCAGAAATATATTGGATTTTTCCCTGACCCTGAGTGCCCGGCCCCATGAGACGGTGGTTTTCTCGGCCCCTGGTGGTCCGAGGTCGTTCCCGCTGCACAGATTCATGCGCCTGGGGCCTAATACAGACAATGCACTTTGATTTCTTGGGCTATCTGTAATAGCACCCGAGATATCACCAGAAATATATTGGATTTTTCCCTGACCCTGAGTGTCCGGCCCCATGAGACGGTGGTTTTCTCGGCCCCTGGTGGTCCGAGGTCGTTCCGGCTGCACAGATTCATGCGGCAGGGCCTGCTGCAGATAATTCACTTTGGTTTATTGCGCTATGTCTAATAACACCCGAGATATCACCAGATATATATTGGATTTTCCCCCGACCCTGAGTATCCGGCCCCATGAGACTGTGGTTTTCTCGGCCCCTGGGGGTCCGAGGTCGTTCCCGCTGTCCAGATTGACGCGGCAGGGCCTCCTACAGACAATGCACTTTGATTTATTGCGCTATCTGTAATAGCACCCGAGATATCACCAGATATATATTGGATTTTCCCCAGACCCTGAGTGTCCGGTCCCATGAGACGGTGGTTGTCTCGTCCCCTGGTGGTCCGAGGTCGTTCCCGCTGCACAGATTCATGCGCCTGGGGCCTAATACAGACAATGCACTTTGATTTCTTGGGCTATCTGTAATAGCACCCGAGATATCACCAGATATATATTGGATTTTTCCCTGACCCTGAGTGTCCGGCCCCATGAGACGGTTGTTGTCTTGGCCCCTGGTGGTCCGAGGTCGTTCCCGCTGCAAAGATTCACGCGCCATGGCCTCCTACAGACAATGCACTTTGATTTATCGCGCTATCTGTAATAGAACCCGAGATACCACCAGATATATATTGGATTTTTCCCTGACCCTGAGTGCCCGGCCCCATGAGACGGTGGTTTTCTCGGCCCCTGGTGGTCCGAGGTCGTTCCCGCTGCACAGATTCATGCGCCTGGGGCCTAATACAGACAATGCACATTGATTTCTTGGGCTATCTGTAATAGCACCCGATATATCACCAGAAATATATTGGATTTTTCCCTGACCCTGAGTGCCCGGCCCCATGAGACGGTGGTTTTCTCGGCCCCTGGTGGTCCGAGGTCGTTCCCGCTGCACAGATTCATGCGACTGGGGCCTAATACAGACAATGCACTTTGATTTCTTGGTCTATCTGTAATAGCACCCGAGATATCACCAGAAATATATTGGATTTTTCCCTGACCCTGAGTTTCCGGCCCCATGAGACGGTGGTTTTCTCGGCCCCTGGTGGTCCGAGGTCGTTCCCGCTGCACAGATTCACGCGCCAGGGCCTCCTACAGACAATGCACTTTGATTTATTGCTCTGTCTCTAATAGCACGCGAGCTATCACTAGATATATATTGGATTTTTCCCTGACCCTGAGTGCCCGGCCCCATGTGTCGGTGATTTTCTCGGACCCTGGTGATCCGAGGTAGATACCGCTGCTCAGATTCATGCGCCAGGGCCTCCTGCAGATAATACACTTTGGTTTATTGCGCTATCTGTAATAGCACCCGAGATATCACCAGATATATATTGGATTTTCCCCTGACCCTGCGTGACCGGCACCATGAGACAGTGGTTTTCTCGGCCCCTGGTTGTCCGAGGTCGTTCCCGCTGCACAGATTCACGCGCCAGGGCCTCCTACAGACAATGCACTTTGATTTATTGCGCTATCTGTAATAGCACCCGAGATATCACCAGATATATATTGGATTTTACCCTGACCCTGAGTGTCTGGCCCCATTAGACGGTAGTTTTCTCGGCCCCTGGTGGTCCGAGGTCGTTCCCGCTGCACAGATTCATGCGCCAGGGCCTCCTGCAGATAATTCACTTTGGTTTATTGCGCTATCTCTAATAGCACCCGAGATATCACCAGATATATATTGGATTTTCCTCTGACCCTGTGTGTCTGGCCCCATGAGACTGTGGTTTTCTCGGCCCCTGGTGGTCCGAGGTCGTTCCCACTGCACAGATTCATGCGCCAGGGCCTCCTACAGACAATGAACTTTGATTTATTGCGCTATCTGTATTAGCACCCGAGATATCAGCAGATATATATTGGATTTTTCACTGTCCCTGAGTGTCCGGCCCCATGAGACGGTCGTTTTCTCGGCCCCTGGTTGTCCCAGGTCGTTCCCGCTGCACAGATTCATGCGCGAGGGCCTCCTGCAGATAATTCACTTTGGTTTATTGCGCTATCTCTAATAGCACCCGAGATATCACCAGATATATATTGGATTTTCCCCTGACCCTGAGTGTCCGGCCCCATGAGACGGTTGTTGTCTCGACCCCTGGTGGTCCGAGGTCGTTCCCGCTGCACAGATTCTTGCGCCAGGGCCTCCTGCAGACAATGCACTTTGATTTATTGCGCTATCTCTAATAGCACCCGAGATATCACCAGATATATATTGGATTTTACCCTGACCCTGAGTGTCCGGCCCCATGAGACGGTAGTTTTCTCGGCCCCTGGTCGTCCGAGGTCGTTCCCGCTGCACAGATTCATGCGCCAGGGCCTCCTGCAGATAATTCACTTTGGTTTATTGCGCTATCTGTAATAGCACCCGAGATATCACCAGATATATATTGGATTTTCCCCTGACCCTGCGTGACCGGCCCCATGAGACAGTGGTTTTCTCGGCCCCTGGTTGTCCGAGGTCGTTCCCGCTGCACAGATTCACGCGCCAGGGCCTCTTACAGACAATGCACTTTGATTTATTGCGCTATCTGTAATAGCACCCGAGATATCACCAGATATATATTGGATTTTACCCTGACCCTGAGTGTCTGGCCCCATTAGACGGTAGTTTTCTCGGCCCCTGGTGGTCCGAGGTCGTTCCCGCTGCACAGATTCATGCGCCAGGGCCTCCTGCAGATAATTCACTTTGGTTTATTGCGCTATCTCTAATAGCACCCGAGATATCACCAGATATATATTGGATTTTCCCCTGACCCTGTGTGTCTGGCCCCATGAGACTGTGGTTTTCTCGGCCCCTGGGGGTCCGAGGTCGTTCCCACTGCACAGATTCATGCGCCAGGGCCTCCTACAGACAATGAACTGTGATTTATTGCGCTATCTGTATTAGCACCTGAGATATCAGCAGATATATATTGGATTTTTCACTGTCCCTGAGTGTCCGGCCCCATGAGACGGTCGTTTTCTCGGCCCCTGGTTGTCCCAGGTCGTTCCCGCTGCACAGATTCATGCGCCAGGGCCTCCTGCAGATAATTCACTTTGGTTTATTGCGCTATCTCTAATAGCACCCGAGATATCACCAGATATATATTGGATTTTCCCCTGACCCTGAGTGTCCGGCCCCATGAGACGGTTGTTGTCTCGGCCCCTGGTGGTCCGAGGTCGTTCCCGCTGCACAGATTCTTGCGCCAGGGCCTCCTGCAGACAATGCACTTTGATTTATTGCGCTATCTCTAATAGCACCCGAGATATCACCAGATATATATTGGATTTTACCCTGACCCTGAGTGTCCGGCCCCATGAGACGGTAGTTTTCTCGGCCCCTGGTCGTCCGAGGTCGTTCCCGGTGCACAGATTCATGCGCCAGGGCCTCCTGCAGATAATTCACTTTGGTTTATTGCGCTATCTCTAATAGCACCCGAGATATCACCAGATATATATTGGATTTTCCCCTGACCCTGTGTGTCTGGCCCCATGAGACTGTGGTTTTCTCGGCCCCTGGTGGTCCGAGGTCGTTCCCACTGCACAGATTCACGCGCCAGGGCCTCCTACAGACAATGCACTTTGATTTATTGCGCTATCTGTAATAGCACCCGAGATATCACCAGATATATATTGGATTTTACCCTGACCCTGAGTGTCTGGCCCCATTAGACGGTAGTTTTCTCGGCCCCTGGTCGTCCGAGGTCGTTCCCGCTGCACAGATTCATGCGCCACGGCCTCCTGCAGATAATTCACTTTGGTTTATTGCGCTATCTCTAATAGCACCCGAGATATCACCAGATATATATTGGATTTTCCCCTGACCCTGTGTGTCTGGCCCCATGAGACTGTGGTTTTCTCGGCCCCTGGTGGTCCGAGGTCGTTCCCACTGCACAGATTCATGCGCCAGGGCCTCCTACAGACAATGAACTTTGATTTATTGCGCTATCTGTATTAGCACCCGAGATATCAGCAGATATATATTGGATTTTTCACTGTCCCTGAGTGTCCGGCCCCATGAGACGGTCGTTTTCTCGGCCCCTGGTTGTCCCAGGTCGTTCCCGCTGCACAGATTCATGCGCCAGGGCCTCCTGCAGATAATTCACTTTGGTTTATTGCGCTATCTCTAATAGCACCCGAGATATCACCAGATATATATTGGATTTTCCCCTGACCCTGAGTGTCCGGCCCCATGAGACGGTTGTTGTCTCGGCCCCTGGTGGTCCGAGGTCGTTCCCGCTGCACAGATTCTTGCGCCAGGGCCTCCTGCAGACAATGCACTTTGATTTATCGCGCTATCTGTAATAGAACCCGAGATATCACCAGATATATATTGGATTTTTCCCTGACCCTGAGTGCCCGGCCCCATGCGTCGGTGGTTTTCTCGCCCCTGGTGGTCCGAGATCGATCTCGCTGCACAGATTCATGCGCTAGGGCCTCCTGCAGACAATGCACTTTGATTTATTGCGCTATCTGTAATAGCACCCGAGATATCACCAGATATATATTGGATTTTTCCCTGACCCTGAGTGTCCGGCCCCGTGAGACGGTGGTTTTGTCGGCCCCTGGTGGTCCGAGGTCGTTCCCGCTGCACAGATGCATGCGCCAGGGCCTCCTGCAGATAATTCACTTTGATTTATCGCGCTATCTCTAATAGCACCCGAGATATCACCAGGTATATATTGGATTCTTCCATGACCCCGAGTGTCCGGCCCATTAGACGGTGGTTTTCTCAGCCCCCGGTGGTCCGAGGTCGTACCCGCTGCACAGGTTCATGCGCCAGGGCCCCCTGCAGATAATGCACTTTGATTTATTGCGCTATCTGTAATAGCACCCGAGATATCACCAGATATATATTGGATTTTTCCCTGACACTGAGTGTCCGACCCAATGAGACGGTGGTTTTCTCGGCCCCTGGTGGTCCGAGGTCGTACCCGCTGCACAGGTTCATGCGCCAGGGCCCCCTGCAGATAATGCACTTTGATTTATTGCGCTATCTGTAATAGCACCCGAGATATCACCAGATATATATTGGATTTTTCCCTGACACTGAGTGTCCGACCCAATGAGACGGTGGTTTTCTCGGCCCCTGGTGGTCCGAGGTCGTTCCCGCTGCACAGCTTCATGCGTCTGGGCTTCCTGCAGACAATGCACTTTGATTTATTGCGCTATCTCTAATAGCACCCGAGATATCACCAGATATATATTGGATTTTCCCCTGACCCTGAGTGTCTGGCCCCATGAGACGGTGGTTTTCTCGGCCCCTGGTGTTCCGAGGTAGTTCCCGCTGCACAGATGCATGCGCCAGGGTCTCCTGCAGATAATTCACTTTGGTTTATTGCGCTCTCTCTAATAGCACCCGAGATATCACCAGATATATATCGGATTTTACACAGACCCTGAGTTTCCGGCCCCATGAGACTGTGGTTTTCTCGGCCCCTGGTTGTCCGAGGTCGTTCCCGCTGCACAGATTCACGCGCCAGGGCCTCCTACAGACAATGCACTTTGATTTATCGCGCTATCTGTAATAGAACCCGAGATATCACCAGATATATATTGGATTTTTCCCTGACCCTGAGTGCCCGGCCCCATGCGTCGGTGGTTTTCTCGGCCCCTGGTGGTCAGAGATCGATCTCGCTGCACAGATTCATGCGCTAGGGCCTCCTGCAGACAATGAACTTTGATTTATTGCGCTATCCGTTATAGCACCCGAGATATCACCAGATATATATTGGATTTTTACATGACCTTGGGTGACGGATTCCGAATATCTGTAATTTTCTCGGCCCCTGGTGGTCCGAGGTCGTTCCTGCTGCACAGATTCATTCGCCAGTGCCTCCTACAGACAATGCACTTTGATTTATTGTTCTACCTCTAATTGCACCCGAGATGTCAACAGATATGTATTGGATTTTTCCCTGACCCTGAGTGACCGGCCCCATGAGACGGTGGTTTTCTCGGCCCCTGGTGGTCCGAGGTCGTTCCCGATGCACAGATTCATGCGCCAGGGCCTGCTGCAGATAATTCACTTTGGTTTATTGCGCTATGTCTAATAACACCCGAGATATCACCAGATATATATTGGATTTTCCCCTGACCCTGAGTATCCGGCCCCATGAGACTGTGGTTTTCGCGGCCCCTGGTTGGTCCGAGGTCGTTCCCGCTGCACAGATTCATGCGCCAGGGGCCTAATACAGACAATGCACTTTGATTTCTTGGGCTATCTGTAATAGCACCCGAGATATCACGAGATATATATTGGATTTTCCCCTGACCGTGAGTGTCCGGCCCCATGAGACTGTGGTTTTCTCGGCCCCTGTTCGTCCGGGGTCGTTCCCGCTGCACAGATTCATGCGCCAGGGCCTCCTACAGACAATGCACTTTGATTTATTGCGCTATCTGTAATAGCACCCGCGATATCACCGGATATATATTGGATTTTTCCCACACCCTGAGTGTCCGGCCCCATGAGACGGTGGTTGTCTCGGCCCCTGGTGGTCCGAGGTCGTTCCCGCTGCACAGGTTCATGCGCCAGGGTCTCCTACAGACAACGCACTTTGATTTATTGCGCTATCTGTAATAGCACCCGAGATATCACCAGATATATATTGGATTTTTCACTGACCCTGAGTGTCCTTCCCCATGAGACGGTGGTTTTCTCGGCCCCTGGTGTTCCGAGGTCGTTCCCGCTGCACAGATTCATGCGCCAGGGCCTGCCACAGACAATGCACTTTGATTTATTGCGCTATCTGTAATAGCACCCGAGATATCACCAGATATTTATTGGATTTTACCCTGACCCTGAGTGTCCGGCCCCATGTGACGGTCGTTGCCTCGGCAGCTGGAGGTCTGAGGACGTTCCCGCTGCACAGATTCATGCGCCAGGGCCTCCTACAGGTAATGCACTTTGATTTATTGCGCTATCTGTAATAGCAGCCGAGATATCACCAGATATATATTGGATTTTTCCCTGACCCTGAGAGTCCGGCCCCATGAGAAGGTGGTTGTCTCGCCCCTGGTGGTCCGAGGTCGTTCCCGCTGCACAGATTCATGCGCCGGGGCCTCCTACAGACAATGCACTTTGATTTATTGCGCTATCTGTAATAGCACCCGAGATATCACCAGATATATATTGGATTTTTCACTGACCCTGAGTGTCCGGCCCCATGAGTCGGTCGTTTTCTCGGCCCCTGGTAGTCCGAGGTCGTTCCCGCTGCACAGATTCATGCGCCAGGGCCTCCTGCAGATAATTCACTTTGGTTTATTGCGCTATCTCTAATAGCACCCGAGATATCACCAGATATATATTGGATTTTACCCTGACCCTGAGTGTCCGGCCCCATGAGACGGTAGTTTTCTCGGCCCCTGGTGGTCCGAGGTCGTTCCCGCTGCACAGATTCATGCGCCAGGGCCTCCTGCAGATAATTCACTTTGGTTTATTGCTCCTATCTCTAATAGCACCCGAGATATCACCAGATATATATTGGATTTTCCCCTGACCCTGTGTGTCCGGCCCCATGAGACTGTGGTTTTCTCGGCCCCTGGTGGTCCGAGGTCGTTCCCGCTGCACAGATTCATGCGCCAGGGCCTCCTACAGACAATGAACTTTGATTTATTGCGCTATCTGTATTAGCACCCGATATATCAGCAGATATATATTGGATTTTTCACTGTCCCTGAGTGTCCGGCCCCATGAGACGGTCGTTTTCTCGGCCCCTGGTTGTCCCAGGTCGTTCCCGCTGCACAGATTCATGCGCCAGGGCCTCCTGAAGATAATTCACTTTGGTTTATTGCGCTATCTCTAATAGCACCCGAGATATCACCAGATATATATTGGATTTTCCCCTGACCCTGAGTGTCCGGCCCCATGAGACGGTTGTTGTCTCGGCCCCTGGTGGTCCGAGGTCGTTCCCGCTGCACAGATTCTTGCGCCAGGGCCTCCTGCAGACAATGCACTTTGATTTATTGCGCTATCTGTAATAGCACCCGAGATATCACCGGATATATATTGGATTTTTCCCACACCCTGAGTGTCCGGCCCCATGTGACGGTCGTTGTCTCGGGAGCTGGAGGTCTGAGGACGTTCCCGCTGCACAGATTCATGCGCCAGGGCCTCCTACAGGTAATGCACTTTGATTTATTGCGCTATCTGTAATAGCAGCCGAGATATCACCAGATATATATTGGATTTTTCCCTGACCCTGAGAGTCCGGCCCCATGAGACCGTGGTTTTTTCGGCCCCTGGTCGTCCGAGGTCGTTCCCTCTGCACAGATTCATGCGCCAGGGCCTCCTACAGACAATGCACTTTGATTTATTGCGCTATCTGTAATAGCACCCGAGATATCACGAGATATATATTGGATTTTCCCCTGACCGTGAGTGTCCGGCCCCATGAGACTGTGGTTTTCTCGGCCCCTGGTCGTCCGAGGTCGTTCCCGCTGCACAGATTCATGCGCCAGGGCCTCCTACAGACAATGCACTTTGATTTATTGCGCTATCTGTAATAGCACCCGAGATATCACCGGATATATATTGGATTTTTCCCACACCCTGAGTGTCCGGCCCCATGTGACGGTCGTTGTCTCGGGAGCTGGAGGTCTGAGGACGTTCCCGCTGCACAGATTCATGCGCCAGGGCCTCCTACAGGTAATGCACTTTGATTTATTGCGCTATCTGTAATAGCAGCCGAGATATCACCAGATATATATTGGATTTTTCCCTGACCCTGAGAGTCCGGCCCCATGAGAAGGTGGTTGTCTCGCCCCTGGTGGTCCGAGGTCGTTCCCGCTGCACAGATTCACGCGCCATGGCCTGCTACAGACAATGCACTTTGATTTATCGCGCTATCTGTAATAGAACCCGAGATACCACCAGATATATATTGGATTTTCCCCTGACCCTGCGTGACCGGCCCCATGAGACTGTGGTTTTCTCGGCCCCTGGTTGTCCGAGGTCGTTCCCGCTGCACAGATTCACGCGCCAGGGCCTCCTACAGACAATGCACTTTGATTTATTGCGCTATCTGTAATAGCACCCGAGATATCACCAGATATATATTGGATTTTACCCTGACATTGAGTGCCCGGCCCTATGAGACGGTGGTTTTCTTGGCCCCTGGTTGTCTGAGGTCGTTCCTGCTGCACAGATTCATTCGCCAGTGCCTCCTACAGACAATGCACTTTGATTTATTGTTCTACCTCTAATAGCACCCGAGATGTCAACAGATATGTATTGGATTTTTCCCTGACCCTGAGTGTCCGGCCCCATGAGACGGTGGTTTTCTCGGCCCCTGGGGGTTCGAGGTCGTTCCCGCTGCACAGATTCATGCGCCAGGGCCTCCTGCAGATAATTCACTTTGGTTTATTGCGCTATCTCTAATAGCACCCGAGATATCACCAGATATATATTGGATTTTACCCTGACCCTGAGTGTCCGGCCCCATGAGACTGTGGTTTTCTCGGCCCCTGGTGGTCCGAGGTCGTTCCCGCTGCACAGATTCATGCGCCAGGGCCTCCTACAGACAATGCACTTTGATTTATTGCGCTATCTGTAATAGCACCCGAGCTATCACCAGATATATATTGGATTTTTCCCTGACCCTGAGTGCCCGGCCCCATGTGTCGGTGATTTTCTCGGACCCTGGTGATCCGAGGTAGATACCGCGGCACAGATTCATGCGCCAGGGCCTCCTGCAGATAATTCACTTTGGTTTATTGCGCTATCTCTAATAGCACCCGAGATATCACCAGATATATATTGGATTTTACCCTGACCCTGAGTGTCCGGCCCCATGAGACTGTGGTTTTCTCGGCCCCTGGTGGTCCGAGGTCGTTCCCGCTGCACAGATTCATGCGCCAGGGCCTCCTACAGACAATGCACTTTGATTTATTGCGCTATCTGTAATAGCACCCGAGCTATCACCAGATGTATATTGGATTTTACCCTGACCCTGAGTGTCCGGCCCCATGAGAAGGTGGTTGTCTCGCCCCTGGTGGTCCGAGGTCGTTCCCGCTGCACAGATTCATGCGCCGGGGCCTCCTACAGACAATGCACTTTGATTTATTGCGCTATCTGTAATAGCACCCGAGATATCATCAGATATATATTGGATTTTTCACTGACCCTGAGTGTCCGGCCCCATGAGACGGTCGTTTTCTCGGCCCCTGGTAGTCCGAGGTCGTTCCCGCTGCACAGATTCATGCGCCAGGGCCTCCTGCAGATAATTCACTTTGGTTTATTGCGCTATCTCTAATAGCACCCGAGATATCACCAGATATATATTGGATTTTACCCTGACCCTGAGTGTCCGGCCCCATGAGACGGTAGTTTTCTCGGCCCCTGGTGGTCCGAGGTCGTTCCCGCTGCACAGATTCATGCGCCAGGGCCTCCTGCAGATAATTCACTTTGGTTTATTGCGCTATCTCTAATAGCACCCGAGATATCACCAGATATATATTGGATTTTCCCCTGACCCTGAGTGTCCGGCCCCATGAGACCGTGGTTTTTTCGGCCCCTGGTCGTCCGAGGTCGTTCCCTCTGCACAGATTCATGCGCCAGGGCCTCCTACAGACAATGCACTTTGATTTATTGCGCTATCTGTAATAGCACCCGAGATATCACGAGATATATATTGGATTTTCCCCTGACCGTGAGTGTCCGGCCCCATGAGACTGTGGTTTTCTCGGCCCCTGGTCGTCCGAGGTCGTTCCCGCTGCACAGATTCATGCGCCAGGGCCTCCTACAGACAATGCACTTTGATTTATTGCGCTATCTGTAATAGCACCCGAGATATCACCGGATATATATTGGATTTTTCCCACACCCTGAGTGTCCGGCCCCATGTGACGGTCGTTGTCTCGGCAGCTGGAGGTCTGAGGACGTTCCCGCTGCACAGATTCATGCGCCAGGGCCTCCTACAGGTAATGCACTTTGATTTATTGCGCTATCTGTAATAGCAGCCGAGATATCACCAGATATATATTGGATTTTTACATGACCTTGGGTGACGGATTCCGAATATCTGTAATTTTCTCGGCCACTGGTGGTCCGAGGTCGTTCCTGCGGCACAGATTCATTCGCCAGTGCCTCCTACAGACAATGCACTTTGATTTATTGCGCTATCTCTAATAGCCCCCGAGCTATCACCAGATATATATTGAATTTTTCCCTGACCCTGAGAGTCCGGCCCCATGAGAAGGTGGTTGTCTCGCCCCTGGTGGTCCGAGGTCGTTCCCGCTGCACAGATTCATGCGGCAGGGCCTCCTACAGGCAATGCACTTTGATTTATTGCGCTATCTGTAATAGCACGCGAGATATCACCAGATATATATTGGATTTTTCACTGACCCTGAGTGTCCGGCCCCATGAGACGGTGGTTTTCTCGGCCCCTGGTGGTCCGAGGTCGTTCCCGCTGCACAGATTCATGCGCCTGGGGCCTAATACAGACAATGCACTTTGATTTCTTGGGCTATCTGTAATAGGACCCGAGATATCACCAGATATATATTGGATTTTTCCCTGACCCTGAGTGTCCGGCCCCATGAGACGGTTGTTGTCTTGGCCCCTGGTGGTCCGAGGTCGTTCCCGCTGCACAGATTCACGCGCCATGGCCTCCTACAGACAATGCACTTTGATTTATCGCGCTATCTGTAATAGAACCCGAGATACCACCAGATATATATTGGATTTTTCCCTGACCCTGAGTGCCCGGCCCCATGAGACGGTGGTTTTCTCGGCCCCTGGTGGTCCGAGGTCGTTCCCGCTGCACAGATTCATGCGCCTGGGGCCTAATACAGACAATGCACCTTGATTTCTTGGGCTATCTGTAATAGCACCCGATATATCACCAGAAATATATTGGATTTTTCCCTGACCCTGTGTGCCCGGCCCCATGAGACGGTGGTTTTCTCGGCCCCTGGTGGTCCGAGGTCGTTCCCGCTGCACAGATTCATGCGCCTGGGGCCTAATACAGACAATGCACTTTGATTTCTTGGGCTATCTGTAATAGCACCCGAGATATCACCAGAAATATATTGGATTTTTCCCTGACCCTGAGTGTCCGGCCCCATGAGACGGTGGTTTTCTCGGCCCCTGGTGGTCCGAGGTCGTTACCGCTGCACAGATTCATGCGGCAGGGCCTGCTGCAGATAATTCACTTTGGTTTATTGCGCTATGTCTAATAACACCCGAGATATCACCAGATATAGATTGGATTTTCCCCTGACCCTGAGTATCCGGCCCCATGAGACTGTGGTTTTCTCGGCCCCTGGTGGTCCGAGGTCGTTCCCGCTGTCCAGATTGACGCGGCAGGGCCTCCTACAGACAATGCACTTTGATTTATTGCGCTATCTGTAATAGCACCCGAGATATCACCAGATATATATTGGATTTTCCCCAGACCCTGAGTGTCCGGTCCCATGAGACGGTGGTTGTCTCGGCCGCTGGTGGTCCGAGGTCGTTCCCGCTGCCCAGTTTGACGCGGCAGGGCCTCCTACAGACAATGCACTTTGATTTGTTGCGCTATCTGTAATAGCACCCGACATATCACCAGATATATATTGGATTTTCCCCTGACCCTGCGTGTCCGGCCCCATGAGACTGTGGTTTTCTCGGCCCCTGGTGGTCCGAGGTCGTTCCCGCTGCACAGATTCATGCGGCAGGGCCTCCTACAGACAATGCACTTTGATTTATTGCGCTATCTGTAATAGCACGCGAGATATCACCAGATATATATTGGATTTTTCACTGACCCTGAGTGTCCGGCCCCATGAGACGGTGGTTTTCTCGGGCCCTGGTGGCTCGAGGTCGTTCCCGCTGCACAGATTCGTGCGCCAGGGCCTCCTACAGAAAATGCACTTTGGTTTATTGCGCTATCTCTAATAGCACCCGAGATATCACCATATATATATTGGATTTTACCCTGACCCTGAGTGTCCGGCCCCATGAGACTGTGGTTTCCTCGTCCCCTGGTGGTCCGAGGTCGTTCCCGCTGCACAGATTCATGCGCCTGGGGCCTAATACAGACAATGCACTTTGATTTCTTGGGCTATCTGTAATAGCACCCGAGATATCACCAGATATATATTGGATTTTTCCCTGACCCTGACAGTCCGGCCCCATGAGACATTGATTTTCTCGGCCCCTGGTGCTCCCAGGTCGGTCCCGCTGCACAGATTCATGCGCCAGGGCCTCCAACGGACAATGCACTTTGATTTATTGTGCAATTTGTAATATAACCCGAGATATCACCAGATATATATTGAATTTTCCCCTGACCTTGAGTGTCCGGCCCCATGAGACGGTGGTTTTCTCGGCCCCTGGTGGTACGAGGTCGTTCCCGCTGCACAGATTCGTGCATCAGGGCCTCCTACAGACAATGCACTTTGGTTTATTGCGCTATCTCTAATAGCACCCGAGATATCACCAGATATATATTGGATTTTCCCCTGACCCTGAGTGTCTGGCCCCATGAGACGGTGGTTTTCTCG
Source organism: Nomia melanderi (assembly GCF_051020985.1). NCBI lineage: Eukaryota > Metazoa > Arthropoda > Insecta > Hymenoptera > Halictidae > Nomia > Nomia melanderi. Next base: position 1,104,295 of record NW_027475142.1, read on the forward strand.
GCCCCTGGTGTTCCGAGGTCGTTCCCGCTGCACAGATGCATGCGCCAGGGTCTCCTGCAGATAATTCACTTTGGTTTATTGCGCTCTCTCTAATAGCACCCGAGATATCACCAGATATATATTGGATTTTTCCCTGACCCTGAGAGTCCGGCCCCATGAGACGGTGGTTTTCTCGGCCCCTGGTGGTCCGAGGTCGTTGCCGCTGCAGAGATTCATGCGCCAGGACCTCCTGCAGATAATTCACTTTGGTTTGATGCGCTATCTCTAACAGCACCCCAGATATCACCAGATATATATTGGATTTTCCCCTGACCCTGACAGTCCGGCCGCATGAGACGCTGATTTTCTCGGCCCCTGGAGGTCCGAGGTCGTTTCCGCTGCACAGAATCATGCGCCAGGGCTTCCTGCAGACAATGCACTTTGATTTATTGCGCTATCTCTAATAGCACCCGAGATATCACCAGATGTATATTGGATTTTTCCCCGACCGTGAGTGTCCGGCCCCATGAGACAGTGGTTTTCTCGGCCCCTGGTGGTCCGAGGTCGTTGCCGCTGCACAGATTCATGCGCCAGGGCCTCCTGCAGACAATTCACTTTGGTTTATTGTGCTATCTCTAATAGCACCCGACATATCACCAGCTATATATTGGACTTTATCCGACCCTGAGTGTCCGGCCCCATGAGACGGTGGTTTTCTCGGCCCCTGGTGATCCGAGGTCGTACCCGCTACACAGATTCATGCGCCAGGGCCTCCTACAGACAATTCTCTTTGATTTATTGCGCTATCTGTAATAGCACCCGAGATATCACCGGATATATATTGGATTTTCCTCTGACACTGAGCGTCCGGCCCCATGAGACTGTGGTTTTCTCGCCCCTGGTGGTCCGAGGTCGTTTCCGCTGCACAGATTCATGCGCCAGGGCCTCCTGCAGACAATGCACTTTGATTTATTGCGCTGTCTCTAATAGCACCCGAGATATCACCAGATCTATATTGGATTTTTCCCTGACCCTGAGTGTACGGCCCCATGAGAAGGTGGTTGTCTCGCCCCTGGTGGTCCGAGGTCGTTCCCGCTGCACAGATTCATGCGCCAGGGCCTCCTGCAGATAATTCACTTTGGTTTATTGCGCTATCTCTAATAGCACCCGAGATATCACCAGATACATATTGGATTTTCCCCTGACCCTGAGTGTCCGGCCCCATGAGACTGTGGTTTTCTCGGCCCCTGGTGGTCCGAGGTTCTTCCCGCTGCACAGGTTCATGCGCCAGGGTCTCCTACAGACAATGCACTTTGATTTATTACGCTATCTGTAATAGCACCCGAGATATCACCGGATATATATTGGATTTCTCCCAGACCCTGAGTGTCCGGCCCCATGAGACGGTGGTTGTCTCGGCCCCTGGTGGTCCGAGGTCGTTCCCGCTGCACAGATTCATGCGCCAGGGCCTCCTACAGACAATTCTCTTTGATTTATTGCGCTATCTGTAATAGCACCCGAGATATCACCGGATATATATTGGATTTTCCTCTGACACTGAGCGTCCGGCCCCATGAGACTGTGGTTTTCTCGCCCCTGGTGGTCCGAGGTCGTTTCCGCTGCACAGATTCATGCGCCAGGGCCTCCTGCAGACAATGCACTTTGATTTATTGCGCTGTCTCTAATAGCACCCGAGATATCACCAGATCTATATTGGATTTTTCCCTGACCCTGAGTGTACGGCCCCATGAGAAGGTGGTTGTCTCGCCCCTGGTGGTCCGAGGTCGTTCCCGCTGCACAGATTCATGCGCCAGGGCCTCCTGCAGATAATTCACTTTGGTTTATTGCGCTATCTCTAATAGCACCCGAGATATCACCAGATACATATTGGATTTTCCCCTGACCCTGAGTGTCCGGCCCCATGAGACTGTGGTTTTCTCGTCCCCTGGTGGTCCGAGGTTCTTCCCGCTGCACAGGTTCATGCGCCAGGGTCTCCTACAGACAATGCACTTTGATTTATTACGCTATCTGTAATAGCACCCGAGATATCACCGGATATATATTGGATTTCTCCCAGACCCTGAGTGTCCGGCCCCATGAGACGGTGGTTGTCTCGGCCCCTGGTGGTCCGAGGTCGTTCCCGCTGCACAGATTCATGCGCCAGGGCCTCCTACAGACAATGCACTTTGATTTATTGCGCTATCTGTAATAGCACCCGAGATATCACCAGATATTTATTGGATTTTTCACTGACCCTGAGCGTCCGGCCCCATGAGACGGTCGTTTTCTCGGCCCCTGGTGGTCCGAGGTCGTTCCCGCTGCACAGATTCATGCGCCAGGGCCTCCTACAGACAAGGCACTTTGATTTATTGCGCTATCTCAAATAGCACCCGAGATATCACCACATATATATTGGATTTTCCCCTGACCCTGAGTGTCCGGCCCCATGAGACGGTAGTTTTCTCGGCCCCTGGTGTTCCGAGGTCGTTCCCGCTGCACAGATTCATGCGCCAGAGCCTCCCGCAGATAATTCACTTTGGTTTATTGCGCTATCTCTAATAGCACCCGAGATATCACCAGATATATATTGGATTTTCCCCTGACCCTGAGTGTCCGGCCCCATGAGACTGTGGTTTTCTCGGCCCCTGGAGGTCCGAGGACGTTCCCGCTGCACAGATTCATGCGCCAGGGCCTCCTGCAGATAATTCACTTTGGTTTATTGCTCTATCTATAATAGCACCCGAAATAACACCAGATATATGCTGGATTTTCACATGACCTTGGGTGAAGGATTCCGAATATCTGTAATTTTCTCGGCCCCTGGTGGTTCGAGGTCGTTCCTGCTGCACAGACTCATTCGCCTGTGCCTCTTACAGACAATGCACTTTGATTTATCGCGCTATCTGTAATAGCACCCGAGATATCACCAGATATATATTGGATTTTTCCCCGACCCTGAGTCTCCGCCCCATGTGTCGGTGGTTTTCTCGGCCCCTGGTGTTCCGAGGTCGATCCCGCTGCACAGATTCATGCGCTAGGCCCTCCTACAGATAAAGCACTTTGATTTATTGCGCTATCTGTAATAGCACCCGAGATATCGCCAGATATATATTTGATTTTTCTCCGACCCTGAGCGTCCGGCCCCATGAGACGGTGGTTTTCTCGGCCCCTGGTGGTCCGAGGTCGTTCCCGCTGCACAGATGCATACGCCAGGGCCTCCTGCAGATAATTCACTTTGATTTATCGCGCTATCTCTAATAGCACCCGAGATATCACCAGATATATATTGGATTTTTCCTCGACCCTGAGTGTCCGGCCCCATGAGACGGTGGTTTTCTCGGCCTCTTGTGGTCAGAGGTCGTTCCCGCTGCACAGATTCATGCGCCAGGGCCTCCTACAGACAATGTACTTTGGTTTATTACGCTATCTCTAATAGCACCCGAGATATCACCAGATACATATTGGATTTTCCCCAGACCCTGAGTGCCCGGCCCCATGAGACGGTGGTTTTCTCGGCCCCTGGTGGTCCGAGGTCGTTCCCGCTGCACAGATGCATGCGCCAGGGCCACCTGCAGATAATTCACTTTGATTTATCGCGCTATCTCTAATAGCACCCGAGATATCACCAGATATATATTGGATTTTTCCTCGACCCTGAGTGTCCGGCCCCATGTATCGGTAGTTTTCTCGGCCCCTGGTGATCCGAGGTCGTTCCCGCTGAACAGATTCATTCGCAAGGGCCTCCTGCAGACAATGCTCTTTGATTTATTGCGCTATCTGCAATAGCACCCGAGATATCAGCAGATATATTTTTGATTTTTCCCTGTCCCTGAGTGTCCGGCCCCATGAGACTGTGGTTTTCTCGGCCCCTGGTGGTCCGAGGTCGTTCCCGCTGCACAGATGCATGCGCCAGGGCCTCTTGCAGATAATACACTTTGGCTTATTGCGCTGTATCTAATAGCACCCGAGATATCGTCTGATATATATATTGGATTTTCCCCTGACCCTGAGTGTCCGGCCCCACTAGACTGTGGTTTTCTCGGCCCCTGGTGGTCCGAGGTCGTTCCCGCTGCCCAGATTCATGCGCCAGGGCCTCCTGCAGACGAGGCACTTTGATTTATTGCGCTATCTCAAATAGCACCCGAGATATCACCAGATATATATTGGATTTTTCACTGACCCTGAGTGTCCGGCCCCATGAGACGGTCGTTTTCTCGGCCCCTGGTGGTCCGAGGTCGTTCCCGCTGCACAGATTCATGCGCCAGGGCCTCCTGCAGATAACTCACTTTGGTTTATTGCGCTATCTCTATTAGCACCCGAGATATCACCAGATATATATTGGATTTTTCCTCGACCCTGAGTGTCCGGCCCCATGAGACGGTGGTTTTCTCGGCCTCTTGTGGTCAGAGGTCGTTCCCGCTGCACAGATTCATGCGCCAGGGCCTCCTACAGACAATGCACTTTGGTTTGTTACGCTATCCCTAATAGCACCCGAGATATCACCAGATACATATTGGATTTTCCCCAGACCCTGAGTGCCCGTCCCCATGAGACGGTGATTTTCTCGGCCCCTGGTGGTCCGAGGTCGTTCCCGCTGCACAGATTCATGCGCCAGGGCCTCCTACAGACAATGCACTTTGATTTATTGCGCTATCTCTAATAGCACCCGAGATATCACCAGATATATATTCGATTTTTCACTGACCCTGAGTGTCCGGCCCCATGAGACGGTCGTTTTCTAGGCCCCTGGTGGTCCGAGGTCGTTCCCGCTGCACAGATTCATGCACCAGGACCTCCTGCAGATAATTCACTTTGGTTTATTGCGCTATCTCTAATAGCACCCGAGATATCAGCAGATATATATTGGATTTTTCACTGACCCTGAGTGACCGGCCCCATGAGACGGTAGTTTTCTCGGCCCCTGGTGTTCCGAGGTCGTTCCCGCTGCACAGATTCATGCGCCAGGGCCTCCCGCAGATAATTCACTTTGGTTTATTGCGCTATCTCTAATAGCACCCGAGATATCACCAGATATATATTGGATTTTCCCCTGACCCTGAGTGTCCGGGCCCATGAGACTGTGGTTTTCTCGGCCCCTGGTGGTCCGAGGTCGTTCCCGCTGCACAGATTCATGCGCCAGCGCCTCCTACAGACAATGCACTTTGATTTATTGCGCTATCTGTAATAGCACCCGAGATATCAGCAGATATATATTGGATTTTTCACTGACCCTGAGTGACCGGCCCCATGAGAAGGTGGTTGTCTCGCCCCTGGTGGTCCGAGGTCGTTCCCGCTGCACAGATTCATGCGCCAGGGCCTCCTGCAGATAATTCACTTTAGTTTATTGCGCTATCTCTAACAGCACCCGAGATATCACCAGATACATATTGGATTTTCCCCTGACCCTGAGTGTCCGGCCCCATGAGACTGTGGTTTTTTCGGCCCCTGGTGGTCCGAGGTCGTTCCCGCTTCACAGATTCATGCGCCAGGGCCTCCTACAGACAATGGACTTTGATTTATTGCGCTATCTGTAATAGCACCCGAGATATCAGCAGATATATATTGGATTTTTCACTGACCCTGAGTGTCCGGCCCCATGAGACGGTCGTTTTCTCGGCCCCTGGAGGTCCGAGGACGTTCCCGCTGCACAGATTCATGCGCCAGGGCCTCCTGCAGATAATTCACTTTGGTTTATTGCGCTATCTATAATAGCACCCGAAATATCACCAGATATATGCTGGATTTTCACATGACCTTGGGTGACGGATTCCGAATATCTGTAATTTTCTCGGCCCCTGGTGGTTCGAGGTCGTTCCTGCTGCACAGACTCATTTGCCTGTGCCTCCTACAGACAATGCACTTTGATTTATCGCGCTATCTGTAATAGCACCCGAGATATCACCAGATATATATTGGATTTTTCCTCGACCCTGAGTGTCCGGCCCCATGAGACGGTGGTTTTCTCGGCCTCTTGTGGTCAGAGGTCGTTCCCGCTGCACAGATTCATGCGACAGGGCCTCCTACAGACAATGTACTTTGGTTTATTACGCTATCTCTAATAGCACCCGAGATATCACCAGATACATATTGGATTTTCCCCAGACCCTGAGTGCCCGGCCCCATGAGACGGTGGTTTTCTCGGCCCCTGGTGGTCCGAGGTCGTTCCCGCTGCACAGATGCATGCGCCAGGGCCTCCTGCAGATAATTCACTTTGATTTATCGCGCTATCTCTAATAGCACCCGAGATATCACCAGATATATATTGGATTTTTCCTCGACCCTGAGCGTCCGGCCCCATGTATCGGTAGTTTTCTCGGCCCCTGGTGATCCGAGGTCGTTCCCGCTGAACAGATTCATTCGCAAGGGCCTCCTGCAGACAATGCTCTTTGATTTATTGCGCTATCTGCAATAGCACCCGAGATATCAGCAGATATATTTTTGATTTTTCCCTGTCCCTGAGTGTCCGGCCCCATGAGACGGTCGTTTTCTCGGCCCCTGGTGGTCCGAGGTCGTTCCCGCTGCACAGATTCATGCGCCAGGGCCTCCTGCAGATAACTCACTTTGGTTTATTGCGCTATCTCTATTAGCACCCGAGATATCACCAGATATATATTGGATTTTTCCTCGACCCTGAGTGTCCGGCCCCATGAGACGGTGGTTTTCTCGGCCTCTTGTGGTCAGAGGTCGTTCCCGCTGCACAGATTCATGCGCCAGGGCCTCCTACAGACAATGCACTTTGGTTTGTTACGCTATCCCTAATAGCACCCGAGATATCACCAGATACATATTGGATTTTCCCCAGACCCTGAGTGCCCGTCCCCATGAGACGGTGATTTTCTCGGCCCCTGGTGGTCCGAGGTCGTTCCCGCTGCACAGATGCATGCGCCAGGGCCTCTTGCAGATAATACACTTTGGTTTATTGCGCTGTATCTAATAGCACCCGAGATATCACCTGATATATATATTGGATTTTCCCCTGACCCTGAGTGACCGGCCCCATGTGACTGTGGTTTTCTCGGCCCCTGGTGGTCCGAGGTCGTTCCCGCTGCACAGATTCATGCGCCAGGGCCTCCTACAGACAATGCACTTTGATTTATTGCGCTATCTCTAATAGCACCCGAGATATCACCAGATATATATTGGATTTTCCCCTGACCCTGAGTGTCCGGCCCCATGAGACGGTGGTTGTCTCGGCCCCTGGAGGTCCGAGGACGTTCCCGCTGCACAGATTCATGCGCCAGGGCCTCCTGCAGATAATTCACTTTGGTTTATTGCGCTATCTATAATAGCACCCGAAATATCACCAGATATATGCTGGATTTTCACATGACCTTGGGTGACGGATTCCGAATATCTGTAATTTTCTCGGCCCCTGGTGGTTCGAGGTCGTTCCTGCTGCACAGACTCATTCGCCTGTGCCTCCTACAGACAATGCACTTTGCTTTATCGCGCTATCTGTAATAGCACCCGAGATATCACCAGATATATATTTGATTGTTCCCCGACCCTGAGTGTCCGGCCCCATGTGTCGGTGGTTTTCTCGGCCCCTGGTGGTCCGAGGTCGATCCCGCTGCACAGATTCATGCGCTAGGCCCTCCTACAGATAAGGCACTTTGGTTTATTGCGCTATCTGTAATAGCACCCGAGATATCGCCAGATATATATTTGATTTTTCCCCGACCCTGAGCGTCCGGCCCCATGAGACGGTGGTTTTCTCGGCCCCTGGTGGTCCGAGGTCGTTCCCGCTGCACAGATGCATGCGCCAGGGCCTCCTGCAGATAATTCACTTTGATTTATCGCGCTATCTCTAATAGCACCCGAGATATCACCAGATATATATTGGATTTTTCCTCGACCCTGAGTGTCCGGCCCCATGAATCGGTGGTTTTCTCGGCCCCTGGTGATCCGAGGTCGTTCCCGCTGAACAGATTCATTCGCAAGGGCCTCCTGCAGATAATTCACTTTGGTTTATTGCGCTATCTCTAATAGCACCCGAGATATCGCCAGATATATATTTGATTTTTCCCCGACCCTGAGCGTCCGGCCCCATGAGACGGTGGTTTTCTCGGCCCCTGGTGGTCCGAGGTCGTTCCCGCTGCACAGATTCATGCGCCAGGGCCTCCTACAGACAATGCACTTTGATTTATTGCGCTATCTGTAATAGCACCCGAGATATCACCAGACATATACTGGATTTTCCCCTGTCCCTGAGTGTCCGGCCCCATGAGACAGTCGTTTTCTCGGCCCATGGTGGTCCGAGGTCGTTCCCGCTGCACAGATTCATGTGCCAGGGCCTCCTACAGACAATGCACTTTGATTTATTGCGCTATCTGTAATAGCACCCGAGATATCACCAGATATATATTGGATTTTACCCTGACCATGAGTGTCCGGCCCCATGAGACTGTGGTTTTTTCGGCCCCTGATGGTCCGAGGTCGTTCCCGCTGCACAGATTCATGCGCCAGGGCCTCCTACAGACAATGCGCGTTGATTGATTGCGCTATCTGTAATAGCACCCGAGATATCAGCAGATATATATTGGATTTTTCACTGACCCTGAGTGTCCGGCCCCATGAGACGGTCGTTTTCTCGGCCCCTGGAGGTGCGAGGACGTTCCCGCTGCACAGATTCATGCGCCAGAGCCTCCTGCAGATAATTCACTTTGGTTTATTGCGCTATCTATAATAGCACCCGAAATATCACCAGATATATGCTGGATTTTCACATGACCTTGGGTGACGGATTCCGAATATCTGTAATTTTCTCGGCCCCTGGTGGTTCGAGGTCGTTCCTGCTGCACAGACTCATTCGCCTGTGCCTCCTACAGACAATGCACTTTGATTTATCGCGCTATCTGTAATAGCACCCGAGATATCACCAGATATATATTGGATTTTTCCTCGACCCTGAGTGTCCGGCCCCATGAGACGGTGGTTTTCTCGGCCTCTTGTGGTCAGAGGTCGTTCCCGCTGCACAGATTCATGCGACAGGGCCTCCTACAGACAATGTACTTTGGTTTATTACGCTATCTCTAATAGCACCCGAGATATCACCAGATTCATATTGGATTTTCCCCAGACCCTGAGTGCCCGGCCCCATGAGACGGTGGTTTTCTCGGCCCCTGGTGGTCCGAGGTCGTTCCCGCTGCACAGATGCATGCGCCAGGGCCTCCTGCAGATAATTCACTTTGATTTATCGCGCTATCTCTAATAGCACCCGAGATATCACCAGATATATATTGGATTTTTCCTCGACCCTGAGTGTCCGGCCCCATGTATCGGTAGTTTTCTCGGCCCCTGGTGATCCGAGGTCGTTCCCGCTGAACAGATTCATTCGCAAGCGCCTCCTGCAGACAATGCTCTTTGATTTATTGCGCTATCTGCAATAGCACCCGAGATATCAGCAGATATATTTTTGATTTTTCCCTGTCCCTGAGTGTCCGGCCCCATGAGACTGTGGTTTTCTCGGCCCCTGGTGGTCCGAGGTCGTTCCCGCTGCACAGACTCATGCGCCAGGGCCTCCTGCAGATAATTCACTTTGGTTTATTGCGCTATCTCTAATAGCACCCGAGATATCACCAGATATATACTGGATTTTCCCCTGACCCTGAGTGTCCGGCCCCATGAGACTGTGGTTTTCTCGGTCGCTGGTGGTCCGAGGCCGTTCCCGCTGCACAGATTCATGCGCCAGGGCCTCCTACAGACAATGCACTTTGATTTATTGCGCTATCTGTAATAGCACCCGAGATATCACCAGATATATATTGGATTTTTCACTGACCCTGAGTGTCCGGCCCCATGAGACGGTCGTTTTCTCGGCCCCTGGTGGTCCGAGGTCGTTCCCGCTGCACAGATTCATGCGCCAGGGCCTCCTGCAGATAACTCACTTTGGTTTATTGCGCTATCTCTATTAGCACCCGAGATATCACCAGATATATACTGGATTTTCCCCTGACCCTGAGTGTCCGGCCCCATGAGACTGTGGTTTTCTCGGCCCCTGGAGGTCCGAGGTCGTTCCCGCTGCACAGATTCATGCGCCAGGGCCTCCTACAGACAATGCACTTTGATTTATTGCGCTATCTGACATAGCAGCCGAGATATCACCAGATATATATTGGATTTTTCACTGACACTGAGTGTCCGGCCCCATGAGACGGTCGTTTTCTCAGCCCCTGGTGGCCCGAGGTCGTTCCCGCTCCACAGATTCATGCGCCAGGGCCTCCTGCAGATAATTCACTTTGGTTTATTGCGCTATCTCTATTAGCACCCGAGATATCACCAGATATATATTGGATTTTTCCTCGACCCTGAGTGTCCGGCCCCATGAGACGGTGGTTTTCTCGGCCCCTTGTGGTCAGAGGTAGCTCCCGCTGCACAGATTCATGCGCCAGGGCCTCCTACAGACAATGCAGTTTGGTTTATTGCGCTATCTCTAATAGCACCCGAGATATCACCAGATATATAGTGGATTTTCGCCAGACCCTGAGTGTCCGTCCCCATGAGACGGTGGTTTTCTCGGCCCCTGGTGGTCCGAGGTCGTTCCCGCTGCACAGATTCATGCGCCAGGGCCTCCTACAGACAGTGCACTTTGATTTATTGTACTATCTGTAATAGCACCCGAGATATCACCAGATATATATTGGATTTTTCCCTAACCCTGAGTGTCCAGCCCCATGAGACTGTGGCTTTCTCGGCCCCTGGTTGTCCGAGGTCGTTCCCGCTGCACAGATGCCTGCGCCAGGGCCTACTGCATATAATTCACTTTGATTTATTGCGCTATCTGTAATAGCACCCGAGATATCACCAGATATATATTGGATTTTTCACTGACCCTGAGTGTGCGGCCCCATGAGACGGTGTTTTTCTCGGACCCTGGTGGTCCGAGGTCGTTCCCGCTGCACAGATTCCTGCGCCAGGGCCTCCTGCAGATAATTCACTTTGATTTATTGCGCTATCTGTAATAGCACCCGAGATATCACCAGATATATATTGGATTTTCCCCTGACCCTGAGTGTCCGGCTCCATGAGACTGTGGTTTTCTCGGCCCCTGGTGGTCCGAGGTCGTTCCCGCTGCACAGATTCATGCGCCAGGGCCTCCTGCAGATAATTCACTTTTATTTATTGCGCTATCTGTAATAGCACCCGAGATATCACCAGATATATATTGGATTTTCCCCTGACCCTGAGTGTCCGGCTCCATGAGACTGTGGTTTTTTCGGCCCCTGGTGGTCCGAGGTCGTTCCCGCTGCACAGATTCATGCGCCAGGGCCCCCTGCAGATAATTCACTTTGGTTTATTGGGCTATCTCTAATAGCACCCGAGATATCACCAGATACATACTGGATTTTCCCCTGACCCTGAGTGTCCGGCCCCATGAGACTGTGGTTTTCTCGGCCCCTGGTGGTCCGAGGTCGTTGCCGCTTCACAGATTCATGCGCCAGGGCCTCCTACAGACAGTGCACTTTGATTTATTGCGCTCTCTGCAATAGCACCCGAGATATCACCAGATATATATTGGATTTTTCACTGACCCTGAGTGTGCGGCCCCATGAGACGGTGTTTTTCTCGGACCCTGGTGGTCCGAGGTAGTTCCCGCTGCACAGATTCATGCGCCAGGGCCTCCCGCAGATAATTCACTTTGATTTATTGCGCTATCTGTAATAGCACCCGAGATATCACCAGATATATATTGGATTTTCCCCTGACCCTGAGTGTCCGGCTCCATGAGACTGTGGTTTTCTCGGCCCCTGGTGGTCCGAGGTCGTTCCCGCTGCACAGATTCATGCGCCAGGGCCTTCTGCAGATAATTCACTTTGATTTATTGCGCTATCTGTAATAGCACCCGAGATATCACCAGATATATATTGGATTTTCCCCTGACCCTGAGTGTCCGGCGCCATGAGACGGTGGTTTTCTCGGCCCCTGGTGGTCCGAGGTCGTTCCCTCTGCACAGATTCATGCGCCAGGGCCTCCTACAGACAATGCACTTTGATTTATTGCGCTATCTGTAACAGCACCCGAGATATCAGCAGATATATATTGGATTTTTCACTGACCCTGAGTGTCCTGCCCCATGAGACGGTGGTTTTCTCGGCCCCTGGTGTTCCGAGGTCGTTCCCGCTGCACAGATGCATGCAGCAGGGCCTCCTGCAGATAATTCACTTTGGTTTATTGCGCTATCTCTAATAGCACCCGAGATATCACCAGATATATATTGGATTTTCCCCTGACCCTGAGTGTCCGGCCCCATTAGACTGTGGTTTTCTCGGCCCCTGGTGGTCCGAGGTCGTTCCCGCTGCGCAGATTCTTGCGCCAGGGCCTCCTGCAGATAATTCACTTTGGTTTATTGCGCTGTATCTAATAGCACCCGAGATATCACCAGATATATATTGGATTTTCCCCTGACCCTGAGTGTCCGGCCCCATGAGACTGTGGTTTTCTCGGCCCCTGGTGGTCCGAGGTTGTTCCCGCTGCAGGGATTCATGCGCCAGGGCCTCCTACAGACAATGCACTTTGATTTATTGCTCTATCTGTAATAGCACCCGAGATATCACCAGATATATATTGGATTTTCCCCTGACCCTGAGTGTCCGGCCCCATGAGACTGTGGTTTTCTCGGCCCCTGGTGGTGCGACGTCGTTCCCGTTGCACAGATTCATGCGCCAGGGCCTGCTGCAGATAATTCACTTTGGTTTATTGCCCTATCTCTAATAGCACCCGAGATATCACCAGATATATATTGGATTTTCCCCTGACCCTGAGTGTCCGGCCCCATGAGACTGTGGTTTTCTCGGCCCCTGGTGGTCCGAGGTCGTTCCCGCTGCCCAGATTCATGCGCCAGGGCCTCGTCCAGACAATGCACTTTGATTTATTGTGCTATCTGTAATAGCACCCGACATATCACCAGATATATATTGCATTTTTCCCTGACCCTGAGTGTCCGGCCCCATGAGACGGTGGTTTTCTCGGCCCCTGGTGGTCCGAGGTCGTTCCCGCTGCACAGATTCTTGCGCCAGGGCCTCCTGCAGATAATTCACTTTGGTTTATTACGCTATCGCTAATAGCACCCAAGATATCACCAGATATATATTGGATTTTTCCCTGACCCTGAGTGTCCGGCCCAATGAGACTGTGGTTCTCTCGGCCCCTGGTGGTCCGAGGTCGTTCCCGCTGCACAGATTCATGCGCCAGGGCCTCCTACAGACAATGCACTTTGATTTATTGCGCTATCTCTAATAGCACCCGAGATATCACCAGATATATATTGGATTTTCCCCTGACCCTGAGTGTCCGGCCCCATGAGACTGTGGTTTTCTCGGCCCCTGGTGGTCCGAGGTCGTTCCCGTTGCACAGTTTCATGCGCCAGGGCCTCCTGCAGATAATTCACTTTGGTTTATTGCGCTATCTCTAATAGCACCCGAGATATCACCAGATATATATTGGATTTTCCCCTGACCCTGAGTGTCCGGCCCCATGAGACTGTGGTTTTCTCGGCCCCTGGTCGTCCGAGGTCGTTCCTGCTGAACAGATTCATGCGCCAGGGCCTCCTACAGACAATGCACTTTGATTTATTGCGCTATCTGTAATAGCACCCGAGATATCACCAGATATATATTGGATTTTACCCTGACCCTGAGTGTCCGGCCGCATGAGACTGTAGTTTTCTCGGCCCCTGGTGGTCCGAGGTCGTTCCCGCTGCACAGATTCATGCGCCAGGGCCTCCTACAGACAATGCACTTTGATTTTTTGCGCTATCTGTAATAGCACCCGAGATATCACCAGATATATATTGGATTTTCCCCTGACCCTGAGTGTCCGGCCCCATGAGACTGTGGTTTTCTCGGCCCCTGGTGGTCCGCGGTCGTTCCCGTTGCACATATTCATGCGCCAGGGCCTCCTGCAGAGAATTCACTTTGGTTTATTGCGCTATCTCTAATAGCACCCGAGATATCACCAGATATATATTGGATTTTCCCCTGACCCTGAGTGTCCGGCCCCATGAGACTGTGGTTTTCTCTGCCCCTGGTTGTCCGAGGTCGTTCCCGCTGCACAGATTCATGCGCCAGGGCCTCCTACAGACAATGCACTTTGATTTATCGCGCTATCTCTAATAGCACCCGAGATATCACCAGATATATATTGGATTTTCCCTGACCCTGAGTGTCCGGCCCAATGAGACTGTGGTTTTCTCGGCCCCTGGTTGTCCGAGGTCGTTCCCGCTGTACAGATTCATGCGCCAGGGCCTCCTACAGACAATGCACTTTGATTTATTGCGCTATCTGTAATAGCACCCGGGATATCAAGAGGTATATACTGGATTTTCCCCTGACCCTGAGTGTCCGGCCCAATGAGACTGTGGTTCTCTCGGCCCCTGGTGGTCCGAGGTCGTTCCCGCTGCACAGATTCATGCGCCAGGGCCTCCTACAGACAATGCACTTTGATTTATTGCGCTATCTGTAATAGCACCCGAGATATCACCAGATATATATTGGATTTTTCACTGACCCTGAGTGTCCGGCCCCATGAGACGGTCGTTTTCTCGGCCCCTGGTGGTCCGAGGTCGTTCCCGCTGCACACATTCATGCGCCAGGGCCTCCTGCAGATAATTCACTTTGGTTTATTGCGCTATCTCTGATAGCACCCGGGATATCACCAGATATATATTGGATTTTCCCCTGACCCTGAGTGTCCGGCCCCATGAGACTGTGGTTTTCTCGGCCCCTGGTGGTCCGAGGTCGTTCCCGCTGCACAGATTCATGCGCCAGGGCCTCCTGCAGATAATTCACTTTGGCTTATTGCCCTATCTCTAATAGCACCCGAGATATCACCAGATATATATTGGATTTTACCCTGACCCTGAGTTTCCGGCCCCATGGGACTGTGCTTTTCTCGGCCCCTGGTGGTCCGAGGTCGTTCCCGCTGTACAGATTCATGCGCCAGGACCTCCTACAGACAATGCACTTTGATTTATTGCGCTATCTGTAATAGCACCCGACATATCACCAGATATATATTGGATTTTACCCTGACCCTGAGTGTCCGGCCCCATGAGACGGTCGTTGTCTCGGCCTCTGGAGGTCCGACGACGTTCCCGCTGCACAGTTTCATGCGCCAGGGCCTCCTACAGGTAATGCACTTTGATTTATTGCGCTATCTGTAATAGCACCCGAGATATCACCAGATCTATATTGGATTTTCCCCTGACCCTGAGTGTCCGGCCCCATGAGACTGTGGATTTTTCGGCCCCTGGTGGTCCGAGGTCGTTCCCGCTGCCCAGATTCATGCGCCAGGGCCTCGTCCAGACAATGCACTTTGATTTATTGTGCTATCTGTAATAGCACCCGACATATCACCTCATATATATTGCATTTTTCCCTGACCCTGAGTGTCCGGCCCCATGAGACGGTGGTTTTCTCGGCCCCTGGTGGCCCGAGGTCGTTCCCGCTGCACAGATTCTTGCGCCAGGGCCTCCTGCAGATAATTCACTTTGGTTTATTACGCTATCGCTAATAGCACCCAAGATATCACCAGATATATATTGGATTTTTCCCTGACCCTGAGTGTCCGGCCCAATGAGACTGTGGTTCTCTCGGCCCCTGGTGGTCCGAGGTCGTTCCCGCTGCACAGATTCATGCGCCAGGGCCTCCTACAGACAATGCACTTTGATTTATTGCGCTATCTCTAATAGCACCCGAGATATCACCAGATATATATTGGATTTTCCCCTGACCCTGAGTGTCCGGCCCCATGAGACTGTGGTTTTCTCGGCCCCTGGTGGCCCGAGGTCGTTCCCGTTGCACAGATTCATGCGCCAGGGCCTCCTGCAGATAATTCACTTTGGTTTATTGCGCTATCTCTAATAGCACCCGAGATATCACCAGATATATATAGGATTTTCCCCTGACCCTGAGTGTCCGGCCGCATGAGACTGTAGTTTTCTCGGCCCCTGGTGGTCCGAGGTCGTTCCCGCTGCGCAGATTCATGCGCCAGGGCCTCCTACAGACAATGCACTTTGATTTATTGCGCTATCTGTAATAGCACCCGAGATATCACCAGATATATATTGGATTTTACCCTGACCGTGAGAGTCCGGCCCCATGAGACTGTGGTTTTTTCGGACCCTGGTGGTCCGAGGTCGTTCCCGCTGCACAGATTCATGCGCCAGTGCCTCCTACAGACAATGCACTTTGGTTTATTACGCTATCTCTAATAGCACCCGAGATATCACCAGATATATGTGGGATTTTCCCCAGACCCTGAGTGCCCGGCCCCATGAGACGGTGGTTTTCTCGGCCCCAGGTGATCCGAGGTCGTTCCCGCTGCACAGATTCATGCGCCAGGGCCTCCTGCAGATAATTCACTTTGGTTTATTGCGCTATCTCTAATAGCACCCGAGATATCACCAGATATATATTGGATTTTCCCCTGACCCTGAGTGTCCGGCCCCATGAGACTGTGGTTTTCTCGGCCCCTGGTCGTCCGAGGTCGTTCCCGCTGCACAGATACATGCGCCAGGGCCTCCTACAGGCAATGCACTTTGATTTATTGCGCTATCTGTAATAGCACCCGAGATATCACCAGATATATATTGGATTTTACCCTGACCCTGAGGGTCCGGCCCCATGAGACGGTCGTTGTCTCGGCCCCTGGAGGTCCGAGGACGTTCCCGCTGCACAGATACACGCGCCAGGGCCTCCTACAGGCAATGCACTTTGATTTATTGCGCTATCTGTAATAGCACCCGGGATATCACCAGATCTATATTGGATTTTGCCCTGACCCTGAGTGTCCGGCCCCATGAGACTGTGGTTTTCTCGGCCCCTGGTGGTCCGAGGACGTTCCCGTTGCACAGATTCATGCGCCAGGGCCTCCTGCAGATAATTCACTTTGGTTTATTGCGCTATCTGTGATAGCACCCGAGATATCACCAGATCTATATTGGATTTTCCCCTGACTCTGAGTGCCCGGCCCCATGAGACTGTGGTTTTCTCGGCCCCTGGTGGTCCGAGGTCGTTCCCGTTGCACAGATTCATGCGCCAGGGCCTCCTGCAGATAATTCACTTTGGTTTATTGCGCTATCTCTAATAGCACGCGAGATATCACCAGATATATATTGGATTTTCCCCTGACCCTGAGTGTCCGGCCCCATGAGACTGTGGTTTTCTCGGCCCCTGGTCGTCCGAGGTCGTTCCCGCTGCACAGATTCATGCGCCAGGGCCTCCTACAGACAATGCACTTTGATTTATTGCGCTATCTCTAATAGCACCCGAGATATCACCAGATATATATTGGATTTTCCCCTGACCCTGAGTGTCCGGCCCCATGAGACTGTGGTTTTCTCGGCCCCTGGTGGTCCGAGGTCGTTCCCGCTGCACACATTCATGCGCCAGGGCCTCCTGAAGATAATTCACTTTGGTTTATTGCGCTATCTCTGATAGCACCCGAGATATCACCAGATATATATTGGATTTTCCCCTGACCCTGAGTGTCCGGCCCCATGAGACTGTGGTTTTCTCGGCCCCTGGTGGTCCGAGGTCGTTCCCGCTGCACAGATTCATGCGCCAGGGCCTCCTGCAGATAATTCACTTTGGCTTATTGCGCTATCTCTAATAGCACCCGAGATATCACCAGATATATATTGGATTTTACCCTGACCCTGAGTGTCCGGCCCCATGGGACTGTGCTTTTCTCGGCCCCTGGTGGTCCGAGGTCGTTCCCGCTGTACAGATTCATGCGCCAGGACCTCCTACAGACAATGCACTTTGATTTATTGCGCTATCTGTAATAGCACCCGACATATCACCAGATATATATTGGATTTTACCCTGACCCTGAGTGTCCGGCCCCATGAGACGGTCGTTGTCTCGGCCCCTGGATGTCCGACGACGTTCCCGCTGCACAGTTTCATGCGCCAGGGCCTCCTACAGGTAATGCACTTTGATTTATTGCGCTATCTGTAATAGCACCCGAGATATCACCAGATCTATATTGGATTTTCCCCTGACCCTGAGTGTCCGGCCCCATGAGACTGTGGTTTTCTCGGCCCCTGGTCGTCCGAGGTCGTTCCCGCTGCACAGATTCTTGCGCCAGGGCCTCCTGCAGATAATTCACTTCGGTTTATTACGCTATGGCTAATAGCACCCAAGATATCACCAGATATATATTGGATTTTTCCCTGACCCTGAGTGTCCGGCCCAATGAGACTGTGGTTCTCTCGGCCCCTGGTGGTCCGAGGTCGTTCCCGCTGCACAGATTCATGCGCCAGGGCCTCCTACAGACAATGCACTTTGATTTATTGCGCTATCTCTAATAGCACCCGAGATATCACCAGATATATATTGGATTTTCCCCTGACCCTGAGTGTCCGGCCCCATGAGACTGTGGTTTTCTCGGCCCCTGGTGGTCCGAGGTCGTTCCCGTTGCACAGATTCATGCGCCAGGGCCTCCTGCAGATATTTCACTTTGGTTTATTGCGCTATCTCTAATAGCACCCGAGATATCACCAGATATATATTGGATTTTCCCCTGACCCTGAGTGTCCGGCCCCATGAGACTGTGGTTTTCTCGGCCCCTGGTCGTCCGAGGTCGTTCCCGCTGCACAGATTCATGCGCCAGGGCCTCCTACAGACAATGCACTTTGATTTATTGCGCTATCTCTAATAGCACCCGAGATATCACCAGATATATATTGGATTTTCCCCTGACCCTGAGTGTCCGGCCCCATGAGACTGTGGTTTTCTCGGCCCCTGGTGGTCCGAGGTCGTTCCCGTTGCACAGATTCATGCGCCAGGGCCTCCTGCAGATAATTCACTTTGGTTTATTGCGCTATCTCTAATAGCACCCGAGATATCACCAGATCTATATTGGATTTTCCCCTGACTCTGAGTGCCCGGCCCCATGAGACTGTGGTTTTCTCGGCCCCTGGTGGTCCGAGGTCGTTCCCGTTGCACAGATTCATGCGCCAGGGCCTCCTGCAGATAATTCAATTTGGTTTATTGCGCTATCTCTAATAGCACCCGAGATATCACCAGATATATATTGGATTTTCCCCTGACCCTGAGTGTCCGGCCCCATGAGACTGTGGTTTTCTCGGCCCCTGGTCGTCCGAGGTCGTTCCCGCTGCACAGATTCATGCGCCAGGGCCTCCTACAGACAATGCACTTTGATTTATTGCGCTATCTCTAATAGCACCCGAGATATCACCAGATATATATTGGATTTTCCCCTGACCCTGAGTGTCCGGCCCCATGAGACTGTGGTTTTCTCGGCCCCTGGTGGCCCGAGGTCGTTCCCGTTGCACAGATTCATGCGCCAGGGCCTCCTGCAGATAATTCACTTTGGTTTATTGCGCTATCTCTAATAGCACCCGAGATATCACCAGATATATATAGGATTTTCCCCTGACCCTGAGTGTCCGGCCGCATGAGACTGTAGTTTTCTCGGCCCCTGGTGGTCCGAGGTCGTTCCCGTTGCGCAGATTCATGCGCCAGGGCCTCCTACAGACAATGCACTTTGATTTATTGCGCTATCTGTAATAGCACCCGAGATATCACCAGATATATATTGGATTTTACCCTGACCGTGAGAGTCCGGCCCCATGAGACTGTGGTTTTTTCGGACCCTGGTGGTCCGAGGTCGTTCCCGCTGCACAGATTCATGCGCCAGGGCCTCCTACAGACAATGCACTTTGGTTTATTACGCTATCTCTAATAGCACCCGAGATATCACCAGATATATATGGGATTTTCCCCAGACCCTGAGTGCCCGGCCCCATGAGACGGTGGTTTTCTCGGCCCCTGGTGATCCGAGGTCGTTCCAGCTGCACAGATTCATGCGCCAGGGCCTCCTGCAGATAATTCACTTTGGTTTATTGCGCTATCTCTAATAGCACCCGAGATATCACCAGATATATATTGGATTTTCCCCTGACCCTGAGTGTCCAGCCCCATGAGACTGTGGTTTTCTCGGCCCCTGGTCGTCCGAGGTCGTTCCCGCTGCACAGATTCATGCGCCAGGGCCTCCTACAGACAATGCACTTTGATTTATTGCGCTATCTGTAATAGCACCCGAGATATCACCAGATATATATTGGATTTTACCCTGACCCTGAGGGTCCGGCCCCATGAGACGGTCGTTGTCTCGGCCCCTGGAGGTCCGAGGACGTTCCCGCTGCACAGATACATGCGCCAGGGCCTCCTACAGGCAATGCACTTTGATTTATTGCGCTATCTGTAATAGCACCCGGGATATCAAGAGATATATACTGGATTTTCCCCTGACCCTGAGTGTCCGGCCCAATGAGACTGTGGTTCTCTCGGCCCCTGGTGGTCCGAGGTCGTTCCCGCTGCACAGATTCATGCGCCAGGGCCTCCTACAGACAATGCACTTTGATTTATTGCGCTATCTCTAATAGCACCCGAGATATCACCAGATATATATTGGATTTTCCCCTGACCCTGAGTGTCCGGCCCCATGAGACTGTGGTTTTCTCGGCCCCTGGTGGTCCGAGGTCGTTCCCGCTGCACACATTCATGCGCCAGGGCCTCCTGCAGATAATTCACTTTGGTTTATTGCGCTATCTCTGATAGCACCCGAGATATCACCAGATATATATTGGATTTTCCCCTGACCCTGAGTGTCCGGCCCCATGAGACTGTGGTTTTCTCGGCCCCTGGTGGTCCGAGGTCGTTCCCGCTGCACAGATTCATGCGCCAGGGCCTCCTGCAGATAATTCACTTTGGCTTATTGCGCTATCTCTAATAGCACCCGAGATATCACCAGATATATATTGGATTTTACCCTGACCCTGAGTGTCCGGCCCCATGGGACTGTGCTTTTCTCGGCCCCTGGTGGTCCGAGGTCGTTCCCGCTGTACAGATTCATGCGCCAGGACCTCCTACAGACAATGCACTTTGATTTATTGCGCTATCTGTAATAGCACCCGACATATCACCAGATATATATTGGATTTTACCCTGACCCTGAGTGTCCGGCCCCATGAGACGGTCGTTGTCTCGGCCCCTGGAGGTCCGACGACGTTCCCGCTGCACAGTTTCATGCGCCAGGGCCTCCTACAGGTAATGCACTTTGATTTATTGCGCTATCTGTAATAGCACCCGAGATATCACCAGATCTATATTGGATTTTCCCCTGACCCTGAGTGTCCGGCCCCATGAGACTGTGGTTTTCTCGGCCCCTGGTCGTCCGAGGTCGTTCCCGCTGCACAGATTCTTGCGCCAGGGCCTCCTGCAGATAATTCACTTCGGTTTATTACGCTATGGCTAATAGCACCCAAGATATCACCAGATATATATTGGATTTTTCCCTGACCCTGAGTGTCCGGCCCAATGAGACTGTGGTTCTCTCGGCCCCTGGTGGTCCGAGGTCGTTCCCGCTGCACAGATTCATGCGCCAGGGCCTCCTACAGACAATGCACTTTGATTTATTGCGCTATCTCTAATAGCACCCGAGATATCACCAGATATATATTGGATTTTCCCCTGACCCTGAGTGTCCGGCCCCATGAGACTGTGGTTTTCTCGGCCCCTGGTGGTCCGAGGTCGTTCCCGTTGCACAGATTCATGCGCCAGGGCCTCCTGCAGATAATTCACTTTGGTTTATTGCGCTATCTCTAATAGCACCCGAGATATCACCAGATATATATTGGATTTTCCCCTGACCCTGAGTGTCCGGCCCCATGAGACTGTGGTTTTCTCGGCCCCTGGTCGTCCGAGGTCGTTCCCGCTGCACAGATTCATGCGCCAGGGCCTCCTACAGACAATGCACTTTGATTTATTGCGCTATCTCTAATAGCACCCGAGATATCACCAGATATATATTGGATTTTCCCCTGACCCTGAGTGTCCGGCCCCATGAGACTGTGGTTTTCTCGGCCCCTGGTGGTCCGAGGTCGTTCCCGTTGCACAGATTCATGCGCCAGGGCCTCCTGCAGATAATTCACTTTGGTTTATTGCGCTATCTCTAATAGCACCCGAGATATCACCAGATATATGTTGGATTTTCCCCTAACCCTGAGTGTCCGGCCCCATGAGACTGTGGTTTTCTCGGCGCCTGGTGGTCCGAGGTCGTTCCCGCTGCACAGATTCATGCGCCAGGGCCTCCTACAGACAATGCACATTTATTTATTACGCTATCTGTAATAGCACCCGAGATACCACCAGATATATATTGGATCTTTCACTGACCCTGAGTGTCCGGCCCCATGAGACGGTGGTTTTCGCGGCCCCTGGTGGTTCGAGGTCGTTCCGGCTGCACAGATTCATGCGCCAGGGCCTCCTACAGACAATTCACTTTGATTTATTGCGCTATCTGTAATAGCACCCGAGGTATCACCAAATATATGTTGGATTTTCCCCTGACCCTGAGTGTCCGGCCCCATGAGACTGTGGTTTTCTCGGCCCCTGGTGGTCCGAGGTCGTTCCCGTTGCACAGATTCATGCGCCAGGGACTCCTGCAGATAATTCACTTTGGTTTATTGCGCTATCTCTAATAGCACCCGCGATATCACCAGATATATATTGGATTTTCCTCTGACCCTGAGCGTCCGGCCCCATGAGACTGTGGTTTTCTCGGCCTCTGGTGGTCCGAGGTCGTTCCCGCTACACAGATTCATGCGCCTGGGCCTCCTACAGACAATGCACTTTGATTTAGTGCGCTATCTCTAATAGCACCCGAGATATCACCAGATATATATTGGATTTTTCCCTGACCCTGAGTGTCCGGCGCCATGAGACGGTGGTTTTCTTGGCCCCTGGTGGTCCGAGGTCGTTCCCGCTGCACAGATGCTCGCGCCAGGGCCTCCTGCAGATAATTCACTTTGGTTTATTGCGCTATCTCTAATAGCACGCGAGATATAACCAGATATATATTGGATTTTCCCCTCACCCTGAGTGTCCGGCCCCGTGAGTCGGTGGTTTTCTCGGCCCCTGGTGGTCCTAGGTCGTTCCCGCTGACCAGATTCATTCGCCAGGGCCTCCTACAGACAATGCACTTTGGTTTATTGCGCTATCTCTAATAGCACCCGAGATATCACCAGATATGTGCTGGATTTTTACATGACCTTGGGTTAGGGATTCCGAATATCTGTAATTTTCTCGGCCACTGGTGGTCCGAGGTCGTTCCTGCGGCACAGAATCATTCGCAAGGGCATCCTACAGACAACGCACTTTGGTTTATTGCGCTATCTGTAATAGCACCCGAGATATCACCAGATATATATTGGATTTTCCCCTGACCCTGAGTGTCCGGCCCCATGAGACTGTGGTTTTCTCGGCCCCTGGTGGTCCGAGGTCGTTCCCGCTGGCCAGATTCATGCGCCTGGGCCTCCTACAGACAATGCACTTTGATTTATTGCGCTATCTCAAATAGCACCCGAGATATCACCAGATATATATTGGATTTTTCCCTGACCCTGAGTGGCCGGCGCCATGAGACGGTGGTTTTCTTGGCCCCTGGTTGTCCGAGGTCGTTCCCGCTGCACAGATGCATGCCCCAGGGCCTCCTTCAGATAATTCACTTTGGTTTATTGCGCTATCTCTAATAGCACCCGAGATATCAGCAGATATATATTGCATTTTTCACTGACCCTGAGTGACCGGCCCCATGAGACGGTAGTTTTCTCGGCCCCTGGTGGTCCGAGGTCGTTCCCGCTGCACAGATTCATGCGCCAGGGCCTACTGCAGATAATTCACTTTGATTTATTGCGCTATCTGTAATAGCACCCGAGATATCACCACATATATATTGGATTTTTCACTGACCCTGAGTGTCCGGCCCCATGAGACGGTGGTTTTCTCGGTCCCTGGTGTTCCGAGGTCGTTCCCGCTGCACAGATTCATGCGCCAGGGTCTCCTACAGATAATGCACTTTGATTTATTGCGCTATCTGTAATAGCACCCGAGATATCACCACATATATATTGGATTTTTCACTGACCCTGAGTGCCCGGCCCCATGAGGCGGTGGTTTTCTCGGTCCCTGGTGTTCCGAGGTCGTTACCGCTGCACAGATTCATTCGCCTGGGCCTCCTACAGACAATGCACTTTGATTTATTGCGCTATCTCTAATAGCACCCGAGATATCACCAGATATATATTGGATTTTTCCCTGACCCTGAGTGTCCGGCGCCATGAGACGGTGGTTTTCTTGGCCCCTGGTGGTCCGAGGTCGTTCCCGCTGCACAGATGCATGCGCCAGGGCCTCCTGCAGATAATTCACTTTGGTTTATTGCGCTATCTGTAATATAACCCGAGATATCACCAGAAATATATTGGATTTTTCCCTGACCCTGACTGTCCGGCCCCATGAGACGGTGGTTTTCTCGGTCCCTCGTGGTCCGAGGTCGATCCCGCTGCACAGATTCATGCGCAAGGTCCTCCTACAGACAATGCACTTTGATTTATTGCGCTATCTGTAATAGCACTCGAGATATAACCAGATATATATTGGATTTTTCCCTGACCCTGAGTGTCCGACCCCATGAGACGGTGGTTTTCTCAGCTCCTGGTGGTCCGAGGTCGTTCCCGCTGCACAGATTCATGCGCCGGGGCCTAATACAGACAACGCACTTTGATTTCTTGGGCTATCTGTAATAGCACCCGAGATATCACCAGATATATATTGGATTTTTCCCTGACACTGAGTGTCCGGCCCCATGAGGCGGTGGTTTTCTCGGCCCCTGGTGGTCCGAGGTCGTTCCCGCTGCACAGATTCATGCGCCAGGGCCTCCTGCAGATAATTTACTTTGGTTTATTGCGCTATCTCTACTAGCACCCGAGATAACACCAGATATATATTGGATATTTCCCTGACCCTGAGTGTCCGGCCCCATGTGTCGGTGGTTTTCTCGGCCCCTGGTGGTCCGAGGTCCTTCCCGCTGCACAGATTCATGAGCCAGGGCCTCCTACAGACAATGCACTTTGATTTATTGCTCTATCTGTAATAGCACCCGAGATATCACCAGATATATATTGGATTTTCCCCAGACCCTGAGTGTCCGGCCCCATGAGACGGTGGTTTTCTCGGCCCCTGGTGGTCCGAGGTCGTTCCCGCTGCACAGATTCATGCACCTGGGCCTCCTACAGACAATGCACTTTGATTTATTGTTCTATCTGTAATATAACCCGAGATATCACCAGATATATATTGGATTTTCCCCTGACCCTGAGTGTCCGGCCCCATGTGTCGGTGGTTTTCTCGGCCCCTGGTGATCCGAGGTCGTTCCCGCTGCACAGATTCATGCGCCAGGGCCTCCTGCAGATAATTCACTTTGGTTTATTGCGCTATCTCTAATAGCACCCGAGATATCACCAGATATATATTGGATTTTCCCCTGACCCTGAGTGTCCGGCCCCATGAGACTGTGGTTTTCTCGGCCCCTGGTCGTCCGAGGTCGTTCCCGCTGCACAGATTCATGCGCCAGGGCCTCCTACAGACAATGCACTTTGATTTATTGCGCTATCTGTAATAGCACCCGAGATATCACCAGATATATATTGGATTTTACCCAGACCCTGAGGGTCCGGCCCCATGAGACGGTCGTTGTCTCGGCCCCTGGAGGTCCGAGGACGTTCCCGCTGCACAGATACATGCGCCAGGGCCTCCTACAGGCAATGCACTTTGATTTATTGCGCTATCTGTAATAGCACCCGGGATATCAAGAGATATATACTGGATTTTCCCCTGACCCTGAGTGTCCGGCCCAATGAGACTGTGGTTCTCTCGGCCCCTGGTGGTCCGAGGTCGTTCCCGCTGCACAGATTCATGCGCCAGGGCCTCCTACAGACAATGCACTTTGATTTATTGCGCTATCTGTAATAGCACCCGAGATATCACCAGATATATATTGGATTTTTCACTGACCCTGAGTGTCCGGCCCCATGAGACGGTCGTTTTCTCGGCCCCTGGTGGTCCGAGGTCGTTCCCGCTGCACACATTCATGCGCCAGGGCCTCCTGCAGATAATTCACTTTGGCTTATTGCGCTATCTCTAATAGCACCCGAGATATCACCAGATATATATTGGATTTTACCCTGACCCTGAGTGTCCGGCCCCATGAGACTGTGCTTTTCTCGGCCCCTGGTGGTCCGAGGTCGTTCCCGCTGCACAGATTCATGCGCCAGGACCTCCTACAGACAATGCACTTTGATTTATTGTTCTATGTGTAATATAACCCGAGATATCACCAGAAATATATTGGATTTTTCCCTGACCCTGAGTGTCCGGCCCCATGAGACGGTTGTTGTCTCGGCCCCTGGTGGTCCGAGGTCGATCCCGCTGCACAGATTCATGCGCCAGGGCCTCCTACAGACAATGCACTTTGATTTATTGCGCTATCTGTAATAGCACCCGAGATATCACCAGATATATATTGGATTTTTCACTGACCCTGAGTGTCCGGCGCCTTGAGACGGTGGTTTTCTTGGCCCCTGGTGGTCCGAGGTCGTTCCCGCTGCACAGATTCATGCGCCAGGGCCTCCTACAGACAATGCACTTTGATTTATTGTTCTATGTGTAATATAACCCGAGATATCACCAGAAATATATTGGATTTTTCCCTGACCCTGAGTGTCCGGCCCCATGAGACGGTTGTTGTCTCGGCCCCTGGTGGTCCGAGGTCGTTCCCACTGCACAGATTCATGCGCCGGGGCCTAATACAGACAATGCACTTTGATTTATTGCGCTATCTGTAATAGCACCCGAGATATCACCAGATATATACTGGATTTTTCCCTGGCCCTGAGTGTCCGGCCCCATGAGACGGTGGTTTTCTCGGCCCCTGGTGGTTCGAGGTCGTTCCCGCTGCACAGATTCATGCGCCAGGGCCTCCTGCAGATAATTCACTTTGGTTTATTGCGCCATCTCTACTAGCACCCGAGATATCTCCCGATATATATTGGATATTTCCCTGACCCTGAGTGTCCGGCCCCATGTGTCGGTGGTTTTCTCGGCCCCTGGTGGTCCCAGGTCGTTCCCGCTGCACAGATTCATGCGCCAGGGCCTCCTACAGACAATGCACTTTGATTTATTGTTCTATGTGTAATATAACCCGAGATATCACCAGAAATATATTGGATTTTTCCCTGACCCTGAGTGTCCGGCCCCATGAGACGGTTGTTGTCTCGGCCCCTGGTGGTCCGAGATCGATCCCGCTGCACAGATTCATGCGCCAGGGCCTCCTACAGACAATGCACTTTGATTTATTGCGCTATCTGTAATAGCAACCGAGATATCACCAGATATATATTGGATTTTTCACTGACCCTGAGTGTCCGGCGCCTTGAGACGGTGGTTTTCTTGGCCCCTGGTGGTCCGAGGTCGTTCCCGCTGCACAGATGCATGCGCCAGGGCCTCCTACAGACAATGCACTTTGGTTTATTGCGCTATCTGTAATAGCACCCGAGATATCACCAGATATATATTGGATTTTCCCCTGACCCTGAGTGTCCGGCCCCATGAGACTGTGGTTTTCTCGGCCCCTGGTGGTCCGAGGTCGTTCCCGCTGGCCAGATTCATGCGCCTGGGCCTCCTACAGACAATGCACTTTGATTTATTGCGCTATCTCAAATAGCACCCGAGATATCACCAGATATATATTGGATTTTTCCCTGACCCTGAGTGGCCGGCGCCATGAGACGGTGGTTTACTCGGCCCCTGGTGGTCGGAGGTCGTTCCTGCTGGCCAGATTCATTCGCCTGGGCCTCCTACAGACAATGCACTTTGATTTATTGCGCTATCTCTAATAGCACCCGTGATATCACCAGATATTTGCTGGATTTTTACATGATCTTGGGTGACGGATTCCGAATATCTGTAATTTTCTCGGCCACTGGTGGTCCGAGGTCGTTCCTGCGGCACAGAATCATTCGCAAGGGCCTCCTACAGACAATGCACTTTTGTTTATTGCGATATCTGTAATATAACCCGAGATATCACCAGAAATATATTGGATTTTTCCCTGACCCTGACTGTCCGGCCCCATGAGACGGTGGTTTTCTCGGTCCCTCGTGGTCCGAGGTCGATCCCGCTGCACAGATTCATGCGCAAGGTCCTCCTACAGACAATGCACTTTGATTTATTGCGCTATCTGTAATAGCACTCGAGATATAACCAGATATATATTGGATTTTTCCCTGACCCTGAGTGTCCGACCCCATGAGACGGTGGTTTTCTCAGCTCCTGGTGGTCCGAGGTCGTTCCCGCTGCACAGATTCATGCGCCGGGGCCTAATACAGACAACGCACTTTGATTTCTTGGGCTATCTGTAATAGCACCCGAGATATCACCAGATATATATTGGATTTTTCCCTGACACTGAGTGTCCGGCCCCATGAGGCGGTGGTTTTCTCGGCCCCTGGTGGTCCGAGGTCGTGCCCGCTGCACAGATTCATGCGCCAGGGCCTCCTGCAGATAATTCACTTTGGTGTATTGCGCTATCTCTAATAGCACCCGAGATATCACCAGATATATATTGGATTTTCCCCTGACCCTGAGTGTCCGGCCCCATGAGACTGGTTATCTCGGCCCCTGGTGGTCCGACGTCGTTCCTGCTGGCCAGATTCATGCGCCTGGGCCTCCTACAGACAATGCACTTTGATTTATTGCGCTATCTCAAATAGCACCCGAGATATCACCAGATATATATTGGATTTTTCCCTGACCCTGAGTGTCCGGATCCATGAGACGGTGGTTTTCTCGGCCACTGGTGGTCCGAGGTCGTTCCCGCTGCACAGATACATTCGCCTGGGCCTCCTACAGACAATGCACATTGATTTATTGCGCTATCTGTAATAGCACCCGAGATATCACCAGATATATATTGGATTTTTCCCTGACCCTGAGTGTGCGGCTCCATGAGACGGTGATTTTCTCGGTCCCTGGTGGTCCGAGGTCGTTCCCGCTGCCCAGATTCATGCGCCAGGGCCTCCTACAGACAATGCACTTTAGGTTATTGCGCTATCTGTAATAGCACCCCAGATATCACCAGATATATGCTGGATTTTTACATGACCTTGGGTGACGGATTCCGAATATCTGTAATTTTCTCGGCCACTGGTGGTCCGAGGTCGTTCCTGCGGCACAGATTCATTCGCAAGGGCCTCCTACAGACAATGCACTTTGATTTAATGCGCTATCTGTAATAGAACCCGAGATATCACCAGATATATATTGGATTTTTCCCTGACCCTGAGTGCCCGGCCCCATGCGTCGGTGGTTTTCTCGGCCCCTGGTGGTCAGAGATCGATCTCGCTGCACAGATTCATGCGCTAGGGCCTCCTGCAGACAATGCACTTTGATTTATTGCGCTATCTGTAATAGCACCCGAGATATCACCAGATATATATTGGATTTTTCTCTGACCCTGAGTGTCCGGCCCCATGTGTCGGTGGTTTTCTCGGCCCCTGGTGGTCCGACGTCGTTCCCGCTGCACAGATTCATGCGCCGGGACCTAATACAGACAATGCACTTTGATTTATTGCGCTATCTGTAATAGCACCCGAGATATCACCACATATATATTGGATTTTTCACTGACCCTGAGTGCCCGGCCCCATGAGGCGGTGGTTTTCTCGGTCCCTGGTGTTCCGAGGTCGTTACCGCTGCACAGATTCATTCGCCTGGGCCTCCTACAGACAATGCACTTTGATTTATTAAGCTATCTGTAATAGCACCCGAGATATCACCAGATATATATTGGATTTTCCCCTGACCCTGAGTGTCCGGCCCCATGAGACTGTGGTTTTCTCGGCCCCTGGTGGTCCGAGGTCGTTCCCGCTGGCCAGATTCATGCGCCTGGGCCTCCTACAGACAATGCACTTTGATTTATTGCGCTATCTCTAATAGCACCCGAGATATCACCAGATATATATTGGATTTTTCACTGACCCTGAGTGTCCGGCGCCATGAGACGGTGGTTTTCTTGGCCCCTGGTGGTCCGAGGTCGTTCCCGCTGCACAGATGCATGCGCCAGGGCCTCCTGCAGATAATTCACTTTGGTTTATTGCGCTATCTCTAATAGCACCCGAGATATCACCAGATATATATTGGATTTTCCCCTGACCCTGAGTGTCCGGCCCCATGAGACTGTGGTTTTCCCGGCCCCTGGTGGTCCGAGGTCGTTCCCGCTGCACAGATTCATGCGCCAGGGCCTCCTACCGACAATGCACTTTGATTTATTGGGCTATCTGTAATAGCACCCGAGATATCACCAGATAAATATTGGATTTTACCCTGAACCTGAGTGTGCGGCCCCATGAGACTGTGGTTTTCTCGGCCCCTGGTGGTCCGAGGTCGTTCCAGCTGGCCAGATTTATTCGCCTGGGCCTCCTACAGACAATGCACTTTGATTTATTGCGCTATCTGTAATAGCACCCGAGATATCACCAGATATATATTGGATTTTTCCCTGACCCTGAGTGTCCGGCCCCATGAGACGGTGGTTTACTCGGCCCCTGGTGGTCGGAGGTCGTTCCTGCTGGCCAGATTCATTCGCCTGGGCCTCCTACAGACAATGCACTTTGATTTATTGCGCTATCTCTAATAGCACCCGTGATATCACCAGATATTTGCTGGATTTTTACATGATCTTGGGTGACGGATTCCGAATATCTGTAATTTTCTCGGCCACTGGTGGTCCGAGGTCGTTCCTGCGGCACAGAATCATTCGCAAGGGCCTCCTACAGACAATGCACTTTTGTTTATTGCGATATCTGTAATATAACCCGAGATATCACCAGAAATATATTGGATTTTTCCCTGACCCTGACTGTCCGGCCCCATGAGACGGTGGTTTTCTCGGTCCCTCGTGGTCCGAGGTCGATCCCGCTGCACAGATTCATGCGCAAGGTCCTCCTACAGACAATGCACTTTGATTTATTGCGCTATCTGTAATAGCACTCGAGATATAACCAGATATATATTGGATTTTTCCCTGACCCTGAGTGTCCGACCCCATGAGACGGTGGTTTTCTCAGCTCCTGGTGGTCCGAGGTCGTTCCCGCTGCACAGATTCATGCGCCGGGGCCTAATACAGACAACGCACTTTGATTTCTTGGGCTATCTGTAATAGCACCCGAGATATCACCAGATATATATTGGATTTTTCCCTGACACTGAGTGTCCGGCCCCATGAGGCGGTGGTTTTCTCGGCCCCTGGTGGTCCGAGGTCGTGCCCGCTGCACAGATTCATGCGCCAGGGCCTCCTGCAGATAATTCACTTTGGTGTATTGCGCTATCTCTAATAGCACCCGAGATATCACCAGATATATATTGGATTTTCCCCTGACCCTGAGTGTCCGGCCCCATGAGACTGGTTATCTCGGCCCCTGGTGGTCCGACGTCGTTCCTGCTGGCCAGATTCATGCGCCTGGGCCTCCTACAGACAATGCACTTTGATTTATTGCGCTATCTCAAATAGCACCCGAGATATCACCAGATATATATTGGATTTTTCCCTGACCCTGAGTGTCCGGATCCATGAGACGGTGGTTTTCTCGGCCACTGGTGGTCCGAGGTCGTTCCCGCTGCACAGATACATTCGCCTGGGCCTCCTACAGACAATGCACTTTGATTTATTGCGCTATCTGTAATAGCACCCGAGATATCACCAGATATATATTGGATTTTTCCCTGACCCTGAGTGTGCGGCTCCATGAGACGGTGATTTTCTCGGTCCCTGGTGGTCCGAGGTCGTTCCCGCTGCCCAGATTCATGCGCCAGGGCCTCCTACAGACAATGCACTTTAGGTTATTGCGCTATCTGTAATAGCACCCCAGATATCACCAGATATATGCTGGATTTTTACATGACCTTGGGTGACGGATTCCGAATATCTGTAATTTTCTCGGCCACTGGTGGTCCGAGGTCGTTCCTGCGGCACAGATTCATTCGCAAGGGCCTCCTACAGACAATGCACTTTGATTTAATGCGCTATCTGTAATAGAACCCGAGATATCACCAGATATATATTGGATTTTTCCCTGACCCTGAGTGCCCGGCCCCATGCGTCGGTGGTTTTCTCGGCCCCTGGTGGTCAGAGATCGATCTCGCTGCACAGATTCATGCGCTAGGGCCTCCTGCAGACAATGCACTTTGATTTATTGCGCTATCTGTAATAGCACCCGAGATATCACCAGATATATATTGGATTTTTCTCTGACCCTGAGTGTCCGGCCCCATGTGTCGGTGGTTTTCTCGGCCCCTGGTGGTCCGACGTCGTTCCCGCTGCACAGATTCATGCGCCGGGACCTAATACAGACAATGCACTTTGATTTATTGGGCTATCTGTAATAGCACCCGAGATATCACCAGATATATATTGGATTTTTCCCTGAGCCTGAGTGTCCGGCCCCATGAGACGGTGGTTTTCTCGGCCCCCGGTGGTCCGACGTCGTTCCCGCTGCACAGAATCATGCGCCAGGGCCTCCTACAGACAATGCACTTTGATTTATTGCGCTATCTGTAATAGCACCCGAGATATCACCAGATATATATTGGATTTTCCCCTGACCCTGAGTGTCCGGCCCCATGAGACGGTAGTTTTCTCGGCCCCTGGTGGTCCGAGGTCGTTCCCGCTGCCCAGATTCATGAGCCAGGGCCTCCTACAGACAATGCCCTTTGATTTATTGCGCTATCTGTAATAGCACCCGAGATATCACCAGATATATACTGGATTTTTCCCTGGCCCTGAGTGTCCGGCCCCATGAGACGGTGGTTTTCTCGGCCCCTGGTGGTTCGAGGTCGTTCTCGCTGCACAGATTCATGCGCCAGGGCCTCCTGCAGATAATTCACTTTGGTTTATTGCGCCATCTCCACTAGCACCCGAGATATCACCCGATATATATTGGATATTTCCCTGACCCTGAGTGTCCGGCCCCATTTGTCGGTGGTTTTCTCGGCCCCTGGTGGTCCCAGGTCGTTCCCGCTGCACAGATTCATGCGCCAGGGCCTCCTACAGACAATGCACTTTGATTTATTGTTCTATGTGTAATATAACCCGAGATATCACCAGAAATATATTGGATTTTTCCCTGACCCTGAGTGTCCGGCCCCATGAGACTGTGGTTTTCTCGGCCCCTGGTCGTCCGAGGTCGATCCCGCTGCACAGATTCATGCGCCAGGGCCTCCTACTGACAATGCACTTTGATTTATTGCGCTATCTGCAATAGCAGCCGAGATATCACCAGATATATATTGGATTTTTCACTGACCCTGAGTGTCCGGCCCCATGAGACGGTCGTTTTCTCGGCCCCTGGTGGTCCGAGGTCGTTCCCGCTGCACAGATTCATGCGCCAGGGCCTCCTACAGACAATGCACTATGATTTATTGCGCTATCTGTAATAGCACCCGAGATATCACCAGATATATATTGGATTTTACCCTGACCCTGAGTGTCCGGCCCCATGAGACTGTGGTTCTCTCGGCCCCTGGTGGTCCGAGGTCGTTCCCGCTGCACAGATTCATGCGCCAGGGCCTCCTACAGACAATGCACTTTGATTTATTGTGGTATCTGTAATAGCACCCGAGATATCACCATATATATATTGGATTTTCCCCTGACAATGAGTGTCCGGCCCCATGAGACGGTGGTTTTCTCGGCCCCTGGTGGTCCGAGGTAGTTCCTGCTGCACAGATTCATTCGCCAGTGCCTCCTACGGACAATGCACTTTGATTTATTGCGCTATCTCTAATAGCACCCGAGATATCACCAGATATATATTGGATTATTCCCTGACCCTGACAGTCCGACCCCATGTGACGGTGATTTCCTTGGACCCTGGTGGTCCGAGGTCGATCCCGCTGCACAGATTCATGCGCCAGGGCCTCCTACAGACAATGCACTTTGATTTATTGTGGTATCTGTAATAGCACCCGAGATATCACCATATATATATTGGATTTTCCCCTGACAATGAGTGCCCGGCCCCATGGGACGGTGGTTTTCTCGGCCCCTGGTGGGTCGAGGTCGATCCCGGTGCACAGATTCACGCTCCAGGGCCTCCTACAGACAATGCACTTTGATTTATTGCGCTATCTGTAATAGCACCCGAGATATCACCAGATATATATTGGATTTTCCCCTGACCCTGAGTGTCCGGCCCCATGAGACGGTGGGTTTCTCGGCCCCTGGTGGTCCGAGGATGTTCCCGCAGCACAGATGCATGCGCCAGGGCCTCCTGCAGATAACTCGCTTTGTTTTATTGCGCTATCTCTAATGGCACCCGAGATATCACCTGATATATATTGGATTTTCCCCTGACCCTGAGTGTCCGGCCCCATGAGACGGTGGTTTTCTCGGCCCCTGGTGGTCTGTGGTCGTTTCCGCTGCACAGATTCATGCGGCAGGGCGTGCTACAGACAATGCACTTTGATTTATTGGGCTATCTGTAATAGCACCCGAGATATCACCAGATATATATTGGATTTTCCCCTGACCCTGAGTGTCCAGCCCCATGAGACGGTGGTTTTCTCGGCCCCTGGTGGTCCGAGGTCGTTCCCGCTGGCCAGATTCATGCGCCAGGGCCTCCTCCAGACAATGCACTTTGATTTATTGCGCTATCTCTAATAGCACCCGAGATATCACCAGATATATATTGGATTTTCCCCTGACACTGAGTGTCCGGCCCCATGGGACGGTGGTTTTCTCGGCCCCTGGTGGTCCGAGGTCGTTCCCGCTGGCCAGATTCATGCGCCAGGGCCTCCTCCAGACAATTCGCTTTGGTTTATTGCGCTATCTGTAATAACACGCGAGATATCACCAGATATATGCTGGATTTTTACATGACCATGTGCGACGGATTCCGAATAGCTGTGATTTTCTCGGCCCCTGGTGGTCCGAGGTAGTTCCTGCTCCACAGATTCATTCGTCAGTGCCTCCTACAGACAATGCACATTGATTTATTGCGCTATCTCTAATAACACCCGAGATATCACCAGATATATAATGGATTTTTCCCCGACCCTGACAGTCCGGCCCCACGAGACGGTGATTTTCTCGGCCCCTGGTGGTCCGAGGTCGTTCCTGCTGCACAGAATCATGCGCCAGGGCTTCCAGCGGACAATGCACTTTGATTTATCGCGCTATCTCAAATAGCACCCGAGATATCACCTGATATATAATGGATTTTTCCCTGACCCTGACAGTCCGGCCCCATGCGTCGATGGTTTTCTCGGTCCCTCGTGGTCCGAGGTCGATCCCGCTGCACAGATTCATTCGCCAGTGCCTCCTACAGGCAATGCACTTTGATTTATTGTTCTATCTCTAATAGCACCCGAGATATCAACAGATATATATTGGACTTTTCCCTGACCCTGACAGTCCGGCCCCATGAGGCGGTGATTTCCTCGGCCCCGGGTGGTCCAAGGTCGATCCCGATGCACAGATTCATGCGCCAGGGCCGCCTGCCGATAATTCACTTTGATTTATTGCGCTATCTCTAATAGCACCCGAGATATCACCAGATATATATTGGATTTTCCCCTGACCCTGAGTGTCCGGCCCCATGGGACTGTGGATTTCTCGGCCCCTGGTGGTCCGACGTCGTTCCCGCTGCCTAGATTGACGCGGCAGGGCCTCCTACAGACAATGCACTTTGATTTATTGCGCTATCTGTAATAGCACCCGAGATATCACCATATATATATTGGATTTTCCCCTGACATTGAGTGCCCGGCCCTATGAGACGGTGGTTTTCTCGGCCCCTGGTTGTCTGAGGTCGTTCCTGCTGCACAGATTCATTCGCCAGTGCCTCCTACAGACAATGCACTTTGATTTAGTGTTCTACCTCTAATAGCACCCGAGATGTCAACAGATATATAATGGATTTTTCCCTGGCCCTGACAGTCCAGCCCCATGAGACGGTGGTTTTCTCGGCCCCTGGTGGTCCAAGGCGGTTCCCGGTGCACAGATTCATGCGACAGGGCCCCCTGCAGATAATTCACTTTGATTTATTGCGCTATCTCTAATAGCACCCGAGATATCACCAGATATATATTGGATTTTAACCTGACCCTGAGTGTCCGGCCCCATGAGACGGTGGTTTTCTCGGCCCCTGGTGGTCCGAGGTCGTTCCCGCTGCACAGATTCATGCGCCAGAGCCTCCTACA
The DNA here is from genome assembly GCF_051020985.1 of Nomia melanderi. Classification (NCBI taxonomy): domain Eukaryota; kingdom Metazoa; phylum Arthropoda; class Insecta; order Hymenoptera; family Halictidae; genus Nomia; species Nomia melanderi. The sequence continues at coordinate 1,140,396 of NW_027475142.1, forward strand.
GACAATGCACTTTGATTTATTGCGCTATCCGTAATAGCACCCGAGATATCATCAGATATATATTGGATTTTCCCCTGACCCTGTGTGTCCGGCCCCATGGGACTGGGGATTTCTCGGCCCCTGGTGGTCCGAGGTCGTTCCCACTGCCCAGATTGACGCGGCAGGGCCTCCTACAGACAATGCACTTTGATTTATTGCGCTATCTGTAATAGCACCCGAGATATCACCAGATATATATTGGATTTTCCCCTGACCCTGAATGTCCGGCCCCATGAGACTGTGGTTGTCTCGGCCCCTGGTGGTCCGAGGTCGTTCCCGCTGCCCAGATTGACGCGGCAGGGCCTCCTACAGACAATGCACTTTGATTTATTGCGCTATCTGTAATAGCACCCGAGATATCACCAGATATATATTCGATTTTTCACTGACCCTGAGTGTCCGGCCCCATGAGACTGTGGTTGTCTCGGCCCCTGGTGGTCCGAGGTCATTCCCGCTGCCCAGATTGACGCGGCCGGGCCTCCTACAGACAATGCACTTTGATTTATTGCGCTATCTGTAATAGCACCCGAGATATCACCAGATATATATTGGATTTTTCACTGACCCTGAGTGTCCGGCCCCATGAGACGGTGGTTTTCTCGGCCCCTGGTGGTCCGAGGTCGTTCCCGCTGCACAGATTCATGCGCCAGGGCCTCCTGCAGATAATTCGCTTTGGTTTATTGCGCTATCTCTAATACCACCCGAGATATCACCAGATATATGTTGGATTTTCCCCTGACCGTGAGTGTCCGTCCCCATGAGACTGTGGTTTTCTCGGCCCCTGGTGGTCCGAGGTCGTTCCCGCTGCACAGATTCATGCGCCAGGGCCTCCTACAGACAATGCACTTTTATTTATTGCGCAATCTGTAATAGCACCCGAGATACCACCAGATATATATTGGATCTTTCACTGACCCTGAGTGTCCGGCCCCATGAGACTGTGGTTGTCTCGGCCCCTGGTGGTCCGAGGTCGTTCCCGCTGCCCAGATTGACGCGGCCGGGCCTCCTACAGACAATGCACTTTGATTTATTGCGCTATCTGTAATAGCACCCGAGATATCACCAGATATATATTGGATTTTTCCCTGACTCTGAGTTTCCGGCCCCATGAGACGGTGGTTTTCTCGGCCCCTGGTGGTCAGAGGTCGTTCCCGCTGCACAGATTGATGCGCCAGGGCCTCCTGCAGATAATTCACTTTGGTTTATTGGGCTATCTCTAATAGCATCCGAGTTATCACCAGATATATATTGGATTTTCCCCAGACCCTGAGTGTCCGGCGCCATGAGACGGTGGTTTTCTCGGCCCCTGGTGGTCCGAGGTCGTTCCCTCTGCACAGATTCATTCGCCAGTGCCTCCCACAGACAATACACTTTGATTTATTGCGCTATCTCTAATAGCACCCGAGATATCACCAGATATATATTGGATTTTCCCCTGACCCTGAGCGTCCGGCCCCATGAGACTGTGGTTTTCTCGGCCCCTGGTGGTCCGTGGTCGTTCCCGCTACACAGATTCATGCGCCAGGGCCTCCTACAGACAATGCACTCTGATTTATTGCGCTATCTGTAATAGCACCCGAGATATCACCAGATATACATTGGATTTTACACTGACCCTGAGTGTCCGGCCCCATGAGACTGTGGTTTTCTCGGCCCCTGGTTGTCCGAGGTCGTTCCCGCTGCACAGATTCACGCGCCAGGGCCTCCTACAGAGAATGCACTTTGATTTATCGCGCTATCTGTAATAGAACCCGAGATATCACCAGATATATATTGGATTTTTCCCTGACCCTGAGTGCCCGGCCCCATGCGTCGGTGGTTTTCTCGGCCCCTGGTTGTCTGAGGTCGTTCCTGCTGCACAGATTCATTCGCCAGTGCCTCCTACAGACAATGCACTTTGATTTATTGTTTTACCTCTAATTGCACCCGAGATGTCAACAGATATGTATTGGATGTTTCCCTGACCCTGAGTGACCGGCCCCATGAGACGGTGGTTTTCTCGGCCCCTGGTGGTCAGAGATCGATCTCGCTGCACAGATCCATGCGACAGGGCCTGCTGCAGATAATTCACTTTGGTTTATTGCGCTATGTCTAATAACACCCGAGATATCACCAGATATATATTCGATTTTCCCCTGACCCTGAGTATCCGGCCCCATGAGACTGTGGTTTTCTCGGCCCCTGGTGGTCCGAGGTCGTTCCCGCTGTCCAGATTGACGCGGCAGGGCCTCCTACAGACAATGCACTTTGATTTATTGCGCTATCTGTAATAGCACCCGAGATATCACCAGATATATATTGGATTTTCCCCAGACCCTGAGTGTCCGGTCCCATGAGACGGTGGTTGTCTCGGCCGCTGGTGGTCCGAGGTCGTTCCCGCTGCCCAGATTGACGCGGCAGGGCCTCCTACAGACAATGCACTTTGATTTGTTGCGCTATCTGTAATAGCACCCGACATATCACCAGATATATATTGGATTTTCCCCTGACCCTGCGTGTCCGGCCCCATGAGACGGTGGTTTTCTCGGCCCCTGGTGGTCCGAGGTCGTTCCCGCTGCACAGATTCATGCGCCTGGGGCCTAATACAGACAATGCACTTTGATTTCTTGGGCTATCTGTAATAGCACCCGAGATATCACCAGATATATATTGGATTTTTCCCTGACCCTGAGTGTCCGGCCCCATGAGACGGTTGTTGTCTTGGCCCCTGGTGGTCCGAGGTCGTTCCCGCCGCACAGATTCACGCGCCATGGCCTCCTACAGACAATGCACTTTGATTTATCGCGCTATCTGTAATAGAGCCCGAGATACCACCAGATATATATTGGATTTTTCCCTGACCCTGAGTGCCCGGCCCCATGAGACGGTGGTTTTCTCGGCCCCTGGTGGTCCGAGGTCGTTCCCGCTGCACAGATTCATGCGCCTGGGGCCTAATACAGACAATGCACATTGATTTCTTGGGCTATCTGTAATAGCACCCGATATATCACCAGAAATATATTGGATTTTTCCCTGACCCTGAGTGCCCGGCCCCATGAGACGGTGGTTTTCTCGGCCCCTGGTGGTCCGAGGTCGTTCCCGCTGCACAGATTCATGCGCCTGGGGCCTAATACAGACAATGCACTTTGATTTCTTGGTCTATCTGTAATAGCACCCGGGATATCACCAGAAATATATTGGATTTTTCCCTGACCCTGAGTGTCCGGCCCCATGAGACGGTGGTTTTCTCGGCCCCTGGTGGTCCGAGGTCGTTCCCGCTGCACAGATTCATGCGGCAGGGCCTGCTGCAGATAATTCACTTTGGTTTATTGCGCTATGTCTAATAACACCCGAGATATCACCAGATATATATTGGATTTTCCCCTGACCCTGAGTATCCGGCCCCATGAGACTGTGGTTTTCTCGGCCCCTGGTGGTCCGAGGTCGTTCCCGCTGTCCAGATTGACGCGGCAGGGCCTCCTACAGACAATGCACTTTGATTTGTTGCGCTATCTGTAATAGCACCCGACATATCACCAGATATATATTGGATTTTCCCCTGACCCTGCGTGTCCGGGCCCATGAGACTGTGGTTTTCTCGGCCCCTGGTGGTCCGAGGTCGTTCCCGCTGCACAGATTCATGCGGCAGGGCCTCCTACAGACAATGCACTTTGATTTATTGCGCTATCTGTAATAGCACGCGAGATATCACCAGATATATATTGGATTTTTCACTGACCCTGAGTGTCCGGCCCCATGAGACGGTGGTTTTCTCGGCCCCTGGTGGTCCGACGTCGTTCCTGCTGCACAGATTCATACGCCAGTGCCTCCTACAGACAATGCACTTTGATTTATTGCGCTATCTGTAATAGCACCCGAGATATCACCAGATATACATTGGATTTTACACTGACCCTGAGTGTCCGGCCCCATGAGACTGTGGTTTTCTCGGCCCCTGGTTGTCCGAGGTCGTTCCCGCTGCACAGATTCTCGCGCCAGGGCCTCCTACAGACAATGCACTTTGATTTATCGTGCTATCTGTAATAGAACCCGAGATATCACCAGATATATATTGGATTTTTCCCTGACCCTGAGTGCCCGGCCCCATGCGTCGGTGGTTTTCTCGGCCCCTGGTGGTCAGAGATCGATCTCGCTGCACAGATTCATGCGCTAGGGCCTCCTGCAGACAATGCACTTTGATTTATTGGGCTATCTGTTATAGCACCCGAGATATCACCAGATATATATTGGATTTTTCCCTGACCCTGAGTGTCCGGCCCCATGAGACGGTGGTTTTCTCGGCCCCTGGGGGTCCGAGGTCGTTCCCGCTGCACAGATTCATGCGCCAGGGCCTCCTGCAGATAATTCACTTTGGTTTATTGCGCTATCTCTAATAGCACCCGAGATATCACCAGATATATATTGGATTTTACCCTGACATTGAGTGCCCGGCCCTATGAGACGGTGGTTTTCTCGGCCCCTGGTTGTCTGAGGTCGTTCCTGCTGCACAGATTCATTCGCCAGTGCCTCCTACAGACAATGCACTTTGATTTATTGTTCTACCTCTAATAGCACCCGAGATGTCAACAGATATGTATTGGATTTTTCCCTGACCCTGAGTGACCGGCCCCATGAGACGGTGGTTTTCTCGGCCCCTGGTGGTCCGAGGTCGTTCCCGATGCACAGATTCATGCGCCAGGGCCTGCTGCGGATAAATCACTTTGGTTTATTGCGCTATGTCTAATAACACCCGAGATATCACCAGATATATATTGGATTTTCCCCTGACCCTGTGTATCCGGCCCCATGAGACTGTGGTTTTCTCGGCCCCTGGTGGTCCGAGGTCGTTCCCGCTGTCCAGATTGACGCGGCAGGGCCTCCTACAGACAATGCACTTTGATTTCTTGCGCTATCTGTAATAGCACCCGAGATATCACCAGATATATATTGGATTTTCCCCTGACCCTGAGTGTCCGGCCCCATGAGACTGTGGTTTTCTCGGCCCCTAGTGGTCCGAGGTCGTTCCCGCTGCACAGATTCATGCGCCTGGGGCCTAATACAGACAATGCACTTTGATTTCTTGGGCTATCTGTAATAGCACCCGAGATATCACCAGACATTTATTGGATTTTTCCCTGACCCTGAGTGTCCGGCCCCATGAGACGGTGGTTTTCTCGGCCCCTGGTGGTCCGAGGTCGTTCCCGCTGCACAGATTCACGCGCCAGGGCCTCCTACAGACAATGCACTTTGATTTATTGCTCTGTCTCTAATAGCACCCGAGCTATCACTAGATATATATTGGATTTTTCCCTGACCCTGAGTGCCCGGCCCCATGCGTCGGTGGTTTTCTCGGCCCCTGGTGGTCAGACATCGATCTCGCTGCACAGATCCATGCGCTAGGGCCTCCTGCAGACAATGCACTTTGATTTATTGCGCTATCTCTAATAGCACCCGAGATATCACCAGATATATATTGGATTTTCCTCTGACCCTGAGCGTCCGGCCCCATGAGACTGTGGTTTTCTCGGCCCCTGGTGGTCCGTGGTCGTTCCCGCTACACAGATTCATGCGCCAGGGCCTCCTACAGACAATGCACTCTGATTTATTGCGCTATCTGTAATAGCACTCGAGATATCACCAGATATACATTGGATTTTACACAGACCCTGAGTTTCCGGCCCCATGAGACTGTGGTTTTCTCGGCCCCTGGTTGTCCGAGGTCGTTCCCGCTGCACAGATTCACGCGCCAGGGCCTCCTACAGACAATGCACTTTGATTTATTGCGCTATCTGTTATAGCACCCGAGATATCACCAGATATATATTGGATTTTTCCCTGACCCTGAGTGGCCGGCCCCATGAGACGGTGGTTTTCTCGGCCCCTGGGGGTCCGAGGTCGTTCCCGCTGCACAGATTCATGCGCCAGGGCCTCCTGCAGATAATTCACTTTGGTTTATTGCGCTATCTCTAATAGCACCCGAGATATCACAAAATATATATTGGATTTTTCCCTGACCCTGAGTGCCCGGCCCCATGCGTCGGTGGTTTTCTCGGCCCCTGGTGGTCAGAGATCGATCTCGCTGCACAGATCCATGCGCTAGGGCCTCCTGCAGACAATGCACTTTGATTTATTGCGCTATCTCTAATAGCACCCGAGATATCACCAGATATATGCTGGATTTTTACATGACCTTGGGTGACGGATTCCGAATATCTGTAATTTTCTCGGCCCCTGGTGGTCCGAGGTCGTTCCTGCTGCACAGATTCATTCGCCAGTGCCTCCTACAGACAATGCACTTTGATTTATTGCGCTATCTGTAATAGCACCCGAGATATCACCAGATATACATTGGATTTTACACTGACCCTGAGTGTCCGGCCCCATGAGACTGTGGTTTTCTCGGCCCCTGGTTGTCCGAGGTCGTTCCCGCTGCACAGATTCACTCGCCAGGGCCTCCTACAGACAATGCACTTTGATTTATCGCGCTATCTGTAATAGAACCCGAGATATCACCAGATATATATTGGATTTTTCCCTGACCCTGAGTGCCCGGCCCCATGCGTCGGTGGTTTTCTCGGCCCCTGGTTGTCTGAGGTCGTTCCTGCTGCACAGATTCATTCGCCAGTGCCTCCTACAGACAATGCACTTTGATTTATTGTTCTACCACTAATTGCACCCGAGATGTCAACAGATATGTATTGGATGTTTCCCTGACCCTGAGTGACCGGCCCCATGAGACGGTGGTTTTCTCGGCCCCTGGTGGTCCGAGGTCGTTCCCGATGCACAGATTCATGCGCCAGGGCCTGCTGCAGATAATTCACTTTGGTTTATTGCGCTATGTCTAATAACACCCGAGATATCACCAGATATATATTGGATTTTCCCCTGACCCTGAGTATCCGGCCCCATGAGACTGTGGTTTTCTCGGCCCCTGGTGGTCCGAGGTCGTTCCCGCTGTCCAGATTGACGCGGCAGGGCCTCCTACAGACAATGCACTTTGATTTGTTGCGCTATCTGTAATAGCACCCGACATATCACCAGATATATATTGGATTTTCCCCTGACCCTGCGTGTCCGGCCCCATGAGACGGTGGTTTTCTCGGCCCCTGGTGGTCCGAGGTCGTTCCCGCTGCACAGATTCATGCGCCTGGGGCCTAATACAGACAATGCACTTTGATTTCTTGGGCTATCTGTAATAGCACCCGAGATATCACCAGATATATATTGGATTTTTCCCTGACCCTGAGTGTCCGGCCCCATGAGACGGTTGTTGTCTTGGCCCCTGGTGGTCCGAGGTCGTTCCCGCTGCACAGATTCACGCGCCATGGCCTCCTACAGACAATGCACTTTGATTTATCGCGCTATCTGTAATAGAACCCGAGATACCACCAGATATATATTGGATTTTTCCCTGACCCTGAGTGCCCGGCCCCATGAGACGGTGGTTTTCTCGGCCCCTGGTGGTCCGAGGTCGTTCCCGCTGCACAGATTCATGCGCCTGGGGCCTAATACAGACAATGCACATTGATTTCTTGGGCTATCTGTAATAGCACCCGATATATCACCAGAAATATATTGGATTTTTCCCTGACCCTGAGTGCCCGGCCCCATGAGACGGTGGTTTTCTCGGCCCCTGGTGGTCCGAGGTCGTTCCCGCTGCACAGATTCATGCGCCTGGGGCCTAATACAGACAATGCACTTTGATTTCTTGGGCTATCTGTAATAGCACCCGAGATATCACCAGAAATATATTGGATTTTTCCCTGGCCCTGAGTGTCCGGCCCCATGAGACGGTGGTTTTCTCGGCCCCTGGTGGTCCGAGGTCGTTCCCGCTGCACAGATTCATGCGGCAGGGCCTGCTGCAGACAATTCACTTTGGTTTATTGCGCTATGTCTAATAACACCCGAGATATCACCAGATATATATTGGATTTTCCCCTGACCCTGAGTATCCGGCCCCATGAGACTGTGGTTTTCTCGGCCCCTGGTGGTCCGAGGTCGTTCCCGCTGTCCAGATTGACGCGGCAGGGCCTCCTACAGACAATGCACTTTGATTTATTGCGCTATCTGTAATAGCACCCGAGATATCACCAGATATATATTGGATTTTCCCCAGACCCTGAGTGTCCGGTCCCATGAGACGGTGGTTGTCTCGGCCGCTGGTGGTCCGAGGTCGTTCCCGCTGCCCAGTTTGACGCGGCAGGGCCTCCTACAGACAATGCACTTTGATTTGTTGCGCTATCTGTAATAGCACCCGACATATCACCAGATATATATTGGATTTTCCCCTGACCCTGAGTGTCCGGCCCCATGAGACTGTGGTTTTCTCGTCCCCTGGTGGTCCGAGGTCGTTCCCGCTGCACAGATTCATGCGCCTGGGGCCTAATACAGACAATGCACTTTGATTTCTTGGGCTATCTGTAATAGCACCCGAGATATCACCAGATATATATTGGATTTTTCCCTGACCCTGAGTGTCCGGCCCCAGGAGACGGTTGTTGTCTTGGCCCCTGGTGGTCCGAGGTCGTTCCCGCTGCACAGATTCACGCGCCATGGCCTCCTACAGACAATGCACTTTGATTTATCGCGCTATCTGTAATAGAACCCGAGATACCACCAGATATATATTGGATTTTTCCCTGACCCTGAGTGCCCGGCCCCATGAGACGGTGGTTTTCTCGGACCCTGGTGGTCCGAGGTCGTTCCCGCTGCACAGATTCATGCGCCTGGGGCCTAATACAGACAATGCACATTGATTTCTTGGGCTATCTGTAATAGCACCCGATATATCACCAGAAATATATTGGATTTTTCCCTGACCCTGAGTGCCCGGCCCCATGAGACGGTGGTTTTCTCGGCCCCTGGTGGTCCGAGGTCGTTCCCGCTGCACAGATTCATGCGCCTGGGGCCTAATACAGACAATGCACTTTGATTTCTTGGTCTATCTGTAATAGCACCCGAGATATCACCAGAAATATATTGGATTTTTCCCTGACCCTGAGTTTCCGGCCCCATGAGACGGTGGTTTTCTCGGCCCCTGGTGGTCCGAGGTCGTTCCCGCTGCACAGATTCACGCGCCAGGGCCTCCTACAGACAATGCACTTTGATTTATTGCTCTGTCTCTAATAGCACGCGAGCTATCACTAGATATATATTGGATTTTTCCCTGACCCTGAGTGCCCGGCCCCATGTGTCGGTGATTTTCTCGGACCCTGGTGATCCGAGGTAGATACCGCTGCTCAGATTCATGCGCCAGGGCCTCCTCCAGATAAATCACTTTGGTTTATTGCGCTATCTGTAATAGCACCCGAGATATCACCAGATATATATTGGATTTTCCCCTGACCCTGCGTGACCGGCCCCATGAGACTGTGGTTTTCTCGGCCCCTGGTTGTCCGAGGTCGTTCCCGCTGCACAGATTCACGCGCCAGGGCCTCCTACAGACAATGCACTTTGATTTATTGCGCTATCTGTAATAGCACCCGAGATATCACCAGATATATATTGGATTTTACCCTGACCCTGAGTGTCTGGCCCCATTAGACGGTAGTTTTCTCGGCCCCTGGTGGTCCGAGGTCGTTCCCGCTGCACAGATTCATGCGCCAGGGCCTCCTGCAGATAATTCACTTTGGTTTATTGCGCTATCTCTAATAGCACCCGAGATATCACCAGATATATATTGGATTTTCCCCTGACCCTGTGTGTCTGGCCCCATGAGACTGTGGTTTTCTCGGCCCCTGGTGGTCCGAGGTCGTTCCCACTGCACAGATTCATGCGCCAGGGCCTCCTACAGACAATGAACTTTGATTTATTGCGCTATCTGTATTAGCACCCGAGATATCAGCAGATATATACTGGATTTTTCACTGTCCCTGAGTGTCCGGCCCCATGAGACGGTCGTTTTCTCGGCCCCTGTTTGTCCCAGGTCGTTCCCGCTGCACAGATTCATGCGCCAGGGCCTCCTGCAGATAATTCACTTTGGTTTATTGCGCTATCTCTAATAGCACCCGAGATATCACCAGATATATATTGGATTTTCCCTGACCCTGAGTGTCCGGCCCCATGAGACGGTGGTTTTCTCGGCCCCTGGTGGTCCGAGGTCGTTCCCGCTGCACAGATTCACGCGCCAGGGCCTCCTACAGACAATGCACTTTGATTTATTGCTCTGTCTCTAATAGCACCCGAGCTATCACTAGATATATATTGGATTTTTCCCTGACCCTGAGTGCCCGGCCCCATGTGTCGGTGATTTTCTCGGACCCTGGTGATCCGAGGTAGATACCGCTGCACAGATTCATGCGCCAGGGCCTCCTGCAGATAATTCACTTTGGTTTATTGCGCTATCTCTAATAGCACCCGAGATATCACAAGATATATATTGGATTTTTCCCTGACCCTGAGTGCCCGGCCCCATGCGTCGGTGGTTTTCTCGGCCCCTGGTGGTCAGACATCGATCTCGCTGCACAGATCCATGCGCTAGGGCCTCCTGCAGACAATGCACTTTGATTTATTGCGCTATCTCTAATAGCACCCGAGATATCACCAGATATATATTGGATTTTCCCCTGACCCTGAGCGTCCGGCCCCATGAGACTGTGGTTTTCTCGGCCCCTGGTAGTCCGAGGTCGTTCCCGCTTCACAGATTCATGCGGCAGGGCCTCCTACAGACAATGCACTTTGATTTATTGCGCTATCTGTAATAGCACGCGAGATATCACCAGATATATATTGGATTTTTCACTGACCCTGAGTGTCCGGCCCCATGAGACGGTGGTTTTCTCGGGCCCTGGTGGCTCGAGGTCGTTCCCGCTGCACAGATTCGTGCGCCAGGGCCTCCTACAGACAATGCACTTTGGTTTATTGCGCTATCTCTAATAGCACCCGAGATATCACCATATATATATTGGATCTTTCACTGACCCAGAGTGTCCGGCCCCATGAGACGGTGGTTTTCGCGGCCCCTGGTGGTCCGAGGTCGTTCCCGCTGCACAGATTCATGCGCCAGGGCCTCCTGCAGATAACTCACTTTGGTTTATTGCGCTATCTCTATTAGCACCCGAGATATCACCAGATATATACTGGATTTTCCCCTGACCCTGAGTGTCCGGCCCCATGAGACTGTGGTTTTCTCGGCCCCTGGAGGTCCGAGGTCGTTCCCGCTGCACAGATTCATGCGCCAGGGCCTCCTACAGACAATGCACTTTGATTTATTGCGCTATCTGTATTAGCACCCGAGATATCAGCAGATATATATTGGATTTTTCACTGTCCGTGAGTGTCCGGCCCCATGAGACGGTCGTTTTCTCGGCCCCTGGTTGTCCCAGGTCGTTCCCGCTGCACAGATTCATGCGCCAGGGCCTCCTGCAGATAATTCACTTTGGTTTATTGCGCTATCTCTAATAGCACCCGAGATATCACCAGATATATATTGGATTTTCCCCTGACCCTGAGTGTCCGGCCCCATGAGACGGTTGTTGTCTCGGCCCCTGGTGGTCCGAGGTCGTTCCCGCTGCACAGATTCTTGCGCCAGGGCCTCCTGCAGACAATGCACTTTGATTTATTGCGCTATCTCTAATAGCACCCGAGATATCACCAGATATATATTGGATTTTACCCTGACCCTGAGTGTCCGGCCCCATGAGACGGTAGTTTTCTCGGCCCCTGGTGGTCCGAGGTCGTTCCCGCTGCACAGATTCATGCGCCAGGGCCTCCTGCAGATAATTCACTTTGGTTTATTGCGCTATCTCTAATAGCACGCGAGCTATCACTAGATATATATTGGATTTTTCCCTGACCCTGAGTGTCTGGCCCCATTAGACGGTAGTTTTCTCGGCCCCTGGTGGTCCGAGGTCGTTCCCGCTGCACAGATTCATGCGCCAGGGCCTCCTGCAGATAATTCACTTTGGTTTATTGCGCTATCTCTAATAGCACCCGAGATATCACAAGATATATATTGGATTTTTCCCTGACCCTGAGTGCCCGGCCCCATGCGTCGGTGGTTTTCTCGGCCCCTGGTGGTCAGACATCGATCTCGCTGCACAGATCCATGCGCTAGGGCCTCCTGCAGACAATGCACTTTGATTTATTGCGCTATCTCTAATAGCACCCGAGATATCACCAGATATATATTGGATTTTCCCCTGACCCTGAGCGTCCGGCCCCATGAGACTGTGGTTTTCTCGGCCCCTGGTAGTCCGAGGTCGTTCCCGCTTCACAGATTCATGCGGCAGGGCCTCCTACAGACAATGCACTTTGATTTATTGCGCTATCTGTAATAGCACGCGAGATATCACCAGATATATATTGGATTTTTCACTGACCCTGAGTGTCCGGCCCCATGAGACGGTGGTTTTCTCGGGCCCTGGTGGCTCGAGGTCGTTCCCGCTGCACAGATTCGTGCGCCAGGGCCTCCTACAGACAATGCACTTTGGTTTATTGCGCTATCTCTAATAGCACCCGAGATATCACCATATATATATTGGATCTTTCACTGACCCAGAGTGTCCGGCCCCATGAGACGGTGGTTTTCGCGGCCCCTGGTGGTCCGAGGTCGTTCCCGCTGCACAGATTCATGCGCCAGGGCCTCCTGCAGATAATTCACTTTGGTTTATTGCGCTATCTGTAATAGCACCCGAGATATCACCAGATATATATTGGATTTTCCCCAGACCCTGAGTGTACGGTCCCATGAGACGGTGGTTGTCTCGGCCGCTGGTGGTCCGAGGTCGTTCCCGCTGCCCAGTTTGACGCGGCAGGGCCTCCTACAGACAATGCACTTTGATTTGTTGCGCTATCTGTAATAGCACCCGACATATCACCAGATATATATTGGATTTTCCCCTGACCCTGCGTGTCCGGCCCCATGAGACTGTGGTTTTCTCGGCCCCTGGTGGTCCGAGGTCGTTCCCGCTGCACAGATTCATGCGGCAGGGCCTCCTACAGACAATGCACTTTGATTTATTGCGCTATCTGTAATAGCACGCGAGATATCACCAGATATATATTGGATTTTTCACTGACCCTGAGTGTCCGGCCCCATGAGACGGTCGTTTTCTCGGGCCCTGGTTGTCCCAGGTCGTTCCCGCTGCACAGATTCATGCGCCAGGGCCTCCTGCAGATAATTCACTTTGGTTTATTGCGCTATCTCTAATAGCACCCGAGATATCACCAGATATATATTGGATTTTCCCCTGACCCTGAGTGTCCGGCCCCATGAGACGGTTGTTGTCTCGGCCCCTGGTGGTCCGAGGTCGTTCCCGCTGCACAGATTCTTGCGCCAGGGCCTCCTGCAGACAATGCACTTTGATTTATTGCGCTATCTCTAATAGCACCCGAGATATCACCAGATATATATTGGATTTTACCCTGACCCTGAGTGTCCGGCCCCATGAGACGGTAGTTTTCTCGGCCCCTGGTGGTCCGAGGTCGTTCCCGCTGCACAGATTCATGCGCCAGGGCCTCCTGCAGATAATTCACTTTGGTTTATTGCGCTATCTCTAATAGCACCCGAGATATCACCAGATTTATATTGGATTTTCCCCTGACCCTGTGTGTCCGGCCACATGAGACTGTGGTTTTCTCGGCCCCTGGTGGTCCGAGGTCGTTCCCGCTGCACAGATTCATGCGCCAGGGCCTCCTACAGACAATGAACTTTGATTTATTGCGCTATCTGTATTAGCACCCGAGATATCAGCAGATATATATTGGATTTTTCACTGTCCCTGAGTGTCCGGCCCGATGAGACGGTCGTTTTCTCGGCCCCTGGTTGTCCCAGGTCGTTCCCGCTGCACAGATTCATGCGCCAGGGCCTCCTGCAGATAATTCACTTTGGTTTATTGCGCTATCTCTAATAGCACCCGAGATATCACCAGATATATATTGGATTTTCCCCTGACCCTGAGTGTCCGGCCCCATGAGACGGTTGTTGTCTCGGCCCCTGGTGGTCCGAGGTCGTTCCCGCTGCACAGATTCTTGCGCCAGGGCCTCCTGCAGACAATGCACTTTGATTTATCGCGCTATCTGTAATAGAACCCGAGATATCACCAGATATATATTGGATTTTTCCCTGACCCTGAGTGCCCGGCCCCATGCGTCGGTGGTTTTCTCGCCCCTGGTGGTCCGAGATCGATCTCGCTGCACAGATTCATGCGCTAGGGCCTCCTGCAGACAATGCACTTTGATTTATTGCGCTATCTGTAATAGCACCCGAGATATCACCAGATATATATTGGATTTTTCCCTGACCCTGAGTGTCCGGCCCCGTGAGACGGTGGTTTTCTCGGCCCCTGGTGGTCCGAGGTCGTTCCCGCTGCACAGAATCATGCGCCAGGGCTTCCTGCAGACAATGCACTTTGATTTATTGCGCTATCTCTAATAGCACCCGAGATATCATCAGATACATCCTGGGTATTTACATGACCTTGGGTGTCCGGCGCCATGTGTCGGTGGTTTTCTCGGCCCCTGGTGGTCCGAGGTCGTTCCCGCTGCACAGCTTCATGCGTCTGGGCTTCCTGCAGACAATGCACTATGATTTATTGCGCTATCTCTAATAGCACCCGAGATATCACCAGATATATATTGGATTTTCCCCTGACCCTGAGTGTCTGGCCCCATGAGACGGTGGTTTTCTCGGCCCCTGGTGTTCCGAGGTCGTTCCCGCTGCACAGATGCATGCGCCAGGGTCTCCTGCAGATAATTCACTTTGGTTTATTGCGCTCTCTCTAATAGCACCCGAGATATCACCAGATATATATTGGATTTTACACAGACCCTGAGTGTCCGGTCCCATGAGACGGTGGTTGTCTCGGCCGCTGGTGGTCCGAGGTCGTTCCCGCTGCCCAGTTTGACGCGGCAGGGCCTCCTACAGACAATGCACTTTGATTTGTTGCGCTATCTGTAATAGCACCCGACATATCACCAGATATATATTGGATTTTCCCCTGACCCTGCGTGTCCGGCCCCATGAGACTGTGGTTTTCTCGGCCCCTGGTGGTCCGAGGTCGTTCCCGCTGCACAGATTCATGCGGCAGGGCCTCCTACAGACAATGCACTTTGATTTATTGCGCTATCTGTAATAGCACGCGAGATATCACCAGATATATATTGGATTTTTCACTGACCCTGAGTGTCCGGCCCCATGAGACGGTGGTTTTCGCGGCCCCTGGTGGTCCGAGGTCGTTCCCGCTGCACAGATTCATGCGCCAGGGCCTCCTGCAGATAATTCACTTTGGTTTATTGCGCTATCTCTAATAGCACCCGAGATATCACCAGATATATATTGGATTTTACCCTGACCCTGAGTGTCCGGCCCCATGAGACTGTGGTTTTCTCGTCCCCTGGTGGTCCGAGGTCGTTCCCGCTGCACAGATTCATGCGCCTGGGGCCTAATACAGACAATGCACTTTGATTTCTTGGGCTATCTGTAATAGCACCCGAGATATCACCAGATATATATTGGATTTTTCCCTGACCCTGAGTGTCCGGCCCCAGGAGACTGTTGTTGTCTTGGCCCCTGGTGGTCCGAGGTCGTTCCCGCTGCACAGATTCACGCGCCATGGCCTCCTACAGACAATGCACTTTGATTTATCGCGCTATCTGTAATAGAACCCGAGATACCACCAGATATATATTGGATTTTTCCCTGACCCTGAGTGCCCGGCCCCATGAGACGGTGGTTTTCTCGGACCCTGGTGGTCCGAGGTCGTTCCCGCTGCACAGATTCATGCGCCTGGGGCCTAATACAGACAATGCACATTGATTTCTTGGGCTATCTGTAATAGCACCCGATATATCACCAGAAATATATTGGATTTTTCCCTGACCCTGAGTGCCCGGCCCCATGAGACGGTGGTTTTCTCGGCCCCTGGTGGTCCGAGGTCGTTCCCGCTGCACAGATTCATGCGCCTGGGGCCTAATACAGACAATGCACTTTGATTTCTTGGTCTATCTGTAATAGCACCCGAGATATCACCAGAAATATATTGGATTTTTCCCTGACCCTGAGTTTCCGGCCCCATGAGACGGTGGTTTTCTCGGCCCCTGGTGGTCCGAGGTCGTTCCCGCTGCACAGATTCACGCGCCAGGGCCTCCTACAGACAATGCACTTTGATTTATTGCTCTGTCTCTAATAGCACGCGAGCTATCACTAGATATATATTGGATTTTTCCCTGACCCTGAGTGCCCGGCCCCATGTGTCGGTGATTTTCTCGGACCCTGGTGATCCGAGGTAGATACCGCTGCTCAGATTCATGCGCCAGGGCCTCCTCCAGATAAATCACTTTGGTTTATTGCGCTATCTGTAATAGCACCCGAGATATCACCAGATATATATTGGATTTTTCCCTGACCCTGAGTTTCCGGCCCCATGAGACTGTGGTTTTCTCGGCCCCTGGTGGTCCGAGATCGTTCCCACTGCACAGATTCATGCGCCAGGGCCTCCTACAGACAATGAACTTTGATTTATTGCGCTATCTGTATTAGCACCCGAGATATCAGCAGATATATACTGGATTTTTCACTGTCCCTGAGTGTCCGGCCCCATGAGACGGTCGTTTTCTCGGCCCCTGTTTGTCCCAGGTCGTTCCCGCTGCACAGATTCATGCGCCAGGGCCTCCTACAGACAATGCACTTTGATTTATTGCTCTGTCTCTAATAGCACCCGAGCTATCACTAGATATATATTGGATTTTTCCCTGACCCTGAGTGCCCGGCCCCATGTGTCGGTGATTTTCTCGGACCCTGGTGATCCGAGGTAGATACCGCTGCACAGATTCATGCGCCAGGGCCTCCTGCAGATAATTCACTTTGGTTTATTGCGCTATCTCTAATAGCACCCGAGATATCACAAGATATATATTGGATTTTTCCCTGACCCTGAGTGCCCGGCCCCATGCGTCGGTGGTTTTCTCGGCCCCTGGTGGTCAGACATCGATCTCGCTGCACAGATCCATGCGCTAGGGCCTCCTGCAGACAATGCACTTTGATTTATTGCGCTATCTCTAATAGCACCCGAGATATCACCAGATATATATTGGATTTTCCCCTGACCCTGAGCGTCCGGCCCCATGAGACTGTGGTTTTCTCGGCCCCTGGTAGTCCGAGGTCGTTCCCGCTTCACAGATTCATGCGGCAGGGCCTCCTACAGACAATGCACTTTGATTTATTGCGCTATCTGTAATAGCACGCGAGATATCACCAGATATATATTGGATTTTTCACTGACCCTGAGTGTCCGGCCCCATGAGACGGTGGTTTTCTCGGGCCCTGGTGGCTCGAGGTCGTTCCCGCTGCACAGATTCGTGCGCCAGGGCCTCCTACAGACAATGCACTTTGGTTTATTGCGCTATCTCTAATAGCACCCGAGATATCACCATATATATATTGGATCTTTCACTGACCCAGAGTGTCCGGCCCCATGAGACGGTGGTTTTCGCGGCCCCTGGTGGTCCGAGGTCGTTCCCGCTGCACAGATTCATGCGCCAGGGCCTCCTGCAGATAATTCACTTTGGTTTATTGCGCTATCTGTAATAGCACCCGAGATATCACCAGATATATATTGGATTTTCCCCAGACCCTGCGTGTCCGGCCCCATGAGACTGTGGTTTTCTCGGCCCCTGGTGGTCCGAGGTCGTTCCCGCTGCACAGATTCATGCGGCAGGGCCTCCTACAGACAATGCACTTTGATTTATTGCGCTATCTGTAATAGCACGCGAGATATCACCAGATATATATTGGATTTTTCACTGACCCTGAGTGTCCGGCCCCATGAGACGGCGGTTTTCTCGGGCCCTGGTGGCTCGAGGTCGTTCCCGCTGCACAGATTCGTGCGCCAGGGCCTCCTACAGACAATGCACTTTGGTTTATTGCGCTATCTCTAATAGCACCCGAGATATCACCAGATATATATTGGATTTTCCCCTGACCCTGAGTGTCCGGCCCCATGAGACGGTTGTTGTCTCGGCCCCTGGTGGTCCGAGGTCGTTCCCGCTGCACAGATTCTTGCGCCAGGGCCTCCTGCAGACAATGCACTTTGATTTATTGCGCTATCTCTAATACCACCCGAGATATCACCAGATATATATTGGATTTTACCCTGACCCTGAGTGTCCGGCCCCATGAGACGGTAGTTTTCTCGGCCCCTGGTGGTCCGAGGTCGTTCCCGCTGCACAGATTCATGCGCCAGGGCCTCCTGCAGATAATTCACTTTGGTTTATTGCGCTATCTCTAATAGCACGCGAGCTATCACTAGATATATATTGGATTTTTCCCTGACCCTGAGTGTCTGGCCCCATTAGACGGTAGTTTTCTCGGCCCCTGGTGGTCCGAGGTCGTTCCCGCTGCACAGATTCATGCGCCAGGGCCTCCTGCAGATAATTCACTTTGGTTTATTGCGCTATCTCTAATAGCACCCGAGATATCACAAGATATATATTGGATTTTTCCCTGACCCTGAGTGCCCGGCCCCATGCGTCGGTGGTTTTCTCGGCCCCTGGTGGTCAGACATCGATCTCGCTGCACAGATCCATGCGCTAGGGCCTCCTGCAGACAATGCACTTTGATTTATTGCGCTATCTCTAATAGCTCCCGAGATATCACCAGATATATATTGGATTTTCCCCTGACCCTGAGCGTCCGGCCCCATGAGACTGTGGTTTTCTCGGCCCCTGGTAGTCCGAGGTCGTTCCCGCTTCACAGATTCATGCGGCAGGGCCTCCTACAGACAATGCACTTTGATTTATTGCGCTATCTGTAATAGCACGCGAGATATCACCAGATATATATTGGATTTTTCACTGACCCTGAGTGTCCGGCCCCATGAGACGGTGGTTTTCTCGGGCCCTGGTGGCTCGAGGTCGTTCCCACTGCACAGATTCGTGCGCCAGGGCCTCCTACAGACAATGCACTTTGGTTTATTGCGCTATCTCTAATAGCACCCGAGATATCACCATATATATATTGGATCTTTCACTGACCCAGAGTGTCCGGCCCCATGAGACGGTGGTTTTCGCGGCCCCTGGTGGTCCGAGGTCGTTCCCGCTGCACAGATTCATGCGCCAGGGCCTCCTGCAGATAATTCACTTTGGTTTATTGCGCTATCTGTAATAGCACCCGAGATATCACCAGATATATATTGGATTTTCCCCAGACCCTGAGTGTACGGTCCCATGAGACGGTGGTTGTCTCGGCCGCTGGTGGTCCGAGGTCGTTCCCGCTGCCCAGTTTGACGCGGCAGGGCCTCCTACAGACAATGCACTTTGATTTGTTGCGCTATCTGTAATAGCACCCGACATATCACCAGATATATATTGGATTTTCCCCTGACCCTGCGTGTCCGGCCCCATGAGACTGTGGTTTTCTCGGCCCCTGGTGGTCCGAGGTCGTTCCCGCTGCACAGATTCATGCGGCAGGGCCTCCTACAGACAATGCACTTTGATTCATTGCGCTATCTGTAATAGCACGCGAGATATCACCAGATATATATTGGATTTTTCACTGACCCTGAGTGTCCGGCCCCATGAGACGGTGGTTTTCTCGGGCCCTGGTTGTCCCAGGTCGTTCCCGCTGCACAGATTCATGCGCCAGGGCCTCCTGCAGATAATTCACTTTGGTTTATTGCGCTATCTCTAATAGCACCCGAGATATCACCAGATATATATTGGATTTTCCCCTGACCCTGAGTGTCCGGCCCCATGAGACGGTTGTTGTCTCGGCCCCTGGTGGTCCGAGGTCGTTCCCGCTGCACAGATTCTTGCGCCAGGGCCTCCTGCAGACAATGCACTTTGATTTATTGCGCTATCTCTAATAGCACCCGAGATATCACCAGATATATATTGGATTTTACCCTGACCCTGAGTGTCCGGCCCCATGAGACGGTAGTTTTCTCGGCCCCTGGTGGTCCGAGGTCGTTCCCGCTGCACAGATTCATGCGCCAGGGCCTCCTGCAGATAATTCACTTTGGTTTATTGCGCTATCTCTAATAGCACCCGAGATATCACCAGATTTATATTGGATTTTCCCCTGACCCTGTGTGTCCGGCCACATGAGACTGTGGTTTTCTCGGCCCCTGGTGGTCCGAGGTCGTTCCCGCTGCACAGATTCATGCGCCAGGGCCTCCTACAGACAATGAACTTTGATTTATTGCGCTATCTGTATTAGCACCCGAGATATCAGCAGATATATATTGGATTTTTCACTGTCCCTGAGTGTCCGGCCCGATGAGACGGTCGTTTTCTCGGCCCCTGGTTGTCCCAGGTCGTTCCCGCTGCACAGATTCATGCGCCAGGGCCTCCTGCAGATAATTCACTTTGGTTTATTGCGCTATCTCTAATAGCACCCGAGATATCACCAGATATATATTGGATTTTCCCCTGACCCTGAGTGTCCGGCCCCATGAGACGGTTGTTGTCTCGGCCCCTGGTGGTCCGAGGTCGTTCCCGCTGCACAGATTCTTGCGCCAGGGCCTCCTGCAGACAATGCACTTTGATTTATCGCGCTATCTGTAATAGAACCCGAGATATCACCAGATATATATTGGATTTTTCCCTGACCCTGAGTGCCCGGCCCCATGCGTCGGTGGTTTTCTCGCCCCTGGTGGTCCGAGATCGATCTCGCTGCACAGATTCATGCGCTAGGGCCTCCTGCAGACAATGCACTTTGATTTATTGCGCTATCTGTAATAGCACCCGAGATATCACCAGATATATATTGGATTTTTCCCTGACCCTGAGTGTCCGGCCCCGTGAGACGGTGGTTTTCTCGGCCCCTGGTGGTCCGAGGTCGTTCCCGCTGCACAGAATCATGCGCCAGGGCTTCCTGCAGACAATGCACTTTGATTTATTGCGCTATCTCTAATAGCACCCGAGATATCATCAGATACATCCTGGGTATTTACATGACCTTGGGTGTCCGGCGCCATGTGTCGGTGGTTTTCTCGGCCCCTGGTGGTCCGAGGTCGTTCCCGCTGCACAGCTTCATGCGTCTGGGCTTCCTGCAGACAATGCACTATGATTTATTGCGCTATCTCTAATAGCACCCGAGATATCACCAGATATATATTGGATTTTCCCCTGACCCTGAGTGTCTGGCCCCATGAGACGGTGGTTTTCTCGGCCCCTGGTGTTCCGAGGTCGTTCCCGCTGCACAGATGCATGCGCCAGGGTCTCCTGCAGATAATTCACTTTGGTTTATTGCGCTCTCTCTAATAGCACCCGAGATATCACCAGATATATATTGGATTTTACACAGACCCTGAGTTTCCGGCCCCATGAGACTGTGGTTTTCTCGGCCCCTGGTTGTCCGAGGTCGTTCCCGCTGCACAGATTCACGCGCCAGGGCCTCCTACAGACAATGCACTTTGATTTATCGCGCTATCTGTAATAGAACCCGAGATATCACCAGATATATATTGGATTTTTCCCTGACCCTGAGTGCCCGGCCCCATGCGTCGGTGGTTTTCTCGGCCCCTGGTGGTCAGAGATCGATCTCGCTGCACAGATTCATGCGCTAGGGCCTCCTGCAGACAATGCACTTTGATTTATTGCGCTATCTGTTATAGCACCCGAGATATCACCAGATATATATTGGATTTTTCCCTGACCCTGAGTGGCCGGCCCCATGAGACGGTGGTTTTCTCGGCCCCTGGGGGTCCGAGGTCGTTCCCGCTGCACAGATTCATGCGCCAGGGCCTCCTGCAGATAATTCACTTTGGTTTATTGCGCTATCTCTAATAGCACCCGAGATATCACAAGATATATATTGGATTTTTCCCTGACCCTGAGTGCCCGGCCCCATGCGTCGGTGGTTTTCTCGGCCCCTGGTGGTCAGAGATCGATCTCGCTGCACAGATCCATGCGCTAGGGCCTCCTGCAGACAATGCACTTTGATTTATTGCGCTATCTGTTATAGCACCCGAGATATCACCAGATATATGCTGGATTTTTACATGACCTTGGGTGACGGATTCCGAATATCTGTAATTTTCTCGGCCCCTGGTGGTCCGAGGTCGTTCCCGATGCACAGATTCATGCGCCAGGGCCTGCTGCAGATAATTCACTTTGGTTTATTGCGCTATGTCTAATAACACCCGAGATATCACCAGATATATATTGGATTTTCCCCTGACCCTGAGTATCCGGCCCCATGAGACTGTGGTTTATTCGGCCCCTGGTCGTCCGAGGTCGTTCCCTCTGCACAGATTCATGCGCCAGGGCCTCCTACAGACAATGCACTTTGATTTATTGCGCTATCTGTAATAGCACCCGAGATATCACGAGATATATATTGGATTTTCCCCTGACCGTGAGTGTCCGGCCCCATGAGACTGTGGTTTTCTCGGCCCCTGGTCGTCCGAGGTCGTTCCCGCTGCACAGATTGATGCGCCAGGGCCTCCTACAGACAATGCCCTTTGATTTATTGCGCTATCTGTAATAGCACCCGCGATATCACCGGATATATATTGGATTTTTCCCACACCCTGAGTGTCCGGCCCCATGAGACGGTGGTTGTCTCGGCCCCTGGTGGTCCGAGGTCGTTCCCGCTGCACAGGTTCATGCGCCAGGGTCTCCTACAGACAACGCACTTTGATTTATTGCGCTATCTGTAATAGCAGCCGAGATATCACCAGATATATATTGGATTTTTCCCTGACCCTGAGAGTCCGGCCCCATGAGACGGTGGTTTTCTCGGCCCCTGGTGTTCCGAGGTCGTTCCCGCTGCACAGATTCATGCGCCAGGGCCTGCTACAGACAATGCACTTTGATTTATTGCGCTATCTGTAATAGCACCCGAGATATCACCAGATATATATTGGATTTTTCACTGACCCTGAGTGTCCGGCCCCATGAGACGGTCGTTTTCTCGGCCCCTGGTAGTCCGAGGTCGTTCCCGCTGCACAGATTCATGCGCCAGGGCCTCCTGCAGATAATTCACTTTGGTTTATTGCGCTATCTCTAATAGCACCCGAGATATCACCAGATATATATTGGATTTTACCCTGACCCTGAGTGTCCGGCCCCATGAGACGGTAGTTTTCTCGGCCCCTGGTGGTCCGAGGTCGTTCCCGCTGCACAGATTCATGCGCCAGGGCCTCCTGCAGATAATTCATTGTGGTTTATTGCGCTATCTCTAATGGCACCCGAGATATCACCAGATATATATTGGATTTTCCCCTGACCCTGTGTGTCCGGCCCCATGAGACTGTGGTTTTCTCGGCCCCTGGTGGTCCGAGGTCGTTCCCGCTGCACAGATTCATGCGCCAGGGCCTCCTACAGACAATGAACTTTGATTTATTGCGCTATCTGTATTAGCACCCGATATATCAGCAGATATATATTGGATTTTTCACTGTCCCTGAGTGTCCGGCCCCATGAGACGGTCGTTTTCTCGGCCCCTGGTTGTCCCAGGTCGTTCCCGCTGCACAGATTCATGCGCCAGGGCCTCCTGCAGATAATTCACTTTGGTTTATTGCGCTATCTCTAATAGCACCCGAGATATCACCAGATATATATTGGTTTCTCCCCTGACCCTGAGTGTCCGGCCCCATGAGACGGTTGTTGTCTCGGCCCCTGGTGGTCCGAGGTCGTTCCCGCTGCACAGATTCTTGCGCCAGGGCCTCCTGCAGACAATGCACTTTGATTTATTGCGCTATCTCTAATAGCACCCAAGATATCACCAGATATATATTGGATTTTCCCCTGACCGTGAGTGTCCGGCCCCATGAGACTGTGGTTTTCTCGGCCCCTGGTCGTCCGAGGTCGTTCCCGCTGCACAGATTCATGCGCCAGGGCCTCCTACAGACAATGCACTTTGATTTATTGCGCTATCTGTAATAGCACCCGAGATATCACCGGATATATATTGGATTTTTCCCACACCCTGAGTGTCCGGCCCCATGTGACGGTCGTTGTCTCGGGAGCTGGAGGTCTGAGGACGTTCCCGCTGCACAGATTCATGCGCCAGGGCCTCCTACAGGTAATGCACTTTGATTTATTGCGCTATCTGTAATAGCAGCCGAGATATCACCAGATATATATTGGATTTTTCCCTGACCCTGAGAGTCCGGCCCCATGAGAATGTGGTTGTCTCGCCCCTGGTGGTCCGAGGTCGTTCCCGCTGCACAGATTCATGCGCCTGGGGCCTAATACAGACAATGCACTTTGATTTCTTGGGCTATCTGTAATAGCACCCGAGATATCACCAGATATATATAGGATTTTTCCCTGACCCTGAGTGTCCGGTCCCATGAGACGGTGGTTGTCTCGGCCGCTGGTGGTCCGAGGTCGTTCCCGCTGCCCAGTTTGACGCGGCAGGGCCTCCTACAGACAATGCACTTTGATTTGTTGCGCTATCTGTAATAGCACCCGACATATCACCAGATATATATTGGATTTTCCCCTGACCCTGCGTGTCCGGCCCCATGAGACTGTGGTTTTCGCGGCCCCTGGTGGTCCGAGGTCGTTCCCGCTGCACAGATTCATGCGCCAGGGCCTCCTGCAGATAATTCACTTTGGTTTATTGCGCTATCTCTAATAGCACCCGAGATATCACCAGATATATATTGGATTTTACCCTGACCCTGAGTGTCCGGCCCCATGAGACTGTGGTTTTCTCGTCCCCTGGTGGTCCGAGGTCGTTCCCGCTGCACAGATTCATGCGCCTGGGGCCTAATACAGACAATGCACTTTGATTTCTTGGGCTATCTGTAATAGCACCCGAGATATCACCAGATATATATTGGATTTTTCCCTGACCCTGAGTGTCCGGCCCCATGAGACGGTTGTTGTCTTGGCCCCTGGTGGTCCGAGGTCGTTCCCGCTGCACAGATTCACGCGCCATGGCCTGCTACAGACAATGCACTTTGATTTATCGCGCTATCTGTAATAGAACCCGAGATACCACAAGATATATATTGGATTTTTCCCTGACCCTGAGTGCCCGGCCCCATGAGACGGTGGTTTTCTCGGCCCCTGGTGGTCCGAGGTCGTTCCCGCTGCACAGATTAATGCGCCTGGGGCCTAATACAGACAATGCACATTGATTTCTTGGGCTATCTGTAATAGCACCCGATATATCACCAGAAATATATTGGATTTTTCCCTGACCCTGAGTGCCCGGCCCCATGAGACGGTGGTTTTCTCGGCCCCTGGTGGTCCGAGGTCGTTCCCGCTGCACAGATTCATGCGCCTGGGGCCTAATACAGACAATGCACTTTGATTTCTTGGTCTATCTGTAATAGCACCCGAGATATCACCAGAAATATATTGGATTTTTCCCTGACCCTTTGTGTCCGGCCCCATGAGACGGTGGTTTTCTCGGCCCCTGGTGGTCCGAGGTCGTTCCCGCTGCACAGATTCATGCGCCAGGGCCTCCTACAGACAATGAAATTTGATTTATTGCGCTATCTGTATTAGCACCCGATATATCAGCAGATATATATTGGATTTTTCACTATCCCTGTGTGTCCGGCCCCATGAGACGGTCGTTTTCTCGGCCCCTGGTTGTCCCAGGTCGTTCCCGCTGCACAGATTCATGCGCCAGGGCCTCCTGCAGATAATTCACTTTGGTTTATTGCGCTATCTCTAATAGCACCCGAGATATCACCAGATATATATTGGATTTTACCCTGACCCTGAGTGTCCGGCCCCATGAGACTGTGGCTTTCTCGGCCCCTGGTGGTCCGAGGTCGTTTCCGCTACACAGATTCATGCGCCAGGACCTCCTACAGACAATGCACTTTGATTTATTGCGCTATCTGTAATAGCACCCGCGATATCACCGGATATATATTGGATTTTTCCCACACCCTGAGTGTCCGGCCCCATGAGACGGTGGTTGTCTCGGCCCCTGGTGGTCCGAGGTCGTTCCCGCTGCACAGGTTCATGCGCCAGGGTCTCCTACAGACAACGCACTTTGATTTATTGCGCTATCTGTAATAGCACCCGAGATATCACCAGATATATATTGGATTTTTCACTGACCCTGAGTGTCCTTCCCCATGAGACGGTGGTTTTCTCGGCCCCTGGTGTTCCGAGGTCGTTCCCGCTGCACAGATTCATGCGCCAGGGCCTGCTACAGACAATGCACTTTGATTTATTGCGCTATCTGTAATAGCGCCCGAGATATCACCAGATATTTATTGGATTTTACCCTGACCCTGAGTGTCCGGCCCCATGTGACGGTCGTTGTCTCGGCAGCTGGAGGTCTGAGGACGTTCCCGCTGCACAGATTCATGCGCCAGGGCCTCCTACAGGTAATGCACTTTGATTTATTGCGCTATCTGTAATAGCAGCCGAGATATCACCAGATATATATTGGATTTTTCCCTGACCCTGAGAGTCCGGCCCCATGAGAAGGTGGTTGTCTCGCCCCTGGTGGTCCGAGGTCGTTCCCGCTGCACAGATTCATGCGCCGGGGCCTCCTACAGACAATGCACTTTGATTTATTGCGCTATCTGTAATAGCACCCGAGATATCACCAGATATATATTGGATTTTTCACTGACCCTGAGTGTCCGGCCCCATGAGACGGTCGTTTTCTCGGCCCCTGGTAGTCCGAGGTCGTTCCTGCTGCACAGATTCATGCGCCAGGGCCTCCTGCAGATAATTCACTTTGGTTTATTGCGCTATCTCTAATAGCACCCGAGATATCACCAGATATATATTGGATTTTACCCTGACCCTGAGTGTCCGGCCCCATGAGACTGTGGTTTTCGCGGCCCCTGGTGGTCCGAGGTCGTTCCCGCTGCACAGATTCATGCGCCAGGGCCTCCTGCAGATAATTCACTTTGGTTTATTGCGCTATCTCTAATAGCACCCGAGATATCACCAGATATATATTGGATTTTACCCTGACCCTGAGTGTCCGGCCCCATGAGACTGTGGTTTTCTCGTCCCCTGGTGGTCCGAGGTCGTTCCCGCTGCACAGATTCATGCGCCTGGGGCCTAATACAGACAATGCACTTTGATTTATTGCGCTATCTGTAATAGCACCCGAGATATCACGAGATATATATTGGATTTTCCCCTGACCGTGAGTGTCCGGCCCCATGAGACTGTGGTTTTCTCGGCCCCTGGTCGTCCGAGGTCGTTCCCGCTGCACAGATTGATGCGCCAGGGCCTCCTACAGACAATGCCCTTTGATTTATTGCGCTATCTGTAATAGCACCCGCGATATCACCGGATATATATTGGATTTTTCCCACACCCTGAGTGTCCGGCCCCATGAGACGGTGGTTGTCTCGGCCCCTGGTGGTCCGAGGTCGTTCCCGCTGCACAGGTTCATGCGCCAGGGTCTCCTACAGACAACGCACTTTGATTTATTGCGCTATCTGTAATAGCAGCCGAGATATCACCAGATATATATTGGATTTTTCCCTGACCCTGAGAGTCCGGCCCCATGAGACGGTGGTTTTCTCGGCCCCTGGTGTTCCGAGGTCGTTCCCGCTGCACAGATTCATGCGCCAGGGCCTGCTACAGACAATGCACTTTGATTTATTGCGCTATCTGTAATAGCACCCGAGATATCACCAGATATATATTGGATTTTTCACTGACCCTGAGTGTCCGGCCCCATGAGACGGTCGTTTTCTCGGCCCCTGGTAGTCCGAGGTCGTTCCCGCTGCACAGATTCATGCGCCAGGGCCTCCTGCAGATAATTCACTTTGGTTTATTGCGCTATCTCTAATAGCACCCGAGATATCACCAGATATATATTGGATTTTACCCTGACCCTGAGTGTCCGGCCCCATGAGACGGTAGTTTTCTCGGCCCCTGGTGGTCCGAGGTCGTTCCCGCTGCACAGATTCATGCGCCAGGGCCTCCTGCAGATAATTCATTGTGGTTTATTGCGCTATCTCTAATGGCACCCGAGATATCACCAGATATATATTGGATTTTCCCCTGACCCTGTGTGTCCGGCCCCATGAGACTGTGGTTTTCTCGGCCCCTGGTGGTCCGAGGTCGTTCCCGCTGCACAGATTCATGCGCCAGGGCCTCCTACAGACAATGAACTTTGATTTATTGCGCTATCTGTATTAGCACCCGATATATCAGCAGATATATATTGGATTTTTCACTGTCCCTGAGTGTCCGGCCCCATGAGACGGTCGTTTTCTCGGCCCCTGGTTGTCCCAGGTCGTTCCCGCTGCACAGATTCATGCGCCAGGGCCTCCTGCAGATAATTCACTTTGGTTTATTGCGCTATCTCTAATAGCACCCGAGATATCACCAGATATATATTGGTTTCTCCCCTGACCCTGAGTGTCCGGCCCCATGAGACGGTTGTTGTCTCGGCCCCTGGTGGTCCGAGGTCGTTCCCGCTGCACAGATTCTTGCGCCAGGGCCTCCTGCAGACAATGCACTTTGATTTATTGCGCTATCTCTAATAGCACCCAAGATATCACCAGATATATATTGGATTTTCCCCTGACCGTGAGTGTCCGGCCCCATGAGACTGTGGTTTTCTCGGCCCCTGGTCGTCCGAGGTCGTTCCCGCTGCACAGATTCATGCGCCAGGGCCTCCTACAGACAATGCACTTTGATTTATTGCGCTATCTGTAATAGCACCCGAGATATCACCGGATATATATTGGATTTTTCCCACACCCTGAGTGTCCGGCCCCATGTGACGGTCGTTGTCTCGGGAGCTGGAGGTCTGAGGACGTTCCCGCTGCACAGATTCATGCGCCAGGGCCTCCTACAGGTAATGCACTTTGATTTATTGCGCTATCTGTAATAGCAGCCGAGATATCACCAGATATATATTGGATTTTTCCCTGACCCTGAGAGTCCGGCCCCATGAGAATGTGGTTGTCTCGCCCCTGGTGGTCCGAGGTCGTTCCCGCTGCACAGATTCATGCGCCTGGGGCCTAATACAGACAATGCACTTTGATTTCTTGGGCTATCTGTAATAGCACCCGAGATATCACCAGATATATATAGGATTTTTCCCTGACCCTGAGTGTCCGGTCCCATGAGACGGTGGTTGTCTCGGCCGCTGGTGGTCCGAGGTCGTTCCCGCTGCCCAGTTTGACGCGGCAGGGCCTCCTACAGACAATGCACTTTGATTTGTTGCGCTATCTGTAATAGCACCCGACATATCACCAGATATATATTGGATTTTCCCCTGACCCTGCGTGTCCGGCCCCATGAGACTGTGGTTTTCGCGGCCCCTGGTGGTCCGAGGTCGTTCCCGCTGCACAGATTCATGCGCCAGGGCCTCCTGCAGATAATTCACTTTGGTTTATTGCGCTATCTCTAATAGCACCCGAGATATCACCAGATATATATTGGATTTTACCCTGACCCTGAGTGTCCGGCCCCATGAGACTGTGGTTTTCTCGTCCCCTGGTGGTCCGAGGTCGTTCCCGCTGCACAGATTCATGCGCCTGGGGCCTAATACAGACAATGCACTTTGATTTCTTGGGCTATCTGTAATAGCACCCGAGATATCACCAGATATATATTGGATTTTTCCCTGACCCTGAGTGTCCGGCCCCATGAGACGGTTGTTGTCTTGGCCCCTGGTGGTCCGAGGTCGTTCCCGCTGCACAGATTCACGCGCCATGGCCTGCTACAGACAATGCACTTTGATTTATCGCGCTATCTGTAATAGAACCCGAGATACCACCAGATATATATTGGATTTTTCCCTGACCCTGAGTGCCCGGCCCCATGAGACGGTGGTTTTCTCGGCCCCTGGTGGTCCGAGGTCGTTCCCGCTGCACAGATTAATGCGCCTGGGGCCTAATACAGACAATGCACATTGATTTCTTGGGCTATCTGTAATAGCACCCGATATATCACCAGAAATATATTGGATTTTTCCCTGACCCTGAGTGCCCGGCCCCATGAGACGGTGGTTTTCTCGGCCCCTGGTGGTCCGAGGTCGTTCCCGCTGCACAGATTCATGCGCCTGGGGCCTAATACAGACAATGCACTTTGATTTCTTGGTCCATCTGTAATAGCACCCGAGATATCACCAGAAATATATTGGATTTTTCCCTGACCCTTTGTGTCCGGCCCCATGAGACGGTGGTTTTCTCGGCCCCTGGTGGTCCGAGGTCGTTCCCGCTGCACAGATTCATGCGCCAGGGCCTCCTACAGACAATGAAATTTGATTTATTGCGCTATCTGTATTAGCACCCGATATATCAGCAGATATATATTGGATTTTTCACTATCCCTGTGTGTCCGGCCCCATGAGACGGTCGTTTTCTCGGCCCCTGGTTGTCCCAGGTCGTTCCCGCTGCACAGATTCATGCGCCAGGGCCTCCTGCAGATAATTCACTTTGGTTTATTGCGCTATCTCTAATAGCACCCGAGATATCACCAGATATATATTGGATTTTACCCTGACCCTGAGTGTCCGGCCCCATGAGACTGTGGCTTTCTCGGCCCCTGGTGGTCCGAGGTCGTTTCCGCTACACAGATTCATGCGCCAGGACCTCCTACAGACAATGCACTTTGATTTATTGCGCTATCTGTAATAGCACCCGCGATATCACCGGATATATATTGGATTTTTCCCACACCCTGAGTGTCCGGCCCCATGAGACGGTGGTTGTCTCGGCCCCTGGTGGTCCGAGGTCGTTCCCGCTGCACAGGTTCATGCGCCAGGGTCTCCTACAGACAACGCACTTTGATTTATTGCGCTATCTGTAATAGCACCCGAGATATCACCAGATATATATTGGATTTTTCACTGACCCTGAGTGTCCTTCCCCATGAGACGGTGGTTTTCTCGGCCCCTGGTGTTCCGAGGTCGTTCCCGCTGCACAGATTCATGCGCCAGGGCCTGCTACAGACAATGCACTTTGATTTATTGCGCTATCTGTAATAGCGCCCGAGATATCACCAGATATTTATTGGATTTTACCCTGACCCTGAGTGTCCGGCCCCATGTGACGGTCGTTGTCTCGGCAGCTGGAGGTCTGAGGACGTTCCCGCTGCACAGATTCATGCGCCAGGGCCTCCTACAGGTAATGCACTTTGATTTATTGCGCTATCTGTAATAGCAGCCGAGATATCACCAGATATATATTGGATTTTTCCCTGACCCTGAGAGTCCGGCCCCATGAGAAGGTGGTTGTCTCGCCCCTGGTGGTCCGAGGTCGTTCCCGCTGCACAGATTCATGCGCCGGGGCCTCCTACAGACAATGCACTTTGATTTATTGCGCTATCTGTAATAGCACCCGAGATATCACCAGATATATATTGGATTTTTCACTGACCCTGAGTGTCCGGCCCCATGAGACGGTCGTTTTCTCGGCCCCTGGTAGTCCGAGGTCGTTCCTGCTGCACAGATTCATGCGCCAGGGCCTCCTGCAGATAATTCACTTTGGTTTATTGCGCTATCTCTAATAGCACCCGAGATATCACCAGATATATATTGGATTTTACCCTGACCCTGAGTGTCCGGCCCCATGAGACGGTAGTTTTCTCGGCCCCTGGTGGTCCGAGGTCGTTCCCGCTGCACAGATTCATGCGCCAGGGCCTCCTGCAGATAATTCACTTTGGTTTATTGCGCTATCTCTAATAGCACCCGAGATATCACCAGATATATATTGGATTTTCCCCTGACCCTGTGTGTCCGGCCCCATGAGACTGTGGTTTTCTCGGCCCCTGGTGGTCCGAGGTCGTTCCCGCTGCACAGATTCATGCGCCAGGGCCTCCTACAGACAATGAACTTTGATTTATTGCGCTATCTGTATTAGCACCCGATATATCAGCAGATATATATTGGATTTTTCACTATCCCTGTGTGTCCGGCCCCATGAGACGGTCGTTTTCTCGGCCCCTGGTTGTCCCAGGTCGTTCCCGCTGCACAGATTCATGCGCCAGGGCCTCCTGCAGATAATTCACTTTGGTTTATTGCGCTATCTCTAATAGCACCCGAGATATCACCAGATATATATTGGATTTTCCCCTGACCCTGAGTGTCCGGCCCCATGAGACGGCTGTTGTCTCGGCCCCTGGTGGTCCGAGGTCGTTCCCGCTGCACAGATTCTTGCGCCAGGGCCTCCTGCAGACAATGCACTTTGATTTATTGCGCTATCTCTAATAGCACCCAAGATATCACCAGATATATATTGGATTTTTCCCTGACCCTGAGTGTCCGGCCCCATGAGACCGTGGTTTTTTCGGCCCCTGGTCGTCCGAGGTCGTTCCCTCTGCACAGATTCATGCGCCAGGGCCTCCTACAGACAATGCACTTTGATTTATTGCGCTATCTGTAATAGCACCCGAGATATCACGAGATATATATTGGATTTTCCCCTGACCGTGAGTGTCCGGCCCCATGAGACTGTGGTTTTCTCGGCCCCTGGTCGTCCGAGGTCGTTCCCGCTGCACAGATTCATGCGCCAGGGCCTCCTACAGACAATGCACTTTGATTTATTGCGCTATCTGTAATAGCACCCGAGATATCACCGGATATATATTGGATTTTTCCCACACCCTGAGTGTCCGGCCCCATGTGACGGTCGTTGTCTCGGGAGCTGGAGGTCTGAGGACGTTCCCGCTGCACAGATTCATGCGCCGGGGCCTCCTACAGGTAATGCACTTTGATTTATTGCGCTATCTGTAATAGCAGCCGAGATATCACCAGATATATATTGGATTTTTCCCTGACCCTGAGAGTCCGGCCCCATGAGAAGGTGGTTGTCTCGCCCCTGGTGGTCCGAGGTCGTTCCCGCTGCACAGATTCATGCGGCAGGGCCTCCTACAGGCAATGCACTTTGATTTATTGCGCTATCTGTAATAGCACGCGGGATATCACCAGATATATATTGGATTTTTCACTGACCCTGAGTGTCCGGCCCCATGAGACGGTGGTTTTCTCGGCCCCTGGTGGTCCGAGGTCGTTCCCGCTGCACAGATTCATGCGCCTGGGGCCTAATACAGACAATGCACTTTGATTTCTTGGGCTATCTGTAATAGCACACGAGATATCACCAGATATATATTGGATTTTTCCCTGACCCTGAGTGTCCGGCCCCATGAGACGGTTGTTGTCTTGGCCCCTGGTGGTCCGAGGTCGTTCCCGCTGCACAGATTCACGCGCCATGGCCTGCTACAGACAATGCACTTTGATTTATCGCGCCATCTGTAATAGAACCCGAGATACCACCAGATATATATTGGATTTTTCCCTGACCCTGAGTGCCCGGCCCCATGAGACGGTGGTTTTCTCGGCCCCTGGTGGTCCGAGGTCGTTCCCGCTGCACAGATTCATGCGCCTGGGGCCTAATACAGACAATGCACATTGATTTCTTGGGCTATCTGTAATAGCACCCGATATATCACCAGAAATATATTGGATTTTTCCCTGACCCTGAGTGCCCGGCCCCATGAGACGGTGGTTTTCTCGGCCCCTGGTGGTCCGAGGTCGTTCCCGCTGCACAGATTCATGCGCCTGGGGCCTAATACAGACAATGCACTTTGATTTCTTGGTCTATCTGTAATAGCACCCGAGATATCACCAGAAATATATTGGATTTTTCCCTGACCCTTTGTGTCCGGCCCCATGAGACGGTGGTTTTCTCGGCCCCTGGTGGTCCGAGGTCGTTCCCGCTGCACAGATTCACGCGCCAGGGCCTCCTACAGACAATGCACTTTGATTTATTGCTCTGTCTCTAATAGCACGCGAGATATCACCAGATATATATTGGATTTTACCCTGACCCTGAGTGTCCGGCCCCATGAGACTGTGGTTTTCTCGGCCCCTGGTGGTCCGAGGTCGTTCCCGCTGCACAGATTCATGCGCCAGGGCCTCCTACAGACAATGCACTTTGATTTATTGCGCTATCTGTAATAGCACCCGAGCTATCACCAGATATATATTGGATTTTTCCCTGACCCTGAGTGCCCGGCCCCATGTGTCGGTGATT
Source organism: Nomia melanderi (assembly GCF_051020985.1). Classification (NCBI taxonomy): domain Eukaryota; kingdom Metazoa; phylum Arthropoda; class Insecta; order Hymenoptera; family Halictidae; genus Nomia; species Nomia melanderi. The sequence goes on from NW_027475142.1 coordinate 1,174,298, forward strand.
TTCTCGGACCCTGGTGATCCGAGGTAGATACCGCGGCACAGATTCATGCGCCAGGGCCTCCTGCAGATAATTCACTTTGGTTTATTGCGCTATCTCTAATAGCACCCGAGATATCACCAGATATATATTGGATTTTACCCTGACCCTGAGTGTCCGGCCCCATGAGACTGTGGTTTTCTCGGCCCCTGGTGGTCCGAGGTCGTTCCCGCTGCACAGATTCACGCGCCAGGGCCTCCTACAGACAATGCACTTTGATTTATCGCGCTATCTGTAATAGCACCCGAGATATCACCAGATATATATTGGATTTTCCCCTGACCCTGAGCGTCCGGCCCCATGAGACTGTGGTTTTCTCGGCCCCTGGTGGTCCGAGGTCGTTTCCGCTACACAGATTCATGCGCCAGGACCTCCTACAGACAATGCACTCTGATTTATTGCGCTATCTGTAATAGCACCCGAGATATCACCAGATATATATTGGATTTTACCCTTACCCTGAGTGTCCGGCCCCATGAGAAGGTGGTTGTCTCGCCCCTGGTGGTCCGAGGTCGTTCCCGCTGCACAGATTCATGCGCCGGGGCCTCCTACAGACAATGCACTTTGATTTATTGCGCTATCTGTAATAGCACCCGAGATATCACCAGATATATATTGGATTTTTCACTGACCCTGAGTGTCCGGCCCCATGAGACGGTCGTTTTCTCGGCCCCTGGTAGTCCGAGGTCGTTCCCGCTGCACAGATTCATGCGCCAGGGCCTCCTGCAGATAATTCACTTTGGTTTATTGCGCTATCTCTAATAGCACCCGAGATATCACCAGATATATATTGGATTTTACCCTGACCCTGAGTGTCCGGCCCCATGAGACGGTAGTTTTCTCGGCCCCTGGTGGTCCGAGGTCGTTCCCGCTGCACAGATTCATGCGCCAGGGCCTCCTGCAGATAATTCACTTTGGTTTATTGCGCTATCTCTAATAGCACCCGAGATATCACCAGATATATATTGGATTTTCCCCTGACCCTGTGTGTCCTGCCCCATGAGACTGTGGTTTTCTCGGCCCCTGGTGGTCCGAGGTCGTTCCCGCTGCACAGATTCATGCGCCAGGGCCTCCTACAGACAATGAACTTTGATTTATTGCGCTATCTGTATTAGCACCCGATATATCAGCAGATATATATTGGATTTTCCACTGTCCCTGAGTGTCCGGCCCCATGAGACGGTCGTTTTCTCGGCCCCTGGTTGTCCCAGGTCGTTCCCGCTGCACAGATTCATGCGCCAGGGCCTCCTGCAGATAATTCACTTTGGTTTATTGCGCTATCTCTAATAGCACCCGAGATATCACCAGATATATATTGGATTTTCCCCTGACCCTGAGTGTCCGGCCCCATGAGACGGTTGTTGTCTCGGCCCCTGGTGGTCCGAGGTCGTTCCCGCTGCACAGATTCTTGCGCCACGGCCTCCTGCAGACAATGCACTTTGATTTATTGCGCTATCTCTAATAGCACCCAAGATATCACCAGATATATATTGGATTTTTCCCTGACCCTGAGTGTCCGGCCCCATGAGACCGTGGTTTTTTCGGCCCCTGGTCGTCCGAGGTCGTTCCCTCTGCACAGATTCACGCGCCAGGGCCTCCTACAGACAATGCACTTTGATTTATTGCGCTATCTGTAATAGCACCCGAGATATCACCGGATATATATTGGATTTTTCCCACACCCTGAGTGCCCGGCCCCATGTGTCGGTGATTTTCTCGGACCCTGGTGATCCGAGGTAGATACCGCGGCACAGATTCATGCGCCAGGGCCTCCTGCAGATAATTCACTTTGGTTTATTGCGCTATCTCTAATAGCACCCGAGATATCACCAGATATATATTGGATTTTTCCCTGACCCTGAGAGTCCGGCCCCATGAGAAGGTGGTTGTCTCGCCCCTGGTGGTCCGAGGTCGTTCCCGCTGCACAGATTCACGCGCCAGGGCCTCCTACAGACAATGCACTTTGATTTATCGCGCTATCTGTAATAGCACCCGAGATATCACCAGATATATATTGGATTTTCCCCTGACCCTGAGCGTCCGGCCCCATGAGACTGTGGTTTTCTCGGCCCCTGGTGGTCCGAGGTCGTTTCCGCTACACAGATTCATGCGCCAGGACCTCCTACAGACAATGCACTCTGATTTATTGCGCTATCTGTAATAGCACCCGAGATATCACCAGATATATATTGGATTTTACCCTGACCCTGAGTGTCCGGCCCCATGAGAAGGTGGTTGTCTCGCCCCTGGTGGTCCGAGGTCGTTCCCGCTGAACAGATTCATGCGCCGGGGCCTCCTACAGACAATGCACTTTGATTTATTGCGCTATCTGTAATAGCACCCGAGATATCACCAGATATATATTGGATTTTTCACTGACCCTGAGTGTCCGGCCCCATGAGACGGTCGTTTTCTCGGCCCCTGGTAGTCCGAGGTCGTTCCCGCTGCACAGATTCATGCGCCAGGGCCTCCTGCAGATAATTCACTTTGGTTTATTGCGCTATCTCTAATAGCACCCGAGATATCACCAGATATATATTGGATTTTACCCTGACCCTGAGTGTCCGGCCCCATGAGACGGTAGTTTTCTCAGCCCCTGGTGGTCCGAGGTCGTTCCCGCTGCACAGATTCATGCGCCAGGGCCTCCTGCAGATAATTCACTTTGGTTTATTGCGCTATCTCTAATAGCACCCGAGATATCACCAGATATATATTGGATTTTCCCCTGACCCTGTGTGTCCGGCCCCATGGGACTGTGGTTTTCTCGGCCCCTGGTGGTCCGAGGTCGTTCCCGCTGCACAGATTCATGCGCCAGGGCCTCCTACAGACAATGAACTTTGATTTATTGCGCTATCTGTATTAGCACCCGATATATCAGCAGATATATATTGGATTTTTCACTGTCCCTGAGTGTCCGGCCCCATGAGACGGTCGTTTTCTCGGCCCCTGGTTGTCCCAGGTCGTTCCCGCTGCACAGATTCATGCGCCAGGGCCTCCTGCAGATAATTCACTTTGGTTTATTGCGCTATCTCTAATAGCACCCGAGATATCAGCAGATATATATTGGATTTTCCCCTGACCCTGAGTGTCCGGCCCCATGAGACGGTTGTTGTCTCGGCCCCTGGTGGTCCGAGGTCGTTCCCGCTGCACAGATTCTTGCGCCACGGCCTCCTGCAGATAATGCACTTTGATTTATTGCGCTATCTCTAATAGCACCCGAGATATCACCAGATATATATTGGATTTTCCCCTGACCCTGAGCGTCCGGCCCCATGAGACTGTGGTTTTCTCGGCCCCTGGTGGCCCGAGGTCGTTCCCGTTGCACAGATTCATGCGCCAGGGCCTCCTGCAGATAATTCACTTTGGTTTATTGCGCTATCTCTAATAGCACCCGAGATATCACCAGATATATATAGGATTTTCCCCTGACCCTGAGTGTCCGGCCGCATGAGACTGTAGTTTTCTCGGCCCCTGGTGGTCCGAGGTCGTTCCCGCTGCGCAGATTCATGCGCCAGGGCCTCCTACAGACAATGCACTTTGATTTATTGCGCTATCTGTAATAGCACCCGAGATATCACCAGATATATATTGGATTTTACCCTGACCGTGAGAGTCCGGCCCCACGAGACTGTGGTTTTTTCGGACCCTGGTGGTCCGAGGTCGTTCCCGCTGCACGGATTCATGCGCCAGGGCCTCCTACAGACAATGCACTTTGGTTTATTACGCTATCTCTAATAGCACCCGAGATATCACCAGATATATATGGGATTTTCCCCAGACCCTGAGTGCCCGGCCCCATGAGACGGTGGTTTTCTCGGCCCCTGGTGATCCGAGGTCGTTCCCGCTGCACAGATTCATGCGCCAGGGCCTCCTGCAGATAATTCACTTTGGTTTATTGCGCTATCTCTAATAGCACCCGAGATATCACCAGATATATATTGGATTTTCCCCTGACCCTGATTGTCCGGCTCCATGAGACTGTGGTTCTCTCGGCCCCTGGTGGTCCGAGGTCGTTCCCGCTGCACAGATTCATGCGCCAGGGCCTCCTACAGACAATGCACTTTGATTTATTGCGCTATCTGTAATAGCACCCGAGATATCACCAGATATATATTGGATTTTTCAATGACCCTGAGTGTCCGGCCCCATGAGACGGTCGTTTTCTCGGCCCCTGGTGGTCCGAGGTCGTTCCCGCTGCACAGATTCATGCGCCAGGGCCTCCTACAGACAATGCACTTTGATTTATCGCGCTATCTGTAATAGCACCCGAGATATCACAAGATATATATTGGATTTTACCCTGACCCTGAGGGTCCGGCCCCATGAGACGGTCGTTGTCTCGGCCCCTGGGGGTCCGAGGACGTTCCCGCTGCACAGATACATGCGCCAGGGCCTCCTACAGGCAATGTACTTTGATTTATTGCGCTATCTGTAATAGCACCCGAGATATCACCAGATCTATATTGGATTTTCCCCTGACCCTGAGTGTCCGGCCCCATGAGACTGTGGTTTTCTCGGCCCCTGGTGGTCCGAGGTCGTTCCCGCTGCACAGATTCATGCGCCAGGGCCTCCTGCAGATAATTCACTTTGGCTTATTGCGCTATCTCTAATAGCACCCGAGATATCACCAGATATATATTGGATTTTACCCTGACCCTGAGTGTCCGGCCCCATGAGACTGTGCTTTTCTCGGCCCCTGGTGGTCCGAGGTCGTTCCCGCTGCACAGATTCATGCGCCAGGACCTCCTACAGACAATGCACTTTGATTTATTGCGCTATCTGTAATAGCACCCGACATATCACCAGATATATATTGGATTTTACCCTGACCCTGAGTGTCCGGCCCCATGAGACGGTCGTTGTCTCGGCCCCTGGAGGTCCGACGACGTTCCCGCTGCACAGTTTCATGCGCCAGGGCCTCCTACAGGTAATGCACTTTGATTTATTGCGCTATCTGTAATAGCACCCGAGATATCACCAGATCTATATTGGATTTTCCCCTGACCCTGAGTGTCCGGCCCCATGAGACTGTGGTTTTTTCGGCCCCTGGTGGTCCGAGGTCGTTCCCCCTGCACAGATTCATGCGCCAGGGCCTCCTGCAGATAATTCACTTTGGTTTATTGCGCTATCTCTAATAGCACCCGAGATATCAGCAGATATATATTGGATTTTTCACTGACCCTGAGTGACCGGCCCCATTGGACGGTAGTTTTCTCGGCCCCTGGTGGTCCGAGGTCGTTCCCGCTGCACAGAATCATGCGCCAGGGCCTCCTGCGGATAATTCACTTTGGTTTATTGCGCTATCTCTAATAGCACCCGAGTTATCACCAGATATATATTGGATTTTCCCCTGACCCTGAGTGTCCGGCCCCATGAGACTGTGGTTTTCTCGGCCCCTGGTGGTACGAGGTCGTTCCCGCTGCACAGATTCAGGCGCCAGGGCCTCCTACAGACAATGCACTTTGATTTATTGCGCTATCTGTAATATCACCCGAGATATCAGCAGATATATATTGGATTTTTCACTGACCCTGAGTGTCCGGCCCCATGAGACGGTCGTTTTCTCGGCCCCTGGTGGTCCGAGGTCGTTGCCGCTGCACAGATTCATGCGCCAGGGCCTCCTGCAGATAATTCACTATGGTTTATTGCGCTATCTCTAATAGCACCCGAGATATCAGCAGATATATATTGGATTTTTCACTGACCCTGAGTGACCGGCCCCATGAGACTGTGGTTTTCTCGGCCCCTGGTGGTCCGAGGACGTTCCCGTTGCACAGATTCATGCGCCAGGGCCTCCTGCAGATAATTCACTTTGGTTTATTGCGCTATCTGTGATAGCACCCGAGATATCACCAGATCTATATTGGATTTTCCCCTGACTCTGAGTGCCCGGCCCCATGAGACTGTGGTTTTCTCGGCCCCTGGTGGTCCGAGGTCGTTCCCGTTGCACAGATTCATGCGCCAGGGCCTCCTGCAGATAATTCACCTTGGTTTATGGCGCTATCTCTAATAGCACCCGAGATATCACCAGATATATATTGGATTTTTCACTGACCCTGAGCGTCCGGACCCATGAGACGGTCGTTTTCTCGGCCCCTGGCTGTCCAAGGTCGTTCCCGCTGCACAGGTTCATGCGCCAGGGTCTCCTACAGACAATGCACTTTGATTTATTGCGCTATCTGTAATAGCACCCGAGATATCACCACATATATATTGGATTTTTCACTGACCCTGAGTGTCCGGCCCCATGAGGCGGTCGTTTTCTCGGCCCCTGGTGGTCCGAGGTCGTTGCCGCTGCACAGATTCATGCGCCAGGGCCTCCTGCAGATAACTCACTTTGGTTTATTGCGCTATCTCTAATAGCACCCGAGATATCACCAGATATATATTGGATTTTACCCTGACCCTGAGTGTCCGGCCCCATGAGACGGTGGTTTTCTCGGCCCCTGGTGGTCCGAGGTCGTTGCCGCTTCACAGATTCATGCGCCAGGGCCTCTTACAGACAATGCACTTTGATTTAGTGCGCTATCTGTAATAGCACCCGAGATATCACCAGATATATATAGGACTTTCCCCTGACCCTGAGTGTCCGGCCCCATGAGACGGTGGTTGTCTCGGCCCCGGGTGGTCCTAGGTCGTTCCCGCTGCACAGATTCATGCGCCAGGGCCTCCTACAGGCAATGCACTTTGATTTATTGCGCTATCTGTAATAGCACCCGAGATATCACCAGATATATATTGGATTTTTCACTGACCCTGAGTGTCCGGCCCCATGAGACGGTGGTTGTCTCGGCCCCTGGGGGTCCGAGGACGTTCCCGCTGCACAGATTCATGCGCCAGGGCCTCCTGCAGATAATTCACTTTGGTTTATTTCGCTATCTCTAATAGCACCCGAGATATCAAGAGATATATACTGGATTTTCCCCTGACCCTGAGTGTCCGGCTCCATGAGACTGTGGTTTTCTCGGCCCCTGGTGGTCCGAGGTCGTTCCCGCTGCACAGATTCATGCGCCAGGGCCTCCTACAGACAATGCACTTTGATTTATTGCGCTATCTGTAATAGCACCCGAGATATCACCAGATATATATTGGATTTTTCACTGACCCTGAGCGTCCGGCCCCATGAGACGGTCGTTTTCCCGGGCCCTGGTGGTCCGAGGTCGTTCCCGCTGCACAGGTTCATGCGCCAGTGCCTCCTACAGACAATGCACTTTGATTTATTGCGCTATCTGTAATAGCACCCGAGATATCAGCAGATATATATTGGATTTTTCACTGACCCTGAGTGTCCGGCCCCATGAGACGGTCGTTTTCTCGGCCCCTGGGGGTCCGAGGACGTTCCCGCTGCACAGATTCATGCGCCAGGGCCTCCTGCAGATAATTCACTTTGGTTTATTGCGCTATCTCTAATAGCACCCGAGATATCAAGAGATATATACTGGATTTTCCCCTGACCCTGAGTGTCCGGCTCCATGAGACTGTGGTTTTCTCGGCCCCTGGTGGTCCGAGGTCGTTCCCGCTGCACAGATTCATGCGCCAGGGCCTCCTGCAGATAATTCACTTTGGTTTATTGCGCTATCTCTAATAGCGCCCGAGATATCAACAGATATATATTGGATTTTTCCCTGACCCTGAGTGTCCGGCCCCATGAGACTGCGGTTTTCTCGGCCCCTGGTGGTCCGAGGTCGTTCCCGCTACACACATTCATGCGCCAGGGCCTCCTGCAGATAATTCACTATGGTTTATTGCGCTATCTCTAATAGCACCCGAGATATCACCAGATATATATTGGATTTTGCCCTGACCCTGAGTGTCCGGCCCCATGAGACTGTGGTTTTCTCGGCCCCTGGTGGTCCGAGGTTGTTCCCTCTGCACAGATTCATGCGCCAGGGCCTCCTACAGACAATGCACTTTGATTTATTGCTCTATCTGTAATAGCACCCGAGATATCACCAGATGTATATTGGATTTTCCCCTGACCCTGAGTGTCCGGCCCCATGAGACTGTGGTTTTCTCGGCCTCTGGTGGTCCGAGGTCGTTCCCGCTGCACAGATTCATGCGCCAGGGCCTCCTACAGACAATGCACTTTGATTTATTGCGCTATCTGTAATAGCACCCGAGATATCACCAGATATATATTGGATTTTTCACTGACCCTGAGTGTCCGGCCCCATGAGACGGTGGATGTCTCGGCCCCTGATGGTCCGAGATCGTTCCCGCTACACAGATTCATGCGCCAGGGCCTCCTGCAGACAATTCACTTTGGTTTATTGCGCTATCTCTAATAGCACCCGAGATATCACCAGATATATATTGGATTTTTCCCCGACCCTGAGTGTCCGGCCCCATGAGACGGTGGTTTTCTCGGCCGCTGGTGGTCCGAGGTCGTTCCCGCTGGCCAGATTCATGCGCCAGGGCCTCCTACAGACAATGCACTATGATTTATTGCGCTATCTGTAATAGCACCCGAGATATCACCAGATCTATATTGGATTTTCCCCTGTCCCTGAGTATCCGGCCCCATGAGACTGCGGTTTTCTCGGCCCCTGGTGGTCCGAGGTCGTTCCCGTTGCACAGATTCATGCGCCAGGGCCTCCTGCAGATAATTCACTTTGGTTTATTGCGCTATCTCTAATAGCACCCGAGATATCACCAGATATATATTGGATTTTTCACTGACCCTGAGCGTCCGGCCGCATGAGACGGTCGTTTTCTCGGCCCCTGGTGGTCCGAGAACGTTCCCGCTGCACAGGTTCATGCGCCAGCGTCTCCTACAGACAATGCACTTTGATTTATTGCGCTATCTGTAATAGCACCCGAGATATCACCAGATATATATTGGATTTTTCACTGACCCTGAGTGTCCTGCCCCATGAGACGGTGGTTTTCTCGGCCCCTGGTGTTCCGAGGTCGTTCCCGCTGCACAGATTCATGCGCCAGGGCCTCCTACAGACAATGCACTTTGATTTATTGCGCTATCTCTAATAGCACCCGAGATATCACCAGATATATATTGGATTTTCCCCTGACCCTGAGTGTCCGGCCCCATGAGACTGTGGTTTTCTCGGCCCCTGGTTGTCCGAGGTCGTTCCCGCTGCACAGATACATGCGCCAGGGCCTCCTACAGGTTATGCACTTTGATTTATTGCGCTATCTGTAATAGCACCCGAGATATCACCAGATCTATATTGGATTTTCCCCTGACCCTGAGTGTCCGGCCCCATGAGACTGTGGTTTTCTCGGCCCCTGGTGGTCCGAGGTCGTTCCCGTTGCACAGATTCATGCGCGAGGGCCTCCTGCAGATAATTCACTTTGGTTTATTGCGCTATCTCTAATAGAACCCGAGATATCACCAGATATATATTGGATTTTTCACTGACCCTGAGCGTCCGGCCCCATGAGACGGTCGTTTTCTCGGCCCCTGGTGGTCCGAGGTCGTTCCCGCTGCACAGGTTCATGCGCCAGGGTCTCCTACAGACAACGCACTTTGATTTATTGCGCTATCTGTAATAGCACCCGAGATATCACCACATATATATTGGATTTTTCACTGACCCTGAGTGTCCGGCCCCATGAGACGGTGGTTTACTCGGCCCCTGGTGGTCGGAGGTCGTTCCAGCTGGCCAGATTTATTCGCCTGGGCCTCCTACAGACAATGCACTTTGATTTATTGCGCTATCTGTAATAGCACCCGAGATATCACCAGATATATATTGGATTTTTCCTTGACCCTGAGTGTCCGGCCCCATGAGACGGTGGTTTACTCGGCCCCTGGTGGTCGGAGGTCGTTCCTGCTGGCCAGATTCATTCGCCTGAGCCTCCTACAGACAATGCACTTTGATTTATTGCGCTATCTCTAATAGCACCCGAGATATCACCAGATATTTGCTGGATTTTTACATGATCTTGGGTGACGGATTCCGAATATCTGTAATTTTCTCGGCCACTGGTGGTCCGAGGTCGTTCCTGCGGCACAGATTCATTCGCAAGGGCCTCCTACAGACAATGCACTTTGGTTTCTTGCGCTATCTGTAATTGCACCCGAGATATGACCAGATATATATTGGATTTTCCCCTGACCCTGAGTGTCCGGACCCATGAGACGGTGGTTTTCTCGGCCCCTGGTGGTCCGAGGTCGTTCCCGCTGCCCAGATTCATGCGCCAGGGCCTCCTACAGACAGTGCACTTTGGTTTATTGCGATATCTGTAATAGCACCCGAGATATCACCAGATATATATTGGATTTTTCCCTGACCCTGAGTGTCCGGCCCCATGAGACGGTCGTTTTCTCGGCCCCTGGTGTTCCGAGGTCGTTCCCGCTGCACAGATTGATGCGCCAGGGCCTCCTGCAGATAATTCACTTTGGTTTATTGCGCTATCTCTAATAGCACCCGAGATATCAGCAGATATATATTGCATTTTTCACTGACCCTGAGTGACCGGCCCCATGAGACGGTAATTTTCTCGGCCCCTGGTGGTTCGAGGTCGTTCCCGCTGCACAGATTCATGCGCCAGGGCCTACTGCAGATAATTCACTTTGATTTATTGCGCTATCTGTAATAGCACCCGAGATATCGCCACATATATATTGGATTTTTCACTGACCCTGAGTGTCCGGCCCCATGAGACGGTGGTTTTCTCGGTCCCTGGTGTTCCGAGGTCGTTCCCGCTGCACAGATTCATGCGCCAGGGTCTACTACAGATAATGCACTTTGATTTATTGCGCTATCTGTAATAGCACCCGAGATATCACCACATATATATTGGATTTTTCACTGACCCTGAGTGTCCGGCCCAATGAGGCGGTGGTTTTCTCGGTCCCTGGTGTTCCGAGGTCGTTCCCGCTGCACAGATTCATGCGCCAGGGCCTCCTACAGACAATGCACTTTGATTTATTGCGCTATCTCTAATAGCACCCGAAATATCACCAGATATATATTGGATTTTCCCCTGACCCTGAGTGTCCGGCCCCATGAGACGGTGGCTTTCTCGGCCCCTGGTGGTCCGAGGTCGTTCCTGGTGATCAGATTAATACGCTAGGCCCTCCTGCAGATAATTCACTTTGGTATATTGCGCTATCTCTAATAGCACCCGAGATGTCACCAGATATATATTGGATTTTTCCCTGACCCTGACAATCCGGCCCCATGAGACGGTGATTTTCTCGGCCCCTAGTGGTCCGAGGTCGATTCCGCTGCACAGATTCATGCGCCAGGGCCCCCTGCAGATAATTCACCTTGGTTTAGTGCGCTATCTGTAAGAGCACCCGAGATATCACCAGATATATATTGAATTTTTCCTCGACCCTGAGTGTCCGGCCCCATGTGTCGGTGGTTTTCTCGGCCACTGGTGGTCCGAGGTCGATCCCGCGGCACAGATTTATGCGGCAGGGCCTCCTGCAGACAATGCACTTTGATTTATTTCGCTATCTCTAATAGCACCCGAGATATCACCCTCTATATATTGTATTTTTCCCTGACCCTGACAGTCCGGCCGCATGAGACGGAGATTTTCTCGGCCCATGCTGGTCCGAGGTCGATCCCGCTGCACAGATTCAAGCGCCAGGGCCTCCAAAAGACAATGCACTTTGATTCATTGCGCTATCTGTAATAGCACCCGAGATATCACCAGATATATATTGGATTTTCCCCTGTCCCTGAGTGTCCGGCCCCATGAGACTGTGGTTTTCTCGGCCCCTGGTGGTCCGAGGTCGTTCCCGTTGCACAGATTCATGCGCCAGGGCCTCCTGCAGATAATTCACTTTGGTTTATTGCGCTATCTCTAATAGCACCCGAGATATCACCAGATATATATTGGATTTTTCACTGACCCTGAGCGTCCGGCCCCATGAGACGGTCGTTTTCTCGGCCCCTGGTGGTCCGAGAACGTTCCCGCTGCACAGGTTCATGCGCCAGCGTCTCCTACAGACAATGCACTTTGATTTATTGCGCTATCTGTAATAGCACCCGAGATATCACCAGATATATATTGGATTTTTCACTGACCCTGAGTGTCCTGCCCCATGGGACGGTGGTTTTCTCGGCCCTTGGTGGTCCGAGGTCGTTCCCGTTGCACAGATTCATGCGCGAGGGCCTCCTGCAGATAATTCACTTTGGTTTATTGCGCTATCTCTAATAGCACCCGAGATATCACCAGATATATATTGGATTTTTCACTGACCCTGAGTGTCCTGCCCCATGAGACTGTGGTTTTCTCGGCCCCTGGTCGTCCGAGGTCGCTCCCGCTGCACAGATACATGCGCCAGGGCCTCCTACAGGTTATGCACTTTGATTTATTGCGCTATCTGTAATAGCACCCGAGATATCACCAGATCTATATTGGATTTTCCCCTGACCCTGAGTGTCCGGCCCCATGAGACTGTGGTTTTCTCGGCCCCTGGTGGTCCGAGGTCGTTCCCGTTGCACAGATTCATGCGCGAGGGCCTCCTGCAGATAATTCACTTTGGTTTATTGCGCTATCTCTAATAGCACCCGAGATATCACCAGATATATATTGGATTTTTCACTGACCCTGAGCGTCCGGCCCCATGAGACGGTCGTTTTCTCGGCCCCTGGTGGTCCGAGGTCGTTCCCGCTGCACAGGTTCATGCGCCAGGGTCTCCTACAGACAATGCACTTTGATTTATTGCGCTATCTGTATTAGCACCCGAGATATCACCACATATATATTGGATTTTTCACTGACCCTGAGTGTCCGGCCCCATGAGACGGTGGTTTACTCGGCCCCTGGTGGTCGGAGGTCGTTCCAGCTGGCCAGATTTATTCGCCTGGGCCTCCTACAGACAATGCACTTTGATTTATTGCGCTATCTGTAATAGCACCCGAGATATCACCAGATATATATTGGATTTTTCCCTGACCCTGAGTGTCCGGCCCCATGAGACGGTGGTTTACTCGGCCCCTGGTGGTCGGAGGTCGTTCCTGCTGGCCAGATTCATTCGCCTGGGCCTCCTACAGACAATGCACTTTGATTTATTGCGCTATCTCTAATAGCACCCGAGATATCACCAGATATTTGCTGGATTTTTACATGATCTTGGGTGACGGATTCCGAATATCTGTAATTTTCTCGGCCACTGGTGGTCCGAGGTCGTTCCTGCGGCACAGATTCATTCGCAAGGGCCTCCTACAGACAATGCACTTTGGTTTCTTGCGCTATCTGTAATTGCACCCGAGATATCACCAGATACATATTGGATTTTCCCCTGACCCTGAGTGTCCGGATCCATGAGACGGTGGTTTTCTCGGCCCCTGGTGGTCCGAGGTCGTTCCCGCTGCACAGATTCATTCGCCTGGGCCTCCTACAGACAATGCACTTTGATTTATTGCGCTATCTGTAATAGCACCCGAGATATCACCAGATATATATTGGATTTTTCCCTGACCCTAAGTGTCCGGCTCCATGAGACTGTGGTTTTCTCGGCCCCTGGTGGTCCGAGGTCGTTCCCGCTGGCCAGATTCATGCGCCAGGGCCTCCAAAAGACAATGCACTTTGATTCATTGCGCTATCTGTAATAGCACCCGAGATATCACCAGATATATATTGGATTTTCCCCTGTCCCTGAGTGTCCGGCCCCATGAGACTGTGGTTTTCTCGGCCCCTGGTGGTCCGAGGTCGTTCCCCTTGCACAGATTCATGCGCCAGGGCCTCCTGCAGATAATTCACTTTGGTTTATTGCGCTATCTGTAATAGCACCCGAGATATCACCAGATCTATATTGGATTTTCCCCTGTCCCTGAGTATCCGGCCCCATGAGACTGTGGTTTTCTCGGCCCCTGGTGGTCCGAGGTCGTTCCCGTTGCACAGATTCATGCGCCAGGGCCTCCTGCAGATAATTCACTTTGGTTTATTGCGCTATCTCTAATAGCACCCGAGATATCACCAGATATATATTGGATTTTTCACTGACCCTGAGCGTCCGGCCCCATGAGACGGTCGTTTTCTCGGCCCCTGGTGGTCTGAGAACGTTCCCGCTGCACAGGTTCATGCGCCAGCGTCTCCTACAGACAATGCACTTTGATTTATTGCGCTATCTGTAATAGCACCCGAGATATCACCAGATATATATTGGATTTTTCACTGACCCTGAGTGTCCTGCCCCATGAGACGGTGGTTTTCTCGGCCCCTGGTGTTCCGAGGTCGTTCCCGCTGCACAGATTCATGCGCCAGGGCCTCCTACAGACAATGCACTTTGATTTATTGCGCTATCTCTAATAGCACCCGAGATATCACCAGATATATATTTGATTTTCCCCTCACCCTGAGTGTCCGGCCCCATGAGACTGTGGTTTTCTCGGCCCCTGGTGGTCCGAGGTCGCTCCCGTTGCACAGATTCATGCGCCAGGGCCTCCTGCAGATAATTCACTTTGGTTTATTGCGCTATCTCTAATAGCACCCGAGATATCACCAGATATATATTGGATTTTCCCCTGACCCTGAGTGTCCGGCCCCATGAGACTGTGGTTTTCTCGGCCCCTGGTCGTCCGAGGTCGTTCCCGCTGCACAGATACATGCGCCAGGGCCTCCTACAGGTAATGCACTCTGATTTATTGCGCTATCTGTAATAGCACCCGAGATATCACCAGATCTATATTGGATTTTCCCCTGACCCTGAGTGTCCGGCCCCATGAGACTGTGGTTTTCTCGGCCCCTGGTGGTCCGAGGTCGTTCCCGCTGCACAGATACATGCGCCAGGGCCTCCTACAGGTAATGCACTTTGATTTATTGCGCTATCTGTAATAGCACCCGAGATATCACCAGATATATATTGGATTTTTCACTGACCCTGAGCGTCCGGCCCCATGAGACGGTCGTTTTCTCGGCCCCTGGTGGTCCGAGGTCGTTCCCGCTGCACAGGTTCATGCGCCAGGGTCTCCTACAGACAATGCACTTTGATTTATTGCGCTATCTGTAATAGCACCCGAGATATCACCACATATATATTGGATTTTTCACTGACCCTGAGTGTCCGGCCCCATGAGACGGTGGTTTGCTCGGCCCCTGGTGGTCGGAGGTCGTTCCAGCTGGCCAGATTTATTCGCCTGGGCCTCCTACAGACAATGCACTTTGATTTATTGCGCTATCTGTAATAGCACCCGAGATATCATCAGATATATATTGGATTTTTCCCTGACCCTGAGTGTCCGGCCCCATGAGACGGTGGTTTACTCGGCCCCTGGTGGTCGGAGGTCGTTCCTGCTGGCCAGATTCATTCGCCTGGGCCTCCTACAGACAATGCACTTTGATTTATTGCGCTATCTCTAATAGCACCCGAGATATCACCAGATATTTGCTGGATTTTTACATGATCTTGGGTGACGGATTCCGAATATCTGTAATTTTCTCGGCCACTGGTGGTCCGAGGTCGTTCCTGCGGCACAGATTCATTCGCAAGGGCCTCCTACAGACAATGCACTTTGGTTTCTTGCGCTATCTGTAATTGCACCCGAGATATGACCAGATATATATTGGATTTTCCCCTGACCCTGAGTGTCCGGACCCATGAGACGGTGGTTTTCTCGGCCCCTGGTGGTCCGAGGTCGTTCCCGCTGCCGAGATTCATGCGCCAGGGCCTCCTACAGACAGTGCACTTTGGTTTATTGCGATATCTGTAATAGCACCCGAGATATCACCAGATATATATTGGATTTTTCCCTGACCCTGAGTGTCCGGCCCCATGAGACGGTCGTTTTCTCGGCCCCTGGTGTTCCGAGGTCGTTCCCGCTGCACAGATTGATGCGCCAGGGCCTCCTGCAGATAATTCACTTTGGTTTATTGCGCTATCTCTAATAGCACCCGAGATATCAGCAGATATATATTGCATTTTTCACTGACCCTGAGTGACCGGCCCCATGAGACGGTAATTTTCTCGGCCCCTGGTGGTTCGAGGTCGTTCCCGCTGCACAGATTCATGCGCCAGGGCCTACTGCAGATAATTCACTTTGATTTATTGCGCTATCTGTAATAGCACCCGAGATATCGCCACATATATATTGGATTTTTCACTGACCCTGAGTGTCCGGCCCCATGAGACGGTGGTTTTCTCGGTCCCTGGTGTTCCGAGGTCGTTCCCGCTGCACAGATTCATGCGCCAGGGTCTACTACAGATAATGCACTTTGATTTATTGCGCTATCTGTAATAGCACCCGAGATATCACCACATATATATTGGATTTTTCACTGACCCTGAGTGTCCGGCCCAATGAGGCGGTGGTTTTCTCGGTCCCTGGTGTTCCGAGGTCGTTCCCGCTGCACAGATTCATGCGCCAGGGCCTCCTACAGACAATGCACTTTGATTTATTGCGCTATCTCTAATAGCACCCGAAATATCACCAGATATATATTGGATTTTCCCCTGACCCTGAGTGTCCGGCCCCATGAGACGGTGGCTTTCTCGGCCCCTGGTGGTCCGAGGTCGTTCCTGGTGATCAGATTAATACGCTAGGCCCTCCTGCAGATAATTCACTTTGGTATATTGCGCTATCTCTAATAGCACCCGAGATGTCACCAGATATATATTGGATTTTTCCCTGACCCTGACAATCCGGCCCCATGAGACGGTGATTTTCTCGGCCCCTAGTGGTCCGAGGTCGATTCCGCTGCACAGATTCATGCGCCAGGGCCCCCTGCAGATAATTCACCTTGGTTTAGTGCGCTATCTGTAAGAGCACCCGAGATATCACCAGATATATATTGAATTTTTCCTCGACTCTGAGTGTCCGGCCCCATGTGTCGGTGGTTTTCTCGGCCACTGGTGGTCCGAGGTCGATCCCGCGGCACAGATTTATGCGGCAGGGCCTCCTGCAGACAATGCACTTTGATTTATTTCGCTATCTCTAATAGCACCCGAGATATCACCCTCTATATATTGTATTTTTCCCTGACCCTGACAGTCCGGCCGCATGAGACGGAGATTTTCTCGGCCCATGCTGGTCCGAGGTCGATCCCGCTGCACAGATTCAAGCGCCAGGGCCTCCAAAAGACAATGCACTTTGATTCATTGCGCTATCTGTAATAGCACCCGAGATATCACCAGATATATATTGGATTTTCCCCTGTCCCTGAGTGTCCGGCCCCATGAGACTGTGGTTTTCTCGGCCCCTGGTGGTCC
The DNA here is from genome assembly GCF_051020985.1 of Nomia melanderi. Lineage (NCBI taxonomy): Eukaryota > Metazoa > Arthropoda > Insecta > Hymenoptera > Halictidae > Nomia > Nomia melanderi. The sequence continues at coordinate 1,191,465 of NW_027475142.1, forward strand.
GAGGTCGTTCCCGTTGCACAGATTCATGCGCCAGGGCCTCCTGCAGATAATTCACTTTGGTTTATTGCGCTATCTCTAATAGCACCCGAGATATCACCAGATATATATTGGATTTTTCACTGACCCTGAGCGTCCGGCCCCATGAGACGGTCGTTTTCTCGGCCCCTGGTGGTCCGAGAACGTTCCCGCTGCACAGGTTCATGCGCCAGCGTCTCCTACAGACAATGCACTTTGATTTATTGCGCTATCTGTAATAGCACCCGAGATATCACCAGATATATATTGGATTTTTCACTGACCCTGAGTGTCCTGCCCCATGGGACGGTGGTTTTCTCGGCCCTTGGTGGTCCGAGGTCGTTCCCGTTGCACAGATTCATGCGCGAGGGCCTCCTGCAGATAATTCACTTTGGTTTATTGCGCTATCTCTAATAGCACCCGAGATATCACCAGATATATATTGGATTTTTCACTGACCCTGAGTGTCCTGCCCCATGAGACTGTGGTTTTCTCGGCCCCTGGTCGTCCGAGGTCGCTCCCGCTGCACAGATACATGCGCCAGGGCCTCCTACAGGTTATGCACTTTGATTTATTGCGCTATCTGTAATAGCACCCGAGATATCACCAGATCTATATTGGATTTTCCCCTGACCCTGAGTGTCCGGCCCCATGAGACTGTGGTTTTCTCGGCCCCTGGTGGTCCGAGGTCGTTCCCGTTGCACAGATTCATGCGCGAGGGCCTCCTGCAGATAATTCACTTTGGTTTATTGCGCTATCTCTAATAGCACCCGAGATATCACCAGATATATATTGGATTTTTCACTGACCCTGAGCGTCCGGCCCCATGAGACGGTCGTTTTCTCGGCCCCTGGTGGTCCGAGGTCGTTCCCGCTGCACAGGTTCATGCGCCAGGGTCTCCTACAGACAATGCACTTTGATTTATTGCGCTATCTGTATTAGCACCCGAGATATCACCACATATATATTGGATTTTTCACTGACCCTGAGTGTCCGGCCCCATGAGACGGTGGTTTACTCGGCCCCTGGTGGTCGGAGGTCGTTCCAGCTGGCCAGATTTATTCGCCTGGGCCTCCTACAGACAATGCACTTTGATTTATTGCGCTATCTGTAATAGCACCCGAGATATCACCAGATATATATTGGATTTTTCCCTGACCCTGAGTGTCCGGCCCCATGAGACGGTGGTTTACTCGGCCCCTGGTGGTCGGAGGTCGTTCCTGCTGGCCAGATTCATTCGCCTGGGACTCCTACAGACAATGCACTTTGATTTATTGCGCTATCTCTAATAGCACCCGAGATATCACCAGATATTTGCTGGATTTTTACATGATCTTGGGTGACGGATTCCGAATATCTGTAATTTTCTCGGCCACTGGTGGTCCGAGGTCGTTCCTGCGGCACAGATTCATTCGCAAGGGCCTCCTACAGACAATGCACTTTGGTTTCTTGCGCTATCTGTAATTGCACCCGAGATATCACCAGATACATATTGGATTTTCCCCTGACCCTGAGTGTCCGGATCCATGAGACGGTGGTTTTCTCGGCCCCTGGTGGTCCGAGGTCGTTCCCGCTGCACAGATTCATTCGCCTGGGCCTCCTACAGACAATGCACTTTGATTTATTGCGCTATCTGTAATAGCACCCGAGATATCACCAGATATATATTGGATTTTCCCCTGTCCCTGAGTGTCCGGCCCCATGAGACTGTGGTTTTCTCGGCCCCTGGTGGTCCGAGGTCGTTCCCCTTGCACAGATTCATGCGCCAGGGCCTCCTGCAGATAATTCACTTTGGTTTATTGCGCTATCTGTAATAGCACCCGAGATATCACCAGATCTATATTGGATTTTCCCCTGTCCCTGAGTATCCGGCCCCATGAGACTGTGGTTTTCTCGGCCCCTGGTGGTCCGAGGTCGTTCCCGTTGCACAGATTCATGCGCCAGGGCCTCCTGCAGATAATTCACTTTGGTTTATTGCGCTATCTCTAATAGCACCCGAGATATCACCAGATATATATTGGATTTTTCACTGACCCTGAGCGTCCGGCCCCATGAGACGGTCGTTTTCTCGGCCCCTGGTGGTCTGAGAACGTTCCCGCTGCACAGGTTCATGCGCCAGCGTCTCCTACAGACAATGCACTTTGATTTATTGCGCTATCTGTAATAGCACCCGAGATATCACCAGATATATATTGGATTTTTCACTGACCCTGAGTGTCCTGCCCCATGAGACGGTGGTTTTCTCGGCCCCTGGTGTTCCGAGGTCGTTCCCGCTGCACAGATTCATGCGCCAGGGCCTCCTACAGACAATGCACTTTGATTTATTGCGCTATCTCTAATAGCACCCGAGATATCACCAGATATATATTTGATTTTCCCCTCACCCTGAGTGTCCGGCCCCATGAGACTGTGGTTTTCTCGGCCCCTGGTGGTCCGAGGTCGCTCCCGTTGCACAGATTCATGCGCCAGGGCCTCCTGCAGATAATTCACTTTGGTTTATTGCGCTATCTCTAATAGCACCCGAGATATCACCAGATATATATTGGATTTTCCCCTGACCCTGAGTGTCCGGCCCCATGAGACTGTGGTTTTCTCGGCCCCTGGTCGTCCGAGGTCGTTCCCGCTGCACAGATACATGCGCCAGGGCCTCCTACAGGTAATGCACTCTGATTTATTGCGCTATCTGTAATAGCACCCGAGATATCACCAGATCTATATTGGATTTTCCCCTGACCCTGAGTGTCCGGCCCCATGAGACTGTGGTTTTGTCGGCCCCTGGTGGTCCGAGGTCGTTCCCGCTGCACAGATACATGCGCCAGGGCCTCCTACTGGTAATGCACTTTGATTTATTGCGCTATCTGTAATAGCACCCGAGATATCACCAGATATATATTGGATTTTTCACTGACCCTGAGCGTCCGGCCCCATGAGACGGTCGTTTCCTCGGCCCCTGGTGGTCCGAGGTCGTTCCCGCTGCACAGGTTCATGCGCCAGGGTCTCCTACAGACAATGCACTTTGATTTATTGCGCTATCTGTAATAGCACCCGAGATATCACCACATATATATTGGATTTTTCACTGACCCTGAGTGTCCGGCCCCATGAGACGGTGGTTTGCTCGGCCCCTGGTGGTCGGAGGTCGTTCCAGCTGGCCAGATTTATTCGCCTGGGCCTCCTACAGACAATGCACTTTGATTTATTGCGCTATCTGTAATAGCACCCGAGATATCATCAGATATATATTGGATTTTTCCCTGACCCTGAGTGTCCGGCCCCATGAGACGGTGGTTTACTCGGCCCCTGGTGGTCGGAGGTCGTTCCTGCTGGCCAGATTCATTCGCCTGGGCCTCCTACAGACAATGCACTTTGATTTATTGCGCTATCTCTAATAGCACCCGAGATATCACCAGATATTTGCTGGATTTTTACATGATCTTGGGTGACGGATTCCGAATATCTGTAATTTTCTCGGCCACTGGTGGTCCGAGGTCGTTCCTGCGGCACAGATTCATTCGCAAGGGCCTCCTACAGACAATGCACTTTGGTTTCTTGCGCTATCTGTAATTGCACCCGAGATATCACCAGATATATATTGGATTTTCCCCTGACCCTGAGTGTCCGGATCCATGAGACGGTGGTTTTCTCGGCCCCTGGTGGTCCGAGGTCGTTCCCGCTGCACAGATACATGCGCCAGGGCCTCCTACAGGTAATGCACTTTGATTTATTGCGCTATCTGTAATAGCACCCGAGATATCACCAGATATATATTGGATTTTTCACTGACCCTGAGCGTCCGGCCCCATGAGACGGTCGTTTTCTCGGCCCCTGGTGGTCCGAGGTCGTTCCCGCTGCACAGGTTCATGCGCCAGGGTCTCCTACAGACAATGCACTTTGATTTATTGCGCTATCTGTAATAGCACCCGAGATATCACCACATATATATTGGATTTTTCACTGACCCTGAGTGTCCGGCCCCATGAGACGGTGGTTTACTCGGCCCCTGGTGGTCGGAGGTCGTTCCAGCTGGCCAGATTTATTCGCCTGGGCCTCCTACAGACAATGCACTTTGATTTATTGCGCTATCTGTAATAGCACCCGAGATATCATCAGATATATATTGGATTTTTCCCTGACCCTGAGTGTCCGGCCCCATGAGACGGTGGTTTACTCGGCCCCTGGTGGTCGGAGGTCGTTCCTGCTGGCCAGATTCATTCGCCTGGGCCTCCTACAGACAATGCACTTTGATTTATTGCGCTATCTCTAATAGCACCCGAGATATCACCAGATATTTGCTGGATTTTTACATGATCTTGGGTGACGGATTCCGAATATCTGTAATTTTCTCGGCCACTGGTGGTCCGAGGTCGTTCCTGCGGCACAGATTCATTCGCAAGGGCCTCCTACAGACAATGCACTTTGGTTTCTTGCGCTATCTGTAATTGCACCCGAGATATCACCAGATATATATTGGATTTTCCCCTGACCCTGAGTGTCCGGATCCATGAGACGGTGGTTTTCTCGGCCCCTGGTGGTCCGAGGTCGTTCCCGCTGCACAGATTCATTCGCCTGGGCCTCCTACAGACAATGCACTTTGATTTATTGCGCTATCTATAATAGCACCCGAGATATCACCAGATATATATTGGATTTTTCCCTGACCTTGAGTGTCCGGCTCCATGAGACTGTGGTTTTCTCGGCCCCTGGTGGTCCGAGGTCGTTCCCGCTGGCCAGATTCATGCGCCTGGGCCTCCTACAGACAATGCATTTTGATTTAGTGCGCTATCTCTAATAGCACCCGAGATATCACCAGATATATATTGGATTTTTCCCTGACCCTGAGTGTCCGGCGCCATGAGACGGTGGTTTTCTTGGCCCCTGGTGGTCCGAGGTCGTTCCCGCTGCACAGATGCTCGCGCCAGGGCCTCCTGCAGATAATTCACTTTGGTTTATTGCGCTATCTCTAATAGCACGCGAGATATCACCAGATATATATTGGATTTTCCCCTGACCCTGAGTGTCCGGCCCCGTGAGTCGGTGGTTTTCTCGGCCCCTGGTGGTCCTAGGTCGTTCCCGCTGACCAGATTCATTCGCCAGGGCCTCCTACAGACAATGCACTTTGGTTTATTGCGCTATCTCTAATAGCACCCGAGATATCACCAGATATTTGCTGGATTTTTACATGACCTTGGGTTAGGGATTCCGAATATCTGTAATTTTCTCGGCCACTGGTGGTCCGAGGTCGTTCCTGCGGCACAGAATCATTCGCAAGGGCCTCCTACAGACAATGCACTTTGGTTTATTGCGCTATCTGTAATAGCACCCGAGATATCACCAGATATATATTGGATTTTCCCCTGACCCTGAGTGTCCGGCCCCATGAGACTGTGGTTTTCTCGGCCCCTGGTGGTCCGAGGTCGTTCCCGCTGGCCAGATTCATGCGCCTGGGCCTCCTACAGACAATGCACTTTGATTTATTGCGCTATCTCAAATAGCACCCGAGATATCACCAGATATATATTGGATTTTTCCCTGACCCTGAGTGTCCGGCGCCATGAGACGGTGGTTTTCTTGGCCCCTGGTGGTCCGAGGTCGTTCCCGCTGCACAGATGCATGCGCCAGGGCCTCCTTCAGATAATTCACTTTGGTTTATTGCGCTATCTCTAATAGCACCCGAGATATCACCAGATATATATTGGATTTTCCCCTGACCCTGAGTGTCCGGACCCATGAGACGGTGGTTTTCTCGGCCCCTGGTGGTCCGAGGTCGTTCCCGCTGCCCAGATTCATGCGCCAGGGCCTCCTACAGACAGTGCACTTTGGTTTATTGCGATATCTGTAATAGCACCCGAGATATCACCAGATATATATTGGATTTTTCCCTGACCCTGAGTGTCCGGCCCCATGAGACGGTCGTTTTCTCGGCCCCTGGTGGTCCGAGGTCGTTCCCGCTGCACAGATTCATGCGCCAGGGCCTCCTGCAGATAATTCACTTTGGTTTATTGCGCTATCTCTAATAGCACCCGAGATATCACCACATATATATTGGATTTTTCACTGACCCTGAGTGTCCGGCCCCATGAGGCGGTGGTTTTCTCGGTCCCTGGTGTTCCGAGGTCGTTCCCGCTGCACAGATTCATGCGCCAGGGCCTCCTACAGTCAATGCACTTTGATTTATTGCGCTATCTCTAATAGCACCCGAAATATCACCAGATATATATTGGATTTTCCCCTGACCCTGAGTGTCCGGCCCCATGAGACGGTGGCTTTCTCGGCCCCTGGTGGTCCGAGGTCGTTCCTGCTGATCAGATTAATACGCTAGGCCCTCCTGCAGATAATTCACTTTGGTATATTGCGCTATCTCTAATAGCACCCGAGATGTCACCAGATATATATTGGATTTTTCCCTGACCCTGACAATCCGGCCCCATGAGACGGTGATTTTCTCGGCCCCTAGTGGTCCGAGGTCGATTCCGCTGCACAGATTCATGCGCCAGGGCCCCCTGCAGATAATTCACCTTGGTTTAGTGCGCTATCTGTAAGAGCACCCGAGATATCGCCAGATATATATTGAATTTTTCCTCGACCCTGAGTGTCCGGCCCCATGTGTCGGTGGTTTTCTCGGCCACTGGTGGTCCGAGGTCGATCCCGCGGCACAGATTTATACGCCAGGGCCTCCTGCAGACAATGCACTTTGATTTATTTCGCTATCTCTAATAGCACCCGAGATATCACCTGATATATATTGTATTTTTCCCTGACCCTGACAATCCGGCCGCATGAGACGGAGATTTTCTCGGCCCATGCTGGTCCGAGGTCGATCCCGCTGCACAGATTCATGCGCCAGGGCCTCCAAAAGACAATGCACTTTGATTTATTGCGCTATCTGTAATAGCACGCGAGATATCACCAGATATATATTGGATTTTTCACTGTCCCTGAGTGTCCGGCCCCATGAGACGGTGGTTTTCTCGGGCCCTGGTGGCTCGAGGTCGTTCCCGCTGCACAGATTCGTGCGCCAGGGCCTCCTACAGACAATGCACTTTGGTTTATTGCGCTATCTGTAATAGCACCCGAGATATCACCAGATATATATTGGATTTTCCCCTGTCCCTGAGTGTCCGGCCCCATAAGACTGTGGTTTTCTCGGCCCCTGGTGGTCCGAGGTCGTTCCCCTTGCACAGATTCATGCGCCAGGGCCTCCTGCAGATAATTCACTTTGGTTTATTGCGCTATCTGTAATAGCACCCGAGATATCACCAGATCTATATTGGATTTTCCCCTGACCCTGAGTGTCCGGCCCCATGAGACTGTGGTTTTCTCGGCCCCTGGTGGTCCGAGGTCGCTCCCGTTGTACAGATTCATGCGCCAGGGCCTCCTGCAGATAATTCACTTTGGTTTATTGCGCTATCTCTAATAGCACCCGAGATATCACCAGATATATATTGGATTTTTCACTGACCCTGAGCGTCCGGCCCCATGAGAAGGTCGTTTTCTCGGCCCCTGGTGGTCCGAGGTCGTTCCCGCTGCACAGGTTCATGCGCCAGGGTCTCCTACAGACAATGCACTTTGATTTATTGCGCTATCTGTAATAGCACCCGAGATATCAACACATATATATTGGATTTTTCACTGACCCTGAGTGTCCGGCCCCATGAGACGGTGGTTTTTTCGGTCCCTGGTGTTCCGAGGTCGTTCCCGCTGCACAGATTCATGCGCCAGGGCCTCCTATTTACAATGCACTTTGATTTATTGCGCTATCTGTAATAGCACCCGAGATATCACCAGATATATGCTGGATTTTTACATGACCTTGGGTGACGGATTCCGAATATCTATAATTTTCTCGGCCCCTGGTGGTCCGAGGTCGTTACCGCTGCACAGATTCATTCGCCTGGGCCTCCTGCAGACAATGCACTTTGATTTATTAAGCTATCTGTAATAGCACCCGAGATATCACCAGATATATATTGGATTTTCCCCTGACCCTGAGTGTCCGGCCCCATGAGACTGTGGTTTTCCCGGCCCCTGGTGGTCCGAGGTCGTTCCCGCTGCACAGATTCATGCGCCAGGGCCACCTACCGACAATGCACTTTGATTTATTGGGCTATCTGTAATAGCACCCGAGATATCACCAGATAAATATTGGATTTTACCCTGACCCTGAGTGTGCGGCCCCATGAGACTGTGGTTTTCTCGGGGTGGTCCGAGGTCGTTCCAGCTGGCCAGATTTATTCGCCTGGGCCTCCTACAGACAATGCACTTTGATTTATTGCGCTATCTGTAATAGCACCCGAGATATCACCAGATATATATTGGGTTTTTCCCTGACCCTGAGTGTCCGGCCCCATGAGACGGTGGTTTACTCGGCCCCTGGTGGTCGGAGGTCGTTCCTGCTGGTCAGATTCATTCGCCTGGGCCTCCTACAGACAATGCACTTTGATTTATTGCGCTATCTCTAATAGCACCCGAGATATCACCAGATATTTGCTGGATTTATACATGATCTTGGGTGACGGATTCCGAATATCTGTAATTTTCTCGGCCACTGGTGGTCCGAGGTCGTTCCTGCGGCACAGAATCATTCGCAAGGGCCTCCTACAGACAATGCACTTTGGTTTATTGCGCTATCTGTAATAGCACCCGAGATATCACCAGATATATATTGGATTTTCCCCTGACCCTGAGTGTCCGGCCCCATGAGACTGTGGTTTTCTCGGCCCCTGGTGGTCCGAGGTCGTTCCCGCTGGCCAGATTCATGCGCCTGTGCCTCCTACAGACAATGCACTTTGATTTATTGCGCTATCTCAAATAGCACCCGAGATATCACCAGATATATATTGGATTTTTCCCTGACCCTGAGTGTCCGGCGCCATGAGACGGTGATTTTCTCGTCCCCTGGTGGTCCGACGTCGTTCCCGCTGCCCAGATTCATGCGCCAGGGCCTCCTACAGACAATGCACTTTGATTTATTGCGCTATCTCAAATAGCACCCGAGATATCACCAGATATATATTGGATTTTTCCCTGACCCTGAGTGTCCGGCGCCATGAGACGGTGATTTTCACGTCCCCTGGTGGTCCGACGTCGTTCCCGCTGCCCAGATTCATGCGCCAGGGCCTCCAACAGACAATGCGCTTTGGTTTATTGCGCTATCTGTAATAGCACCCGAGATATCACCAGATATATGCTGGATTTTTACATGACCTTGGGTGACGGATTCCGAATATCTGTAATTTTCTCGGCCACTGACGGTCCGAGGTCGTTCCTGCTGGCCAGATTCATTCGCCTGGGCCTCCTATAGACAATGCACTTTGATTTATTGCGCTATCTCTAATAGCACCCGAGATATCACCAGATATTTGCTGGATTTTTACATGATCTTGGGTGACGGATTCCGAATATCTGTAATTTTCTCGGCCACTGGTGGTCCGAGGTCGTTCCTGCGGCACAGATTCATTCGCCTGGGCCTCCTACAGACAATGCACTCTGGTTTCTTGCGCTATCTGTAATTGCACCCGAGATATCACCAGATATATATTGGATTTTTCCCTGACCGTGAGTGTCCGGCTCCATGAGACTGTTGTTTTCTCGGCCCCTGGTGGTCCGAGGTCGTTCCCGCTGGCCAGATTCATGCGCCTGGGCCTCCTACAGACAATGCACTTTGATTTAGTGCGCTATCTCTAATAGCACCCGAGATATCACCAGATATATATTGGATTTTTCCCTGACCCTGAGTGTCCGGCCCCATGAGACTGTGGTTTTCTCGGCCCCTGGTGGTCCGAGGTCGTTCCCGCTGGCCAGATTCATGCGCCTGGGCCTCCTACAGACAATGCACTTTGATTTATTGCGCTATCTCAAATAGCACCCGAGATATCACCAGATATATATTGGAGTTTTCCCTGACCCTGAGTGTCCGGCGCCATGAGACGGTGGTTTTCTTGGCCCCTGGTGGTCCGAGGTCGTTCCCGCTGCACAGATGCATGCGCCAGGGCCTCCTTCAGATTATTCACTTTGGTTTATTGCACTATCTATAATAGCACCCGAGATATCACCAGATATATATTGGATTTTCCCCTGACCCTGAGTGTCCGGACCCATGAGACGGTGGTTTTCTCGGCCCCTGGTGGTCCGAGGTCGTTCCCGCTGCCCAGATTCATGAGCCAGGGCCTCCTACAGACAGTGCACTTTGGTTTATTGCGATATCTGTAATAGCACCCGAGATATCACCAGATATATATTGGATTTTTCCCTGACCCTGAGTGTCCGGCCCCATGAGACGGTCGTTTTCTAGGCCCCTGGTGGTCCGAGGTCGTTCCCGCTGCACAGATTCATGCGCCAGGGCCTCCTGCAGATAATTCACTTTGGTTTATTGCGCTATCTCTAATAGCACCCGAGATATCAGCAGATATATATTGCATTTTTCCCTGACCCTGAGTGTCCGGCGCCATGAGACGGTGGTTTTCTTGGCCCCTGGTGGTCCGAGGTCGTTCCCGCTGCACAGATGCTCGCGCCAGGGCCTCCTGCAGATAATTCACTTTGGTTTATTGCGCTATCTCTAATAGCACGCGAGATATCACCAGATATATATTGGATTTTCCACTGACCCTGAGTGTCCGGCCCCGTGAGTCGGTGGTTTTCTCGGCCCCTGGTGGTCCTAGGTCGTTCCCGCTGACCAGATTCATTCGCCAGGGCCTCCTACAGACAATGCACTTTGGTTTATTGCGCTATCTCTAATAGCACCCGAGATATCACCAGATATTTGCTGGATTTTTACATGACCTTGGGTTAGGGATTCCGAATATCTGTAATTTTCTCGGCCACTGGTGGTCCGAGGTCGTTCCTGCGGCACAGAATCATTCGCAAGGGCCTCCTACAGACAATGCACTTTGGTTTATTGCGCTATCTGTAATAGCACCCGAGATATCACCAGATATATATTGGATTTTCCCCTGACCCTGAGTGTCCGGCCCCATGAGACTGTGGTTTTCTCGGCCCCTGGTGTTCCGAGGTCGTTCCCGCTGGCCAGATTCATGCGCCTGGGCCTCCTACAGACAATGCACTTTGATTTATTGCGCTATCTCAAATAGCACCCGAGATATCACCAGATATATATTGGATTTTTCCCTGACCCTGAGTGTCCGGCGCCATGAGACGGTGGTTTTCTTGGCCCCTGGTGGTCCGAGGTCGTTCCCGCTGCACAGATCCATGCGCCAGGGCCTCCTTCAGATAATTCACTTTGGTTTATTGCGCTATCTCTAATAGCACCCGAGATATCACCAGATATATATTGGATTTTCCCCTGACCCTGAGTGTCCGGACCCATGAGACGGTGGTTTTCTCGGCCCCTGGTGGTCCGAGGTCGTTCCCGCTGCCCAGATTCATGCGCCAGGGCCTCCTACAGACAGTGCACTTTGGTTTATTGCGATATCTGTAATAGCACCCGAGATATCACCAGATATATATTGGATTTTTCCCTGACCCTGAGTGTCCGGCCCCATGAGACGGTCGTTTTCTCGGCCCCTGGTGGTCCGAGGTCGTTCCCGCTGCACAGATTCATACGCCAGGGCCTACTGCAGATAATTCACTTTGATTTATTGCGCTATCTGTAATAGCACCCGAGATATCACCACATATATATTGGATTTTTCACTGACCCTGAGTGTCCGGCCCCATGAGACGGTGGTTTTCTCGGTCCCTGGTGTTCCGAGGTCGTTCCCGCTGCACAGATTCATGCGCCAGGGCCTCCTACAGACAATGCACTTTGATTTATTGCGCTATCTCTAATAGCACCCGAAATATCACCAGATATATATTGGATTTTCCCCTGACCCTGAGTGTCCGGCCCCATGAGACTGTGGTTTTCTCGGCCCCTGGTGGTCCGAGGTCGTTCCCGCTGCACATATTCATGCGCCAGGGCCTCATACAGACAATGCACTTTGATTTATTGCGCTATCTCTAATAGCACCCGAGATATCACCATATACATATTGGATATTCCCCTGACCCTGAGTGTCCGGCCCCATGAGACGGTGGCTTTCTCGGCCCCTGGTGGTCCGAGGTCGTTCCTGCTGATCAGATTAATACGCTAGGCCCTCCTGCAGATAATTCACTTTGGTATATTGCGCTATCTCTAATAGCACCCGAGATGTCACCAGATATATATTGGATTTTTCCCTGACCCTGACAATCCGGCCCCATGAGACTGTGGTTTTCTCGGCCCCTGGTGGTCCGAGGTCGTTCCCGCTGCACAGATTCATGCGGCAGGGCCTCCTACAGTCAATGCACTTTGATTTATTGCGCTATCTGTAATAGCACCCGAGATATCACCACATATATATTGGATTTTCCCCTGACCCTGAGTGTCCGGCCCCATGAGACTGTGGTTTTCTCGGCCCCTGGTGGTCCGAGGTCGTTCCCGCTGCACAGATGCATGCGGCAGGGCCTCCTACAGTCAATGCACTTTGATTTATTGCGCTATCTGTAATAGCATCCGAGATATCACCACATATATATTGGATTTTCCCCTGACCCTGAGTGTCCGGCCCCATGAGACTGTGGTTTTCTCGGCCCCTGGTGGTCCGAGGTCGTTCCCGCTGCACAGATGCATGCGCCAGGGCCTCCTGCAGATAATTCACTTTGGTTTATTGCGCTATCTCTAATAGCACCCGAGATATCACCAGATATATATTGGATTTTCCCCTGACCCTGAGTGTCCGGCCCCATGAGACTGTGGTTTTCCCGGCCCCTGGTGGTCCGAGGTCGTTCCCGCTGCACAGATTCATGCGCCAGGGCCTCCTACCGACAATGCACTTTGATTTATTGGGCTATCTGTAATAGCACCCGAGATATCACCAGATAAATATTGGATTTTACCCTGAACCTGAGTGTGCGGCCCCATGAGACTGTGGTTTTCCCGGCCCCTGGTGGTCCGAGGTCGTTCCCGCTGCACAGATTCATGCGCCAGGGCCACCTACCGACAATGCACTTTGATTTATTGGGCTATCTGTAATAGCACCCGAGATATCACCAGATAAATATTGGATTTTACCCTGACCCTGAGTGTGCGGCCCCATGAGACTGTGGTTTTCTCGGGGTGGTCCGAGGTCGTTCCAGCTGGCCAGATTTATTCGCCTGGGCCTCCTACAGACAATGCACTTTGATTTATTGCGCTATCTGTAATAGCACCCGAGATATCACCAGATATATATTGGGTTTTTCCCTGACCCTGAGTGTCCGGCCCCATGAGACGGTGGTTTACTCGGCCCCTGGTGGTCGGAGGTCGTTCCTGCTGGTCAGATTCATTCGCCTGGGCCTCCTACAGACAATGCACTTTGATTTATTGCGCTATCTCTAATAGCACCCGAGATATCACCAGATATTTGCTGGATTTTTACATGATCTTGGGTGACGGATTCCGAATATCTGTAATTTTCTCGGCCACTGGTGGTCCGAGGTCGTTCCTGCGGCACAGAATCATTCGCAAGGGCCTCCTACAGACAATGCACTTTGGTTTATTGCGCTATCTGTAATAGCACCCGAGATATCACCAGATATATATTGGATTTTCCCCTGACCCTGAGTGTCCGGCCCCATGAGACTGTGGTTTTCTCGGCCCCTGGTGGTCCGAGGTCGTTCCCGCTGGCCAGATTCATGCGCCTGTGCCTCCTACAGACAATGCACTTTGATTTATTGCGCTATCTCAAATAGCACCCGAGATATCACCAGATATATATTGGATTTTTCCCTGACCCTGAGTGTCCGGCGCCATGAGACGGTGATTTTCTCGTCCCCTGGTGGTCCGACGTCGTTCCCGCTGCCCAGATTCATGCGCCAAGGCCTCCTACAGACAATGCACTTTGATTTATTGCGCTATCTCAAATAGCACCCGAGATATCACCAGATATATATTGGATTTTTCCCTGACCCTGAGTGTCCGGCGCCATGAGACGGTGATTTTCACGTCCCCTGGTGGTCCGACGTCGTTCCCGCTGCCCAGATTCATGCGCCAGGGCCTCCAACAGACAATGCGCTTTGGTTTATTGCGCTATCTGTAATAGCACCCGAGATATCACCAGATATATGCTGGATTTTTACATGACCTTGGGTGACGGATTCCGAATATCTGTAATTTTCTCGGCCACTGACGGTCCGAGGTCGTTCCTGCTGGCCAGATTCATTCGCCTGGGCCTCCTATAGACAATGCACTTTGATTTATTGCGCTATCTCTAATAGCACCCGAGATATCACCAGATATTTGCTGGATTTTTACATGATCTTGGGTGACGGATTCCGAATATCTGTAATTTTCTCGGCCACTGGTGGTCCGAGGTCGTTCCTGCGGCACAGATTCATGCGCCAGGGCCACCTACCGACAATGCACTTTGATTTATTGGGCTATCTGTAATAGCACCCGAGATATCACCAGATAAATATTGGATTTTACCCTGACCCTGAGTGTGCGGCCCCATGAGACTGTGGTTTTCTCGGGGTGGTCCGAGGTCGTTCCAGCTGGCCAGATTTATTCGCCTGGGCCTCCTACAGACAATGCACTTTGATTTATTGCGCTATCTGTAATAGCACCCGAGATATCACCAGATATATATTGGGTTTTTCCCTGACCCTGAGTGTCCGGCCCCATGAGACGGTGGTTTACTCGGCCCCTGGTGGTCGGAGGTCGTTCCTGCTGGTCAGATTCATTCGCCTGGGCCTCCTACAGACAATGCACTTTGATTTATTGCGCTATCTCTAATAGCACCCGAGATATCACCAGATATTTGCTGGATTTTTACATGATCTTGGGTGACGGATTCCGAATATCTGTAATTTTCTCGGCCACTGGTGGTCCGAGGTCGTTCCTGCGGCACAGAATCATTCGCAAGGGCCTCCTACAGACAATGCACTTTGGTTTATTGCGCTATCTGTAATAGCACCCGAGATATCACCAGATATATATTGGATTTTCCCCTGACCCTGAGTGTCCGGCCCCATGAGACTGTGGTTTTCTCGGCCCCTGGTGGTCCGAGGTCGTTCCCGCTGGCCAGATTCATGCGCCTGTGGCTCCTACAGACAATGCACTTTGATTAATTGCGCTATCTCAAATAGCACCCGAGATATCACCAGATATATATTGGATTTTTCCCTGACCCTGAGTGTCCGGCGCCATGAGACGGTGATTTTCTCGTCCCCTGGTGGTCCGACGTCGTTCCCGCTGCCCAGATTCATGCGCCAGGGCCTCCTACAGACAATGCACTTTGATTTATTGCGCTATCTCAAATAGCACCCGAGATATCACCAGATATATATTGGATTTTTCCCTGACCCTGAGTGTCCGGCGCCATGAGACGGTGATTTTCACGTCCCCTGGTGGTCCGACGTCGTTCCCGCTGCCCAGATTCATGCGCCAGGGCCTCCAACAGACAATGCGCTTTGGTTTATTGCGCTATCTGTAATAGCACCCGAGATATCACCAGATATATGCTGGATTTTTACATGACCTTGGGTGACGGATTCCGAATATCTGTAATTTTCTCGGCCACTGACGGTCCGAGGTCGTTCCTGCTGGCCAGATTCATTCGCCTGGGCCTCCTATAGACAATGCACTTTGATTTATTGCGCTATCTCTAATAGCACCCGAGATATCACCAGATATTTGC
Source organism: Nomia melanderi (assembly GCF_051020985.1). Classification (NCBI taxonomy): domain Eukaryota; kingdom Metazoa; phylum Arthropoda; class Insecta; order Hymenoptera; family Halictidae; genus Nomia; species Nomia melanderi. The sequence goes on from NW_027475142.1 coordinate 1,207,133, forward strand.
TGGATTTTTACATGATCTTGGGTGACGGATTCCGAATATCTGTAATTTTCTCGGCCACTGGTGGTCCGAGGTCGTTCCTGCGGCACAGATTCATTCGCCTGGGCCTCCTACAGACAATGCACTCTGGTTTCTTGCGCTATCTGTAATTGCACCCGAGATATCACCAGATATATATTGGATTTTTCCCTGACCGTGAGTGTCCGGCTCCATGAGACTGTTGTTTTCTCGGCCCCTGGTGGTCCGAGGTCGTTCCCGCTGGCCAGATTCATGCGCCTGGGCCTCCTACAGACAATGCACTTTGATTTAGTGCGCTATCTCTAATAGCACCCGAGATATCACCAGATATATATTGGATTTTTCCCTGACCCTGAGTGTCCGGCCCCATGAGACTGTGGTTTTCTCGGCCCCTGGTGGTCCGAGGTCGTTCCCGCTGGCCAGATTCATGCGCCTGGGCCTCCTACAGACAATGCACTTTGATTTATTGCGCTATCTCAAATAGCACCCGAGATATCACCAGATATATATTGGAGTTTTCCCTGACCCTGAGTGTCCGGCGCCATGAGACGGTGGTTTTCTTGGCCCCTGGTGGTCCGAGGTCGTTCCCGCTGCACAGATGCATGCGCCAGGGCCTCCTTCAGATTATTCACTTTGGTTTATTGCACTATCTATAATAGCACCCGAGATATCACCAGATATATATTGGATTTTCCCCTGACCCTGAGTGTCCGGACCCATGAGACGGTGGTTTTCTCGGCCCCTGGTGGTCCGAGGTCGTTCCCGCTGCCCAGATTCATGAGCCAGGGCCTCCTACAGACAGTGCACTTTGGTTTATTGCGATATCTGTAATAGCACCCGAGATATCACCAGATATATATTGGATTTTTCACTGACCCTGAGTGTCCGGCCCCATGAGACGGTGGTTTTCTCGGTCCCTGGTGTTCCGAGGTCGTTCCCGCTGCACAGATTCATGCGCCAGGGCCTCCTACAGACAATGCACTTTGATTTATTGCGCTATCTCTAATAGCACCCGAAATATCACCAGATATATATTGGATTTTCCCCTGACCCTGAGTGTCCGGCCCCATGAGACTGTGGTTTTCTCGGCCCCTGGTGGTCCGAGGTCGTTCCCGCTGCACAGATTCATGCGCCAGGGCCTCATACAGACAATGCACTTTGATTTATTGCGCTATCTCTAATAGCACCCGAGATATCACCATATACATATTGGATATTCCCCTGACCCTGAGTGTCCGGCCCCATGAGACGGTGGCTTTCTCGGCCCCTGGTGGTCCGAGGTCGTTCCTGCTGATCAGATTAATACGCTAGGCCCTCCTGCAGATAATTCACTTTGGTATATTGCGCTATCTCTAATAGCACCCGAGATGTCACCAGATATATATTGGATTTTTCCCTGACCCTGAGTGTCCGGCCCCATGAGACGGTCGTTTTCTCGGCCCCTGGTGGTCCGAGGTCGTTCCCGCTGCACAGATTCATGCGCCAGGGCCTCCTGCAGATAATTCACTTTGGTTTATTGCGCTATCTCTAATAGCACCCGAGATATCACCACATATATATTGGATTTTTCACTGACCCTGAGTGTCCGGCCCCATGAGACTGTGGTTTTCTCGGCCCCTGGTGGTCCGAGGTCGTTCCCGCTGCACAGATGCATGCGCCAGGGCCTCCTGCAGATAATTCACTTTGGTTTATTGCGCTATCTCTAATAGCACCCGAGATATCACCAGATATATATTGGATTTTCCCCTGACCCTGAGTGTCCGGCCCCATGAGACTGTGGTTTTCCCGGCCCCTGGTGGTCCGAGGTCGTTCCCGCTGCACAGATTCATGCGCCAGGGCCTCCTCCCGACAATGCACTTTGATTTATTGGGCTATCTGTAATAGCACCCGAGATATCACCAGATAAATATTGGATTTTACCCTGAACCTGAGTGTGCGGCCCCATGAGACTGTGGTTTTCTCGGCCCCTGGTGGTCCGAGGTCGTTCCAGCTGGCCAGATTTATTCGCCTGGGCCTCCTACAGACAATGCACTTTGATTTATTGCGCTATCTGTAATAGCACCCGAGATATCACCAGATATATATTGGATTTTTCCCTGACCCTGAGTGTCCGGCCCCATGAGACGGTGGTTTACTCGGCCCCTGGTGGTCGGAGGTCGTTCCTGCTAGCCAGATTCATTCGCCTGGGCCTCCTACAGACAATGCACTTTGATTTATTGCGCTATCTCTAATAGCACCCGAGATATCACCAGATATATATTGGAGTTTTCCCTGACCCTGAGTGTCCGGCGCCATGAGACGGTGGTTTTCTTGGCCCCTGGTGGTCCGAGGTCGTTCCCGCTGCACAGATGCATGCGCCAGGGCCTCCTTCAGATAATTCACTTTGGTTTATTGCGCTATCTATAATAGCACCCGAGATATCACCAGATATATATTGGATTTTCCCCTGACCCTGAGTGTCCGGACCCATGAGACGGTGGTTTTCTCGGCCCCTGGTGGTCCGAGGTCGTTCCCGCTGCCCAGATTCATGCGCCAGGGCCTCCTACAGACAGTGCACTTTGGTTTATTGCGCTATCTCTAATAGCACGCGAGATATCACCAGATATATATTGGATTTTCCACTGACCCTGAGTGTCCGGCCCCGTGAGTCGGTGGTTTTCTCGGCCCCTGGTGGTCCTAGGTCGTTCCCGCTGACCAGATTCATTCGCCAGGGCCTCCTACAGACAATGCACTTTGGTTTATTGCGCTATCTCTAATAGCACCCGAGATATCACCAGATATTTGCTGGATTTTTACATGACCTTGGGTTAGGGATTCCGAATATCTGTAATTTTCTCGGCCACTGGTGGTCCGAGGTCGTTCCTGCGGCACAGAATCATTCGCAAGGGCCTCCTACAGACAATGCACTTTGGTTTATTGCGCTATCTGTAATAGCACCCGAGATATCACCAGATATATATTGGATTTTCCCCTGACCCTGAGTGTCCGGCCCCATGAGACTGTGGTTTTCTCGGCCCCTGGTGTTCCGAGGTCGTTCCCGCTGGCCAGATTCATGCGCCTGGGCCTCCTACAGACAATGCACTTTGATTTATTGCGCTATCTCAAATAGCACCCGAGATATCACCAGATATATATTGGATTTTTCCCTGACCCTGAGTGTCCGGCGCCATGAGACGGTGGTTTTCTTGGCCCCTGGTGGTCCGAGGTCGTTCCCGCTGCACAGATGCATGCGCCAGGGCCTCCTTCAGATAATTCACTTTGGTTTATTGCGCTATCTCTAATAGCACCCGAGATATCACCAGATATATATTGGATTTTCCCCTGACCCTGAGTGTCCGGACCCATGAGACGGTGGTTTTCTCGGCCCCTGGTGGTCCGAGGTCGTTCCCGCTGCCCAGATTCATGCGCCAGGGCCTCCTACAGACAGTGCACTTTGGTTTATTGCGATATCTGTAATAGCACCCGAGATATCACCAGATATATATTGGATTTTTCCCTGACCCTGAGTGTCCGGCCCCATGAGACGGTCGTTTTCTCGGCCCCTGGTGGTCCGAGGTCGTTCCCGCTGCACAGATTCATACGCCAGGGCCTACTGCAGATAATTCACTTTGATTTATTGCGCTATCTGTAATAGCACCCGAGATATCACCACATATATATTGGATTTTTCACTGACCCTGAGTGTCCGGCCCCATGAGACGGTGGTTTTCTCGGTCCCTGGTGTTCCGAGGTCGTTCCCGCTGCACAGATTCATGCGCCAGGGCCTCCTACAGACAATGCACTTTGATTTATTGCGCTATCTCTAATAGCACCCGAAATATCACCAGATATATATTGGATTTTCCCCTGACCCTGAGTGTCCGGCCCCATGAGACTGTGGTTTTCTCGGCCCCTGGTGGTCCGAGGTCGTTCCCGCTGCACAGATTCATGCGCCAGGGCCTCATACAGACAATGCACTTTGATTTATTGCGCTATCTCTAATAGCACCCGAGATATCACCATATACATATTGGATATTCCCCTGACCCTGAGTGTCCGGCCCCATGAGACGGTGGCTTTCTCGGTCCCTGGTGGTCCGAGGTCGTTCCTGCTGATCAGATTAATACGCTAGGCCCTCCTGCAGATAATTCACTTTGGTATATTGCGCTATCTCTAATAGCACCCGAGATGTCACCAGATATATATTGGATTTTTCCCTGACCCTGAGTGTCCGGCCCCATGAGACGGTCGTTTTCTCGGCCCCTGGTGGTCCGAGGTCGTTCCCGCTGCACAGATTCATGCGCCAGGGCCTCCTGCAGATAATTCACTTTGGTTTATTGCGCTATCTCTAATAGCACCCGAGATATCACCACATATATATTGGATTTTTCACTGACCCTGAGTGTCCGGCCCCATGAGACTGTGGTTTTCTCGGCCCCTGGTGGTCCGAGGTCGTTCCCGCTGCACAGATGCATGCGCCAGGGCCTCCTGCAGATAATTCACTTTGGTTTATTGCGCTATCTCTAATAGCACCCGAGATATCACCAGATATATATTGGATTTTCCCCTGACCCTGAGTGTCCGGCCCCATGAGACTGTGGTTTTCCCGGCCCCTGGTGGTCCGAGGTCGTTCCCGCTGCACAGATTCATGCGCCAGGGCCTCCTCCCGACAATGCACTTTGATTTATTGGGCTATCTGTAATAGCACCCGAGATATCACCAGATAAATATTGGATTTTACCCTGAACCTGAGTGTGCGGCCCCATGAGACTGTGGTTTTCTCGGCCCCTGGTGGTCCGAGGTCGTTCCAGCTGGCCAGATTTATTCGCCTGGGCCTCCTACAGACAATGCACTTTGATTTATTGCGCTATCTGTAATAGCACCCGAGATATCACCAGATATATATTGGATTTTTCCCTGACCCTGAGTGTCCGGCCCCATGAGACGGTGGTTTACTCGGCCCCTGGTGGTCGGAGGTCGTTCCTGCTAGCCAGATTCATTCGCCTGTGCCTCCTACAGACAATGCACTTTGATTTATTGCGCTATCTCTAATAGCACCCGAGATATCACCAGATATATATTGGAGTTTTCCCTGACCCTGAGTGTCCGGCGCCATGAGACGGTGGTTTTCTTGGCCCCTGGTGGTCCGAGGTCGTTCCCGCTGCACAGATGCATGCGCCAGGGCCTCCTTCAGATAATTCACTTTGGTTTATTGCGCTATCTATAATAGCACCCGAGATATCACCAGATATATATTGGATTTTCCCCTGACCCTGAGTGTCCGGACCCATGAGACGGTGGTTTTCTCGGCCCCTGGTGGTCCGAGGTCGTTCCCGCTGCCCAGATTCATGCGCCAGGGCCTCCTACAGACAGTGCACTTTGGTTTATTGCGATATCTGTAATAGCACCCGAGATATCACCAGATATATATTGGATTTTTCCCTGACCCTGAGTGTCCGGCCCCATGAGACGGTCGTTTTCTAGGCCCCTGGTGGTCCGAGGTCGTTCCCGCTGCACAGATTCATGCGCCAGGGCCTACTGCAGATAATTCACTTTGATTTATTGCGCTATCTGTAATAGCACCCGAGATATCACCACATATATATTGGATTTTTCACTGACCCTGAGTGTCCGGCCCCATGAGACGGTGGTTTTCTCGGTCCCTGGTGTTCCGAGGTCGTTCCCGCTGCACAGATTCATGCGCCAGGGTCTCCTACAGATAATGCACTTTGATTTATTGCGCTATCTGTAATAGCACCCGAGATATCACCAGATATATATTGGATTTTCCCCTGACCCTGAGTGTCCGGCCCCATGAGACTGTGGTTTTCTCGGCCCCTGGTGGTCCGAGGTCGTTCCCGCTGCACAGATGCATGCGCCAGGGCCTCCTGCAGATAATTCACTTTGGTTTATTGCGCTATCTCTAATAGCACCCGAGATATCACCAGATATATATTGGATTTTCCCCTGACCCTGAGTGTCCGGCCCCATGAGACTGTGGTTTTCCCGGCCCCTGGTGGTCCGAGGTCGTTCCCGCTGCACATATTCATGCGCCAGGGCCTCCTACCGACAATGCACTTTTATTTATTGGGCTATCTGTAATAGCACCCGAGATATCACCAGATAAATATTGGATTTTACCCTGACCCTGAGTGTCCGGCCCCATGAGACTGTGGTTTTCTCGGCCCCTGGTGGTCCGAGGTCGTTCCCGCTGGCCAGATTCATGCGCCTGGGCCTCCTACAGGCAATGCACTTTGATTTATTGCGCTATCTCAAATAGCACCCGAGATATCACCAGATATATAATGGATTTTTCCCTGACCCTGAGTGTCCGGCGCCATGAGACGGTGGTTTTCTTGGCCCCTGGTGGTCCGAGGTCGTTCCCGCTGCACAGATGCATGCGCCAGGGCCTCCTGCAGATAATTCACTTTGGTTTATTGCGCTATCTCTAATAGCACCCGAGATATCACCAGATATATATTGGATTTTCCCCTGACCCTGAGTGTCCGGTCCCATGAGACTGTGGTTTTCCCGGCCCCTGGTGGTCCGAGGTCGTTCCCGCTGCACAGATTCATGCGCCAGGGCCTCCTACCGACAATGCACTTTGATTTATTGGGCTATCTGTAATAGCACCCGAGATATCACCAGATAAATATTGGATTTTACCCTGAACCTGAGTGTGCGGCCCCATGAGACTGTGGTTTTCTCGGCCCCTGGTGGTCCGAGGTCGTTCCAGCTGGCCAGATTTATTCGCCTGGGCCTCCTACAGACAATGGACTTTGATTTATTGCGCTATCTGTAATAGCACCCGAGATATCACCAGATATATATTGGATTTTTCCCTGACCCTGAGTGTCCGGCCCCATGAGACGGTGGTTTACTCGGCCCCTGGTGGTCGGAGGTCGTTCCTGCTGGCCAGATTCATTCGCCTGGGCCTCCTACAGACAATGCACTTTGATTTATTGCGCTATCTCTAATAGCACCCGAGATATCACCAGATATTTGATGGATTTTTACATGATCTTGGGTGACGGATTCCGAATATCTGTAATTTTCTCGGCCACTGGTGGTCCGAGGTCGTTCCTGCGGCACAGAATCATTCGCAAGGGCCTCCTACAGACAATGCACTTTGGTTTATTGCGCTATCTGTAATAGCACCCGAGATATCACCAGATATATATTGGATTTTCCCCTGACCCTGAGTGTCCGGCCCCATGAGACTGTGGTTTTCTCGGCCCCTGGTGGTCCGAGGTCGTTCCCGCTGGCCAGATTCATGCGCCTGGGCCTCCTACAGACAATGCACTTTGATTTATTGCGCTATCTCAAATAGCACCCGAGATATCACCAGATATATATTGGATTTTTCCCTGACCCTGAGTGTCCGGCGCCATGAGACGGTGGTTTTCTTGGCCCCTGGTGGTCCGAGGTCGTTCCCGCTGCACAGGTGCATGCGCCAGGGCCTCCTTCAGATAATTCACTTTGGTTTATTGCGCTATCTCTAATAGCACCCGAGATATCACCAGATATATATTGGATTTTCCCCTGACCCTAAGTGTCGGGACCCATGAGACGGTGGTTTTCTCGGCCCCTGGTGGTCCGAGGTCGTTCCCGCTGCCCAGATTCAAGCGCCAGGGCCTCCTACAGACAGTGCACTTTGGTTTATTGCGCTATCTGTAATAGCACCCGAGATATCACCAGATATATATTGGATTTTTCCCTGACCCTGAGTGTCCGGCTTCATGAGACGGTGATTTTCTCGTCCCCTGGTGGTCCGACGTCGTTCCCGCTGCCCAGATTCATGCGCCAGGGCCTCCTACAGACAATGCGCTTTGGTTTATTGCGCTATCTGTAATAGCACCCGAGATATCACCAGATATATGCTGGATTTTTACATGACCTTGGGTGACGGATTCCGAATATCTGTAATTTTCTCGGCCACTGCTGGTCCGAGGTCGTTCCTGCTGGCCAGATTCATTCGCCTGGGCCTCCTACAGACAATGCACTTTGATTTATTGCGCTATCTCTAATAGCACCCGAGATATCACCAGATATTTGCTGGATTTTTACATGATCTTGGCTGACGGATTCCGAATATCTGTAATTTTCTCGGCCACTGGTGGTCCGAGGTCGTTCCTGCGGCACAGGTTCATTCGCAAGGGCCTCCTACAGACAATGCACTCTGGTTTCTTGCGCTATCTGTAATTGCACCCGAGATATCATCAGATATATATTGGATTTTCCCCTGACCCTGAGTGTCCGGATCCATGAGACGGTGGTTTTCTCGGCCCCTGGTGGTCCGAGGTCGTTCCCGCTGCACAGATTCATTCGCCTGGGCCTCCTACAGACAATGCACTTTGATTTATTGCGCTATCTGTAATAGCACCCGAGATATCACCAGATATATATTGGATTTTTCCCTGACCCTGAGTGTCCGGCTCCATGAGACTGTGGTTTTCTCGGCCCCTGGTGGTCCGAGGTCGTTCCCGCTGGCCAGATTCATGCGCCTGGGCCTCCTACAGACAATGCACTTTGATTTAGTGCGCTATCTCTAATAGCACCCGAGATATCACCAGATATATATTGGATTTTTCCCTGACCCTGAGTGTCCGGCGCCATGAGACGGTGGTTTTCTTGGCCCCTGGTGGTCCGAGGTCGTTCCCGCTGCACAGATGCTCGCGCCAGGGCCTCCTGCAGATAATTCACTTTGGTTTATTGCGCTATCTCTAATAGCACGCGAGATATCACCAGATATATATTGGATTTTCCCCTCACCCTGAGTGTCCGGCCCCGTGAGTCGGTGGTTTTCTCGGCCCCTGGTGGTCCTAGGTCGTTCCCGCTGACCAGATTCATTCGCCAGGGCCTCCTACAGACAATGCACTTTGGTTTATTGCGCTATCTCTAATAGCACCCGAGATATCACCAGATATTTGCTGGATTTTTACATGACCTTGGGTTAGGGATTCCGAATATCTGTAATTTTCTCGGCCACTGGTGGTCCGTGGTCGTTCCTGCGGCACAGAATCATTCGCAAGGGCCTCCTACAGACAATGCACTTTGGTTTATTGCGCTATCTGTAATAGCACCCGAGATATCACCAGATATATATTGGATTTTCCCCTGACCCTGAGTGTCCGGCCCCATGAGACTGTGGTTTTCTCGGCCCCTGGTGGTCCGAGGTCGTTCCCGCTGGCCAGATTCATGCGCCTGGGCCTCCTACAGGCAATGCACTTTGATTTATTGCGCTATCTCAAATAGCACCCGAGATATCACCAGATATATAATGGATTTTTCCCTGACCCTGAGTGTCCGGCGCCATGAGACGGTGGTTTTCTTGGCCCCTGGTGGTCCGAGGTCGTTCCCGCTGCACAGATGCATGCGCCAGGGCCTCCTGCAGATAATTCACTTTGGTTTATTGCGCTATCTCTAATAGCACCCGAGATATCACCAGATATATATTGGATTTTCCCCTGACCCTGAGTGTCCGGCCCCATGAGACTGTGGTTTTCCCGGCCCCTGGTGGTCCGAGGTCGTTCCCGCTGCACAGATTCATGCGCCAGGGCCTCCTACCGACAATGCACTTTGATTTATTGGGCTATCTGTAATAGCACCCGAGATATCACCAGATAAATATTGGATTTTACCCTGAACCTGAGTGTGCGGCCCCATGAGACTGTGGTTTTCTCGGCCCCTGGTGGTCCGAGGTCGTTCCAGCTGGCCAGATTTATTCGCCTGGGCCTCCTACAGACAATGGACTTTGATTTATTGCGCTATCTGTAATAGCACCCGAGATATCACCAGATATATATTGGATTTTTCCCTGACCCTGAGTGTCCGGCCCCATGAGACGGTGGTTTACTCGGCCCCTGGTGGTCGGAGGTCGTTCCTGCTGGCCAGATTCATTCGCCTGGGCCTCCTACAGACAATGCACTTTGATTTATTGCGCTATCTCTAATAGCACCCGAGATATCACCAGATATTTGATGGATTTTTACATGATCTTGGGTGACGGATTCCGAATATCTGTAATTTTCTCGGCCACTGGTGGTCCGAGGTCGTTCCTGCGGCACAGAATCATTCGCAAGGGCCTCCTACAGACAATGCACTTTGGTTTATTGCGCTATCTGTAATAGCACCCGAGATATCACCAGATATATATTGGATTTTCCCCTGACCCTGAGTGTCCGGCCCCATGAGACTGTGGTTTTCTCGGCCCCTGGTGGTCCGAGGTCGTTCCCGCTGGCCAGATTCATGCGCCTGGGCCTCCTACAGACAATGCACTTTGATTTATTGCGCTATCTCAAATAGCACCCGAGATATCACCAGATATATATTGGATTTTTCCCTGACCCTGAGTGTCCGGCGCCATGAGACGGTGGTTTTCTTGGCCCCTGGTGGTCCGAGGTCGTTCCCGCTGCACAGGTGCATGCGCCAGGGCCTCCTTCAGATAATTCACTTTGGTTTATTGCGCTATCTCTAATAGCACCCGAGATATCACCAGATATATATTGGATTTTCCCCTGACCCTAAGTGTCGGGACCCATGAGACGGTGGTTTTCTCGGCCCCTGGTGGTCCGAGGTCGTTCCCGCTGCCCAGATTCAAGCGCCAGGGCCTCCTACAGACAGTGCACTTTGGTTTATTGCGCTATCTGTAATAGCACCCGAGATATCACCAGATATATATTGGATTTTTCCCTGACCCTGAGTGTCCGGCTTCATGAGACGGTGATTTTCTCGTCCCCTGGTGGTCCGACGTCGTTCCCGCTGCCCAGATTCATGCGCCAGGGCCTCCTACAGACAATGCGCTTTGGTTTATTGCGCTATCTGTAATAGCACCCGAGATATCACCAGATATATGCTGGATTTTTACATGACCTTGGGTGACGGATTCCGAATATCTGTAATTTTCTCGGCCACTGCTGGTCCGAGGTCGTTCCTGCTGGCCAGATTCATTCGCCTGGGCCTCCTACAGACAATGCACTTTGATTTATTGCGCTATCTCTAATAGCACCCGAGATATCACCAGATATTTGCTGGATTTTTACATGATCTTGGCTGACGGATTCCGAATATCTGTAATTTTCTCGGCCACTGGTGGTCCGAGGTCGTTCCTGCGGCACAGGTTCATTCGCAAGGGCCTCCTACAGACAATGCACTCTGGTTTCTTGCGCTATCTGTAATTGCACCCGAGATATCATCAGATATATATTGGATTTTCCCCTGACCCTGAGTGTCCGGATCCATGAGACGGTGGTTTTCTCGGCCCCTGGTGGTCCGAGGTCGTTCCCGCTGCACAGATTCATTCGCCTGGGCCTCCTACAGACAATGCACTTTGATTTATTGCGCTATCTGTAATAGCACCCGAGATATCACCAGATATATATTGGATTTTTCCCTGACCCTGAGTGTCCGGCTCCATGAGACTGTGGTTTTCTCGGCCCCTGGTGGTCCGAGGTCGTTCCCGCTGGCCAGATTCATGCGCCTGGGCCTCCTACAGACAATGCACTTTGATTTAGTGCGCTATCTCTAATAGCACCCGAGATATCACCAGATATATATTGGATTTTTCCCTGACCCTGAGTGTCCGGCGCCATGAGACGGTGGTTTTCTTGGCCCCTGGTGGTCCGAGGTCGTTCCCGCTGCACAGATGCTCGCGCCAGGGCCTCCTGCAGATAATTCACTTTGGTTTATTGCGCTATCTCTAATAGCACGCGAGATATCACCAGATATATATTGGATTTTCCCCTCACCCTGAGTGTCCGGCCCCGTGAGTCGGTGGTTTTCTCGGCCCCTGGTGGTCCTAGGTCGTTCCCGCTGACCAGATTCATTCGCCAGGGCCTCCTACAGACAATGCACTTTGGTTTATTGCGCTATCTCTAATAGCACCCGAGATATCACCAGATATTTGCTGGATTTTTACATGACCTTGGGTTAGGGATTCCGAATATCTGTAATTTTCTCGGCCACTGGTGGTCCGTGGTCGTTCCTGCGGCACAGAATCATTCGCAAGGGCCTCCTACAGACAATGCACTTTGGTTTATTGCGCTATCTGTAATAGCACCCGAGATATCACCAGATATATATTGGATTTTCCCCTGACCCTGAGTGTCCGGCCCCATGAGACTGTGGTTTTCCCGGCCCCTGGTGGTCCGAGGTCGTTCCCGCTGGCCAGATTCATGCGCCTGGGCCTCCTACAGACAATGCACTTTGGTTTATTGCGCTATCTCAAATAGCACCCGAGATATCACCAGATATATATTGGATTTTTCCCTGACCCTGAGTGTCCGGCGCCATGAGACGGTGGTTTTCTTGGCCCCTGGTGGTCCGAGGTCGTTCCCGCTGCACAGATGCATGCGCCAGGGCCTCCTTCAGATAATTCACTTTGGTTTATTGCGCTATCTATAATAGCACCCGAGATATCACCAGATATATATTGGATTTTCCCCTGACCCTGATTGTCCGGACCCATGAGACGGTGGTTTTCTCGGCCCCTGGTGGTCCGAGGTCGTTCCCGCTGCCCAGATTCATGCGCCAGTGCCTCCTACAGACAGTGCACTTTGGATTATTGCGATATCTGTAATAGCACCCGAGATATTACCAGATATATATTGGATTTTTCCCTGACCCTGAGTGTCCGGCCCCATGAGACGGTCGTTTTCTCTGCCCCTGGTGGTCCGAGGTCGTTCCCGCTGCACAGATTCATGCGCCAGGGCCTCCTGCAGATAATGCACTTTGATTTATTGCGCTATCTGTAATAGCACCCGAGATATCACCACATATATATTGGATTTTTCACTGACCCTGAGTGTCCGGCCCCATGAGGCGGTGGTTTTCTCGGTCCCTGGTGTTCCGAGGTCGTTACCGCTGCACAGATTCATTCGCCTGGGCCTCCTACAGACAATGCACTTTGATTTATTAAGCTATCTGTAATAGCACCCGAGATATCACCAGATATATATTGGATTTTCCCCTGACCCTGAGTGTCCGGCCCCATGAGACTGTGGTTTTCTCGGCCCCTGGTGGTCCGAGGTCGTTCCCGCTGGCCAGATTCATGCGCCTGGGCCTCCTACAGACAATGCACTTTGATTTATTGCGCTATCTCTAATAGCACCCGAGATATCACCAGATATATATTGGATTTTTCCCTGACCCTGAGTGTCCGGCGCCATGAGACGGTGGTTTTCTTGGCCCCTGGTGGTCCGAGGTCGTTCCCGCTGCACAGATGCATGCGCCAGGGCCTCCTGCAGATAATTCACTTTGGTTTATTGCGCTATCTCTAATAGCACCCGAGATATCACCAGATATATATTGGATTTTCCCCTGACCCTGAGTGTCCGGCCCCATGAGACTGTGGTTTTCCCGGCCCCTGGTGGTCCGAGGTCGTTCCCGCTGCACAGATTCATGCGCCAGGGCCTCCTACCGACAATGCACTTTGATTTATTGGGCTATCTGTAATAGCACCCGAGATATCACCAGATAAATATTGGATTTTACCCTGAACCTGAGTGTGCGGCCCCATGAGACTGTGGTTTTCTCGGCCCCTGGTGGTCCGAGGTCGTTCCAGCTGGCCAGATTTATTCGCCTGGGCCTCCTACAGACAATGCACTTTGATTTATTGCGCTATCTGTAATAGCACCCGAGATATCACCAGATATATATTGGATTTTTCCCTGACCCTGAGTGTCCTGCCCCATGGGACGGTGGTTTTCTCGGCCCCTGGTGGTCCGAGGTCGTTCCCGTTGCACAGATTCATGCGCGAGAGCCTCCTGCAGATAATTCACTTTGGTTTATTGCGCTATCTCTAATAGCACCCGAGATATCACCAGATATATATTGGATTTTTCACTGAACCTGAGTGTCCTGCCCCATGAGACTGTGGTTTTCTCGGCCCCTGGTCGTCCGAGGTCGCTCCCGCTGCACAGATACATGCGCCAGGGCCTCCTACAGGTTATGCACTTTGATTTATTGCGCTATCTGTAATAGCACCCGAGATATCACCAGATCTATATTGGATTTTCCCCTGACCCTGAGTGTCCGGCCCCATGAGACTGTGGTTTTCTCGGCCCCTGGTGGTCCGAGGTCGTTCCCGTTGCACAGATTCATGCGCGAGGGCCTCCTGCAGATAATTCACTTTGGTTTATTGCGCTATCTCTAATAGCACCCGAGATATCACCAGATATATATTGGATTTTTCCCTGACCCTGAGTGTCCGGCTCCATGAGACTGTGGTTTTCTCGGCCCCTGGTGGTCCGAGGTCGTTCCCGCTGGCCAGATTCATGCGCCTGGGCCTCCTACAGACAATGCACTTTGATTTAGTGCGCTATCTCTAATAGCACCCGAGATATCACCAGATATATATTGGATTTTTCCCTGACCCTGAGTGTCCGGCGCCATGAGACGGTGGTTTTCTTGGCCCCTGGTGGTCCGAGGTCGTTCCCGCTGCACAGATGCTCGCGCCAGGGCCTCCTGCAGATAATTCACTTTGGTTTATTGCGCTATCTCTAATAGCACGCGAGATATCACCAGATATATATTGGATTTTCCCCTCACCCTGAGTGTCCGGCCCCGTGAGTCGGTGGTTTTCTCGGCCCCTGGTGGTCCTAGGTCGTTCCCGCTGACCAGATTCATTCGCCAGGGCCTCCTACAGACAATGCACTTTGGTTTATTGCGCTATCTCTAATAGCACCCGAGATATCACCAGATATTTGCTGGATTTTTACATGACCTTGGGTTAGGGATTCCGAATATCTGTAATTTTCTCGGCCACTGGTGGTCCGTGGTCGTTCCTGCGGCACAGAATCATTCGCAAGGGCCTCCTACAGACAATGCACTTTGGTTTATTGCGCTATCTGTAATAGCACCCGAGATATCACCAGATATATATTGGATTTTCCCCTGACCCTGAGTGTCCGGCCCCATGAGACTGTGGTTTTCCCGGCCCCTGGTGGTCCGAGGTCGTTCCCGCTGGCCAGATTCATGCGCCTGGGCCTCCTACAGACAATGCACTTTGGTTTATTGCGCTATCTCAAATAGCACCCGAGATATCACCAGATATATATTGGATTTTTCCCTGACCCTGAGTGTCCGGCGCCATGAGACGGTGGTTTTCTTGGCCCCTGGTGGTCCGAGGTCGTTCCCGCTGCACAGATGCATGCGCCAGGGCCTCCTTCAGATAATTCACTTTGGTTTATTGCGCTATCTATAATAGCACCCGAGATATCACCAGATATATATTGGATTTTTCCCTGACCCTGAGTGTCCGGACCCATGAGACGGTGGTTTTCTCGGCCCCTGGTGGTCCGAGGTCGTTCCCGCTGCCCAGATTCATGCGCCAGTGCCTCCTACAGACAGTGCACTTTGGTTTATTGCGATATCTGTAATAGCACCCGAGATATTACCAGATATATATTGGATTTTTCCCTGACCCTGAGTGTCCGGCCCCATGAGACGGTCGTTTTCTCTGCCCCTGGTGGTCCGAGGTCGTTCCCGCTGCACAGATTCATGCGCCAGGGCCTCCTGCAGATAATGCACTTTGATTTATTGCGCTATCTGTAATAGCACCCGAGATATCACCACATATATATTGGATTTTTCACTGACCCTGAGTGTCCGGCCCCATGAGGCGGTGGTTTTCTCGGTCCCTGGTGTTCCGAGGTCGTTACCGCTGCACAGATTCATTCGCCTGGGCCTCCTACAGACAATGCACTTTGATTTATTAAGCTATCTGTAATAGCACCCGAGATATCACCAGATATATATTGGATTTTCCCCTGACCCTGAGTGTCCGGCCCCATGAGACTGTGGTTTTCTCGGCCCCTGGTGGTCCGAGGTCGTTCCCGCTGGCCAGATTCATGCGCCTGGGCCTCCTACAGACAATGCACTTTGATTTATTGCGCTATCTCTAATAGCACCCGAGATATCACCAGATATATATTGGATTTTTCCCTGACCCTGAGTGTCCGGCGCCATGAGACGGTGGTTTTCTTGGCCCCTGGTGGTCCGAGGTCGTTCCCGCTGCACAGATGCATGCGCCAGGGCCTCCTGCAGATAATTCACTTTGGTTTATTGCGCTATCTCTAATAGCACCCGAGATATCACCAGATATATATTGGATTTTCCCCTGACCCTGAGTGTCCGGCCCCATGAGACGGTGGTTTACTCGGCCCCTGGTGGTCGGAGGTCGTTCCAGCTGGCCAGATTTATTCGCCTGGGCCTCCTACAGCCAATGCACTTTGATTTATTGCGCTATCTGTAATAGCACCCGAGATATCACCAGATATATATTGGATTTTTCCCTGACCCTGAGTGTCCTGCCCCATGGGACGGTGGTTTTCTCGGCCCCTGGTGGTCCGAGGTCGTTCCCGTTGCACAGATTCATGCGCGAGGGCCTCCTGCAGATAATTCACTTTGGTTTATTGCGCTATCTCTAATAGCACCCGAGATATCACCAGATATATATTGGATTTTTCACTGAACCTGAGTGTCCTGCCCCATGAGACTGTGGTTTTCTCGGCCCCTGGTCGTCCGAGGTCGCTCCCGCTGCACAGATACATGCGCCAGGGCCTCCTACAGGTTATGCACTTTGATTTATTGCGCTATCTGTAATAGCACCCGAGATATCACCAGATCTATATTGGATTTTCCCCTGACCCTGAGTGTCCGGCCCCATGAGACTGTGGTTTTCTCGGCCCCTGGTGGTCCGAGGTCGTTCCCGTTGCACAGATTCATGCGCGAGGGCCTCCTGCAGATAATTCACTTTGGTTTATTGCGCTATCTCTAATAGCACCCGAGATATCACCAGATATATATTGGATTTTTCACTGACCCTGAGCGTCCGGCCCCATGAGACGGTCGTTTTCTCGGCCCCTGGTGGTCCGAGGTCGTTCCCGCTGCACAGGTTCATGCGCCAGGGTCTCCTACAGACAATGCACTTTGATTTATTGCGCTATCTGTATTAGCACCCGAGATATCACCACATATATATTGGATTTTTCACTGACCCTGTGTGTCCGGCCCCATGAGACGGTGGTTTACTCGGCCCCTGGTGGTCGGAGGTCGTTCCAGCTGGCCAGATTTATTCGCCTGGGCCTCCTACAGCCAATGCACTTTGATTTATTGCGCTATCTGTAATAGCACCCGAGATATCACCAGATATATATTGGATTTTTCCCTGACCCTGAGTGTCCGGCCCCATGAGACGGTGGTTTACTCGGCCCCTGGTGGTCTGAGAACGTTCCCGCTGCACAGGTTCATGCGCCAGCGTCTCCTACAGACAATGCACTTTGATTTATTGCGCTATCTGTAATAGCACCCGAGATATCACCAGATATATATTGGATTTTTCACTGACCCTGAGTGTCCTGCCCCATGAGACGGTGGTTTTCTCGGCCCCTGGTGTTCCGAGGTCGTTCCCGCTGCACAGATTCATGCGCCAGGGCCTCCTACAGACAATGCACTTTGATTTATTGCGCTATCTCTAATAGCACCCGAGATATCACCAGATATATATTGGATTTTCCCCTGACCCTGAGTGTCCGGCCCCATGAGACTGTGGTTTTCTCGGCCCCTGGTCGTCCGAGGTCGTTCCCGCTGCACAGATACATGCGCCAGGGCCTCCTACAGGTAATGCACTTTGATTTATTGCGCTATCTGTAATAGCACCCGAGATATCACCAGATCTATATTGGATTTTCCCCTGACCCTGAGTGTCCGGCCCCATGAGACTGTGGTTTTCTCGGCCCCTGGTGGTCCGAGGTCGTTCCCGTTGCACAGATTCATGCGCGAGGGCCTCCTACAGACAATGCACTTTGATTTATTGCGCTATCTCTAATAGCACCCGAGATATCACCAGATATTTGCTGGATTTTTACATGATCTTGGGTGACGGATTCCGAATATCTGTAATTTTCTCGGCCACTGGTGGTCCGAGGTCGTTCCTGCGGCACAGATTCATTCGCAAGGGCCTCCTACAGACAATGCACTTTGGTTTCTTGCGCTATCTGTAATTGCACCCGAGATATCACCAGATATATATTGGATTTTCCCCTGACCCTGAGTGTCCGGCTCCATGAGACTGTGGTTTTCTCGGCCCCTGGTGGTCCGAGGTCGTTCCCGCTGGCCAGATTCATGCGCCTGGGCCTCCTACAGACAATGCACTTTGATTTAGTGCGCTATCTCTAATAGCACCCGAGATATCACCAGATATATATTGGATTTTTCCCTGACCCTGAGTGTCCGGCGCCATGAGACGGTGGTTTTCTTGGCCCCTGGTGGTCCGAGGTCGTTCCCGCTGCACAGATGCTCGCGCCAGGGCCTCCTGCAGATAATTCACTTTGGTTTATTGCGCTATCTCTAATAGCACGCGAGATATCACCAGATATATATTGGATTTTCCCCTGACCCTGAGTGTCCGGCCCCGTGAGTCGGTGGTTTTCTCGGCCCCTGGTGGTCCTAGGTCGTTCCCGCTGACCAGATTCATTCGCCAGGGCCTCCTACAGACAATGCACTTTGGTTTATTGCGCTATCTCTAATAGCACCCGAGATATCACCAGATATTTGCTGGATTTTTACATGACCTTGGGTTAGGGATTCCGAATATCTGTAATTTTCTCGGCCACTGGTGGTCCGAGGTCGTTCCTGCGGCACAGAATCATTCGCAAGGGCCTCCTACAGACAATGCACTTTGGTTTATTGCGCTATCTGTAATAGCACCCGAGATATCACCAGATATATATTGGATTTTCCCCTGACCCTGAGTGTCCGGCCCCATGAGACTGTGGTTTTCTCGGCCCCTGGTGGTCCGAGGTCGTTCCCGCTGGCCAGATTCATGCGCCAGGGCCTCCTACAGACAGTGCACTTTGGTTTATTGCGATATCTGTAATAGCACCCGAGATATCACCAGATATATATTGGATTTTTCCCTGACCCTGAGTGTCCGGCCCCATGAGACGGTCGTTTTCTCGGCCCCTGGTGGTCCGAGGTCGTTCCCGCTGCACAGATTCATGCGCCAGGGCCTCCTGCAGATAATTCACTTTGGTTTATTGCGCTATCTCTAATAGCACCCGAGATATCACCACATATATATTGGATTTTTCACTGACCCTGAGTGTCCGGCCCCATGAGGCGGTTGTTTTCTCGGTCCCTGGTGTTCCGAGGTCGTTCCCGCTGCACAGATTCATGCGCCAGGGCCTCCTACAGACAATGCACTTTGATTTATTGCGCTATCTCTAATAGCACCCGAAATATCACCAGATATATATTGGATTTTCCCCTGACCCTGAGTGTCCGGCCCCATGAGACGGTGGCTTTCTCGGCCCCTGGTGGTCCGAGGTCGTTCCTGCTGATCAGATTAATACGCTAGGCCCTCCTGCAGATAATTCACTTTGGTATATTGCGCTATCTCTAATAGCACCCGAGATGTCACCAGATATATATTGGATTTTTCCCTGACCCTGACAATCCGGCCCCATGAGACGGTGATTTTCTCGGCCCCTAGTGGTCCGAGGTCGATTCCGCTGCACAGATTCATGCGCCAGGGCCTCCTACCGACAATGCACTTTGATTTATTGGGCTATCTGTAATAGCACCCGAGATATCACCAGATAAATATTGGATTTTACCCTGAACCTGAGTGTGCGGCCCCATGAGACTGTGGTTTTCTCGGCCCCTGGTGGTCCGAGGTCGTTCCAGCTGGCCAGATTTATTCGCCTGGGCCTCCTACAGACAATGCACTTTGATTTATTGCGCTATCTGTAATAGCACCCGAGATATCACCAGATATATATTGGATTTTTCCCTGACCCTGAGTGTCCTGCCCCATGGGACGGTGGTTTTCTCGGCCCCTGGTGGTCCGAGGTCGTTCCCGTTGCACAGATTCATGCGCGAGGGCCTCCTGCAGATAATTCACTTTGGTTTATTGCGCTATCTCTAATAGCACGCGAGATATCACCAGATATATATTGGATTTTCCCCTGACCCTGAGTGTCCGGCCCCGTGAGTCGGTGGTTTTCTCGGCCCCTGGTGGTCCTAGGTCGTTCCCGCTGACCAGATTCATTCGCCAGGGCCTCCTACAGACAATGCACTTTGGTTTATTGCGCTATCTCTAATAGCACCCGAGATATCACCAGATATTTGCTGGATTTTTACATGACCTTGGGTTAGGGATTCCGAATATCTGTAATTTTCTCGGCCACTGGTGGTCCGAGGTCGTTCCTGCGGCAAAGAATCATTCGCAAGGGCCTCCTACAGACAATGCACTTTGGTTTATTGCGCTATCTGTAATAGCACCCGAGATATCACCAGATATATATTGGATTTTCCCCTGACCCTGAGTGTCCGGCCCCATGAGACTGTGGTTTTCTCGGCCCCTGGTGGTCCGAGGTCGTTCCCGCTGGCCAGATTCATGCGCCAGGGCCTCCTACAGACAGTGCACTTTGGTTTATTGCGATATCTGTAATAGCACCCGAGATATCACCAGATATATATTGGATTTTTCCCTGACCCTGAGTGTCCGGCCCCATGAGACGGTCGTTTTCTCGGCCCCTGGTGGTCCGAGGTCGTTCCCGCTGCACAGATTCATGCGCCAGGGCCTCCTGCAGATAATTCACTTTGGTTTATTGCGCTATCTCTAATAGCACCCGAGATATCACCACATATATATTGGATTTTTCACTGACCCTGAGTGTCCGGCCCCATGAGGCGGTGGTTTTCTCGGTCCCTGGTGTTCCGAGGTCGTTCCCGCTGCACAGATTCATGCGCCAGGGCCTCCTACAGACAATGCACTTTGATTTATTGCGCTATCTCTAATAGCACCCGAAATATCACCAGATATATATTGGATTTTCCCCTGACCCTGAGTGTCCGGCCCCATGAGACGGTGGCTTTCTCGGCCCCTGGTGGTCCGAGGTCGTTCCTGCTGATCAGATTAATACGCTAGGCCCTCCTGCAGATAATTCACTTTGGTATATTGCGCTATCTCTAATAGCACCCGAGATGTCACCAGATATATATTGGATTTTTCCCTGACCCTGACAATCCGGCCCCATGAGACGGTGATTTTCTCGGCCCCTAGTGGTCCGAGGTCGATTCCGCTGCACAGATTCATGCGCCAGGGCCTCCTACCGACAATGCACTTTGATTTATTGGGCTATCTGTAATAGCACCCGAGATATCACCAGATAAATATTGGATTTTACCCTGAACCTGAGTGTGCGGGCCCATGAGACTGTGGTTTTCTCGGCCCCTGGTGGTCCGAGGTCGTTCCAGCTGGCCAGATTTATTCGCCTGGGCCTCCTACAGACAATGCACTTTGATTTATTGCGCTATCTGTAATAGCACCCGAGATATCACCAGATATATATTGGATTTTTCCCTGACCCTGAGTGTCCTGCCCCATGGGACGGTGGTTTTCTCGGCCCCTGGTGGTCCGAGGTCGTTCCCGTTGCACAGATTCATGCGCGAGGGCCTCCTGCAGATAATTCACTTTGGTTTATTGCGCTATCTCTAATAGCACCCGAGATATCACCAGATCTATATTGGATTTTCCCCTGACCCTGAGTGTCCGGCCCCATGAGACTGTGGTTTTCTCGGCCCCTGGTGGTCCGAGGTCGTTCCCGTTGCACAGATTCATGCGCGAGGGCCTCCTGCAGATAATTCACTTTGGTTTATTGCGCTATCTCTAATAGCACCCGAGATATCACCAGATATATATTGGATTTTTCACTGACCCTGAGCGTCCGGCCCCATGAGACGGTCGTTTTCTCGGCCCCTGGTGGTCCGAGGTCCTTCCCGCTGCACAGGTTCATGCGCCAGGGTCTCCTACAGACAATGCACTTTGATTTATTGCGCTATCTGTATTAGCACCCGAGATATCACCACATATATATTGGATTTTTCACTGACCCTGAGTGTCCGGCCCCATGAGACGGTGGTTTACTCGGCCCCTGGTGGTCGGAGGTCGTTCCAGCTGGCCAGATTTATTCGCCTGGGCCTCCTACAGACAATGCACTTTGATTTATTGCGCTATCTGTAATAGCACCCGAGATATCACCAGATATATATTGTATTTTTCCCTGACCCTGACAGTCCGGCCGCATGAGACGGAGATTTTCTCGGCCCATGCTGGTCCGAGGTCGATCCCGCTGCACAGATTCATGCGCCAGGGCCTCCAAAAGACAATGCACTTTGATTCATTGCGCTATCTGTAATAGCACCCGAGATATCACCAGATATATATTGGATTTTCCCCTGTCCCTGTGTGTCCGGCCCCATGAGACTGTGGTTTTCTCGGCCCCTGGTGGTCCGAGGTCGTTCCCGTTGCACAGATTCATGCGCCAGGGCCTCCTGCAGATAATGCACTTTGATTTATTGCGCTATCTGTAATAGCACCCGAGATATCACCACATATATATTGGATTTTTCACTGACCCTGAGTGTCCGGCCCCATGAGGCGGTGGTTTTCTCGGTCCCTGGTGTTCCGAGGTCGTTACCGCTGCACAGATTCATTCGCCTGGGCCTCCTACAGACAATGCACTTTGATTTATTAAGCTATCTGTAATAGCACCCGAGATATCACCAGATATATATTGGATTTTCCCCTGACCCTGAGTGTCCGGCCCCATGAGACTGTGGTTTTCTCGGCCCCTGGTGGTCCGAGGTCGTTCCCGCTGGCCAGATTCATGCGCCTGGGCCTCCTACAGACAATGCACTTTGATTTATTGCGCTATCTGTAATAGCACCCGAGATATCACCAGATCTATATTGGATTTTCCCCTGACCCTGAGTGTCCGGCCCCATGAGACTGTGGTTTTCTCGGCCCCTGGTGGTCCGAGGTCGTTCCCGTTGCACAGATTCATGCGCGAGGGCCTCCTGCAGATAATTCACTTTGGTTTATTGCGCTATCTCTAATAGCACCCGAGATATCACCAGATATATATTGGATTTTCCCCTGACCCTGAGTGTCCGGCCCCATGAGACTGTGGTTTTCCCGGCCCCTGGTGGTCCGAGGTCGTTCCCGCTGCACAGATTCATGCGCCAGGGCCTCCTACCGACAATGCACTTTGATTTATTGGGCTATCTGTAATAGCACCCGAGATATCACCAGATAAATATTGGATTTTACCCTGAACCTGAGTGTGCGGCCCCATGAGACTGTGGTTTTCTCGGCCCCTGGTGGTCCGAGGTCGTTCCAGCTGGCCAGATTTATTCGCCTGGGCCTCCTACAGACAATGCACTTTGATTTATTGCGCTATCTGTAATAGCACCCGAGATATCACCAGATATATATTGGATTTTTCCCTGACCCTGAGTGTCCTGCCCCATGGGACGGTGGTTTTCTCGGCCCCTGGTGGTCCGAGGTCGTTCCCGTTGCACAGATTCATGCGCGAGAGCCTCCTGCAGATAATTCACTTTGGTTTATTGCGCTATCTCTAATAGCACCCGAGATATCACCAGATATATATTGGATTTTTCACTGAACCTGAGTGTCCTGCCCCATGAGACTGTGGTTTTCTCGGCCCCTGGTCGTCCGAGGTCGCTCCCGCTGCACAGATACATGCGCCAGGGCCTCCTACAGGTTATGCACTTTGATTTATTGCGCTATCTGTAATAGCACCCGAGATATCACCAGATCTATATTGGATTTTCCCCTGACCCTGAGTGTCCGGCCCCATGAGACTGTGGTTTTCTCGGCCCCTGGTGGTCCGAGGTCGTTCCCGTTGCACAGATTCATGCGCGAGGGCCTCCTGCAGATAATTCACTTTGGTTTATTGCGCTATCTCTAATAGCACCCGAGATATCACCAGATATATATTGGATTTTTCCCTGACCCTGAGTGTCCGGCTCCATGAGACTGTGGTTTTCTCGGCCCCTGGTGGTCCGAGGTCGTTCCCGCTGGCCAGATTCATGCGCCTGGGCCTCCTACAGACAATGCACTTTGATTTAGTGCGCTATCTCTAATAGCACCCGAGATATCACCAGATATATATTGGATTTTTCCCTGACCCTGAGTGTCCGGCGCCATGAGACGGTGGTTTTCTTGGCCCCTGGTGGTCCGAGGTCGTTCCCGCTGCACAGATGCTCGCGCCAGGGCCTCCTGCAGATAATTCACTTTGGTTTATTGCGCTATCTCTAATAGCACGCGAGATATCACCAGATATATATTGGATTTTCCCCTCACCCTGAGTGTCCGGCCCCGTGAGTCGGTGGTTTTCTCGGCCCCTGGTGGTCCTAGGTCGTTCCCGCTGACCAGATTCATTCGCCAGGGCCTCCTACAGACAATGCACTTTGGTTTATTGCGCTATCTCTAATAGCACCCGAGATATCACCAGATATTTGCTGGATTTTTACATGACCTTGGGTTAGGGATTCCGAATATCTGTAATTTTCTCGGCCACTGGTGGTCCGTGGTCGTTCCTGCGGCACAGAATCATTCGCAAGGGCCTCCTACAGACAATGCACTTTGGTTTATTGCGCTATCTGTAATAGCACCCGAGATATCACCAGATATATATTGGATTTTCCCCTGACCCTGAGTGTCCGGCCCCATGAGGCTGTGGTTTTCCCGGCCCCTGGTGGTCCGAGGTCGTTCCCGCTGGCCAGATTCATGCGCCTGGGCCTCCTACAGACAATGCACTTTGGTTTATTGCGCTATCTCAAATAGCACCCGAGATATCACCAGATATATATTGGATTTTTCCCTGACCCTGAGTGTCCGGCGCCATGAGACGGTGGTTTTCTTGGCCCCTGGTGGTCCGAGGTCGTTCCCGCTGCACAGATGCATGCGCCAGGGCCTCCTTCAGATAATTCACTTTGGTTTATTGCGCTATCTATAATAGCACCCGAGATATCACCAGATATATATTGGATTTTCCCCTGACCCTGAGTGTCCGGACCCATGAGACGGTGGTTTTCTCGGCCCCTGGTGGTCCGAGGTCGTTCCCGCTGCCCAGATTCATGCGCCAGTGCCTCCTACAGACAGTGCACTTTGGTTTATTGCGATATCTGTAATAGCACCCGAGATATTACCAGATATATATTGGATTTTTCCCTGACCCTGAGTGTCCGGCCCCATGAGACGGTCGTTTTCTCTGCCCCTGGTGGTCCGAGGTCGTTCCCGCTGCACAGATTCATGCGCCAGGGCCTCCTGCAGATAATGCACTTTGATTTATTGCGCTATCTGTAATAGCACCCGAGATATCACCACATATATATTGGATTTTTCACTGACCCTGAGTGTCCGGCCCCATGAGGCGGTGGTTTTCTCGGTCCCTGGTGTTCCGAGGTCGTTACCGCTGCACAGATTCATTCGCCTGGGCCTCCTACAGACAATGCACTTTGATTTATTAAGCTATCTGTAATAGCACCCGAGATATCACCAGATATATATTGGATTTTCCCCTGACCCTGAGTGTCCGGCCCCATGAGACTGTGGTTTTCTCGGCCCCTGGTGGTCCGAGGTCGTTCCCGCTGGCCAGATTCATGCGCCTGGGCCTCCTACAGACAATGCACTTTGATTTATTGCGCTATCTCTAATAGCACCCGAGATATCACCAGATATATATTGGATTTTTCCCTGACCCTGAGTGTCCGGCGCCATGAGACGGTGGTTTTCTTGGCCCCTGGTGGTCCGAGGTCGTTCCCGCTGCACAGATGCATGCGCCAGGGCCTCCTGCAGATAATTCACTTTGGTTTATTGCGCTATCTCTAATAGCACCCGAGATATCACCAGATATATATTGGATTTTCCCCTGACCCTGAGTGTCCGGCCCCATGAGACTGTGGTTTTCCCGGCCCCTGGTGGTCCGAGGTCGTTCCCGCTGCACAGATTCATGCGCCAGGGCCTCCTACCGACAATGCACTTTGATTTATTGGGCTATCTGTAATAGCACCCGAGATATCACCAGATAAATATTGGATTTTACCCTGAACCTGAGTGTGCGGCCCCATGAGACTGTGGTTTTCTCGGCCCCTGGTGGTCCGAGGTCGTTCCAGCTGGCCAGATTTATTCGCCTGGGCCTCCTACAGACAATGCACTTTGATTTATTGCGCTATCTGTAATAGCACCCGAGATATCACCAGATATATATTGGATTTTTCCCTGACCCTGAGTGTCCTGCCCCATGGGACGGTGGTTTTCTCGGCCCCTGGTGGTCCGAGGTCGTTCCCGTTGCACAGATTCATGCGCGAGGGCCTCCTGCAGATAATTCACTTTGGTTTATTGCGCTATCTCTAATAGCACCCGAGATATCACCAGATATATATTGGATTTTTCACTGAACCTGAGTGTCCTGCCCCATGAGACTGTGGTTTTCT
Source organism: Nomia melanderi (assembly GCF_051020985.1). Classification (NCBI taxonomy): domain Eukaryota; kingdom Metazoa; phylum Arthropoda; class Insecta; order Hymenoptera; family Halictidae; genus Nomia; species Nomia melanderi. The sequence continues at coordinate 1,233,434 of NW_027475142.1, forward strand.
CGGCCCCTGGTCGTCCGAGGTCGCTCCCGCTGCACAGATACATGCGCCAGGGCCTCCTACAGGTTATGCACTTTGATTTATTGCGCTATCTGTAATAGCACCCGAGATATCACCAGATCTATATTGGATTTTCCCCTGACCCTGAGTGTCCGGCCCCATGAGACTGTGGTTTTCTCGGCCCCTGGTGGTCCGAGGTCGTTCCCGTTGCACAGATTCATGCGCGAGGGCCTCCTGCAGATAATTCACTTTGGTTTATTGCGCTATCTCTAATAGCACCCGAGATATCACCAGATATATATTGGATTTTTCACTGACCCTGAGCGTCCGGCCCCATGAGACGGTCGTTTTCTCGGCCCCTGGTGGTCCGAGGTCGTTCCCGCTGCACAGGTTCATGCGCCAGGGTCTCCTACAGACAATGCACTTTGATTTATTGCGCTATCTGTATTAGCACCCGAGATATCACCACATATATATTGGATTTTTCACTGACCCTGTGTGTCCGGCCCCATGAGACGGTGGTTTACTCGGCCCCTGGTGGTCGGAGGTCGTTCCAGCTGGCCAGATTTATTCGCCTGGGCCTCCTACAGCCAATGCACTTTGATTTATTGCGCTATCTGTAATAGCACCCGAGATATCACCAGATATATATTGGATTTTTCCCTGACCCTGAGTGTCCGGCCCCATGAGACGGTGGTTTACTCGGCCCCTGGTGGTCTGAGAACGTTCCCGCTGCACAGGTTCATGCGCCAGCGTCTCCTACAGACAATGCACTTTGATTTATTGCGCTATCTGTAATAGCACCCGAGATATCACCAGATATATATTGGATTTTTCACTGACCCTGAGTGTCCTGCCCCATGAGACGGTGGTTTTCTCGGCCCCTGGTGTTCCGAGGTCGTTCCCGCTGCACAGATTCATGCGCCAGGGCCTCCTACAGACAATGCACTTTGATTTATTGCGCTATCTCTAATAGCACCCGAGATATCACCAGATATATATTGGATTTTCCCCTGACCCTGAGTGTCCGGCCCCATGAGACTGTGGTTTTCTCGGCCCCTGGTCGTCCGAGGTCGTTCCCGCTGCACAGATACATGCGCCAGGGCCTCCTACAGGTAATGCACTTTGATTTATTGCGCTATCTGTAATAGCACCCGAGATATCACCAGATCTATATTGGATTTTCCCCTGACCCTGAGTGTCCGGCCCCATGAGACTGTGGTTTTCTCGGCCCCTGGTGGTCCGAGGTCGTTCCCGTTGCACAGATTCATGCGCGAGGGCCTCCTACAGACAATGCACTTTGATTTATTGCGCTATCTCTAATAGCACCCGAGATATCACCAGATATTTGCTGGATTTTTACATGATCTTGGGTGACGGATTCCGAATATCTGTAATTTTCTCGGCCACTGGTGGTCCGAGGTCGTTCCTGCGGCACAGATTCATTCGCAAGGGCCTCCTACAGACAATGCACTTTGGTTTCTTGCGCTATCTGTAATTGCACCCGAGATATCACCAGATATATATTGGATTTTCCCCTGACCCTGAGTGTCCGGCTCCATGAGACTGTGGTTTTCTCGGCCCCTGGTGGTCCGAGGTCGTTCCCGCTGGCCAGATTCATGCGCCTGGGCCTCCTACAGACAATGCACTTTGATTTAGTGCGCTATCTCTAATAGCACCCGAGATATCACCAGATATATATTGGATTTTTCCCTGACCCTGAGTGTCCGGCGCCATGAGACGGTGGTTTTCTTGGCCCCTGGTGGTCCGAGGTCGTTCCCGCTGCACAGATGCTCGCGCCAGGGCCTCCTGCAGATAATTCACTTTGGTTTATTGCGCTATCTCTAATAGCACGCGAGATATCACCAGATATATATTGGATTTTCCCCTGACCCTGAGTGTCCGGCCCCGTGAGTCGGTGGTTTTCTCGGCCCCTGGTGGTCCTAGGTCGTTCCCGCTGACCAGATTCATTCGCCAGGGCCTCCTACAGACAATGCACTTTGGTTTATTGCGCTATCTCTAATAGCACCCGAGATATCACCAGATATTTGCTGGATTTTTACATGACCTTGGGTTAGGGATTCCGAATATCTGTAATTTTCTCGGCCACTGGTGGTCCGAGGTCGTTCCTGCGGCACAGAATCATTCGCAAGGGCCTCCTACAGACAATGCACTTTGGTTTATTGCGCTATCTGTAATAGCACCCGAGATATCACCAGATATATATTGGATTTTCCCCTGACCCTGAGTGTCCGGCCCCATGAGACTGTGGTTTTCTCGGCCCCTGGTGGTCCGAGGTCGTTCCCGCTGGCCAGATTCATGCGCCAGGGCCTCCTACAGACAGTGCACTTTGGTTTATTGCGATATCTGTAATAGCACCCGAGATATCACCAGATATATATTGGATTTTTCCCTGACCCTGAGTGTCCGGCCCCATGAGACGGTCGTTTTCTCGGCCCCTGGTGGTCCGAGGTCGTTCCCGCTGCACAGATTCATGCGCCAGGGCCTCCTGCAGATAATTCACTTTGGTTTATTGCGCTATCTCTAATAGCACCCGAGATATCACCACATATATATTGGATTTTTCACTGACCCTGAGTGTCCGGCCCCATGAGGCGGTGGTTTTCTCGGTCCCTGGTGTTCCGAGGTCGTTCCCGCTGCACAGATTCATGCACCAGGGCCTCCTACAGACAATGCACTTTGATTTATTGCGCTATCTCTAATAGCACCCGAAATATCACCAGATATATATTGGATTTTCCCCTGACCCTGAGTGTCCGGCCCCATGAGACGGTGGCTTTCTCGGCCCCTGGTGGTCCGAGGTCGTTCCTGCTGATCAGATTAATACGCTAGGCCCTCCTGCAGATAATTCACTTTGGTATATTGCGCTATCTCTAATAGCACCCGAGATGTCACCAGATATATATTGGATTTTTCCCTGACCCTGACAATCCGGCCCCATGAGACGGTGATTTTCTCGGCCCCTAGTGGTCCGAGGTCGATTCCGCTGCACAGATTCATGCGACAGGGCCTCCTACCGACAATGCACTTTGATTTATTGGGCTATCTGTAATAGCACCCGAGATATCACCAGATAAATATTGGATTTTACCCTGAACCTGAGTGTGCGGCCCCATGAGACTGTGGTTTTCTCGGCCCCTGGTGGTCCGAGGTCGTTCCAGCTGGCCAGATTTATTCGCCTGGGCCTCCTACAGACAATGCACTTTGATTTATTGCGCTATCTGTAATAGCACCCGAGATATCACCAGATATATATTGGATTTTTCCCTGACCCTGAGTGTCCTGCCCCATGGGACGGTGGTTTTCTCGGCCCCTGGTGGTCCGAGGTCGTTCCCGTTGCACAGATTCATGCGCGAGGGCCTCCTGCAGATAATTCACTTTGGTTTATTGCGCTATCTTTAATAGCACGCGAGATATCACCAGATATATATTGGATTTTCCCCTGACCCTGAGTGTCCGGCCCCGTGAGTCGGTGGTTTTCTCGGCCCCTGGTGGTCCTAGGTCGTTCCCGCTGACCAGATTCATTCGCCAGGGCCTCCTACAGACAATGCACTTTGGTTTATTGCGCTATCTCTAATAGCACCCGAGATATCACCAGATATTTGCTGGATTTTTACATGACCTTGGGTTAGGGATTCCGAATATCTGTAATTTTCTCGGCCACTGGTGGTCCGAGGTCGTTCCTGCGGCAAAGAATCATTCGCAAGGGCCTCCTACAGACAATGCACTTTGGTTTATTGCGCTATCTGTAATAGCACCCGAGATATCACCAGATATATATTGGATTTTCCCCTGACCCTGAGTGTCCGGCCCCATGAGACTGTGGTATTCTCGGCCCCTGGTGGTCCGAGGTCGTTCCCGCTGGCCAGATTCATGCGCCAGGGCCTCCTACAGACAGTGCACTTTGGTTTATTGCGATATCTGTAATAGCACCCGAGATATCACCAGATATATATTGGATTTTTCCCTGACCCTGAGTGTCCGGCCCCATGAGACGGTCGTTTTCTCGGCCCCTGGTGGTCCGAGGTCGTTCCCGCTGCACAGATTCATGCGCCAGGGCCTCCTGCAGATAATTCACTTTGGTTTATTGCGCTATCTCTAATAGCACCCGAGATATCACCACATATATATTGGATTTTTCACTGACCCTGAGTGTCCGGCCCCATGAGGCGGTGGTTTTCTCGGTCCCTGGTGTTCCGAGGTCGTTCCCGCTGCACAGATTCATGCGCCAGGGCCTCCTACAGACAATGCACTTTGATTTATTGCGCTATCTCTAATAGCACCCGAAATATCACCAGATATATATTGGATTTTCCCCTGACCCTGAGTGTCCGGCCCCATGAGACGGTGGCTTTCTCGGCCCCTGGTGATCCGAGGTCGTTCCTGCTGATCAGATTAATACGCTAGGCCCTCCTGCAGATAATTCACTTTGGTATATTGCGCTATCTCTAATAGCACCCGAGATGTCACCAGATATATATTGGATTTTTCCCTGACCCTGACAATCCGGCCCCATGAGACGGTGATTTTCTCGGCCCCTAGTGGTCCGAGGTCGATTCCGCTGCACAGATTCATGCGCCAGGGCCTCCTACCGACAATGCACTTTGATTTATTGGGCTATCTGTAATAGCACCCGAGATATCACCAGATAAATATTGGATTTTACCCTGAACCTGAGTGTGCGGGCCCATGAGACTGTGGTTTTCTCGGCCCCTGGTGGTCCGAGGTCGTTCCAGCTGGCCAGATTTATTCGCCTGGGCCTCCTACAGACAATGCACTTTGATTTATTGCGCTATCTGTAATAGCACCCGAGATATCACCAGATATATATTGGATTTTTCCCTGACCCTGAGTGTCCTGCCCCATGGGACGGTGGTTTTCTCGGCCCCTGGTGGTCCGAGGTCGTTCCCGTTGCACAGATTCATGCGCGAGGGCCTCCTGCAGATAATTCACTTTGGTTTATTGCGCTATCTCTAATAGCACCCGAGATATCACCAGATCTATATTGGATTTTCCCCTGACCCTGAGTGTCCGGCCCCATGAGACTGTGGTTTTCTCGGCCCCTGGTGGTCCGAGGTCGTTCCCGTTGCACAGATTCATGCGCGAGGGCCTCCTGCAGATAATTCACTTTGGTTTATTGCGCTATCTCTAATAGCACCCGAGATATCACCAGATATATATTGGATTTTTCACTGACCCTGAGCGTCCGGCCCCATGAGACGGTCGTTTTCTCGGCCCCTGGTGGTCCGAGGTCCTTCCCGCTGCACAGGTTCATGCGCCAGGGTCTCCTACAGACAATGCACTTTGATTTATTGCGCTATCTGTATTAGCACCCGAGATATCACCACATATATATTGGATTTTTCACTGACCCTGTGTGTCCGGCCCCATGAGACGGTGGTTTACTCGGCCCCTGGTGGTCGGAGGTCGTTCCAGCTGGCCAGATTTATTCGCCTGGGCCTCCTACAGCCAATGCACTTTGATTTATTGCGCTATCTGTAATAGCACCCGAGATATCACCAGATATATATTGGATTTTTCCCTGACCCTGAGTGTCCGGCCCCATGAGACGGTGGTTTACTCGGCCCCTGGTGGTCTGAGAACGTTCCCGCTGCACAGGTTCATGCGCCAGCGTCTCCTACAGACAATGCACTTTGATTTATTGCGCTATCTGTAATAGCACCCGAGATATCACCAGATATATATTGGATTTTTCACTGACCCTGAGTGTCCTGCCCCATGAGACGGTGGTTTTCTCGGCCCCTGGTGTTCCGAGGTCGTTCCCGCTGCACAGATTCATGCGCCAGGGCCTCCTACAGACAATGCACTTTGATTTATTGCGCTATCTCTAATAGCACCCGAGATATCACCAGATATATATTGGATTTTCCCCTGACCCTGAGTGTCCGGCCCCATGAGACTGTGGTTTTCTCGGCCCCTGGTCGTCCGAGGTCGTTCCCGCTGCACAGATACATGCGCCAGGGCCTCCTACAGGTAATGCACTTTGATTTATTGCGCTATCTGTAATAGCACCCGAGATATCACCAGATCTATATTGGATTTTCCCCTGACCCTGAGTGTCCGGCCCCATGAGACTGTGGTTTTCTCGGCCCCTGGTGGTCCGAGGTCGTTCCCGTTGCACAGATTCATGCGCGAGGGCCTCCTACAGACAATGCACTTTGATTTATTGCGCTATCTCTAATAGCACCCGAGATATCACCAGATATTTGCTGGATTTTTACATGATCTTGGGTGACGGATTCCGAATATCTGTAATTTTCTCGGCCACTGGTGGTCCGAGGTCGTTCCTGCGGCACAGATTCATTCGCAAGGGCCTCCTACAGACAATGCACTTTGGTTTCTTGCGCTATCTGTAATTGCACCCGAGATATCACCAGATATATATTGGATTTTCCCCTGACCCTGAGTGTCCGGCTCCATGAGACTGTGGTTTTCTCGGCCCCTGGTGGTCCGAGGTCGTTCCCGCTGGCCAGATTCATGCGCCTGGGCCTCCTACAGACAATGCACTTTGATTTAGTGCGCTATCTCTAATAGCACCCGAGATATCACCAGATATATATTGGATTTTTCCCTGACCCTGAGTGTCCGGCGCCATGAGACGGTGGTTTTCTTGGCCCCTGGTGGTCCGAGGTCGTTCCCGCTGCACAGATGCTCGCGCCAGGGCCTCCTGCAGATAATTCACTTTGGTTTATTGCGCTATCTCTAATAGCACGCGAGATATCACCAGATATATATTGGATTTTCCCCTGACCCTGAGTGTCCGGCCCCGTGAGTCGGTGGTTTTCTCGGCCCCTGGTGGTCCTAGGTCGTTCCCGCTGACCAGATTCATTCGCCAGGGCCTCCTACAGACAATGCACTTTGGTTTATTGCGCTATCTCTAATAGCACCCGAGATATCACCAGATATTTGCTGGATTTTTACATGACCTTGGGTTAGGGATTCCGAATATCTGTAATTTTCTCGGCCACTGGTGGTCCGAGGTCGTTCCTGCGGCACAGAATCATTCGCAAGGGCCTCCTACAGACAATGCACTTTGGTTTATTGCGCTATCTGTAATAGCACCCGAGATATCACCAGATATATATTGGATTTTCCCCTGACCCTGAGTGTCCGGCCCCATGAGACTGTGGTTTTCTCGGCCCCTGGTGGTCCGAGGTCGTTCCCGCTGGCCAGATTCATGCGCCAGGGCCTCCTACAGACAGTGCACTTTGGTTTATTGCGATATCTGTAATAGCACCCGAGATATCACCAGATATATATTGGATTTTTCCCTGACCCTGAGTGTCCGGCCCCATGAGACGGTCGTTTTCTCGGCCCCTGGTGGTCCGAGGTCGTTCCCGCTGCACAGATTCATGCGCCAGGGCCTCCTGCAGATAATTCACTTTGGTTTATTGCGCTATCTCTAATAGCACCCGAGATATCACCACATATATATTGGATTTTTCACTGACCCTGAGTGTCCGGCCCCATGAGGCGGTGGTTTTCTCGGTCCCTGGTGTTCCGAGGTCGTTCCCGCTGCACAGATTCATGCACCAGGGCCTCCTACAGACAATGCACTTTGATTTATTGCGCTATCTCTAATAGCACCCGAAATATCACCAGATATATATTGGATTTTCCCCTGACCCTGAGTGTCCGGCCCCATGAGACGGTGGCTTTCTCGGCCCCTGGTGGTCCGAGGTCGTTCCTGCTGATCAGATTAATACGCTAGGCCCTCCTGCAGATAATTCACTTTGGTATATTGCGCTATCTCTAATAGCACCCGAGATGTCACCAGATATATATTGGATTTTTCCCTGACCCTGACAATCCGGCCCCATGAGACGGTGATTTTCTCGGCCCCTAGTGGTCCGAGGTCGATTCCGCTGCACAGATTCATGCGCCAGGGCCTCCTACCGACAATGCACTTTGATTTATTGGGCTATCTGTAATAGCACCCGAGATATCACCAGATAAATATTGGATTTTACCCTGAACCTGAGTGTGCGGCCCCATGAGACTGTGGTTTTCTCGGCCCCTGGTGGTCCGAGGTCGTTCCAGCTGGCCAGATTTATTCGCCTGGGCCTCCTACAGACAATGCACTTTGATTTATTGCGCTATCTGTAATAGCACCCGAGATATCACCAGATATATATTGGATTTTTCCCTGACCCTGAGTGTCCTGCCCCATGGGACGGTGGTTTTCTCGGCCCCTGGTGGTCCGAGGTCGTTCCCGTTGCACAGATTCATGCGCGAGGGCCTCCTGCAGATAATTCACTTTGGTTTATTGCGCTATCTCTAATAGCACGCGAGATATCACCAGATATATATTGGATTTTCCCCTGACCCTGAGTGTCCGGCCCCGTGAGTCGGTGGTTTTCTCGGCCCCTGGTGGTCCTAGGTCGTTCCCGCTGACCAGATTCATTCGCCAGGGCCTCCTACAGACAATGCACTTTGGTTTATTGCGCTATCTCTAATAGCACCCGAGATATCACCAGATATTTGCTGGATTTTTACATGACCTTGGGTTAGGGATTCCGAATATCTGTAATTTTCTCGGCCACTGGTGGTCCGAGGTCGTTCCTGCGGCAAAGAATCATTCGCAAGGGCCTCCTACAGACAATGCACTTTGGTTTATTGCGCTATCTGTAATAGCACCCGAGATATCACCAGATATATATTGGATTTTCCCCTGACCCTGAGTGTCCGGCCCCATGAGACTGTGGTTTTCTCGGCCCCTGGTGGTCCGAGGTCGTTCCCGCTGGCCAGATTCATGCGCCAGGGCCTCCTACAGACAGTGCACTTTGGTTTATTGCGATATCTGTAATAGCACCCGAGATATCACCAGATATATATTGGATTTTTCCCTGACCCTGAGTGTCCGGCCCCATGAGACGGTCGTTTTCTCGGCCCCTGGTGGTCCGAGGTCGTTCCCGCTGCACAGATTCATGCGCCAGGGCCTCCTGCAGATAATTCACTTTGGTTTATTGCGCTATCTCTAATAGCACCCGAGATATCACCACATATATATTGGATTTTTCACTGACCCTGAGTGTCCGGCCCCATGAGGCGGTGGTTTTCTCGGTCCCTGGTGTTCCGAGGTCGTTCCCGCTGCACAGATTCATGCGCCAGGGCCTCCTACAGACAATGCACTTTGATTTATTGCGCTATCTCTAATAGCACCCGAAATATCACCAGATATATATTGGATTTTCCCCTGACCCTGAGTGTCCGGCCCCATGAGACGGTGGCTTTCTCGGCCCCTGGTGATCCGAGGTCGTTCCTGCTGATCAGATTAATACGCTAGGCCCTCCTGCAGATAATTCACTTTGGTATATTGCGCTATCTCTAATAGCACCCGAGATGTCACCAGATATATATTGGATTTTTCCCTGACCCTGACAATCCGGCCCCATGAGACGGTGATTTTCTCGGCCCCTAGTGGTCCGAGGTCGATTCCGCTGCACAGATTCATGCGCCAGGGCCTCCTACCGACAATGCACTTTGATTTATTGGGCTATCTGTAATAGCACCCGAGATATCACCAGATAAATATTGGATTTTACCCTGAACCTGAGTGTGCGGGCCCATGAGACTGTGGTTTTCTCGGCCCCTGGTGGTCCGAGGTCGTTCCAGCTGGCCAGATTTATTCGCCTGGGCCTCCTACAGACAATGCACTTTGATTTATTGCGCTATCTGTAATAGCACCCGAGATATCACCAGATATATATTGGATTTTTCCCTGACCCTGAGTGTCCTGCCCCATGGGACGGTGGTTTTCTCGGCCCCTGGTGGTCCGAGGTCGTTCCCGTTGCACAGATTCATGCGCGAGGGCCTCCTGCAGATAATTCACTTTGGTTTATTGCGCTATCTCTAATAGCACCCGAGATATCACCAGATCTATATTGGATTTTCCCCTGACCCTGAGTGTCCGGCCCCATGAGACTGTGGTTTTCTCGGCCCCTGGTGGTCCGAGGTCGTTCCCGTTGCACAGATTCATGCGCGAGGGCCTCCTGCAGATAATTCACTTTGGTTTATTGCGCTATCTCTAATAGCACCCGAGATATCACCAGATATATATTGGATTTTTCACTGACCCTGAGCGTCCGGCCCCATGAGACGGTCGTTTTCTCGGCCCCTGGTGGTCCGAGGTCCTTCCCGCTGCACAGGTTCATGCGCCAGGGTCTCCTACAGACAATGCACTTTGATTTATTGCGCTATCTGTATTAGCACCCGAGATATCACCACATATATATTGGATTTTTCACTGACCCTGAGTGTCCGGCCCCATGAGACGGTGGTTTACTCGGCCCCTGGTGGTCGGAGGTCGTTCCAGCTGGCCAGATTTATTCGCCTGGGCCTCCTACAGACAATGCACTTTGATTTATTGCGCTATCTGTAATAGCACCCGAGATATCACCAGATATATATTGTATTTTTCCCTGACCCTGACAGTCCGGCCGCATGAGACGGAGATTTTCTCGGCCCATGCTGGTCCGAGGTCGATCCCGCTGCACAGATTCATGCGCCAGGGCCTCCAAAAGACAATGCACTTTGATTCATTGCGCTATCTGTAATAGCACCCGAGATATCACCAGATATATATTGGATTTTCCCCTGTCCCTGAGTGTCCGGCCCCATGAGACTGTGGTTTTCTCGGCCCCTGGTGGTCCGAGGTCGTTCCCGTTGCACAGATTCATGCGCCAGGGCCTCCTGCAGATAATTCACTTTGGTTTATTGCGCTATCTCTAATAGCACCCGAGATATCACCAGATATATATTGGATTTTTCACTGACCCTGAGCGTCCGGCCCCATGAGACGGTCGTTTTCTCGGCCCCTGGTGGTCTGAGAACGTTCCCGCTGCACAGGTTCATGCGCCAGCGTCTCCTACAGACAATGCACTTTGATTTATTGCGCTATCTGTAATAGCACCCGAGATATCACCAGATATATATTGGATTTTTCACTGACCCTGAGTGTCCTGCCCCATGAGACGGTGGTTTTCTCGGCCCCTGGTGTTCCGAGGTCGTTCCCGCTGCACAGATTCATGCGCCAGGGCCTCCTACAGACAATGCACTTTGATTTATTGCGCTATCTCTAATAGCACCCGAGATATCACCAGATATATATTGGATTTTCCCCTGACCCTGAGTGTCCGGCCCCATGAGACTGTGGTTTTCTCGGCCCCTGGTCGTCCGAGGTCGTTCCCGCTGCACAGATACATGCGCCAGGGCCTCCTACAGGTAATGCACTTTGATTTATTGCCCTATCTGTAATAGCACCCGAGATATCACCAGATCTATATTGGATTTTCCCCTGACCCTGAGTGTCCGGCCCCATGAGACTGTGGTTTTCTCGGCCCCTGGTGGTCCGAGGTCGTTCCCGTTGCACAGATTCATGCGCGAGGGCCTCCTGCAGATAATTCACTTTGGTTTATTGCGCTATCTCTAATAGCACCCGAGATATCACCAGATATATATTGGATTTTTCACTGACCCTGAGCGTCCGGCCCCATGAGACGGTCGTTTTCTCGGCCCCTGGTGGTCCGAGGTCGTTCCCGCTGCACAGGTTCATGCGCCAGGGTCTCCTACAGACAATGCACTTTGATTTATTGCGCTATCTCTAATAGCACCCGAGATATCACCAGATATTTGCTGGATTTTTACATGATCTTGGGTGACGGATTCCGAATATCTGTAATTTTCTCGGCCACTGGTGGTCCGAGGTCGTTCCTGCGGCACAGATTCATTCGCAAGGGCCTCCTACAGACAATGCACTTTGGTTTCTTGCGCTATCTGTAATTGCACCCGAGATATCACCAGATATATATTGGATTTTCCCCTGACCCTGAGTGTCCGGATCCATGAGACGGTGGTTTTCTCGGCCCCTGGTGGTCCGAGGTCGTTCCCGCTGCACAGATTCATTCGCCTGGGCCTCCTACAGACAATGCACTTTGATTTATTGCGCTATCTATAATAGCACCCGAGATATCACCAGATATATATTGGATTTTTCCCTGACCCTGAGTGTCCGGCTCCATGAGACTGTGGTTTTCTCGGCCCCTGGTAGTCCGAGGTCGTTCCCGCTGGCCAGATTCATGCGCCTGGGCCTCCTACAGACAATGCACTTTGATTTAGTGCGCTATCTCTAATAGCACCCGAGATATCACCAGATATATATTGGATTTTTCCCTGACCCTGAGTGTCCGGCGCCATGAGACGGTGGTTTTCTTGGCCCCTGGTGGTCCGAGGTCGTTCCCGCTGCACAGATGCTCGCGCCAGGGCCTCCTGCAGATAATTCACTTTGGTTTATTGCGCTATCTCTAATAGCACGCGAGATATCACCAGATATATATTGGATTTTCCCCTGACCCTGAGTGTCCGGCCCCGTGAGTCGGTGGTTTTCTCGGCCCCTGGTGGTCCTAGGTCGTTCCCGCTGACCAGATTCATTCGCCAGGGCCTCCTACAGACAATGCACTTTGGTTTATTGCGCTATCTCTAATAGCACCCGAGATATCACCAGATATTTGCTGGATTTTTACATGACCTTGGGTTAGGGATTCCGAATATCTGTAATTTTCTCGGCCACTGGTGGTCCGAGGTCGTTCCTGCGGCACAGAATCATTCGCAAGGGCCTCCTACAGACAATGCAATTTGGTTTATTGCGCTATCTGTAATAGCACCCGAGATATCACCAGATATATATTGGATTTTCCCCTGACCCTGAGTGTCCGGCCCCATGAGACTGTGGTTTTCTCGGCCCCTGGTGGTCCGAGGTCGTTCCCGCTGGCCAGATTCATGCGCCTGGGCCTCCTACAGACAATGCACTTTGATTTATTGCGCTATCTCAAATAGCACCCGAGATATCACCAGATATATATTGGATTTTTCCCTGACCCTGAGTGTCCGGCGCCATGAGACGGTGGTTTTCTTGGCCCCTGGTGGTCCGAGGTCGTTCCCGCTGCACAGATGCATGCGCCAGGGCCTCCTTCAGATAATTCACTTTGGTTTATTGCGCTATCTCTAATAGCACCCGAGATATCACCAGATATATATTGGATTTTCCCCTGACCCTGAGTGTCCGGACCCATGAGACGGTGGTTTTCTCAGCCCCTGGTGGTCCGAGGTCGTTCCCGCTGCCCAGATTCATGCGCCAGGGCCTCCTACAGACAGTGCACTTTGGTTTATTGCGATATCTGTAATAGCACCCGAGATATCACCAGATATATATTGGATTTTTCCCTGACCCTGAGTGTCCGGCCCCATGAGACGGTCGTTTTCTCGGCCCCTGGTGGTCCGAGGTCGTTCCCGCTGCACAGATTCATGCGCCAGGGCCTCCTGCAGATAATTCACTTTGGTTTATTGCGCTATCTCTAATAGCACCCGAGATATCACCACATATATATTGGATTTTTCACTGACCCTGAGTGTCCGGCCCCATGAGGCGGTGGTTTTCTCGGTCCCTGGTGTTCCGAGGTCGTTCCCGCTGCACAGATTCATGCGCCAGGGCCTCCTACAGACAATGCACTTTGATTTATTGCGCTATCTCTAATAGCACCCGAAATATCACCAGATATATATTGGATTTTCCCCTGACCCTGAGTGTCCGGCCCCATGAGACGGTGGCTTTCTCGGCCCCTGGTGGTCCGAGGTCGTTCCTGCTGATCAGATTAATACGCTAGGCCCTCCTGCAGATAATTCACTTTGGTATATTGCGCTATCTCTAATAGCACCCGAGATGTCACCAGATATATATTGGATTTTTCCCTGACCCTGACAATCCGGCCCCATGAGACGGTGATTTTCTCGGCCCCTAGTGGTGCGAGGTCGATTCCGCTGCACAGATTCATGCGCCAGGGCCCCCTGCAGATAATTCACCTTGGTTTAGTGCGCTATCTGTAAGAGCACCCGAGATATCACCAGATATATATTGAATTTTTCCTCGACCCTGAGTGTCCGGCCCCATGTGTCGGTGGTTTTCTCGGCCACTGGTGGTCCGAGGTCGATCCCGCGGCACAGATTTATGCGCCAGGGCCTCCTGCAGACAATGCACTTTGATTTATTTCGCTATCTCTAATAGCACCCGAGATATCACCTGATATATATTGTATTTTTCCCTGACCCTGACAATCCGGCCGCATGAGACGGAGATTTTCTCGGCCCATGCTGGTCCGAGGTCGATTCCGCTGCACAGATTCATGCGCCAGGGCCTCCAAAAGACAATGCACTTTGATTCATTGCGCTATCTGTAATAGCACCCGGGATATCACCAGATATATATTGGATTTTCCCCTGTCCCTGAGTGTCCGGCCCCATGAGACTGTGGTTTTCTCGGCCCCTGGTGGTCCGAGGTCGTTCCCCTTGAACAGATTCATGCGCCAGGGCCTCCTGCAGATGATTCACTTTGGTTTATTGCGCTATCTGTAATAGCACCCGAGATATCACCAGATCTATATTGGATTTTCCCCTGACCCTGAGTGTCCGGCCCCATGAGACTGTGGTTTTCTCGGCTCCTGGTGGTCCGAGGTCGCTCCCGTTGTACAGATTCATGCGCCAGGGCCTCCTGCAGATAATTCACTTTGGTTTATTGCGCTATCTCTAATAGCACCCGAGATATCACCAGATATATATTGGATTTTTCACTGACCCTGAGCGTCCGGCCCCATGAGAAGGTCGTTTTCTCGGCCCCTGGTGGTCCGAGGTCGTTCCCGCTGCACAGGTTCATGCGCCAGGGTCTCCTACAGACAATGCACTTTGATTTATTGCGCTATCTGTAATAGCACCCGAGATATCAACACATATATATTGGATTTTTCACTGACCCTGAGTGTCCGGCCCCATGAGACGGTGGTTTTTTCGGTCCCTGGTGTTCCGAGGTCGTTCCCGCTGCACAGATTCAGGCGCCAGGGCCTCCTATTTACAATGCACTTTGATTTATTGCGCTATCTGTAATAGCACCCGAGATATCACCAGATATATGCTGGATTTTTACATGACCTTGGGTGACGGATTCCGAATATCTATAATTTTCTCGGCCCCTGGTGGTCCGAGGTCGTTACCGCTGCACAGATTCATTCGCCTGGGCCTCCTGCAGACAATGCACTTTGATTTATTAAGCTATCTGTAATAGCACCCAAGATATCACCAGATATATATTGGATTTTCCCCTGACCCAGAGTGTCCGGCCCCATGAGACTGTGGTTTTCCCGGCCCCTGGTGGTCCGAGGTCGTTCCCGCTGCACAGATTCATGCGCCAGGGCCACCTACCGACAATGCACTTTGATTTATTGGGCTATCTGTAATAGCACCCGAGATATCACCAGATAAATATTGGATTTTACCCTGAACCTGAGTGTGCGGCCCCATGAGACTGTGGTTTTCTCGGGGTGGTCCGAGGTCGTTCCAGCTGGCCAGATTTATTCGCCTGGGCCTCCTACAGACAATGCACTTTGATTTATTGCGCTATCTGTAATAGCACCCGAGATATCACCAGATAAATATTGGATTTTACCCTGAACCTGAGTGTGCGGCCCCATGAGACTGTGGTTTTCTCGGCCCCTGGTGGTCCGAGGTCGTTCCAGCTGGCCAGATTTATTCGCCTGGGCCTCCTACAGACAATGCACTTTGATTTATTGCGCTATCTGTAATAGCACCCGAGATATCACCAGATATATATTGGGTTTTTCCCTGACCCTGAGTGTCCGGCCCCATGAGACGGTGGTTTACTCGGCCCCTGGTGGTCGGAGGTCGTTCCTGCTGGTCAGATTCATTCGCCTGGGCCTCCTGCAGACAATGCACTTTGATTTATTGCGCTATCTCTAATAGCACCCGAGATATCACCAGATATTTGCTGGATTTTTACATGATCTTGGGTGACGGATTCCGAATATCTGTAATTTTCTCGGCCACTGGTGGTCCGAGGTCGTTCCTGCGGCACAGAATCATTCGCAAGGGCCTCCTACAGACAATGCACTTTGGTTTATTGCGCTATCTGTAATAGCACCCGAGATATCACCAGATATATATTGGATTTTCCCCTGACCCTGAGTGTCCGGCCCCATGAGACTGTGGTTTTCTCGGCCCCTGGTGGTCCGAGGTCGTTCCCGCTGGCCAGATTCATGCGCCTGTGCCTCCTACAGACAATGCACTTTGATTTATTGCGCTATCTCAAATAGCACCCGAGATATCACCAGATATATATTGGATTTTTCCCTGACCCTGAGTGTCCGGCGCCATGAGACGGTGATTTTCTCGTCCCCTGGTGGTCCGACGTCGTTCCCGCTGCCCAGATTCATGCGCCAGGGCCTCCTACAGACAACGCACTTTGATTTATTGCGCTATCTCAAATAGCACCCGAGATATCACCAGATATATATTGGATTTTTCCCTGACCCTGAGTGTCCGGCGCCATGAGACGGTGATTTTCTCGTCCCCTGGTGGTCCGACGTAGTTCCCGCTGCCCAGATTCATGCGCCAGGGCCTCCTACAGACAATGCGCTTTGGTTTATTGCGCTATCTGTAATAGCACCCGAGATATCACCAGATATATGCTGGATTTTTACATGACCTTGGGTGACGGATTCCGAATATCTGTAATTTTCTCGGCCACTGGTGGTCCGAGGTCGTTCCTGCTGGCCAGATTCATTCGCCTGGGCCTCCTACAGACAATGCACTTTGATTTATTGCGCTATCTCTAATAGCACCCGAGATATCACCAGATATTTGCTGGATTTTTACATGATCTTGGGTGACGGATTCCGAATATCTGTAATTTTCTCGGCCACTGGTGGTCCGAGGTCGTTCCTGCGGCACAGATTCATTCGCAAGGGCCTCCTACAGACAATGCACTCTGGTTTCTTGCGCTATCTGTAATTGCACCCGAGATATCACCAGATATATATTGTATTTTCCCCTGACCCTGAGTGTCCGGACCCATGAGACGGTGGTTTTCTCGGCCCCTGGTGGTCCGAGGTCGTTCCCGCTGCCCAGATTCATGCGCCAGGGCCTCCTACAGACAGTGCACTTTGGTTTATTGCGATATCTGTAATAGCACCCGAGATATCACCAGATATATATTGGATTTTTCCCTGACCCTGAGTGTCCGGCCCCATGTGACGGTCGTTTTCTCGGCCCCTGGTGGTCCGAGGTCGTTCCCGCTGCACAGATTCATGCGCCAGGGCCTCCTGCAGATAATTCACTTTGGTTTATTGCGCTATCTGTAATAGCACCCGAGATATCAGCAGATATATATTGCATTTTTCACTGACCCTGAGTGACCGGCCCCATGAGACGGTAGTTTTCTCGGCCCCTGGTGGTCCGAGGTCGTTCCCGCTGCACAGATTCATACGCCAGGGCCTACTGCAGATAATTCACTTTGATTTATTGCGCTATCTGTAATAGCACCCGAGATATCACCACATATATATTGGATTTTTCACTGACCCTGAGTGTCCGGCCCCATGAGACGGTGGTTTTCTCGGTCCCTGGTGTTCCGAGGTCGTTCCCGCTGCACAGATTCATGCGCCAGGGTCTCCTACAGATAATGCACTTTGATTTAGTGCGCTATCTCTAATAGCACCCGAGATATCACCAGATATATATTGGATTTTTCCCTGACCCTGAGTGTCCGGCCCCATGAGACTGTGGTTTTCTCGGCCCCTGGTGGTCCGAGGTCGTTCCCGCTGGCCAGATTCATGCGCCTGGGCCTCCTACAGACAATGCACTTTGATTTATTGCGCTATCTCAAATAGCACCCGAGATATCACCAGATATATATTGGAGTTTTCCCTGACCCTGAGTGTCCGGCGCCATGAGACGGTGGTTTTCTTGGCCCCTGGTGGTCCGAGGTCGTTCCCGCTGCACAGATGCATGCGCCAGGGCCTCCTTCAGATTATTCACTTTGGTTTATTGCACTATCTATAATAGCACCCGAGATATCACCAGATATATATTGGATTTTCCCCTGACCCTGAGTGTCCGGACCCATGAGACGGTGGTTTTCTCGGCCCCTGGTGGTCCGAGGTCGTTCCCGCTGCCCAGATTCATGAGCCAGGGCCTCCTACAGACAGTGCACTTTGGTTTATTGCGATATCTGTAATAGCACCCGAGATATCACCAGATATATATTGGATTTTTCCCTGACCCTGAGTGTCCGGCCCCATGAGACGGTCGTTTTCTAGGCCCCTGGTGGTCCGAGGTCGTTCCCGCTGCACAGATTCATGCGCCAGGGCCTCCTGCAGATAATTCACTTTGGTTTATTGCGCTATCTCTAATAGCACCCGAGATATCAGCAGATATATATTGCATTTTTCCCTGACCCTGAGTGTCCGGCGCCATGAGACGGTGGTTTTCTTGGCCCCTGGTGGTCCGAGGTCGTTCCCGCTGCACAGATGCTCGCGCCAGGGCCTCCTGCAGATAGTTCACTTTGGTTTATTGCGCTATCTCTAATAGCACGCGAGATATCACCAGATATATATTGGATTTTCCCCTGACCCTGAGTGTCCGGCCCCGTGAGTCGGTGGTTTTCTCGGCCCCTGGTGGTCCTAGGTCGTCCCCGCTGACCAGATTCATTCGCCAGGGCCTCCTACAGACAATGCACTTTGGTTTATTGCGCTATCTCTAATAGCACCCGAGATATCACCAGATATTTGCTGGATTTTTACATGACCTTGGGTTAGGGATTCCGAATATCTGTAATTTTCTCGGCCACTGGTGGTCCGAGGTCGTTCCTGCGGCACAGAATCATTCGCAAGGGCCTCCTACAGACAATGCACTTTGGTTTATTGCGCTATCTGTAATAGCACCCGAGATATCACCAGATATATATTGGATTTTCCCCTGACCCTGAGTGTCCGGCCCCATGAGACTGTGGTTTTCTCGGCCCCTGGTGTTCCGAGGTCGTTCCCGCTGGCCAGATTCATGCGCCTGGGCCTCCTACAGACAATGCACTTTGATTTATTGCGCTATCTCAAATAGCACCCGAGATATCACCAGATATATATTGGATTTTTCCCTGACCCTGAGTGTCCGGCGCCATGAGACGGTGGTTTTCTTGGGCCCTGGTGGTCCGAGGTCGTTCCCGCTGCACAGATGCATGCGCCAGGGCCTCCTTCAGATAATTCACTTTGGTTTATTGCGCTATCTCTAATAGCACCCGAGATATCACCAGATATATATTGGATTTTCCCCTGACCCTGAGTGTCCGGACCCATGAGACGGTGGTTTTCTCGGCCCCTGGTGGTCCGAGGTCGTTCCCGCTGCCCAGATTCATGCGCCAGGGCCTCCTACAGACAGTGCACTTTGGTTTATTGCGATATCTGTAATAGCACCCGAGATATCACCAGATATATATTGGATTTTTCCCTGACCCTGAGTGTCCGGCCCCATGTGACGGTCGTTTTCTCGGCCCCTGGTGGTCCGAGGTCGTTCCCGCTGCACAGATTCATGCGCCAGGGCCTCCTGCAGATAATTCACTTTGGTTTATTGCGCTATCTGTAATAGCACCCGAGATATCAGCAGATATATATTGCATTTTTCACTGACCCTGAGTGACCGGCCCCATGAGACGGTAGTTTTCTCGGCCCCTGGTGGTCCGAGGTCGTTCCCGCTGCACAGATTCATACGCCAGGGCCTACTGCAGATAATTCACTTTGATTTATTGCGCTATCTGTAATAGCACCCGAGATATCACCACATATATATTGGATTTTTCACTGACCCTGAGTGTCCGGCCCCATGAGACGGTGGTTTTCTCGGTCCCTGGTGTTCCGAGGTCGTTCCCGCTGCACAGATTCATGCGCCAGGGTCTCCTACAGATAATGCACTTTGATTTATTGCGCTATCTGTAATAGCACCCGAGATATCACCAGATATATATTGGATTTTTCCCTGACCGTGAGTGTCCGGCTCCATGAGACTGTGGTTTTCTCGGCCCCTGGTGGTCCGAGGTCGTTCCCGCTGGCCAGATTCATGCGCCTGGGCCTCCTACAGACAATGCACTTTGATTTAGTGCGCTATCTCTAATAGCACCCGAGATATCACCAGATATATATTGGATTTTTCCCTGACCCTGAGTGTCCGGCCCCATGAGACTGTGGTTTTCTCGGCCCCTGGTGGTCCGAGGTCGTTCCCGCTGGCCAGATTCATGCGCCTGGGCCTCCTACAGACAATGCACTTTGATTTATTGCGCTATCTCAAATAGCACCCGAGATATCACCAGATATATATTGGAGTTTTCCCTGACCCTGAGTGTCCGGCGCCATGAGACGGTGGTTTTCTTGGCCCCTGGTGGTCCGAGGTCGTTCCCGCTGCACAGATGCATGCGCCAGGGCCTCCTTCAGATTATTCACTTTGGTTTATTGCACTATCTATAATAGCACCCGAGATATCACCAGATATATATTGGATTTTCCCCTGACCCTGAGTGTCCGGACCCATGAGACGGTGGTTTTCTCGGCCCCTGGTGGTCCGAGGTCGTTCCCGCTGCCCAGATTCATGAGCCAGGGCCTCCTACAGACAGTGCACTTTGGTTTATTGCGATATCTGTAATAGCACCCGAGATATCACCAGATATATATTGGATTTTTCCCTGACCCTGAGTGTCCGGCCCCATGAGACGGTCGTTTTCTAGGCCCCTGGTGGTCCGAGGTCGTTCCCGCTGCACAGATTCATGCGCCAGGGCCTCCTGCAGATAATTCACTTTGGTTTATTGCGCTATCTCTAATAGCACCCGAGATATCAGCAGATATATATTGCATTTTTCCCTGACCCTGAGTGTCCGGCGCCATGAGACGGTGGTTTTCTTGGCCCCTGGTGGTCCGAGGTCGTTCCCGCTGCACAGATGCTCGCGCCAGGGCCTCCTGCAGATAATTCACTTTGGTTTATTGCGCTATCTCTAATAGCACGCGAGATATCACCAGATATATATTGGATTTTCCCCTGACCCTGAGTGTCCGGCCCCGTGAGTCGGTGGTTTTCTCGGCCCCTGGTGGTCCTAGGTCGTTCCCGCTGACCAGATTCATTCGCCAGGGCCTCCTACAGACAATGCACTTTGGTTTATTGCGCTATCTCTAATAGCACCCGAGATATCACCAGATATTTGCTGGATTTTTACATGACCTTGGGTTAGGGATTCCGAATATCTGTAATTTTCTCGGCCACTGGTGGTCCGAGGTCGTTCCTGCGGCACAGAATCATTCGCAAGGGCCTCCTACAGACAATGCACTTTGGTTTATTGCGCTATCTGTAATAGCACCCGAGATATCACCAGATATATATTGGATTTTCCCCTGACCCTGAGTGTCCGGCCCCATGAGACTGTGGTTTTCTCGGCCCCTGGTGTTCCGAGGTCGTTCCCGCTCGCCAGATTCATGCGCCTGGGCCTCCTACAGACAATGCACTTTGATTTATTGCGCTATCTCAAATAGCACCCGAGATATCACCAGATATATATTGGATTTTTCCCTGACCCTGAGTGTCCGGCGCCATGAGACGGTGGTTTTCTTGGCCCCTGGTGGTCCGAGGTCGTTCCCGCTGCACAGATGCATGCGCCAGGGCCTCCTTCAGATAATTCACTTTGGTTTATTTCGCTATCTCTAATAGCACCCGAGATATCACCAGATATATATTGGATTTTCCCCTGACCCTGAGTGTCCGGACCCATGAGACGGTGGTTTTCTCGGCCCCTGGTGGTCCGAGGTCGTTCCCGCTGCCCAGATTCATGCGCCAGGGCCTCCTACAGACAGTGCACTTTGGTTTATTGCGATATCTGTAATAGCACCCGAGATATCACCAGATATATATTGGATTTTTCCCTGACCCTGAGTGTCCGGCCCCATGAGACGGTCGTTTTCTCGGCCCCTGGTGGTCCGAGGTCGTTCCCGCTGCACAGATTCATGCGCCAGGGCCTCCTGCAGATAATTCACTTTGGTTTATTGCGCTATCTGTAATAGCACCCGAGATATCAGCAGATATATATTACATTTTTCACTGACCCTGAGTGACCGGCCCCATGAGACGGTAGTTTTCTCGGCCCCTGGTGGTCCGAGGTCGTTCCCGCTGCACAGATTCATACGCCAGGGCCTACTGCAGATAATTCACTTTGATTTATTGCGCTATCTGTAATAGCACCCGAGATATCACCAGATATATATTGGAGTTTTCCCTGACCCTGAGTGTCCGGCGCCATGAGACGGTGGTTTTCTTGGCCCCTGGTGGTCCGAGGTCGTTCCCGCTGGCCAGATTCATGCGCCTGGGCCTCCTACAGACAATGCACTTTGATTTAGTGCGCTATCTCTAATAGCACCCGAGATATCACCAGATATATATTGGATTTTTCCCTGACCCTGAGTGTCCGGCCCCATGAGACTGTGGTTTTCTCGGCCCCTGGTGGTCCGAGGTCGTTCCCGCTGGCCAGATTCATGCGCCTGGGCCTCCTACAGACAATGCACTTTGATTTATTGCGCTATCTCAAATAGCACCCGAGATATCACCAGATATATATTGGAGTTTTCCCTGACCCTGAGTGTCCGGCGCCATGAGACGGTGGTTTTCTTGGCCCCTGGTGGTCCGAGGTCGTTCCCGCTGCACAGATGCATGCGCCAGGGCCTCCTTCAGATTATTCACTTTGGTTTATTGCACTATCTATAATAGCACCCGAGATATCACCAGATATATATTGGATTTTCCCCTGACCCTGACAATCCGGCCCCATGAGACTGTGGTTTTCTCGGCCCCTGGTGGTCCGAGGTCGTTCCCGCTGCACAGATTCATGCGCCAGGGCCTCCTACAGACAATGCACTTTGATTTATTGCGCTATCTGTAATAGCACCCGAGATATCACCACATATATATTGGATTTTCCCCTGACCCTGAGTGTCCGGCCCCATGAGACTGTGGTTTTCTCGGCCCCTGGTGGTCCGAGGTCGTTCCCGCTGCACAGATGCATGCGCCAGGGCCTCCTGCAGATAATTCACTTTGGTTTATTGCGCTATCTCTAATAGCACCCGAGATATCACCAGATATATATTGGATTTTCCCCTGACCCTGAGTGTCCGGCCCCATGAGACTGTGGTTTTCCCGGCCCCTGGTGGTCCGAGGTCGTTCCCGCTGCACAGATTCATGCGCCAGGGCCTCCTACCGACAATGCACATTGATTTATTGGGCTATCTGTAATAGCACCCGAGATATCACCAGATAAGTATTGGATTTTACCCTGAACCTGAGTGTGCGGCCCCATGAGACTGTGGTTTTCTCGGCCCCTGGTGGTCCGAGGTCGTTCCAGCTGGCCAGATTTATTCGCCTGGGCCTCCTACAGACAATGCACTTTGATTTATTGCGCTATCTGTAATAGCACCCGAGATATCACCAGATATATATTGGATTTTTCCCTGACCCTGAGTGTCCGGCCCCATGAGACGGTGGTTTACTCGGCCCCTGGTGGTCGGAGGTCGTTCCTGCTAGCCAGATTCATTCGCCTGGGCCTCCTACAGACAATGCACTTTGATTTATTGCGCTATCTCTAATAGCACCCGAGATATCACCAGATATTTGCTGGATTTTTACATGATCTTGGGTGACGGATTCCGAATATCTGTAATTTTCTCGGCCACTGGTGGTCCGAGGTCGTTCCTGCGGCACAGAATCATTCGCAAGGGCCTCCTACAGACAATGCACTTTGGTTTATTGCGCTATCTGTAATAGCACCCGAGATATCACCAGATATATATTGGATTTTCCCCTGACCCTGAGTGTCCGGCCCCATGAGACTGTGGTTTTCTCGGCCCCTGGTGGTCCGAGGTCGTTCCCGCTGGCCAGATTCATGCGCCTGGGCCTCCTACAGACAATGCACTTTGATTTATTGCGCTATCTCAAATAGCACCCGAGATATCACCAGATATATATTGGAGTTTTCCCTGACCCTGAGTGTCCGGCGCCATGAGACGGTGGTTTTCTTGGCCCCTGGTGGTCCGAGGTCGTTCCCGCTGCACAGATGCATGCGCCAGGGCCTCCTTCAGATAATTCACTTTGGTTTATTGCGCTATCTCTAATAGCACCCGAGATATCACCAGATATATATTGGATTTTCCCCTGACCCTGAGTGTCCGGACCCATGAGACGGTGGTTTTCTCGGCCCCTGGTGGTCCGAGGTCGTTCCCCTTGCCCAGATTCATGCGCCAGGGCCTCCTACAGACAGTGCACTTTGGTTTATTGCGATATCTGTAATAGCACCCGAGATATCACCACATATATATTGGATTTTTCCCTGACCCTGAGTGTCCGGCCCCATGAGACGGTCGTTTCCTAGGCCCCTGGTGGTCCGAGGTCGTTCCCGCTGCACAGATTCATGCGCCAGGGCCTCCTGCAGATAATTCACTTTGGTTTATTGCGCTATCTGTAATAGCACCCGAGATATCAGCAGATATATATTGCATTTTTCACTGACCCTGAGTGACCGGCCCCATGAGACGGTAGTTTTCTCGGCCCCTGGTGGTCCGAGGTCGTTCCCGCTGCACAGATTCATACGCCAGGGCCTACTGCAGATAATTCACTTTGATTTATTGCGCTATCTGTAATAGCACCCGAGATATCACCACATATATATTGGATTTTTCACTGACCCTGAGTGTCCGGCCCCATGAGACGGTGGTTTTCTCGGTCCCTGGTGTTCCGAGGTCGTTCCCGCTGCACAGATTCATGCGCCAGGGTCTCCTACAGATAATGCACTTTGATTTATTGCGCTATCTGTAATAGCACCCGAGATATCACCAGATATATATTGGATTTTTCCCTGACCGTGAGTGTCCGGCTCCATGAGACTGTGGTTTTCTCGGCCCCTGGTGGTCCGAGGTCGTTCCCGCTGGCCAGATTCATGCGCCTGGGCCTCCTACAGACAATGCACTTTGATTTAGTGCGCTATCTCTAATAGCACCCGAGATATCACCAGATATATATTGGATTTTTCCCTGACCCTGAGTGTCCGGCCCCATGAGACTGTGGTTTTCTCGGCCCCTGGTGGTCCGAGGTCGTTCCCGCTGGCCAGATTCATGCGCCTGGGCCTCCTACAGACAATGCACTTTGATTTATTGCGCTATCTCAAATAGCACCCGAGATATCACCAGATATATATTGGAGTTTTCCCTGACCCTGAGTGTCCGGCGCCATGAGACGGTGGTTTTCTTGGCCCCTGGTGGTCCGAGGTCGTTCCCGCTGCACAGATGCATGCGCCAGGGCCTCCTTCAGATTATTCACTTTGGTTTATTGCACTATCTATAATAGCACCCGAGATATCACCAGATATATATTGGATTTTCCCCTGACCCTGAGTGTCCGGACCCATGAGACGGTGGTTTTCTCGGCCCCTGGTGGTCCGAGGTCGTTCCCGCTGCCCAGATTCATGAGCCAGGGCCTCCTACAGACAGTGCACTTTGGTTTATTGCGATATCTGTAATAGCACCCGAGATATCACCAGATATATATTGGATTTTTCCCTGACCCTGAGTGTCCGGCCCCATGAGACGGTCGTTTTCTAGGCCCCTGGTGGTCCGAGGTCGTTCCCGCTGCACAGATTCATGCGCCAGGGCCTCCTGCAGATAATTCACTTTGGTTTATTGCGCTATCTCTAATAGCACCCGAGATATCAGCAGATATATATTGCATTTTTCCCTGACCCTGAGTGTCCGGCGCCATGAGACGGTGGTTTTCTTGGCCCCTGGTGGTCCGAGGTCGTTCCCGCTGCACAGATGCTCGCGCCAGGGCCTCCTGCAGATAATTCACTTTGGTTTATTGCGCTATCTCTAATAGCACGCGAGATATCACCAGATATATATTGGATTTTCCCCTGACCCTGAGTGTCCGGCCCCGTGAGTCGGTGGTTTTCTCGGCCCCTGGTGGTCCTAGGTCGTTCCCGCTGACCAGATTCATTCGCCAGGGCCTCCTACAGACAATGCACTTTGGTTTATTGCGCTATCTCTAATAGCACCCGAGATATCACCAGATATTTGCTGGATTTTTACATGACCTTGGGTTAGGGATTCCGAATATCTGTAATTTTCTCGGCCACTGGTGGTCCGAGGTCGTTCCTGCGGCACAGAATCATTCGCAAGGGCCTCCTACAGACAATGCACTTTGGTTTATTGCGCTATCTGTAATAGCACCCGAGATATCACCAGATATATATTGGATTTTCCCCTGACCCTGAGTGTCCGGCCCCATGAGACTGTGGTTTTCTCGGCCCCTGGTGTTCCGAGGTCGTTCCCGCTCGCCAGATTCATGCGCCTGGGCCTCCTACAGACAATGCACTTTGATTTATTGCGCTATCTCAAATAGCACCCGAGATATCACCAGATATATATTGGATTTTTCCCTGACCCTGAGTGTCCGGCGCCATGAGACGGTGGTTTTCTTGGCCCCTGGTGGTCCGAGGTCGTTCCCGCTGCACAGATGCATGCGCCAGGGCCTCCTTCAGATAATTCACTTTGGTTTATTTCGCTATCTCTAATAGCACCCGAGATATCACCAGATATATATTGGATTTTCCCCTGACCCTGAGTGTCCGGACCCATGAGACGGTGGTTTTCTCGGCCCCTGGTGGTCCGAGGTCGTTCCCGCTGCCCAGATTCATGCGCCAGGGCCTCCTACAGACAGTGCACTTTGGTTTATTGCGATATCTGTAATAGCACCCGAGATATCACCAGATATATATTGGATTTTTCCCTGACCCTGAGTGTCCGGCCCCATGAGACGGTCGTTTTCTCGGCCCCTGGTGGTCCGAGGTCGTTCCCGCTGCACAGATTCATGCGCCAGGGCCTCCTGCAGATAATTCACTTTGGTTTATTGCGCTATCTGTAATAGCACCCGAGATATCAGCAGATATATATTACATTTTTCACTGACCCTGAGTGACCGGCCCCATGAGACGGTAGTTTTCTCGGCCCCTGGTGGTCCGAGGTCGTTCCCGCTGCACAGATTCATACGCCAGGGCCTACTGCAGATAATTCACTTTGATTTATTGCGCTATCTGTAATAGCACCCGAGATATCACCAGATATATATTGGAGTTTTCCCTGACCCTGAGTGTCCGGCGCCATGAGACGGTGGTTTTCTTGGCCCCTGGTGGTCCGAGGTCGTTCCCGCTGGCCAGATTCATGCGCCTGGGCCTCCTACAGACAATGCACTTTGATTTAGTGCGCTATCTCTAATAGCACCCGAGATATCACCAGATATATATTGGATTTTTCCCTGACCCTGAGTGTCCGGCCCCATGAGACTGTGGTTTTCTCGGCCCCTGGTGGTCCGAGGTCGTTCCCGCTGGCCAGATTCATGCGCCTGGGCCTCCTACAGACAATGCACTTTGATTTATTGCGCTATCTCAAATAGCACCCGAGATATCACCAGATATATATTGGAGTTTTCCCTGACCCTGAGTGTCCGGCGCCATGAGACGGTGGTTTTCTTGGCCCCTGGTGGTCCGAGGTCGTTCCCGCTGCACAGATGCATGCGCCAGGGCCTCCTTCAGATTATTCACTTTGGTTTATTGCACTATCTATAATAGCACCCGAGATATCACCAGATATATATTGGATTTTCCCCTGACCCTGACAATCCGGCCCCATGAGACTGTGGTTTTCTCGGCCCCTGGTGGTCCGAGGTCGTTCCCGCTGCACAGATTCATGCGCCAGGGCCTCCTACAGACAATGCACTTTGATTTATTGCGCTATCTGTAATAGCACCCGAGATATCACCACATATATATTGGATTTTCCCCTGACCCTGAGTGTCCGGCCCCATGAGACTGTGGTTTTCTCGGCCCCTGGTGGTCCGAGGTCGTTCCCGCTGCACAGATGCATGCGCCAGGGCCTCCTGCAGATAATTCACTTTGGTTTATTGCGCTATCTCTAATAGCACCCGAGATATCACCAGATATATATTGGATTTTCCCCTGACCCTGAGTGTCCGGCCCCATGAGACTGTGGTTTTCCCGGCCCCTGGTGGTCCGAGGTCGTTCCCGCTGCACAGATTCATGCGCCAGGGCCTCCTACCGACAATGCACATTGATTTATTGGGCTATCTGTAATAGCACCCGAGATATCACCAGATAAGTATTGGATTTTACCCTGAACCTGAGTGTGCGGCCCCATGAGACTGTGGTTTTCTCGGCCCCTGGTGGTCCGAGGTCGTTCCAGCTGGCCAGATTTATTCGCCTGGGCCTCCTACAGACAATGCACTTTGATTTATTGCGCTATCTGTAATAGCACCCGAGATATCACCAGATATATATTGGATTTTTCCCTGACCCTGAGTGTCCGGCCCCATGAGACGGTGGTTTACTCGGCCCCTGGTGGTCGGAGGTCGTTCCTGCTAGCCAGATTCATTCGCCTGGGCCTCCTACAGACAATGCACTTTGATTTATTGCGCTATCTCTAATAGCACCCGAGATATCACCAGATATTTGCTGGATTTTTACATGATCTTGGGTGACGGATTCC
Organism: Nomia melanderi; assembly: GCF_051020985.1. Lineage (NCBI taxonomy): Eukaryota > Metazoa > Arthropoda > Insecta > Hymenoptera > Halictidae > Nomia > Nomia melanderi. The sequence continues at coordinate 1,261,936 of NW_027475142.1, forward strand.
GAATATCTGTAATTTTCTCGGCCACTGGTGGTCCGAGGTCGTTCCTGCGGCACAGAATCATTCGCAAGGGCCTCCTACAGACAATGCACTTTGGTTTATTGCGCTATCTGTAATAGCACCCGAGATATCACCAGATATATATTGGATTTTCCCCTGACCCTGAGTGTCCGGCCCCATGAGACTGTGGTTTTCTCGGCCCCTGGTGGTCCGAGGTCGTTCCCGCTGGCCAGATTCATGCGCCTGGGCCTCCTACAGACAATGCACTTTGATTTATTGCGCTATCTCAAATAGCACCCGAGATATCACCAGATATATATTGGAGTTTTCCCTGACCCTGAGTGTCCGGCGCCATGAGACGGTGGTTTTCTTGGCCCCTGGTGGTCCGAGGTCGTTCCCGCTGCACAGATGCATGCGCCAGGGCCTCCTTCAGATAATTCACTTTGGTTTATTGCGCTATCTCTAATAGCACCCGAGATATCACCAGATATATATTGGATTTTCCCCTGACCCTGAGTGTCCGGACCCATGAGACGGTGGTTTTCTCGGCCCCTGGTGGTCCGAGGTCGTTCCCCTTGCCCAGATTCATGCGCCAGGGCCTCCTACAGACAGTGCACTTTGGTTTATTGCGATATCTGTTATAGCACCCGAGATATCACCACATATATATTGGATTTTTCCCTGACCCTGAGTGTCCGGCCCCATGAGACGGTCGTTTCCTAGGCCCCTGGTGGTCCGAGGTCGTTCCCGCTGCACAGATTCATGCGCCAGGGCCTACTGCAGATAATTCACTTTGATTTATTGCGCTATCTGTAATAGCACCCGAGATATCACCACATATATATTGGATTTTCCCCTGACCCTGAGTGTCCGGCCCCATGAGACTGTGGTTTTCCCGGCCCCTGGTGGTCCGAGGTCGTTCCCGCTGCACAGATTCATGCGCCAGGGCCTCCTACCGACAATGCACTTTGATTTATTGGGCTATCTGTAATAGCACCCGAGATATCACCAGATAAATATTGGATTTTACCCTGAACCTGAGTGTGCGGCCCCATGAGACTGTGGTTTTCTCGGCCCCTGGTGGTCCGAGGTCGTTCCAGCTGGCCAGATTTATTCGCCTGGGCCTCCTACAGACAATGCACTTTGATTTATTGCGCTATCTGTAATAGCACCCGAGATATCACCAGATATATATTGGATTTTTCCCTGACCCTGAGTGTCCGGCCCCATGAGACGGTGGTTTACTCGGCCCCTGGTGGTCGGAGGTCGTTCCTGCTGGCCAGATTCATTCGCCTGGGCCTCCTACAGACAATGCACTTTGATTTATTGCGCTATCTCTAATAGCACCCGAGATATCACCAGATATTTGATGGATTTTTACATGATCTTGGGTGACGGATTCCGAATATCTGTAATTTTCTCGGCCACTGGTGGTCCGAGGTCGTTCCTGCGGCACAGAATCATTCGCCAGGGCCTCCTACAGACAATGCACTTTGGTTTATTGCGCTATCTGTAATAGCACCCGAGATATCACCAGATATATATTGGATTTTCCCCTGACCCTGAGTGTCCGGCCCCATGAGACTGTGGTTTTCTCGGCCCCTGGTGGTCCGAGGTCGTTCCCGCTGGCCAGATTCATGCGCCTGGGCCTCCTACAGACAATGCACTTTGATTTATTGCGCTATCTCAAATAGCACCCGAGATATCACCAGATATATATTGGATTTTCCCCTGACCCTGAGTGTCGGGACCCATGAGACGGTGGTTTTCTTGGCCCCTGGTGGTCCGAGGTCGTTCCCGCTGCACAGGTGCATGCGCCAGGGCCTCCTTCAGATAATTCACTTTGGTTTATTGCGCTATCTCTAATAGCACCCGAGATATCACCAGATATATATTGGATTTTTCCCTGACCCTGAGTGTCCGGCTTCATGAGACGGTGATTTTCTCGGCCACTGCTGGTCCGAGGTCGTTCCTGCTGGCCAGATTCATTCGCCTGGGCCTCCTACAGACAATGCACTTTGATTTATTGCGCTATCTCTAATAGCACCCGAGATATCACCAGATATTTGCTGGATTTTTACATGATCTTGGCTGACGGATTCCGAATATCTGTAATTTTCTCGGCCACTGGTGGTCCGAGGTCGTTCCTGCGGCACAGGTTCATTCGCAAGGGCCTCCTACAGACAATGCACTCTGGTTTCTTGCGCTATCTGTAATTGCACCCGAGATATCTCCAGATATATATTGGATTTTCCCCTGACCCTGAGTGTCCGGCCCCATGAGACTGTGGTTTTCTCGGCCCCTGGTGGTCCGAGGTCGTTTCCGCTGCACAGATTCATGCGCCAGGGCCTCCTACAGACAATGCACTTTGATTTATTGCGCTATCTGTAATAGCACCCGAGATATCACAAGATATATATTGGATTTTTCACTGACCCTGAGTGTCCGGCCCCATGAGACGGTGGTTTTCTCGGCCCCTGGTGATCCGAGGTCGTTCCCGCTGACCAGATTCATTCGCCAGGGCCTCCTACAGACAATGCACTTTGGTTTATTGCGCTATCTCTAATAGCACCCGAGATATCACCAGATATGTGCTGGATTTTTACATGACCTTGGGTTAGGGATTCCGAATATCTGTAATTTTCTCGGCCACTGCTAGTCCGAGGTCGTTCCTGCGGCACAGAATCATTCGCAAGGGCATCCTACAGACAATGCACTTTGGTTTATTGCGCTATCTGTAATAGCACCCGAGATATCACCAGAAATATATTGGATTTTTCCCTGACCCTGACTGTCCGGCCCCATGAGACGGTGGTTTTCTCGGCCCCTGGTGGTCCGAGGTAGTTCCCGCTGCACAGATTCATGCGCAAGGTCCTCCTACAGACAATGCACTTTGATTTATTGCGCTATCTGTAATAGCACTCGAGATATAACCAGATATATATTGGATTTTTCACTGACCCTGAGTGTCCGGCCCCATGAGACGGTGGTTTTCTCGGCCCCTGGTGGTCCGAGGTCGTTCCCGTTGCACAGATTCATGCGCCAGGGCCTCCTGCAGATAATACACTTTGGTTTATTGCGCTATCTCTAATAGCACCCGAGATATCACCAGATATATATTGGATTTTCCCCTGACCCTGAGTGTCCGGCCCCATGAGACTGTGGTTTTCTCGGCCCCTTGTGGTCCGAGGTCGTTCCCGCTGCACAGATTCATGCGCCAGGGCCTCCTACAGACAATGCACTTTGATTTATTGCGCTATCTGTAATAGCACCCGAGATATCACCAGATATATATTGGATTTTTCACTGACCCTGAGTGTCCGGCCCCATGAGACGGTGGTTTTCTCGGCCCCTGGTGATCCGAGGTCGTTCCCGCTTCACAGATTCATGCGCCGGGTCATAATACAGACAATGCACTTTGATTTATTGTGCTATCTGTAATATAACCCGAGATATCACCAGATATATATTGGATTTTTCCCTGACCCTGAGATTCCGGCCCCATGAGACGGTGGTTTTCTCGGCCTCTGGTGGTCCGAGGTCGTTCCCGCTGCACAGATTCATGCGCCGGGGCCTAGTACAGACAACGCACTTTGATTTCTTGGGCTATCTGTAATTGCACCCGAGATATCACCAGATATATATTGGATTTTTCCCTGACACTGAGTGTCCGGCCCCATGAGGCGGTGGTTTTCTCGGCCCCTGGTGGTCCGAGGTCGTTCCCGCTGCACAGATTCATGCGCCAGGGCCTCCTGCAGATAATTCACTTTGGTTTATTGCGCTATCTCTACTAGCACCCGAGATAACACCAGATATATATTGGATATTTCCCTGACCCTGAGTGTCCGGCCCCATGTGTCGGTGGTTTTCTCGGCCCCTGGTGGTCCGAGCTCCTTCCCGCTGCACAGATTCATGAGCCAGGGCCTCCTACAGACAATGCACTTTGATTTATTGCTCTATCTGTAATAGCACCCGAGATATCACCAGATATATATTGGATTTTCCCCAGACCCTGAGTGTCCGGCCCCATGAGACGGTGGTTTTCTCGGCCCCTGGTGGTCCGAGGTCGTTCCCGCTGCACAGATTCATGCACCTGGGCCTCCTACAGACAATGCACTTTGATTTATTGTTCTATCTGTAATATAACCCGAGATATCACCAGATATATATTGGATTTTCCCCTGACCCTGAGTGTCCGGCCCCATGTGTCGGTGGTTTTCTCGTCCCCTGGTGGTCCGAGGTCGTTCCCGCTGCACAGATTCATGAGCCAGGGCCTCCTACAGACAATGCACTTTGATTTATTGCTCTATCTGTAATAGCACCCGAGATATCACCAGATATATATTGGATTTTCCCCAGACCCTGAGTGTCCGGCCCCATGAGACGGTGGTTTTCTTGGCCCCTGGTGGTCCTAGGTCGTTCCCGCTGCCCAGATTCATGCGCCAGGGCCTCCTACAGACAATGCACTTTGGTTTATTGCGCTATCTCTAATAGCACCCGAGATATCACCAGATATTTGCTGGATTTTTACATGACCTTGGGTGACGGATTCCGAATATCTGTAATTTTCTCGGCCACTGGTGGTCCGAGGTCGTTCCTGCGGCACAGATTCATTCGCAAGGGCCTCCTACAGACAATGCACTTTGGTTTATTGCGCTATCTGTAGTAGCACCCGAGATATCACCAGATATATATTGGATTTTTCCCTGACCCTGAGTGTCCGGCTCCATGAGACGGTGATTTTCTCGGCCCCTGGTGGTCCGAGGTCCTTCCCGCTGCACAGATTCATTCGCCTGGGCCTCCTACAGACAATGCACTTTGATTTAGTGCGCTATCTCTAATAGCACCCGAGATATCACCAGATATATATTGGATTTTTCCCTGACCCTGAGTGTCAGACGCCATGAGACGGTGGTTTTCTTGGCCCCTGGTGGTCCCAGGTCGTTCCCGCTGCACAGATGCATGCGCCAGGGCCTCCTACAGATAATTCACTTTGGTTTATTGCGCTATCTCTAATAGCACCCGAGATATCACCAGATATATATTGGATTTTCCCCTGACCCTGAGTGTCCGGCCCCGTGAGTCGGTGGTTTTCTCGGCCCCTGGTGGTCCTAGGTCGTTCCCGCTGCCCAGATTCATGCGCCAGGGCCTCCTACAGACAATGCACTTTGGTTTATTGCGCTATCTCTAATAGCACCCGAGATATCACCAGATATATATTGGATTTTCCCCTGACCCTGAGTGTCCGGACCCATGAGACGGTGGTTTTCTCGGCCCCTGGTGGTCTGAGGTCGTTCCCGCTGCACAGATTCATTCGCCTGGGCCTCCTACAGACAATGCACTTTGGTTTATTGCGCTATCTGTAATAGCACCCGAGATATCACCAGATATATATTGGATTTTCCCCAGACCCTGAGTGTCCGGCCCCATGAGACGGTGGTTTTCTCGGCCCCTGGTGGTCCGAGGTCGTTCCCGCTGCACAGATTCATGCACCTGGGCCTCCTACAGACAATGCACTTTGATTTATTGTTCTATCTGTAATATAACCCGAGATATCACCAGATATATATTGGATTTTCCCCTGACCCTGAGTGTCCGGCCCCATGTGTCGGTGGTTTTCTCGTCCCCTGGTGGTCCGAGGTCGTTCCCGCTGCACAGATTCATGAGCCAGGGCCTCCTACAGACAATGCACTTTGATTTATTGCTCTATCTGTAATAGCACCCGAGATATCACCAGATATATATTGGATTTTCCCCAGACCCTGAGTGTCCGGCCCCATGAGACGGTGGTTTTCTTGGCCCCTGGTGGTCCTAGGTCGTTCCCGCTGCCCAGATTCATGCGCCAGGGCCTCCTACAGACAATGCACTTTGGTTTATTGCGCTATCTCTAATAGCACCCGAGATATCACCAGATATTTGCTGGATTTTTACATGACCTTGGGTGACGGATTCCGAATATCTGTAATTTTCTCGGCCACTGGTGGTCCGAGGTCGTTCCTGCGGCACAGATTCATTCGCAAGGGCCTCCTACAGACAATGCACTTTGGTTTATTGCGCTATCTGTAGTAGCACCCGAGATATCACCAGATATATATTGGATTTTTCCCTGACCCTGAGTGTCCGGCTCCATGAGACGGTGATTTTCTCGGCCCCTGGTGGTCCGAGGTCCTTCCCGCTGCACAGATTCATTCGCCTGGGCCTCCTACAGACAATGCACTTTGATTTAGTGCGCTATCTCTAATAGCACCCGAGATATCACCAGATATATATTGGATTTTTCCCTGACCCTGAGTGTCAGACGCCATGAGACGGTGGTTTTCTTGGCCCCTGGTGGTCCCAGGTCGTTCCCGCTGCACAGATGCATGCGCCAGGGCCTCCTACAGATAATTCACTTTGGTTTATTGCGCTATCTCTAATAGCACCCGAGATATCACCAGATATATATTGGATTTTCCCCTGACCCTGAGTGTCCGGCCCCGTGAGTCGGTGGTTTTCTCGGCCCCTGGTGGTCCTAGGTCGTTCCCGCTGCCCAGATTCATGCGCCAGGGCCTCCTACAGACAATGCACTTTGGTTTATTGCGCTATCTCTAATAGCACCCGAGATATCACCAGATATATATTGGATTTTCCCCTGACCCTGAGTGTCCGGACCCATGAGACGGTGGTTTTCTCGGCCCCTGGTGGTCTGAGGTCGTTCCCGCTGCACAGATTCATTCGCCTGGGCCTCCTACAGACAATGCACTTTGGTTTATTGCGCTATCTGTAATAGCACCCGAGATATCACCAGATATATATTGGATTTTCCCCAGACCCTGAGTGTCCGGCCCCATGAGACGGTGGTTTTCTCGGCCCCTGGTGGTCCGAGGTCGTTCCCGCTGCACAGATTCATGCACCTGGGCCTCCTACAGACAATGCACTTTGATTTATTGTTCTATCTGTAATATAACCCGAGATATCACCAGATATATATTGGATTTTCCCCTGACCCTGAGTGTCCGGCCCCATGTGTCGGTGGTTTTCTCGTCCCCTGGTGGTCCGAGGTCGTTCCCGCTGCACAGATTCATGAGCCAGGGCCTCCTACAGACAATGCACTTTGATTTATTGCTCTATCTGTAATAGCACCCGAGATATCACCAGATATATATTGGATTTTCCCCAGACCCTGAGTGTCCGGCCCCATGAGACGGTGGTTTTCTTGGCCCCTGGTGGTCCTAGGTCGTTCCCGCTGCCCAGATTCATGCGCCAGGGCCTCCTACAGACAATGCACTTTGGTTTATTGCGCTATCTCTAATAGCACCCGAGATATCACCAGATATTTGCTGGATTTTTACATGACCTTGGGTGACGGATTCCGAATATCTGTAATTTTCTCGGCCACTGGTGGTCCGAGGTCGTTCCTGCGGCACAGATTCATTCGCAAGGGCCTCCTACAGACAATGCACTTTGGTTTATTGCGCTATCTGTAGTAGCACCCGAGATATCACCAGATATATATTGGATTTTTCCCTGACCCTGAGTGTCCGGCTCCATGAGACGGTGATTTTCTCGGCCCCTGGTGGTCCGAGGTCCTTCCCGCTGCACAGATTCATTCGCCTGGGCCTCCTACAGACAATGCACTTTGATTTAGTGCGCTATCTCTAATAGCACCCGAGATATCACCAGATATATATTGGATTTTTCCCTGACCCTGAGTGTCAGACGCCATGAGACGGTGGTTTTCTTGGCCCCTGGTGGTCCCAGGTCGTTCCCGCTGCACAGATGCATGCGCCAGGGCCTCCTACAGATAATTCACTTTGGTTTATTGCGCTATCTCTAATAGCACCCGAGATATCACCAGATATATATTGGATTTTCCCCTGACCCTGAGTGTCCGGCCCCGTGAGTCGGTGGTTTTCTCGGCCCCTGGTGGTCCTAGGTCGTTCCCGCTGCCCAGATTCATGCGCCAGGGCCTCCTACAGACAATGCACTTTGGTTTATTGCGCTATCTCTAATAGCACCCGAGATATCACCAGATATATATTGGATTTTCCCCTGACCCTGAGTGTCCGGACCCATGAGACGGTGGTTTTCTCGGCCCCTGGTGGTCTGAGGTCGTTCCCGCTGCACAGATTCATTCGCCTGGGCCTCCTACAGACAATGCACTTTGGTTTATTGCGCTATCTGTAATAGCACCCGAGATATCACCAGATATATATTGGATTTTTCCCCGACACTGAGTGTCCGGCCCCATGAGACGGTGGTTTTCTCGGCCCCTGGTGGTCCGAGGTCGTTCCCGCTGCCCAGATTCATTCGCCTGGGCCTCCTACAGACAATGCACTTTGATTTATTGCGCTATCTGTAATAGCACCCGAGATATCACCAGATATATATTGGATTTTTCCCCGACCCTGCGTGTCCGGCCCCATGAGACGGTGGTTTTCTCGGACCCTGGTGTTCCGAGGTCGTTCCCGCTGCACAGATTCATTCGCAAGGGCCTCCTGCAGACAATGCACTTTGATTTATTGCGCTATCTGTAATAGCACCCGAGATATCACCAGATATATATTTGATTTTTCCCTGACCCTGAGTGTCCGGCCCCATGATATGGTGGTTTTCTCGTCCCCTGGTGGTCCGAGGTCGTTCCCGCTGCACAGATGCATGCACCAGGGCCTCCTGCAAATAATTCACTTTGGTTTATTGCGCTATCTCTAATAGCACCCGTGATTTCACCAGATATATATTTGATTTTTCCCTGACCCTGAGTGTCCGGCCCCATGAGACGGTGGTTTTCTCGGCCCCTGGTGGTCCGAGGTCGTTCCCGGTGCACAGATGCATGCGGCAGGGCCTCCTGCAGATAACTAATTTTGGTTTATTGCGCCATCTCTAATAGCACCCGAGATATCACCAGATATATATTGGATTTTTCCCTGACCCTGAGTGTCCGGCCCCATGAGACGGTGGTCTTCTCGGCCCCCGGTGGCCCGAGGTCGTTCCCGCTGCACAGATTCATTCGCCAGGGCCTCCTGCAGATAATTCACTTTGGTTTATTGCGCTATCTCTAATAGCACCCGAGATATCACCAGATATATATTGGATTTTCCCCTGACCCTGAGTGTCCGGCCCCATGAGACTGGTTATCTCGGCCCCTGGTGGTCCGACGTCGTTCATGCTGGCCAGATTCATGCGCCTGGGCCTCCTACAGACAATGCACTTTGATTTATTGCGCTATCTCAAATAGCACCCGAGATATCACCAGATATATATTGGATTTTTCCCTGACCCTGAGTGTCCGGATCCATGAGACGGTGGTTTTCTCGGCCCCTGGTGGTCCGAGGTCGTTCCCGCTGCACAGATTCATTCGCCTGGGCCTCCTACAGACAATGCACATTTATTTATTGCGCTATCTGTAATAGCACCCGAGATACCACCAGATATATATTGGATTTTTCCCTGACCCTGAGTGCCCGGCCCCATGTGTCGGTGGTTTTCTCGGCCCCTGGGGGTCCGAGATCGATCTCGCTGCACAGGTTCATGCGCTAGAGCCTCCTGCAGACAATGCACTTTGATATATCCCGCTATATGTAATAGCACCCGAGATATCATGAGATATATATTGGATTTTTCCCTGACCCTGAGTGTCCGGCCCAATGAGGCGGTGGTTTTCTCGGCCCCTGGTTGTCCGAGGTCGTTCCCGCTGCACAGATTCATGCGCCAGGGCCTCCTGCACATAATTCACTTTGGTGTATTGCGCTATCTCTAATAGCACCCGAGATATCACCAGATATATATTGGATTTTACCCTGACCCTGAGTGTCCGGCCCCGTGAGACTGTGGTTTTCTCGGCCCCTGGTGGTCCGAGGTACTTCCCGCTGCACAGATTCATGCGCAAGGTCCTCCTACAGACAATGCACTTTGATTTATTGCGCTATCTGTAATAGCACTCGAGATATAACCAGATATATATTGGATTTTTCACTGACCCGGAGTGTCCGGCCCCATGAGACTGTGGTTTTCTCGGCCCCTGGTGGTCCGAGGTCGTTCCCGCTGCACAGATGCATGCGCCAGGGCCTCCTGCAGATAAGTCACTTTGACTTATCGCGCTATCTCTAATAGCACCCGAGATATCACCAGATATATGTTGGATTTTTCCCCGACCCTGAGTGTCCGGCCCCATGAGACGGTGGTTTTCTCGGCCCCCGGTGGTCAGAGGTCGTTCCCGCTGCACAGATTCATGCGCCAGGGCCTCCTGCAGATAATTCACTTTGGTTTATTGCGCTATCTCTAATAGCACCCGAGATATCAGCAGATATATATTGTATTTTCCCATGACCCTGAGTGTCCTGGCCCATAAGACTGTGGTTTTCTCTGCACCTGGCTGTCAGAGATCGTTCCCGCCTCACAGATTCATGCGCCAGTGCCTCCTACAGACAATGCACTTTGATTTATTGCGCTATCTCCAATAGCACCCGAGATATCGCCAGATATATATTGGATTTGTCCCTGGCCCTGAGTGTCCGGCCCCATGAGACGGTAGTTTTCTCGGCCCCTGGTGGTCCGAGGTCGATCCGGATGCACAGATTCATGCGCCAGGGCCTCCTACAGACAATGCACTTTGATTTATTGCGCTATCTGGAATAGCACCCGAGATATCACCAGATATATATTGGATTTTTCCCCGACCCTGACTGTCCGACCCCATGAGACGGTGGTTTTCTCGGCTCCTGGTGTCCGAGGTCGTTCCCGCTGCACAGATTCATGCGCCAGGGCCCCCTGCAGATAATTCACTTTGATTTATTGCGCTATTTCTAACAGCACCCGAGATATCACCAGATATATATTGGATTTTTCCCTGACCCTGAGAGTCCGGCCCCATGAGACGGTGATTTTCTCGGCCCCTGGTGGTCCGAGGTCGATCCCGGTGCACAGATTCATGCGACAGGGACTCCTACAGACAATGCACTTTGATTTATTGCGCTATCTGTAATAGCGCCCGAGATATCACCAGATATATATTGGATTTTAACCTGACCCTGACAGTCCGGCCCCATGCGTCGATGGTTTTCTCGGCCCCTGGGGGTCCGAGATCGATCTCGCTGCACAGGTTCATGCGCTAGAGCCTCCTGCAGACAATGCACTTTGATATATCCCGCTATATGTAATAGCACCCGAGATATCATGAGATATATATTGGATTTTCCCCTGGCCCTGAGTGTCCGGCCCCATGAGACTGTGGTTTTCTCGGCCCCTGGTGGTCCGAGGTCGTTCCCGCTGCACAGATTCATGCGCCAGGGCCTCCTGCAGATATTTCACTTTGGTTTATTGCGCTATCTCTAATAGCACCCGAGATATCACCAGATATATATTGGATTTTACCCTGACCCTGAGTGCCCGGCCCCATGTGTCGGTGATTTTCTCGGACCCTGGTGATCCGAGGTAGATACCGCTGCACAGATTCATGCCCCAGGGCCTCCTGCAGAAAATGCACTTTGATTTATTGCGCTATCTCTAATAACACCCGAGATATCACCAGATACATGCTGGATTTATACATGACCTTGGGTGACGGATTCCGAATATCTGTAATTTTCTCGGCCCCTGGTGGTCCGAGGTCGTTCCTGCTGCACAGATTCATTCGCCAGTGCCTCCTACAGACAATGCACTTTGACTTATTGCGCTATCTGTAATAGCACCCGAGATAACACCAGATATATATTGGATTTTCGCCTGACCCTGAGTGTCCGGCCCCATGAGACTGTGGTTTTCTCGGCCCCTGGTGGTCCGAGGTCGTTCCCTCTGCCCAGATTGAAGCGCCAGGGCCTCCTACAGACAGTGCACTTTGATTTATTGCGCTATCTGTAATAGCACCCGAGAAAGCTCCATATATATGCTGGATTTTTACATGACTTTGGGTGGCGGATACCGAAAATCTGCAATTTTCTCGGCCTCTGGTGGTCCGAGGTCGTTCCCTCTGCACAGATTCATGCGCCAGGGACTCCTACGGACAATGCACTTTGATTTATTGCGCTATCTGTAATAGCACCCGATATATCACCGGATATATATTGGATTTTTCCCTGACCCTGAGTGTCCGGCCCCATGAGACGGTGGTTTACTCGGCCCCTGGAGGTCGGAGGTCGTTCCCGCTGCACAGATGCATGCGCCAGGGCCTCCTGCAGATAATTCACTTTGGTTTATTGCGCTATCTCTAATAGCACCCGAGATATCACCAGATATATATTGGATTTTTCCCTGACCCTGAGTGTCCGGCCCCATGAGACGGTGGTTTTCTCGGCCCCTGGTGGTCCGAGGTAGTTCCCGCTGCCCAAATTCATTCGCCAGTGCCTCCTACAGAGAATGCACTTTCATTTATTGCGCTATCTCTAATAACACCCGAGATAACACCAGATATATATTGGATTTTTCCCTGACCCTGGCAGTCCGGCTCCAGGAGAAGGTGATTTTCTCGGCCCCTGGTGGTCCGAGGTCGTTCCCGCTGCACAGAATCATGAGCCAGGGCTTCCCGCAGACAATGCACTTTGATTTATCGCGCTATCTCTAATAGCACCCGAGATATCACCAGATATATGCTGGATTTTTACATGACCTTGGGTGACGGATTCCGAATATCTGTAATTTTCTCGGCCACTGGTGGTCCGAGGTCGTTCCTGCTGCACAGATTCATTCGCCAGTGCCTCCTACAGACAATGCACTTTGATTTATTGCTCTATCTCTAATAGCACCCGAGATATCACCGGATATATATTGGATTTTTCCCCGACCATGAGTGTCCAGCCCCATGAGACGGTGGTTTTATCGGACCCTGGTGATCCGAGGTCGTTCCTGCTGCACAGATTGATGCGCCAGGGCCTCCGGCACATAATTCACTTTGGTTTATTGCGCTATCCCTAATAGCACCCGATATGTCGCCAGATATATATTGGATTTTCCCTGACCCTGAGTGTCCGGCCCAATGAGACTGTGGTTTTCTCGGCCCCTGGGGGTCCGAGGTCGTTCCCGCTGTACAGATTCATGCGCCAGGGCCTCCTACAGACAATGTACTTTGATTTATTGCGCTATCTGTAATAGCACCCGAGATATCACCAGATATATATTGGATTTTTCACTGACCCTGAGTGTGCGGCCCAATGAGACGGTGGTTTTCTCGGACCCTGGTGGTCCGAGGTCGTTCCCGCTGCACAGATTCATGCGCCAGGGCCTCCTACAGACAACGTACTTTGATTTATTGCGCTATCTGTAATAGCACCCGAGATATCACCAGAAATATATTGGATTTTTCCCTGACCCTGAGTGTCCGGCCCCATGAGACGGTTGTTGTCTCGGCCCCTGGTGGTCCGAGGTCGTTCCCGCTGCACAGATTCATGCGCCAGGGCCTCCTGCAGATATTTCACTTTGGTTTATTGCGCTATCTCTAATAGCACCCGAGATATCACCAGATATATATTGGATTTTACCCTGACCCTGAGTGTCCGGCCCCATGAGACTGTGGTTTTCTCGGCCCCTGGTGGTCCGAGGTCGTTCCCGCTGCACAGATGCATGCGCCAGGGCCTCCTGCAGATAAGTCACTTTGATTTATCGCGCTATCTCTAATAGCACCCGAGATATCACCAGATATATATTGGATTTTTCCCCGACCCAGAGTGTCCGGCCCCATGAGAGGGTGGTTTTCTCGGCCCCTGGTGGTCAGAGGTCGTTCCCGCTGCACAGATTCATGCGCCAGGGCCTCCTACAGATAATGCACTTTGATTTATTGCGCTATCTGTAATAGCACCCGAGATATCACCAGATATATGTTGGATTTTTCCCCGACCCTGAGTGTCCGGCCCCATGAGACGGTGGTTTTCTCGGCCGCTGGTGGTCCGAGGTCGTTCCCGCTGCGCAGATGCATGCGCCAGGGCCTCCTGCAGATAATTCACTTTGGTTTATTGCGCTATCTCTAATAGCACCCGAGATATCACCAGATATATATTGGATTTTTCCCCGACCCTGGGTGTCCGGCCCCATGAGACGGTGGTTTTCTCGGACCCTGGTGATCCGAGGTCGTTCCCGCTGCACAGATTCATTCGCAAGGGCCTCCTGCAGACGATGCACTTTGATTTATTGCGCTATCTGTAATAGCACCCGAGATATCACCAGATATATATTTGATTTTTCCCTGACCCTGAGTGTCCGGCCCCATGAGATGGTGGTTTTCTCGTCCCCTGGTGGTCCGAGGTCGTTCCCGCTGCACAGATGCATGCACCAGGGCCTCCTGCAAATAATTCACTTTGGTTTATTGCGCTATCTCTAATAGCACCCGTGATTTCACCAGATATATATTTGATTTTTCCCTGACCCTGAGTGTCCTGCCCCATGAGACGGTGGTCTTCTCGGCCCCCGGTGGCCCGAGGTCGTTCCCGCTGCACAGATTCATTCGCCAGGGCCTCCTGCAGATAATTCACTTTGGTTTATTGCGCTATCTCTAATAGCACCCGAGATACCATCAGATATATATTGGATTTTCCCCTGACCCTGAGTGTCCGGCCCCATGAGACTGTGGTTATCTCGGCCCCTGGTGGTCCGACGTCGTTCCTGCTGGCCAGATTCATGCGCCTGGGCCTCCTACAGACAATGCACTTTGATTTATTGCGCTATCTCAAATAGAACCCGAGATATCACCAGATATATATTGGATTTTCCCCTGACCCTGAGTGTCCGGCCCCGTGAGTCGGTGGTTTTCTCGGCCCCTGGTGGTCCTAGGTCGTTCCCGCTGCCCAGATTCATGCGCCAGGGCCTCCTACAGACAATGCACTTTGGTTTATTGCGCTATCTGTAATAGCACCCGAGATATCACCAGATATATATTGGATTTTCCCCTGACCCTGAGTGTCCGGACCCATGAGACGGTGGTTTTCTCAGCCCTTGGTGGTCTGAGGTCGTTCCCGCTGCACAGATTCATTCGCCTGGGCCTCCTACAGACAATGCACTTTGGTTTATTGCGCTATCTGTAATAGCACCCGAGATATCACCAGATATATATTGGATTTTTCCCCGACCCTGAGTGTCCGGCCCCATGAGACGGTGGTTTTCTCGGCCCCTGGTGGTCCGAGGTCGTTCCCGCTGCCCAGATTCATTCGCCTGGGCCTCCTACAGACAATGCACTTTGATTTATTGCGCTATCTGTAATAGCACCCGAGATATCACCAGATATATATTGGATTTTTCCCCGACCCTGGGTGTCCGGCCCCATGAGACGGTGGTTTTCTCGGACCCTGGTGATCCGAGGTCGTTCCCGCTGCACAGATTCATTCGCAAGGGCCTCCTGCAGACAATGCACTTTGATTTATTGCGCTATCTGTAATAGCACCCGAGATATCACCAGATATATATTTGATTTTTCCCTGACCCTGAGTGTCCGGCCCCATGAGATGGTGGTTTTCTCGTCCCCTGGTGGTCCGAGGTCGTTCCCGCTGCACAGATGCATGCACCAGGGCCTCCTGCAAATAATTCACTTTGGTTTATTGCGCTATCTCTAATAGCACCCGTGATTTCACCAGATATATATTTGATTTTTCCCTGACCCTGAGTGTCCGGCCCCATGAGACGGTGGTTTTCGAGGCCCCTGGTGGTCCGAGGTCGTTCCCGCTGCCCAGATTCATTCGCCTGGGCCTCCTACAGACAATGCACTTTGATTTATTGCGCTATCTGTAATAGCACCCGAGATATCACCAGATATATATTGGATTTTTCCCTGACCCTGAGTGTGCGGCTCCATGAGACGGTGATTTTCTCGGTCCCTGGTGGTCCGAGGTCGTTCCCGCTGCCCAGATTCATGCGCCAGGGCCTCCTACAGACAATGCACTTTAGGTTATTGCGCTATCTGTAATAGCACCCCAGATATCACCAGATATATGCTGGATTTTTACATGACCTTGGGTGACGGATTCCGAATATCTGTAATTTTCTCGGCCCCTGGTCGTCCGAGGTCGTTCCCGCTGCACAGATTCATTCGCCTGGGCCTCCTACAGACAATGCACTTTGGTTTATTGAGCTATCTGTAATAGCACCCGAGATATCACCAGGTATTTGCTGGATTTTTACATGACCTTGGGTGACGGATTGCGAATATCTGTAATTTTCTCGGCCACTGCTGGTCCGAGGTCGTTCCTGCGGCACAGATTCATTCGCAAGGGCCTCCTACAGACAATGCACTTTGATTTAATGCGCTATCTGTAATAGAACCCGAGATATCACCAGATATATATTGGATTTTTCCCTGACCCTGAGTGCCCGGCCCCATGCGTCGGTGGTTTTCTCGGCCCCTGGTGGTCAGAGATCGATCTCGCTACACAGATTCATGCGCTAGGGCCTCCTGCAGACAATGCACTTTGATTTATTGCGCTATCTGTAATAGCACCCGAGATATCACCAGATATATATTGGATTTTTCCCTGACCCTGAGTGTCCGGCCCCATGAGACGGTGGTTTTCTCGGCCCCTGGTGGTCCGAGGTCGTTCCCGCTGCACAGATTCATGCGCCAGGGCCTCCTGCAGATAATTCACTTTGGTTTATTGCGCTATCTCTAATAGCACCCGAGATATCACCAGGTATATATTGGATTCTTCCCTGACCCTGAGTGTCCGGCCCCATGAGACGGTGGTTTTCTCGGCCCCTGGTGGTCCGAGGTCGTTCCCGCTGCACAGATTCATGCGCCGGGGCCTAATACAGACAATGCACTTTGATTTATTGCGCTATCTGTAATAGCACCCGAGATATCACCAGATATATACTGGATTTTTCCCTGGCCCTGAGTGTCCGGCCCCATGAGACGGTGGTTTTCTCGGCCCCTGGTGGTTCGAGGTCGTTCCCGCTGCACAGATTCATGCGCCAGGGCCTCCTGCAGATAATTCACTTTGGTTTATTGCGCCATCTCTACTAGCACCCGAGATATCACCCGATATATATTGGATATTTCCCTGACCCAGAGTGTCCGGCCCCATGTGTCGGTGGTTTTCTCGGCCCCTGGTGGTCCCAGGTCGTTCCCGCTGCACAGATTCATGCGCCAGGGCCTCCTACAGACAATGCACTTTGATTTATTGTTCTATGTGTAATATAACCCGAGATATCACCAGAAATATATTGGATTTTTCCCTGACCCTGAGTGTCCGGCCCCATGAGACGGTTGTTGTCTCGGCCCCTGGTGGTCCGAGGTCGATCCCGCTGCACAGATTCATGCGCCAGGGCCTCCTACAGACAATGCACTTTGATTTATTGCGCTATCTGTAATAGCACCCGAGATATCACCAGATATATATTGGATTTTTCACTGACCCTGAGTGTCCGGCCCCATGAGACGGTTGTTGTCTCGGCCCCTGGTGGTCCGAGGTCGATCCCGCTGCACAGATTCATGCGCCAGGGCCTCCTACAGACAATTCACTTTGATTTATTGCGCAATCTGTAATAGCACCCGAGATATCACCAGATATATGTTGGATTTTCCCCTGACCCTGAGTGTCAGGCGCCATGAGACGGTGGTTTTCTTGGCCCCTGGTGGTCCGAGGTCGTTCCCGCTGCACAGATGCATGCGCCAGGGCCTCCTACAGATAATTCACTTTGGTTTATTGCGCTATCTCTAATAGCACCCGAGATATCACCAGATATATATTGGATTTTCCCCTGACCCTGAGTGTCCGGCCCCATGAGACGGTGGTTTTCTCGGCCCCTGGTGTTCCGAGGTCGTTCCCGCTGCACAGATTCATGCGCCAGGGCCTCCTGCAGATAATTCACTTTGGTTTATTGCGCTATCTCTAATAGCACCCGAGATATCACCAGGTATATATTGGATTCTTCCCTGACCCTGAGTGTCCGGCCCCATGAGACGGTGGTTTTCTCGGCCCCTGGTGGTCCGAGGTCGTTCCCGCTGCACAGATTCATGCGCCGGGGCCTAATACAGACAATGCACTTTGATTTATTGCGCTATCTGTAATAGCACCCGAGATATCACCAGATATATACTGGATTTTTCCCTGGCCCTGAGTGTCCGGCCCCATGAGACGGTGGTTTTCTCGGCCCCTGGTGGTTCGAGGTCGTTCCCGCTGCACAGATTCATGCGCCAGGGCCTCCTGCAGATAATTCATTTTGGTTTATTGCGCCATCTCTACTAGCACCCGAGATATCACCCGATATATATTGGATATTTCCCTGACCCAGAGTGTCCGGCCCCATGTGTCGGTGGTTTTCTCGGCCCCTGGTGGTCCCAGGTCGTTCCCGCTGCACAGATTCATGCGCCAGGGCCTCCTACAGACAATGCACTTTGATTTATTGTTCTATGTGTAATATATCCCGAGATATCACCAGAAATATATTGGATTTTTCCCTGACCCTGAGTGTCCGGACCCATGAGACGGTTGTTGTCTCGGCCCCTGGTGGTCCGAGGTCGATCCCGCTGCACAGATTCATGCGCCAGGGCCTCCTACAGACAATGCACTTTGATTTATTGCGCTATCTGTAATAGCACCCGAGATATCACCAGATATATATTGGATTTTTCACTGACCCTGAGTGTCCGGCCCCATGAGACGGTTGTTGTCTCGGCCCCTGGTGGTCCGAGGTCGATCCCGCTGCACAGATTCATGCGCCAGGGCCTCCTACAGACAATTCACTTTGATTTATTGCGCAATCTGTAATAGCACCCGAGATATCACCAGATATATGTTGGATTTTCCCCTGACCCTGAGTGTCAGGCGCCATGAGACGGTGGTTTTCTTGGCCCCTGGTGGTCCGAGGTCGTTCCCGCTGCACAGATGCATGCGCCAGGGCCTCCTACAGATAATTCACTTTGGTTTATTGCGCTATCTCTAATAGCACCCGAGATATCACCAGATATATATTGGATTTTCCCCTGACCCTGAGTGTCCGGCCCCGTGAGTCGGTGGTTTTCTCTGTCCCTGGTGGTCCTAGGTCGTTCCCGCTGCCCAGATTCATGCGCCAGGGCCTCCTACAGACAATGCACTTTGGTTTATTGCGCTATCTGTAATAGCACCCGAGATATCACCAGATATATATTGGATTTTCCCCTGACCCTGAGTGTCCGGACCCATGAGACGGTGGTTTTCTCAGCCCCTGGTGGTCTGAGGTCGTTCCCGCTGCACAGATTCATTCGCCTGGGCCTCCTACAGACAATGCACTTTGGTTTATTGCGCTATCTGTAATAGCACCCGAGATATCACCAGATATATATTGGACTTTTCCCCGACCCTGAGTGTCCGGCCCCATGAGACGGTGGTTTTCTCGGCCCCTGGTGGTCCGAGGTCGTTCCCGCTGCCCAGATTCATTCGCCTGGGCCTCCTACAGACAATGCACTTTGATTTATTGCGCTATCTGTAATAGCACCCGAGATATCACCAGATATATATTGGATTTTTCCCCGACCCTGGGTGTCCGGCCCCATGAGACGGTGGTTTTCTCGGACCCTGGTGATCCGAGGTCGTTCCCGCTGCACAGATTCATTCGCAAGGGCCTCCTGCAGACAATGCACTTTGATTTATTGCGCTATCTGTAATAGCTCCCGAGATATCACCAGATATATATTTGATTTTTCCCTGACCCTGAGTGTCCGGCCCCATGAGATGGTGGTTTTCTCGTCCCCTGGTGGTCCGAGGTCGTTCCCGCTGCACAGATGCATGCACCAGGGCCTCCTGCAAATAATTCACTTTGGTTTATTGCGCTATCTCTAATAGCACCCGTGATTTCACCAGGTATATATTTGATTTTTCCCTGACCCTGAGTGTCCGGCCCCATGAGACGGTGGTTTTCTCGGCCCCTGGTGGTCCGAGGTCGTTCCCGGTGCACAGATGCATGCGGCAGGGCCTCCTGCAGATAACTAACTTTGGTTTATTGCGCCATCTCTAATAGCACCCGAGATATCACCAAATATATATTGGATTTTCCCCTGACCCTGAGTGTCCGGCCCCATGAGACTGTGGTTATCTCGGCTCCTGGTGGTCCGACGTCGTTCCTGCTGGCCAGATTCATGCGCCTGGGAATCCTACAGACAATGCACTTTGATTTATTGCGCTATCTCAAATAGCACCCGAGATATCACCAGATATATATTGGATTTTTCCCTGACCCTGAGTGTCCGGATCCATGAGACGGTGGTTTTCTCGGCCCCTGGTGGTCCGAGGTCGTTCCCGCTGCACAGATTCATGCGCCATGGCCTCCTACAGACAATGCGCGTTGGTTTAATGCGCTATGTGTAATAGCACCCGAGATATCACCAGATATATATTGGATTTTTGCCTGACCCTGAGTTCTCGGCCCAATGAGACTGTGGTTTTCTCGGCCCCTGGTCGTCCGAGGTCGTTCCCGCTGCACAGATTCATGCGCCAGGGCCTCCTACTGACAATGCACTTTGATTTATTGCGCTATCTGCAATAGCAGCCGAGATATCACCAGATATATATTGGATTTTACCCTGACCCTGAGTGTCCGGCCCCATGAGACTGTGGTTTTTTCGGCCCCTGGTGGTCCGAGGTCGTTCCCGCTGCACAGATTCATGCGCCAGGGCCTCCTACAGACAATGCACATTGATTTATTGCGCTATCTGTAATAGCACCCGAGATATCACCAGATATATATTGGATTTTACCCTGACCCTGAGTGTCCGGCCCCATGAGACGGTGGTTGTCTCGGCCCCTGGAGGTCCGAGGACGTTCCCGCTGCACAGATTCATGCGCCAGGGCCTCCTGCAGATAATTCACTTTGGTTTATTGCGCTATCTATAATAGCACCCGAAATATCACCAGATATATGCTGGATTTTCACATGACCTTGGGTGACGGATTCCGAATATCTGTAATTTTCTCGGCCCCTGGTGGTTCGAGGTCGTTCCTGCTGCACAGACTCATTCGCCTGTGCCTCCTACAGACAATGCACTTTGATTTATCGCGCTATCTGTAATAGCACCCGAGATATCACCAGATATATATTGGATTTTTCCCCGACCCTGAGTCTCCGCCCCATGTGTCGGTGGTTTTCTCGGCCCCTGGTGGTCCGAGGTCGATCCCGCTGCACAGATTCATGCGCTAGGCCCTCCTACAGATAAGGCACTTTGATTTATTGCGCTATCTGTAATAGCACCCGAGATATCGCCAGATATATATTTGATTTTTCCCCGACCCTGAGCGTCCGGCCCCATGAGACGGTGGTTTTCTCGGCCCCTGGTGGTCCGAGGTCGTTCCCGCTGCACAGATGCATGCCCCAGGGCCTCCTGCAGATAATTCACTTTGATTTATCGCGCTATCTCTAATAGCACCCGAGATATCACCAGATATATATTGGATTTTTCCTCGACCCTGAGTGTCCGGCCCCATGAGACGGTGGTTTTCTCGGCCTCTTGTGGTCAGAGGTCGTTCCCGCTGCACAGATTCATGCGCCAGGGCCTCCTACAGACAATGCACTTCGGTTTATTACGCTATCTCTAATAGCACCCGAGATATCACCAGATACATATTGGATTTTCCCCAGACCCTGAGTGCCCGGCCCCATGAGACGGTGGTTTTCTCGGCCCCTGGTGGTCCGAGGTCGTTCCCGCTGCACAGATGCATGCGCCAGGGCCTCCTGCAGATAATTCACTTTGATTTATCGCGCTATCTCTAATAGCACCCGAGATATCACCAGATATATATTGGATTTTTCCTCGACCCTGAGTGTCCGGCCCCATGAGACGGTGGTTTTCTCTGCCTCTTGTGGTCAGAGGTCGTTCCCGCTGCACAGATTCATGCGACAGGGCCTCCTACAGACAATGCACTTTAATTTATTACGCTATCTCTAATAGCACCCGAGATATCACCAGATACATACTGGATTTTCCCCAGACCCTGAGTGCCCGGCCCCATGAGACGGTGGTTTTCTCGGCCCCTGGTGGTCCGAGGTCGTTCCCGCTGTCAGATGCATGCGCCAGGGCCTCCTGCAGATAATTCACTTTGATTTATCGCGCTATCTCTAATAGCACCCGAGATATCACCAGATATATATTGGATTGTTCCTCGACCCTGAGTGTCCGGCCCCATGTATCGGTGGTTTTCTCGGCCCCTGGTGATCCGAGGTCGTTCCCGCTGAACAGATTCATTCGCAAGGGCCTCCTGCATACAATGCCCTTTGATTTATTGCGCTATCTGACATAGCAGCCGAGATATCACCAGATATATATTGGATTTTTCACTGACACTGAGTGTCCGGCCCCATGAGACGGTCGTTTTCTCAGCCCCTGGTGGCCCGAGGTCGTTCCCGCTCCACAGATTCATGCGCCAGGGCCTCCTACAGACAATGCAGTTTGGTTTATTGCGCTATCTGTAATAGCACCCGAGATATCACCAGATATATATTGGATTTTCCCCTGACCCTGAGTGTCCGGACCCATGAGACGGTGGTTTTCTCAGCCCCTGGTGGTCTGAGGTCGTTCCCGCTGCACAGATTCATTCGCCTGGGCCTCCTACAGACAATGCACTTTGGTTTATTGCGCTATCTGTAATAGCACCCGAGATATCACCAGATATATATTGGACTTTTCCCCGACCCTGAGTGTCCGGCCCCATGAGACGGTGGTTTTCTCGGCCCCTGGTGGTCCGAGGTCGTTCCCGCTGCCCAGATTCATTCGCCTGGGCCTCCTACAGACAATGCACTTTGATTTATTGCGCTATCTGTAATAGCACCCGAGATATCACCAGATATATATTGGATTTTTCCCCGACCCTGGGTGTCCGGCCCCATGAGACGGTGGTTTTCTCGGACCCTGGTGATCCGAGGTCGTTCCCGCTGCACAGATTCATTCGCAAGGGCCTCCTGCAGACAATGCACTTTGATTTATTGCGCTATCTGTAATAGCTCCCGAGATATCACCAGATATATATTTGATTTTTCCCTGACCCTGAGTGTCCGGCCCCATGAGATGGTGGTTTTCTCGTCCCCTGGTGGTCCGAGGTCGTTCCCGCTGCACAGATGCATGCACCAGGGCCTCCTGCAAATAATTCACTTTGGTTTATTGCGCTATCTCTAATAGCACCCGTGATTTCACCAGGTATATATTTGATTTTTCCCTGACCCTGAGTGTCCGGCCCCATGAGACGGTGGTTTTCTCGGCCCCTGGTGGTCCGAGGTCGTTCCCGGTGCACAGATGCATGCGGCAGGGCCTCCTGCAGATAACTAACTTTGGTTTATTGCGCCATCTCTAATAGCACCCGAGATATCACCAAATATATATTGGATTTTCCCCTGACCCTGAGTGTCCGGCCCCATGAGACTGTGGTTATCTCGGCTCCTGGTGGTCCGACGTCGTTCCTGCTGGCCAGATTCATGCGCCTGGGAATCCTACAGACAATGCACTTTGATTTATTGCGCTATCTCAAATAGCACCCGAGATATCACCAGATATATATTGGATTTTTCCCTGACCCTGAGTGTCCGGATCCATGAGACGGTGGTTTTCTCGGCCCCTGGTGGTCCGAGGTCGTTCCCGCTGCACAGATTCATGCGCCATGGCCTCCTACAGACAATGCGCGTTGGTTTAATGCGCTATGTGTAATAGCACCCGAGATATCACCAGATATATATTGGATTTTTGCCTGACCCTGAGTTCTCGGCCCAATGAGACTGTGGTTTTCTCGGCCCCTGGTCGTCCGAGGTCGTTCCCGCTGCACAGATTCATGCGCCAGGGCCTCCTACTGACAATGCACTTTGATTTATTGCGCTATCTGCAATAGCAGCCGAGATATCACCAGATATATATTGGATTTTACCCTGACCCTGAGTGTCCGGCCCCATGAGACTGTGGTTTTTTCGGCCCCTGGTGGTCCGAGGTCGTTCCCGCTGCACAGATTCATGCGCCAGGGCCTCCTACAGACAATGCACATTGATTTATTGCGCTATCTGTAATAGCACCCGAGATATCACCAGATATATATTGGATTTTACCCTGACCCTGAGTGTCCGGCCCCATGAGACGGTGGTTGTCTCGGCCCCTGGAGGTCCGAGGACGTTCCCGCTGCACAGATTCATGCGCCAGGGCCTCCTGCAGATAATTCACTTTGGTTTATTGCGCTATCTATAATAGCACCCGAAATATCACCAGATATATGCTGGATTTTCACATGACCTTGGGTGACGGATTCCGAATATCTGTAATTTTCTCGGCCCCTGGTGGTTCGAGGTCGTTCCTGCTGCACAGACTCATTCGCCTGTGCCTCCTACAGACAATGCACTTTGATTTATCGCGCTATCTGTAATAGCACCCGAGATATCACCAGATATATATTGGATTTTTCCCCGACCCTGAGTCTCCGCCCCATGTGTCGGTGGTTTTCTCGGCCCCTGGTGGTCCGAGGTCGATCCCGCTGCACAGATTCATGCGCTAGGCCCTCCTACAGATAAGGCACTTTGATTTATTGCGCTATCTGTAATAGCACCCGAGATATCGCCAGATATATATTTGATTTTTCCCCGACCCTGAGCGTCCGGCCCCATGAGACGGTGGTTTTCTCGGCCCCTGGTGGTCCGAGGTCGTTCCCGCTGCACAGATGCATGCCCCAGGGCCTCCTGCAGATAATTCACTTTGATTTATCGCGCTATCTCTAATAGCACCCGAGATATCACCAGATATATATTGGATTTTTCCTCGACCCTGAGTGTCCGGCCCCATGAGACGGTGGTTTTCTCGGCCTCTTGTGGTCAGAGGTCGTTCCCGCTGCACAGATTCATGCGCCAGGGCCTCCTACAGACAATGCACTTCGGTTTATTACGCTATCTCTAATAGCACCCGAGATATCACCAGATACATATTGGATTTTCCCCAGACCCTGAGTGCCCGGCCCCATGAGACGGTGGTTTTCTCGGCCCCTGGTGGTCCGAGGTCGTTCCCGCTGCACAGATGCATGCGCCAGGGCCTCCTGCAGATAATTCACTTTGATTTATCGCGCTATCTCTAATAGCACCCGAGATATCACCAGATATATATTGGATTTTTCCTCGACCCTGAGTGTCCGGCCCCATGAGACGGTGGTTTTCTCTGCCTCTTGTGGTCAGAGGTCGTTCCCGCTGCACAGATTCATGCGACAGGGCCTCCTACAGACAATGCACTTTAATTTATTACGCTATCTCTAATAGCACCCGAGATATCACCAGATACATACTGGATTTTCCCCAGACCCTGAGTGCCCGGCCCCATGAGACGGTGGTTTTCTCGGCCCCTGGTGGTCCGAGGTCGTTCCCGCTGTCAGATGCATGCGCCAGGGCCTCCTGCAGATAATTCACTTTGATTTATCGCGCTATCTCTAATAGCACCCGAGATATCACCAGATATATATTGGATTGTTCCTCGACCCTGAGTGTCCGGCCCCATGTATCGGTGGTTTTCTCGGCCCCTGGTGATCCGAGGTCGTTCCCGCTGAACAGAGTCATTCGCAAGGGCCTCCTGCATACAATGCTCTTTGATTTATTGCGCTATCTGTAATAGCACCCGAGATATCGCCAGATATATATTTTATTTTTCCCCGACCCTGAGCGTCCGGCCCCATGAGACGGTGGTTTTCTCGGCCCCTGGTGGTCCGAGGTCGTTCCCGCTGCACAGATTCATGCGCCAGGGCCTCCTACAGACAATGCACTTTGATTTATTGCGCTATCTGTAATAGCACCCGAGATATCACCAGACATATACTGGATTTTCCCCTGTCCCTGAGTGTCCGGCCCCATGAGACAGTCGTTTTCTCGGCCCATGGTGGTCCGAGGTCGTTCCCGCTGCACAGATTCATGTGCCAGGGCCTCCTACAGACAATGCACTTTGATTTATTGCGCTATCTGTAATAGCACCCGAGATATCACCAGATATATATTGGATTTTACCCTGACCATGAGTGTCCGGCCCCATGAGACTGTGGTTTTTTCGGCCCCTGATGGTCCGAGGTCGTTCCCGCTGCACAGATTCATGCGCCAGGGCCTCCTACAGACAATGCACTTTGATTTATTGCGCTATCTGTAATAGCACCCGAGATATCACCAGATATATATTGGATTTTCCCCTGACCCTGAGTGTCCGGCCCCATGTGACTGTGGTTGTCTCGGCCCCTGGAGGTCCGAGGACGTTCCCGCTGCACAGATTCATGCGCCAGCGCCTCCTGCAGATAATTCACTTTGGTTTATTGCGCTATCTCTAATAGCACCCGAGATATCACCAGATATATACTGGATTTTCCCCTGACCCTGAGTGTCCGGCCCCATGAGACTGTGGTTTTCTCGGCCCCTGGAGGTCCGAGGTCGTTCCCGCTGCACAGATTCATGCGCCAGGGCCTCCTACAGACAATGCCCTTTGATTTATTGCGCTATCTGACATAGCAGCCGAGATATCACCAGATATATATTGGATTTTTCACTGACACTGAGTGTCCGGCCCCATGAGACGGTCGTTTTCTCAGCCCCTGGTGGCCCGAGGTCGTTCCCGCTCCACAGATTCATGCGCCAGGGCCTCCTACAGACAATGCAGTTTGGTTTATTGCGCTATCTCTAATAGCACCCGAGATATCACCAGATATATAGTGGATTTTCGCCAGACCCTGAGTGTCCGTCCCCATGAGACGGTGGTTTTCTCGGCCCCTGGTGGTCCGAGGTCGTTCCCGCTGCACCGATTCATGCGCCAGGGCCTCCTACAGACAGTGCACTTTGATTTATTGTACTATCTGTAATAGCACCCGAGATATCACCAGATATATATTGGATTTTTCCCTAACCCTGAGTGTCCAGCCCCATGAGACTGTGGCTTTCTCGGCCCCTGGTTGTCCGAGGTCGTTCCCGCTGCACAGATGCATGCGCCAGGGCCTACTGCAGATAAATCACTTTGATTTATTGCGCTATCTGTAATAGCACCCGAGATATCACCAGATATATATTGGATTTTTCACTGACCCTGAGTGTGCGGCCCCATGAGACGGTGTTTTTCTCGGACCCTGGTGGTCCGAGGTCGTTCCCGCTGCACAGATGCATGCGCCAGGGCCTCCTGCAGATAATTCACTTTGATTTATCGCGCTATCTCTAATAGCACCCGAGATATCACCAGATATATATTGGATTTTTCCTCGACCCTGAGTGTCCGGCCCCATGAGACGGTGGTTTTCTCGGCCTCTTGTGGTCAGAGGTCGTTCCCGCTGCACAGATTCATGCGCCAGGGACTCCTACAGACAATGCACTTCGGTTTATTACGCTATCTCTAATAGCACCCGAGATATCACCAGATACATACTGGATTTTCCCCAGACCCTGAGTGCCCGGCCCCATGAGACGGTGGTTTTCTCGGCCCCTGGTGGTCCGAGGTCGTTCCCGCTGCACAGATGCATGCGCCAGGGCCTCCTGCAGATAATTCACTTTGATTTATCGCGCTATCTCTAATAGCACCCGAGATATCACCAGATATATATTTTATTTTTCCCCGACCCTGAGCGTCCGGCCCCATGAGACGGTGGTTTTCTCGGCCCCTGGTGGTCCGAGGTCGTTCCCGCTGCACAGATTCATGCGCCAGGGCCTCCTACAGACAATGCACTTTGATTTATTGCGCTATCTGTAATAGCACCCGAGATATCACCAGACATATACTGGATTTTCCCCTGTCCCTGAGTGTCCGGCCCCATGAGACAGTCGTTTTCTCGGCCCATGGTGGTCCGAGGTCGTTCCCGCTGCACAGATTCATGCGCCAGGGCCTCCTACAGACAGTGGACTTTGATTTATTGTACTATCTGTAATAGCACCCGAGATATCACCAGATATATATTGGATTTTTCCCTAACCCTGAGTGTCCAGCCCCATGAGACTGTGGCTTTCTCGGCCCCTGGTTGTCCGAGGTCGTTCCCGCTGCACAGATGCATGCGCCAGGGCCTACTGCAGATAATTCACTTTGATTTATTGCGCTATCTGTAATAGCACCCGAGATATCACCAGATATATATTGGATTTTTCACTGACCCTGAGTGTGCGGCCCCATGAGACGGTGTTTTTCTCGGACCCTGGTGGTCCGAGGTCGTTCCCGCTGCACAGATTCCTGCGCCAGGGCCTCCTGCAGATAATTCACTTTGATTTATTGCGCTATCTGTAATAGCACCCGAGATATCACCAGATATATATTGGATTTTTCACTGACCCTGAGTGTCCGGCCCCATGAGACGGTCGTTTTCTCGGCCCCTGGTGGTCCGAGGTCGTTCCCGCTGCACACATTCATGCGCCAGGGCCTCCTGCAGATAATTCACTTTGGTTTATTGCGCTATCTCTGATAGCACCCGAGATATCACCAGATATATATTGGATTTTCCCCTGACCCTGAGTGTCCGGCCCCATGAGACTGTGGTTTTCTCGGCCCCTGGTGGTCCGAGGTCGTTCCCGCTGCACAGATTCATGCGCCAGGGCCTCCTGCAGATAATTCACTTTGGCTTATTGCGCTATCTCTAATAGCACCCGAGATATCACCAGATATATATTGGATTTTACCCTGACCCTGAGTGTCCGGCCCCATGAGACGGTGCTTTTCTCGGCCCCTGGTGGTCCGAGGTCGTTCCCGCTGTACAGATTCATGCGCCAGGACCTCCTACAGACAATGCACTTTGATTTATTGCGCTATCTGTAATAGCACCCGACATATCACCAGATATATATTGGATTTTACCCTGACCCTGAGTGTCCGGCCCCATGAGACGGTCGTTGTCTCGGCCCCTGGAGGTCCGACGACGTTCCCGCTGCACAGTTTCATGCGCCAGGGCCTCCTACAGGTAATGCACTTTGATTTATTGCGCTATCTGTAATAGCACCCGAGATATCACCAGATCTATATTGGATTTTCCCCTGACCCTGAGTGTCCGGCCCCATGAGACTGTGGTTTTCTCGGCCCCTGGTGGTCCGAGGACGTTCCCGTTGCACAGATTCATGCGCCAGGGCCTCCTGCAGATAATTCACTTTGGTTTATTGCGCTATCTGTGATAGCACCCGAGATATCACCAGATCTATATTGGATTTTCCCCTGACTCTGAGTGCCCGGCCCCATGAGACTGTGGTTTTCTCGGCCCCTGGTGGTCCGAGGTCGTTCCCGTTGCACAGATTCATGCGCCAGGGCCTCCTGCAGATAATTCACTTTGGTTTATTGCGCTATCTCTAATAGCACCCGAGATATCACCAGATATATATTGGATTTTCCCCTGACCCTGAGTGACCGGCCCCATGAGACTGTGGTTTTCTCGGCCCCTGGTCGTCCGAGGTCGTTCCCGCTGCACAGATTCATGCGCCAGGGCCTCCTACAGACAATGCACTTTGATTTATTGCGCTATCTCTAATAGCACCCGAGATATCACCAGATATATATTGGATTTTCCCCTGACCCTGAGTGTCCGGCCCCATGAGACTGTGGTTTTCTCGGCCCCTGGTTGTCCGAGGTCGTTCCCGTTGCACAGATTCATGCGCCAGGGCCTCCTGCAGATAATTCACTTTGGTTTATTGCGCTATCTCTAATAGCACCCGAGATATCACCAGATATATATAGGATTTTCCCCTGACCCTGAGTGTCCGGCCCCATGAGACTGTGGTTTTCTCGGCCCCTGGTCGTCCGAAGTCGTTCCCGCTGCACAGATTAATGCGCCAGGGACTCCTACAGACAATGCACTTTGATTTATTGCGCTATCTGTAATAGCACCCGAGATATCACCAGATATATATTGGATTTTACCCTGACCCTGAGTGTCCGGCCGCATGAGACTGTAGTTTTCTCGGCCCCTGGTGGTCCGAGGTCGTTCCCGCTGCACAGATTCATGCGCCAGGGCCTCCTACAGACAATGCACTTTGATTTATTGCGCTATCTGTAATAGCACCCGAGATATCACCAGATATATATTGGATTTTAGCCTGACCGTGGGAGTCCGGCCCCATGAGACTGTGGTTTTTTCGGACCCTGGTGGTCCGAGGTCGTTCCCGCTGCACAGATTCATGCGCCAGGGCCTCCTACAGACAATGCACTTTGGTTTATTACGCTATCTCTAATAGCACCCGAGATATCACCAGATATATATGGGATTTTCCCCAGACCCTGAGTGCCCGGCCCCATGAGACGGTGGTTTTCTCGGCCCCTGGTGATCCGAGGTCGTTCCCGCTGCACAGATTCATGCGCCAGGGCCTCCTGCAGATAATTCACTTTGGTTTATTGCGCTATCTCTAATAGCACCCGAGATATCACCAGATATATATTGGATTTTCCCCTGACCCTGAGTGTCCGGCCCCATGAGACTGTGGTTTTCTCGGCCCCTGGTCGTCCGAGGTCGTTCCCGCTGCACAGATTCATGCGCCAGGGCCTCCTACAGACAATGCACTTTGATTTATTGCGTTATCTGTAATAGCACCCGAGATATCACCACATATATATTGGATTTTTCCCTGACCCAGAGTGTCCGGCCCCCTCGAGACGGTGGTTTTCTCGGCCCCTGGTGGTCCGAGGTCGTTCCCGCTGCACTGCTTCAGGCGCCAGGGCCTCCTGCAGATAACTCACTTTGGTTTATTGCGCTATCTCTAATAGCACCCGAGATATCACCAGATATATATTGGATTTTTCCCTGACCCTGAGTGTCCGGCCCCATGAGACGGTGGTTTTCTCGGCTCCTGGTGGTCCGAGGTCGTTCCCGCTGCACAGATTCATGCGCCAGGGCCTCCTGCAGATAATTCACTTTGGTTTATTGCGCTATCTCTAATAGCACCCGAGATATCACCAGATATATATTGGATTTTTCACTGACCCTGAGCGTCCGGCCCCATGAGACGGTCGTTTTCTCGGCCCCTGGTGGTCCGAGGTCGTTCCCGCTGCACAGATTCATGCGCCAGGGCCTCCTACAGACAATGCACTTTGATTTATTGCGCTATCTGTTATAGCACCCGAGATATCACCAGATATATATTGGATTTTACCCTGACCCTGAGGGTCCGGCCCCATGAGAGGGTCGTTGTCTCGGCCCCTGGAGGTCCGAGGACGTTCCCGCTGCACAGATACATGCGCCAGGGCCTCCTACAGGCAATGCACTTTGATTTAATGCGCTATCTGTAATAGCACCCGAGATATCACCAGATCTATATTGGATTTTCCCCTGACCCTGAGTGTCCGGCCCCATGAGACTGTGGTTTTCTCGGCCCCTGGTGGTCCGCGGTCGTTCCCGTTGCACAGATTCATGCGCCAGGGCCTCCTGCAGAGAATTCACTTTGGATTATTGCGCTATCTCTAATAGCACCCGAGATATCACCAGATATATATTGGATTTTCCCTGACCCTGAGTGTCCGGCCCAATGAGACTGTGGTTTTCTCGGCCCCTGGTGGTCCGAGGTCGTTCCCGCTGTACAGATTCATGCGCCAGGGCCTCTTACAGACAATGCACTTTGATTTATTGCGCTATCTGTAATAGCACCCGAGATATCAAGAGATATATACTGGATTTTCCCCTGACCCTGAGTGTCCGGCCCAATGAGACTGTGGTTCTCTCGGCCCCTGGTGGTGCGAGGTCGTTACCGCTGCACAGACTCATGCGCCAGGGCCTCCTACAGACAATGCACTTTGATTTATTGCGCTATCTGTAATAGCAGCCGAGATATCACCAGATATATATTGGATTTTACCCTGACCCTGAGTGACCGGCCCCATGAGACTGTGGTTTTCTCGGCCCCTGGTGGTCCGAGGTCGTTCCCGCTGCACAGATTCATGCGCCAGGGCCTCCTACAGACAATGCACTTTGGTTTATTGCGCTATCTCTAATAGCACCCGAGTTATCACCAGATATATATTGGATTTTCCCCTGACCCTGAGTGTCCGGCCCCATGAGACTGTGGTTTTCTCGGCCCCTGGTGGTCCGAGGTCGTTCCCGCTGCACAGATTCATGCGCCAGGGCCTCCTACAGACAATGCACTTTGATTTATTGCGCTATCTGTAATAGCACCCGAGATATCAGCAGATATATATTGGATTTTTCACTGACCCTGAGTGTCCGGCCCCATGAGACGGTCGTTTTCTCGGCCCCTGGTGGTCCGAGGTCGTTGCCGCTGCACAGATTCATGCGCCAGGGCCTCCTGCAGATAACTCACTTTGGTTCATTGCGCTATCTCTAATAGCACCCGAGATATCACCAGATATATATTGGATTTTACCCTGACCCTGACTGTCCGGCCCCATGAGACTGTGCTTTTCTCGGCCCCTGGTGGTCCGAGGTCGTTCCCGCTGCACAGATTCATGCGCCAGGACCTCCTACAGACAATGCACTTTGATTTATTGCGCTATCTGTAATAGCACCCGACATATCACCAGATATATATTGGATTTTACCCTGACCCTGAGTGTCCGACCCCATGAGACGGTCGTTGTCTCGGCCCCTGGCGGTCCGAGGACGTCCCCGCTGCACAGATTCATGCGCCAGGGCCTCCTACGGGTAATGCACTTTGATTTATTGCGCTATCTCTAATAGCACCCGAGATATCACCAGATCTATATTGGATTTTCCACTGACCCTGAGTGTCCGGCCCCATGAGACTGTGGTTTTCTCGGCCCCTGGTGGTCCGAGGTCGTTCCCGTTGCACAGATTCATGCACCAGGGCCTCCTGCAGATAATTCACTTTGGTTTATTGCGCTATCTCTAATAGCACCCGAGATATCACCAGATATATATTGGATTTTTCACTGACCCTGAGCGTCCGGCCCCATGAGACGGTCGTTTTCTCGGCCCCTGGTGGTCCGAGGTCGTTCCCGCTGCACAGGTTCATGCGCCAGGGTCTCCTACAGACAATACACTTTGATTTATTGCGCTATCTGTAATAGCACCCGAGATATCACCAGATCTATATTGGATTTTCCCCTGACCCTGAGTATCCGGCCCCATGAGACGGTAGTTTTCTCGGCCCCTGGTGATCCGAGGTCGTTCCCGCTGCGCAGATTCATGCGCCAGGGCCTCCTGCAGATAATTCACTTTGGTTTATTGCGCTATCTCTAATAGCACCCGAGATATCACCAGATATATATTGGATTTTCCCCTGACCCTGAGTGTCCGGCCCCATGAGACTGTGGTTTTCTCGGCCCCTGGTGGTCCGAGGTCGTTCCCGCTGCACAGATTCATGCGCCAGGGCCTCCTGCAGATAATTCACTTTGGTTTATTGCGCTATCTCTAATTGCACCCGAGATATCACCAGATATATATTGGATTTTCCCCTGACCCTGAGTGTCCGGCCCCATGAGACTGTGGTTTTCTCGGCCCCTGGTGGTCCGAGATCGTTCCCGCTGCACAGATTCATGCGCCAGGGCCTCCTACAAACAATGCACTTTGATTTATTGCGCTATCTGTAATAGCACCCGAGATATCACCAGATCTATATTGGATTTTCCCCTGACCCTGAGTATCCGGCCCCATGAGACGGTAGTTTTCTCTGCCCCTGGTGATCCGAGGTCGTTCCCGCTGCACAGATTCATGCGCCAGGGCCTCCTACAGACAATGCACTTTGATTTATTGCTCTATCGGTAATAGCACCCGAGATATCACCAGATATATATTGGATTTTCCCCTGACCCTGAGTGTCCGGCCCCATGAGACTGTGGTTTTCTCGGCCCCTGGTGGTCCGAGGTCGTTCCCGCTGCACAGATTCATGCGCCAGGGCCTCCTACAGACAATGCACTTTGGTTTATTGCGCTATCTGTTATAGCACCCGAGATATCACCAGATATATATTGGATTTTACCCTGACCCTGAGTGTCCGGCCCCATGAGACGGTCGTTGTCTCGGCCCCTGGAGGTCCGAGGACGTTCCCGCTGCACAGATTCATGCGCCAGGGCCTCCTGCAGATAATTCACTTTCGTTTATTGCGCTATCTCTAATAGCACCCGAGATATCACCAGATATATATTGGATTTTTCCCTTACCCTGAGTGTCCGGCCCCATGAGACGGTGGATGTCTCGGCCCCTGATGGTCCGAGATCGTTCCCGCTGCACAGATTCATGCGCCAGGGCCTCCTGCAGATAATTCCCTTTGGCTTATTGCGCTATCTCTAATAGCGCCCGAGATATCACCAGATATATATTGGATTTTTCCCTGACCCTGAGTGTCCGGCCCCATGAGACTGCGGTTTTCTCGGCCCCTGGTGGTCCGAGGTCGTTCCCGCTGCACACATTCATGCGCCAGGGCCTCCTACAGACAATGCACTTTGATTTATTGCTCTATCTGTAATAGCACCCGAGATATCACCAGATATATATTGGATTTTCCCCTGACCCTGAGTGTCCGGCCCCATGACACTGTGGTTTTCTCGGCCCCTGGTGGTCCGGGGTCGTTCCCGTTGCACAGATTCATGCGCCAGGGCCTCCTGCAGATAATTCACTTTGGTTTATTGCGCTATCTCTAATAGCACCCGAGATATCACCAGATATATATTGGATTTTACCCTGACCCTGAGTGTCCGGCCCCATGAGACTGTGCTTTTCTCGGCCCCTGGTGGTCCGAGGTCGTTCCCGCTGCACAGATTCATGCGCCAGGGCCTCCTACAGACAATGCACTTTGATTTATTGCGCTATCTGTAATAGCACCCGACATATCACCAGATATATATTGGATTTTACCCTGACCCTGAGTGTCCGACCCCATGAGACGGTCGTTGTCTCGGCCCCTGGCGGTCCGAGGACGTCCCCGCTGCACAGATTCATGCGCCAGGGCCTCCTACGGGTAATGCACTTTGATTTATCGCGCTATCTGTAATAGCACCCGAGATATCACCAGATCTATATTGGATTTTCCACTGACCCTGAGTGTCCGGCCCCATGAGACTGTGGTTTTCTCGGCCCCTGGTGGTCCGAGGTCGTTCCCGTTGCACAGATTCATGCACCAGGGCCTCCTGCAGATAATTCACTTTGGTTTATTGCGCTATCTGTAATAGCACCCGAGATATCACCAGATATATATTGGATTTTCCCCTGACCCTGAGTGTCCGACCCCATGAGACTGTGGTTTTCTCGGCCCCTGGTGGTCCGAGGTCGTTCCCGTTGCACAGATTCATGCGCCAGGGCCTCCTGCAGATAATTCACTTTGGTTTATTGCGCTATCTCTAATAGCACCCGAGATATCACCAGATATATATTGGATTTTTCACTGACCCTGAGCGTCCGGCCCCATGAGACGGTCGTTGTCTCGGCCCCTGGCGGTCCGAGGACGTCCCCGCTGCACAGATTCATGCGCCAGGGCCTCCTACGGGTAATGCACTTTGATTTATTGCGCTATCTCTAATAGCACCCGAGATATCACCAGATCTATATTGGATTTTCCACTGACCCTGAGTGTCCGGCCCCATGAGACTGTGGTTTTCTCGGCCCCTGGTGGTCCGAGGTCGTTCCCGTTGCACAGATTCATGCACCAGGGCCTCCTGCAGATAATTCACTTTGGTTTATTGCGCTATCTCTAATAGCACCCGAGATATCACCAGATATATATTGGATTTTTCACTGACCCTGAGCGTCCGGCCCCATGAGACGGTCGTTTTCTCGGCCCCTGGTGGTCCGAGGTCGTTCCCGCTGCACAGGTTCATGCGCCAGGGTCTCCTACAGACAATACACTTTGATTTATTGCGCTATCTGTAATAGCACCCGAGATATCACCAGATCTATATTGGATTTTCCCCTGACCCTGAGTATCCGGCCCCATGAGACGGTAGTTTTCTCGGCCCCTGGTGATCCGAGGTCGTTCCCGCTGCGCAGATTCATGCGCCAGGGCCTCCTGCAGATAATTCACTTTGGTTTATTGCGCTATCTCTAATAGCACCCGACATATCACCAGATATATATTGGATTTTCCCCTGACCCTGAGTATCCGGCCCCATGAGACGGTAGTTTTCTCTGCCCCTGGTGATCCGAGGTCGTTCCCGCTGCACAGATTCATGCGCCAGGGCCTCCTACAGACAATGCACTTTGATTTATTGCTCTATCGGTAATAGCACCCGAGATATCACCAGATATATATTGGATTTTCCCCTGACCCTGAGTGTCCGGCCCCATGAGACTGTGGTTTTCTCGGCCCCTGGTGGTCCGAGGTCGTTCCCGCTGCACAGATTCATGCGCCAGGGCCTCCTACAGACAATGCACTTTGGTTTATTGCGCTATCTGTTATAGCACCCGAGATATCACCAGATATATATTGGATTTTACCCTGACCCTGAGTGTCCGGCCCCATGAGACGGTCGTTGTCTCGGCCCCTGGAGGTCCGAGGACGTTCCCGCTGCACAGATTCATGCGCCAGGGCCTCCTGCAGATAATTCACTTTCGTTTATTGCGCTATCTCTAATAGCACCCGAGATATCACCAGATATATATTGGATTTTTCCCTTACCCTGAGTGTCCGGCCCCATGAGACGGTGGATGTCTCGGCCCCTGATGGTCCGAGATCGTTCCCGCTGCACAGATTCATGCGCCAGGGCCTCCTGCAGATAATTCCCTTTGGCTTATTGCGCTATCTCTAATAGCGCCCGAGATATCACCAGATATATATTGGATTTTTCCCTGACCCTGAGTGTCCGGCCCCATGAGACTGCGGTTTTCTCGGCCCCTGGTGGTCCGAGGTCGTTCCCGCTGCACACATTCATGCGCCAGGGCCTCCTACAGACAATGCACTTTGATTTATTGCTCTATCTG
Organism: Nomia melanderi; assembly: GCF_051020985.1. Lineage (NCBI taxonomy): Eukaryota > Metazoa > Arthropoda > Insecta > Hymenoptera > Halictidae > Nomia > Nomia melanderi. The sequence goes on from NW_027475142.1 coordinate 1,298,613, forward strand.
TAATAGCACCCGAGATATCACCAGATATATATTGGATTTTCCCCTGACCCTGAGTGTCCGGCCCCATGACACTGTGGTTTTCTCGGCCCCTGGTGGTCCGGGGTCGTTCCCGTTGCACAGATTCATGCGCCAGGGCCTCCTGCAGATAATTCACTTTGGTTTATTGCGCTATCTCTAATAGCACCCGAGATATCACCAGATATATATTGGATTTTACCCTGACCCTGAGTGTCCGGCCCCATGAGACTGTGCTTTTCTCGGCCCCTGGTGGTCCGAGGTCGTTCCCGCTGCACAGATTCATGCGCCAGGGCCTCCTACAGACAATGCACTTTGATTTATTGCGCTATCTGTAATAGCACCCGACATATCACCAGATATATATTGGATTTTACCCTGACCCTGAGTGTCCGACCCCATGAGACGGTCGTTGTCTCGGCCCCTGGCGGTCCGAGGACGTCCCCGCTGCACAGATTCATGCGCCAGGGCCTCCTACGGGTAATGCACTTTGATTTATCGCGCTATCTGTAATAGCACCCGAGATATCACCAGATCTATATTGGATTTTCCACTGACCCTGAGTGTCCGGCCCCATGAGACTGTGGTTTTCTCGGCCCCTGGTGGTCCGAGGTCGTTCCCGTTGCACAGATTCATGCACCAGGGCCTCCTGCAGATAATTCACTTTGGTTTATTGCGCTATCTGTAATAGCACCCGAGATATCACCAGATATATATTGGATTTTCCCCTGACCCTGAGTGTCCGACCCCATGAGACTGTGGTTTTCTCGGCCCCTGGTGGTCCGAGGTCGTTCCCGTTGCACAGATTCATGCGCCAGGGCCTCCTGCAGATAATTCACTTTGGTTTATTGCGCTATCTCTAATAGCACCCGAGATATCACCAGATATATATTGGATTTTTCACTGACCCTGAGCGTCCGGCCCCATGAGACGGTCGTTTTCTCGGCCCCTGGTGGTCCGAGGTCGTTCCCGCTGCACAGGTTCATGCGCCAGGGTCTCCTACAGACAATACACTTTGATTTATTGCGCTATCTGTAATAGCACCCGAGATATCACCAGATCTATATTGGATTTTCCCCTGACCCTGAGTATCCGGCCCCATGAGACGGTAGTTTTCTCGGCCCCTGGTGATCCGAGGTCGTTCCCGCTGCGCAGATTCATGCGCCAGGGCCTCCTGCAGATAATTCACTTTGGTTTATTGCGCTATCTCTAATAGCACCCGAGATATCACCAGATATATATTGGATTTTCCCCTGACCCTGAGTGTCCGGCCCCATGAGACTGTGGTTTTCTCGGCCCCTGGTGGTCCGAGGTCGTTCCCGCTGCACAGATTCATGCGCCAGGGCCTCCTGCAGATAATTCACTTTGGTTTATTGCGCTATCTCTAATTGCACCCGAGATATCACCAGATATATATTGGATTTTCACCTGACCCTGAGTGTCCGGCCCCATGAGACTGTGGTTTTCTCGGCCCCTGGTGGTCCGAGGTCGTTCCCGCTGCACAGATTCATGCGCCAGGGCCTCCTACAAACAATGCACTTTGATTTATTGCGCTATCTGTAATAGCACCCGAGATATCACCAGATCTATATTGGATTTTCCCCTGACCCTGAGTATCCGGCCCCATGAGACGGTAGTTTTCTCTGCCCCTGGTGATCCGAGGTCGTTCCCGCTGCACAGATTCATGCGCCAGGGCCTCCTACAGACAATGCACTTTGATTTATTGCTCTATCTGTAATAGCACCCGAGATATCACCAGATATATATTGGATTTTCCCCTGTCCCTGAGTGTCCGGCCCCATGAGACTGTGGTTTTCTCGGCCCCTGGTGGTCCGAGGTCGTTCCCGCTGCACAGATTCATGCGCCAGGGCCTCCTACAGACAATGCACTTTGATTTATTGCGCTATCTGTTATAGCACCCGAGATATCACCAGATATATATTGGATTTTACCCTGACCCTGAGTGTCCGGCCCCATGAGACGGTCGTTGTCTCGGCCCCTGGAGGTCCGAGGACGTTCCCGCTGCACAGATTCATGCGCCAGGGCCTCCTGCAGATAATTCACTTTCGTTTATTGCGCTATCTCTAATAGCACCCGAGATATCACCAGATATATATTGGATTTTTCCCTTACCCTGAGTGTCCGGCCCCATGAGACGGTGGATGTCTCGGCCCCTGATGGTCCGAGATCGTTCCCGCTGCACAGATTCATGCGCCAGGGCCTCCTGCAGATAATTCCCTTTGGCTTATTGCGCTATCTCTAATAGCGCCCGAGATATCACCAGATATATATTGGATTTTTCCCTGACCCTGAGTGTCCGGCCCCATGAGACTGCGGTTTTCTCGGCCCCTGGTGGTCCGAGGTCGTTCCCGCTGCACACATTCATGCGCCAGGGCCTCCTACAGACAATGCACTTTGATTTATTGCTCTATCTGTAATAGCACCCGAGATATCACCAGATATATATTGGATTTTCCCCTGACCCTGAGTGTCCGGCCCCATGAGACTGTGGTTTTCTCGGCCCCTGGTGGTCCGGGGTCGTTCCCGTTGCACAGATTCATGCGCCAGGGCCTCCTGCAGATAATTCACTTTGGTTTATTGCGCTATCTCTAATAGCACCCGAGATATCACCAGATATATATTGGATTTTACCCTGACCCTGAGTGTCCGGCCCCATGAGACTGTGCTTTTCTCGGCCCCTGGTGGTCCGAGGTCGTTCCCGCTGCACAGATTCATGCGCCAGGGCCTCCTACAGACAATGCACTTTGATTTATTGCGCTATCTGTTATAGCACCCGAGATATCACCAGATATATATTAGATTTTACCCTGACCCTGAGTGTCCGGCCCCATGAGACGGTCGTTTTCTCGGCCCCTGGTGGTCCGAGGTCGTTGCCGCTGCACAGATTCATGCGCCAGGGCCTCCTGCAGATAACTCACTTTGGTTTATTGCGCTATCTCTAATAGCACCCGAGATATCACCAGATATATATTGGATTTTACCCTGACCCTGAGTGTCCGGCCCCATGAGACTGTGCTTTTCTCGGCCCCTGGTGGTCCGAGGTCGTTCCCGCTGCACAGATTCATGCGCCAGGGCCTCCTACAAACAATGCACTTTGATTTATTGCGCTATCTGTAATAGCACCCGAGATATCAGCAGATATATATTGGATTTTTCACTGACCCTGAGTGTCCGGCCCCATGAGACGGTCGTTTTCTCGGCCCCTGGTGGTCCGAGGTCGTTCCCGCTGCACACATTCATGCGCCAGGGCCTCCTGCAGATAATTCACTTTGGTTTATTGCGCTATCTCTAATAGCACCCGAGATATCACCAGATATATATTGGATTTTCCCCTGACCCTGAGTGTCCGGCCCCATGAGACGGTGGTTGTCTCGGCCCCTGGTGGTCCTAGGTCGATCCCGCTGCACAGATTCATGCGCCAGGGCCTCCTGCAGACAATGCACTTTGATTTATTGCGCTATCTGTAATAGCACCCGAGATATCACCAGATATATATTGGATTTTTCCCTGACCCTGAGTGTCCGGCCCCATGAGACGGTGGATGTCTCGGCCCCTGGTGGTCCGAGGTCGTTCCCGCTGCACAGGCTCATGCGCCAGGGTCTCCTACAGACAATACACTTTGATTTATTGCGCTATCTGTAATAGCACCCGAGATATCACCAGATATATATTGGATTTTCCCCTGACCCTGAGTGTCCGGCCCAATGAGACTGTGGTTTTCTCGGCCCCTGGTGGTCCGAGGTCGTTCCCGCTGCACAGATTCATGCGCCAGGGCCTCCTGCAGACAATGCACTTTGATTTATTGCGCTATCTGTTATAGCACCCGAGATATCACCAGATATATATTGGATTTTACCCTGACCCTGAGTGTCCGGCCCCATGAGACGGTCGTTGTCTCGGCCCCTGGAGGTCCGAGGACGTTCCCGCTGCACAGATTCATGCGCCAGGGCCTCCTGCAGATAATTCACTTTCGTTTATTGCGCTATCTCTAATAGCACCCGAGATATCACCAGATATATATTGGATTTTTCCCTTACCCTGAGTGTCCGGCCCCATGAGACGGTGGATGTCTCGGCCCCTGATGGTCCGAGATCGTTCCCGCTGCACAGATTCATGCGCCAGGGCCTCCTGCAGATAATTCCCTTTGGCTTATTGCGCTATCTCTAATAGCGCCCGAGATATCACCAGATATATATTGGATTTTTCCCTGACCCTGAGTGTCCGGCCCCATGAGACTGCGGTTTTCTCGGCCCCTGGTGGTCCGAGGTCGTTGCCGCTTCACAGATTCATGCGCCAGGGCCTCAAACAGACAATGCACTCTGATTTAGTGCGCTATCTGTAATAGCACCCGAGATATCACCAGATATATATAGGATTTTCCCCTGACCCTGAGTGTCCGGCCCCATGAGACGGTGGTTGTCTCGGCCCCGGGTGGTCCTAGGTCGTTCCCGCTGCACAGATTCATGCGCCAGGGCCTCCTACAGACAATGCACTTTGATTTATTGCGCTATCTGTAATAGCACCCGAGATATCACCAGATCTATATTGGATTTTCCCCTGACCCTGAGTATCCGGCCCCATGAGACTGTGGTTTTTTCGGCCCCTGGTTGTCCGAGGTCGTTCCCGCTGCACAGATTCATGCGCCAGGGCCTCCTGCAGATAATTCACTTTGGTTTATTGCGCTATCTCTAATAGCACCCGAGATATCACCAGATATATACTGGATTTTCCCCTGACCCTGAGTGTCCGGCCCCATGAGACTGTGGTTTTCTCGGCCCCTGGTGGTCCGAGGTCGTTGCCGCTTCACAGATTCATGCGCCAGGGCCTCCTACAGACAATGCACTTTGATTTATTGCGCTATCTGTAATAGCACGCGAGATATCACCAGATATATATTGGATTTTACCCTGACCCTGAGTGTCCGGCCCCATGAGACGGTGGTTGTCTCGGCCCCTGGTGGTCCGAGGTCGTTCCCGCTGCACAGATTCATGCGCCAGGGCATCCTGCAGATAATTCACTTTGGTTTATTGAGCTATCTCTAATAGCACCCGAGATATCACCAGATATATATTGGATTTTCCCCTGACCCTGAGTGTCCGGCCCCATGAGACTGTGGTTTTCTCGGCCCCTGGTGGTCCGAGGTCGTTCCCGCTGCACAGATTCATGCGCCAGGGCCTCCTACAGACAATGCACTTTGATTTATTGCGCTATCTGTAATAGCACCCGAGATATCACCAGATCTATATTGGATTTTCACCTGACCCTGAGTGTCCGGCCCCATGAGACTGTGGTTTTCTCGGCCCCTGGTGGTCCGAGGTCGTTCCCGCTGCACAGATTCATGCGCCAGGGCCTCCTACAGACAATGCACTTTGGTTTATTACGCTATCTCTAATAGCACCCGAGATATCACCAGATATATACTGGATTTTCCCCAGACCCTGAGGGCCCGGCCCCATGAGACGGTGGTTTTCTCGGCCCCTGGAGGTCCGAGGACGTTCCCGCTGCACAGATTCATGCGCCAGCGCCTCCTGCAGATAATTCACTTTGGTTTATTGCGCTATCTCTAATAGCACCCGAGATATCACCAGATATATACTGGATTTTCCCCTGACCCTGAGTGTCCGGCCCCATGAGACTGTGGTTTTCTCGGCCCCTGGAGGTCCGAGGTCGTTCCCGCTGCACAGATTCATGCGCCAGGGCCTCCTACAGACAATGCCCTTTGATTTATTGCGCTATCTGACATAGCAGCCGAGATATCACCAGATATATATTGGATTTTTCACTGACACTGAGTGTCCGGCCCCATGAGACGGTCGTTTTCTCAGCCCCTGGTGGCCCGAGGTCGTTCCCGCTCCACAGATTCATGCGCCAGGGCCTCCTGCAGATAATTCACTTTGGTTTATTGCGCTATCTCTATTAGCACCCGAGATATCACCAGATATATATTGGAATTTTCCTCGACCCTGAGTGTCCGGCCCCATGAGACGGTGGTTTTCTCGGCCCCTTGTGGTCAGAGGTTGCTCCCGCTGCACAGATTCATGCGCCAGGGCCTCCTACAGACAATGCAGTTTGGTTTATTGCGCTATCTCTAATAGCACCCGAGATATCACCAGATATATAGTGGATTTTCGCCAGACCCTGAGTGTCCGTCCCCATGAGACGGTGGTTTTCTCGGCCCCTGGTGGTCCGAGGTCGTTCCCGCTGCACAGATTCATGCGCCAGGGCCTCCTACAGACAGTGCACTTTGATTTATTGTACTATCTGTAATAGCACCCGAGATATCACCAGATATATATTGGATTTTTCCCTAACCCTGAGTGTCCAGCCCCATGAGACTGTGGCTTTCTCGGCCCCTGGTTGTCCGAGGTCGTTCCCGCTGCACAGATGCATGCGCCAGGGCCTACTGCAGATAATTCACTTTGATTTATTGCGCTATCTGTAATAGCACCCGAGATATCACCAGATATATATTGGATTTTTCACTGACCCTGAGTGTGCGGCCCCATGAGACGGTGTTTTTCTCGGACCCTGGTGGTCCGAGGTCGTTCCCGCTGCACAGATTCCTGCGCCAGGGCCTCCTGCAGATAATTCACTTTGATTTATTGCGCTATCTGTAATAGCACCCGAGATATAACCAGATATATATTGGATTTTCCCCTGACCCTGAGTGTCCGGCTCCATGAGACTGTGGTTTTCTCGGCCCCTGGTGGTCCGAGGTCGTTCCCGCTGCACAGATTCATGCGCCAGGGCCTCCTGCAGATAATTCACTTTGATTTATTGCGCTATCTGTAATAGCACCCGAGATATCACCAGATATATATTGGATTTTCCCCTGACCCTGAGTGTCCGGCTCCATGAGACTGTGGTTTTTTCGGCCCCTGGTGGTCCGAGGTCGTTCCCGCTGCACAGATTCATGCGCCAGGGCCCCCTGCAGATAATTCACTTTGGTTTATTGGGCTATCTCTAATAGCACCCGAGATATCACCAGATACATACTGGATTTTCCCCTGACCCTGAGTGTCCGGCCCCATGAGACTGTGGTTTTCTCGGCCCCTGGTGGTCCGAGGTCGGTGCCGCTTCACAGATTCATGCGCCAGGGCCTCCTACAGACAGTGCACTTTGATTTATTGCGCTATCTGCAATAGCACCCGAGATATCACCAGATATATATTGTATTTCTCACTGACCCTGAGTGTGCGGCCCCATGAGACGGTGTTTTTCTCGGACCCTGGTGGTCCGAGGTCGTTCCCGCTGCACAGATTCATGCGCCAGGGCCTCCCGCAGATAATTCACTTTGATTTATTGCGCTATCTGTAATAGCACCCGAGATATCACCAGATATATATTGGATTTTCCCCTGACCCTGAGTGTCCGGCTCCATGAGACTGTGGTTTTCTCGGCCCCTGGTGGTCCGAGGTCGTTCCCGCTGCACAGATTCATGCGCCAGGGCCTCCTGCAGATAATTCACTTTGATTTATTGCGCTATCTCTAATAGCGCCCGAGATATCACCAGATATATATTGGATTTTTCCCTGACCCTGAGTGTCCGGCCCCTTGAGACTGTCGTTTTCTCGGCCCCTGGTGGTCCGAGGTCGTTCCCGTTGCACAGATTCATGCGCCAGGGCCTCCTGCAGATAATTCACCTTGGTTTATTGCGCTATCTCTAATAGCACCCGAGATATCACCAGATATATATTGGATTTTCCCCTGACCCTGAGTGTCCGGCACCATGAGACTGTAGTTTTCTCGGCCCCTGGTGGTCCTAGGTCGTTCCCGCTGCACAGATTCATGCGCCAGGGCCTCCTGCAGATAACTCACTTTGGTTTATTGCGCTATCTCTAATAGCACCCGAGATATCACCAGATATATATTGGATTTTTCCCTGACCCTGAGTGTCCGGCCCCATGAGACGGTGGTTTTCTCGGCCCCTGGTGGTCCGAGGTCGTTCCCGCTGCACAGATTCATGCGCCAGGGCCTCCTGCAGATAATTCACTTTGGTTTATTGCGCTATCTCTAATAGCGCCCGAGATATCAACAGATATATATTGGATTTTTCCCTGACCCTGAGTGTCCGGCCCCATGAGACTGCGGTTTTCTCGGCCCCTGGTGGTCCGAGGTTGTTCCCGCTGCACAGATTCATGCGCCAGGGCCTCCTACAGACAATGCACTTTGGTTTATTGCGCTATCTCTAATAGCACCCGAGATATCACCAGATATATATTGGATTTTTCCCTGACCCTGATTGTCCGGCCCCATGAGACTGTGGTTTTCTCGGTCCCTGGTGGTCCGAGGTCGTTCCCGCTGCACAGATTCTTGCGCCAGGGCCTCCTACAGACAATGCACTTTGATTTATTGCGCTATCTGTAATAGCACCCGAGATATCACCAGATATATATTGGATTTTTCCCTGACCCTGAGTGTCCGGCCCCATGAGACGGTGGTTTTCTCGGCCGCTGGTGGTCCGAGGTCGTTCCCGCTGGCCAGATTCATGCGCCAGGGCCTCCTACAGACAATGCACTATGATTTATTGCGCTATCTGTAATAGCACCCGAGATATCACCAGATCTATATTGGATTTTCCCCTGACCCTGAGTATCCGGCCCCATGAGACTGTGCTTTTCTCGGCCCCTGGTGGTCCGAGGTCGTTCCCGCTGCACAGATTCATGCGCCAGGGCCTCCGACAGACAATGCACTTTGATTTATAGCGCTATCTGTAATAGCACCCGAGATATCACCAGATATATATTGGATTTTCCCCTGACCCTGAGCGTCCGGCCCTATGAGACGGTCGTTTTCTCGGCCCCTGGTGGTCCGAGAACGTTCCCGCTGAACAGGTTCATGCGCCAGCGTCTCCTGCAGACAATGCACTTTGATTTATTGCGCTATCTGTAATAGCACCCGAGATATCACCAGATATATATTGGATTTTCCCCTGACCCTGAGTGTCCGGCTCCATGAGACTGTGGTTTTTTCGGCCCCTGGTGGTCCGAGGTCGTTCCCGCTGCACAGATTCATGCGCCAGGGCCCCCTGCAGATAATTCACTTTGGTTTATTGGGCTATCTCTAATAGCACCCGAGATATCACCAGATACATACTGGATTTTCCCCTGACCCTGAGTGTCCGGCCCCATGAGACTGTGGTTTTCTCGGCCCCTGGTGGTCCGAGGTCGGTGCCGCTTCACAGATTCATGCGCCAGGGCCTCCTACAGACAGTGCACTTTGATTTATTGCGCTATCTGCAATAGCACCCGAGATATCACCAGATATATATTGTATTTCTCACTGACCCTGAGTGTGCGGCCCCATGAGACGGTGTTTTTCTCGGACCCTGGTGGTCCGAGGTCGTTCCCGCTGCACAGATTCATGCGCCAGGGCCTCCCGCAGATAATTCACTTTGATTTATTGCGCTATCTGTAATAGCACCCGAGATATCACCAGATATATATTGGATTTTCCCCTGACCCTGAGTGTCCGGCTCCATGAGACTGTGGTTTTCTCGGCCCCTGGTGGTCCGAGGTCGTTCCCGCTGCACAGATTCATGCGCCAGGGCCTCCTGCAGATAATTCACTTTGATTTATTGCGCTATCTCTAATAGCGCCCGAGATATCACCAGATATATATTGGATTTTTCCCTGACCCTGAGTGTCCGGCCCCTTGAGACTGTCGTTTTCTCGGCCCCTGGTGGTCCGAGGTCGTTCCCGTTGCACAGATTCATGCGCCAGGGCCTCCTGCAGATAATTCACCTTGGTTTATTGCGCTATCTCTAATAGCACCCGAGATATCACCAGATATATATTGGATTTTCCCCTGACCCTGAGTGTCCGGCACCATGAGACTGTAGTTTTCTCGGCCCCTGGTGGTCCTAGGTCGTTCCCGCTGCACAGATTCATGCGCCAGGGCCTCCTGCAGATAACTCACTTTGGTTTATTGCGCTATCTCTAATAGCACCCGAGATATCACCAGATATATATTGGATTTTTCCCTGACCCTGAGTGTCCGGCCCCATGAGACGGTGGTTTTCTCGGCCCCTGGTGGTCCGAGGTCGTTCCCGCTGCACAGATTCATGCGCCAGGGCCTCCTGCAGATAATTCACTTTGGTTTATTGCGCTATCTCTAATAGCGCCCGAGATATCAACAGATATATATTGGATTTTTCCCTGACCCTGAGTGTCCGGCCCCATGAGACTGCGGTTTTCTCGGCCCCTGGTGGTCCGAGGTTGTTCCCGCTGCACAGATTCATGCGCCAGGGCCTCCTACAGACAATGCACTTTGGTTTATTGCGCTATCTCTAATAGCACCCGAGATATCACCAGATATATATTGGATTTTTCCCTGACCCTGATTGTCCGGCCCCATGAGACTGTGGTTTTCTCGGTCCCTGGTGGTCCGAGGTCGTTCCCGCTGCACAGATTCTTGCGCCAGGGCCTCCTACAGACAATGCACTTTGATTTATTGCGCTATCTGTAATAGCACCCGAGATATCACCAGATATATATTGGATTTTTCCCTGACCCTGAGTGTCCGGCCCCATGAGACGGTGGTTTTCTCGGCCGCTGGTGGTCCGAGGTCGTTCCCGCTGGCCAGATTCATGCGCCAGGGCCTCCTACAGACAATGCACTATGATTTATTGCGCTATCTGTAATAGCACCCGAGATATCACCAGATCTATATTGGATTTTCCCCTGACCCTGAGTATCCGGCCCCATGAGACTGTGCTTTTCTCGGCCCCTGGTGGTCCGAGGTCGTTCCCGCTGCACAGATTCATGCGCCAGGGCCTCCGACAGACAATGCACTTTGATTTATAGCGCTATCTGTAATAGCACCCGAGATATCACCAGATATATATTGGATTTTCCCCTGACCCTGAGCGTCCGGCCCTATGAGACGGTCGTTTTCTCGGCCCCTGGTGGTCCGAGAACGTTCCCGCTGAACAGGTTCATGCGCCAGCGTCTCCTGCAGACAATGCACTTTGATTTATTGCGCTATCTGTAATAGCACCCGAGATATCACCAGATATATATTGGATTTTTCACTGACCCTGAGTGTCCTGCCCCATGAGACGGTGGTTTTCTCGGCCCCTGGTGGTCCGAGGTCGTTCCCGCTGCACAGATTCATGCGCCAGGGCCTCCTGCAGACAATTCACTTTGGTTTATTGCGCTATCTCTAATAGCACCCGAGATATCACCAGATATATATTGGATTTTTCCCCGACCCTGAGCGTCCGGCCCCATGAGACGGTGGTTTTCTCGGCCGCTGGTGGTCCGAGGTCGTTCTCGCTGGCCAGATTCATGCGCCAGGGCCTCCTACAGACAATGCACTATGATTTATTGCGCTATCTGTAATAGCACCCGAGATATCGCCGGATATATATTGGATTTTTCCCAGACCCTGAGTGTCCGGCCCCATGAGACTGTGGTTTTCTCGGCCCCTGGTGGTCCGAGGTCGTTGCCGCTGCACAGGTTCATGCGCCAGGGCCTCCTACAGACAATGCCCTTTGATTTATTGCGCTATCTGTAATAGCACCCGAGATATCACCAGATATATATTGGATTTTTCACTGACCCTGAGCGTCCGGCCCAATGAGACGGTCGTTTTCTCGGCCCCTGGTGGTCCGAGGTCGTTCCCGCTGCACAGGTTCATGCGCCAGGGCCTCCTACAGACAATGCACTTTGATTTATTGCGCTATCTGTAATAGCACCCGAGATATCACCAGATATATATTGGATATTTCCCTCACCCTGAGTGTCCAGCCCCATGAGACGGTGGTTTTCTCGGCCCCTGGTGGTCCGAGGTCGTTCCCGCTGCACAGATGCATGCGCCAGGGCCTCTTGCAGATAATTCACTTTGGTTTATTGCGCTATCTCTAATAGCACCCGAGATATCACCAGATATATATTGGGTTTTGCCCTGACCCTGAGTGTCCGGCCCCATGAGACTGTGGTTTTCTCTGTCCCTGGTTGTCCGAGGTAGTTCCCGCTGCACAGATACATGCGCCAGGGCCTCCTACAGACAATGCACTTTGATTTATTGCGCTATCTGTAATAGCACCCGAGATATCACCAGATATATATTGGATTTTTCACTGACCCTGAGTGTCCGGCCCCATGAGACGGTGGTTGTCTCGGCCCCTGGGGGTCCGAGGTCGTTCCCGCTGCACAGATTCATGCAGCAGGGCCTCCTACAGACAATGCACTTTGATTTATTTCGCTATCTGTAATAGGACCGGAGATATCACCAGATATATATTGGATTTTCCCCAGACCCTGAGTGTCCGACCGCATGAGACTGTAGGTTTATCGGCCCCTGGTGGTCCGAGGTCGTTCCCGCTGCACAGATTCATGCGCCAGGGCCTCCTACAGACAATGCAATTTGATTTATAGCGCTATCTGTAATAGCACCCGAGATATCACCACATATATATTGGATTTTTCGCTGACCCAGAGTGTCCGGCCCCATGAGACGGTGGTTTTCTCGGCCCCTGGTGGTCCGCGGTCGTTCCCGCTGCACAGATTCATGCGCCAGGGCCTCCTGCAGATAATTCACTTTCGTTTATTGCGCTATCTCTAATAGCACCCGAGATATCGCCAGATATATATTGGATTTTTCCCTGACCCTGAGTGTCCGGCCCCATGAGACGGTCGTTTTCTCGGCCCCTGGTGGTCCGAGAACGTTCCCGCTGCACAGGTTCATGCGCCAGCGTCTCCTACAGACAATGCACTTTGATCTATTGCGCTATCTGTAATAGCACCCGAGATATCACCAGATATATATTGGATTTTTCACTGACCCTGAGTGTCCTGCCCCATGAGTCGGTGGTTTTCTCGGCCCCTGGTGTTCCGAGGTCGTTCCCGCTGCACAGATTCATGCGCCAGGGCCTCCTACAGACAATGCACTTTGATTTATTGCGCTATCTCTAATAGCACCCGAGATATCACCAGATATATATTGGATTTTCCCCTGACCCTGAGTGTCCGGCCCCATGAGACTGTGGTTTTCTCGGCCCCTGGTGGTCCTAGGTCGTTCCCGCTGCACTGATGCATGCGCCAGGGCCTCCTGCAGATAATTCCCTTTGGCTTATTGCGCTATCTCTAATAGCGCCCGAGATATCACCAGATATATATTGGATTTTTCCCTGACCCTGAGTGTCCGGCCCCATGAGACTGCGGTTTTCTCGGCCCCTGGTGGTCCGAGGTTGCTCCCGCTGCACAGATTCATGCGCCAGGGCCTCCTACAGACAATGCACTTTGATTTATTGCTCTATCTGTAATAGCACCCGAGATATCACCAGATATATGTTGGATTTTCCCCAGACCCTGAGTGTCCGGCCCCATGAGACTGTGGTCTTCTCGGCCCCTGGTGGTCCGAGGTCGTTCCCGCTGCACAGATTCATGCGCCAGGGCCTCCAACAGACAATGCACTTTGATTTATTGCGCTATCTGTAATAGCACCCGAAATATCACCAGATATATGCTGGATTTTCACATGACCTTGGGTGACGGATTCCGAATATCTGTAATTTTCTCGGCCCCTGGTGGTTCGAGGTCGTTCCTGCTGCACAGACTCATTCGCCTGTGCCTCCTACAGACAATGCACTTTGATTTATCGCGCTATCTGTAATAGCACCCGAGATATCACCAGATATATATTGGATTTTTCCCCGACCCTGAGTCTCCGCCCCATGTGTCGGTGGTTTTCTCGGCCCCTGGTGGTCCGAAGTCGATCCCGCTGCACAGATTCATGCGCTAGGCCCTCCTACAGATAAGGCACTTTGATTTATTGCGCTATCTGTAATAGCACCCGAGATATCGCCAGATATATATTTGATTTTTCCCCGACCCTGAGCGTCCGGCCCCATGAGACGGTGGTTTTCTCGGCCCCTGGTGGTCCGAGGTCGTTCCCGCTGCACAGATGCATGCGCCAGGGCCTCCTGCAGATAATTCACCTTGGTTTATTGCGCTATCTCTAATAGCACCCGAGATATCACCAGATATATATTGGATTTTCCCCTGACCCTGAGTGTCCGGCACCATGAGACTGTAGTTTTCTCGGCCCCTGGTGGTCCTAGGTCGTTCCCGCTGCACAGATTCATGCGCCAGGGCCTCCTGCAGATAACTCACTTTGGTTTATTGCGCTATCTCTAATAGCACCCGAGATATCACCAGATATATATTGGATTTTTCCCTGACCCTGAGTGTCCGGCCCCATGAGACGGTGGTTTTCTCGGCCCCTGGTGGTCCGAGGTCGTTCCCGCTGCACAGATTCATGCGCCAGGGCCTCCTGCAGATAATTCACTTTGGTTTATTGCGCTATCTCTAATAGCGCCCGAGATATCAACAGATATATATTGGATTTTTCCCTGACCCTGAGTGTCCGGCCCCATGAGACTGCGGTTTTCTCGGCCCCTGGTGGTCCGAGGTTGTTCCCGCTGCACAGATTCATGCGCCAGGGCCTCCTACAGACAATGCACTTTGATTTATTGCTCTATCTGTAATAGCACCCGAGATATCACCAGATATATATTGGATTTTTCCCCGACCCTGAGCGTCCGGCCCCATGAGACGGTGGTTTTCTCGGCCGCTGGTGGTCCGAGGTCGTTCTCGCTGGCCAGATTCATGCGCCAGGGCCTCCTACAGACAATGCACTATGATTTATTGCGCTATCTGTAATAGCACCCGAGATATCACCAGATCTATATTGGATTTTCCCCTGACCCTGAGTATCCGGCCCCATGAGACTGTGGTTTTCTCGGCCCCTGGTGGTCCGAGGTCGTTCCCGTTGCACAGATTCATGCGCCAGGGCCTCCTGCAGATAATTCACTTTGGTTTATTGCGCTATCTCTAATAGCACCCGAGATATCACCAGATATATATTGGATTTTTCACTGACCCTGAGCGTCCGGCCCCATGAGACGGTCGTTTTCTCGGCCTCTGGTGGTCCGAGAACGTTCCCGCTGCACAGGTTCATGCGCCAGCGTCTCCTACAGACAATGCACTTTGATCTATTGCGCTATCTGTAATAGCACCCGAGATATCACCAGATATATATTGGATTTTTCACTGACCCTGAGTGTCCTGCCCCATGAGTCGGTGGTTTTCTCGGCCCCTGGTGTTCCGAGGTCGTTCCCGCTGCACAGATTCATGCGCCAGGGCCTCCTACAGACAATGCACTTTGATTTATTGCGCTATCTCTAATAGCACCCGAGATATCACCAGATATATATTGGATTTTCCCCTGACCCTGAGTGTCCGGCCCCATGAGACTGTGGTTTTCTCGGCCCCTGGTGGTCCTAGGTCGTTCCCGCTGCACTGATGCATGCGCCAGGGCCTCCTGCAGATAATTCCCTTTGGCTTATTGCGCTATCTCTAATAGCGCCCGAGATATCACCAGATATATATTGGATTTTTCCCTGACCCTGAGTGTCCGGCCCCATGAGACTGCGGTTTTCTCGGCCCCTGGTGGTCCGAGGTTGCTCCCGCTGCACAGATTCATGCGCCAGGGCCTCCTACAGACAATGCACTTTGATTTATTGCTCTATCTGTAATAGCACCCGAGATATCACCAGATATATGTTGGATTTTCCCCAGACCCTGATTGTCCGGCCCCATGAGACTGTGGTCTTCTCGGCCCCTGGTGGTCCGAGGTCGTTCCCGCTGCACAGATTCATGCGCCAGGGCCTCCAACAGACAATGCACTTTGATTTATTGCGCTATCTGTAATAGCACCCGAAATATCACCAGATATATGCTGGATTTTCACATGACCTTGGGTGACGGATTCCGAATATCTGTAATTTTCTCGGCCCCTGGTGGTTCGAGGTCGTTCCTGCTGCACAGACTCATTCGCCTGTGCCTCCTACAGACAATGCACTTTGATTTATCGCGCTATCTGTAATAGCACCCGAGATATCACCAGATATATATTGGATTTTTCCCCGACCCTGAGTCTCCGCCCCATGTGTCGGTGGTTTTCTCGGCCCCTGGTGGTCCGAAGTCGATCCCGCTGCACAGATTCATGCGCTAGGCCCTCCTACAGATAAGGCACTTTGATTTATTGCGCTATCTGTAATAGCACCCGAGATATCGCCAGATATATATTTGATTTTTCCCCGACCCTGAGCGTCCGGCCCCATGAGACGGTGGTTTTCTCGGCCCCTGGTGGTCCGAGGTCGTTCCCGCTGCACAGATGCATGCGCCAGGGCCTCCTGCAGATAATTCACTTTGATTTATCGCGCTATCTCTAATAGCACCCGAGATATCACCAGATATATATTGGATTTTTCCTCGACCCTGAGTGTCCGGCCCCATGAGACGGTGGTTTTCTCGGCCTCTTGTGGTCAGAGGTCGTTCCCGCTGCACAGATTCATGCGCCAGGGCCTCCTACAGACAATGCACTTTGATTTATTGCGCTATCTGTAATAGCACCCGAGATATCACCAGATATATATTGGATTTTCCCCTGACCCTGAGTGTCCGGCCCCATGTGACTGTGGTTGTCTCGGCCCCTGGAGGTCCGAGGACGTTCCCGCTGCACAGATTCATGCGCCAGCGCCTCCTGCAGATAATTCACTTTGGTTTATTGCGCTATCTCTAATAGCACCCGAGATATCACCAGATATATACTGGATTTTCCCCTGACCCTGAGTGTCCGGCCCCATGAGACTGTGGTTTTCTCGGCCCCTGGAGGTCCGAGGTCGTTCCCGCTGCACAGATTCATGCGCCAGGGCCTCCTACAGACAATGCCCTTTGATTTATTGCGCTATCTGACATAGCAGCCGAGATATCACCAGATATATATTGGATTTTTCACTGACACTGAGTGTCCGGCCCCATGAGACGGTCGTTTTCTCAGCCCCTGGTGGCCCGAGGTCGTTCCCGCTCCACAGATTCATGCGCCAGGGCCTCCTGCAGATAATTCACTTTGGTTTATTGCGCTATCTCTATTAGCACCCGAGATATCACCAGATATATATTGGATTTTTCCTCGACCCTGAGTGTCCGGCCCCATGAGACGGTGGTTTTCTCGGCCCCTTGTGGTCAGAGGTTGCTCCCGCTGCACAGATTCATGCGCCAGGGCCTCCTACAGACAATGCAGTTTGGTTTATTGCGCTATCTCTAATAGCACCCGAGATATCACCAGATATATAGTGGATTTTCGCCAGACCCTGAGTGTCCGTCCCCATGAGACGGTGGTTTTCTCGGCCCCTGGTGGTCCGAGGTCGTTCCCGCTGCACAGATTCATGCGCCAGGGCCTCCTACAGACAGTGCACTTTGATTTATTGTACTATCTGTAATAGCACCCGAGATATCACCAGATATATATTGGATTTTTCCCTAACCCTGAGTGTCCAGCCCCATGAGACTGTGGCTTTCTCGGCCCCTGGTTGTCCGAGGTCGTTCCCGCTGCACAGATGCATGCGCCAGGGCCTACTGCAGATAATTCACTTTGATTTATTGCGCTATCTGTAATAGCACCCGAGATATCACCAGATATATATTGGATTTTTCACTGACCCTGAGTGTGCGGCCCCATGAGACGGTGTTTTTCTCGGACCCTGGTGGTCCGAGGTCGTTCCCGCTGCACAGATTCCTGCGCCAGGGCCTCCTGCAGATAATTCACTTTGATTTATTGCGCTATCTGTAATAGCACCCGAGATATAACCAGATATATATTGGATTTTCCCCTGACCCTGAGTGTCCGGCTCCATGAGACTGTGGTTTTCTCGGCCCCTGGTGGTCCGAGGTCGTTCCCGCTGCACAGATTCATGCGCCAGGGCCTCCTGCAGATAATTCACTTTGATTTATTGCGCTATCTGTAATAGCACCCGAGATATCACCAGATATATATTGGATTTTCCCCTGACCCTGAGTGTCCGGCTCCATGAGACTGTGGTTTTTTCGGCCCCTGGTGGTCCGAGGTCGTTCCCGCTGCACAGATTCATGCGCCAGGGCCCCCTGCAGATAATTCACTTTGGTTTATTGGGCTATCTCTAATAGCACCCGAGATATCACCAGATACATACTGGATTTTCCCCTGACCCTGAGTGTCCGGCCCCATGAGACTGTGGTTTTCTCGGCCCCTGGTGGTCCGAGGTCGGTGCCGCTTCACAGATTCATGCGCCAGGGCCTCCTACAGACAGTGCACTTTGATTTATTGCGCTATCTGCAATAGCACCCGAGATATCACCAGATATATATTGTATTTCTCACTGACCCTGAGTGTGCGGCCCCATGAGACGGTGTTTTTCTCGGACCCTGGTGGTCCGAGGTCGTTCCCGCTGCACAGATTCATGCGCCAGGGCCTCCCGCAGATAATTCACTTTGATTTATTGCGCTATCTGTAATAGCACCCGAGATATCACCAGATATATATTGGATTTTCCCCTGACCCTGAGTGTCCGGCTCCATGAGACTGTGGTTTTCTCGGCCCCTGGTGGTCCGAGGTCGTTCCCGCTGCACAGATTCATGCGCCAGGGCCTCCTGCAGATAATTCACTTTGATTTATTGCGCTATCTCTAATAGCGCCCGAGATATCACCAGATATATATTGGATTTTTCCCTGACCCTGAGTGTCCGGCCCCTTGAGACTGTCGTTTTCTCGGCCCCTGGTGGTCCGAGGTCGTTCCCGTTGCACAGATTCATGCGCCAGGGCCTCCTGCAGATAATTCACCTTGGTTTATTGCGCTATCTCTAATAGCACCCGAGATATCACCAGATATATATTGGATTTTCCCCTGACCCTGAGTGTCCGGCACCATGAGACTGTAGTTTTCTCGGCCCCTGGTGGTCCTAGGTCGTTCCCGCTGCACAGATTCATGCGCCAGGGCCTCCTGCAGATAACTCACTTTGGTTTATTGCGCTATCTCTAATAGCACCCGAGATATCACCAGATATATATTGGATTTTTCCCTGACCCTGAGTGTCCGGCCCCATGAGACGGTGGTTTTCTCGGCCCCTGGTGGTCCGAGGTCGTTCCCGCTGCACAGATTCATGCGCCAGGGCCTCCTGCAGATAATTCACTTTGGTTTATTGCGCTATCTCTAATAGCGCCCGAGATATCAACAGATATATATTGGATTTTTCCCTGACCCTGAGTGTCCGGCCCCATGAGACTGCGGTTTTCTCGGCCCCTGGTGGTCCGAGGTTGTTCCCGCTGCACAGATTCATGCGCCAGGGCCTCCTACAGACAATGCACTTTGGTTTATTGCGCTATCTCTAATAGCACCCGAGATATCACCAGATATATATTGGATTTTTCCCTGACCCTGATTGTCCGGCCCCATGAGACTGTGGTTTTCTCGGTCCCTGGTGGTCCGAGGTCGTTCCCGCTGCACAGATTCTTGCGCCAGGGCCTCCTACAGACAATGCACTTTGATTTATTGCGCTATCTGTAATAGCACCCGAGATATCACCAGATATATATTGGATTTTTCCCTGACCCTGAGTGTCCGGCCCCATGAGACGGTGGTTTTCTCGGCCGCTGGTGGTCCGAGGTCGTTCCCGCTGGCCAGATTCATGCGCCAGGGCCTCCTACAGACAATGCACTATGATTTATTGCGCTATCTGTAATAGCACCCGAGATATCACCAGATCTATATTGGATTTTCCCCTGACCCTGAGTATCCGGCCCCATGAGACTGTGCTTTTCTCGGCCCCTGGTGGTCCGAGGTCGTTCCCGCTGCACAGATTCATGCGCCAGGGCCTCCGACAGACAATGCACTTTGATTTATAGCGCTATCTGTAATAGCACCCGAGATATCACCAGATATATATTGGATTTTCCCCTGACCCTGAGCGTCCGGCCCTATGAGACGGTCGTTTTCTCGGCCCCTGGTGGTCCGAGAACGTTCCCGCTGAACAGGTTCATGCGCCAGCGTCTCCTGCAGACAATGCACTTTGATTTATTGCGCTATCTGTAATAGCACCCGAGATATCACCAGATATATATTGGATTTTTCACTGACCCTGAGTGTCCTGCCCCATGAGACGGTGGTTTTCTCGGCCCCTGGTGGTCCGAGGTCGTTCCCGCTGCACAGATTCATGCGCCAGGGCCTCCTGCAGACAATTCACTTTGGTTTATTGCGCTATCTCTAATAGCACCCGAGATATCACCAGATATATATTGGATTTTTCCCCGACCCTGAGCGTCCGGCCCCATGAGACGGTGGTTTTCTCGGCCGCTGGTGGTCCGAGGTCGTTCTCGCTGGCCAGATTCATGCGCCAGGGCCTCCTACAGACAATGCACTATGATTTATTGCGCTATCTGTAATAGCACCCGAGATATCGCCGGATATATATTGGATTTTTCCCAGACCCTGAGTGTCCGGCCCCATGAGACTGTGGTTTTCTCGGCCCCTGGTGGTCCGAGGTCGTTGCCGCTGCACAGGTTCATGCGCCAGGGCCTCCTACAGACAATGCCCTTTGATTTATTGCGCTATCTGTAATAGCACCCGAGATATCACCAGATATATATTGGATTTTTCACTGACCCTGAGCGTCCGGCCCAATGAGACGGTCGTTTTCTCGGCCCCTGGTGGTCCGAGGTCGTTCCCGCTGCACAGGTTCATGCGCCAGGGCCTCCTACAGACAATGCACTTTGATTTATTGCGCTATCTGTAATAGCACCCGAGATATCACCAGATATATATTGGATATTTCCCTCACCCTGAGTGTCCAGCCCCATGAGACGGTGGTTTTCTCGGCCCCTGGTGGTCCGAGGTCGTTCCCGCTGCACAGATGCATGCGCCAGGGCCTCTTGCAGATAATTCACTTTGGTTTATTGCGCTATCTCTAATAGCACCCGAGATATCACCAGATATATATTGGGTTTTGCCCTGACCCTGAGTGTCCGGCCCCATGAGACTGTGGTTTTCTCTGTCCCTGGTTGTCCGAGGTAGTTCCCGCTGCACAGATACATGCGCCAGGGCCTCCTACAGACAATGCACTTTGATTTATTGCGCTATCTGTAATAGCACCCGAGATATCACCAGATATATATTGGATTTTTCACTGACCCTGAGTGTCCGGCCCCATGAGACGGTGGTTGTCTCGGCCCCTGGGGGTCCGAGGTCGTTCCCGCTGCACAGATTCATGCAGCAGGGCCTCCTACAGACAATGCACTTTGATTTATTTCGCTATCTGTAATAGGACCGGAGATATCACCAGATATATATTGGATTTTCCCCAGACCCTGAGTGTCCGACCGCATGAGACTGTAGGTTTATCGGCCCCTGGTGGTCCGAGGTCGTTCCCGCTGCACAGATTCATGCGCCAGGGCCTCCTACAGACAATGCAATTTGATTTATAGCGCTATCTGTAATAGCACCCGAGATATCACCACATATATATTGGATTTTTCGCTGACCCAGAGTGTCCGGCCCCATGAGACGGTGGTTTTCTCGGCCCCTGGTGGTCCGCGGTCGTTCCCGCTGCACAGATTCATGCGCCAGGGCCTCCTGCAGATAATTCACTTTCGTTTATTGCGCTATCTCTAATAGCACCCGAGATATCGCCAGATATATATTGGATTTTTCCCTGACCCTGAGTGTCCGGCCCCATGAGACGGTGGTTTTCTCGGCCCCTGGTGTTCCGCGGTCGATCCCGCTGCACAGATTCATGCGCCAGGGCCTCCTGCAGATAATTCACTTTCGTTTATTGCGCTATCTCTAATAGCACCCGAGATATCACCAGATATATATGGGATTTTTCCCTTACCCTGAGTGTCCGGCCCCATGAGACGGTGGTTTTCTCGGCCCCTGGTGGTCCTAGGTCGTTCCCGCTGCACAGATGCATGCGCCAGGGCCTCCTGCAGATAATTCCCTTTGGCTTATTGCGCTATCTCTAATAGCGCCCGAGATATCACCAGATATATATTGGATTTTTCCCTGACCCTGAGTGTCCGGCCCCTTGAGACTGTCGTTTTCTCGGCCCCTGGTGGTCCGAGGTCGTTCCCGTTGCACAGATTCATGCGCCAGGGCCTCCTGCAGATAATTCACCTTGGTTTATTGCGCTATCTCTAATAGCACCCGAGATATCACCAGATATATATTGGATTTTCCCCTGACCCTGAGTGTCCGGCACCATGAGACTGTAGTTTTCTCGGCCCCTGGTGGTCCTAGGTCGTTCCCGCTGCACAGATTCATGCGCCAGGGCCTCCTGCAGATAACTCACTTTGGTTTATTGCGCTATCTCTAATAGCACCCGAGATATCACCAGATATATATTGGATTTTTCCCTGACCCTGAGTGTCCGGCCCCATGAGACGGTGGTTTTCTCGGCCCCTGGTGGTCCGAGGTCGTTCCCGCTGCACAGATTCATGCGCCAGGGCCTCCTGCAGATAATTCACTTTGGTTTATTGCGCTATCTCTAATAGCGCCCGAGATATCAACAGATATATATTGGATTTTTCCCTGACCCTGAGTGTCCGGCCCCATGAGACTGCGGTTTTCTCGGCCCCTGGTGGTCCGAGGTTGTTCCCGCTGCACAGATTCATGCGCCAGGGCCTCCTACAGACAATGCACTTTGATTTATTGCTCTATCTGTAATAGCACCCGAGATATCACCAGATATATATTGGATTTTCCCCTGACCCTGATTGTCCGGCCCCATGAGACTGTGGTTTTCTCGGTCCCTGGTGGTCCGAGGTCGTTCCCGCTGCACAGATTCTTGCGCCAGGGCCTCCTACAGACAATGCACTTTGATTTATTGCGCTATCTGTAATAGCACCCGAGATATCACCAGATATATATTGGATTTTTCCCTGACCCTGAGTGTCCGGCCCCATGAGACGGTGGTTTTCTCGGCCGCTGGTGGTCCGAGGTCGTTCCCGCTGGCCAGATTCATGCGCCAGGGCCTCCTACAGACAATGCACTATGATTTATTGCGCTATCTGTAATAGCACCCGAGATATCACCAGATCTATATTGGATTTTCCCCTGACCCTGAGTATCCGGCCCCATGAGACTGTGCTTTTCTCGGCCCCTGGTGGTCCGAGGTCGTTCCCGCTGCACAGATTCATGCGCCAGGGCCTCCAACAGACAATGCACTTTGATTTATAGCGCTATCTGTAATAGCACCCGAGATATCACCAGATATATATATTGGATTTTCCCCTGACCCTGAGCGTCCGGCCCTATGAGACGGTCGTTTTCTCGGCCCCTGGTGGTCCGAGAACGTTCCCGCTGAACAGGTTCATGCGCCAGCGTCTCCTACAGACAATGCACTTTAATTTATTGCGCTATCTGTAATAGCACCCGAGATATCACCAGATATATATTGGATTTTTCACTGACCCTGAGTGTCCTGCCCCATGAGACGGTGGTTTTCTCGGCCCCTGGTGGTCCGAGGTCGTTCCCGCTGCACAGATTCATGCGCCGGGGCCTCCTGCAGACAATTCACTTTGGTTTATTGCGCTATCTCTAATAGCACCCGAGATATCACCAGATATATATTGGATTTTTCCCCGACCCTGAGCGTCCGGCCCCATGAGACGGTGGTTTTCTCGGCCGCTGGTGGTCCGAGGTCGTTCTCGCTGGCCAGATTCATGCGCCAGGGCCTCCTACAGACAATGCACTATGATTTATTGCGCTATCTGTAATAGCACCCGAGATATCACCAGATCTATATTGGATTTTCCCCTGACCCTGAGTATCCGGCCCCATGAGACTGTGGTTTTCTCGGCCCCTGGTGGTCCGAGGTCGTTCCCGTTGCACAGATTCATGCGCCAGGGCCTCCTGCAGATAATTCACTTTGGTTTATTGCGCTATCTCTAATAGCACCCGAGATATCACCAGATATATATTGGATTTTTCACTGACCCTGAGCGTCCGGCCCCATGAGACGGTCGTTTTCTCGGCCCCTGGTGGTCCGAGAACGTTCCCGCTGCACAGGTTCATGCGCCAGCGTCTCCTACAGACAATGCACTTTGATCTATTGCGCTATCTGTAATAGCACCCGAGATATCACCAGATATATATTGGATTTTTCACTGACCCTGAGTGTCCTGCCCCATGAGTCGGTGGTTTTCTCGGCCCCTGGTGTTCCGAGGTCGTTCCCGCTGCACAGATTCATGCGCCAGGGCCTCCTACAGACAATGCACTTTGATTTATTGCGCTATCTCTAATAGCACCCGAGATATCACCAGATATATATTGGATTTTCCCCTGACCCTGAGTGTCCGGCCCCATGAGACTGTGGTTTTCTCGGCCCCTGGTGGTCCTAGGTCGTTCCCGCTGCACTGATGCATGCGCCAGGGCCTCCTGCAGATAATTCCCTTTGGCTTATTGCGCTATCTCTAATAGCGCCCGAGATATCACCAGATATATATTGGATTTTTCCCTGACCCTGAGTGTCCGGCCCCATGAGACTGCGGTTTTCTCGGCCCCTGGTGGTCCGAGGTTGCTCCCGCTGCACAGATTCATGCGCCAGGGCCTCCTACAGACAATGCACTTTGATTTATTGCTCTATCTGTAATAGCACCCGAGATATCACCAGATATATGTTGGATTTTCCCCAGACCCTGAGTGTCCGGCCCCATGAGACTGTGGTCTTCTCGGCCCCTGGTGGTCCGAGGTCGTTCCCGCTGCACAGATTCATGCGCCAGGGCCTCCAACAGACAATGCACTTTGATTTATTGCGCTATCTGTAATAGCACCCGAAATATCACCAGATATATGCTGGATTTTCACATGACCTTGGGTGACGGATTCCGAATATCTGTAATTTTCTCGGCCCCTGGTGGTTCGAGGTCGTTCCTGCTGCACAGACTCATTCGCCTGTGCCTCCTACAGACAATGCACTTTGATTTATCGCGCTATCTGTAATAGCACCCGAGATATCACCAGATATATATTGGATTTTTCCCCGACCCTGAGTCTCCGCCCCATGTGTCGGTGGTTTTCTCGGCCCCTGGTGGTCCGAAGTCGATCCCGCTGCACAGATTCATGCGCTAGGCCCTCCTACAGATAAGGCACTTTGATTTATTGCGCTATCTGTAATAGCACCCGAGATATCGCCAGATATATATTTGATTTTTCCCCGACCCTGAGCGTCCGGCCCCATGAGACGGTGGTTTTCTCGGCCCCTGGTGGTCCGAGGTCGTTCCCGCTGCACAGATGCATGCGCCAGGGCCTCCTGCAGATAATTCACCTTGGTTTATTGCGCTATCTCTAATAGCACCCGAGATATCACCAGATATATATTGGATTTTCCCCTGACCCTGAGTGTCCGGCACCATGAGACTGTAGTTTTCTCGGCCCCTGGTGGTCCTAGGTCGTTCCCGCTGCACAGATTCATGCGCCAGGGCCTCCTTCAGATAACTCACTTTGGTTTATTGCGCTATCTCTAATAGCACCCGAGATATCACCAGATATATATTGGATTTTTCCCTGACCCTGAGTGTCCGGCCCCATGAGACGGTGGTTTTCTCGGCCCCTGGTGGTCCGAGGTCGTTCCCGCTGCACAGATTCATGCGCCAGGG
The DNA here is from genome assembly GCF_051020985.1 of Nomia melanderi. Lineage (NCBI taxonomy): Eukaryota > Metazoa > Arthropoda > Insecta > Hymenoptera > Halictidae > Nomia > Nomia melanderi. Next base: position 1,324,122 of record NW_027475142.1, read on the forward strand.
CCTCCTGCAGATAATTCACTTTGGTTTATTGCGCTATCTCTAATAGCGCCCGAGATATCAACAGATATATATTGGATTTTTCCCTGACCCTGAGTGTCCGGCCCCATGAGACTGCGGTTTTCTCGGCCCCTGGTGGTCCGAGGTTGTTCCCGCTGCACAGATTCATGCGCCAGGGCCTCCTACAGACAATGCACTTTGATTTATTGCTCTATCTGTAATAGCACCCGAGATATCACCAGATATATATTGGATTTTTCCCCGACCCTGAGCGTCCGGCCCCATGAGACGGTGGTTTTCTCGGCCGCTGGTGGTCCGAGGTCGTTCTCGCTGGCCAGATTCATGCGCCAGGGCCTCCTACAGACAATGCACTATGATTTATTGCGCTATCTGTAATAGCACCCGAGATATCACCAGATCTATATTGGATTTTCCCCTGACCCTGAGTATCCGGCCCCATGAGACTGTGGTTTTCTCGGCCCCTGGTGGTCCGAGGTCGTTCCCGTTGCACAGATTCATGCGCCAGGGCCTCCTGCAGATAATTCACTTTGGTTTATTGCGCTATCTCTAATAGCACCCGAGATATCACCAGATATATATTGGATTTTTCACTGACCCTGAGCGTCCGGCCCCATGAGACGGTCGTTTTCTCGGCCCCTGGTGGTCCGAGAACGTTCCCGCTGCACAGGTTCATGCGCCAGCGTCTCCTACAGACAATGCACTTTGATCTATTGCGCTATCTGTAATAGCACCCGAGATATCACCAGATATATATTGGATTTTTCACTGACCCTGAGTGTCCTGCCCCATGAGTCGGTGGTTTTCTCGGCCCCTGGTGTTCCGAGGTCGTTCCCGCTGCACAGATTCATGCGCCAGGGCCTCCTACAGACAATGCACTTTGATTTATTGCGCTATCTCTAATAGCACCCGAGATATCACCAGATATATATTGGATTTTCCCCTGACCCTGAGTGTCCGGCCCCATGAGACTGTGGTTTTCTCGGCCCCTGGTGGTCCTAGGTCGTTCCCGCTGCACTGATGCATGCGCCAGGGCCTCCTGCAGATAATTCCCTTTGGCTTATTGCGCTATCTCTAATAGCGCCCGAGATATCACCAGATATATATTGGATTTTTCCCTGACCCTGAGTGTCCGGCCCCATGAGACTGCGGTTTTCTCGGCCCCTGGTGGTCCGAGGTTGCTCCCGCTGCACAGATTCATGCGCCAGGGCCTCCTACAGACAATGCACTTTGATTTATTGCTCTATCTGTAATAGCACCCGAGATATCACCAGATATATGTTGGATTTTCCCCAGACCCTGATTGTCCGGCCCCATGAGACTGTGGTCTTCTCGGCCCCTGGTGGTCCGAGGTCGTTCCCGCTGCACAGATTCATGCGCCAGGGCCTCCAACAGACAATGCACTTTGATTTATTGCGCTATCTGTAATAGCACCCGAAATATCACCAGATATATGCTGGATTTTCACATGACCTTGGGTGACGGATTCCGAATATCTGTAATTTTCTCGGCCCCTGGTGGTTCGAGGTCGTTCCTGCTGCACAGACTCATTCGCCTGTGCCTCCTACAGACAATGCACTTTGATTTATCGCGCTATCTGTAATAGCACCCGAGATATCACCAGATATATATTGGATTTTTCCCCGACCCTGAGTCTCCGCCCCATGTGTCGGTGGTTTTCTCGGCCCCTGGTGGTCCGAAGTCGATCCCGCTGCACAGATTCATGCGCTAGGCCCTCCTACAGATAAGGCACTTTGATTTATTGCGCTATCTGTAATAGCACCCGAGATATCGCCAGATATATATTTGATTTTTCCCCGACCCTGAGCGTCCGGCCCCATGAGACGGTGGTTTTCTCGGCCCCTGGTGGTCCGAGGTCGTTCCCGCTGCACAGATGCATGCGCCAGGGCCTCCTGCAGATAATTCACTTTGATTTATCGCGCTATCTCTAATAGCACCCGAGATATCACCAGATATATATTGGATTTTTCCTCGACCCTGAGTGTCCGGCCCCATGAGACGGTGGTTTTCTCGGCCTCTTGTGGTCAGAGGTCGTTCCCGCTGCACAGATTCATGCGCCAGGGCCTCCTACAGACAATGCACTTCGGTTTATTACGCTATCTCTAATAGCACCCGAGATATCACCAGATACATATTGGATTTTCCCCAGACCCTGAGTGCCCGGCCCCATGAGACGGTGGTTTTCTCGGCCCCTGGTGGTCCGAGGTCGTTCCCGCTGCACAGATGCATGCGCCAGGGCCTCCTGCAGATAATTCACTTTGATTTATCGCGCTATCTCTAATAGCACCCGAGATATCACCAGATATATATTGGATTTTTCCTCGACCCTGAGTGTCCGGCCCCATGAGACGGTGGTTTTCTCGGCCTCTTGTGGTCAGAGGTCGTTCCCGCTGCACAGATTCATGCGCCAGGGCCTCCTACAGACAATGCACTTTGGTTTATTACGCTATCTCTAATAGCACCCGAGATATCACCAGATACATACTGGATTTTCCCCAGACCCTGCGTGTCCGGCCCCATGTATCGGTGGTTTTCTCGGCCCCTGGTGATCCGAGGTCGTTCCCGCTGAACAGATTCATTCGCAAGGGCCTCCTGCATACAATGCTCTTTGATTTATTGCGCTATCTGTAATAGCACCCGAGATATCGCCAGATATATATTTTATTTTTCCCCGACCCTGAGCGTCTGGCCCCATGAGACGGTGGTTTTCTCGGCCCCTGGTGGTCCGAGGTCGTTCCCGCTGCACAGATTCATGCGCCAGGGCCTCCTACAGACAATGCACTTTGATTTATTGCGCTATCTGTAATAGCACCCGAGATATCACCAGACATATACTGGATTTTCCCCTGTCCCTGAGTGTCCGGCCCCATGAGACAGTCGTTTTCTCGGCCCATGGTGGTCCGCGGTCGTTCCCGCTGCACAGATTCATGTGCCAGGGCCTCCTACAGACAATGCACTTTGATTTATTGCGCTATCTGTAATAGCACCCGAGATATCACCAGATATATATTGGATTTTACCCTGACCATGAGTGTCCGGCCCCATGAGACTGTGGTTTTTTCGGCCCCTGATGGTCCGAGGTCGTTCCCGCTGCACAGATTCATGCGCCAGGGCCTCCTACAGACAATGCACTTTGATTTATTGCGCTATCTGTAATAGCACCCGAGATATCACCAGATATATATTGGATTTTCCCCTGACCCTGAGTGTCCGGCCCCATGTGACTGTGGTTGTCTCGGCCCCTGGAGGTCCGAGGACGTTCCCGCTGCACAGATTCATGCGCCAGCGCCTCCTGCAGATAATTCACTTTGGTTTATTGCGCTATCTCTAATAGCACCCGAGATATCACCAGATATATACTGGATTTTCCCCTGACCCTGAGTGTCCGGCCCCATGAGACTGTGGTTTTCTCGGCCCCTGGAGGTCCGAGGTCGTTCCCGCTGCACAGATTCATGCGCCAGGGCCTCCTACAGACAATGCCCTTTGATTTATTGCGCTATCTGACATAGCAGCCGAGATATCACCAGATATATATTGGATTTTTCACTGACACTGAGTGTCCGGCCCCATGAGACGGTCGTTTTCTCAGCCCCTGGTGGCCCGAGGTCGTTCCCGCTCCACAGATTCATGCGCCAGGGCCTCCTGCAGATAATTCACTTTGGTTTATTGCGCTATCTCTATTAGCACCCGAGATATCACCAGATATATATTGGATTTTTCCTCGACCCTGAGTGTCCGGCCCCATGAGACGGTGGTTTTCTCGGCCCCTTGTGGTCAGAGGTCGCTCCCGCTGCACAGATTCATGCGCCAGGGCCTCCTACAGACAATGCAGTTTGGTTTATTGCGCTATCTCTAATAGCACCCGAGATATCACCAGATATATAGTGGATTTTCCCCAGACCCTGAGTGTCCGTCCCCATGAGACGGTGGTTTTCTCGGCCCCTGGTGGTCCGAGGTCGTTCCCGCTGCACAGATTCATGCGCCAGGGCCTCCTACAGACAGTGCACTTTGATTTATTGTACTATCTGTAATAGCACCCGAGATATCACCAGATATATATTGGATTTTTCCCTAACCCTGAGTGTCCAGCCCCATGAGACTGTGGCTTTCTCGGCCCCTGGTTGTCCGAGGTCGTTCCCGCTGCACAGATGCATGCGCCAGGGCCTACTGCAGATAATTCACTTTGATTTATTGCGCTATCTGTAATAGCACCCGAGATATCACCAGATATATATTGGATTTTTCACTGACCCTGAGTGTGCGGCCCCATGAGACGGTGTTTTTCTCGGACCCTGGTGGTCCGAGGTCGTTCCCGCTGCACAGATTCCTGCGCCAGGGCCTCCTGCAGATAATTCACTTTGATTTATTGCGCTATCTGTAATAGCACCCGAGATATCACCAGATATATATTGGATTTTCCCCTGACCCTGAGTGTCCGGCTCCATGAGACTGTGGTTTTCTCGGCCCCTGGTGGTCCGAGGTCGTTCCCGCTGCACAGATTCATGCGCCAGGGCCTCCTGCAGATAATTCACTTTGATTTATTGCGCTATCTGTAATAGCACCCGAGATATCACCAGATATATATTGGATTTTCCCCTGACCCTGAGTGTCCGGCTCCATGAGACTGTGGCTTTTTCGGCCCCTGGTGGTCCGAGGTCGTTCCCGCTGCACAGATTCATGCGCCAGGGCCCCCTGCAGATAATTCACTTTGGTTTATTGGGCTATCTGTAATAGCACCCGAGATATCACCAGATATATACTGGATTTTCCCCTGACCCTGAGTGTCCTGCCCCATGAGACGGTGGTTTTCTCGGCCCCTGGTGTTCCGAGGTCGTTCCCGCTGCACAGATGCATGCGGCAGGGCCTCCTTCAGATAATTCACTTTGGTTTATTGCGCTATCTGTAATAGCACCCGAGATATCACCAGATATATATTGGATTTTCCCCTGACCCTGAGTGTCCGGCCCCATTAGACTGTGGTTTTCTCGGCCCCTGGTGGTCCGAGGTCGTTCCCGCTGCGCAGATTCATGCGCCAGGGCCTCCTGCAGATAATTCACTTTGGTTTATTGCGCTGTATCTAATAGCACCCGAGATATCACCAGATATATATTGGATTTTCCCCTGACCCTGAGTGTCCGGCCCCATGAGACTGTGGTTTTCTCGGCCCCTGGTGGTCCGAGGTTGTTCCCGCTGCAGGGATTCATGCGCCAGGGCCTCCTACAGACAATGCACTTTGATTTATTGCTCTATCTGTAATAGCACCCGAGATATCACCAGATATATATTGGATTTTCCCCTGACCCTGAGTGTCCGGCCCCATGAGACTGTGGTTTTCTCGGCCCCTGGTGGTGCGAGGTCGTTCCCGTTGCACAGATTCATGCGCCAGGGCCTGCTGCAGATAATTCACTTTGGCTTATTGCCCTATCTCTAATAGCACCCGAGATATCACCAGATATATATTGGATTTTCCCCTGACCCTGAGTGTCCGGCCCCATGAGACTGTGGTTTTCTCGGCCCCTGGTGGTCCGAGCTCGTTCCCGCTGCCCAGATTCATGCGCCAGGGCCTCGTCCAGACAATGCACTTTGATTTATTGTGCTATCTGTAATAGCACCCGACATATCACCAGATGTATATTGCATTTTTCCCTGACCCTGAGTGTCCGGCCCCATGAGACGGTTGTTGTCTCGGCCCCTGGTGGTCCGAGGTCGTTCCCGCTGCACAGATTCTTGCGCCAGGGCCTCCTGCAGATAATTCACTTTGGTTTATTACGCTATCGCTAATAGCACCCAAGATATCACCAGATATATATTGGATTTTTCCCTGACCCTGAGTGTCCGGCCCCATGAGACTGTGGATTTTTCGGCCCCTGGTGGTCCGAGGTCGTTCCCGCTGCCCAGATTCATGCGCCAGGGCCTCGTCCAGACAATGCACTTTGATTTATTGTGCTATCTGTAATAGCACCCGACATATCACCAGATATATATTGCATTTTTCCCTGACCGTGAGAGTCCGGCCCCATGAGACTGTGGCTTTTTCGGACCCTGGTGGTCCGAGGTCGTTCCCGCTGCACAGATTCATGCGCCAGGGCCTCCTACAGACAATGCACTTTGGTTTATTACGCTATCTCTAATAGCACCCGAGATATCACCAGATATATATGGGATTTTCCCCAGACCCTGAGTGTCCGGCCCCCTCGAGACGGTGGTTTTCTCGGCGCCTGGTGGTCCGGGGTCGTTCCCGCTGCACAGCTTCAGGCGCCAGGGCCTCCTGCAGATAACTCACTTTGGTTTATTGCGCTATCTCTAATAGCACCCGAGATATCACCAGATATATATTGGATTTTTCCCTGAGCCTGAGTGTCCGGCCCCATGAGACGGTGGTCTTCTCGGCCCCTGGTGGTCCGAGGTCGTTCCCGCTGCACAGATTCATGCGCCAGGGCCTCCTGCAGATAATTCACTTTGGTTTATTGCGCTATCTCTAATAGCACCCGAGATATCACCAGATATATATTGGATTTTTCACTGACCCTGAGCGTCCGGCCCCATGAGACGGTCGTTTTCTCTGCCCCTGGTGGTCCGAGGTCGTTCCCGCTGCACAGATTCATGCGCCAGGGCCTCCTACAGACAATGCACTTTGATTTATTGCGCTATCTGTTATAGCACCCGAGATATCACCAGATATATATTGGATTTTACCCTGACCCTGAGGGTCCGGCCCCATGAGACGGTCGTTGTCTCGGCCCCTGGAGGTCCGAGGACGTTCCCGCTGCACAGATACATGCGCCAGGGCCTCCTACAGGCAATGCACTTTGATTTATTGCGCTATCTGTAATAGCACCCGAGATATCACCAGATCTATATTGGATTTTCCCCTGACCCTGAGTGTCCGGCCCCATGAGACTGTGGTTTTCTCGGCCCCTGGTGGTCCGCGGTCGTTCCCGTTGCACAGATTCATGCGCCAGGGCCTCCTGCAGAGAATTCACTTTGGTTTATTGCGCTATCTCTAATAGCACCCGAGATATCACCAGATATATATTGGATTTTTCACTGACCCTGAGCGTCTGGCCCCATGAGACGGTCGTTTTCTCGGCCCCTGGTGGTCCGAGGTCGTTCCCGCTGCACAGGTTCATGCGCCAGGGCCTCCTACAGACAATGCACTTTGATTTATTGCGCTATCTCTAATAGCACCCGAGATATCACCAGATATATATTGGATTTTCCCTGACCCTGAGTGTCCAGCCCAATGAGACTGTGGTTTTCTCGGCCCCTGGTGGTCCGAGGTCGTTCCCGCTGTACCGATTCATGCGCCAGGGCCTCCTACAGACAATGCACTTTGATTTATTGCGCTATCTGTAATAGCACCCGAGATATCAAGAGATATATACTGGATTTTCCCCTGACCCTGAGTGTCCGGCCCAATGAGACTGTGGTTCTCTCGGCCCCTGGTGGTGCGAGGTCGTTACCGCTGCACAGACTCATGCGCCAGGGCCTCCTACAGACAATGCACTTTGGTTTATTGCGCTATCTCTAATAGCACCCGAGATATCACCAGATATATATTGGATTTTCCCCTGACCCTGAGTGTCCGGCCCCATGAGACTGTGGTTTTCTCTGCCCCTGGTCGTCCGAGGTCGTTCCCGCTGCACAGATTCATGCGCCAGGGCCTCCTACAGACAATGCACTTTGATTTATCGCGCTATCTGTAATAGCACCCGAGATATCACCAGATATATATTGGATTTTACCCTGACCCTGAGGGTCCGGCCCCATGAGACGGTCGTTGTCTCGGCCCCTGGAGGTCCGAGGACGTTCCCGCTGCACAGATACATGCGCCAGGGCCTCCTACAGGCAATGCACTTTGATTTATTGCGCTATCTGTAATAGCACCCGAGATATCACCAGATCTATATTGGATTTTCCCCTGACCCTGAGTGTCCGGCCCCATGAGACTGTGGTTTTCTCGGTCCCTGGTGGTCCGCGGTCGTTCCCGTTGCACAGATTCATACGCCAGGGCCTCCTACAGACAATGCACTTTGATTTATTGCGCTATCTCTAATAGCACCCGAGATATCACCAGATATATATTGGATTTTCCCTGACCCTGAGTGTCCGGCCCCATGAGACTGTGGTTTTCTCGGCCCCTGGTGGTCCGAGCTCGTTCCCGCTGCCCAGATTCATGCGCCAGGGCCTCGTCCAGACAATGCACTTTGATTTATTGTGCTATCTGTAATAGCACCCGACATATCACCAGATGTATATTGCATTTTTCCCTGACCCTGAGTGTCCGGCCCCATGAGACGGTTGTTGTCTCGGCCCCTGGTGGTCCGAGGTCGTTCCCGCTGCACAGATTCTTGCGCCAGGGCCTCCTGCAGATAATTCACTTTGGTTTATTACGCTATCGCTAATAGCACCCAAGATATCACCAGATATATATTGGATTTTTCCCTGACCCTGAGTGTCCGGCCCCATGAGACTGTGGATTTTTCGGCCCCTGGTGGTCCGAGGTCGTTCCCGCTGCCCAGATTCATGCGCCAGGGCCTCGTCCAGACAATGCACTTTGATTTATTGTGCTATCTGTAATAGCACCCGACATATCACCAGATATATATTGCATTTTTCCCTGACCCTGAGTGTCCGGCCCCATGAGACGGTGGTTTTCTCGGCCCCTGGTGGTCCGAGGTCGTTCCCGCTGCACAGATTCTTGCGCCAGGGCCTCCTGCAGATAATTCACTTTGGTTTATTACGCTATAGCTAATAGCACCCAAGATATCACCAGATATATATTGGATTTTTCCCTGACCCTGAGTGTCCGGCCCAATGAGACTGTGGTTTTCTCGGCCCCTGGTGGTCCGAGGTCGTTCCCGCTGTACAGATTCATGCGCCAGGGCCTCCTACAGACAATGCACTTTGATTTATTGCGCTATCTGTAATAGCACCCGAGATATCAAGAGATATATACTGGATTTCCCCCTGACCCTGAGTGTCCGGCCCAATGAGACTGTGGTTCTCTCGGCCCCAGGTGGTCCGAGGTCGTTCCCGCTGCACAGATTCATGCGCCAGGGCCTCCTACAGACAATGCACTTTGATTTATTGCGCTATCTCTAATAGCACACGAGATATCACCAGATATATATTGGATTTTCCCCTGACCCTGAGTGTCCGGCCCCATGAGACTGTGGTTTTCTCGGCCCCTGGTGGTCCGAGGTCGTTCCCGTTGCACAGATTCATGCGCCAGGGCCTCCTGCAGATAATTCACTTTGGTTTATTGCGCTATCTCTAATAGCACCCGAGATATCACCAGATATATATTGGATTTTCCCCTGACCCTGAGTGTCCGGCCCCATGAGACTGTGGTTTTCTCGGCCCCTGGTCGTCCGAGGTCGTTCCCGCTGCACAGATTCATGCGCCAGGGCCTCCTACAGACAATGCACTTTGATTTATTGCGCTATCTGTAATAGCACCCGAGATATCAAGAGATATATATTGGATTTTACCCTGACCCTGAGTGTCCGGCCGCATGAGACTGTAGTTTTCTCGGCCCCTGGTGGTCCGAGGTCGTTCCCGCTGCACAGATTCATGCGCCAGGGCCTCCTACAGACAATGCACTTTGATTTATTGCGCTATCCGTAATAGCACCCGAGATATCACCAGATATATATTGGATTTTACCCTGACCGTGAGAGTCCGGCCCCATGAGACTGTGGCTTTTTCGGACCCTGGTGGTCCGAGGTCGTTCCCGCTGCACAGATTCATGCGCCAGGGCCTCCTACAGACAATGCACTTTGGTTTATTACGCTATCTCTAATAGCACCCGAGATATCACCAGATATATATGGGATTTTCCCCAGACCCTGAGTGTCCGGCCCCCTCGAGACGGTGGTTTTCTCGGCGCCTGGTGGTCCGGGGTCGTTCCCGCTGCACAGCTTCAGGCGCCAGGGCCTCCTGCAGATAACTCACTTTGGTTTATTGCGCTATCTCTAATAGCACCCGAGATATCACCAGATATATATTGGATTTTTCCCTGAGCCTGAGTGTCCGGCCCCATGAGACGGTGGTCTTCTCGGCCCCTGGTGGTCCGAGGTCGTTCCCGCTGCACAGATTCATGCGCCAGGGCCTCCTGCAGATAATTCACTTTGGTTTATTGCGCTATCTCTAATAGCACCCGAGATATCACCAGATATATATTGGATTTTTCACTGACCCTGAGCGTCCGGCCCCATGAGACGGTCGTTTTCTCTGCCCCTGGTGGTCCGAGGTCGTTCCCGCTGCACAGATTCATGCGCCAGGGCCTCCTACAGACAATGCACTTTGATTTATTGCGCTATCTGTTATAGCACCCGAGATATCACCAGATATATATTGGATTTTACCCTGACCCTGAGGGTCCGGCCCCATGAGACGGTCGTTGTCTCGGCCCCTGGAGGTCCGAGGACGTTCCCGCTGCACAGATACATGCGCCAGGGCCTCCTACAGGCAATGCACTTTGATTTATTGCGCTATCTGTAATAGCACCCGAGATATCACCAGATCTATATTGGATTTTCCCCTGACCCTGAGTGTCCGGCCCCATGAGACTGTGGTTTTCTCGGCCCCTGGTGGTCCGCGGTCGTTCCCGTTGCACAGATTCATGCGCCAGGGCCTCCTGCAGAGAATTCACTTTGGTTTATTGCGCTATCTCTAATAGCACCCGAGATATCACCAGATATATATTGGATTTTTCACTGACCCTGAGCGTCTGGCCCCATGAGACGGTCGTTTTCTCGGCCCCTGGTGGTCCGAGGTCGTTCCCGCTGCACAGGTTCATGCGCCAGGGCCTCCTACAGACAATGCACTTTGATTTATTGCGCTATCTCTAATAGCACACGAGATATCACCAGATATATATTGGATTTTCCCTGACCCTGAGTGTCCAGCCCAATGAGACTGTGGTTTTCTCGGCCCCTGGTGGTCCGAGGTCGTTCCCGCTGTACCGATTCATGCGCCAGGGCCTCCTACAGACAATGCACTTTGATTTATTGCGCTATCTGTAATAGCACCCGAGATATCAAGAGATATATACTGGATTTTCCCCTGACCCTGAGTGTCCGGCCCAATGAGACTGTGGTTCTCTCGGCCCCTGGTGGTGCGAGGTCGTTACCGCTGCACAGACTCATGCGCCAGGGCCTCCTACAGACAATGCACTTTGGTTTATTGCGCTATCTCTAATAGCACCCGAGATATCACCAGATATATATTGGATTTTTCCCTGAGCCTGAGTGTCCGGCCCCATGAGACGGTGGTCTTCTCGGCCCCTGGTGGTCCGAGGTCGTTCCCGCTGCACAGATTCATGCGCCAGGGCCTCCTGCAGATAATTCACTTTGGTTTATTGCGCTATCTCTAATAGCACCCGAGATATCACCAGATATATATTGGATTTTTCACTGACCCTGAGCGTCCGGCCCCATGAGACGGTCGTTTTCTCTGCCCCTGGTGGTCCGAGGTCGTTCCCGCTGCACAGATTCATGCGCCAGGGCCTCCTACAGACAATGCACTTTGATTTATTGCGCTATCTGTTATAGCACCCGAGATATCACCAGATATATATTGGATTTTCCCTGACCCTGAGTGTCCAGCCCAATGAGACTGTGGTTTTCTCGGCCCCTGGTGGTCCGAGGTCGTTCCCGCTGTACCGATTCATGCGCCAGGGCCTCCTACAGACAATGCACTTTGATTTATTGCGCTATCTGTAATAGCACCCGAGATATCAAGAGATATATACTGGATTTTCCCCTGACCCTGAGTGTCCGGCCCAATGAGACTGTGGTTCTCTCGGCCCCTGGTGGTGCGAGGTCGTTACCGCTGCACAGACTCATGCGCCAGGGCCTCCTACAGACAATGCACTTTGGTTTATTGCGCTATCTCTAATAGCACCCGAGATATCACCAGATATATATTGGATTTTCCCCTGACCCTGAGTGTCCGGCCCCATGAGACTGTGGTTTTCTCTGCCCCTGGTCGTCCGAGGTCGTTCCCGCTGCACAGATTCATGCGCCAGGGCCTCCTACAGACAATGCACTTTGATTTATCGCGCTATCTGTAATAGCACCCGAGATATCACCAGATATATATTGGATTTTACCCTGACCCTGAGGGTCCGGCCCCATGAGACGGTCGTTGTCTCGGCCCCTGGAGGTCCGAGGACGTTCCCGCTGCACAGATACATGCGCCAGGGCCTCCTACAGGCAATGCACTTTGATTTATTGCGCTATCTGTAATAGCACCCGAGATATCACCAGATCTATATTGGATTTTCCCCTGACCCTGAGTGTCCGGCCCCATGAGACTGTGGTTTTCTCGGTCCCTGGTGGTCCGCGGTCGTTCCCGTTGCACAGATTCATACGCCAGGGCCTCCTACAGACAATGCACTTTGATTTATTGCGCTATCTCTAATAGCACCCGAGATATCACCAGATATATATTGGATTTTCCCTGACCCTGAGTGTCCGGCCCAATGAGACTGTGGTTTTCTCGGCCCCTGGTGGTCCGAGGTCGTTCCCGCTGTACAGATTCATGCGCCAGGGCCTTCGAACAGACAATGCACTTTGATTTATTGCGCTATCTGTAATAGCACCCGGGATATCAAGAGGTATATACTGGATTTTCCCCTGATCCTGAGTGTCCGGCCCAATGAGACTGTGGTTCTCTCGGCCCCTGGTGGTCCGAGGTCGTTCCCGCTGCACAGATTCATGCGCCAGGGCCTCCTACAGACAATGCACTTTGATTTATTGCGCTATCTGTAATAGCACCCGAGATATCACCAGATATATATTGGATTTTTCACTGACCCTGAGTGTCCGGCCCCATGAGACGGTCGTTTTCTCGGCCCCTGGTGGTCCGAGGTCGTTCCCGCTGCACACATTCATGCGCCAGGGCCTCCTGCAGATAATTCACTTTGGTTTATTGCGCTATCTCTGATAGCACCCGAGATATCACCAGATATATATTGGATTTTCCCCTGACCCTGAGTGTCCGGCCCCATGAGACTGTGGTTTTCTCGGCCCCTGGTGGTCCGAGGTCGTTCCCGCTGCACAGATTCATGCGCCAGGGCCTCCTGCAGATAATTCACTTTGGCTTATTGCGCTATCTCTAATAGCACCCGAGATATCACCAGATATATATTGGATTTTACCCTGACCCTGAGTGTCCGGCCCCATGAGACGGTGCTTTTCTCGGCCCCTGGTGGTCCGAGGTCGTTCCCGCTGTACAGATTCATGCGCCAGGACCTCCTACAGACAATGCACTTTGATTTATTGCGCTATCTGTAATATCACCCGACATATCACCAGATATATATTGGATTTTACCCTGACCCTGAGTGTCCGGCCCCATGAGACGGTCGTTGTCTCGGCCCCTGGAGGTCCGACGACGTTCCCGCTGCACAGTTTCATGCGCCAGGGCCTCCTACAGGTAATGCTCTTTGATTTATTGCGCTATCTGTAATAGCACCCGAGATATCACCAGATCTATATTGGATTTTCCCCTGACCCTGAGTGTCCGGCCCCATGAGACTGTGGTTTTCTCGGCCCCTGGTGGTCCGAGGACGTTCCCGTTGCACAGATTCATGCGCCAGGGCCTCCTGCAGATAATTTACTTTGGTTTATTGCGCTATCTGTGATAGCACCCGAGATATCACCAGATCTATATTGGATTTTCCCCTGACTCTGAGTGCCCGGCCCCATGAGACTGTGGTTTTCTCGGCCCCTGGCGGTCCGAGGTCGTTCCCGTTGCACAGATTCATGCGCCAGGGCCTCCTGCAGATAATTCACTTTGGTTTATTGCGCTATCTCTAATAGCACCCGAGATATCACCAGATATATATAGGATTTTCCCCTGACCCTGAGTGTCCGGCCCCATGAGACTGTGGTTTTCTCGGCCCCTGGTCGTCCGAAGTCGTTCCCGCTGCACAGATTCATGCGCCAGGGCCTCCTACAGACAATGCACTTTGATTTATTGCGCTATCTGTAATAGCACCCGAGATATCACCAGATATATATTGGATTTTACCCTGACCCTGAGTGTCCGGCCGCATGGGACTGTAGTTTTCTCGGCCCCTGGTGGTCCGAGGTCGTTCCCGCTGCACAGATTCATGCGCCAGGGCCTCCTACAGACAATGCACTTTGATTTATTGCGCTATCTGTAATAGCACCCGAGATATCACCAGATATATATTGGATTTTACCCTGACCGTGAGAGTCCGGCCCCATGAGACTGTGGTTTTTTCGGACCCTGGTGGTCCGAGGTCGTTCCCGCTGCACAGATTCATGCGCCAGGGCCTCCTACAGACAATGCACTTTGGTTTATTACGCTATCTCTAATAGCACCCGAGATATCACCAGATATATATGGGATTTTCCCCAGACCCTGAGTGCCCGGCCCCCTCGAGACGGTGGTTTTCTCGGCCCCTGGTGGTCCGAGGTCGTTCCCGCTGCACAGCTTCAGGCGCCAGGGCCTCCTGCAGATAACTCACTTTGGTTTATTGCGCTATCTCTAATAGCACCCGAGATATCACCAGATATATATTGGATTTTACCCTGACCCTGAGGGTCCGGCCCCATGAGACGGTCGTTGTCTCGGCCCCTGGAGGTCCGAGGACGTTCCCGCTGCACAGATACATGCGCCAGGGCCTCCTACAGGCAATGCACTTTGATTTATTGCGCTATCTGTAATAGCACCCGAGATATCACCAGATCTATATTGGATTTTCCCCTGACCCTGAGTGTCCGGCCCCATGAGACTGTGGTTTTCTCGGTCCCTGGTGGTCCGCGGTCGTTCCCGTTGCACAGATTCATACCCCAGGGCCTCCTACAGACAATGCACTTTGATTTATTGCGCTATCTCTAATAGCACCCGAGATATCACCAGATATATATTGGATTTTCCCTGACCCTGAGTGTCCGGCCCAATGAGACTGTGGTTTTCTCGGCCCCTGGTGGTCCGAGGTCGTTCCCGCTGTACAGATTCATGCGCCAGGGCCTCCTACAGACAATGCACTTTGATTTATTGCGCTATCTGTAATAGCACCCGGGATATCAAGAGGTATATACTGGATTTTCCCCTGATCCTGAGTGTCCGGCCCAATGAGACTGTGGTTCTCTCGGCCCCTGGTGGTCCGAGGTCGTTCCCGCTGCACAGATTCATGCGCCAGGGCCTCCTACAGACAATGCACTTTGATTTATTGCGCTATCTGTAATAGCACCCGAGATATCACCAGATATATATTGGATTTTTCACTGACCCTGAGTGTCCGGCCCCATGAGACGGTCGTTTTCTCGGCCCCTGGTGGTCCGAGGTCGTTCCCGCTGCACACATTCATGCGCCAGGGCCTCCTGCAGATAATTCACTTTGGTTTATTGCGCTATCTCTGATAGCACCCGAGATATCACCAGATATATATTGGATTTTCCCCTGACCCTGAGTGTCCGGCCCCATGAGACTGTGGTTTTCTCGGCCCCTGGTGGTCCGAGGTCGCTCCCGCTGCACAGATTCATGCGCCAGGGCCTCCTGCAGATAATTCACTTTGGCTTATTGCGCTATCTCTAATAGCACCCGAGATATCACCAGATATATATTGGATTTTACACTGACCCTGAGTGTCCGGCCCCATGAGACGGTGCTTTTCTCGGCCCCTGGTGGTCCGAGGTCGTTCCCGCTGTACAGATTCATGCGCCAGGACCTCCTACAGACAATGCTCTTTGATTTATTGCGCTATCTGTAATAGCACCCGAGATATCACCAGATCTATATTGGATTTTCCCCTGACCCTGAGTGTCCGGCCCCATGAGACTGTGGTTTTCTCGG
The DNA here is from genome assembly GCF_051020985.1 of Nomia melanderi. Taxonomy (NCBI): domain Eukaryota; kingdom Metazoa; phylum Arthropoda; class Insecta; order Hymenoptera; family Halictidae; genus Nomia; species Nomia melanderi. Next base: position 1,339,995 of record NW_027475142.1, read on the forward strand.
CCCCTGGTGGTCCGAGGACGTTCCCGTTGCACAGATTCATGCGCCAGGGCCTCCTGCAGATAATTCACTTCGGTTTATTGCGCTATCTGTGATAGCACCCGAGATATCACCAGATCTATATTGGATTTTCCCCTGACTCTGAGTGCCCGGCCCCATGAGACTGTGGTTTTCTCGGCCCCTGGTGGCCCGAGGTCGTTCCCGTTGCACAGATTCATGCGCCAGGGCCTCCTGCAGATAATTCACTTTGGTTTATTGCGCTATCTCTAATAGCACCCGAGATATCACCAGATATATATAGGATTTTCCCCTGACCCTGAGTGTCCGGCCCCATGAGACTGTGGTTTTCTCGGCCCCTGGTCGTCCGAAGTCGTTCCCGCTGCACAGATTCATGCGCCAGGGCCTCCTACAGACAATGCACTTTGATTTATTGCGCTATCTGTAATAGCACCCGAGATATCACCAGATATATATTGGATTTTACCCTGACCCTGAGTGTCCGGCCGCATGAGACTGTAGTTTTCTCGGCTCCTGGTGGTCCGAGGTCGTTCCCGCTGCACAGATTCATGCGCCAGGGCCTCCTACAGACAATGCACTTTGATTTATTGCGCTATCTGTAATAGCACCCGAGATATCACCAGATATATATTGGATTTTACCCTGACCGTGAGAGTCCGGCCCCATGAGACTGTGGTTTTTTCGGACCCTGGTGGTCCGAGGTCGTTCCCGCTGCACAGATTCATGCGCCAGGGCCTCCTACAGACAATGCACTTTGGTTTATTACGCTATCTCTAATAGCACCCGAGATATCACCAGATATATATGGGATTTTCCCCAGACCCTGAGTGCCCGGCCCCCTCGAGACGGTGGTTTTCTCGGCCCCTGGTGGTCCGAGGTCGTTCCCGCTGCACAGCTTCAGGCGCCAGGGCCTCCTGCAGATAACTCACTTTGGTTTATTGCGCTATCTCTAATAGCACCCGAGATATCACCAGATATATATTGGATTTTTCCCTGACCCTGAGTGTCCGGCCCCATGAGACGGTGGTTTTCTCGGCTCCTGGTGGTCCGAGGTCGTTCCCGCTGCACAGATTCATGCGCCAGGGCCTCCTGCAGATAATTCACTTTGGTTTATTGCGCTATCTCTAATAGCACCCGAGATATCACCAGATATATATTGGATTTTTCACTGAACCTGAGCGTCCGGCCCCATGAGACGGTCGTTTTCTCGGCCCCTGGTGGTCCGAGGTCGTTCCCGCTGCACAGATTCATGCGCCAGGGCCTCCTACAGACAATGCACTTTGATTTATTGCGCTATCTGTTATAGCACCCGAGATATCACCAGATATATATTGGATTTTACCCTGACCCTGAGGGTCCGGCCCCATGAGAGAGTCGTTGTCTCGGCCCCTGGAGGTCCGAGGACGTTCCCGCTGCACAGATACATGCGCCAGGGCCTCCTACAGGCAATGCACTTTGATTTATTGCGCTATCTGTAATAGCACCCGAGATATCACCAGATCTATATTGGATTTTCCCCTGACCCTGAGTGTCCGGCCCAATGAGACTGTGGTTCTCTCGGCCCCTGGTGGTGCGAGGTCGTTACCGCTGCACAGACTCATGCGCCAGGGCCTCCTACAGACAATGCACTTTGATTTATTGCGCTATCTGTAATAGCAGCCGAGATATCACCAGATATATATTGGATTTTCCCCTGACCCTGAGTGTCCGGCCCCATGAGACTGTGGTTTTCTCTGCCCCTGGTCGTCCGAGGTCGTTCCCGCAGCACAGATTCATGCGCCAGGGCCTCCTACAGACAATGCACTTTGATTTATCGCGCTATCTGTAATAGCACCCGAGATATCACCAGATATATATTGGATTTTCCCCTGACCCTGAGTGTCCGGCCCCATGAGACTGTGGTTTTCTCTGCCCCTGGTCGTCCGAGGTCGTTCCCGCAGCACAGATTCATGCGCCAGGGCCTCCTACAGACAATGCACTTTGATTTATCGCGCTATCTGTAATAGCACCCGAGATATCACCAGATATATATTGGATTTTACCCTGACCCTGAGGGTCCGGCCCCATGAGACGGTCGTTGTCTCGGCCCCTGGAGGTCCGAGGACGTTCCCGCTGCACAGATACATGCGCCAGGGCCTCCTACAGGCAATGCACTTTGATTTATTGCGCTATCTGTAATAGCACCCGAGATATAACCAGATCTATATTGGATTTTCCCCTGACCCTGAGTGTCCGGCCCCATGAGACTGTGGTTTTCTCGGCCCCTGGTGGTCCGCGGTCGTTCCCGTTGCACAGATTCATACGCCAGGGCCTCCTACAGACAATGCACTTTGATTTATTGCGCTATCTCTAATAGCACCCGAGATATCACCAGATATATATTGGATTTTCCCTGACCCTGAGTGTCCGGCCCAATGAGACTGTGGTTTTCTCGGCCCCTGGTGGTCCGAGGTCGTTCCCGCTGTACAGATTCATGCGCCAGGGCCTCCTACAGACAATGCACTTTGATTTATTGCGCTATCTGTAATAGCACCCGGGATATCAAGAGATATATACTGGATTTTCCCCTGACCCTGAGTGTCCGGCCCAATGAGACTGTGGTTCTCTCGGCCCCTGGTGGTCCGAGGTCGTTCCCGCTGCACAGATTCATGCGCCAGGGCCTCCTACAGACAATGCACTTTGATTTATTGCGCTATCTGTAATAGCACCCGAGATATCACCAGATATATATTGGATTTTTCACTGACCCTGAGTGTCCGGCCCCATGAGACGGTCGTTTTCTCGGCCCCTGGTGGTCCGAGGTCGTTCCCTTTGCACACATTCATGCGCCAGGGCCTCCTGCAGATAATTCACTTTGGTTTATTGCGCTATCTCTGATAGCACCCGAGATATCAGCAGATATATATTGGATTTTTCACTGACCCTGAGTGACCGGCCCCATGAGACGGTAGTTTTCTCGGCCCCTGGTGGTCCGAGGTCGTTCCCGCTGCACAGAATCATGCGCCAGGGCCTCCTGCAGATAATTCGCTTTGGTTTATTGCGCTATCTCTAATAGCACCCGAGTTATCACCAGATATATATTGGATTTTCCCCTGACCCTGAGTGTCCGGCCCCATGAGACTGTGGTTTTCTCGGCCCCTGGTGGTCCGAGGTCGTTCCCGCTGCACAGATTCATGCGCCAGGGCCTCCTACAGACAATGCACTTTGATTTATTGCGCTATCTGTAATAGCACCCGAGATATCAGCAGATATATATTGGATTTTTCACTGACCCTGAGTGTCCGGCCCCATGAGACGGTCGTTTTCTCGGCCCCTGGTGGTCCGAGGTCGTTGCCGCTGCACAGATTCATGCGCCAGGGCCTCCTGCAGATAACTCACTTTGGTTTATTGCGCTATCTCTAATAGCACCCGAGATATCACCAGATATATATTGGATTTTACCCTGACCCTGAGTGTCCGGCCCCATGAGACTGTGCTTTTCTCGGCCCCTGGTGGTCCGAGGTCGTTCCCGCTGCACAGATTCATGCGCCAGGGCCTCCTGCAGATAATTCACTTTGGTTTATTGCGCTATCTCTAATAGCACCCGAGATATCACCAGATATATATTGGATTTTTCACTGACCCTGAGCGTCCGGCCCCATGAGACGGTCGTTTTCTCGGCCCCTGGTGGTCCGAGGTCGTTCCCGCTGCACAGGTTCATGCGCCAGGGTCTCCTACAGACAATACACTTTGATTTATTGCGCTATCTGTAATAGCACCCGAGATATCACCAGATCTATATTGGATTTTCCCCTGACCCTGAGTATCCGGCCCCATGAGACGGTAGTTTTCTCGGCCCCTGGTGATCCGAGGTCGTTCCCGCTGCACAGATTCATGCGCCAGGGCCTCCTGCAGATAATTCACTTTGGTTTATTGCGCTATCTCTAATAGCACCCGAGATATCACCAGATATATATTGGATTTTCCCCTGACCCTGAGTGTCCGGCCCCATGAGGCTGTGGTTTTCTCGGCCCCTGGTGGTCCGAGGTCGTTCCCGCTGCACAGATTCATGCGCCAGGGCCTCCTGCAGATAATTCACTTTGGTTTATTGCGCTATCTCTAATAGCACCCGAGATATCACCAGATATATATTGGATTTTCCCCTGACCCTGAGTGTCCGGCCCCATGAGACTGTGCTTTTCTCGGCCCCTGGTGGTCCGAGGTCGTTCCCGCTGCACAGATTCATGCGCCAGGGGCTCCTACAAACAATGCACTTTGATTTATTGCGCTATCTGTAATAGCACCCGAGATATCACCAGATCTATATTGGATTTTCCCCTGACCCTGAGTATCCGGCCCCATGAGACGGTGGATGTCTCGGCCCCTGATGGTCCGAGATCGTTCCCGCTGCACAGATTCATGCGCCAGGGCCTCCTGCAGATAATTCACTTTCGTTTATTGCGCTATCTCTAATAGCACCCGAGATATCACCAGATATATATTGGATTTTTCCCTTACCCTGAGTGTCCGGCCCCATGAGACGGTGGATGTCTCGGCCCCTGATGGTCCGAGATCGTTCCCGCTGCACAGATTCATGCGCCAGGGCCTCCTGCAGATAATTCCCTTTGGCTTATTGCGCTATCTCTAATAGCGCCCGAGATATCACCAGATATATATTGGATTTTTCCCTGACCCTGAGTGTCCGGCCCCATGAGACTGCGGTTTTCTCGGCCCCTGGTGGTCCGAGGTCGTTCCCGCAGCACACATTCATGCGCCAGGGCCTCCTACAGACAATGCACTTTGATTTATTGCTCTATCTGTAATAGCACCCGAGATATCACCAGATATATATTGGATTTTACCCTGACCCTGAGTGTCCGGCCCCATGAGACGGTCGTTTTCTCGGCCCCTGGTGGTCCGAGGTCGTTGCCGCTGTACAGATTCATGCGCCAGGGCCTCCTGCAGATAACTCACTTTGGTTTATTGCGCTATCTCTAATAGCACCCGAGATATCACCAGATATATATTGGATTTTACCCTGACCCTGAGTGTCCGGCCCCATGAGACTGTGCTTTTCTCGGCCCCTGGTGGTCCGAGGTCGTTCCCGCTGCACAGGTTCATGCGCCAGGACCTCCTACAGACAATGCACTTGGATTTATTGCGCTATCTGTAATAGCACCCGACATATCACCAGATATATATTGGATTTTACCCTGACCCTGAGTGTCCGACCCCATGAGACGGTCGTTGTCTCGGCCCCTGGCGGTCCGAGGACGTCCCCGCTGCACAGATTCATGCGCCAGGGCCTCCTACAGGTAATGCACTTTGATTTATTGCGCTATCTGTAATAGCACCCGAGATATCACCAGATCTATATTGGATTTTCCACTGACCCTGAGTGTCCGGCCCCATGAGACTGTGGTTTTCTCGGCCCCTGGTGGTCCGAGGTCGTTCCCGCTGCACAGATTCATGCGCCAGGGCCTCCTGCAGATAATTCACTTTGGTTTATTGCGCTATCTCTAATAGCACCCGAGATATCACCAGATATATATTGGATTTTCCCCTGACCCTGAGTGTCCGGCCCCATGAGACTGTGGTTTTCTCGGCCCCTGGTGGTCCGAGGTCGTTCCCGCTGCATAGATTCATGCGCCAGGGCCTCCTACAAACAAGGCACTTTGATTTATTGCGCTATCTGTAATAGCACCCGAGATATCACCAGATCTATATTGGATTTTCCCCTGACCCTGAGTATCCGGCCCCATGAGACGGTAGTTTTCTCTGCCCCTGGTGATCCGAGGTCGTTCCCGCTGCACAGATTCATGCGCCAGGGCCTCCTACAGACAATGCACTTTGATTTATTGCGCTATCTGTAATAGCACCCGAGATATCACCAGATATATATTGGATTTTTCACTGACCCTGAGTGTCCGGCCCCATGAGACGGTCGTTTTCTCGGCCCCTGGTGGTCCGAGGTCGTTCCCGCTGCACAGATTCATGCGCCAGGGCCTCCTGCAGATAATTCACTTTGGTTTATTGCGCTATCTCTATTAGCACCCGAGATATCACCAGATATATATTGGATTTTCCCCTGACCCTGAGAGTCCGGCCCCATGAGACTGTGGTTTTCTCGGGCCCTGGTGGTCCGAGGTCGTTCCCGCTGTACAGATTCATGCGCCAGGGCCTCCTACAGACAATGCACTTTGATTTATTGCGCTATCTGTAATAGCACCCGGGATATCAAGAGATATATACTGGATTTTCCCCTGACCCTGAGTGTCCGGCCCAATGAGACTGTGGTTCTCTCGGCCCCTGGTGGTCCGAGGTCGTTCCCGCTGCACAGATTCATGCGCCAGGGCCTCCTACAGACAATGCACTTTGATTTATTGCGCTATCTGTAATAGCACCCGAGATATCACCAGATATATATTGGATTTTTCACTGACCCTGAGTGTCCGGCCCCATGAGACGGTCGTTTTCTCGGCCCCTGGTGGTCCGAGGTCGTTCCCGCTGCACACATTCATGCGCCAGGGCCTCCTGCAGATAATTCACTTTGGTTTATTGCGCTATCTCTGATAGCACCCGAGATATCAGCAGATATATATTGGATTTTTCACTGACCCTGAGTGACCGGCCCCATGAGACGGTAGTTTTCTCGGCCCCTGGTGGTCCGAGGTCGTTCCCGCTGCACAGAATCATGTGCCAGGGCCTCCTGCAGATAATTCGCTTTGGTTTATTGCGCTATCTCTAATAGCACCCGAGTTATCACCAGATATATATTGGATTTTCCCCTGACCCTGAGTGTCCGGCCCCATGAGACTGTGGTTTTCTCGGCCCCTGGTGGTCCGAGGTCGTTCCCGCTGCACAGATTCATGCGCCAGGGCCTCCTACAGACAATGCACTTTGATTTATTGCGCTATCTGTAATAGCACCCGAGATATCAGCAGATATATATTGGATTTTTCACTGACCCTGAGCGTCCGGCCCCATGAGACGGTCGTTTTCTCGGCCCCTGGTGGTCCGAGGTCGTTCCCGCTGCACAGGTTCATGCGCCAGGGTCTCCTACAGACAATACACTTTGATTTATTGCGCTATCTGTAATAGCACCCGAGATATCACCAGATCTATATTGGATTTTCCCCTGACCCTGAGTATCCGGCCCCATGAGACGGTAGTTTTCTCGGCCCCTGGTGATCCGAGGTCGTTCCCGCTGCACAGATTCATGCGCCAGGGCCTCCTGCAGATAATTCACTTTGGTTTATTGCGCTATCTCTAATAGCACCCGAGATATCACCAGATATATATTGGATTTTCCCCTGACCCTGAGTGTCCGGCCCCATGAGGCTGTGGTTTTCTCGGCCCCTGGTGGTCCGAGGTCGTTCCCGCTGCACAGATTCATGCGCCAGGGCCTCCTGCAGATAATTCACTTTGGTTTATTGCGCTATCTCTAATAGCACCCGAGATATCACCAGATATATATTGGATTTTCCCCTGACCCTGAGTGTCCGGCCCCATGAGACTGTGGTTTTCTCGGCCCCTGGTGGTCCGAGGTCGTTCCCGCTGCACAGATTCATGCGCCAGGGGCTCCTACAAACAATGCACTTTGATTTATTGCGCTATCTGTAATAGCACCCGAGATATCACCAGATCTATATTGGATTTTCCCCTGACCCTGAGTATCCGGCCCCATGAGACGGTGGATGTCTCGGCCCCTGATGGTCCGAGATCGTTCCCGCTGCACAGATTCATGCGCCAGGGCCTCCTGCAGATAATTCACTTTCGTTTATTGCGCTATCTCTAATAGCACCCGAGATATCACCAGATATATATTGGATTTTTCCCTTACCCTGAGTGTCCGGCCCCATGAGACGGTGGATGTCTCGGCCCCTGATGGTCCGAGATCGTTCCCGCTGCACAGATTCATGCGCCAGGGCCTCCTGCAGATAATTCCCTTTGGCTTATTGCGCTATCTCTAATAGCGCCCGAGATATCACCAGATATATATTGGATTTTTCCCTGACCCTGAGTGTCCGGCCCCATGAGACTGCGGTTTTCTCGGCCCCTGGTGGTCCGAGGTCGTTCCCGCAGCACACATTCATGCGCCAGGGCCTCCTACAGACAATGCACTTTGATTTATTGCTCTATCTGTAATAGCACCCGAGATATCACCAGATATATATTGGATTTTCCCCTGACCCTGAGTGTCCGGCCCCATGAGACTGTGGTTTTCTCGGCCCCTGGTGGTCCGGGGTCGTTCCCGTTGCACAGATTCATGCGCCAGGGCCTCCTGCAGATAATTCACTTTGGTTTATTGCGCTATCTCTAATAGCACCCGAGATATCACCAGATATATATTGGATTTTACCCTGACCCTGAGTGTCCGGCCCCATGAGACTGTGCTTTTCTCGGCCCCTGGTGGTCCGAGGTCGTTCCCGCTGCACAGATTCATGCGCCAGGGCCTCCTACAGACAATGCACTTTGATTTATTGCGCTATCTGTTATAGCACCCGAGATATCACCAGATATATATTGGATTTTACCCTGACCCTGAGTGTCCGGCCCCATGAGACGGTCGTTTTCTCGGCCCCTGGTGGTCCGAGGTCGTTGCCGCTGCACAGATTCATGCGCCAGGGCCTCCTGCAGATAACTCACTTTGGTTTATTGCGCTATCTCTAATAGCACCCGAGATATCACCAGATATATATTGGATTTTACCCTGACCCTGAGTGTCCGGCCCCATGAGACTGTGCTTTTCTCGGCCCCTGGTGGTCCGAGGTCGTTCCCGCTGCACAGGTTCATGCGCCAGGACCTCCTACAGACAATGCACTTGGATTTATTGCGCTATCTGTAACAGCACCCGACATATCACCAGATATATATTGGATTTTACCCTGACCCTGAGTGTCCGACCCCATGAGACGGTCGTTGTCTCGGCCCCTGGCGGTCCGAGGACGTCCCCGCTGCACAGATTCATGCGCCAGGGCCTCCTACAGGTAATGCACTTTGATTTATTGCGCTATCTGTAATAGCACCCGAGATATCACCAGATCTATATTGGATTTTCCACTGACCCTGAGTGTCCGGCCCCATGAGACTGTGGTTTTCTCGGCCCCTGGTGGTCCGAGGTCGTTCCCGCTGCACAGATTCATGCGCCAGGGCCTCCTGCAGATAATTCACTTTGGTTTATTGCGCTATCTCTAATAGCACCCGAGATATCACCAGATATATATTGGATTTTCCCCTGACCCTGAGTGTCCGGCCCCATGAGACTGTGGTTTTCTCGGCCCCTGGTGGTCCGAGGTCGTTCCCGCTGCATAGATTCATGCGCCAGGGCCTCCTACAAACAAGGCACTTTGATTTATTGCGCTATCTGTAATAGCACCCGAGATATCACCAGATCTATATTGGATTTTCCCCTGACCCTGAGTATCCGGCCCCATGAGACGGTAGTTTTCTCTGCCCCTGGTGATCCGAGGTCGTTCCCGCTGCACAGATTCATGCGCCAGGGCCTCCTACAGACAATGCACTTTGATTTATTGCGCTATCTGTAATAGCACCCGAGATATCACCAGATATATATTGGATTTTTCACTGACCCTGAGTGTCCGGCCCCATGAGACGGTCGTTTTCTCGGCCCCTGGTGGTCCGAGGTCGTTCCCGCTGCACAGATTCATGCGCCAGGGCCTCCTGCAGATAATTCACTTTGGTTTATTGCGCTATCTCTATTAGCACCCGAGATATCACCAGATATATATTGGATTTTCCCCTGACCCTGAGAGTCCGGCCCCATGAGACTGTGGTTTTCTCGGGCCCTGGCGGTCCGAGGTCGTTCCCGCTGCACAGATTCATGCGCCAGGGCCTCCTACAGACAATGCACTTTGATTTATTGCGCTATCTGTAAGAGCACCCGAGATATCACCGGATATATATTGGATTTTTCCCAGACCCTGAGTGTCCGGCCCCATGAGACGGTGGTTGTCTCGGCCCCTGGGGGTCCGAGGTCGTTCCCGCTGCACAGATTCATGCAGCAGGGCCTCCTACAGACAATGCACTTTGATTTATTTCGCTATCTGTAATAGGACCGGAGATATCACCAGATATATATTGTATTTTCCCCAGACCCTGAGTGTCCGGCCGCATGAGACTCTAGGTTTATCGGCCCCTGGTGGTCCGAGGTCGTTCCCGCTGCACAGATTCATGCGCCAGGGCCTCCTACAGACAATGCACTTTGATTTATTGCGCTATCTGTAATAGCACCCGAGATATCACCACATATATATTGGATTTTTCGCTGACCCAGAGTGTCCGGCCCCATGAGACGGTGGTTTTCTCGGCCCCTGGTGGTCCGCGGTCGTTCCCGCTGCACAGATTCATGCGCCAGGGCCTCCAGCAGATAATTCACTTTCGTTTATTGCGCTATCTCTAATAGCACCCGAGATATCGCCAGATATATATTGGATTTTTCCCTGACCCTGAGTGTCCGGCCCCATGAGACGGTGGTTTTCTCGGCCCCTGGTGGTCCGCGGTCGATCCCGCTGCACAGATTCATGCGCCAGGGCCTCCTGCAGATAATTCACTTTCGTTTATTGCGCTATCTCTAATAGCACCCGAGATATCACCAGATATATATGGGATTTTTCCCTTACCCTGAGTGTCCGGCCCCATGAGACGGTGGTTTTCTCGGCCCCTGGTGGTCCTAGGTCATTCCCGCTGCACAGATGCATGCGCCAGGGCCTCCTGCAGATAATTCCCTTTGGCTTATTGCGCTATCTGTAATAGCACCCGAGATATCACCAGATATATATTGGATTTTTCCCTGACCCAGGGTGTCCGGCCCCATGAGAAGGTCGTTTTCTCGGCACCTGGTGGTCCGAGGTCGTTCCCGCTGCACAGGTTCATGCGCCAGGGTCTCCTACAGACAATGCACTTTGATTTATTGCGGTATCTGTAATAGCACCCGAGATATCACCATATATATATTGGATTTTTCACTGACCCTGAGTGTCCTGCCCCATGTGACGGTGGTTTTCTCGGCCCCTGGTGTTCCGAGGTCGTTCCCGCTGCACAGATTCATGCGCCAGGGCCTCCTACAGACAATGCACTTTGATTTGTTGCGCTATCTGTAATAGCACCCAAGATATCACCAGATAAATATTGGATTTTCCCCTGACCCTGAGTGTCCGGCCCCATGAGACGGTGGTTTTCTCGGCCCCTGATGGTCCGAGGTCGTTCCCGCTGGCCACATTTATGCGCCAGGACCTCCTACAGACAATGCACTTTGATTTATTGCGCTATCTGTAATAGCACCCGAGATATCACCAGATATATATTGGATTTTCCCCTGACCCTGAGTGTCCGGCCCCTTGAGACTGTTTTCTCGGCCCCTGGTGGTCCGAGGTCGTTCCCGCTGCACAGATGCATGCGCCAGGGCCTCCTGCAGATAATTCACTTTGGTTTATTGCGCTATCTCTAATAGCACCCGAGATATCACCAGATATATATTGGATTTTCCCCTGACCCTGAGAGTCCGGCCCCATGAGACTGTGGTTTTCTCGGCCCCTGGTGGTCCGAGGTCGTTCCCGCTGCACAGATTCATGCGCCAGGGCCTCCTACAGACGATGCACTTTGATTTATTGCGCTATCTGTAATAGCACCCGAGATATCGCCGGATATATATTGGATTTTTCCCAGACCCTGAGTGTCCGGTCCCATGAGACGGTGGTTGACTCGGCCCCTGGGGGTCCGAGGTCGTTCCCGCTGCACAGATTCATGCACCAGGGCCTCCTACAGACAATGCACTTTGATTTATTGCGCTATCTGTAATAGCACCCGAGATATCACCAGATATATATTGGATTTTCCCCTGACCCTGAGTGTCCGGACCCATGAGACTGTGGTTTTCTCGGCCCCTGGTGGTCCGAGGTCGTTGCCGCTGCACAGGTTCATGCGCCAGGGCCTCCTACAGACAATGCCCTTTGATTTATTGCGCTATCTGTAATAGCACCCGAGATATCACCAGATATATATTGGATTTTTCACTGACCCTGAGCGTCCGGCCCCATGAGACGGTCGTTTTCTCGGCCCCTGGTGGTCCGAGGTCGTTCCCGCTGCACAGGTTCATGCGCCAGGGCCTCCTACAGACAATGCACTTTGATTTATTGCGCTATCTGTAATAGCACCCGAGATATCACCAGATATATATTGGATATTTCCCTCACCCTGAGTGTCCAGCCCCATGAGACGGTGGTTTTCTCGGCCCCTGGTGGTCCGAGGTCGTTCCCGCTGCTCAGATGCATGCGCCAGGGCCTCTTGCAGATAATTCACTTTGGTTTATTGCGCTATCTCTAATAGCACCCGAGATATCACCAGATATATATTGGGTTTTGCCCTGACCCTGAGTGTCCGGCCCCATGAGACTGTGGTTTTCTCTGTCCCTGGTTGTCCGAGGTAGTTCCCGCTGCACAGATACATGCGCCAGGGCCTCCTGCAGATAATTCACTTTGGTTTATTGCGCTATCTCTATTAGCACCCGAGATATCACCAGATATATATTGGATTTTCCCCTGACCCTGAGAGTCCGGCCCCATGAGACTGTGGTTTTCTCGGGCCCTGGCGGCCCGAGGTCGTTCCCGCTGCACAGATTCATGCGCCAGGGCCTCCTACAGACAATGCACTTTGATTTATTGCGCTATCTGTAAGAGCACCCGAGATATCACCGGATATATATTGGATTTTTCCCATACCCTGAGTGTCCGGCCCCATGAGACGGTGGTTGTCTCGGCCCCTGGGGGTCCGAGGTCGTTCCCGCTGCACAGATTCATGCAGCAGGGCCTCCTACAGACAATGCACTTTGATTTATTTCGCTATCTGTAATAGGACCGGATATATCACCAGATATATATTGGATTTTCCCCAGACCCTGAGTGTCCGGCCGCATGAGACTGTAGGTTTATCGGCACCTGGAGGTCCGAGGTCGTTCCCGCTGCACAGATTCATGCGCCAGGGCCTCCTACAGACAATGCACTTTGATTTATTGCGCTATCTCAAATAGCACCCGAGATATCACCAGATATATATTGGATTTTTCCCTGACCCTGAGTGTCCGGCGCCATGAGACGGTGGTTTTCTTGGCCCCTGGTGGTCCGCGGTCGTTCCCGCTGCACAGATGCATGCGCCAGGGCCTCCTTCAGATAATTCACTTTGGTTTATTGCGCTATCTCTAATAGCACCCGAGATATCACCAGATATATATTGGATTTTCCCCTGACCCTGAGTGTCCGGACCCATGAGACGGTGGTTTTCTCGGCCCCTGGTGGTCCGAGGTCGTTCCCGCTGCCCAGATTCATGCGCCAGGGCCTCCTACAGACAGTGCACTTTGGTTTATTGCGATATCTGTAATAGCACCCGAGATATCACCAGATATATATTGGATTTTTCCCTGACCCTGAGTGTCCGGCCCCATGAGACGGTCGTTTTCTCGGCCCCTGGTGGTCCGCGGTCGTTCCCGCTGGCCAGATTCATGCGCCTGGGCCTCCTACAGACAATGCACTTTGATTTATTGCGCTATCTCAAATAGCACCCGAGATATCACCAGATATATATTGGATTTTTCCCTGACCCTGAGTGTCCGGCGCCATGAGACGGTGGTTTTCTTGGCCCCTGGTGGTCCGAGGTCGTTCCCGCTGCACAGATGCATGCGCCAGGGCCTCCTTCAGATAATTCACTTTGGTTTATTGCGCTATCTCTAATAGCACCCGAGATATCACCAGATATATATTGGATTTTCCCCTGACCCTGAGTGTCCGGACCCATGAGACGGTGGTTTTCTCGGCCCCTGGTGGTCCGAGGTCGTTCCCGCTGCCCAGATTCATGCGCCAGGGCCTCCTACAGACAGTGCACTTTGGTTTATTGCGATATCTGTAATAGCACCCGAGATATCACCAGATATATATTGGATTTTTCCCTGACCCTGAGTGTCCGGCCCCATGAGACGGTCGTTTTCTCGGCCCCTGGTGGTCCGCGGTCGTTCCCGCTGCACAGATTCATGCGCCAGGGCCTCCTGCAGATAATTCACTTTGGTTTATTGCGCTATCTCTAATAGCACCCGAGATATCAGCAGATATATATTGCATTTTTCACTGACCCTGAGTGACCGGCCCCATGAGACGGTAGTTTTCTCGGCCCCTGGTGGTCCGAGGTCGTTCCCGCTGCACAGATTCTTGCGCCAGGGCCTACTGCAGATAATTCAGTTTGATTTATTGCGCTATCTGTAATAGCACCCGAGATATCGCCACATATATATTGGATTTTTCACTGACCCTGAGTGTCCGGCCCCATGAGACGGTGGTTTTCTCGGTCCCTGGTGTTCCGAGGTCGTTCCCGCTGCACAGATTCATGCGCCAGGGTCTCCTACAGATAATGCACTTTGATTTATTGCGCTATCTGTAATAGCACCCGAGATATCACCACATATATATTGGATTTTTCACTGACCCTGAGTGTCCGGCCCCATGAGGCGGTGGTTTTCTCGGTCCCTGGTGTTCCGAGGTCGTTCCCGCTGCACAGATTCATGCGCCAGGGCCTCCTACAGACAATGCACTTTGATTTATTGCGCTATCTCTAATAGCACCCGAAATATCACCAGATATATATTGGATTTTCCCCTGACCCTGAGTGTCCGGCCCCATGAGACGGTGGCTTTCTCGGCCCCTGGTGGTCCGAGGTCGTTCCTGCTGATCAGATTAATACGCTAGGCCCTCCTGCAGATAATTCACTTTGGTATATTGCGCTATCTCTAATAGCACCCGAGATGTCACCAGATATATATTGGTTTTTTCCCTGACCCTGACAATCCGGCCCCATGAGACGGTGATTTTCTCGGCCCCTAGTGGTCCGAGGTCGATTCCGCTGCACAGATTCATGCGCCAGGGCCCCCTGCAGATAATTCACCTTGGTTTAGTGCGCTATCTGTAAGAGCACCCGAGATATCACCAGATATATATTGAATTTTTCCTCGACCCTGAGTGTCCGGCCCCATGTGTCGGTGGTTTTCTCGGCCACTGGTGGTCCGAGGTCGATCCCGCGGCACAGATTTATGCGCCAGGGCCTCCTGCAGACAATGCACTTTGATTTATTTCGCTATCTCTAATAGCACCCGAGATATCACCTGATATATATTGTATTTTTCCCTGACCCTGACAATCCGGCCGCATGAGACGGAGATTTTCTCGGCCCATGCTGGTCCGAGGTCGACCCCGCTGCACAGATTCATGCGCCAGGGCCTCCTACAGACAATGCACTTTGATTTATTGCGCTATCTGTAATAGCACCCGAGATATCACCACATATATATTGGATTTTCCCCTGACCCTGAGTGTCCGGCCCCATGAGACTGTGGTTTTCTCGGCCCCTGGTGGTCCGAGGTCGTTCCAGCTGCACAGATGCATGCGCCAGGGCCTCCTGCAGATAATTCACTTTGGTTTATTGCGCTATCTCTAATAGCACCCGAGATATCACCAGATATATATTGGATTTTCCCCTGACCCTGAGTGTCCGGCCCCATGAGACTGTGGTTTTCCCGGCCCCTGGTGGTCCGAGGTCGTTCCCGCTGCACAGATTCATGCGCCAGGGCCTCCTACCGACAATGCACTTTGATTTATTGGGCTATCTGTAATAGCACCCGAGATATTACCAGATAAATATTGGATTTTACCCTGAACCTGAGTGTGCGGCCCCATGAGACTGTGGTTTTCTCGGCCCCTGGTGGTCCGAGGTCGTTCCAGCTGGCCAGATTTATTCGCCTGGGCCTCCTACAGACAATGCACTTTGATTTATTGCGCTATCTGTAATAGCACCCGAGATATCACCAGATATATATTGGATTTTTCCCTGACCCTGAGTGTCCGGCCCCATGAGACGGTGGTTTACTCGGCCCCTGGTGGTCGGAGGTCGTTCCTGCTGGCCAGATTCATTCGCCTGGGCCTCCTACAGACAATGCACTTTGATTTATTGCGCTATCTCTAATAGCACCCGAGATATCACCAGATATTTGCTGGATTTTTACATGATCTTGGGTGACGGATTCCGAATATCTGTAATTTTCTCGGCCACTGGTGGTCCGAGGTCGTTCCTGCGGCACAGAATCATTCGCAAGGGCCTCCTACAGACAATGCACTTTGGTTTATTGCGCTATCTGTAATAGCACCCGGGATATCACCAGATATATATTGGATTTTCCCCTGACCCTGAGTGTCCGGCCCCATGAGACTGTGGTTTTGTCGGCCCCTGGTGGTCCGAGGTCGTTCCCGCTGGCCAGATTCATGCGCCTGGGCCTCCTACAGACAATGCACTTTGATTTATTGCGCTATCTCAAATAGCACCCGAGATATCACCAGATATATATTGGATTTTTCCCTGACCCTGAGTGTCCGGCGCCATGAGACGGTGGTTTTCTTGGCCCCTGGTGGTCCGAGGTCGTTCCCGCTGCACAGATGCATGCGGCAGGGCCTCCTTCAGATAATTCACTTTCGTTTATTGCGCTATCTCTAATAGCACCCGAGATATCACCAGATATATATTGGATTTTCCCCTGACCCTGAGTGTCCGGCCCCATGAGACGGTGGTTTACTCGGCCCCTGGTGGTCGGAGGTCGTTCCTGCTGGCCAGATTCATTCGCCTGGGCCTCCTACAGACAATGCACTTTGATTTATTGCGCTATCTCTAATAGCACCCGAGATATCACCAGATATTTGATGGATTTTTACATGATCTTGGGTGACGGATTCCGAATATCTGTAATTTTATCGGCCACTGGTGGTCCGAGGTCGTTCCTGCGGCACAGAATCATTCGCAAGGGCCTCCTACAGACAATGCACTTTGGTTTATTGCGCTATCTCTAATAGCACCCGAGATATCACCAGATATTTGCTGGATTTTTACATGACCTTGGGTTAGGGATTCCGAATATCTGTAATTTTCTCGGCCACTGGTGGTCCGAGGTCGTTCCTGCGGCACAGAATCATTCGCAAGGGCCTCCTACAGACAATGCACTTTGGTTTATTGCGCTATCTGTAATAGCACCCGAGATATCACCAGATATATATTGGATTTTCCCCTGACCCTGAGTGTCCGGACCAATGAGACGGTGGTTTTCTCGGCCCCTGGTGGTCCGAGGTCGTTCCCGCTGCCCAGATTCATGCGCCAGGGCCTCCTACAGACAGTGCACTTTGGTTTATTGCGATATCTGTAATAGCACCCGAGATATCACCAGATATATATTGGATTTTTCCCTGACCCTGAGTGTCCGGCGCCATGAGACGGTGGTTTTCTTGGCCCCTGGTGGTCCGAGGTCGTTCCCGCTGCACAGATGCATGCGCCAGGGCCTCCTGCAGATAATTCACTTTGATTTATTGCGCTATCTGTAAGAGCACCCGAGATATCACCACATATATATTGGATTTTTCACTGACCCTGAGTGTCCGGCCCCATGAGGCGGTGGTTTTCTCGGTCCCTGGTGTTCCGAGGTCGTTACCGCTGCACAGATTCATTCGCCTGGGCCTCCTACAGACAATGCACTTTGATTTATTAAGCTATCTGTAATAGCACCCGAGATATCACCAGATATATATTGGATTTTCCCCTGACCCTGAGTGTCCGGCCCCATGAGACTGTGGTTTTCTCGGCCCCTGGTGGTCCGAGGTCGTTCCCGCTGGCCAGATTCATGCGCCTGGGCCTCCTACAGACAATGCACTTTGATTTATTGTGCTATCTCTAATAGCACCCGAGATATCACCAGATATATATTGGATTTTTCCCTGACCCTGAGTGTCCGGCGCCATGAGACGGAGGTTTTCTTGGCCCCTGGTGGTCCGAGGTCGTTCCCGCTGCACAGATGCATGCGCCAGGGCCTCCTGCAGATAATTCACTTTGGTTTATTGCGCTATCTCTAATAGCACCCGAGATATCACCAGATATATATTGGATTTTCCCCTGACCCTGAGTGTCCGGCCCCATGAGACTGTGGTTTTCCCGGCCCCTGGTGGTCCGAGGTCGTTCCCGCTGCACAGATTTATTCGCCTGGGCCTCCTACAGACAATGCACTTTGATTTATTGCGCTATCTGTAATAGCACCCGAGATATCACCAGATATCTATTGGATTTTTCCCTGACCCTGAGTGTCCGGCCCCATGAGACGGTGGTTTACTCGGCCCCTGGTGGTCGGAGGTCGTTCCTGCTGGCCAGATTCATTCGCCTGGGCCTCCTACAGACAATGCACTTTGATTTATTGCGCTATCTCTAATAGCACCCGAGATATCACCAGATATTTGCTGGATTTTTACATGATCTTGGGTTAGGGATTCCGAATATCTGTAATTTTCTCGGCCACTGGTGGTCCGAGGTCGTTCCTGCGGCACAGAATCATTCGCAAGGGCCTCCTACAGACAATGCACTTTGGTTTATTGCGCTATCTGTAATAGCACCCGAGATATCACCAGATATATATTGGATTTTCCCCTGACCCTGAGTGTCCGGACCCATGAGACGGTGGTTTTCTCGGCCCCTGGTGGTCCGAGGTCGTTCCCGCTGCCCAGATTCATGCGCCAGAGCCTCCTACAGACAGTGCACTTTGGTTTATTGCGATATCTGTAATAGCACCCGAGATATCACCAGATATATATTGGATTTTTCCCTGACCCTGAGTGTCCGGCGCCATGAGACGGTGGTTTTCTTGGCCCCTGGTGGTCCGAGGTCGTTCCCGCTGCACAGATGCATGCGCCAGGGCCTCCTGCAGATAATTCACTTTGATTTATTGCGCTATCTGTAATAGCACCCGAGATATCACCACATATATATTGGATTTTTCACTGACCCTGAGTGTCCGGCCCCATGAGGCGGTGGTTTTCTCGGTCCCTGGTGTTCCGAGGTCGTTACCGCTGCACAGATTCATTCGCCTGGGCCTCCTACAGACAATGCACTTTGATTTATTAAGCTATCTGTAATAGCACCCGAGATATCACCAGATATATATTGGATTTTCCCCTGACCCTGAGTGTCCGGCCCCATGAGACTGTGGTTTTCTCGGCCCCTGGTGGTCCGAGGTCGTTCCCGCTGGCCAGATTCATGCGCCTGGGCCTCCTACAGACAATGCACTTTGATTTATTGTGCTATCTCTAATAGCACCCGAGATATCACCAGATATATATTGGATTTTTCCCTGACCCTGAGTGTCCGGCGCCATGAGACGGTGGTTTTCTTGGCCCCTGGTGGTCCGAGGTCGTTCCCGCTGCACAGATGCATGCGCCAGGGCCTCCTGCAGATAATTCACTTTGGTTTATTGCGCTATCTCTAATAGCACCCGAGATATCACCAGATATATATTGGATTTTCCCCTGACCCTGAGTGTCCGGCCCCATGAGACTGTGGTTTTCCCGGCCCCTGGTGGTCCGAGGTCGTTCCCGCTGCACAGATTCATGCGCCAGGGCCTCCTACCGACAAGGCACTTTGATTTATTGGGCTATCTGTAATAGCACCCGAGATATCACCAGATAAATATTGGATTTTACCCTGAACCTGAGTGTGCGGCCCCATGAGACTGTGGTTTTCTCGGCCCCTGGTGGTCCGAGGTCGTTCCAGCTGGCCAGATTTATTCGCCTGGGCCTCCTACAGACAATGCACTTTGATTTATTGCGCTATCTGTAATAGCACCCGAGATATCACCAGATATCTATTGGATTTTTCCCTGACCCTGAGTGTCCGGCCCCATGAGACGGTGGTTTACTCGGCCCCTGGTGGTCGGAGGTCGTTCCTGCTGGCCAGATTCATTCGCCTGGGCCTCCTACAGACAATGCACTTTGATTTATTGCGCTATCTCTAATAGCACCCGAGATATCACCAGATATTTGCTGGATTTTTACATGATCTTGGGTGACGGATTCCGAATATCTGTAATTTTCTCGGCCACTGGTGGTCCGAGGTCGTTCCTGCGGCACAGAATCATTCGCAAGGGCCTCCTACAGACAATGCACTTTTGTTTATTGCGCTATCTGTAATATAACCAGAGATATCACCAGAAATATATTGGATTTTTCCCTGACCCTGACTGTCCGGTCCCATGAGACGGTGGTTTTCTCGGCCCCTGGTGGTCCGAGGTAGTTCCCGCTGCACAGATTCATGCGCAAGGTCCTCCTACAGACAATGCACTTTTGTTTATTGCGCTATCTGTAATATAGACCGAGATATCACCAGAAATATATTGGATTTTTCACTGACCCTGAGTGTCCGGCCCCATGAGACGGTGGTTTTCTCGGCCCCTGGTGATCCGAGGTCGTTCCCGCTGCACAGATTCATGCGCCGGGTCCTAATACAGACAATGCACTTTGATTTATTGTGCTATCTGTAATATAACCCGAGATATCACCAGATATATGTTGGATTTTCCCCTAACCCTGAGTGTCCGGCCCCATGAGACTGTGGTTTTCTCGGCGCCTGGTGGTCCGAGGTCGTTCCCGCTGCACAGATTCATGCGCCAGGGCCTCCTACAGACAATGCACATTTATTTATTACGCTATCTGTAATAGCACCCGAGATACCACCAGATATATATTGGATCTTTCACTGACCCTGAGTGTCCGGCCCCATGAGACGGTGGTTTTCGCGGCCCCTGGTGGTTCGAGGTCGTTCCGGCTGCACAGATTCATGCGCCAGGGCCTCCTACAGACAATTCACTTTGATTTATTGCGCTATCTGTAATAGCACCCGAGATATCACCAAATATATGTTGGATTTTCCCCAGACCCTGAGGTTCCGGCCCCATGAGACTGTGGTTTTCTCGGCCCCTGGTGGTCCGAGGTCGTTCCCGTTGCACAGATTCATGCGCCAGGGCCTCCTGCAGATAATTCACGTTGGTTTATTGCGCTATCTCTAATAGCACCCGAGAAATCACCAGATATATATTGGATTTTCCTCTGACCCTGAGCATCCGGCCCCATGAGACTGTGGTTTTCTCGGCCTCTGGTGGTCCGAGGTCGTTCCCGCTACACAGATTCATGCGCCAGGGCCTCCTACAGACAATGCACTTTGATTTATTGCGCTATCTGTAATAGCACCCGAGATATCACCAGATATATATTGGATTTTTCCCTGACCCTGAGTGTCCGGCTCCATGAGACTGTGGTTTTCTCGGCCCCTGGTGGTCCGAGGTCGTTCCCGCTGGCCAGATTCATGCGCCTGGGCCTCCTACAGACAATGCACTTTGATTTAGTGCGCTATCTCTAATAGCACCCGAGATATCACCAGATATATATTGGATTTTTCCCTGACCCTGAGTGTCCGGCGCCATGAGACGGTGGTTTTCTTGGCCCCTGGTGGTCCGAGGTCGTTCCCGCTGCACAGATGCTCGCGCCAGGGCCTCCTGCAGATAATTCACTTTGGTTTATTGCGCTATCTCTAATAGCACGCGAGATATCACCAGATATATATTGGATTTTCCCCTCACCCTGAGTGTCCGGCCCCGTGAGTCGGTGGTTTTCTCGGCCCCTGGTGGTCCTAGGTCGTTCCCGCTGACCAGATTCATTCGCCAGGGCCTCCTACAGACAATGCACTTTGGTTTATTGCGCTATCTCTAATAGCACCCGAGATATCACCAGATATGTGCTGGATTTTTACATGACCTTGGGTTAGGGATTCCGAATATCTGTAATTTTCTCCGCCACTGGTGGTCCGAGGTCGTTCCTGCGGCACAGAATCATTCGCAAGGGCCTCCTACAGACAATGCACTTTGGTTTATTGCGCTATCTGTAATAGCACCCGAGATATCACCAGATATATATTGGATTTTCCCCTGACCCTGAGTGTCCGGCCCCATGAGACTGTGGTTTTCTCGGCCCTTGGTGGTCCGAGGTCGTTCCCGCTGGCCAGATTCATGCGCCTGGGCCTCCTACAGACAATGCACTTTGATTTATTGCGCTATCTCAAATAGCACCCGAGATATCACCAGATATATATTGGATTTTTCCCTGACCCTGAGTGTCCGGCGCCATGAGACGGTGGTTTTCTTGGCCCCTGGTTGCCCGAGGTCGTTCCCGCTGCACAGATGCATGCGCCAGGGACTCCTTCAGATAATTCACTTTTGTTTATTGCGCTATCTATAATAGCACCCGAGATATCACCAGATATATATTGGATTTTCCCCTGACCCTGAGTGTCCGGACCCATGAGACGGTGGTTTTCTCGGCCCCTGGTGGTCCGAGGTCGTTCCCGCTGCCCAGATTCATGCGCCAGGGCCTCCTACAGACAGTGCACTTTGGTTTATTGCGATATCTGTAATAGCACCCGAGATATCACCAGATATATATTGGATTTTTCCCTGACCCTGAGTGTCCGGCCCCATGAGACGGTCGTTTTCTCGGCCCCTGGTGGTCCGAGGTCGTTCCCGCTGCACAGATTCATGCGCCAGGGCCTCCTGCAGATAATTCACTTTGGTTTATTGCGCTATCTCTAATAGCACCCGAGATATCAGCAGATATATATTGCATTTTTCACTGACCCTGAGTGACCGGCCCCATGAGACGGTAGTTTTCTCGGCCCCTGTTGGTCCGAGGTCGTTCCCGCTGCACAGATTCATGCGACAGGGCCTACTGCAGATAATTCACTTTGATTTATTGCGCTATCTGTAATAGCACCCGAGATATCACCACATATATATTGGATTTTTCACTGACCCTGAGTGTCCGGCCCCATGAGACGGTGGTTTTCTCGGTCCCTGGTGTTCCGAGGTCGTTCCCGCTGCACAGATTCATGCGCCAGGGTCTCCTACAGATAATGCACTTTGATTTATTGCGCTATCTGTAATAGCACCCGAGATATCACCACATATATATTGGATTTTTCACTGACCCTGAGTGTCCGGCCCCATGAGGCGGTGGTTTTCTCGGTCCCTGGTGTTCCGAGGTTGTTACCGCTGCACAGATTCATTCGCCTGGGCCTCCTACAGACAATGCACTTTGGTTTATTGCGCTATCTGTAGTAGCACCCGAGATATCACCAGGTATATATTGGATTTTTCCCTGACCCTGAGTGTCCGGCTCCATGAGACGGTGATTTTCTCGGCCCCTGGTGGTCCGAGGTCCTTCCCGCTGCACAGATTCATTCGCCTGGGCCTCCTACAGACAATGCACTTTGATTTAGTGCGCTATCTCTAATAGCAACCGAGATATCACCAGATATATATTGGATTTTTCCCTGACCCTGAGTGTCAGGCGCCATGAGACGGTGGTTTTCTTGGCCCCTGGTGGTCCGAGGTCGTTCCCGCTGCACAGATGCATGCGCCAGGGCCTCCTACAGATAATTCACTTTGGTTTATTGCGCTATCTCTAATAGCACCCGAGATATCACCAGATATATATTGGATTTTCCCCTGACCCTGAGTGTCCGGCCCCGTGAGTCGGTGGTTTTCTCGGCCCCTGGTGGTCCTAGGTCGTTCCCGCTGCCCAGATTCATGCGCCAGGGCCTCCTACAGACAATGCACTTTGGTTTATTGCGCTATCTCTAATAGCACCCGAGATATCACCAGATATATATTGGATTTTTCCCTGACCCTGAGTGTCCGGCGCCATGAGACGGTGGTTTTCTTGGCCCCTGGTGGTCCGAGGTCGTTCCCGCTGCACAGATGCATGCGCCAGGGCCCCCTGCAGATAATTCACTTTGATTTATTGCGCTATTTCTAATAGCACCCGAGATATCACCAGATATATATTGGATTTTTCCCTGACCCTGAGAGTCCGGCCCCATGAGACGGTGGTTTTCTCGGCCTCTGGTGGTCCGAGGTCGTTCCCGCTGCACAGATTCATGCGCCAGGGCCTGCTGCAGACAATGCACTTTGGTTTATTGCGTTATCTCCAGTAGCACCCGAGATATCACCAGATATATATTGGATTTTTCCCTGACCCTGACAGTCCGGCCCCATGAGACGGTGATTTTCTCGGCCCCTGGTGGTCCGAGTTCGATCCCGCTGCACAGATTCATGCGCCAGGGACTCCTACAGACAATGCACGTTGATTTATTGCGCTATCTGTAATAGCACCCGAGATATCACCAGATATATATTGGATTTTAACCTGACCCTGACAGTCCGGCCCCATGCGTTGATGGTTTCCTCGGTCCCTCGTGGTCCGAGGTCGATCCCGCTGCACAGATTCATGCGCCAGGGCCTCCTACAGACAATGCACTTTGATTTATTGCGCTATCTGTAATAGCACCCGAGATATCACCAGATATATATTGGATTTTTCCCTGACCCTGAGTGTCCGACCCCATGAGACGGTGGTTTTCTCGGCTCCTGGTGGTCCGAGGTCGTTCCCGCTGCACAGATTCATGCGCCGGGGCCTAATACAGACAATGCACTTTGATTTCTTGGGCTATCTGTAATAGCACCCGAGATAACACCAGATATATATTGGATATTTCCCTGACCCTGAGTGTCCGGCCCCATGTGTCGGTGGTTTTCTCGGCCCCTGGTGGTCCGAGGTCGTTCCCGCTGCACAGATTCATGAGCCAGGGCCTCCTACAGACAATGCACTTTGATTTATTGCTCTATCTGTAATAGCACCCGAGATATCACCAGATATATATTGGATTTTCCCCAGACCCTGAGTGTCCGGCCCCATGAGACGGTGGTTTTCTTGGCCCCTGGTGGTCCTAGGTCGTTCCCGCTGCCCAGATTCATGCGCCAGGGCCTCCTACAGACAATGCACTTTGGTTTATTGCGCTATCTCTAATAGCACCCGAGATATCACCAGATATTTGCTGGATTTTTACATGACCTTGGGTGACGGATTCCGAATATCTGTAATTTTCTCGGCCACTGGTGGTCCGAGGTCGTTCCTGCGGCACAGATTCATTCGCCTGGGCCTCCTACAGACAATGCACTTTGATTTAGTGCGCTATCTCTAATAGCACCCGAGATATCACCAGATATATATTGGATTTTTCCCTGACCCTGAGTGTCCGGCGCCATGAGACGGTGGTTTTCTTGGCCCCTGGTGGTCCGAGGTCGTTCCCGCGGCACAGATGCATGCGCCAGGGCCTCCTACAGACAATGCACTTTGGTTTATTGCGCTATCTGTAATAGCACCCGAGATATCACCAGATATATATTGGATTTTCCCCTGACCCTGAGTGTCCGGACCCATGAGACGGTGGTTTTCTCGGCCCCTGGTGGTCTGAGGTCGTTCCCGCTGCACAGATTCATTCGCCTGGGCCTCCTACAGACAATGCACTTTGGTTTATTGCGCTATCTGTAATAGCACCCGAGATATCACCAGATATATATTGGATTTTTCCCCGACCCTGAGTGTCCGGCCCCATGAGACGGTGGTTTTCTCGGCCCCTGGTGGTCCGAGGTCGTTCCCGCTGCCCAGATTCATTCGCCTGGGCCTCCTACAGACAATGCACTTTGATTTATTGCGCTATCTGTAATAGCACCTGAGATATCACCAGATATATATTGGATTTTTCCCCGACCCTGGGTGTCCGGCCCCATGATACGGTGGTTTTCTCGGATCCTGGTGATCCGAGGTCGTTCCCGCTGCACAGATTCATTCGCAAGGGCCTCCTGCAGACAATGCTCTTTGATTTATTGCGCTATCTGTAATAGCACCCGAGATATCACCAGATATATATTTGATTTTTCCCTGACCCTGAGTGTCCGGCCCCATGAGATGGTGGTTTTCTCGTCCCCTGGTGGTCCGAGGTCGTTCCCGCTGCACAGATGCATGCACCAGGGCCTCCTGCAAATAATTCACTTTGGTTTATTGCGCTATCTCTAATAGCACCCGTGATTTCACCAGATATATATTTGATTTTTCCCTGACCCTGAGTGTCCGGCCCCATGTGTCGGTGGTTTTCTCGGCCCCTGGTGGTCCGAGGTCGTTCCCGGTGCACAGATGCATGCGGCAGGGCCTCCTGCAGATAACTAACTTTGGTTTATTGCGCCATCTCTAATAGCACCCGAGATATCACCAGATATATATTGGATTTTTCCCTGACCCTGAGTGTCCGACCCCATGAGACGGTGGTTTTCTCGGCCCCTGGTGGTCCGAGGTCGTTCCCGCTGCACAGATTCATTCGCCTGGGCCTCCTACAGACAATGCACTTTGATTTATTGCGCTATCTGTAATAGCACCCGAGATATCACCAGATATATATTGGATTTTTCCCTGACCCTGAGTGTGCGGCTCCATGAGACGGTGATTTTCTCGGTCCCTGGTGGTCCGAGGTCGTTCCCGCTGCCCAGATTCATGCGCCAGGGCCTCCTACAGACAATGCACTTTAGGTTATTGCGCTATCTGTAATAGCACCCCAGATATCACCAGATATATGCTGGATTTTTACATGACCTTGGGTGACGGATTCCGAATATCTGTAATTTTCTCGGCCCCTGGTGGTCCTAGGTCGTTCCCGCTGCACAGATTCATTCGCCTGGGCCTCCTACAGACAATGCACTTTGGTTTATTGCGCTATCTGTAATAGCACACGAGATATCACCAGATATATATTGGATTTTTCCCTGACCCTGAGTGTCCGGCTCCATGAGACGGTGATTTTCTCGTCCCCTGGTGGTCCGACGTCGTTCCCGCTGCCCAGATTCATGCGCCAGGGCCTCCTACAGACAATGCACTTTGATTTATTGTTCTATGTGTAATATAACCCGAGATATCACCAGAAATATATTGGATTTTTCCCTGACCCTGAGTGTCCGGCCCCATGAGACGGTTGTTGTCTCGGCCCCTGGTGGTCCGAGGTCGATCCCGCTGCACAGATTCATGCGCAAGGGCCTCCTACAGACAATGCACTTTGATTTAATGCGCTATCTGTAATAGAACACGAGATATCACCAGATATATATTGGATTTTTCCCTGACCCTGAGTGCCCGGCCCCATGCGTCGGTGGTTTTCTCGGCCCCTGGTGGTCAGAGATCGATCTCGCTACACAGATTCATGCGCTAGGGCCTCCTGCAGACAATGCACTTTGATTTATTGCGCTATCTGTAATAGCACCCGAGATATCACCAGATATATACTGGATTTTTCCCTGGCCCTGAGTGTCCGGCCCCATAAGACGGTGGTTTTCTCGGCCCCTGGTGGTTCGAGGTCGTTCCCGCTGCACAAATTCATGCGCCAGGGCCTCCTGCAGATATTTCACTTTGGTTTATTGCGCCATCTCTACTAGCACCCGAGATATCACCCGATATATATTGGATATTTCCCTGACCCTGAGTGTCCGGCCCCATGTGTCGGTGGTTTTCTCGGCCCCTGGTGGTCCCAGGTCGTTCCCGCTGCACAGATTCATGCGCCAGGGCCTCCTACAGACAATGCACTTTGATTTATTGTTCTATGTGTAATATAACCCGAGATATCACCAGAAATATATTGGATTTTTCCCCGACCCTGGGTGTCCGGCCCCATGAGACGGTGGTTTTCTCGGCCCCTGGTGGTCCGAGGTCGTTCCCGGTGCACAGATGCATGCGGCAGGGCCTCCTGCAGATAACTAACTTTGGTTTATTGCGCCATCTCTAATAGCACCCGAGATATCACCATATATATATTGGATTTTTCCCTGACCCTGAGTGTCCGGCCCCATGAGACGGTGGTCTTCTCGGCCCCCGGTGGCCCGAGGTCGTTCCCGCTGCACAGATTCATGCGCCTGGGCCTCCTACAGACAATGCACTTTGATTTATTGCGCTATCTCAAATAGCACCCGAGATATCACCAGATATATATTGGATTTTTCCCTGACCCTGAGTGCCCGGCCCCATGAGACTGGTTATCTCGGCCCCTGGTGGTCAGAGATCGATCTCGCTGCACAGATTCATGCGCTAGGGCCTCCTGCAGACAATGCACTTTGATTTATTGCGCTATCTGTAATAGCACCCGAGATATCACCAGATATATACTGGATTTTTCCCTGGCCCTGAGTGTCCGGCCCCATGAGACGGTGGTTTTCTCGGCCCCTGGTGGTTCGAGGTCGTTCCCGCTGCACAGATTCATGCGCCAGGGCCTCCTGCAGATAATTCACTTTGGTTTATTGCGCCATCTCCACTAGCACTCGAGATATCACCCGATATATATCGGATATTTCCCTGACCCTGAGTGTCCGGCCCCATGTGTCGGTGGTTTTCTCGGCCCCTGGTGGTCCCAGGTCGTTCCCGCTGCACAGATTCATGCGCCAGGGCCTCCTACAGACAATGCACTTTGATTTATTGTTCTATGTGTAATATAACCCGAGATATCACCAGAAATATATTGGATTTTTCCCTGACCCTGAGTGTCCGGCCCCATGAGACGGTTGTTGTCTCGGCCCCTGGTGGTCCGAGGTCGATCCCGCTGCACAGATTCATGCGCCAGGGCCTCCTACAGACAATGCACTTTGATTTATTGCGCTATCTGTAATAGCACCCGAGATATCACCAGATATATATTGGATTTTTCACTGACCCTGAGTGTCCGGCCCCATGAGACGGTGGTTGTCTCGGCCCCTGGTGGCTCGAGGTCGTTCCCGCTGCACAGATTCGTGCGCCAGGGCCTCCTACAGACAATGCACTTTGGTTTATTGCGCTATCTCTAATAGCACCCGAGATATCACCAGATATATATTGGATTTTTCCCCGACCCTGGGTGTCCGGCCCCATGATACGGTGGTTTTCTCGGATCCTGGTGATCCGAGGTCGTTCCCGCTGCACAGATTCATTCGCAAGGGCCCCCTGCAGACAATGCTCTTTGATTTATTGCGCTATCTGTAATAGCACCCGAGATATCACCAGATATATATTTGATTTTTCCCTGACCCTGAGTGTCCGGCCCCATGAGATGGTGGTTTTCTCGTCCCCTGGTGGTCCGAGGTCGTTCCCGCTGCACAGATGCATGCACCAGGGCCTCCTGCAAATAATTCACTTTGGTTTATTGCGCTATCTCTAATAGCACCCGTGATTTCACCAGATATATATTTGATTTTTCCCTGACCCTGAGTGTCCGGCCCCATGTGTCGGTGGTTTTCTCGGCCCCTGGTGGTCCGAGGTCGTTCCCGGTGCACAGATGCATGCGGCAGGGCCTCCTGCAGATAACTAACTTTGGTTTATTGCGCCATCTCTAATAGCGCCCGAGATATCACCAGATATATATTGGATTTTTCCCTGACCCTGAGTGTCCGGCCCCATGAGACGGTGGTCTTCTCGGCCCCCGTTGGCCCGAGGTCGTTCCCGCTGCACAGATTCATTCGCCAGGGCCTCCTGCAGATAATTCACTTTGGTTTATTGCGCTATCTCTAATAGCACCCGAGATATCACCAGATATATATTGGATTTTCCCCTGACCCTGAGAGTCCGGCCCCATGAGACTGTGGTTATCTCGGCCCCTGGTGGTCCGACGTCGTTCCTGCTGGCCAGATTCATGCGCCTGGGCCTCCTACAGACAATGCACTTTGATTTATTGCGCTATCTCAAATAGCACCCGAGATATCACCAGATATATATTGGATTTTTCCCTGACCCTGAGTGCCCGGCCCCATGCGTCGGTGGTTTTCTCGGCCCCTGGTGGTCAGAGATCGATCTCGCTGCACAGATTCATGCGCTAGGGCCTCCTGCAGACAATGCACTTTGATTTATTGCGCTATCTGTAATAGCACCCGAGATATCACCAGATATATACTGGATTTTTCCCTGGCCCTGAGTGTCCGGCCCCATAAGACGGTGGTTTTCTCGGCCCCTGGTGGTTCGAGGTCGTTCCCGCTGCACAAATTCATGCGCCAGGGCCTCCTGCAGATATTTCACTTTGGTTTATTGCGCCATCTCTACTAGCACCCGAGATATCACCCGATATATATTGGATATTTCCCTGACCCTGAGTGTCCGGCCCCATGTGTCGGTGGTTTTCTCGGCCCCTGGTGGTCCCAGGTCGTTCCCGCTGCACAGATTCATGCGCCAGGGCCTCCTACAGACAATGCACTTTGATTTATTGTTCTATGTGTAATATAACCCGAGATATCACCAGAAATATATTGGATTTTTCCCCGACCCTGGGTGTCCGGCCCCATGAGACGGTGGTTTTCTCGGCCACTGGTGGTCCGAGGTCGTTCCCGGTGCACAGATGCATGCGGCAGGGCCTCCTGCAGATAACTA
Source organism: Nomia melanderi (assembly GCF_051020985.1). Taxonomy (NCBI): domain Eukaryota; kingdom Metazoa; phylum Arthropoda; class Insecta; order Hymenoptera; family Halictidae; genus Nomia; species Nomia melanderi. The sequence goes on from NW_027475142.1 coordinate 1,370,156, forward strand.
ACTTTGGTTTATTGCGCCATCTCTAATAGCACCCGAGATATCACCAGATATATATTGAATTTTTCCCTGACCCTGAGTGTCCGGCCCCATGAGAAGGTGGTCTTCTCGGCCCCCGTTGGCCCGAGGTCGTTCCCGCTGCACAGATTCATTCGCCAGGGCCTCCTGCAGATAATTCACTTTGGTTTATTGCGCTATCTCTAATAGCACCCGAGATATCACCAGATACATATTGGATTTTCCCCTGACCCTGAGAGTCCGGCCCCATGAGACTGTGGTTATCTCGGCCCCTGGTGGTCCGACGTCGTTCCTGCTGGCCAGATTCATGCGCCTGGGCCTCCTACAGACAATGCACTTTGATTTATTGCGCTATCTCAAATAGCACCCGAGATATCACCAGATATATATTGGATTTTTCCCTGACCCTGAGTGTCCGACCCCATGAGACGGTGGTTTTCTCGGGCCCTGGTGGTCCGAGGTCGTTCCCGCTGCACAGATTCATTCGCCTGGGCCTCCTACAGACAATGCACTTTGATTTATTGCGCTATCTGTAATAGCACCCGAGATATCACCAGATATATATTGGATTTTTCCCTGACCCTGAGTGTGCGGCTCCATGAGACGGTGATTTTCTCGGTCCCTGGTGGTCCGAGGTCGTTCCCGCTGCCCAGATTCATGCGCCAGGGCCTCCTACAGACAATGCACTTTAGGTTATTGCGCCATCTGTAATAGCACCCCAGATATCACCAGATATATGCTGGATTTTTACATGACCTTGGGTGACGGATTCCGAATATCTGTAATTTTCTCGGCCCCTGGTGGTCCTAGATCGTTCCCGCTGCACAGATTCATTCGCCTGGGCCTCCTACAGACAATGCACTTTGGTTTATTGCGCTATCTGTAATAGCACACGAGATATCACCAGATATATATTGGATTTTTCCCTGACCCTGAGTGTCCGGCTCCATGAGACGGTGATTTTCTCGTCCCCTGGTGGTCCGACGTCGTTCCCGCTGCCCAGATTCATGCGCCAGGGCCTCCTACAGACAATGCACTTTGGTTTATTGCGCTATCTGTAATAGCACCCGAGATATCACCAGATATTTGCTGGATTTTTACATGACCTTGGGTGACGGATTCCGAATATCTGTAATTTTCTCGGCCACTGGTGTCCGAGGTCGTTCCTGCGGCACAGATTCATTCGCAAGGGCCTCCTACAGACAATGCACTTTGATTTAATGCGCTATCTGTAATAGAACACGAGATATCACCAGATATATATTGGATTTTTCCCTGACCCTGAGTGCCCGGCCCCATGCGTCGGTGGTTTTCTCGGCCCCTGGTGGTCAGAGATCGATCTCGCTGCACAGATTCATGCGCTAGGGCCTCCTGCAGAAAATGCACTTTGATTTATTGCGCTATCTGTAATAGCACCCGAGATATCACCAGATATATACTGGATTTTTCCCTGGCCCTGAGTGTCCGGCCCCATAAGACGGTGGTTTTCTCGGCCCCTGGTGGTTCGAGGTCGCTCCCGCTGCACAAATTCATGCGCCAGGGCCTCCTGCAGATATTTCACTTTGGTTTATTGCGCCATCTCTACTAGCACCCGAGATATCACCCGATATATATTGGATATTTCCCTGACCCTGAGTGTCCGGCCCCATGTGTCTGTGGTTTTCTCGGCCCCTGGTGGTCCCAGGTCGTTCCCGCTGCACAGATTCATGCGCCAGGGCCTCCTACAGACAATGCACTTTGATTTATTGTTCTATGTGTAATATAACCCGAGATATCACCAGAAATATATTGGATTTTTCCCCGACCCTGGGTGTCCGGCCCCATGAGACGGTGGTTTTCTCGGCCACTGGTGGTCCGAGGTCGTTCCCGGTGCACAGATGCATGCGGCAGGGCCTCCTGCAGATAACTAACTTTGGTTTATTGCGCCATCTCTAATAGCACCCGAGATATCACCAGATATATATTGGATTTTTCCCTGACCCTGAGTGTCCGGCCCCATGAGACGGTGGTCTTCTCGGCCCCCGGTGGCCCGAGGTCGTTCCCGCTGCACAGATTCATTCGCCAGGGCCTCCTGCAGACAATGCACTTTGATTTATTGCGCTATCTGTAATAGTACCCGAGATATCACCAGATATATATTGGATTTTTCCCTGACCCTGAGTGTCCGGCCCCATGAGACGGTGGTTTTCTCGGCCCCTGGTGGTCCGAGGTCGTTCCCGCTGCACAGATTCATGCGCCAGGGCCTCCTGCAGATAATTCACTTTGGTTTATTGCGCTATCTCTAATAGCACCCGAGATATCACCAGGTACATATTGGATTCTTCCCTGACCCTGAGTGTCCGGCCCCATGAGACGGTGGTTTTCTCGGCCCCTGGTGGTCCGAGGTTGTTCCCGCTGCACAGATTCATGCGCCGGGGCCTAATACAGACAATGCACTTTGATTTCTTGGGCTATCTGTAATAGCACCCGAGATATCACCAGATATATATTGGATTTTTCCCTGAGCCTGAGTGTCCGGCCACATGAGACGGTGGTTTTCTCGGCCCCTGGTGGTCCGACGTCGTTCCCGCTGCACAGAATCATGCGCCAGGGCCTCCTACAGACAATGCACTTTGATTTATTGCGCTATCTGTAATAGCACCCGAGATATCACCAGATATATATTGGATTTTCCCCTGACCCTGAGTGTCCGGCCCCATGAGACGGTAGTTTTCTCGGCCCCTGGTGGTCCGAGGTCGTTCCCGCTGCCCAGATTCATGAGCCAGGGCCTCCTACAGACAATGCACTCTGATTTATTGCGCTATCTGTAATAGCACCCGAGATATCACCAGATATATATTGGATTTTTCCCCGACCCTGGGTGTCCGGCCCCATGATACGGTGGTTTTCTCGGATCCTGGTGATCCGAGGTCGTTCCCGCTGCACAGATTCATTCGCAAGGGCCCCCTGCAGACAATGCTCTTTGATTTATTGCGCTATCTGTAATAGCACCCGAGATATCACCAGATATATATTTGATTTTTCCCTGACCCTGAGTGTCCGGCCCCATGAGATGGTGGTTTTCTCGTCCCCTGGTGGTCCGAGGTCGTTCCCGCTGCACAGATGCATGCACCAGGGCCTCCTGCAAATAATTCACTTTGGTTTATTGCGCTATCTCTAATAGCACCCGTGATTTCACCAGATATATATTTGATTTTTCCCTGACCCTGAGTGTCCGGCCCCATGTGTCGGTGGTTTTCTCGGCCCCTGGTGGTCCGAGGTCGTTCCCGGTGCACAGATGCATGCGGCAGGGCCTCCTGCAGATAACTAACTTTGGTTTATTGCGCCATCTCTAATAGCACCCGAGATATCACCAGATATATATTGGATTTTTCCCTGACCCTGAGTGTCCGGCCCCATGAGACGGTGGTCTTCTCGGCCCCCGTTGGCCCGAGGTCGTTCCCGCTGCACAGATTCATTCGCCAGGGCCTCCTGCAGATAATTCACTTTGGTTTATTGCGCTATCTCTAATAGCACCCGAGATATCACCAGATATATATTGGATTTTCCCCTGACCCTGAGAGTCCGGCCCCATGAGACTGTGGTTATCTCGGCCCCTGGTGGTCCGACGTCGTTCCTGCTGGCCAGATTCATGCGCCTGGGCCTCCTACAGACAATGCACTTTGATTTATTGCGCTATCTCAAATAGCACCCGAGATATCACCAGATATATATTGGATTTTTCCCTGACCCTGAGTGTCCGACCCCATGAGACGGTGGTTTTCTCGGGCCCTGGTGGTCCTAGGTCGTTCCCGCTGCACAGATTCATTCGCCTGGGCCTCCTACAGACAATGCACTTTGGTTTATTGCGCTATCTGTAATAGCACACGAGATATCACCAGATATATATTCGATTTTTCCCTGACCCTGAGTGTCCGGCTCCATGAGACGGTGATTTTCTCGTCCCCTGGTGGTCCGACGTCGTTCCCGCTGCCCAGATTCATGCGCCAGGGCCTCCTACAGACAATGCACTTTGGTTTATTGCGCTATCTGTAATAGCACCCGAGATATCACCAGATATTTGCTGGATTTTTACATGACCTTGGGTGACGGATTCCGAATATCTGTAATTTTCTCGGCCACTGGTGTCCGAGGTCGTTCCTGCGGCACAGATTCATTCGCAAGGGCCTCCTACAGACAATGCACTTTGATTTAATGCGCTATCTGTAATAGAACACGAGATAACACCAGATATATATTGGATTTTTCCCTGACCCTGAGTGCCCGGCCCCATGCGTCGGTGGTTTTCTCGGCCCCTGGTGGTCAGAGATCGATCTCGCTGCACAGATTCATGCGCTAGGGCCTCCTGCAGACAATGCACTTTGATTTATTGCGCTATCTGTAATAGCACCCGAGATATCACCAGATATATACTGGATTTTTCCCTGGCCCTGAGTGTCCGGCCCCATAAGACGGTGGTTTTCTCGGCCCCTGGTGGTTCGAGGTCGTTCCCGCTGCACAAATTCATGCGCCAGGGCCTCCTGCAGATATTTCACTATGGTTTATTGCGCCATCTCTACTAGCACCCGAGATATCACCCGATATATATTGGATATTTCCCTGACCCTGAGTGTCCGGCCCCATGTGTCGGTGGTTTTCTCGGCCCCTGGTGGTCCCAGGTCGTTCCCGCTGCACAGATTCATGCGCCAGGGCCTCCTACAGACAATGCACTTTGATTTATTGTTCTATGTGTAATATAACCCGAGATATCACCAGAAATATATTGGATTTTTCCCCGACCCTGGGTGTCCGGCCCCATGAGACGGTGGTTTTCTCGGCCACTGGTGGTCCGAGGTCGTTCCCGGTGCACAGATGCATGCGGCAGGGCCTCCTGCAGATAACTAACTTTGGTTTATTGCGCCATCTCTAATAGCACCCGAGATATCACCAGATATATATTGGATTTTTCCCTGACCCTGAGTGTCCGGCCCCATGAGAAGGTGGTCTTCTCGGCCCCCGTTGGCCCGAGGTCGTTCCCGCTGCACAGATTCATTCGCCAGGGCCTCCTGCAGATAATTCACTTTGGTTTATTGCGCTATCTCTAATAGCACCCGAGATATCACCAGATACATATTGGATTTTCCCCTGACCCTGAGAGTCCGGCCCCATGAGACTGTGGTTATCTCGGCCCCTGGTGGTCCGACGTCGTTCCTGCTGGCCAGATTCATGCGCCTGGGCCTCCTACAGACAATGCACTTTGATTTATTGCGCTATCTCAAATAGCACCCGAGATATCACCAGATATATATTGGATTTTTCCCTGACCCTGAGTGTCCGACCCCATGAGACGGTGGTTTTCTCGGGCCCTGGTGGTCCGAGGTCGTTCCCGCTGCACAGATTCATTCGCCTGGGCCTCCTACAGACAATGCACTTTGATTTATTGCGCTATCTGTAATAGCACCCGAGATATCACCAGATATATATTGGATTTTTCCCTGACCCTGAGTGTGCGGCTCCATGAGACGGTGATTTTCTCGGTCCCTGGTGGTCCGAGGTCGTTCCCGCTGCCCAGATTCATGCGCCAGGGCCTCCTACAGACAATGCACTTTAGGTTATTGCGCCATCTGTAATAGCACCCCAGATATCACCAGATATATGCTGGATTTTTACATGACCTTGGGTGACGGATTCCGAATATCTGTAATTTTCTCGGCCCCTGGTGGTCCTAGATCGTTCCCGCTGCACAGATTCATTCGCCTGGGCCTCCTACAGACAATGCACTTTGGTTTATTGCGCTATCTGTAATAGCACACGAGATATCACCAGATATATATTGGATTTTTCCCTGACCCTGAGTGTCCGGCTCCATGAGACGGTGATTTTCTCGTCCCCTGGTGGTCCGACGTCGTTCCCGCTGCCCAGATTCATGCGCCAGGGCCTCCTACAGACAATGCACTTTGGTTTATTGCGCTATCTGTAATAGCACCCGAGATATCACCAGATATTTGCTGGATTTTTACATGACCTTGGGTGACGGATTCCGAATATCTGTAATTTTCTCGGCCACTGGTGTCCGAGGTCGTTCCTGCGGCACAGATTCATTCGCAAGGGCCTCCTACAGACAATGCACTTTGATTTAATGCGCTATCTGTAATAGAACACGAGATATCACCAGATATATATTGGATTTTTCCCTGACCCTGAGTGCCCGGCCCCATGCGTCGGTGGTTTTCTCGGCCCCTGGTGGTCAGAGATCGATCTCGCTGCACAGATTCATGCGCTAGGGCCTCCTGCAGACAATGCACTTTGATTTATTGCGCTATCTGTAATAGCACCCGAGATATCACCAGATATATACTGGATTTTTCCCTGGCCCTGAGTGTCCGGCCCCATAAGACGGTGGTTTTCTCGGCCCCTGGTGGTTCGAGGTCGCTCCCGCTGCACAAATTCATGCGCCAGGGCCTCCTGCAGATATTTCACTTTGGTTTATTGCGCCATCTCTACTAGCACCCGAGATATCACCCGATATATATTGGATATTTCCCTGACCCTGAGTGTCCGGCCCCATGTGTCTGTGGTTTTCTCGGCCCCTGGTGGTCCCAGGTCGTTCCCGCTGCACAGATTCATGCGCCAGGGCCTCCTACAGACAATGCACTTTGATTTATTGTTCTATGTGTAATATAACCCGAGATATCACCAGAAATATATTGGATTTTTCCCCGACCCTGGGTGTCCGGCCCCATGAGACGGTGGTTTTCTCGGCCACTGGTGGTCCGAGGTCGTTCCCGGTGCACAGATGCATGCGGCAGGGCCTCCTGCAGATAACTAACTTTGGTTTATTGCGCCATCTCTAATAGCACCCGAGATATCACCAGATATATATTGGATTTTTCCCTGACCCTGAGTGTCCGGCCCCATGAGACGGTGGTCTTCTCGGCCCCCGGTGGCCCGAGGTCGTTCCCGCTGCACAGATTCATTCGCCAGGGCCTCCTGCAGACAATGCACTTTGATTTATTGCGCTATCTGTAATAGTACCCGAGATATCACCAGATATATATTGGATTTTTCCCTGACCCTGAGTGTCCGGCCCCATGAGACGGTGGTTTTCTCGGCCCCTGGTGGTCCGAGGTCGTTCCCGCTGCACAGATTCATGCGCCAGGGCCTCCTGCAGATAATTCACTTTGGTTTATTGCGCTATCTCTAATAGCACCCGAGATATCACCAGGTACATATTGGATTCTTCCCTGACCCTGAGTGTCCGGCCCCATGAGACGGTGGTTTTCTCGGCCCCTGGTGGTCCGAGGTTGTTCCCGCTGCACAGATTCATGCGCCGGGGCCTAATACAGACAATGCACTTTGATTTCTTGGGCTATCTGTAATAGCACCCGAGATATCACCAGATATATATTGGATTTTTCCCTGAGCCTGAGTGTCCGGCCACATGAGACGGTGGTTTTCTCGGCCCCTGGTGGTCCGACGTCGTTCCCGCTGCACAGAATCATGCGCCAGGGCCTCCTACAGACAATGCACTTTGATTTATTGCGCTATCTGTAATAGCACCCGAGATATCACCAGATATATATTGGATTTTCCCCTGACCCTGAGTGTCCGGCCCCATGAGACGGTAGTTTTCTCGGCCCCTGGTGGTCCGAGGTCGTTCCCGCTGCCCAGATTCATGAGCCAGGGCCTCCTACAGACAATGCACTCTGATTTATTGCGCTATCTGTAATAGCACCCGAGATATCACCAGATATATATTGGATTTTTCCCCGACCCTGGGTGTCCGGCCCCATGAGACGGTGGTTTTCTCGGCCCCTGGTGGTCCGAGGACGTTCCCGGTGCACAGATGCATGCGGCAGGGCCTCCTGCAGATAACTAACTTTGGTTTATTGCGCCATCTCTAATAGCACCCGAGATATCACCAGATATATATTGGATTTTTCCCTGACCCTGAGTGTCCGGCCCCATGAGACGGTGGTCTTCTCGGCCCCCGGTGGCCCGAGGTCGTTCCCGCTGCACAGATTCATTCGCCAGGGCCTCCTGCAGATAATTCACTTTGGTTTATTGCGCTATCTCTAATAGCACCCGAGATATCACCAGATATATATTGGATTTTCCCCTGACCCTGAGTGTCCGGCCCCATGAGACGGTGGTTTTCTCGGCCCCTGGTGGTCCGAGGTCGTTCCCGCTGCACAGATTCATTCGCCTGGGCCTCCTACAGACAATGCACTTTGATTTATTGCGCTATCTGTAATAGCACCCGAGATATCACCAGATATATATTGGATTTTTCCCTGACCCTGAGTGTGCGGCTCCATGAGACGGTGATTTTCTCGGTCCCTGGTGGTCCGAGGTCGTTCCCGCTGCCCAGATTCATGCGCCAGGGCCTCCTACAGACAATGCACTTTAGGTTATTGCGCTATCTGTAATAGCACCCCAGATATCACCAGATATATGCTGGATTTTTACATGACCTTGGGTGACGGATTCCGAATATCTGTAATTTTCTCGGCCACTGGTGGTCCGAGGTCGTTCCTGCGGCACAGATTCATTCGCAAGGGCCTCCTACAGACAATGCACTTTGATTTAATGCGCTATCTGTAATAGAACCCGAGATATCACCAGATATATATTGGATTTTTCCCTGACCCTGAGTGCCCGGCCCCATGCGTCGATGGTTTTCTCGGCCCCTGGTGGTCAGAGATCGATCTCGCTGCACAGATTCATGCGCTAGGGCCTCCTGCAGACAATGCACTTTGATTTATTGCGCTATCTGTAATAGCACCCGAGATATCACCAGATATATATTGGATTTTTCCCTGACCCTGAGTGTCCGGCGCCATGAGACGGTGGTTTTCTCGGCCCCTGGTGGTCCGAGGTTGTTCCCGCTGCACAGATTCATGCGCCGGGGCCTAATACACACAATGCACTTTGATTTCTTGGGCTATCTGTAATAGCACCCGAGATATCACCAGATATATATTGGATTTTTCCCTGAGCCTGAGTGTCCGGCCCCATGAGACGGTGGTTTTCTCGGCCCCTGGTGGTCCGACGTCGTTCCCGCTGCACAGAATCATGCGACAGGGCCTCCTACAGACAATGCACTTTGATTTATTGCGCCATCTGTAATAGCACCCGAGATATCACCAGATATATATTGGATTTTCCCCTGACCCTGAGTGTCCGGCCCCATGAGACGGTAGTTTTCTCGGCCCCTGGTGGTCCGAGGTCGTTCCCGCTGCCCAGATTCATGAGCCAGGGCCTCCTACTGACAATGCACTCTGATTTATTGCGCTATCTGTAATAGCACCCGAGATATCACCAGATATATATTGGATTTTTCCCTGAGCCTGAGTGTCCGGCCCCATGAGACGGTGGTTTTCTCGGCCCCTGGTGGTCCGAGGCCGATCCCGGTGCACGGATTCATGCGACAGGTACTCCTACAGACAATGCACTTTGATTTATTGCGCTATCTGTAATAGCGCCCGAGATATCACCAGATATATATTGGATTTTAACCTGACCCTGACAGTCCGGCCGCATGCGTCGATGGTTTTCTCGGCCCCTGGGGGTCCGAGATCGATCTCGCTGCACAGGTTCATGCGCTAGAGCCTCCTGCAGGCAATGCACTTTGATATATCCCGCTATATGTAATAGCACCCGAGATATCATGAGATATATATTGGATTTTTCCCTGACCCTGAGTGTCCGGCCCAATGAGGCGGTGGTTTTCTCGGCCCCTGGTTGTCCGAGGTCGTTCCCGCTGCACAGATTCATGCGCCAGGGCCTCCTGCAGATAATTCACTTTGGTTTATTGCGCTATCTCTAATAGCGCCCGAGATATCACCAGATATATATTGGATTTTTCCCTGACACTGAGTGTCCGACCCCGTGAGACTGTGGTTTTCTCGGCCCCTGGTGGTCCGAGGTACTTACCGCTGCACAGATTCATGCGCAAGGTCCTCCTACAGACAATGCACTTTGATTTATTGCGCTATCTGTAATAGCACTCGAGATATAACCAGATATATATTGGATTTTTCACTGACCCGGAGTGTCCGGCCCCATGAGACGGTGGTTTTCTCGGCCCCTGGTGGTCCGAGGTCGTTCCCGTTGCACAGATTCATGCGCCAGGGCCTCCTGCAAATAATACACTTTGGTTTATTGCGCTATCTCTAATAGCACCCGAGATATCACTAGATATATATTGGATTTTCCCCTGGCCCTGAGTGTCCGGCCCCATGAGACTGTGGTTTTCTCGGCCCCTGGTGGTCCGAGGTCGTTCCCGCTGCACAGATTCATGCGCCAGGGCATCCTACAGACAATGCACTCTGATTTATTGCGCTATCTGTAATAGCACCCGAGATATCACCAGAAATATATTGGATTTTTCCCTGACCCTGAGTGTCCGGCCCCATGAGACGGTTGTTGTCTCGGCCCCTGGTGGTCCGAGGTCGTTCCCGCTGCACAGATTCATGCGCCAGGGCCTCCTGCAGATATTTCACTTTGGTTTATTGCGCTATCTCTAATAGCACCCGAGATATCACCAGATATATATTGGATTTTACCCTGACCCTGAGTGTCCGGCCCCATGAGACTGTGGTTTTCTCGGCCCCTGGGGGTCCGAGATCGATCTCGCTGCACAGATTCATGCGCCAGGGCCTCCTGCAGATAATTCACTTTGATTTATTGTTCTATCTGTAATATAACCCGAGATATCACCAGATATATATTGGATTTTTACCTGACCCTGAGTGCCCGGCCCCATGTGTCGGTGATTTTCTCGGACCCTGGTGATCCGAGGTAGATACCGCTGCACAGATTCATGCGCCAGGGCCTCCTGCAGAAAATGCACTTTGATTTATTGCGCTATCTCTAATAACACCCGAGATATCACCAGATACATGCTGGATTTATACATGACCTTGGGTGACGGATTCCGAATATCTGTAATTTTCTCGGCCCCTGGTGGTCCGAGGTCGTTCCTGCTGCACAGATTCATTCGCCAGTGCCTCCTACAGACAATGCACTTTGACTTATTGCGCTATCTCTAATGGCACCCGAGATATCACCAGATATATATTGGATCTTTCACTGACCCTGAGTGTCCGGCCCCATGAGACGGTGGTTTTCGCGGCCCCTGGTGGTCCGAGGTTTTTCCGGCTGCACAGATTCATGCGCCAGGGCCTCCTACAGACAATGCACTTTGATTTATTGCGCTATCTGTAATAGCACCCGAGATAACACCAGATATATATTGGATTTTCGCCTGACCCTGAGTGTCCGGCCCCATGAGACTGTGGTTTTCTCGGCCCCTGGTGGTCCGAGGGGCTCCCTCTGCCCAGATTGAAGCGCCAGGGCCTCCTACAGACAGTGCACTTTGATTTATTGCGCTATCTGTAATAGCACCCGAGAAAGCTCCATATATATGCTGGATTTTTACATGACTTTGGGTGGCGGATACCGAAAATCTGTAATTTTCTCGGCCTCTGGAGGTCCGAGGTCGTTCCCTCTGCACAGATTCATGCGCCAGGGACTCCTACGGACAATGCACTTTGATTTATTGCGCTATCTGTAATAGCACCCGAGATATCACCGGATATATATTGGATTTTTCCCTGACCCTGAGTGTCCGGCCCCATGAGACGGTGGTTTACTCGGCCCCTGGTGGTCGGAGGTCGTTCCCGCTGCACAGATGCATGCGCCAGGGCCTCCTGCAGATAATTCACTTTGGTTTATTGCGCTATCTCTAATAGCACCCGAGATATCACCAGATATATATTGGATTTTTCCCTGACCCTGAGTGTCCGGCCCCATGAGACGGTGGTTTTCTCGGCCCCTGGTGGTCCGAGGTAGTTCCCGCTGCCCAAATTCATTCGCCAGTGCCTCCTACAGAGAATGCACTTTCATTTATTGCGCTATCTCTAATAACACCCGAGATAACACCAGATATATATTGGATTTTTCCCTGACCCTGGCAGTCCGGCTCCAGGAGAAGGTGATTTTCTCGGCCCCTGGTGGTCCGAGGTCGTACCCGCTGCACAGAATCATGAGCCAGGGCTTCCCGCAGACAATGCACTTTGATTTATCGCGCTATCTCTAATAGCACCCGAGATATCACCAGATATATGCTGGATTTTTACATGACCTTGGGTGACGGATTCCGAATATCTGTAATTTTCTCGGCCACTGGTGGTCCGAGGTCGTTCCTGCTGCACAGATTCATTCGCCAGTGCCTCCTACAGACAATGCACTTTGATTTATTGCTCTATCTCTAATAGCACCCGAGATATCACCGGATATATATTGGATTTTTCCCCGACCATGAGTGTCCAGCCCCATGAGACGGTGGTTTTATCGGACCCTGGTGATCCGAGGTCGTTCCTGCTGCACAGATTGATGCGCCAGGGCCTCCGGCACATAATTCACTTTGGTTTATTGCGCTATCCCTAATAGCACCCGATATGTCGCCAGATATATATTGGATTTTCCCTGACCCTGAGTGTCCGGCCCAATGAGACTGTGGTTTTCTCGGCCCCTGGTGGTCCGAGGTCGTTCCCGCTGTACAGATTCATGCGCCAGGGCCTCCTACAGACAATGTACTTTGATTTATTGCGCTATCTGTAATAGCACCCGAGATATCACCAGATATATATTGGATTTTTCACTGACCCTGAGTGTGCGGCCCCATGAGACGGTGGTTTTCTCGGCCCCTGGTGGTCCGAGGTCGTTCCCGCTGCACAGATTCATGCGCCAGGGCCTCCTGCAGATATTTCACTTTGGTTTATTGCGCTATCTGTAATAGCACCCGAGATATCACCAGATATATGTTGGATTTTTCCCCGACCCTGAGTGTCCGGCCCCATGAGACGGTGGTTTTCTCGGCCGCTGGTGGTCCGAGGTCGTTCCCGCTGCGCAGATGCATGCGCCAGGGCCTCCTGCAGATAATTCACTTTAGTTTATTGCGCTATCTCTAATAGCACCCGAGATATCACCAGATATATATTGTATTTTCCCATGACCCTGAGTGTCCTGGCCCATAAGACTGTGGTTTTCTCTGCACCTGGCGGTCAGAGATCGTTCCCGCCTCACAGATTCATGCGCCAGTGCCTCCTACAGACAATGCACTTTGGTTTATTGCGCTATCTCCAATAGCACCCGAGATATCGCCAGATATATATTGGATTTGTCCCTGGCCCTGAGTGTCCGGCCCCATGAGACGGTGGTTTTCTCGGCCCCTGGTGGTCCGAGGTCGATCCGGCTGCACAGATTCATGCGCCAGGGCCTCCTACAGACAATGCACTTTGATTCATTGCGCTATCTGTAATAGCACCCGAGATATCACCAGATATATATTGGATTTTTCCCCGACCCTGGGTGTCCGGCCCCATGAGACGGTGGTTTTCTCGGCCCCTGGGGGTCCGAGATCGATCTCGCTGCACAGGTTCATGCGCTAGAGCCTCCTGCAGACAATGCACTTTGATATATCCCGCTATATGTAATAGCACCCGAGATATCATGAGATATATATTGGATTTTTCCCTGACCCTGAGTGTCCGGCCCAATGAGGCGGTGGTTTTCTCGGCCCCTGGTTGTCCGAGGTCGTTCCCGCTGCACAGATTCATGCGCCAGGGCCTCCTGCAGATAATTCACTTTGGTGTATTGCGCTATCTCTAATAGCACCCGAGATATCACCAGATATATATTGGATTTTACCCTGACCCTGAGTGTCCGGCCCCATGAGACTGTGGTTTTCTCGGCCCCTGGTGGTCCGAGGTCGTTCCCGCTGCACAGATGCATGCGCCAGGGCCTCCTGCAGATAAGTCACTTTGATTTATCGCGCTATCTCTAATAGCACCCGAGATATCACCAGATATATATTGGATTTTTCCCCGACCCAGAGTGTCCGGCCCCATGAGAGGGTGGTTTTCTCGGCCCCTGGTGGTCAGAGGTCGTTCCCGCTGCACAGATTCATGCGCCAGGGCCTCCTACAGATAATGCACTTTGATTTATTGCGCTATCTGTAATAGCACCCGAGATATCACCAGATATATGTTGGATTTTTCCCCGACACTGAGTGTCCGGCCCCATGAGACTGTGGTTTTCTCGGCCCCCGGTGGTCAGAGGTCGTTCCCGCTGCACAGATTCATGCGCCAGGGCCTCCTACAGATAATGCACTTTGATTTATTGCGCTATCTGTAATAGCACCCGAGATATCACCAGATATATGTTGGATTTTTCCCCGACCCTGAGTGTCCGGCCCCATGAGACGGTGGTTTTCTCGGCCGCTGGTGGTCCGAGGTCGTCCCCGCTGCGCAGATGCATGCGCCAGGGCCTCCTGCAGATAATTCACTTTGGTTTATTGCGCTATCTCTAATAGCACCCGAGATATCACCAGATATATATTGTATTTTCCCATGACCCTGAGTGTCCTGGCCCATAAGACTGTGGTTTTCTCTGCACCTGGCGGTCAGAGATCGTTCCCGCCTCACAGATTCATGCGCCAGTGCCTCCTACAGACAATGCAATTTAGTTTATTGCGCTATCTCCAATAGCACCCGAGATATCGCCAGATATATATTGTATTTGTCCCTGGCCCTGAGTGTCCGGCCCCATGAGACGGTAGTTTTCTCGGCCCCTGGTGGTCCGAGGTCGATCCGGCTGCACAGATTCATGCGCCAGGGCCTCCTACAGACAATGCACTTTGATTTATTGCGCTATCTGTAATAGCACCCGAGATATCACCAGATATATATTGGATTTTTCCCCGACCCTGGGTGTCCGGCCCCATGAGACGGTGGTTTTCTCGGACCCTGGTGATCCGAGGTCGTTCCCGCTGCACAGATTCATTCGCAAGGGCCTCCTGCAGACAATGCACTTTGATTTATTGCGCTATCTGTAATAGCACCCGAGATATCACCAGATATATATTGGATTTTTCCCTGACCCTGAGTGTCCTGCCCCATGAGACGGTGGTCTTCTCGGCCCCCGGTGGCCCGAGGTCGTTCCCGCTGCACAGATTCATTCGCCAGGGCCTCCTGCAGATAATTCACTTTGGTTTATTGCGCTATCTCTAATAGCACCCGAGATATCACCAGATATATATTGGATTTTCCCCTGACCCTGAGTGTCCGGCCCCATGAGACTGTGGTTATCTCGGCCCCTGGTGGTCCGACGTCGTTCCTGCTGGCCAGATTCATGCGCCTGGGCCTCCTACAGACAATGCACTTTGATTTATTGCGCTATCTCAAATAGCACCCGAGATATCACCAGATATATATTGGATTTTTCCCTGACCCTGAGTGTGCGGCTCCATGAGACGGTGATTTTCTCGGTCCCTGGTGGCTCGAAGTCGTTCCCGCTGCACAGATTCGTGCGCCAGGGCCTCCTACAGACAATGCACATTTATTTATTGCGCTATCTGTAATAGCACCCGAGATACCACCAGATATATATTGGATCTTTCACTGACCCTGAGTGTCCGGCCCCATGAGACGGTGGTTTTCGCGGCCCCTGGTTGTCCGAGGTCGTTCCCGCTGCACAGATTCATGCGCCAGGGCCTCCTACAGACAATTCACTTTGATTTATTGCGCTATCTGTAATAGCACCCGAGATATCACCAGATATATGTTGGATTTTCCCCTGACCCTGAGTGTCCGGCCCCATGTGTCGGTGGTTTTCTCGGCCCCTGGGGGTCCGAGATCGATCTCGCTGCACAGGTTCATGCGCTAGAGCCTCCTGCAGACAATGCACTTTGATATATCCCGCTATATGTAATAGCACCCGAGATATCATGAGATATATATTGGATTTTTCCCTGACCCTGAGTGTCCGGCCCAATGAGGCGGTGGTTTTCTCGGCCCCTGGTTGTCCGAGGTCGTTCCCGCTGCACAGATTCATGCGCCAGGGCCTCCTGCAGATAATTCACTTTGGTTTATTGCGCTATCTCTAATAGCACCCGAGATATCACCAGATATTTGCTGGATTTTTACATGACCTTGGGTGACGGATTCCGAATATCTGTAATTTTCTCGGCCCCTGGTGGTCCGAGGTCGTTCCCGCTGCACAGATTCATGCGCCAGGGAGTCCTACAGACGATGCACTTTGATTTATTGCGCTATCTGTAATAGCACCCGAGATATCACCATATATATATTGGATTCTCCCCTGACATTGAGTGCCCGGCCCCATGAGACGGTGATTTTCTCGGCCCCTGGTGGTCCGAGGTCGATCACGCTGCACAGATTCATGCGCCAGGGCCTCCTACAGACAGTGCACATTGATTTATTGCGCTATCTGTAATAGCACCTGAGATATCAGCAGATATCTATTGGATTTTTCCATGACCCTGAGTGTCCGACCCCATGAGACGGTGGTTTTCTCGGCCCCTGGTGGTCCGAGGTCGTGCCCGCTGCACAGATTCATGCGCCAGGGCCTCCTACAGGCAATGCACTTTGATTTATTGCGCTATCTGTAATAGCACCCAAGATATCACCATATATATATTGGATTTTTCCCTGACCCTGAGTGTCCGGCCCCATGAGACGGTGATTTTCTCGGCCCTTGGTGGTCCGAGGTCGATCCCGCTGCACAGATTCATGCGCCAGGGCCTCCTGCAAATAATACACTTTGGTTTATTGCGCTATCTCTAATAGCACCCGAGATATCACCAGATATATGTTGGATTTTTCCCCGACCCTGAGTGTCCGGCCCCATGAGACTGTGGTTTTCTCGGCCCCCGGTGGTCAGAGGTCGTTCCCGCTGCACAGATTCATGCGCCAGGGCCTCCTACAGATAATGCACTTTGATTTATTGCGCTATCTCCAATAGCACCCGAGATATCGCCAGATATATATTGGATTTGTCCCTGGCCCTGAGTGTCCGGCCCCATGAGACGGTAGTTTTCTCGGCCCCTGGTGGTCCGAGGTCGATCCGGCTGCACAGATTCATGCGCCAGGGCCTCCTACAGACAATGCACTTTGATTTATTGCGCTATCTGTAATAGCACCCGAGATATCACCAGATATATATTGGATTTTTCCCTGACCCTGAGTGTCCGACCCCATGAGACGGTGGTTTTCTCGGCTCCTGGTGTCCGAGGTCGTTCCCGCTGCACAGATTCATGCGCCAGGGCCCCCTGCAGATAATTCACTTTGATTTATTGCGCTATTTCTAACAGCACCCGAGATATCACCAGATATATATTGGATTTTTCCCTGACCCTGAGAGTCCGCCCCCATGAGACGGTGGTTTTCTCGGCCTCTGGTGGTCCGAGGTCGTTCCCGCTGCACAGATTCATGCGCCAGGGCCTGCTGCAGACAATGCACTTTGGTTTATTGCGTTATCTCCAATCGCACCCGAGATATCACCAGATATATATTGGATTTTTCCCTGGCCCTGACAGTCCGGCCCCATGAGACGGTGATTTTCTCGGCCCCTGGTGGTCTGAGGTCGATCCCGGTGCACAGATTCATGCGACAGGGACTCCTACAGACAATGCACTTTGATTTATTGCGCTATCTGTAATAGCGCCCGAGATATCACCAGATATATATTGGATTTTAACCTGACCCTGACAGTCCGGCCCCATGCGTCGATGGTTTTCTCGGCCCCTGGGGGTCCGAGATCGATCTCGCTGCACAGGTTCATGCGCTAGAGCCTCCTGCAGACAATGCACTTTGATATATCCAGCTATATGTAATAGCACTCGAGATATCACCAGATATATATTGGATTTTCCCCTGACCATGAGTGTCCGGCCCCATGTGTCGGTGGTTTTCTCGGTCCCTGGTGGTCCAAGGTCGATCCCGCGGCACAGATTTGTGCGCCAGGGCCTTCAGCAGACAATGCACTTTCATTTATTTCGCTATCTCTAATAGCACCCGAGATATCACCAGATATATATTGGATTTTTCCCTGACCCTGGCAATCCGGCCCAATGAGGCGGTGATTTTCTCGGCCTCTGGTGGTCCGAGGTCGATCCCGCTGCACAGATTCATGCGCCAGGGCCCCCTGCAGATAATTCACTTTGGTTTAGTGCGCTATCTGTAAGAGCACCCGAGATATCACCAGATATATATTGAATTTTTCCTCGACCCTGAGTGTCCGGCCTCATGTGTCGGTGGTTTTCTCGGCCCCTGGTGGTCCGAGGTCGATCCCGCGGCACAGATTTATGCGCCAGGGCCTCCTGCAGACAATGCAGTTTGATTTATTTCGCTATCTCTAATAGCACCCGAGATATCACCAGATATACACTCTGTTTGACAAGAGCGTGTCCGGCAAAACTCGAAAACTATTTCGGATATCGGGTTCGAAAAAAATACACAAATTCTTTATGGTGTATACTAAGATGCGTTATTATTAATATGGTGCCCAGTCACCGCCATTATCAATAATTAATTTACATCTTCGAGGCATACTTTCTACTAATGTAATCGCATAATCACGAGATAAGGACCTCCATACCAATCGAATTTGACGAATCAGCTTCTTGATCGTGTTGTGCTTCTTTCCTCTGAGCTTGATCTTCATGATTGCCCAAACATTTTCTATTGGATTTGTATCCGTCGACTGTGAAGGCTAATCTAGTACATCGATGTGATTTTCCTCTTTCCAGGCTGTACAGTGTCGACTTCGATGTTTTGGGTCATTATCCTCTTCCAGTAGCCAATGTTTATTATTTCTTATAAACCACCTCTGGGCAGATGGTAATAAGGCTCTCTGATATATTTTGACCATTTTGGCAGCGTTTAAATTGTCAGTGAATACGTGCAAAGTACCGAATCTCTGCTTCGAGAAGCAACCCCAAACATGCACCCTTACCGGGTGTTTAACGGTTCGCTGAAGGAGTTTATTGGCGTGGTTACACCAGGTATGGGTTATAAAAGTATGTGCCCAAAAAGAAGTTTCGTCCGAAAAAATTACATTGTCCAAATCACGGTTCAAATTTTCATTCGCCCAAGCGAGTCTTTTTGCGACATGTTTCTCGGATAGTAGCACTTTCTTTATTGTGCTTCTCAATTTCACATTATTTGCCAATAATCGTCTTCTTATCGTATCACATAACAATTTCAAACCCTTTCTACATAAAACTGCCTGTCCACTACGTAACGATAGACGGGGATTCTTCTCGAATTCGCGTAAAATCAATTTATCCTCTTTCTTCGTCGTCTTTGACTTAGTGCCACGATTTGGTAGGTCATCGACATTTTTGACCTCCAAATATCGTTTCACCCACTTACTAACAAATGTCTTCGATTTCTTCATGTATTTAGCAGCCGCTGTGTATGACATTCTTGGTCCTTTAGGATGGGAACACAGAAACACTGCTTCGTAACGTGATGCGTACGCGGCACTCATAATGAAATGCGTCGTTTTACGAATAAGCTCGATCAACAACTGAAGGTTTTTTGTACAAAGCATCTTAGGGAAACATTCAAGTTACCTGCTTGAAGTGGAATTTCTTACCTAAGACATCGCACGTAAGAGTTTTGCCGTACACGCTCTTGTCAAACAGACTGTATATTGGATTTTTCCCTGACCCTGACAGTCCGGCCGCATGAGACGGAGATTTTCTCGGCCCCTGGTGGTCCGAATTCGATACCGCGGCACAGATTCATGCGCCAGGGCCTCCTACAGACAATGCACTTTGCTTTATTGCGCTATCAGTAATAGCACCCGAGGTATCACCAGATATATATTGGATTTTCCCCTGACACTGAGTGTCCGGCCCCATGAGACGGTGGTTGTCTCGGCCCCTGGAGGTCCGAGGTCGTTCCCGCTGCACAGATACATGCGCTAGGGCCTCCTACAGACAATGCACTTTGATTTATTGCGCTATCTGTAATAGCACCCGAGATATCACCAGATATATATTGGATTTTCCCCTGACCCTGAGTGGCCGGCCCCATGAGACGGTAGTTTTCTCGGCCCCTGGTGGTCCGAGGTCGATCCCGCTTAACAGATTCATGCGCCAGGGCCTCCTGCAGACAATGCACTTTGATTTATTGGGCTATCTTTAATAGCACCCGTGATATCACCAGATATATATTGGATTTTTCCTTGACTCTGACAGTCCGGCCCCATGTGTCGATGGTTTTCTCGGTCCCTCGTGGTCCGAGGTAGATCCCGCTGCACAGATTCATGCGCCTGGGCCCCGTGCAGATAATTCACTTTGATTTATTCCGCTATCTCTAATAACACCCGAGATATCACCAGATATATATTGGATTTTTCCCTGACCCTGAGTCTCTCACCCCATGAGACGGTGGTTTTCTCGGCCCCTGCTGGTCCGAGGTCGTTCCCGCTGCACAGATTCATGCGCCAGGGCCCCCTGCAGATAATTCACTTTGATTTATTGCGCTATCTCTAATAGCACCCGAGAAATCACCAGATATATATAGGATTTTTCCCTGACCCTGACAGTCCGGCCCCATGAGACGGTGACTTTCTCGGCCCCTGGTGGTCCGAGGTCGATCCCGCTCCACAGATTCATGCGCCAGGGAGTCCTACAGACGATGCACTTTGATTTATTGCGCTATCTGTAATAGCACCCGAGATATCACCATATATATATTGGATTCTCCCCTGACATTGAGTGCCCGGCCCCATGAGACGGTGATTTTCTCGGCCCCTGGTGGTCCGAGGTCGATCACGCTGCACAGATTCAGTCGCCAGGGCCTCCTACAGACAGTGCACATTGATTTATTGCGCTATCTGTAATAGCACCTGAGATATCAGCAGATATCTATTGGATTTTTCCATGACCCTGAGTGTCCGACCCCATGAGACGGTGGTTTTCTCGGCCCCTGGTGGTCCGAGGTCGTGCCCGCTGCACAGATTCATGCGCCAGGGCCTCCTACAGGCAATGCACTTTGATTTATTGCGCTATCTGTAATAGCACCCAAGATATCACCATATATATATTGGATTTTTCCCTGACCCTGAGTGTCCGGCCCCATGAGACGGTGATTTTCTCGGCCCTTGGTGGTCCGAGGTCGATCCCGCTGCACAGATTCATGCGCCAGGGCCTCCTGCAGACAATGAACTTTGATTTATTTCGCTATCCCTAATAGCACCCGAGATATCACCAGATGTATATGGGATTTTTCCCCGACCCTGAGTGTCCGACCCCATGAGACGGTGGTTTTCTCGGCCCCTGGTGGTCCTAGGTCGATCCCGCTGCACAGATTCACGCTCCAGGGCCTCCTGCAGGCAATTCACTTTGGTTTATTGCGCGATCTGTAATAGCACCCGAGATATCAAAAGATATATGCTGGATTTTTACATGACCTTGGGTGACGTATTCCGAATATCTGTAATTTTCTCCACCCCTGGTGGTCCGAGGCAGTTCCTGCTGCACAGATTCATTCGCCAATGCCTCCTACAGACAATGCACATTGATTTATTGCGCTATCTGTAATAGCACCCGAGATATCAGCAGATATCTATTGGATTTTTCCATGACCCTGAGTGTCCGATCCCATGAGACGGTGGTTTTCTCGGCCCCCGGTGGTCCGAGGTCGTGCCCGCTGCACAGATTCATGCGCCAGGGCCTCCTACAGGCAATGCACTTTGATTTATTGCGCTATCTGTAATAGCACCCAAGATATCACCAGATATATATTGGATTTTCCCCTGACCCTGAGTCTCTCACCCCATGAGGCGGTGGTTTTCTCGGCCCCTGCTGGTCCGAGGTCGTTCCCGCTGCACAGATTCATGCGCCAGGGCCCCCTGCAGATAATTCACTTTGATTTATTGCGCTATCTCTAATAGCACCCGAGATATCACCAGATATATATTGGATTTTTCCTTGACCCTGACAGTCCGGCCCCATGTGTCGATGGTTTTCTCGGTCCCTCGTGGTCCGAGGTAGATCCCGCTGCACAGATTCATGCGCCTGGGCCCCATGCAGATAATTCACTTTGATTTATTCCGCTATCTCTAATAACACCCGAGATATCACCAGATATATATTGGATTTTTCCCTGACCCTGAGTCTCTCACCCCATGAGACGGTGGTTTTCTCCGCCCCTGCTGGTCCGAGGTCGTTCCCGCTGCACAGATTCATGCGCCAGGGCCCCCTGCAGATAATTCACTTTGATTTATTGCGCTATCTCTAATAGCACCCGAGATATCACCAGATATATATAGGATTTTTCCCTGACCCTGACAGTCCGGCCCCATGAGACGGTGACTTTCTCGGCCCCTGGTGGTCCGAGGTCGATCCCGCTGCACAAATTCATTCGCCAGGACCTCCTGCAGATAATTCGCTTTGATTTATTCCGCTATCTCTAATAGCACCCGAGATATCACCAGATATATATTGGATTTTTCCATGACCCTGAGTGTCCGGCCCCATGAGACGGTGGTTTTCTCGGCCCCTGCTGGTCCGAGGTCGTTCCCGCTGCACAGATTCATGCGCCAGGGCCTCCTACAGACAATGCACTTTGATTTATTGCGCTATCTGTAATAGCACCCGAAATATCACCATATATATATTGGATTTTCCCCTGACAATGAGTGTCTGGCCCCATGAGACGGTAGTTTTCTCGGCCCCTGGTGGTCCCAGGTCGTTCCCACTGCACAGATTCATGCGCTAGGGCCTCATGCAGACAATGCACTTTGATTTATTGCGCTATCTCAAATAGCACCCGAGATATCACCAGATATATATTGGATTTTTCCATGACCCTGAGTGTCCGGCCCCATGAGACGGTGATTTTCTCGTCCCCTGGTGGTCCGACGCCGTTCCCGCTGCCCAGATTCATGCGCCAGGGCCTCCTACAGACAATGCGCTTTGGTTTATTGCGCTATCTGTAACAGCACCCGAGATATCAACAGATATATGCTGGATTTTTACATGACCTTGGGTGACGGATTCCGAATATCTTTAATTTTCTCGGCCACTGGTGGTCCGAGGTCGTTCCTGCGGCACAGATTCATTCGCCAGTGCCTCCTACAGACAATGCACTTTGATTTATTGCGCTATCTGTAATAGCACCCGAGATATCACCAGATATATATTGGATTTTCCCCTGACCCTGAGTGTCCGGCCCCATGAGACGGTGGTTTTCTCGGTCCCTGGTGGTCGGAGGTCGTTCCTGCTGGCCAGATTCATTCGCCTGGGCCTCCTACAGACAATGCACTTTGATTTATTGCGCTATCTGTAATAGCACCCGAGATATCACCAGATATATATTGGATTTTCCCCTGACCCTGAGTGTCCGGACCCATGAGACGGTGGTTTTCTCGGCCCCTGGTGGTCCGAGGTCGATCCCGCTGCACAAATTCATTCGCCAGGACCTCCTGCAGATAATTCGCTTTGATTTATTCCGCTATCTCTAATAGCACCCGAGATATCACCAGATATATATTGGATTTTTCCATGACCCTGAGTGTCCGGCCCCATGAGACGGTGGTTTTCTCGGCCCCTGCTGGTCCGAGGTCGTTCCCGCTGCGCAGATTCATGCGCCAGGGCCACCTACAGACAATGCACTTTGGTTTATTGCGCTATCTCTAATAGCACCCGAGATATCCCCAGATATTTGCTGGATTTTTACATGACCTTGGGTGACGGATTCCGAATATCTGTAATTTTCTCGGCCACTGGTGGTCCGAGGTTGTTCCTGCGACACAGATTCATTCGCAAGGGCCTCCTACAGACAATGCACTTTCGTTTATTGCGCTATCTGTAATAGCACCCGAGATATCACCAGATATATATTGGATTTTTCCCTGACCCTGAGTGTCCGGCGCCATGAGACGGTGGTTTTCTTGGCCCCTGGTGGTCCGAGGTCGTTCCCGCTGCACAGATGCATGCGCCAGGGCCTCCTGCAGATAATTCACTTTGGTTTATTGCGCTATCTCTAATAGCACCCGAGATATCACCAGATATATATTGGATTTTCCCCTGACCCTGAGTGTCCGGCCCCGTGAGTCGGTGGTTTTCTCGGACCCTGGTGGTCGGAGGTCCTTCCCGCTGCCCGTATTCAAGCGCCAGGGCCTCCTACAGACAATGCACTTTGATTTATTGCGCTATCTCAAATAGCACCCGAGATATGACCAGATATTTGCTGGATTTTTACATGACCTTGGGTGACGGATTCCGAATATCTGTAATTTTCTCGGCCACTGGTGGTCCGAGGTCGTTCCTGCGGTACAGATTCATTCGCAAGGGCTTCCTACAGACAATGCACTTTGGTTTATTGCGCTATCTGTAATAGCACCCGAGATATCACCAGATATATATTGGATTTTCCCCTGACCCTGAGTGTCCGGCCCCATGAGACTGTGGTTTTCTCGGCCCCTGGTGGTCCGAGGTCGTTCCCGCTGCACAGATTCATTCGCCTGGGCCTCCTACAGACAATGCACTTTGATTTATTGCGCTATCTGTAATAGCACCCGAGATATCACCAGATATATATTGGATTTTTCCCTGACCCTGAGTGTCCGGCTCCATGAGACGGTGGTTTTCTCGGCCACTGGTGGTCCGAGGTCGTTCCCGCTGCACAGATTCATGCGCCAGGGCCTCCTGCAGATAATTCACTTTGGTTTATTGCGCTATCTCTAATAGCACCCGAGATATCACCAGGTATATATTGGATTCTTCCCTGACCCTGAGTGTCCGGCCCCATGAGACGGTGGTTTTCTCGGCTCCTGGTGGTCCGAGGTCGTTCCCGCTGCACAGATTCATGCGCCGGGGCCTAATACAGACAATGCACTTTGATTTATTGCGCTATCTGTAATAGCACCCGAGATATCACCAGATATATACTGGATTTTTCCCTGGCCCTGAGTGTCCGGCCCCATGAGACGGTGGTTTTCTCGGCCCCTGGTGGTTCGAGGTCGTTCCCGCTGCACAGATTCATGCGCCAGGGCCTCCTGCAGATAATTCACTTTGGTTTATTGCGCCATCTCTACTAGCACCCGAGATATCACCCGATATATATTGGATATTTCCCTGACCCTGAGTGTCCGGCCCCATGTGTCGGTGGTTTTCTCGGCCCCTGGTGGTCCCAGGTCGTTCCCGCTGCACAGATTCATGCGCCAGGGCCTCCTACAGACAATGCACTTTGATTTATTGTTCTATGTGTAATATAACCCGAGATATCACCAGAAATATATTGGATTTTTCCCTGACCCTGAGTGTCCGGCCCCATGAGACGGTTGTTGTCTCGGCCCCTGGTGGTCCGAGGTCGATCCCGCTGCACAGATTCATGCGCCAGGGCCTCCTACAGACAATGCACTTTGATTTATTGCGCTATCTGTAATAGCACCCGAGATATCACCAGATATATATTGGATTTTTCACTGACCCTGAGTGTCCGGCCCCATGAGACGGTTGTTGTCTCAGCCCCTGGTGGTCCGAGGTCGATCCCGCTGCACAGATTCATGCGCCAGGGCCTCCTACAGACAATTCACTTTGATTTATTGCGCTATCTCTAATAGCACCCGAGATATCACCAGATATATGTTGGATTTTCCCCTGACCCTGAGTGTCCGGCGCCATGAGACGGTGGCTTTCTTGGCCCCTGGTGGTCCGAGGTCGTTCCCGCTGCACAGATGCATGCGCCAGGGCCTCCTACAGACAATGCACTTTGGTTTATTGCGCTATCTGTAATAGCACCCGAGATATCACCAGATATATATGGGATTTTCCCCTGACCCTGAGTGTGCGGACCCATGAGACGGTGGTTTTCTCGGCCCCTGGTGGTCTGAGGTCGTTCCCGCTGCACAGATTCATTCGCCTGGGCCTCCTACAGACAATGCACTTTGGTTTATTGCGCTATCTGTAATAGCACCCGAGATATCACCAGATATTTGCAGGATTTTTACATGACCTTGGGTGACGGATTCCGAATATCTGTAATTTTCTCGGCCACTGGTGGTCCGAGGTCGTTCCTGCGGCACAGATTCATTCGCAAGGGCCTCCTACAGACAATGCACTTTGATTTAATGCGCTATCTGTAATAGAACCCGAGATATCACCAGATATATATTGGATTTTTCCCTGACCCTGAGTGCCCGGCCCCATGCGTCGGTGGTTTTCTCGGCCCCTGGTTGTCAGAGATCGATCTCGCTGCACAGATTCATGCGCTAGGGCCTCCTGCAGACAATGCACTTTGATTTATTGCACTATCTGTAATAGCACCCGAGATATCACCAGATATATATTGGATTTTTCCCTGACCCTGAGTGTCCGGCCCCATGAGACGGTGGTTTTCTCGGCCCCTGGTGGTCCGAGGTCGTTCCCGCTGCACAGATTCATGCGCCAGGGCCTCCTGCAGATAATTCACTTTGGTTTATTGCGCTATCTCTAATAGCCTCCGAGATATCACCAGGTATATATTGGATTCTTCCCTGACCCTGAGTGTCCGGCCCCATGAGACGGTGGTTTTCTCGGCCCCTGGTGGTCCGAGGTCGTTCCCGCTGCACAGATTCATGCGCCGGGGCCTAATACAGACAATGCACTTTGATTTATTGCGCTATCTGTAATAGCACCCGAGATATCACCAGATATATACTGGATTTTTCCCTGGCCCTGAGTGTCCGGCCCCATGAGACGGTGGTTTTCTCGGCCCCTGGTGGTTCGAGGTCGTTCCCGCTGCACAGATTCATGCGCCAGGGCCTCCTGCAGATAATTCACTTTGGTTTATTGCGCTATCTCTAATAGCACCCGAGATATCACCAGGTATATATTGGATTCTTCCCTGACCCTGAGTGTCCGGCCCCATGAGACGGTGGTTTTCTCGGCTCCTGGTGGTCCGAGGTCGTTCCCGCTGCACAGATTCATGCGCCGGGGCCTAATACAGACAATGCACTTTGATTTATTGCGCTATCTGTAATAGCACCCGAGATATCACCAGATATATACTGGATTTTTCCCTGGCCCTGAGTGTCCGGCCCCATGAGACGGTGGTTTTCTCGGCCCCTGGTGGTTCGAGGTCGTTCCCGCTGCACAGATTCATGCGCCAGGGCCTCCTGCAGATAATTCACTTTGGTTTATTGCGCCATCTCTACTAGCACCCGAGATATCACCCGATATATATTGGATATTTCCCTGACCCTGAGTGTCCGGCCCCATGAGACGGTTGTTGTCTCGGCCCCTGGTGGTCCGAGGTCGATCCCGCTGCACAGATTCATGCGCCAGGGCCTCCTACAGACAATGCACTTTGATTTATTGCGCTATCTGTAATAGCACCCGAGATATCACCAGATATATGTTGGATTTTCCCCTGACCCTGAGTGTCAGGCGCCATGAGACGGTGGTTTTCTTGGCCCCTGGTGGTCCGAGGTCGTTCCCGCTGCACAGATGCATGCGCCAGGGCCTCCTACAGATAATTCACTTTGGTTGATTGTGCTATCTCTAATAGCACCCGAGATATCACCAGATATATATTCGATTTTCCCCTGACCCTGAGTGTCCGACCCCGTGAGTCGGTGGTTTTCTCGGCCCCTGGTGGTCCTAGGTCGTTCCCGCTGCCCAGATTCATGCGCCAGGGCCTCCTACAGACAATGCACTTTGGTTTATTGCGCTATCTCTAATAGCACCCGAGATTTCACCAGATATATATTGGATTTTTCCCTGACCCTGAGTGTCCGGCGCCATGAGACGGTGGCTTTCTTGGCCCCTGGTGGTCCGAGGTCGTTCCCGCTGCACAGATGCATGCGCCAGGGCCTCCTACAGACAATGCACTTTGGTTTATTGCGCTATCTGTAATAGCACCCGAGATATCACCAGATATATATTGGATTTTTCCCCGACCCTGAGTGTCCGGCCCCATGAGACGGTGGTTTTCTCGGCCCCTGGTGGTCCGAGGTCGTTCCCGCTGCCCAGATTCATTCGCCTGGGCCTCCTACAGACAATGCACTTTGATTTATTGCGCTATCTGTAATAGCACCCGAGATATCACCAGATATATATGGGATTTTCCCCTGACCCTGAGTGTGCGGACCAATGAGACGGTGGTTTTCTCGGCCCCTGGTGGTCTGAGGTCGTTCCCGCTGCACAG
Source organism: Nomia melanderi (assembly GCF_051020985.1). Taxonomy (NCBI): domain Eukaryota; kingdom Metazoa; phylum Arthropoda; class Insecta; order Hymenoptera; family Halictidae; genus Nomia; species Nomia melanderi. The sequence goes on from NW_027475142.1 coordinate 1,398,163, forward strand.
ATTCATTCGCCTGGGCCTCCTACAGACAATGCACTTTGGTTTATTGCGCTATCTGTAATAGCACCCGAGATATCACCAGATATATATTGGATTTTTCCCCGACCCTGAGTGTCCGGCCCCATGAGACGGTGGTTTTCTCGGCCCCTGGTGGTCCGAGGTCGTTCCCGCTGCCCAGATTCATTCGCCTGGGCCTCCTACAGACAATGCACTTTGATTTATTGCGCTATCTGTAATAGCACCCGAGATATCACCAGATATATATGGGATTTTCCCCTGACCCTGAGTGTGCGGACCAATGAGACGGTGGTTTTCTCGGCCCCTGGTGGTCTGAGGTCGTTCCCGCTGCACAGATTCATTCGCCTGGGCCTCCTACAGACAATGCACTTTGGTTTATTGCGCTATCTGTAATAGCACCCGAGATATCACCAGATATATATTGGATTTTTCCCCGACCCTGAGTGTCCGGCCCCATGAGACGGTGGTTTTCTCGGCCCCTGGTGGTCCGAGGTCGTTCCCGCTGCCCAGATTCATTCGCCTGGGCCTCCTACAGACAATGCACTTTGATTTATTGCGCTATCTGTAATAGCACCCGAGATATCACCAGATATATATTGGATTTTTCCCCGACCCTGGGTGTCCGGCCCCATGAGACGGTGGTTTTCTCGGACCCTGGTGATCCGAGGTCGTTCCCGCTGCACAGATTCATTCGCAAGGGCCTCCTGCAGACAATGCACTTTGATTTATTGCGCTATCTGTAATAGCACCCGAGATATCACCAGATATATATTTGATTTTTCCCTGACCCTGAGTGTCCGGCCCCATGAGATGGTGGTTTTCTCGTCCCCTGGTGGTCCGAGGTCGTTCCCGCTGCACAGATGCATGCACCAGGGCCTCCTGCAAATAATTCACTTTGGTTTATTGCGCTATCTCTAATAGCACCCGTGATTTCACCAGATATATATTTGATTTTTCCCTGACCCTGAGTGTCCGGCCCCATGAGACGGTGGTTTTCTCGGCCCCTGGTGGTCCGAGGTCGTTCCCGGTGAACAGATGCATGCGGCAGGGCCTCCTGCAGATAACTAACTTTGGTTTATTGCGCCATCTCTAATAGCACCCGAGATATCACCAGATATATATTGGATTTTTCCCTGACCCTGAGTGTCCGGCCCCATGAGACGGTGGTCTTCTCGGCCCCCGGTGGCCCGAGGTCGTTCCCGCTGCACAGATTCATTCGCCAGGGCCTCCTGCAGATAATTCACTTTGGTTTATTGCGCTATCTCTAATAGCACCCGAGATATCACCAGATATATATTGGATTTTCCCCTGACCCTGAGTGTCCGGCCCCATGAGACTGTGGTTATCTCGGCCCCTGGTGGTCCAACGTCGTTCCTGCTGGCCAGATTCATGCGCCTGGGCCTCCTACAGACAATGCACTTTGATTTATTGCGCTATCTCAAATAGCACCCGAGATATCACCAGATATATATTGGATTTTTCCCTGACCCTGAGTGTCCGGATCCATGAGACGGTGGTTTTCTCGGACCCTGGTGGTCCGAGGTCGTTCCCGCTGCACAGATTCATTCGCCTGGGCCTCCTACAGACAATGCACTTTGATTTATTGCGCTATCAGTAATAGCACCCGAGATATCACCAGATATATATTGGATTTTTCCCTGACCCTGAGTGTGCGGCTCCATGAGACGGTGATTTTCTCGGTCCCTGGTGGTCCGAGGTCGTTCCCGCTGCCCAGATTCATGCGCCAGGGCCTCCTACAGACAATGCACTTTAGGTTATTGCGCTATCTGTAATAGCACCCCAGATATCACCAGATATATGCTGGATTTTTACATGACCTTGGGTGACGGATTCCGAATATCTGTAATTTTCTCGGCCACTGGTGGTCCGAGGTCGTTCCTGCGGCACAGATTCATTCGCAAGGGCCTCCTACAGACAATGCACTTTGATTTAATGCGCTATCTGTAATAGAACCCGAGATATCACCAGATATATATTGGATTTTTCCCTGACCCTGAGTGCCCGGCCCCATGCGTCGGTGGTTTTCTGGGCCCCTGGTGGTCAGAGATCGATCCCGCTGCACAGATTCATGCGCTAGGGCCTCCTGCAGACAATGCACTTTGATTTATTGCGCTATCTGTAATAGCACCCGAGATATCACCAGATATATATTGGATTTTTCCCTGACCCTGAGTGTCCGGCCCCATGAGACGATGGTTTTCTCGGCCCCTGGTGGTCCGAGGTCGTTGCCGCTGCTCAGATTCATGCGCCAGGGCCTCCTGCAGATAATTCACTTTGGTTTATTGCGCTATCTCTAATAGCACCCGAGATATCACCAGGTATATATTGGATTCTTCCCTGACCCTGAGTGTCCGGCCCCATGAGACGGTGGTTTTCTCGGCCCCTGGTGGTCCGAGGTTGTTTCCGCTGCACAGATTCATGCGCCGGGGCCTAATACAGACAATGCACTTTGATTTCTTGGGCTATCTGTAATAGCACCCGAGATATCACCAGATATATATTGGATTTTTCCTTGAGCCTGAGTGTCCGGCCCCATGAGACGGTGGTTTTCTCGGCCCCTGGTGGTCCGACGTCGTTCCCGCTGCACAGAATCATGCGCCAGGGCCTCCTACAGACAATGCACTTTGATTTATTGCGCTATCTGTAATAGCACCCGAGATATCACCAGATATATATTGGATTTTCCCCTGACCCTGAGTGTCCGGCCCCATGTGTCGGTGGTTTTCTCGGCCCCTGGTGGTCCGAGGTCGATCCCGCTGCACAGATTCATGCGCCAGGGCCTCCTACAGACAATTCACTTTGATTTATTGCGCTATCTGTAATAGCACCCGAGATGTCACCAGATATATACTGGATTTTTCCCTGACCCTGAGTGTGCGGCTCCATGAGACGGTGATTTTCTCGGTCCCTGTTGGTCCGAGGTCGTTCCCGCTGCCCAGATTCATGCGCCAGGGCCTCCTACAGACAATGCACTTTAGGTTATTGCGCTATCTGTAATAGCACCCCAGATATCACCAGATATATGCTGGATTTTTACATGACCTTGGGTGACGGATTCCGAATATCTGTAATTTTCTCGGCCCCTGGTGGTCCGAGGTCGTTCCCGCTGCACAGATTCATTCGCCTGGGCCTCCTACAGACAATGCACTTTGGTTTATTGCGCTATCTGTAATAGCACCCGAGATATCACCAGATATATATTGGATTTTTCCCTGACCCTGAGTGTCCGGCTCCATGAGACGGTGATTTTCTCGTCCCCTGGTGGTCCGACGTCGTTCCCGCTGCCCAGATTCATGCGCCAGGGCCTCCTACAGACAATGCACTTTGGTTTATTGCGCTATCTGTAATAGCACCCGAGATATCGCCAGATATTTGCTGGATTTTTACATGACCTTGGGTGACGGATTCCGAATATCTGTAATTTTCTCGGCCACTGGTGGTCCGAGGTCGTTCCTGCGGCACAGATTCATTCGCAACGGCCTCCTGCAGACAATGCACTTTGATTTATTGCGCTATCTGTAATAGCACCCGAGATATCACCAGATATATATTGGATTTTTCCCTGACCCTGAGTGTCCGGCCCCATGAGACGGTGGTTTTCTCGGCCCCTGGTGGTCCGAGGTCGTTCCCGCTGCACAGATTCATGCGCCAGGGCCTCCTGCAGATAATTCACTTTGGTTTATTGCGCTATCTCTAATAGCACCCGAGATATCACCAGGTATATATTGGATTCTTCCCTGACCCTGAGTGTCCGGCCCCATGAGACGGTGGTTTTCTCGGCCCCTGGTGGTCCGAGGTCGTTCCCGCTGCACAGATTCAAGCGCCGGGGCCTAATACAGACAATGCACTTTGATTTATTGCGCTATCTGTAATAGCACCCGAGATATCACCAGATATATACTGGATTTTTCCCTGGCCCTGAGTGTCCGGCCCCATGAGACGGTGGTTTTCTCGGCCCCTGGTGGTTCGAGGTCGATCCCGCTGCACAGATTCATGGGCCAGGGCCTCCTGCAGACAATGCACTTTGATTTATTGCGCTATCTCTAATAGCACCCGAGATATCACCATATATATATTGGATTTTCCCCTGACAATGAGTGTCCGGCCCCATGAGACGGTAGTTTTCTCGGCCCCTGGTGGTCCCAGGTCGTTCCCACTGCACAGATTCATGCGCTAGGGCCTCCTGCAGACAATGCACTTTGATTTATTGCGCTATCTGTAATAGCACCCGAGATATCAGCAGATATCTATTGGATTTTTCCATGACCCTGAGTGTCCGACCCCATGAGACGGTGGTTTTCTCGGCCCCTGGTGGTCCGAGGTCGTGCCCGCTGCACAGATTCATGCGCCAGGGCCTCCTACAGGCAATGCACTTTGATTTATTGCGCTATCCCTAATAGCACCCGAGATATCACCAGATGTATATGGGATTTTTCCCCGACCCTGAGTTTCCGCCCCCATGAGACGGTGGTTTTCTCGTCCCCTGGTGGACCTAGGTCGATCCCGCTGTACAGATTCACGCTCCAGGGCCTCCTACAGACAATGCACTTTGATTTATTGCGCTATCAGTAATAGCACCCGAGATATCACCAGATATATATTGGATTTTCCCCTGACCCTGAGTCTCTCACCCCATGAGACGGTGGTTTTCTCGGCCCCTGCTGGTCCGAGGTCGTTCCCGCTGCACAGATTCATGCGCCAGGGCCCCCTGCAGATAATTCACTTTGATTTATTGCGCTATCTCTAATAGCACCCGAGATATCACCAGATATATATTGGATTTTTCCTTGACCCTGACAGTCCGGCCCCATGTGTCGATGGTTTTCTCGGTCCCTCGTGGTCCGAGGTAGATCCCGCTGCACAGATTCATGCGCCTGGGCCCCATGCAGATAATTCACTTTGATTTATTCCGCTATCTCTAATAACACCCGAGATATCACCAGATATATATTGGATTTTTCCCTGACCCTGAGTCTCTCACCCCATGAGACGGTGGTTTTCTCCGCCCCTGCTGGTCCGAGGTCGTTCCCGCTGCACAGATTCATGCGCCAGGGCCCCCTGCAGATAATTCACTTTGATTTATTGCGCTATCTCTAATAGCACCCGAGATATCACCAGATATATATAGGATTTTTCCCTGTCCCTGACAGTCCGGCCCCATGAGACGGTGACTTTCTCGGCCCCTGGTGGTCCGAGGTCGATCCCGCTGCACAGATTCATGCGCCAGGGAGTCCTACAGACAATGCACTTTGATTTATTGCGCTATCTGTAATAGCACCCGAGATATCACCATATATATATTGGATTCTCCCCTGACATTGAGTGCCAGGCCCCATGAGACGGTGATTTTCTCGGCCCCTGGTGGTCCGAGGTCGATCACGCTGCACAGATTCATGCGCCAGGGCCTCCTACAGACAGTGCACATTGATTTATTGCGCTATCTGTAATAGCACCCGAGATATCAGCAGATATCTATTGGATTTTTCCATGACCCTGAGTGTCCGACCCCATGAGACGGTGTTTTCTCGGCCCCTGGTGGTCCGAGGTCGTGCCCGCTGCACAGATTCATGCGCCAGGGCCTCCTACAGGCAATGCACTTTGATTTATTGCGCTATCTGTAATAGCACCCAAGATATCACCATATATATATATTGGATTTTTCCCTGACCCTGAGTGTCCGGCCCCATGAGACGGTGATTTTCTCGGCCCCTGGTGGTCCGAGGTCGATCCCGCTGCACAGATTCATGCGCCAGGGCCTCCTGCAGACAATGAACTTTGATTTATTGCGCTATCTGTAATAGCACCCGAGATATCACCAGATATATATTGGATTTTCCCCTGACCCTGAGTGGCCGGCCCCATGAGACGGTAGTTTTCTCGGCCCCTGGTGGTCCGAGGTCGTTCCCGCTGCACAGATTCATGCGCCAGGGCCTCCTACAGACAATGCACTTTGGTTTATTGCGCTATCTCTAATAGCACCCGAGATATCACCAGATGTATGCTGGATTTTTACATGACCTTGGGCGACGGATTCCGAATATCTGTAATTTTCTCGGCGCCTGGTGGTCCGAGGTCGTTCCTGCTGCACAAATTCATTCGCCAGGACCTCCTGCAGATAATTCGCTTTGATTTATTCCGCTATCTCTAATAGCACCCGAGATATCACCAGATATATATTGGATTTTTCCATGACCCTGAGTGTCCGGCCCCATGAGACGGTGGTTTTCTCGGCCCCTGCTGGTCCGAGGTCGTTCCCGCTGCACAGATTCATGGGCCAGGGCCTCCTACAGACAATGCACTTTGATTTATTGCGCTATCTGTAATAGCACCCGAAATATCACCAGATATATATTGGATTGTTCCCTGACCCTGAGTGTCCGACCCCATGAGACGGTCGTTTTCTCGGCCCCTGGTGGTCCGAGGTCGCTCCCGCTGCACAGATTCATTCGCCAGTGCCTCCTACAGACAATGCACTTTGATTTATTGCGCTATCTCTAATAGCACCCGAGATATCACCAGATATATATTGGATTTTTCCCTGACCCTAACAGTCCGGCCCCATGAGACGGTGATTTTCTCGGCCCCTGGTTGTCCGAGGTCGATCCCGCTGCACAGATTCATGCGCCAGGGCCTCCTGCAGACAATGCACTTTGATTTATTGCGCTATCTCTAATAGCACCCGAGATATCACCATATATATATTGGATTTTCCCCTGACAATGAGTGTCCGGCCCCATGAGGCGGTAGTTTTCTCGGCCCCTGGTGGTCCCAGGTCGTTCCCACTGCACAGATTCATGCGCTAGGGCCTCCTGCAGACAATGCACTTTTATTTATTGCGCTATCTCTAATAGCACCCGAGATATCACCAGATATATATTGGATTTTCTCCTGACCCTAACAGTCCGGCCCCATGAGACGGTGATATTCTCGGCCCCTGGTGGTCCGAGGTCGATCCCGCTGCACAGATCCATGCGCCAGGGCCTCCTGCAGACAATGCACGTTGATTTACTTCGCTATCCCTAATAGCACCCGAGATATCACCAGATATATATTGGATTTTTCCCTGACCCTGAGTGTCCGGCTCCATGAGACGGTGATTTTCTCGTCCCCTGGTGGTCCGACGCCGTTCCCGCTGCCCAGATTCATGCGCCAGGGCCTCCTACAGACAATGCGCTTTGGTTTATTGCGCTATCTGTAATAGCACCCGAGATATCACCAGATATATGCTGGATTTTTACATGACCTTGGGTGACGGATTCCGAATATCTTTAATTTTCTCGGCCACTGGTGGTCCGAGGTCGTTCCTGCGGCACAGATTCATTCGCCAGTGCCTCCTACAGACAATGCACTTTGATTTATTGTGCTATCTGTAATAGCACCCGAGATATCACCAGATATATATTGGATTTTTCCCTGACCCTGAGTGTCCGGCGCCATGAGACGGTGGTTTTCTTGGCCCCTGGTGGTCCGAGGTCGTTCCCGCTGCACAGATGCATGCGCCAGGGCCTCCTGCAGATAATTCACTTTGGTTTATTGCGCTATCTCTAATAGCACCCGAGATATCACCAGATATATATTGGATTGTTCCCTGACCCTGAGTGTCCGACCCCATGAGACGGTCGTTTTCTCGGCCCCTGGTGGTCCGAGGTCGCTCCCGCTGCACAGATTCATTCGCCAGTGCCTCCTACAGACAATGCACTTTGATTTATTGCGCTATCTCTAATAGCACCCGAGATATCACCAGATATATATTGGATTTTTCCCTGACCCTAACAGTCCGGCCCCATGAGACGGTGATTTTCTCGGCCCCTGGTTGTCCAAGGTCGATCCCGCTGCACAGATTCATGCGCCAGGGCCTCCTGCAGACAATGCACTTTGATTTATTGCGCTATCTCTAATAGCACCCGAGATATCACCATATATATATTGGATTTTCCCCTGACAATGAGTGTCCGGCCCCATGAGACGGTAGTTTTCTCGGCCCCTGGTGGTCCCAGGTCGTTCCCACTGCACAGATTCATGCGCTAGGGCCTCCTGCAGACAATGCACTTTGATTTATTGCGCTATCTCTAATAGCACCCGAGATATCACCAGATATATATTGGATTTTCCCCTGACCCTAACAGTCCGGCCCCATGAGACGGTGATATTCTCGGCCCCTGGTGGTCCGAGGTCGATCCCGCTGCACAGATTCATGCGCCAGGGCCTCCTGCAGACAATGCACGTTGATTTATTTCGCTATCCCTAATAGCACCCGAGATATCACCAGATATATATTGGATTTTTCCCTGACCCTGAGTGTCCGGCTCCATGAGACGGTGATTTTCTCGTCCCCTGGTGGTCCGACGCCGTTCCCGCTGCCCAGATTCATGCGCCAGGGCCTCCTACAGACAATGCGCTTTGGTTTATTGCGCTATCTGTAATAGCACCCGAGATATCACCAGATATATGCTGGATTTTTACATGACCTTGGGTGACGGATTCCGAATATCTTTAATTTTCTCGGCCACTGGTGGTCCGAGGTCGTTCCTGCGGCACAGATTCATTCGCCAGTGCCTCCTACAGACAATGCACTTTGATTTATTGCGCTATCTGTAATAGCACCCGAGATATCACCAGATATATATTGGATTTTTCCCTGACCCTGAGTGTCCGGCGCCATGAGACGGTGGTTTTCTTGGCCCCTGGTGGTCCGAGGTCGTTCCCGCTGCACAGATGCATGCGCCAGGGCCTCCTGCAGATAATTCACTTTGGTTTATTGCGCTATCTCTAATAGCACCCGAGATATCACCAGATATATATTGGATTTTCCCCTGACCCTGAGTGTCCGGCCCCGTGAGTCGGTGGTTTTCTCGGCCCCTGGTGGTCGGAGGTCCTTCCCGCTGCCCGTATTCATGCGCCAGGGCCTCCTACAGACAATGCACTTTGATTTATTGCGCTATCTCAAATAGGACCCGAGATATCACCAGATATTTGCTGGATTTTTACATGACCTTGGGTGACGGATTCCGAATATCTGTAATTTTCTCGGCCACTGGTGGTCCGAGGTCGTTCCTGCGGTACAGATTCATTCGCAAGGGCTTCCTACAGACAATGCACTTTGGTTTATTGCGCTATCTGTAATAGCACCCGAGATATCACCAGATATATATTGGATTTTCCCCTGACCCTGAGTGTCCGGCCCCATGAGACTGTGGTTTTCTCGGCCCCTGGTGGTCCGAGGTCGTTCCCGCTGCACAGATTCATTCGCCTGGGCCTCCTACAGACAATGCACTTTGATTTATTGCGCTATCTGTAATAGCACCCGAGATATCACCAGATATATATTGGATTTTTCCCTGACCCTGAGTGTCCGGCTCCATGAGACGGTGATTTTCTCGGTCCCTGGTGGACCGAGGTCGTTCCCGCTGCCCAGATTCATGCGCCAGGGCCTCCTACAGATAATGCACTTTGGGTTATTAGGCTATCTGTAATAGCACCCGAGATATCACCAGATATATCCTGGATTTTTACATGACCTTGGGTGACGGATTCCGAATATCTGTAATTTTCTCGGCCCCTGGTGGTCCGAGGTCGTTCCCGCTGCACAGATTCATTCGCCTGGGCCTCCTACAGACAATGCACTTTGGTTTATTGCGCTATCTGTAATAGCACCAGAGATATCACCGGATATATATTGGATTTTCCCCTGACCCTGAGTGTCCGGCCCCATGAGACGGTGGTTTTCTCGGCCCCTGGTGGTGCGAGGTCGTTCCAGCTGCACAGATTCATGCGCCAGGGCCTCCTGCAGATAATTCACTTTGGTTTATTGCGCTATCTGTAATAGCACCCGAGATATCACCAGATATATATTGGATTTTTCCCCGACCCTGAGTGTCCGGCCCCATAAGACGGTGGTTTTCTCGGACCCTGGTGATCCGAGGTCGTTCCCGCTGCACAGATTCATGCGCCAGGGCCTCCTGCAGATAATTCACTTTGGTTTATTGCGCTATCTCTAATAGCACCCGAGATATCACCAGATATATATTGGATTTTCCCCTGACCCTGAGTGTCCGGCCCCGTGAGTCGGTGGTTTTCTTGGCCCCTGGTGGTCCTAGGTCGTTCCCGCTGCCCAGATTCATGCGCCAGGGCCTCCTACAGACAATGCACTTTGGTTTATTGCGCTATCTCTAATAGCACCCGAGATATCACCAGATATTTGCTGGATTTTTACATGACCTTGGGTGACGGATTCCGAATATCTGTAATTTTCTCGGCCCCTGGTGGTCCGAGGTCGTTCCCGCTGCCCAGATTCATTCGCCTGGGCCTTCTACAGACAATGCACTTTGATTTATTGCGCTATCTGTAATAGCACGCGAGATATCAACGGATATATATTGGATTTTTCCCCGACCCTGGGTGTCCGGCCCCATGAGACGGTGGTTTTCTCGGACCCTGGTGATCCGAGGTCGTTCCCGCTGCACAGATTCATGCGCCAGGGCCTCCTGCAGATAATTCACTTTGGTTTATTGCGCTATCTCTAATAGCACCCGAGATATGACCAGATATATGTTAGATTTTTCCCTGACCCTGAGTGCCCGGCCCCATGAGACGGTGGTTTTCTCGGACCCTGGTGGTCCGAGGTCGTTCCCGCTGCACAGATTCATGCGCCAGAGCCTCCTACAGACAACGCACTTTGATTTATTGCGCTATCTCTTATAGCACCCGAGATATCACCAGATATATATTGGATTTTCCCCTGACCCTGAGTGTCCGGCCCCGTGAGTCGGTGGTTTTCTCGGCCCCTGGTGGTCGGAGGTCCTTCCCGCTGCCCGTATTCATGCGCCAGGGCCTCCTACAGACAATGCACTTTGATTTATTGCGCTATCTCAAATAGCACCCGAGATATCACCAGATATTTGCTGGATTTTTACATGACCTTGGGTGACGGATTCCGAATATCTGTAATTTTCTCGGCCACTGGTGGTCCGAGGTCGTTCCTGCGGTACAGATTCATTCGCAAGGGCTTCCTACAGACAATGCACTTTGGTTTATTGCGCTATCTGTAATAGCACCCGAGATATCACCAGATATATATTGGATTTTCCCCTGACCCTGAGTGTCCGGCCCCATGAGACTGTGGTTTTCTCGGCCCCTGGTGGTCCGAGGTCGTTCCCGCTGCACAGATTCATTCGCCTGGGCCTCCTACAGACAATGCACTTTGATTTATTGCGCTATCTGTAATAGCACCCGAGATATCACCAGATATATATTGGATTTTCCCCTGACCCTGAGTGTCCGGCCCCGTGAGTCGGTGGTTTTCTCGGCCCCTGGTGGTCGGAGGTCCTTCCCGCTGCCCGTATTCATGCGCCAGGGCCTCCTACAGACAATGCACTTTGATTTATTGCGCTATCTCAAATAGCACCCGAGATATCACCAGATATTTGCTGGATTTTTACATGACCTTGGGTGACGGATTCCGAATATCTGTAATTTTCTCGGCCACTGGTGGTCCGAGGTCGTTCCTGCGGCACAGATTCATTCGCAAGGGCCTCCTACAGACAATGCACTTTGATTTAGTGCGCTATCTCTAATAGCACCCGAGATATCACCAGATATATATTGGATTTTTCCCTGACCCTGAGTGCCCGGCGCAATGAGACGGTGGTTTTCTTGGCCCCTGGTGGTCCGAGGTCGTTCCCGCTGCACAGATGCATGCGCCAGGGCCTTCTGCAGATAATTCACTTTGGTTTATTGCGCTATCTCTAATAGCACCCGAGATATCACCAGATATATATTGGATTTTCCCCTGACCCTGAGTGTCCGGCCCCGTGAGTCGGTGGTTTTCTTGGCCCCTGGTGGTCCTAGGTCGTTCCCGCTGCCCAGATTCATGCGCCAGGGCCTCCTACAGACAATGCACTTTGGTTTATTGCGCTATCTCTAATAGCACCCGAGATATCACCAGATATTTGCTGGATTTTTACATGACCTTGGGTGACGGATTCCGAATATCTGTAATTTTCTCGGCCCCTGGTGGTCCGAGGTCGTTCCCGCTGCCCAGATTCATTCGCCTGGGCCTTCTACAGACAATGCACTTTGATTTATTGCGCTATCTGTAATAGCACGCGAGATATCAACGGATATATATTGGATTTTTCCCCGACCCTGGGTGTCCGGCCCCATGAGACGGTGGTTTTCTCGGACCCTGGTGATCCGAGGTCGTTCCCGCTGCACAGATTCATGCGCCAGGGCCTCCTGCAGATAATTCACTTTGGTTTATTGCGCTATCTCTAATAGCACCCGAGATATGACCAGATATATGTTAGATTTTTCCCTGACCCTGAGTGCCCGGCCCCATGAGACGGTGGTTTTCTCGGACCCTGGTGGTCCGAGGTCGTTCCCGCTGCACAGATTCATGCGCCAGAGCCTCCTACAGACAACGCACTTTGATTTATTGCGCTATCTCTTATAGCACCCGAGATATCACCAGATATATATTGGATTTTCCCCTGACCCTGAGTGTCCGGCCCCGTGAGTCGGTGGTTTTCTCGGCCCCTGGTGGTCGGAGGTCCTTCCCGCTGCCCGTATTCATGCGCCAGGGCCTCCTACAGACAATGCACTTTGATTTATTGCGCTATCTCAAATAGCACCCGAGATATCACCAGATATTTGCTGGATTTTTACATGACCTTGGGTGACGGATTCCGAATATCTGTAATTTTCTCGGCCACTGGTGGTCCGAGGTCGTTCCTGCGGTACAGATTCATTCGCAAGGGCTTCCTACAGACAATGCACTTTGGTTTATTGCGCTATCTGTAATAGCACCCGAGATATCACCAGATATATATTGGATTTTCCCCTGACCCTGAGTGTCCGGCCCCATGAGACTGTGGTTTTCTCGGCCCCTGGTGGTCCGAGGTCGTTCCCGCTGCACAGATTCATTCGCCTGGGCCTCCTACAGACAATGCACTTTGATTTATTGCGCTATCTGTAATAGCACCCGAGATATCACCAGATATATATTGGATTTTCCCCTGACCCTGAGTGTCCGGCCCCGTGAGTCGGTGGTTTTCTCGGCCCCTGGTGGTCGGAGGTCCTTCCCGCTGCCCGTATTCATGCGCCAGGGCCTCCTACAGACAATGCACTTTGATTTATTGCGCTATCTCAAATAGCACCCGAGATATCACCAGATATTTGCTGGATTTTTACATGACCTTGGGTGACGGATTCCGAATATCTGTAATTTTCTCGGCCACTGGTGGTCCGAGGTCGTTCCTGCGGCACAGATTCATTCGCAAGGGCCTCCTACAGACAATGCACTTTGATTTAGTGCGCTATCTCTAATAGCACCCGAGATATCACCAGATATATATTGGATTTTTCCCTGACCCTGAGTGCCCGGCGCCATGAGACGGTGGTTTTCTTGGCCCCTGGTGGTCCGAGGTCGTTCCCGCTGCACAGATGCATGCGCCAGGGCCTTCTGCAGATAATTCACTTTGGTTTATTGCGCTATCTCTAATAGCACCCGAGATATCACCAGATATATATTGGATTTTCCCCTGACCCTGAGTGTCCGGCCCCGTGAGTCGGTGGTTTTCTTGGCCCCTGGTGGTCCTAGGTCGTTCCCGCTGCCCAGATTCATGCGCCAGGGCCTCCTACAGACAATGCACTTTGGTTTATTGCGCTATCTCTAATAGCACCCGAGATATCACCAGATATTTGCTGGATTTTTACATGACCTTTGGTGACGGATTCCGAATATCTGTAATTTTCTCGGCCCCTGGTGGTCCGAGGTCGTTCCCGCTGCCCAGATTCATTCGCCTGGGCCTTCTACAGACAATGCACTTTGATTTATTGCGCTATCTGTAATAGCACGCGAGATATCAACGGATATATATTGGATTTTTCCCCGACCCTGGGTGTCCGGCCCCATGAGACGGTGGTTTTCTCGGACCCTGGAGATCCGAGGTCGTTCCCGCTGCACAGATTCATGCGCCAGGGCCTCCTGCAGATAATTCACTTTGGTTTATTGCGCTATCTCTAATAGCACCCGAGATATCACCAGATATATGTTAGATTTTTCCCTGACCCTGAGTGCCCGGCCCCATGAGACGGTGGTTTTCTCGGTCCCTGGTGGTCCGAGGTCGTTCCCGCTGCACAGATTCATGCGCCAGAGCCTCCTACAGACAACGCACTTTGATTTATTGCGCTATCTCTAATAGCACCCGAGATATCACCAGATATATATTGGATTTTCCCCTGACCCTGAGTGTCCGGCCCCGTGAGTCGGTGGTTTTCTCGGCCCCTGGTGGTCGGAGGTCCTTCCCGCTGCCCGTATTCATGCGCCAGGGCCTCCTACAGACAATGCACTTTGATTTATTGCGCTATCTCAAATAGCACCCGAGATATCACCAGATATTTGCTGGATTTTTACATGACCTTGGGTGACGGATTCCGAATATCTGTAATTTTCTCGGCCACTGGTGGTCCGAGGTCGTTCCTGCGGTACAGATTCATTCGCAAGGGCTTCCTACAGACAATGCACTTTGGTTTATTGCGCTATCTGTAATAGCACCCGAGATATCACCAGATATATATTGGATTTTCCCCTGACCCTGAGTGTCCGGCCCCATGAGACTGTGGTTTTCTCGGCCCCTGGTGGTCCGAGGTCGTTCCCGCTGCACAGATTCATTCGCCTGGGCCTCCTACAGACAATGCACTTTGATTTATTGCGCTATCTGTAATAGCACCCGAGATATCACCAGATATATATTGGATTTTTCCCTGACCCTGAGTGTCCGGCTCCATGAGACGGTGATTTTCTCGGTCCCTGGTGGACCGAGGTCGTTCCCGCTGCCCAGATTCATGCGCCAGGGCCTCCTACAGATAATGCACTTTGGGTTATTAGGCTATCTGTAATAGCACCCGAGATATCACCAGATATATCCTGGATTTTTACATGACCTTGGGTGACGGATTCCGAATATCTGTAATTTTCTCGGCCCCTGGTGGTCCGAGGTCGTTCCCGCTGCCCAGATTCATTCGCCTGGGCCTTCTACAGACAATGCACTTTGATTTATTGCGCTATCTGTAATAGCACCCGAGATATCAACGGATATATATTGGATTTTTCCCCGACCGTGGGTGTCCGGCCCCATGAGACGGTGGTTTTCTCGGACCCTGGTGATCCGAGGTCGTTCCCGCTGCACAGATTCATGCGCCAGGGCCTCCTGCAGATAATTCACTTTGGATTATTGCGCTATCTCTAATAGCACCCGAGATATCACCAGATATATGTTAGATTTTTCCCTGACCCTGAGTGCCCGGCCCCATGAGACGGTGGTTTTCTCGGACCCTGGTGGTCCGAGGTCGTTCCCGCTGCACAGATTCATGCGCCAGAGCCTCCTACAGACAACGCACTTTGATTTATTGCGCTATCTGTAATAGCACCCGAGATATCACCAGATATATATTGGATTTTTCCCTGACCCTGAGTGTCCGGCCCCATGAGACGGTGGTTTTCTCGGCCCCTGGTGGTCCTAGGTCGTTCCCGCTGCACAGATGCATGCGCCAGGGCCTCCTGCAGATAATTCCCTTTGGCTTATTGCGCTATCTCTACTAGCACCCGAGATATCACCAGATAAATATTGGATTTTCCCCTGACCCTGAGTGGCCGGCCCCATGAGACGGTGGTCTTCTCGGCCCCTGGAGGTCCGAGGTCGTTCCCGCTGCCCAGATTCATGCGCCAGAGCCTCCTACAGACAACGCACTTTGATTTATTGCGCTATCTGTAATATCACCCGAGATATCACCAGATATATATTGGATTTTTCCCTGACCCTGAGTGTCCGGCCCTATGAGACGGTGGTCTTCTCGGCCCGTGGTGGTCCGAGGTCGTTCCCGCTGCACAGATTCATGCGCCAGCTCCTCCTGCAGATAATTCACTTTGGTTTATTGCGCTATCTCCAATAGCACCCGAGATATCACCAGATATATATTGGATTTTTCCCTGACCCTGAGTGTCCGGCCCCATGAGACGGTGGTTTACTCGGCCCCTGGTGGTCGGAGGTCGTTCCCGCTGCACAGATGCATGCGCCAGGGCCTCCTGCAGATAATTCACTTTTGTTTATTGCGCTATCTCTAATAGCACCCGAGATATCACCAGATATATATTGGATTTTTCCATGACCCTGAGTGTCCGGCCCCATGAGTCGGTGCTTTTCTCGGCCCCTGGTCGTCCGAGGTCGTTCCCGCTGCACAGATTCATTCGCCAGTGCCTCCTACAGACAATGCACTTCGATTTATTGCTCTATCTCTAATAGCACCCGAGATATCACCGGATATATATTGGATTTTTCCCCGACCCTGCGTGTCCGGCCCCATAAGACGGTGGTTTTCTCGGACCCTGGTGTTCCGAGGTCGTTCTCGCTGCACAGATTCATGCGCCAGGGCCTCCTGCAGATAATTCACTTTGGTTTATTGCGCTATCTCTAATAGCACCCGAGATATCACCAGATATATATTGGATTTTTCCCTGACCCTGAGTGTCCGGCCCCATGAGACTGTGGTTTTCCCGGCCCCTGGTGGTCCGAGGTCGTTCCCGCTGCACAGATTCATGCGGCAGGGCCTCCTACAGACAATGCACTTTGATTTGTTGGGCTATCTGTAATAGCTACCGAGATATCACCAGATATATATTGGATTTTCCCCTGACCCTGAGTGTCCGGCCCCATGAGACGGTGGTTTTCTCGGCCCCTGGTGGTCGGAGGTCGTTCCTGCTGGCCAGATTCATTCGCCTGGGCCTACTAAAGACAATGCACTTTGATTTATTGCGCTATCTGTAATAGCACCCGAGATATCACCAGATATATATTGGATTTTCCCCTGACCCTGAGTGTCCGGCTCCATGAGACGGTGATTTTCTCGGCCCCTGGTGGACCGAGGTCCTTCCCGCTGCACAGATTCATTCGCCTGGGCCTCCTACAGACAATGCACTTTGATTTAGTGCGCTATCTCTAATAGCACCCGAGATATCACCAGATATATATTGGATTTTTCCCTGACCCTGAGTGTCCGGCGCCATGAGCCGGTGGTTTTCTTGGCCCCTGGTGGTCCGAGGTCGTTCCCGCTGCACAGATGCATTCGCCAGGGCCTCCTGCAGATAGTTCACTTTGGTTTATTGCGCTGTCTCTAATAGCACCCGAGATATCACCAGATATATATTGGATTTTCCCCTGACCCTGAGTGTCCGGCCCCGTGAGTCGGTGGTTTTCTCGGCCCCTGGTGGTCCTAGGTCGTTCCCGCTGCCCAGATTCATGCGCCAGGGCCTCCTACAGACAATGCACTTTGGTTTATTGCGCTATCTCTAATAGCACCCGAGATATCACCAGATATTTGCTGGATTTTTACATGACCTTGGGTGACGGATTCCGAATATCTGTAATTTTCTCGGACACTGGTGGTCCGAGGTCGTTCCTGCGGCACAGATTCATTCGCAAGGGCCTCCTACAGACAATGCACTTTGATTTATTGCGCTACCTGTAATAACACCCGAGATATCACCAGATATATATTTGATTTTTCCCTGACCCTGAGTGTCCGGCCCCATGAGACGGTGGTTTTCTCGGCCCCTGGTGGTCCGAGGTCGTTCCCGCTGCCCAGATGCATGCGCCAGGGCCTCCTGCAGATAATTCAGTTTGGTTTATTGCGCCATCTCTAATAGCACCCGAGATATCACCAGATATATATTGGATTTTTCCCTGGCCCTGAGTGTCCGGCCCCATGACACGGTGGTCTTCTCGGCCCCCCGTGGTCCGAGGTCGTTCCCGCTGCACAGATTCATGCGCCAGGGCCTCCTACAGATAATTCACTTTGGTTTATTGCGCTATCTCTAATAGCACCTGAGATATCACCAGATATATATTGGATTTTCCTCTGACCCTGAATGTCCGGCCCCATGAGACGGTGATTTTCTCGGCCCCTGGTGGTACGAGGTCGTTCCCGCTGGCCAGATTCATTCGCCTGGGCCTCCTGCAAATAATTCACTTTGGTTTATTGCGCTATCTCTAATAATACCCGTGATTTCACCAGATATATATTTGATTTTTCCCTGACGCTGAGTGTCCGGCGCCATGAGACGGTGGTTTTCTTGGCCCCTGGTGGTCCGAGGTCGTTCCCGCTGGCCAGATTCATTCGCCTGGGCCTCCTACAGACAATGCACTTTGATTTATTGCGCTATCTGTAATAGCACCCGATATATCACCAGATATATATTGGATTTTCCCCTGACCCTGAGTGTCCGGACCCATGAGACGGTGGTTTTCTCGGCCCCTGGTGGTCCGAGGTCGTTCCCGCTGGCCAGATTCATGCGCCTCGGCCTCCTACAGACAATGCACTTTGGTTTATTGCGCTATCTCTTATAGCACCCGAGATATCACCAGATATATATTGGATTTTCCCCTGACGCTGAGTGTCCGGCCCCGTGAGTCGGTGGTTTTCTCGGCCCCTGGTGGCCCGACGTCGTTCCCGCTGCCCGGATTCATGCGCCAGGGCCTCCTACAGACAATGCACTTTGGTTTATTGCGCTATCTCTAATAGCACCCGAGATATCACCAGATACTTGCTGGATTTTTACATGACCTTGGGTGACGGATTCCGAATATCTGTAATTTTCTCGGCCACTGGTGGTCCGAGGTCGTTCCTGCGGCACAGATTCATTCGCAAGGGCCTCCTACAGACAATGCACTTTGGTTTATTGCGCTATCTGTAATAGCACCCGAGATATCACCAGATATATATTGGATTTTTCCCTGACCCTGAGTGTCCGGCTCCATGAGACGGTGATTTTCTCGGCCCCTGGTGGACCGAGGTCCTTCCCGCTGCACAGATTCATTCGCCTGGGCCTCCTACAGACAATGCACTTTGATTTAGTGCGCTATCTCTAATAGCACCCGAGATATCACCAGATATATATTGGATTTTTCCCTGACCCTGAGTGTCCGGCGCCATGAGACGGTGGTTTTCTTGGCCCCTGGTGGTCCGAGGTCGTTCCCGCTGGCCAGATTCATTCGCCTGGGCCTCCTGCAAATAATTCACTTTGATTTATTGCGCTATCTGTAATAGCACCCGAGATATCACCAGATATATATTGAATTTTCCCCTGACCCTGAGTGTCCGGCCCCATGAGATGGTGGTTTTCTCGTCCCCTGGTGGTCCTAGGTCGATCCCGCTGTACAGATTCACGCTCCAGGGCCTCCTACAGACAATGCACTTTGATTTATTGCGCTATCAGTAATAGCACCCGAGATATCACCAGATATATATTGGATTTTCCCCTGACCCTGAGTCTCTCACCCCATGAGACGGTGGTTTTCTCGGCCCCTGCTGGTCCGAGGTCGTTCCCGCTGCACAGATTCATGCGCCAGGGCCCCCTGCAGATAATTCACTTTGATTTATTGCGCTATCTCTAATAGCACCCGAGATATCACCAGATATATATTGGATTTTTCCTTGACCCTGACAGTCCGGCCCCATGTGTCGATGGTTTTCTCGGTCCCTCGTGGTCCGAGGTAGATCCCGCTGCACAGATTCATGCGCCTGGGCCCCATGCAGATAATTCACTTTGATTTATTCCGCTATCTCTAATAACACCCGAGATATCACCAGATATATATTGGATTTTTCCCTGACCCTGAGTCTCTCACCCCATGAGACGGTGGTTTTCTCCGCCCCTGCTGGTCCGAGGTCGTTCCCGCTGCACAGATTCATGCGCCAGGGCCCCCTGCAGATAATTCACTTTGATTTATTGCGCTATCTCTAATAGCACCCGAGATATCACCAGATATATATAGGATTTTTCCCTGTCCCTGACAGTCCGGCCCCATGAGACGGTGACTTTCTCGGCCCCTGGTGGTCCGAGGTCGATCCCGCTGCACAGATTCATGCGCCAGGGAGTCCTACAGACAATGCACTTTGATTTATTGCGCTATCTGTAATAGCACCCGAGATATCACCATATATATATTGGATTCTCCCCTGACATTGAGTGCCAGGCCCCATGAGACGGTGATTTTCTCGGCCCCTGGTGGTCCGAGGTCGATCACGCTGCACAGATTCATGCGCCAGGGCCTCCTACAGACAGTGCACATTGATTTATTGCGCTATCTGTAATAGCACCCGAGATATCAGCAGATATCTATTGGATTTTTCCATGACCCTGAGTGTCCGACCCCATGAGACGGTGGTTTTCTCGGCCCCTGGTGGTCCGAGGTCGTGCCCGCTGCACAGATTCATGCGCCAGGGCCTCCTACAGGCAATGCACTTTGATTTATTGCGCTATCTGTAATAGCACCCAAGATATCACCATATATATATATTGGATTTTTCCCTGACCCTGAGTGTCCGGCCCCATGAGACGGTGATTTTCTCGGCCCCTGGTGGTCCGAGGTCGATCCCGCTGCACAGATTCATGCGCCAGGGCCTCCTGCAGACAATGAACTTTGATTTATTTCGCTATCCCTAATAGCACCCGAGATATCACCAGATGTATATGGGATTTTTCCCCGACCCTGAGTGTCCGACCCCATGAGACGGTAGTTTTCTCGGCCCCTGGTGGTCCTAGGTCGATCCCGCTGCACAGATTCACGCTCCAGGGCCTCCTACAGACAATGCACTTTGATTTATTGCGCTATCTGTAATAGCACCCGAGATATCAGCAGATATCTATTGGATTTTTCCATGATCCTGAGTGTCCGACCCCATGAGACGGTGGTTTTCTCGGCCCCTGGTGGTCCGAGGTCGTGCCCGCTGCACAGATTCATGCGCCAGGGCCTCCTACAGGCAATGCACTTTGATTTATTGCGCTATCTGTAATAGCACCCAAGATATCACCATATATATATTGGATTTTTCCCTGACCCTGAGTGTCCGGCCCCATGAGACGGTGATTTTCGCGGCCCCTGGTGGTCCGAGGTCGATCCCGCTGCACAGATTCATGCGCCAGGGCCTCCTGCAGACAATGAACTTTGATTTATTGCGCTGTCTGTAATAGCACCCGAGATATCACCAGATATATATTGGATTTTCCCCTGACCCTGAGTGGCCGGCCCCATGAGACGGTAGTTTTCTCGGCCCCTGGTGGTCCGAGGTCGTTCCCGCTGCACAGATTCGTGCGCCAGGGCCTCCTACAGACAATGCACTTTGGTTTATTGCGCTATCTCTAATAGCACCCGAGATATCACCAGATGTATGCTGGATTTTTACATGACCTTGGGCGACGGATTCCGAATATCTGTAATTTTCTCGGCGCCTGGTGGTCCGAGGTCGTTCCTGCTGCACAAATTCATTCGCCAGGACCTCCTGCAGATAATTCGCTTTGATTTATTCCGCTATCTCTAATAGCACCCGAGATATCACCAGATATATATTGGATTTTCCCCTGACCCTGAGTGTCCGGCCCCATGAGACTGTGGTTTTCTCGGCCCCTGCTGGTCCGAGGTCGTTCCCGCTGCACAGATTCATTCGCCTGGGCCTCCTACAGACAATGCACTTTGATTTATTGCGCTATCTGTAATAGCACCCGAGATATCACCAGATATATATTGGATTTTTCCCTGACCCTGTGTGTCCGGCTCCATGAGACGGTGATTTTCTCGGTCCCTGGTGGACCGAGGTCGTTCCCGCTGCCCAGATTCATGCGCCAGGGCCTCCTACAGATAATGCACTTTGGGTTATTAGGCTATCTGTAATAGCACCCGAGATATCACCAGATATATCCTGGATTTTTACATGACCTTGGGTGACGGATTCCGAATATCTGTAATTTTCTCGGCCCCTGGTGGTCCGAGGTCGTTCCCGCTGCACAGATTCATTCGCCTGGGCCTCCTGCAGATAATTCACTTTGGTTTATTGCGCTATCTGTAATAGCACCCGAGATATCACCAGATATATATTGGATTTTTCCCCGACCCTGAGTGTACGGCCCCATAAGACGGTGGTTTTCTCAGACCCTGGTGATCCGAGGTCGTTCCCGCTGCAAAGATTCATGCGCCAGGGCCTCCTGCAGATAATTCACTTCGGTTTATTGCGGTATCTCTAATAGCACCCGAGATATCACCAGATATATATTAGATTTTCCCCTGACCCTGAATGTCCGGCCCCATGAGACGGTGGTTTTCTCGGCCCCTGGTGGTCCGAGGTCGTTCCCGCTGCCCAGATTCATTCGCCTGGGCCTCCTACAGACAATGCACTTTGATTTATTGCGCTATCTGTAATAGCACCCGAGATATCACCAGATATATATTGGATTTTCCCCTGACCCTGAGTGTCCGGCCCCGTGAGTCGGTGGTTTTCTCGGCCCCTTGTGGCCCGACGTCGTTCCCGCTGCCCGGATTCATGCGCCAGGGCCTCCTACAGACAATGCACGTTGGTTTATTGCGCTATCTCTAATAGCACCCGAGATATCACCAGATATTTGCTGGATTTTTACATGACCTTGGGTGACGGATTCCGAATATCTGTAATTTTCTCGGCCACTGGTGGTCCGAGGTCGTTCCTGCGGCACAGATTCATTCGCAAGGGCCTCCTACAGACAATGCACTTTGATTTAGTGCGCTATCTCTAATAGCACCCGAGATATCACCAGATATATGTTAGATTTTTCCCTGACCCTGAGTGTCCGGCCCCATGAGACGGTGGTTTTCTCGGCCCCTGGTGGTCCGAGGTCGTTCCCGCTGCACAGATGCATGCGCCAGGGCCTCCTGCAGATAATTCAGTTTGGTTTATTGCGCCATCTCTAATAGCACCCGAGATATCACCAGATATATATTGGATTTTTCCCTGGCCCTGAGTGTCCGGCCCCATGACACGGTGGTCTTCTCGGCCCCCCGTGGTCCGAGGTCGTTCCCGCTGCACAGATTCATGCGCCAGGGCCTCCTACAGATAATTCACTTTGGTTTATTGCGCTATCTCTAATAGCACCTGAGATATCACCAGATATATATTGGATTTTCCTCTGACCCTGAATGTCCGGCCCCATGAGACGGTGATTTTCTCGGCCCCTGGTGGTCCGAGGTCGTTCCCGCTGCCCAGATTCATTCGCCTGGGCTTCCTACAGACAATGCACTTTGATTTATTGCGCAATCTGTAATAGCACCCGAGATATCACCAGATATATATTTGATTTTTCCCTGACCCTGAGTGTCCGGCGCCATGAGACGGTGGTTTTCTTGGCCCCTGGTGGTCCGAGGTCGTTCCCGCTGGCCAGATTCATTCGCCTGGGTCTCCTGCAAATAATTCACTTTGATTTATTGCGCTATCTGTAATAGCACCCGAGATATCACCAGATATATATTGAATTTTCCCCTGACCCTGAGTGTCCGGCCCCATGAGATGGTGGTTTTCTCGTCCACTGGTGGTCCGAGGTCGTTCCCGCTGCACAGATGCATGCGCCAGGTCCTCCTGCAAATAATTCACTTTGGTTTATTGCGCTATCTCTAATAATACCCGTGATTTCACCAGATATATATTTGATTTTTCCCTGACGCTGAGTGTCCGGCGCCATGAGACGGTGGTTTTCTTGGCCCCTGGTGGTCCGAGGTCGGTCCCGCTGGCCAGATTCATTCGCCTGGGCCTCCTACAGACAACGCACTCTGATTTATTGCGCTATCTGTAATAGCACCCGAGATATCACCAGATATATATTGAATTTTCCCCAGACCCTGAGTGTCCGGCCCCATGAGACTGGTTTTCCCGGCCCCTGGTGGTCCGAGGTCGTTCCCGCTGCACAGATTCATGCGGCAGGGCCTCCTACAGACAATGCACTTTGATTTGTTGGGCTATCTGTAATAGCTACCGAGATATCACCAGATATATATTGGATTTTCCCCTGACCCTGAGTGTCCGGCCCCATGAGACGGTGGTTTTCTCGGCCCCTGGTGGTCGGAGGTCGTTCCTGCTGGCCAGATTCATTCGCCTGGGCCTACTAAAGACAATGCACTTTGATTTATTGCGCTATCTGTAATAGCACCCGAGATATCACCAGATATATATTGGATTTTCCCCTGACCCTGAGTGTCCGGACCCATGAGACGGTGGTTTTCTCGGCCCCTGGTGGTCCGAGGTCGTTCCCGCTGGCCAGATTCATGCGCCTCGGCCTTCTACAGACAATGCACTTTGGTTTATTGCGCTATCTCTTATAGCACCCGAGATATCACCAGATATATATTGGATTATCCCCTGACCCTGAGTGTCCGGCGCCATGAGACGGTGGTTTTCTTGGCCCCTGGTGGCCCGACGTCGTTCCCGCTGCCCAGATTCATTCGCCTGGGCTTCCTACAGACAATGCACTTTGATTTATTGCGCAATCTGTAATAGCACCCGAGATATCACCACATATATATTGGATTTTTCCCTGACCCTGAGTGTCCGGCTCCATGAGACGGTGATTTTCTCGGCCCCTGGTGGACCGAGGTCCTTCCCGCTGCACAGATTCATTCGCCTGGGCCTCCTACAGACAATGCACTTTGATTTAGTGCGCTATCTCTAATAGCACCCGAGATATCACCAGATATATATTGGATTTTTCCCTGACCCTGAGTGTCCGGCGCCATGAGACGGTGGTTTTCTTGGCCCCTGGTGGTCCGAGGTCGTTCCCGCTGCACAGATGCATGCGCCAGGGCCTCCTGCAGATAATTCACTTTGGTTTATTGCGCTGTCTCTAATAGCACCCGAGATATCACCAGATATATATTGGATTTTCCCCTGACCCTGAGTGTCCGGCCCCGTTAGTCGGTGGTTTTCTCGGCCCCTGGTGGTCCTAGGTCGTTCCCGCTGCCCAGATTCATGCGCCAGGGCCTCCTACAGACAATGCACTTTGGTTTATTGCGCTATCTCTAATAGCACCCGAGATATCACCAGATATTTGCTGGATTTTTACATGACCTTGGGTGACGGATTCCGAATATCTGTAATTTTCTCGGACACTGGTGGTCCGAGGTCGTTCCTGCGGCACAGATTCATTCGCAAGGGCCTCCTACAGACAATGCACTTTGATTTATTGCGCTATCTGTAATAGCACCCGAGATATCACCAGATATATATTGGATTTTTCCCTGACCCTGAGTGTCCGGCTCCATGAGACGGTGATTTTCTCGGTCCCTGGTGGTCCGAGGTCGTTCCCGCTGCCCAGATTCATGCGCCAGGGCCTCCTACAGACAATGCACTTTGGGTTATTAGGCTATCTGTAATAGCACCCGAGATATCACCAGATATATGCTGGATTTTTACATGACCTTGGGTGACGGATTCCGAATATCTGTAACTTTCTCGACTCTGGTTGTCCGAGATCGTTCCCGCTGCACAGATTCATTCGCCTGGGCCTCCTACAGACAATGCACTTTGGTTTATTGCGCTATCTGTAATAGCACCCGAGATATCACCAGATATATATTGGATTTTCCCCTGACCCTGAGTGTCCGGCCCCATGAGACGGTGGTTTTCTCGGCCCCTGGTGGTGCGAGGTCGTTCCAGCTGCACAGATTCATGCGCCAGGGCCTCCTGCAGATAATTCACTTTGGTTTATTGCGCTATCTGTAATAGCACCCGAGATATCACCAGATATATATTGGATTTTTCCCTGACCCAGAGTGTCCGGCCCCATGAGACGGTGGTTTTCTCGGCCCCTGGTGGTCCGAGGTCGTTCCCGCTTCACAGATTCATGCGCCAGGGCCTCCTACAGACAATGCACTTTGATTTATTGCGCTATCTGTAATAGCACCCGAGATATCACCAGATATATATTGGATATTTCCCTCACCCTGAGTGTCCAGCCCCTTCAGACGGTGGTTTTCTCGGCCCCTGGTGGACCGAGGTCGTTCCCGCTGCACATATTCATGCGCCTGGGCCTCCTGCAGATAATTCACTTTGATTTATTTCGCTATCTGTAATAGGACCCGAGATATCACCAGATATATATTGGATTTTCCCCAGACCCTGAGTGTTCGGCGCCATGTGACTGTAGTTTTCTCGGCCCCTGGTGGTCCGAGGTCGTTCCCGCTGCACAGATTCATGCGCCAGGGCCTTCTGCAGATAACTCACTTTGGTTTATTGCGCTATCTCTAATAGCACCCGAGATATCAGCAGATATATATTGGATTTTTCCCTGACCCTGAGTGTCCGGCCCCATGAGACGGTGGTTTTCTCGGCTCCTGGTGGTCCGAGGTCGTTCCCGCTGCACAGATTCATGCGCCAGGGCCTCCTGCAGATAATTCACTTTCGTTTATTGCGCTATCTCTAATAGCACCCGAGATATCACCAGATATATATTGGATTTTTCCCTTACCCTGAGTGTCCGGCCCCATGAGACGGTGGTTTTCTCGGCCCCTGGTGGTCCTAGGTCGTTCCCGCTGCACAGATGCATGCACCAGGGCCTCCTGCAGATAATTCCCTTTTGCTTATTGCGCTATCTCTAATAGTACCCGAGATATCACCACATATATATTGGATTTTTCCCTGACCCAGAGGGTCCGGCCCCATGAGACGGTGGTTTTCTCGGCCCCTGGTGGTCCGAGGTCGTTCCCGCTGCACAGATTCATGCGCCAGGGCCTCCTACAGACAATGCGATTGATTTATTGCGCTATCTGTAATAGCACCCGAGATATCACCAGATATATATTGGATTTTCCCCTGACCCTGAGTGTCCGGCCCCATGAGACTGTGGTTTTCTCGGCCCCTGGTGGTCCGAGGTCATTCCCGTTGCACAGATTCATGCGTCAGGGCCTCCTGCAGATAATTCACTTTGGTTTATTGCGCTATCACTAATAGCACCCGAGATATCACCAGATATATATTGGATTTTCCCCTGACCCTGAGTGTCCGGCCCCATGAGATGGTGGTTTTCTCGGCCCCTGGTGGTCCGAGGTCGTTCCCGCTGCACAGATTCAGGCGCCAGGGCCTCCTGCAGATAACTCACTTGGTTTCTTGCGCTATCTCTAATAGCATCCGAGATATCACCAGATATATATTGGATTTTCCCCTGACCCTGAGTGTCCGGCCCCATGAGACGGTGGTTCTCTCGGCCCCTGGAGGTCCGAGGTCGTTCCCGCTGCACAGATTCATGCGCCAGGGCCTCCTACAGACAATGCACTTTCGGTTATTAGGCTATCTGTAATAGCACCCGAGATATCACCAGATATATGCTGGATTTTTACATGACCTTGGGTGACGGATTCCGAATATCTGTAACTTTCTCGGCCCCTGGTTGTCCGAGATCGTTCCCGCTGCACTGATTCATTCGCCTGGGCCTCCTACAGACAATGCACCTTGATTTATTGCGCTATATGTAATAGCACCCGAGATATCACTAGATATATATTGGATTTTTCCACGACCCTGTGTGTCCGGCCCCATGAGACGTTGGTTTTCTCGGACCCTGGTGATCCGAGGTCGTTCCCGCTGCACAGATTCATGCGCCAGGTCCTCCTGCAGATAATTCACTTTCGTTTATTGCGCTATCTCTAATAGCACCCGAAATATCACCAGATATATATTGGATTTTCCCCTGACCCTGAGTGTCCGGCCCCATGAGACGGTGGTTTTCTCGGCCCCTGGTGGTCCGAGGTCGTTCCCGCTGCACAGATTCATGCGCCAGGGCCTCCTACAGACAATACACTTTGATTTATTGCGCTATCTGTAATAGCACCCGAGATATCACCACATATATATTGGATTTTTCCCTGACCCAGAGTGTCCGGCCCCATGAGACGGTGGTTTTCTCGGCCCCTGGTGGTACGAGGTCGTTCCCGCTGCACAGATTCATGCGCCAGGGCCTCCTACAGACAATGCACTTTGATTTATTGCGCTATCTGTAATAGCACCCGAGATATCACCAGATATATATTGGATATTTCCCTCACCCTGAGTGTCCAGCCCCATGAGACGGTGGTTTTCTCGGCCCCTGGTGGACCGAGGTCGTTCCCGCTGCACAGATTCATGCGCCAGCGCCTTCTGCAGATAATTCACTTTCGTTTATTGCGCTATCTCTAATAGCACCCGAGATATCACCAGATATATATTGGATTTTTCCCTTACCCTGAGTGTCCGGCCCCATGAGACGGTGGTTTTCTCGGCCCCTGGTGGTCCTAGGTCGTTCCCGCTGCACAGATGCATGCACCAGGGCCTCCTGCAGATAATTCCCTTTTGCTTATTGCGCTATCTCTAATAGCACCCGAGATATCACCACATATATATTGGATTTTTCCCTGACCCAGAGGGCCCGGCCCCATGAGACGGTGGTTTTCTCGGCCCCTGGTGGTCCGAGGTCGTTCCCGCTGCACAGATTCATGCGCCAGGGCCTCCTACAGACAGTGCGATTGATTTATTGCGCTATCTGTAATAGCACCCGAGATATCACCAGATATATATTGGATTTTCCCCTGACCCTGAGTGTCCGGCCCCATGAGACTGTGGTTTTCTCGGCCCATGGTGGTCCGAGGTCATTCCCGTTGCACAGATTCATGCGTCAGGGCCTCCTGCAGATAATTCACTTTGGTTTATTGCGCTATCACTAATAGCACCCGAGATATCACCAGATATATATTGGATTTTCCCCAGACCCTGAGTGTCCGGCCCCATGAGATGGTGGTTTTCTCGGCCCCTGGTGGTCCGAGGTCGTTCCCGCTGCACAGATTCAGACGCCAGGGCCTCCTGCAGATAACTCACTTGGTTTCTTGCGCTATCTCTAATAGCATCCGAGATATCACCAGATATATATTGGATTTTCCCCTGACCCTGAGTGTCCGGCCCCATGAGACGGTGGTTCTCTCGGCCCCTGGAGGTCCGAGGTCGTTCCCGCTGCACAGATTCATGCGCCAGGGCCTCCTACAGACAATGCACTTTGATTTATTGCGCTATCTGTAATAGCACCCGAGATATCACCAGATATATATTGGATATTTCCCGCACCCTGAGTGTCCAGCCCAATGAGACGGTGGTTTTCTCGGCCCCTGGTGGACCGAGGTCGTTCCCGCTGCACAGATTCATGCGCCAGGGCCTCCTGCAGATGATTCACTTTGATTTATTTCCCTATCTGTAATAGGACCCGAGATATCACCAGATATATATTGGATTTTCCCCTGACCCTGAGTGTCCGGCCCCATGAGACGGTGGTTCTCTCGGACCCTGGAGGTCCGAGGTCGTTCCCGCTGCACAGATTCATGCGCCAGGGCCTCCTACAGACAATGCACTTTGATTTATTGCGCTATCTGTAATAGCACCCGAGATATCACCAGATATATATTGGATATTTCCCGCACCCTGAGTGTCCAGCCCCTTCAGACGGTGGTTTTCTCGGCCCCTGGTGGACCGAGGTCGTTCCCGCTGCACAGATTCATGCGCCTGGGCCTCCTGCAGATAATTCACTTTGATTTATTTCGCTATCTGTAATAGGACCCGAGATATCACCAGATATATATTGGATTTTCCCCAGACCCTGAGTGTTCGGCGCCATGTGACTGTAGTTTTCTCGGCCCCTGGTGGTCCGAGGTCGTTCCCGCTGCACAGATACATGCGCCAGGGCCTCCTACAGACAATGCACTTTGATTTGTTGGGCTATCTGTAATAGCACCCGAGATATCACCACATATATATTGGATTTTTCAATGACCCAGAGTGTCCGGCCCCATGAGACGGTGGTTTTCTCGGCCCCTGGCGGTCCGAGGTCGTTCCCGCTGCACAGATGCATGCGCCAGGGCCTCCTGCAGATAGTTCACTTTGGTTTATTGCGCTATCTCTAATAGCACCCGAGATATCACCAGATATATATTGGATTTTCCCCTGACCCTGAGTGTCCGGCCCCATGAGACTGTGGTTTTCTCGGCCCCTGGTGGTCCGAGGTCGTTCCCGCTGCACAGATACATGCGCCAGGGCCTCCTACAGACAATGCACTTTGATTTATTGCGCTATCTGTAATAGCACCCGAGAGGTCACCAGATATATATTGGATTTTCCCCTGACCCTGAGTGTCCGGCCCCATGAGACTGTGGTTTTCTCGGCCCCTGGTGGTCCGAGGTCGTTCCCGCTGCACAGATACATGCGCCAGGGCCTCCTACAGACAATGCACTTTGATTTATTGCGCTATCTGTAATAGCACCCGAGATATCACCAGATATATATTGGATTTTCCCCTGACCCTGAGTGTCCGGCCCCATGAGACTGTGGTTTTCTCGGCCCCTGGTGGTCCGAGGTCGTTCCCGCTGCACAGATTCATGCGCCAGGGCCTCCTACAGACAATGCACTTTGATTTATTGCGCTATCTGTAATAGCACCCGGGATATCACCAGATATATATTGGATTTTCCCCTGACTCTGAGTTTCCGGCCCCATGAGACGGTGGTTTTCTCGGCCCCTGGTGGTCCGAGGTCGTTCCCGCTTCCCAGATTCATGCGCCAGGGCCTCCTCCAGACAATGCACTTTGATTTATTGCGCTATCTGTAATAGCACCCGACATATCACCAGATATATATTGGATTTTCCCCTGACCCTGAGTGTCCGGCCCCATGAGACTGTGGTTTTCTCGGCCCCTGGTGGTCCGAGGTCGTTCCCGTTGCACAGATTCATGCGTCAGGGCCTCCTGCAGATAATTCACTTTGGTTTATTGCGCTATCACTAATAGCACCCGAGACATCACCAGATATATATTGGATTTTCCCCTGACCCTGAGTGTCCGGCCCCATGAGATGGTGGTTTTCTCGGCCCCTGGTGGTCCGAGGTCGTTCCCGCTGCACAGATTCATGCGCCTGGGCCTCCTGCAGATAATTCACTTTGATTTATTTCGCTATCTGTAATAGGACCCGAGATATCACCAGATATGTATTGGATTTTCCCCAGACCCTGAGTGTCCGGCCGCATGAGACTG
The DNA here is from genome assembly GCF_051020985.1 of Nomia melanderi. NCBI lineage: Eukaryota > Metazoa > Arthropoda > Insecta > Hymenoptera > Halictidae > Nomia > Nomia melanderi. The sequence continues at coordinate 1,429,088 of NW_027475142.1, forward strand.
TAGTTTTCTCGGCCCCTGGTGGTCCGAGGTCGTTCCCGCTGCACAGATTCATGCGCCAGGACCTCCTACAGACAATGCACTTTGATTTATTGCTCTATCTGTAACAGCACCCGAGATATCACCAGATATATATTGGATATTTCCCTCACCCTGAGTGTCCAGCCCCATCAGACGGTGGTTTTCTCGGCTCCTGGTGGACCGAGGTCGTTCCCGCTGCACAGATGCATGCGCCAGGGCCTCCTGCAGATAATTCACTTTGGTTTATTGCGCTATCTCTAATAGCACCCGAGATATCACCAGATATATATTGGATTTTCCCCTGACCCTGAGTGTCCGGCCCCATGAGACTGTGGTTTTCTCGGCCCCTGGTCGTCCGAGGTCGTTCCCGCTGCACAGATTCATGCGCCAGGGCCTCCTACAAGTAATGCACTTTGATTTATTGCGCTATCTGTAATAGCACCCGAGATATCACCAGATATATATTGGATTTTTCCCTGACCCTGAGTGTCCGGCCCCATGAGACTGCGGTTTTCTCGGCCCCTGGTGGTCCGAGGTCGTTCCCGCTGCACACATTCATGCGCCAGCGCCTCCTGCAGATAATTCACTTTGGTTTATTTCGCTATCTGTAATAGGACCCGAGATATCACCAGATATATATTGGATTTCTCACTGACCCTAAGTGTCCGGCCCCCCGGGACGGTGGTTTTCTCGGCCCCTGGAGGTCCGAGGTCGTTCCCGCTGCACAGATGCATGCGCCAGGGCCTCCTGCAGATAATTCACTATGGTTTATTGCGCTATCTCTAATAGCACCCGAGATATCACCAGATATATATTGGATTTTCCCCTGACCCTGAGTGTCCGGCCCCATGAGACTGTGGTTTTCTCGGCCCCTGGTCGTCCGAGATCGTTCCCGCTGCACAGATTCATGCGCCAGGGCCTCCTACAAGTAATGCACTTTGATTTATTGCGCTATCTGTAATAGCACCCGAGATATCACCAGATATATATTGGATTTTCCCCTGACCCTGAGTGTCCGGCCCCATGAGACGGTGGTTGTCTCGCCCCTGGTGGTCCGAGGTCGTTCCCGCTGCACAGATTCATGCGCCAGTGCCTTCTACAGACAATGCACTTTGATTTATTGCGCTATCTGTAATAGCAGCCGAGATATCACCAGATATATATTGGATTTTTCACTGACCCTGAGTGTCCGGCCCCATGAGACGGTTGTTTTCTCGGCCCCTGGTGGTCCGAGGTCGTTCCCGCTGCACAGATTCGTGCGCCAGGGCCTCCTACAGACAATGCACTTTGATTTATTGCGCTATCTCTAATAGCACCCAAGATATCACCAGATATATATAGGATTTTTCCCTGACCCTGACTGTCCGGCCCCATGAGACGGTGATTTTCTCGGCCCCTACGGGTCCGAGGTCGTTCCCGTTGCACAGATTCATGCGACAGGGCCTCCTGCAGATAATTCACTTTGATTTATTGCGCTATCTCTAATAGCACCCAAGATATCACCAGATATATATAGGATTTTTCCCTGACCCTGACTGTCCGGCCCCATGAGACGGTGATTTTCTCGGCCCCTACGGGTCCGAGGTCGTTCCCGTTGCACAGATTCATGCGACAGGGCCTCCTGCAGATAATTCACTTTGATTTATTGCGCTATCTGTAATAGCACCCGAGATATCACCAGATATATATTGGATTTTTCACTGACCCTAAGTGTCCGGCCCCTCGGGACGGTGGTTTTCTCGGCCCCTGGTGGTCCGAGGTCGTTCCCGCTGCACAGATTCATGCGCCAGGGCCTCCTACAGATAACTCACTTTGGTTTATTGCGCTATCTATAATAGCACCCGAGATATCACCAGATATATATTGGATATTTCCCTCACCCTGAGTGTCCAGCCCCATGAGACGGTGGTTTTCTCGGCCCCTGGTGGACCGAGGGCGTTCCCGCTGCACAGATTCATGCGCCAGGGCCTCCTGCAGATAATTCACTTTGGTTTATTGCGCTATCTCTAATAGCGCCCGAGATATCACCAGATATATATTGGATTTTCCCCAGACCCTGAGTGTCCGGCCGCATGAGACTGTAGTTTTCTCGGCCCCTGGTGGTCCGAGGTCGTTCCCGCTGCACACATTCATGCGCCAGGGCCTCCTGCAGATAATTCACTTTGGTTTATTGCGCTATCTCTAACAGCACCCGAGATATCACCAGATATATATTGGATTTTTCCCTGACCATGAGAGTCCGGCCCCATGAGATGGTCGTTTTATCGGCCCCTGGTGGTCCGAGGTCGTTCCCGCTGCACAGATTCATGCGCCAGGGCCTCCTACAGACAATGCACTTTGATTTATTGCGCTATCTGTAATAGCACCCGAGATATCACCAGATATATATTGGATTTTTCCCTTACCCTGAGTGTCCGGCCCCATGAGACGGTGGTTTTTTCGGCCCCTGGCGGTCCGAGGTCGTTCCCGCTGCACAGATGCATGCGCCAGGGCCTCCTGCAGATAATTCACTTTGGCTTATTGCGCTATCTCTAATAGCACCCGAGATATCACCAGATATATATTGGATTTTCCCCTGACCCTGAGTGTCCGGCCCCATGAGACTGTGGTTTTCTCGGCCCCTGGTGGTCCGAGGTCGTTCCCGCTGCACAGATACATGCGCCAGGGCCTCCTACAGACAATGCACTTTGATTTATTGCGCTATCTGTAATAGCACCCAAGATATCACCATATATATATATTGGATTTTTCCCTGACCCTGAGTGTCCGGCCCCATGAGACGGTGATTTTCTCGGCCCCTGGTGGTCCGAGGTCGATCCCGCTGCACAGATTCATGCGCCAGGGCCTCCTGCAGACAATGAACTTTGATTTATTTCGCTATCCCTAATAGCACCCGAGATATCACCAGATGTATATGGGATTTTTCCCCGACCCTGAGTGTCCGACCCCATGAGACGGTAGTTTTCTCGGCCCCTGGTGGTCCTAGGTCGATCCCGCTGCACAGATTCATGCGCCAGGGCCTCCTACAGACAATGCACTTTGATTTATTGCGCTATCTGTAATAGCACCCGAGATATCACCAGATATATATTGGATTTTTCACTGACCCTGAGTGTCCGACCCCATTTGACTGTGGTTGTCTCGGCCCCTGGTGGTCCGAGGTCGTTCCCGCTGCACAGATTCATGCGCCAGGGCCTCCTACAGACAATGCACTTTGATTTATTGCGCTATCTCTAATAGCACCCGAAATATCACCAGATATATATTGGATTTTCCCCTGACCCTGAGTGTCCGGCCCCATGAGACGGTGGTTTTCTCGGCCCCTGGTGGTCCGAGGTCGTTCCCGCTGCCCAGATTCATGCGCCACGGCCTCCTACTGACAATGCACTTTGATTTATTGCGCTATCTGTAATAGCACACGAGATATCACCAGATATATATTGGATATTTACCTCACCCTGAGTGTCCAGCCCCATGAGACGGTGGTTTTCTCGGCCCCTGGTGGTCCGAGGTCGTTCCCGTTGCACAGATTCATGCGCCAGGGCCTCCTGCAGATAATTCACTTTGATTTATTGCGCTATCTGTAATAGCACCCGAGATATCACCAGATATATATTGGATTTTTCCCTGTCCCTGAGTGTCCGGCCCCATGAGACGGTGGTTTTCTCGGCTCCTGGTGGTCCGAGGTCGTTCCCGCTGCACAGATTCATGCGCCAGGGCCTCCTGCAGATAATTCACTTTCGTTTATTGCGCTATCTCTAATAGCACCAGAGATATCACCAGATATATATTGGATTTTCCCCTGACTCTGAGTGTCCGGCCCCATGAGACGGTGGTTTTCTCGGCCCCTGGTGGTCCGAGGTCGTTCCCGCTTCCCAGATTCATGCGCCAGGGCCTCCTGCAGATAATTCACATTGGTTTATTGCGCTATCTCTAATAGCACCCGAGATATCACCAGATATATATTGGATTTTCCCCTGACTCTGGGTGTCCGGCCCCATGAAACGGTGGTTTTCTCGGCCCCTGGTGGTCCGAGGTCGTTCCCGCTGCACTGATTCATGCGCCAGGGCCTCCTGCAGATAATTCACTTTCGTTTATTGCGCTATCTCTAATAGCACCCGAAATATCACCAGATATATATTGGATTTTCCCCTGACCCTGAGTGTCCGGCCCCATGAGACGGTGGTTTTCTCGGCCCCTGGTGGTTCGAGGTCGTTCCCGCTGCACAGATTCATGCGCCAGGGCCTCCTACAGACAATGCACTTTGATTTATTTCGCTATCTGTAATAGGACCCGAGATATCACCGGATATATATTGGATTTTCCCCACACCCTGAGTGTCCGGCCGCATGAGACTGTAGTATTCTCGGCCCCTGGTGGTCCGAGGTCGTTCCCGCTGCACAGATTCATGCGCCAGGGCCTCCTACAGACAATGCACTTTGATTTATTGCGCTATCTCTAATAGCACCCGAAATATCACCAGATATATATTGGATTTTCCCCTGACCCTGAGTGTCCGGCCCCATGAGACGGTGGTTTTCTCGGCCCCTGGTGGTCCGAGGTCGTTCCCGCGGCCCAGATTCATGCGCCACGGCCTCCTACTGACAATGCACTTTGATTTATTGCGCTATCTGTAATAGCACCCGAGATATCACCAGATATATATTGGATATTTACCTCACCCTGAGTGTCCAGCCCCATGAGACGGTGGTTTTCTCGGCCCCTGGTGGTCCGAGGTCGTTCCCGTTGCACAGATTCATGCGCCAGGGCCTCCTGCAGATAATTCACTTTGATTTATTGCGCTATCTGTAATAGCACCCGAGATATCACCAGATATATATTGGATTTTTCCCTGTCCCTGAGTGTCCGGCCCCATGAGACGGTGGTTTTCTCGGCTCCTGGTGGTCCGAGGTCGTTCCCGCTGCACAGATTCATGCGCCAGGGCCTCCTGCAGATAATTCACTTTCGTTTATTGCGCTATCTCTAATAGCACCAGAGATATCACCAGATATATATTGGATTTTCCCCTGACTCTGAGTGTCCGGCCCCATGAGACGGTGGTTTTCTCGGCCCCTGGTGGTCCGAGGTCGTTCCCGCTTCCCAGATTCATGCGCCAGGGCCTCCTGCAGATAATTCACATTGGTTTATTGCGCTATCTCTAATAGCACCCGAGATATCACCAGATATATATTGGATTTTCCCCTGACTCTGGGTGTCCGGCCCCATGAAACGGTGGTTTTCTCGGCCCCTGGTGGTCCGAGGTCGTTCCCGCTGCACTGATTCATGCGCCAGGGCCTCCTGCAGATAATTCACTTTCGTTTATTGCGCTATCTCTAATAGCACCCGAAATATCACCAGATATATATTGGATTTTCCCCTGACCCTGAGTGTCCGGCCCCATGAGACGGTGGTTTTCTCGGCCCCTGGTGGTTCGAGGTCGTTCCCGCTGCACAGATTCATGCGCCAGGGCCTCCTACAGACAATGCACTTTGATTTATTGCGCTATCTGTAATAGCACCCGAGATATCACCACATATATATTGGATTTTTCAATGACCCAGAGTGTCCGGGCCCATGAGACGGTGGTTTTCTCGGCCCCTGGCGGTCCGAGGTCGTTCCCGCTGCACAGATTCATGCGCCAGGGCCTCCTACAGACAATGCACTTTGATTTATTGCTCTATCTGTAATAGCACCCGAGATATCACCAGATATATATTGGATTTTCCCCTGACCCTGAGTGTCCGGCCCCATGAGACTGTGGTTTTCTCGGCCCCTGGTGGACCGAGGTCGTTCCCGCTGCACAGATTCATGCGCCAGGGCCTCCTACAGATAACTCACTTTGATTTATTGCGCTATCTATAATAGCACCCGAGATATCACCAGATATATATATTGGATTTTTCCCTGACCCTGAGTGTCCGGCCCCATGAGACGGTGGTTTTCTCGGCTCCTGGTGGTCCGAGGTCGTTCCCGCTGCACAGATTCATGCGCCAGGGCCTCCTGCAGGTAACTCACTTTCGTTTATTGCGCTATCTCTAATAGCACCAGAGATATCACCAGATATATATTGGATTTTCCCCTGACTCTGAGTGTCCGGCCCCCTGAGACGGTGGTTTTCTCGGCCCCTGGTGGTCCGAGGTCGTTCCCGCTTCCCAGATTCATGCGCCAGGGCCTCCTGCAGATAATTCACATTGGTTTATTGCGCTATCTCTAATAGCACCCGAGATATCACCAGATATATATTGGATTTTCCCCTGACTCTGGGTGTCCGGCCCCATGAAACGGTGGTTTTCTCGGCCCCTGGTGGTCCGAGGTCGTTCCCGCTGCACTGATTCATGCGCCAGGGCCTCCTGCAGATAATTCACTTTCGTTTATTGCGCTATCTCTAATAGCACCCGAAATATCACCAGATATATATTGGATTTTTCCCTGACCCTGAGTGTCCGGCCCCATGAGACGGTGGTTTTCTCGGCCCCTGGTGGTTCGAGGTCGTTCCCGCTGCACAGATTCATGCGCCAGGGCCTCCTACAGACAATGCACTTTGATTTATTTCGCTATCTGTAATAGGACCCGAGATATCACCAGATATATATTGGATTTTCCCCAGACCCTGAGTGTCCGGCCGCATGAGACTGTAGTATTCTCGGCCCCTGGTGGTCCGAGGTCGTTCCCGCTGCACAGATTCATGCGCCAGGGCCTCCTACAGACAATGCACTTTGATTTATTGCGCTATCTCTAATAGCACCCGAAATATCACCAGATATATATTGGATTTTCCCCTGACCCTGAGTGTCCGGCCCCATGAGACGGTGGTTTTCTCGGCCCCTGGTGGTCCGAGGTCGTTCCCGCTGCACAGATTCATGCGCCAGGGCCTCCTACAGACAATGCACTTTGATTTATTTCGCTATCTGTAATAGCACCCGAGATATCACCAGATATATATTGGATATTTACCTCACCCTGAGTGTCCAGCCCCATGAGACGGTGGTTTTCTCGGCCCCTGGTGGTCCGAGGTCGTTCCCGTTGCACAGATTCATGCGCCAGGGCCTCCTGCAGATAATTCACTTTGATTTATTGCGCTATCTGTAATAGCACCCGAGATATCACCAGATATATATTGGATTTTTCACTGACCCTAAGTGTCCGGCCCCTCGGGACGCTGGCTTTCTCGGCCCCTGGTGGTCCGAGGTCGTTCCCGCTGCACAGATTCATGCGCCAGGGCCTCCTACAGATAACTCACTTTGGTTTATTGCGCTATCTATAATAGCACCCGAGATATCACCAGATATATATTGGATTTTCCCCTGACCCTGAGTGTCCGGCCCCATGAGACGGTGGTTTTCTCGGCCCCTGGTGGCCCGAGGTCGATCCCGCTGCACAGATTCATGCGCCAGGGCCTCCTACAGACAATGCACTTTGATTTATTGCGCTATCTCTAATAGCACCCGAGATATCACCAGATATATATTGGATTTTCCCCTGACCCTGAGTGTCCGGCCCCATGAGACTGTGGTTTTTTCGGACCCTGGTGGTCCGAGGTCGTTCCCGCTGCACAGATTCAGGCGCCAGGGCCTCCTGCAGATAACTCACTTTGGTTTATTGCGCTATCTCTAATAGCACCCGAGATATCACCAGATATATATTGGATTTTTCCCTGACCCTGAGTGTCCGGCCCCATGAGACGGTGGTTTTCTCGGCTCCTGGTGGTCCGAGGTCGTTCCCGCTGCACAGATTCATGCGCCAGGGCCTCCTGCAGATAATTCACTTTCGTTTATTGCGCTATCTCTAATAGCACCAGAGATATCACCAGATATATATTGGATTTTCCCCTGACCCTGGGTGTCCGGCCCCATGAGACGGTGGTTTTCTCGGCCCCTGGTGGTTCGAGGTCGTTCCCGCTGCACAGATTCATGCGCCAGGGCCTCCTACAGACAATGCGCTTTGATTTATTGCGCTATCTGTAATAGCACCCGAGATATCACCAGATATATATTGGATTTTTCCCTGCCCCTGACAGTCCGGCCCCAAGCGAGGGTGATTTTCTCGGCCCCTGGTGGTCCGAGGTCGTTCCCGCTGCACAGATGCATGCGCCAGGACCTCCTGCAGATAATTCACTTTGGTTTATTGCGCTTTCTCTAATAGCACCCGAGATATCACCAGATATATGCTGGTTTTTTGCATGACCTTGGGTGACGGATTCCGAATATCTGTAATTTTCTCGCCCCCTGGTGGTCCGAGGTCGTTCCCGCTGCACAGATGCATGCGCCAGGACCTCCTGCAGATAATTCACTTTGGTTTATTGCGCTTTCTCTAATAGCACCCGAGATATCACCAGATATATATTGAATTTTCCCCTGACCCTCAGTGTCCGGTCCCATGTGACTGTGGTTTTCTCGGCCCCTGGTGGTCCGAGGTCGTTCCCGCTGCACATATGCATGCGCCAGGGCCTCCTGCAGATAATTCACTTTGGTTTATTGCGCTATCTCTAATAGCACCCGAGATATCACCAGATATATATTGGATTTTCCCCTGACCCTGAGTGTCCGGCCCCATGAGACGGTGGTTTTCTCGGCGCCTGGTGGTCCGAGGTCGCTCCCGCTGCACAGATGCATGCGCCAGGGCCTCCTGCAGATAATTCACTTTGGTTTATTGCGCTATCTCTAATAGCACCCGAGATATCACCAGATATATATTGGATTATTCCCTGTCCCTGAGTGTCCGGCCCCATGAGACGGTGGTTTTCTCGGCCCCTGGTGGTCCGAGGTCGTTCGAGCTGGCCAGATTCATGCGCCAGGGCCTCCTACAGACAATGCACTTTGATTTATTGCGCTATCTGTAATAGCACCCGAGATATCACCAGATATATATTGGATTTTCCCCTGACCCTGAGTGTCCGGCCCCATGTGACTGTGGTTTTCTCGGCCCATGGTGTTCCGAGGTCGTCCGAGCTGCACAGATTCATGCGCCAGGGCCTCCTACAGACAATGCACTTTGATTTATTGTGCTATCTGTAATAGTACCCGAGATATCACCAGATATATATTGGATTTTTCCCTGACCCTGAGTGTCCGACCCCATGAGACTGTGGTTTTCTCTGCCGATGTTGGTCCGAGGTCGTTCCCGCTGCACAGATTCATGCGCCAGGGCCTCCTACAGACAATGCACTTTGATTTATTGCGCTATCTGTAATAGCACCCGAGATATCACCAGATATATATTGGATTATTCCCTGTCCCTGAGTGTCCGGCCCCATGAGACGGTGGTTTTCTCGGCCCCTGGTGGTCCGAGGTCGTTCGAGCTGGCCAGATTCATGCGCCAGGGCCTCCTACAGACAATGCACTTTGATTTATTGCGCTATCTGTAATAGCACCCGAGATATCACCAGATATATATTGGATTTTCCCCTGACCCTGAGTGTCCGGCCCCATGTGACTGTGGTTTTCTCGGCCCATGGTGTTCCGAGGTCGTCCGAGCTGCACAGATTCATGCGCCAGGGCCTCCTACAGACAATGCACTTTGATTTATTGTGCTATCTGTAATAGTACCCGAGATATCACCAGATATATATTGGATTTTTCCCTGACCCTGAGTGTCCGACCCCATGAGACTGTGGTTTTCTCTGCCGATGTTGGTCCGAGGTCGTTCCCGCTGCACAGATTCATGCGCCAGGGCCTCCTACAGACAATGCACTTTGATTTATTGCGCTATCTGTAATAGCACCCGAGATATCACCAGATATATATTTGATTTTCCCCTGACCCTGAGTGTCCGGCCCCATGCGACTGTGGATTTCTCGGCCCCTGGTGGTCCGAGGTCGTTCCCGCTGCACAGATTCATGCGCCAGGGCCTCCTACAGACAATGCACATTGATTTATTGCGGTATCTGTAATAGCACCAGAGATATCACCAGATATATATTGGATTTTACCCTGACCCTGAGTGTCCGGCCCCATAAGACGGTGGTTGTCTTGGCCCCTGGAGGTCCGAGGACGTTCCCGCTGCACAGATTCATGCGCCAGTGCCTCCTGTAGATAATTCACTTTGGTTTACTGCGCTATCTCTAATAGTACCCGAGATATCACCAGATATATATTGGATTTTTCCCTGACCCTGAGTGTCCGGCCCCATGAGACGGTGGTTTTTTCGGCCCCTGGTGGTCCGAGGTCGTTCCCGTTGCACAGATTCATGCGCCAGGGCCTCCTGCAGATAATTCACTTTGATTTATTGCGCTCTCTGTAATAGCACCCGAGATATCACCAGATATATATTGGATTTTTCACTGACCCTGAGTGTCCGGCCCCATGAGACGGTGGTTTTCTCGGCCCCTGGTGGTCCGAGGTCGTTCCCGCTGTACAGATTCATGCGCCAGGGCCTCCTACAGACAATGCACTTTGATTTATTGCGCTATATGTAATAGCACCCGAGATATCACCAGATATATATTGGATTTTACCCTGACCCTGAGTGTCCGGCCCCATGAGACGGTGGTTGTCTCGGCCCCTGGTGGTCCGAGGTTGTTCCCGCTGCACAGATTCATGCGCCAGGGCCTCCTACAGACGAAGCACTTTGATTTATTGCGCTATCTGTAATAGCACCCGAGATATCACCACATATATATTGGATTTTTCACTGACCCTGAGTGTCCGGCCCCATGAGTCTGTGGTTTACTCGGCCCCTGGTGGTCCGAGGTCGTTGCCGTTGCACAGATTCATGCGCCAGGGCCTCCTGCAGATAATTCACTTTGGTTTATTGCGCTATCTCTAATAGCACCCGAGATATCACCAGATATATATTGGATTTTCCCCTGTCCCTGAGTGTCCGGCCCCATGAGACGGTGGTTTTCTCGGTCCCTGGTGGTCCGAGGTCATTCCCGCTGCACAGATTCATGCGCCAGGGCCTCCTACAGACAATGCACTTTGATTTATTGCGCTATCTGTAATAGCACCGGAGATATCACCAGATATATATTAGATTTTCCCCTGACCCTGAGTGTCCGGCCCCATGAGACTGCGGCTTTCTCGGCCTCTGGTGGTCCGAGGTCGTTCCCGCTGCACAGAATCATGCGCCAGGGCCTCCTACAGACAATGCACTTTGATTTATTGCGCTATCTGTAATAGCACCAGAGATATCACCAGATATATATTGGATTTTACCCTGACCCTGAGTGTCCGGCCCCATGAGACGGTGGTTGTCTCGGCCCCTGGAGGTCCGAGGTCGTTCCCGCTGCACAGATTCATGCGCCAGGGCCTCCTACAGACGAAGCACTTTGATTTATTGCGCTATCTGTAATAGCACCCGAGATATCACCACATATATATTGGATTTTTCACTGACCCTGAGTGTCCGGCCCCATGAGACTGTGGTTTACTCGGCCCCTGGTGGTCCGAGGTCGTTGCCGTTGCACAGATTCCTGCGCCAGGGCCTCCTGCAGATAATTCACTTTGGTTTATTGCGCTATTTCTAATAGCACCCGAGATATCACCAGATATATATTGGATTTTCCCCTGACCCTGAGTGTCCGGCCCCATGAGACTGTGGTTTAGTCGGCCCCTGGTGGTCCGAGGTCGGTCCCGTTCCACAAATTCATGCGCCAGGGCCTCCTATAGATAATTCACTTTGGTTTACTGCGCTATCTCTAATAATAGCCGAGATATCACCAGATATATATTGGATTTTTCCCTGACCCTGAGTGTCCGACCCCATGAGACTGTGGTTTTCTCTGTCGATGGTGGTCCGAGGTCGTTCCCGCTGCACAGATTCATGCGCCAGGGCCTCCTACAGACAATGCACTTTGATTTATTGCGCTATCTCTAATAGCACCCGAGATATCACCAGATATATATTGGATATTTACCTCACCCTGAGTGTCCAGCCCCATGAGACGGTGGTTTTCTCGGCCCCTGGTGGTCCGAGGTCGTTCCCGTTGCACAGATTCATGCGCCAGGGCCTCCTGCAGATAATTCACTTTGATTTATTGCGCTATCTGTAATAGCACCCGAGATATCACCAGATATATATTGGATTTTTCACTGACCCTAAGTGTCCGGCCCCTCGGGACGCTGGCTTTCTCGGCCCCTGGTGGTCCGAGGTCGTTCCCGCTGCACAGATTCATGCGCCAGGGCCTCCTACAGATAACTCACTTTGGTTTATTGCGCTATCTATAATAGCACCCGAGATATCACCAGATATATATTGGATTTTCCCCTGACCCTGAGTGTCCGGCCCCATGAGACGGTGGTTTTCTCGGCCCCTGGTGGCCCGAGGTCGATCCCGCTGCACAGATTCATGCGCCAGGGCCTCCTACAGACAATGCACTTTGATTTATTGCGCTATCTCTAATAGCACCCGAGATATCACCAGATATATATTGGATTTTCCCCTGACCCTGAGTGTCCGGCCCCATGAGACTGTGGTTTTTTCGGACCCTGGTGGTCCGAGGTCGTTCCCGCTGCACAGATTCATGCGCCAGGGCCTCCTACAGACAATGCACTTTGATTTATTTCGCTATCTGTAATAGCACCCGAGATATCACCAGATATATATTGGATATTTACCTCACCCTGAGTGTCCAGCCCCATGAGACGGTGGTTTTCTCGGCCCCTGGTGGTCCGAGGTCGTTCCCGTTGCACAGATTCATGCGCCAGGGCCTCCTGCAGATAATTCACTTTGATTTATTGCGCTATCTGTAATAGCACCCGAGATATCACCAGATATATATTGGATTTTTCACTGACCCTAAGTGTCCGGCCCCTCGGGACGCTGGCTTTCTCGGCCCCTGGTGGTCCGAGGTCGTTCCCGCTGCACAGATTCATGCGCCAGGGCCTCCTACAGATAACTCACTTTGGTTTATTGCGCTATCTATAATAGCACCCGAGATATCACCAGATATATATTGGATTTTCCCCTGACCCTGAGTGTCCGGCCCCATGAGACGGTGGTTTTCTCGGCCCCTGGTGGCCCGAGGTCGATCCCGCTGCACAGGTTCATGCGCCAGGGCCTCCTACAGACAATGCACTTTGATTTATTGCGCTATCTCTAATAGCACCCGAGATATCACCAGATATATATTGGATTTTCCCCTGACCCTGAGTGTCCGGCCCCATGAGACTGTGGTTTTTTCGGACCCTGGTGGTCCGAGGTCGTTCCCGCTGCACAGATTCAGGCGCCAGGGCCTCCTGCAGATAACTCACTTTGGTTTATTGCGCTATCTCTAATAGCACCCGAGATATCACCAGATATATATTGGATTTTTCCCTGACCCCGAGTGTCCGGCCCCATGAGACGGTGGTTTTCTCGGCTCCTGGTGGTCCGAGGTCGTTCCCGCTGCACAGATTCATGCGCCAGGGCCTCCTGCAGATAATTCACTTTCGTTTATTGCGCTATCTCTAATAGCACCAGAGATATCACCAGATATATATTGGATTTTCCCCTGACCCTGGGTGTCCGGCCCCATGAGACGGTGGTTTTCTCGGCCCCTGGTGGTTCGAGGTCGTTCCCGCTGCACAGATTCATGCGCCAGGGCCTCCTACAGACAATGCACTTTGATTTATTGCGCTATCTGTAATAGCACCCGAGATATCACCAGATATATATTGGATTTTTCCCTGCCCCTGACAGTCCGGCCCCAAGCGAGGGTGATTTTCTCGGCCCCTGGTGGTCCGAGGTCGTTCCCGCTGCACCGAATCATGCGCCAGGGCTTCCGGGAGACAATGCACTTTGATTTACCGCGCTATCTGTAATAGCACCCGAGATATCACCAGATATATGCTGGTTTTTTGCATGACCTTGGGTGACGGATTCCGAATATGTGTAATTTTCTCGCCCCCTGGTGGTCCGAGGTCGTTCCCGCTGCACAGATGCATGCGCCAGGACCTCCTGCAGATAATTCACTTTGGTTTATTGCGCTTTCTCTAATAGCACCCGAGATATCACCAGATATATATTGAATTTTCCCCTGACCCTGAGTGTCCGGCCCCATGTGACTGTGGTTTTCTCGGCCCATGGTGTTCCGAGGTCGTCCGAGCTGCACAGATTCATGCGCCAGGGCCTCCTACAGACAATGCACTTTGATTTATTGTGCTATCTGTAATAGTACCCGAGATATCACCAGATATATATTGGATTTTTCCCTGACCCTGAGTGTCCGACCCCATGAGACTGTGGTTTTCTCTGCCGATGTTGGTCCGAGGTCGTTCCCGCTGCACAGATTCATGCGCCAGGGCCTCCTACAGACAATGCACTTTGATTTATTGCGCTATCTGTAATAGCACCCGAGATATCACCAGATATATATTGGATTTTCCCCTGACCCTGAGTGTCCGGCCCCATGTGACTGTGGTTTTCTCGGCCCATGGTGTTCCGAGGTCGTCCGAGCTGCACAGATTCATGCGCCAGGGCCTCCTACAGACAATGCACTTTGATTTATTGTGCTATCTGTAATAGTACCCGAGATATCACCAGATATATATTGGATTTTTCCCTGACCCTGAGTGTCCGACCCCATGAGACTGTGGTTTTCTCTGCCGATGTTGGTCCGAGGTCGTTCCCGCTGCACAGATTCATGCGCCAGGGCCTCCTACAGACAATGCACTTTGATTTATTGCGCTATCTGTAATAGCACCCGAGATATCACCAGATATATATTTGATTTTCCCCTGACCCTGAGTGTCCGGCCCCATGCGACTGTGGATTTCTCGGCCCCTGGTGGTCCGAGGTCGTTCCCGCTGCACAGATTCATGCGCCAGGGCCTCCTACAGACAATGCACATTGATTTATTGCGGTATCTGTAATAGCACCAGAGATATCACCAGATATATATTGGATTTTACCCTGACCCTGAGTGTCCGGCCCCATAAGACGGTGGTTGTCTTGGCCCCTGGAGGTCCGAGGACGTTCCCGCTGCACAGATTCATGCGCCAGTGCCTCCTGTAGATAATTCACTTTGGTTTACTGCGCTATCTCTAATAGTACCCGAGATATCACCAGATATATATTGGATTTTTCCCTGACCCTGAGTGTCCGGCCCCATGAGACGGTGGTTTTTTCGGCCCCTGGTGGTCCGAGGTCGTTCCCGTTGCACAGATTCATGCGCCAGGGCCTCCTGCAGATAATTCACTTTGATTTATTGCGCTATCTGTAATAGCACCCGAGATATCACCAGATATATATTGGATTTTTCACTGACCCTGAGTGTCCGGCCCCATGAGACGGTGGTTTTCTCGGCCCCTGGTGGTCCGAGGTCGTTCCCGCTGTACAGATTCATGCGCCAGGGCCTCCTACAGACAATGCACTTTGATTTATTGCGCTATATGTAATAGCACCCGAGATATCACCAGATATATATTGGATTTTACCCTGACCCTGAGTGTCCGGCCCCATGAGACGGTGGTTGTCTCGGCCCCTGGTGGTCCGAGGTTGTTCCCGCTGCACAGATTCATGCGCCAGGGCCTCCTACAGACGAAGCACTTTGATTTATTGCGCTATCTGTAATAGCACCCGAGATATCACCACATATATATTGGATTTTTCACTGACCCTGAGTGTCCGGCCCCATGAGTCTGTGGTTTACTCGGCCCCTGGTGGTCCGAGGTCGTTGCCGTTGCACAGATTCATGCGCCAGGGCCTCCTGCAGATAATTCACTTTGGTTTATTGCGCTATCTCTAATAGCACCCGAGATATCACCAGATATATATTGGATTTTCCCCTGTCCCTGAGTGTCCGGCCCCATGAGACGGTGGTTTTCTCGGTCCCTGGTGGTCCGAGGTCATTCCCGCTGCACAGATTCATGCGCCAGGGCCTCCTACAGACAATGCACTTTGATTTATTGCGCTATCTGTAATAGCACCGGAGATATCACCAGATATATATTAGATTTTCCCCTGACCCTGAGTGTCCGGCCCCATGAGACTGCGGCTTTCTCGGCCTCTGGTGGTCCGAGGTCGTTCCCGCTGCACAGAATCATGCGCCAGGGCCTCCTACAGACAATGCACTTTGATTTATTGCGCTATCTGTAATAGCACCAGAGATATCACCAGATATATATTGGATTTTACCCTGACCCTGAGTGTCCGGCCCCATGAGACGGTGGTTGTCTCGGCCCCTGGAGGTCCGAGGTCGTTCCCGCTGCACAGATTCATGCGCCAGGGCCTCCTACAGACGAAGCACTTTGATTTATTGCGCTATCTGTAATAGCACCCGAGATATCACCACATATATATTGGATTTTTCACTGACCCTGAGTGTCCGGCCCCATGAGACTGTGGTTTACTCGGCCCCTGGTGGTCCGAGGTCGTTGCCGTTGCACAGATTCCTGCGCCAGGGCCTCCTGCAGATAATTCACTTTGGTTTATTGCGCTATTTCTAATAGCACCCGAGATATCACCAGATATATATTGGATTTTCCCCTGACCCTGAGTGTCCGGCCCCATGAGACTGTGGTTTAGTCGGCCCCTGGTGGTCCGAGGTCGGTCCCGTTCCACAAATTCATGCGCCAGGGCCTCCTATAGATAATTCACTTTGGTTTACTGCGCTATCTCTAATAATAGCCGAGATATCACCAGATATATATTGGATTTTTCCCTGACCCTGAGTGTCCGACCCCATGAGACTGTGGTTTTCTCTGTCGATGGTGGTCCGAGGTCGTTCCCGCTGCACAGATTCATGCGCCAGGGCCTCCTACAGACAATGCACTTTGATTTATTGCGCTATCTCTAATAGCACCCGAGATATCACCAGATATATATTGGATATTTACCTCACCCTGAGTGTCCAGCCCCATGAGACGGTGGTTTTCTCGGCCCCTGGTGGTCCGAGGTCGTTCCCGTTGCACAGATTCATGCGCCAGGGCCTCCTGCAGATAATTCACTTTGATTTATTGCGCTATCTGTAATAGCACCCGAGATATCACCAGATATATATTGGATTTTTCACTGACCCTAAGTGTCCGGCCCCTCGGGACGCTGGCTTTCTCGGCCCCTGGTGGTCCGAGGTCGTTCCCGCTGCACAGATTCATGCGCCAGGGCCTCCTACAGATAACTCACTTTGGTTTATTGCGCTATCTATAATAGCACCCGAGATATCACCAGATATATATTGGATTTTCCCCTGACCCTGAGTGTCCGGCCCC
Organism: Nomia melanderi; assembly: GCF_051020985.1. NCBI lineage: Eukaryota > Metazoa > Arthropoda > Insecta > Hymenoptera > Halictidae > Nomia > Nomia melanderi. Next base: position 1,446,232 of record NW_027475142.1, read on the forward strand.
ATGAGACGGTGGTTTTCTCGGCCCCTGGTGGCCCGAGGTCGATCCCGCTGCACAGATTCATGCGCCAGGGCCTCCTACAGACAATGCACTTTGATTTATTGCGCTATCTCTAATAGCACCCGAGATATCACCAGATATATATTGGATTTTCCCCTGACCCTGAGTGTCCGGCCCCATGAGACTGTGGTTTTTTCGGACCCTGGTGGTCCGAGGTCGTTCCCGCTGCACAGATTCATGCGCCAGGGCCTCCTACAGACAATGCACTTTGATTTATTTCGCTATCTGTAATAGCACCCGAGATATCACCAGATATATATTGGATATTTACCTCACCCTGAGTGTCCAGCCCCATGAGACGGTGGTTTTCTCGGCCCCTGGTGGTCCGAGGTCGTTCCCGTTGCACAGATTCATGCGCCAGGGCCTCCTGCAGATAATTCACTTTGATTTATTGCGCTATCTGTAATAGCACCCGAGATATCACCAGATATATATTGGATTTTTCACTGACCCTAAGTGTCCGGCCCCTCGGGACGCTGGCTTTCTCGGCCCCTGGTGGTCCGAGGTCGTTCCCGCTGCACAGATTCATGCGCCAGGGCCTCCTACAGATAACTCACTTTGGTTTATTGCGCTATCTATAATAGCACCCGAGATATCACCAGATATATATTGGATTTTCCCCTGACCCTGAGTGTCCGGCCCCATGAGACGGTGGTTTTCTCGGCCCCTGGTGGCCCGAGGTCGATCCCGCTGCACAGGTTCATGCGCCAGGGCCTCCTACAGACAATGCACTTTGATTTATTGCGCTATCTCTAATAGCACCCGAGATATCACCAGATATATATTGGATTTTCCCCTGACCCTGAGTGTCCGGCCCCATGAGACTGTGGTTTTTTCGGACCCTGGTGGTCCGAGGTCGTTCCCGCTGCACAGATTCAGGCGCCAGGGCCTCCTGCAGATAACTCACTTTGGTTTATTGCGCTATCTCTAATAGCACCCGAGATATCACCAGATATATATTGGATTTTTCCCTGACCCCGAGTGTCCGGCCCCATGAGACGGTGGTTTTCTCGGCTCCTGGTGGTCCGAGGTCGTTCCCGCTGCACAGATTCATGCGCCAGGGCCTCCTGCAGATAATTCACTTTCGTTTATTGCGCTATCTCTAATAGCACCAGAGATATCACCAGATATATATTGGATTTTCCCCTGACCCTGGGTGTCCGGCCCCATGAGACGGTGGTTTTCTCGGCCCCTGGTGGTTCGAGGTCGTTCCCGCTGCACAGATTCATGCGCCAGGGCCTCCTACAGACAATGCACTTTGATTTATTGCGCTATCTGTAATAGCACCCGAGATATCACCAGATATATATTGGATTTTTCCCTGCCCCTGACAGTCCGGCCCCAAGCGAGGGTGATTTTCTCGGCCCCTGGTGGTCCGAGGTCGTTCCCGCTGCACCGAATCATGCGCCAGGGCTTCCGGGAGACAATGCACTTTGATTTACCGCGCTATCTGTAATAGCACCCGAGATATCACCAGATATATGCTGGTTTTTTGCATGACCTTGGGTGACGGATTCCGAATATGTGTAATTTTCTCGCCCCCTGGTGGTCCGAGGTCGTTCCCGCTGCACAGATGCATGCGCCAGGACCTCCTGCAGATAATTCACTTTGGTTTATTGCGCTTTCTCTAATAGCACCCGAGATATCACCAGATATATATTGAATTTTCCCCTGACCCTCAGTGTCCGGTCCCATGTGACTGTGGTTTTCTCGGCCCCTGGTGGTCCGAGGTCGTTCCCGCTGCACATATGCATGCGCCAGGGCCTCCTGCAGATAATTCACTTTGGTTTATTGCGCTATCTCTAATAGCACCCGAGATATCACCAGATATATATTGGATTTTCCCCTGACCCTGAGTGTCCGGCCCCATGAGACGGTGGTTTTCTCGGCGCCTGGTGGTCCGAGGTCGCTCCCGCTGCACAGATGCATGCGCCAGGGCCTCCTGCAGATAATTCACTTTGGTTTATTGCGCTATCTCTAATAGCACCCGAGATATCACCAGATATATATTGGATTATTCCCTGTCCCTGAGTGTCCGGCCCCATGAGACGGTGGTTTTCTCGGCCCCTGGTGGTCCGAGGTCGTTCGAGCTGGCCAGATTCATGCGCCAGGGCCTCCTACAGACAATGCACTTTGATTTATTGCGCTATCTGTAATAGCACCCGAGATATCACCAGATATATATTGGATTTTCCCCTGACCCTGAGTGTCCGGCCCCATGTGACTGTGGTTTTCTCGGCCCATGGTGTTCCGAGGTCGTCCGAGCTGCACAGATTCATGCGCCAGGGCCTCCTACAGACAATGCACTTTGATTTATTGCGCTATCTGTAATAGCACCCGAGATATCACCAGATATATATTTGATTTTCCCCTGACCCTGAGTGTCCGGCCCCATGCGACTGTGGATTTCTCGGCCCCTGGTGGTCCGAGGTCGTTCCCGCTGCACAGATTCATGCGCCAGGGCCTCCTACAGACAATGCACATTGATTTATTGCGCTATCTGTAATAGCACCAGAGATATCACCAGATATATATTGGATTTTACCCTGACCCTGAGTGTCCGGCCCCATAAGACGGTGGTTGTCTTGGCCCCTGGAGGTCCGAGGACGTTCCCGCTGCACAGATTCATGCGCCAGTGCCTCCTGCAGATAATTCACTTTGGTTTACTGCGCTATCTCTAATAGTACCCGAGATATCACCAGATATATATTGGATTTTTCCCTGACCCTGAGTGTCCGGCCCCATGAGACGGTGGTTTTTTCGGCCCCTGGTGGTCCGAGGTCGTTCCCGTTGCACAGATTCATGCGCCAGGGCCTCCTGCAGATAATTCACTTTGATTTATTGCGCTATCTGTAATAGCACCCGAGATATCACCAGATATATATTGGATTTTTCACTGACCCTGAGTGTCCGGCCCCATGAGACGGTGGTTTTCTCGGCCCCTGGTGGTCCGAGGTCGTTCCCGCTGTACAGATTCATGCGCCAGGGCCTCCTACAGACAATGCACTTTGATTTATTGCGCTATATGTAATAGCACCCGAGATATCACCAGATATATATTGGATTTTACCCTGACCCTGAGTGTCCGGCCCCATGAGACGGTGGTTGTCTCGGCCCCTGGTGGTCCGAGGTTGTTCCCGCTGCACAGATTCATGCGCCAGGGCCTCCTACAGACGAAGCACTTTGATTTATTGCGCTATCTGTAATAGCACCCGAGATATCACCACATATATATTGGATTTTTCACTGACCCTGAGTGTCCGGCCCCATGAGTCTGTGGTTTACTCGGCCCCTGGTGGTCCGAGGTCGTTGCCGTTGCACAGATTCATGCGCCAGGGCCTCCTGCAGATAATTCACTTTGGTTTATTGCGCTATCTCTAATAGCACCCGAGATATCACCAGATATATATTGGATTTTCCCCTGTCCCTGAGTGTCCGGCCCCATGAGACGGTGGTTTTCTCGGTCCCTGGTGGTCCGAGGTCATTCCCGCTGCACAGATTCATGCGCCAGGGCCTCCTACAGACAATGCACTTTGATTTATTGCGCTATCTGTAATAGCACCGGAGATATCACCAGATATATATTAGATTTTCCCCTGACCCTGAGTGTCCGGCCCCATGAGACTGCGGCTTTCTCGGCCTCTGGTGGTCCGAGGTCGTTCCCGCTGCACAGATTCATGCGCCAGGGCCTCCTACAGACAATGCACTTTGATTTATTGCGCTATCTGTAATAGCACCAGAGATATCACCAGATATATATTGGATTTTACCCTGACCCTGAGTGTCCGGCCCCATGAGACGGTGGTTGTCTCGGCCCCTGGAGGTCCGAGGTCGTTCCCGCTGCACAGATTCATGCGACAGGGCCTCCTACAGACGAAGCACTTTGATTAATTGCGCTATCTGTAATAGCACCCGAGATATCACCACATATATATTGGATTTTTCACTGACCCTGAGTGTCCGGCCCCATGAGACTGTGGTTTACTCGGCCCCTGGTGGTCCGAGGTCGTTGCCGTTGCACAGATTCATGCGCCAGGGCCTCCTGCAGATAATTCACTTTGGTTTATTGCGCTATTTCTAATAGCACCCGAGATATCACCAGATATATATTGGATTTTCCCCTGACCCTGAGTGTCCGGCCCCATGAGACTGTGGTTTAGTCGGCCCCTGGTGGTCCGAGGTCGGTCCCGTTCCACAAATTCATGCGCCAGGGCCCCCTGCAGGTAATTCACTTTGGTTTACTGCGCTATCTCTAATAATAGCCGAGATATCACCAGATATATATTGGATTTTTCCCTGACCCGGACAGTCCGGCCCTATGAGACGGTGATTTTCTCGGCCCCTGGTGGTCCGAAGTCGATCCCGCTGCACAGATTCATGCGCCAGGGCCTCCTACAGAAAAGGAACTTTGATTTATTGCGCTATCTCTAATAGCACCCAAGATATCACCATATATATATTGCATTTTTCCCAGAGCCTGAGTGTCCGGCCCCATGAGACGGTGGTTTTCTCGGCCCCTGGTGGTCCGAGGTCGTTCCCGCTGCACAGATTCATGCGCCAGGGCCCCCTGCAGATAATTCACCTTGATTTAATGCGCTATCTCTAATAGCACCCGAGATATCACCAGATATATATTAGATTTTTCACTGACCCTGAGTGCCCGGCCCCATGAGACGGTCGTTGTCTCGGCCCCTGGTGGTCCGAGGTCGTTCCAGCTGCCCAGATTAATGCGCCACGGCCTCCTGCAGACAATGCACTTTGATTTCTTGCGCTATCTGTAATAGCACCCGAGATATCACCAGATATATATTGGATATTTCCCTCACCCTGAGTGTCCAGCCCCATGAGACGGTGGTTTTCTCGGCCCCAGGTGGACCGAGGTCGTTCCCGCTGCACAGATTCATGCGCCAGGGCCTCCTGCAGATAATTCTCTTTGTTTCATTGCGCTATCTCCAATAGCACCCGAGATATCCCCAGATATATATTGGATTTTTCCCTCACCCTGAGTGTCCAGCCCCATGAGACGGTGGTTTTCTCGGCCCCTGGTGGTCGGAGGTCGTTCCCGCTGCACAGATGCATGCGCCAGGGCCTCCTACAGACAATGCACTTTGATTTATTGCGCTTTCTGTAATAGCACCCGAGATATCACCAGATATATATTGGATTTTCCCCTGACCCTGAGTGTCCGGCCCCATGAGACTGTGGTTTTGTCGACCCCTGGTGGTCCGAGGTCGTTCCCGCTGGCCAGATTCATGCGCCAGGGCCTCCTACAGACAATGCACTTTGATTTATTGCGCTATCTGTAATAGCACCCGAGATATCACCAGATATATATTGGATTTTTCCGTGACCCTTAGTGTCCGGCCCCATGTGACGGTGGTTTTCTCGGCCCGTGGTGGTCCTAGGTCGTTCCCGCTGCACAGATTCATGCGCCAGGGCCTCCTGCAGATAATTCACTTTGGTTTATTGCCCTATCTCTAATAGCACCCGAGATATCACCAGATATATATTGGATTTTCCCCTGACCCTGAGAGACCGGCCCCATGAGACTGTGGTTTTCTCGGCCCCTGGTGGTCCGAGGTCGTTCCCGCTGCCCAGATTCATGCGCCAGGGCCTCCTGCAGATAATTCACTTTGGTTTATTGCGCTATCTCTAATAGCACCCGAGATATCACCAGATATATATTGGATTTTTCCCTGACGCTGAGTGTCCGGCCCCATGAGACTGTGGTTTTCTCGGCCCCTGGTGGTCCGAGGTCGTTCCCGCTGGCCAGATTCATGCGACTGGGCCTCCTACTGACAATGCACTTTGATTTATTGCGCTATCTGTAATAGCACCCGAGATATCACCAGATATATGCTGGATTTTTACATGATCCTGAGAGTCCGGCCCCATGTGTCGGTGGTTTTGTCGGCCCCTGGTGGTGAGAGGTCGTTCCGGCTGCACAGATTCATGCGCCACGGCCTCCTGCAGATAATTCACTTTGGTTTATTGCGCTATCTCTAACAGCACCCGAGATATCACCAGATATATATTGGATTTTCCCCTGAGCCTGAGTGTCCGGCCCCGTTAGACGGTGGTTTTCTCGGCGCCTGGTGGTCCGAGGTCGTTCCCGCTGCCCAGATTCATGCGCCAGGGCCTCCTGCAGATAATTCACTTTGGTTTATTGCGCTATCTCTAATAGCACCCGAGATATCACCAGATATATATTGGATTTTACCCTAACCCTGAGTGTCCGGCCCGATGGGACGGTGGTTGTCTCGGCCCCTGGTGGTCGGAGGTCGTTCCCGCTGCACAGATGCATGCGCCAGGGCCTCCTGCAGATAATTCACTATGGTTTATTGCGCTATCTCTAATAGCACCCGAGATATCACCAGATATATATTGGGTTTTCCCCTGACCCTAAGTGTCCGGCCCCATGAGACGGTGGTTGTCTCGGCCCCTGGTGGTCCGAGGTCGTTCCCGCTGCACAGATTCATGCGCCAGGGCCTCCTGCAGATAATTCACTTTGGTTTATTGCGCTATCTCTAATAGCACCCAAGATATCACCAGATATATATTGGATTTTTCCCTGACCCTGAGTGTCCGGCCCCATGAGACTGTGGTTTTCTCGGCCCCTGGTGGTCCGAGGTCGTTCCCGTTGCACAGATTCATGCGCCAGCGCCTCCTACAGACAATGAACTTTGATTTATTGCGCTATCTGTAATAGCACCCGAGATATCACCGGATATGTATTGGATTTTCCCCTGACCCTGAGAGTCCGGCCCCATGAGACTGTGGTTTTCTCGGCCCCTGGTGGTCCGAGGTCGTTCCCGCTGCCCAGATTCATGCGCCAGGGCCTCCTACAGACAATGCACTTTGATTTATTGCGCTATCTCTAATAGCACCCGAGATATCGCCAGATATATATTGGATTTTCCCCTGAGCCTGAGTTTCCGGCCCCGTTAGACGGTGGTTTTCTCGGCCCCTGGTGGTCCGAGGTCGTTCCCGCTGCCCAGATTCATGCGCCAGGGCCTCCTACAGACAGTGCACTTTGATTTATTGCGCTATCTGTAATAGCACCCGAGAAAGCTCCATATATATGCTGGATTTTTACATGACTTTGGGTGGCAGATACCGAAAATCTGTAATTTTCTCGGCCCCTGGTAGTCCGATGTCGTTCCGACTGGCCAGATTCATGCGCCAGGGCCTTCTACAGACAATGCACTTTGGTTTATTGCGCTATCTCTAATAGCACCCGAGATATCACCAGATATATATTGGATTTTTCCCGGACCCTGAGTGTCCGGCCCCATGGGACGGTGGTTTTCTCGGCCCCTGGTGGTCCGAGGTCGTTCCCGCTGCACAGATTCATGCGCCAGGGCCTCCTGCAGATAATTCACTTTGGTTTATTGCGCTATCTCTAATGGCACCCAAGATATCACCAGATATATATTGGATTTTTCCCTGACCCTGAGTGTCCGGCCCCATGAGACTGTGGTTTTCTCGGCCCCTGGTGGTCCGAGGTCGTTCCCGTTGCACAGATTCATGCGCCAGCGCCTCCTACAGACAATGCACTTTGATTTATTGCGCTATCTGTAATAGCACCCGAGATATCACCGGATATATATTGGATTTTCCCCTGACCCTGAGAGTCCGGCCCCATGTGACTGTGGTTTTCTCGGCCCCTGGTGGTCCGAGGTCGTTCCCGCTTCCCAGATTCATGCGCCGGGGCCTCCTACAGACAGTGCACTTTGATTTATTGCGCTATCTGTAATAGCACCCGAGATATCACCAGATATATATTGTATTTTTCCGTGACCCTTAGTGTCCGGCCCCATGTGACGGTGGTTTTCTCGGCCCGTGGTGGTCCGAGGTCGTTCCCGCTGGCCAGATTCATGCGCCAGGGTCTCTTACAGACCATGCACTTTGATTTATTGCGCTATCTGTAATAGCACCCGAGATATCACCAGATATATATTGGATTTTTCCCTGACCCTGAGTGTACGGCCCCATGAGACGGTGGTTTTCTCGGCCCGTGGTGGTCCGAGGTCGTTCCCGCTGCACAGATTCATGCGCCAGGGCCTCCTGCAGATAATTCACTTTGGTTTATTGCGCTATCTCCAATAGCACCCGAGATATCCCCAGATATATATTGGATTTTTCCCTAACCCTGAGTGTCCGGCCCGATGGGACGGTGGTTGTCTCGGCCCCTGGTGGTCGGAGGTCGTTCCCGCTGCACAGATGCATGCGCCAGGGCCTCCTACAGACAATGCACTTTGATTTATTGCGCTTTCTGTAATAGCACCCGAGATATCACCAGATATATATTGGATTTTCCCCTGACCCTGAGTGACCGGCCCCATAGGACTGTGGATTTCTCGGCCCCTGGTGGTCCGAGGTCGTTCCCGCTGCACAGATTCATGCGCCAGTGCCTCCTACAGACAATGCACTTTGATTTATTGCGCTATATGTAATAGCACCCGAGATATCCCCAGATATATATTGGATTTTTCCCTCACCCTGAGTGTCCGGCCCCATGAGACTGTGGTTTTGTCGACCCCTGGTGGTCCGAGGTCGTTCCCGCTGGCCAGATTCATGCGCCAGGGCCTCCTACAGACAATGCACTTTGATTTATTGCGCTATCTGTAATAGCACCCGAGATATCACCAGATATATATTGGATTTTTCCGTGACCCTTAGTGTCCGGCCCCATGTGACGGTGGTTTTCTCGGCCCGTGGTGGTCCTAGGTCGTTCCCGCTGCACAGATTCATGCGCCAGGGCCTCCTGCAGATAATTCACTTTGGTTTATTGCCCTATCTCTAATAGCACCCGAGATATCACCAGATATATATTGGATTTTCCCCTGACCCTGAGAGACCGGCCCCATGAGACTGTGGTTTTCTCGGCCCCTGGTGGTCCGAGGTCGTTCCCGCTGCCCAGATTCATGCGCCAGGGCCTCCTGCAGATAATTCACTTTGGTTTATTGCGCTATCTCTAATAGCACCCGAGATATCACCAGATATATATTGGATTTTTCCCTGACGCTGAGTGTCCGGCCCCATGAGACTGTGGTTTTCTCGGTCCCTGGTGGTCCGAGGTCGTTCCCGCTGGCCAGATTCATGCGCCTGGGCCTCCTACTGACAATGCACTTTGATTTATTGCGCTATCTGTAATAGCACCCGAGATATCACCAGATATATGCTGGATTTTTACATGATCCTGAGAGTCCGGCCCCATGTGTCGGTGGTTTTGTCGGCCCCTGGTGGTGAGAGGTCGTTCCGGCTGCACAGATTCATGCGCCACGGCCTCCTGCAGATAATTCACTTTGGTTTATTGCGCTATCTCTAACAGCACCCGAGATATCACCAGATATATATTGGATTTTCCCCTGAGCCTGAGTGTCCGGCCCCATGTGACTGTGGTTTTCTCGGCCCCTGGTGGTCCGAGGTCGTTCCCGCTTCCCAGATTCATGCGCCGGGGCCTCCTACAGACAGTGCACTTTGATTTATTGCGCTATCTGTAATAGCACCCGAGATATCACCAGATATATATTGTATTTTTCCGTGACCCTTAGTGTCCGGCCCCATGTGACGGTGGTTTTCTCGGCCCGTGGTGGTCCGAGGTCGTTCCCGCTGGCCAGATTCATGCGCCAGGGTCTCTTACAGACCATGCACTTTGATTTATTGCGCTATCTGTAATAGCACCCGAGATATCACCAGATATATATTGGATTTTTCCCTGTCCCTGAGTGTCCGGCCCCATGAGACGGTGGTTTTCTCGGCCCGTGGTGGTCCGAGGTCGTTCCCGCTGCACAGATTCATGCGCCAGGGCCTCCTGCAGATAATTCACTTTGGTTTATTGCGCTATCTCCAATAGCACCCGAGATATCCCCAGATATATATTGGATTTTTCCCTAACCCTGAGTGTCCGGCCCGATGGGACGGTGGTTGTCTCGGCCCCTGGTGGTCGGAGGTCGTTCCCGCTGCACAGATGCATGCGCCAGGGCCTCCTACAGACAATGCACTTTGATTTATTGCGCTATCTGTAACAGCACCCGAGATATCACCACATATATATTGGATTTTTCACTGACCCTAAGTGTCCGGCCCCATAGGACTGTGGATTTCTCGGCCCCTGGTGGTCCGAGGTCGTTCCCGCTGCACAGATTCATGCGCCAGGGCCTCCTGCAGATAATTCACTTTGGTTTATTGCGCTATCTCTAATAGCATCCGAGATATCATCAGATATATATTGGATTTTTCCCCGACCCTGAGTGTCCGGCCCCATGAGACGGTTGTTTTCCCGGCCGCTCGTGGTCCGAAGTCGTTCCCGCTGCACAGATTCATGCGCCAGGGCTTCCTGCAGACAATGCAATTTGATTTAGTGCGCTATCTCTAATAGCACCCGAGATATCCCCAGATATATATTGGATTTTTCCCTAACCCTGAGTGTCCGGCCCGATGGGACGGTGGTTGTCTCGGCCCCTGGTAGTCCGATGTCGTTCCGACTGGCCAGATTCATGCGCCAGGGCCTTCTACAGACAATGCACTTTGGTTTATTGCGCTATCTCTAATAGCACCCGAGATATCACCAGATATATATTGGATTTTCCCCTGACCCTGAGTGTCCGGCCCCATGAGACTGTGGTTTTCTAGGCCCCTGGTGGACCGAGGTCGTTCCCGCTGCACAGATTCATGCGCCAGTGCCTCCTACAGACAATGCACTTTGATTTATTGCGCTATATGTAATAGCACCCGAGATATGACCAGATATATATTGGATTTTACCCTGACCCTGAGTGTCCGGCCCCATGAGACGGTGGTTGTCTCGGCCCCTGGTGGTCCGAGGTCGTTCCCGCTGCACAGATTCATGAGCCAGTGCCTCCTACAGACAATGCACTTTGATTTATTGCGCTATATGTAATAGCACCCGAGATATCGCCAGATATATATTGGATTTTCCCCTGAGCCTGAGCGTCCGGCCACGTTAGACGGTGGTTTTCTCGGCCCCTGGTGGTCTAAGGTCGTTCCCGCTGCCCACATTCATGCGCCGGGGCCTCCTACAGACAGTGCACTTTGATTTATTGCGCTATCTGTAATAGCACCCGAGAAAGCTCCAAATATATGCTGGATTTTTACATGACTTAGGGTGGCGGATACCGAAAATCTGTAATTTTCTCGGCCCCTGGTGGTCCGATGTCGTTCCCGCTGGCCAGATTCATGCGCCAGGGCCTCCTACAGACAATGCACTTTGGTTTATAGCGCTATCTCTAATAGCACCTGAGATATCACCAGATATATATTGGATTTTACCCTGACCCTGAGTGTCCGGCCCCATGAGACGGTGGTTGTCTCGGCCCCTGGTGGTCCGAGGTCGTTCCCGCTGCCCAGATTCATGCGCCAGGGCCTCCTACAGATAATTCACTTTGGATTATTGCGCTATCTCCAATAGCACCCGAGATATCACCAGATATATATTGGATTTTTCCCTATCCCTGAGTGTCCGGCCCGATGGGACGGTGGTTGTCTCGGCCCCTGGTGGTCGGAGGTCGTTCCCGCTGCACAGATGCATGCGCCAGGGCCTCCTGCAGATAATTCACTATGGTTTATTGCGCTATCTCTAATAGCACCCGAGATATCACCAGATATATATTGGATTTTCCCCTGACCCTAAGTGTCCGGCCCCATGAGACTGTGGTTTTCTAGGCCCCTGGTGGTCCGAGGTCGTTCCCGTTGCACAGATTCATGCGCCAGCGCCTCCTACAGACAATGCACTTTGATTTATTGCGCTATCTGTAATAGCACCCGAGATATCACCAGATATATATTGGATTTTTCCGTGACCCTTAGTGTCCGGCCCCATGTGACGGTGGTTTTCTCGGCCCGTGGTGGTCCGACGTCGTTCCCGCTGGCCAGATTCATGCGCCAGGGTCTCTTACAGACCATGCACTTTGATTTATTGCGCTATCTGTAATAGCACCCGAGATATCACCAGATATATATTGGATTTTTCCCTGACCCTGAGTGTCCGGCCCCATGAGACGGTGGTTTTCTCGGCCCGTGGTGGTCCGAGGTCGTTCCCGCTGCACAGATTCATGCGCCAGGGCCTCCTGCAGATAATTCACTTTGGTTTATTGCGCTATCTCCAATAGCACCCGAGATATCCCCAGATATATATTGGATTTTTCCCTAACGCTGAGTGTCCGGCCCGATGGGACGGTGGTTGTCTCGGCCCCTGGTGGTCGGAGGTCGTTCCCGCTGCACAGATGCATGCGCCAGGGCCTCCTACAGACAATGCACTTTGATTTATTGCGCTTTCTGTAATAGCACCCGAGATATCACCAGATATATATTGGATTTTCGCCTGACCCTGAGTGTCCGGCCCCATAGGACTGTGGATTTCTCGGCCCCTGGTGGTCCGAGGTCGTTCCCGCTGCACAGATTCATGCGCCAGGGCCTCCTGCAGATAATACACTTTGGTTTATTGCGCTATCTCTAATAGCACCCGAGATATCACCAGATATATATTGGATTTTCCCCTGACCCTGAGAGTCCGGCCCCATGAGACTGTGGTTTTCTCGGCCCCTGGTGGTCCGAGGTCGTTCCCGCTGCCCAGATTCATGCGCCAGGGCCTCCTACAGACAATGCACTTTGGTTTATTGCGCTATCTCTAATAGCACCCGAGATATCACCAGATATATATTGGATTTTCCCCTGACCCTGAGTGTCCGGCCCCATGAGACTGTGGTTTTCTAGGCCCCTGGTGGTCCGAGGTCGTTCCCGCTGCACAGATTCATGCGCCAGGGCCTCCTACAGGTCATGCACTTTGATTTATTGCGCTATCTGTAATAGCTCCCGAGAATTCACCAGATATATATTGGATTTTTCCCTGACCCTGAGTGTCCGGCCCCATGAGACGGTGGTTGTCTCGCCCCTGGTGGTCCGAGGTCGTTCCCGCTGCACAGATTCATGCGCCAGGGCCTCCTACAAACAATGCACTTTGATTTATTGCGCCATCTGTAAAAGCACCCGAGATATCACCAGATATATATTGGATTTTCCCCTGACCCTGAGTGCCTTGCCCCATGAGACTGTGGTTTTCTCGGCCCCTGGTGGTCCGAGGTCGTTCCCGTTAAACTGTTTCATGCGCCAGGGCCTCCTGCAGATAATTCACTTTGGTTTATGGCGCTATCTCTAATAGCACCCGAGATATCACCAGATATATATTGGATTTTTCACTGTCCCTGAGTGTCCGGCCCCATGAGACGGTGGTTTTCACGGCCCCTGGTGGTCCGAGGTCGTTCCCGCTGCACAGATTCATGCGCCAGGGCCTCCTGCAGATAATTCACTATGGTTTATTGCGCTATCTCTAATAGCACCCGCGATATCACCAGATATATATTGGATTTTCCCCTGACCCTGAGTGTCCGGCCCCATGAGACTGTGGTTTTCTCGGCCCCTGGTGATCCGAGGTCGTTCCCGCTGCCCAGATTCATGCGCCGGGGCCTCCTACAGACAGTGCACTTTGATTTATTGCGCTATCTGTAATAGCACCCGAGAAAGCTCCAAATATATGCTGGATTTTTACATGACTTTGGGTGGCGGATACCGAAAATCTGTAATTTTCTCGGCCCCTGGTGGTCCGATGTCGTTCCCGCTGGCCAGATTCATGCGCCAGGGCCTCCTACAGACAATGCACTTTGGTTTATTGCGCTATCTCTAATAGCACCTGAGATATCACCAGATATATATTGGATTTTCCCCTGACCCTGAGTGTCCGGCCCCATGAGACTGTGGTTTTCTAGGCCCCTGGTGGTCCGAGGTCGTTCCCGCTGCACAGATTCATGCGCCAGTGCCTCCTACAGACAATGCACTTTGATTTATTGCGCTATATGTAATAGCACCCGAGATATCACCAGATATATATTGGATTTTACCCTGACCCTGAGTGTCCGGCCCCATGAGACGGTGGTTGTCTCGGCCCCTGGTGGTCCGAGGTCGTTCCCGCTGCCCAGATTCATGCGCCAGGGCATCCTACAGATAATTCACTTTGGTTTATTGCGCTATCTCTAATAGCACCCAAGATATCACCAGATATATATTGGATTTTCCCCTGACCCTAAGTGGCTGGCCCCATGAGACTGTGGTTTTCTCGGCCCCTGGTGGTCCGAGGTCGTTGCCGCTGCACAGATTCATGCGCCAGGGCCTCCCGCAGACAAAGTACTTTGATTTATTGCGCTATCTCTAATAGCACCCGAGATATCACCAGAAATATATTGGATTTTCCCCTGACCCTGAGTGTCCGGCCCCATGAGATGGTGGTTCTCTCGACCCCTGGTGATCCGAGGTCGTTCCCGCTGCACAGATTCATGCGCCAGGTCCTCCTGCAGACAATGCACTTTGATTTATTGCGCTATCTCTAATAGCACCCGAGATATCACCAGATATATATTGGATTTTCCCTTGACACTGAGAGTCCGGCCTCATGAGACTGTGGTTTTCTCGGCCCCTGATGGTCCGAGGTCGTTCCCGTTGCACAGATTCATGCGGCAGGGCCTCCTATAGATAATTCACTTTGGTTTAATGCGCTATCTCTAATAGCACCCGAGATATCACCAGATATATATCGGATTTTACCCTGACCCTGAGTGTCCGGCCCCATGAGACGGTCGTTGTCTCGACCCCTGGAGGTCCGAGGACGTTCCCGCTGCACAGATTCATGCGCCAGGGCCTCCTACAGGTCATGCACTTTGATTTATTGCGCTATCTGTAATAGCTCCCGAGAATTCACCAGATATATATTGGATTTTTCCCTGACCCTGAGTGTCCGGCCCCATGAGACGGTGGTTGTCTCGCCCCTGGTGGTCCGAGGTCGTTCCCGCTGCACAGATTCATGCGCCAGGGCCTCCTACAGACAATGCACTTTGATTTATTGCGCCATCTGTAAAAGCACCCGATATATCACCAGATATATATTGGATTTTCCCCTGACCCTGAGTGTCTTGCCCCATGAGACTGTGGTTTTCTCGGCCCCTGGTGGTCCGAGGTCGTTCCCGTTGCACAGATTCATGCGCCAGGGCATCCTGCAGATAATTCACTTTGGTTTATTGCGCTATCTCTAATAGCACCCGAGATATCACCAGATATATATTGGATTTTCCCCTGACCCTGAGTGTCCGGCCCCATGAGACCTTGATTTTCTCGGACCCTGGTGGTCCGAGGTCGTTCCCGCTGCACAGATTCATGCGCCAGGGCCTCCTACAGACAATGCACTTTGATTTATTGCGCTATCTGTAATAGCACCCGAGATATCACCAGATATATATTGGATTTTTCACTGTCCCTGAGTGTCCGGCCCCATGAGACGGTGGTTTTCACGGCCCCTGGTGGTCCGAGGTCGTTCCTGCTGCACAGATTCATGCGCCAGGGCCTCCTGCAGATAATTCACTATGGTTTATTGCGCTATCTCTAATAGCACCCGAGATATCACCAGATATATATTGGATTTTCCCCTGACCCTGAGTGTCCGGCCCCATGAGACTGTGGTTTTCTCGGCCCCTGGTTGTCCGAGATCGTTCCCGCTGCGCAGATTCATGCGACAGGGCCTCCTGCAGATAATTCACTTTGGTTTATTGCGCTATCTCTATTAGCACCCGAGATATCACCAGATATATATTGGATTTTTCCCTGACCCTGAGTGTCCGGGCCCATGTGACTGTGGTTTTCTCGGCCCCTGGTGGTCCGAGGTCGTTCCCGCTGCCCAGATTCATGCGCCGGGGCCTCCTACAGACAGTGCACTTTGATTTATTGCGCTATCTGTAATAGCACCCGAGAAAGCTCCAAATATATGCTGGATTTTTACATGACTTTGGGTGGCGGATACCGAAAATCTGTAATTTTCTCGGCCCCTGGTGGTCCGATGTCGTACCCGCTGGCCAGATTCATGCGCCAGGGCCTCCTGCAGATAATTCACTTTGGTTTATTGCGCTATCTCTAATAGCACCCAAGATATCACCAGATATATATTGGATTTTTCCCTGACCCTGAGTGTCCGGCCCCATGAGACTGTGGTTTTCTCGGCCCCTGGTGGTCCGAGGTCGTTCCCGTTGCACAGATTCATGCGCCAGCGCCTCCTACAGACAATGCACTTTGATTTATTGCGCTATCTGTAATAGCACCCGAGATATCACCAGATATATATTGGATTTTTCCGTGACCCTTAGTGTCCGGCCCCATGTGACGGTGGTTTTCTCGGCCCGTGGTGGTCCGACGTCGTTCCCGCTGCACAGATTCATGCGCCAGTGCCTCCTACAGACAATGCACTTTGATTTATTGCGCTATATGTAATAGCACCCGAGATATGACCAGATATATATTGGATTTTACCCTGACCCTGAGTGTCCGGCCCCATGAGACGGTGGTTGTCTCGGCCCCTGGTGGTCCGAGGTCGTTCCCGCTGCACAGATTCATGAGCCAGTGCCTCCTACAGACCATGCACTTTGATTTATTGCGCTATCTGTAATAGCACCCGAGATATCACCAGATATATATTGGATTTTTCCCTGACCCTGAGTGTCCGGCCCCATGAGACGGTGGTTTTCTCGGCCCGTGGTGGTCCGAGGTCGTTCCCGCTGCACAGATTCATGCGCCAGGGCCTCCTGCAGATAATTCACTTTGGTTTATTGCGCTATCTCCAATAGCACCCGAGATATCACCAGATATATGCTGGATTTTTACATGACCCTGAGAGTCCGGCCCCATGTGTCGGTGGTTTTGTCGGCCCCTGGTGGTGAGAGGTCGTTCCGGCTGCACAGATTCATGCGCCAGGGCCTCCTGCAGATAATTCACTTTGGTTTATTGCGCTATCTCTAACAGCACCCGAGATATCACCAGATATATATTGCATTTTCCCCAGAACCTGAGTGTCCGGCCCCATGAGACTGTGGTTTTGTCGACCCCTTGTGGTCCGAGGTCGTTCCCGCTGGCCAGATTCATGCGCCAGGGCCTCCTACAGACAATGCACTTTGATTTATTGCGCTATCTGTAATAGCACCCGAGATATCACCAGATATATATTGGATTTTTCCGTGACCCTTAGTGTCCGGCCCCATGTGACGGTGGTTTTCTCGGCCCGTGGAGGTCCGAGGTCGTTCCCGCTGCACAGATTCATGCGCCAGGGCCTCCTGCAGATAATTCACTTTGGTTTATTGCCCTATCTCTAATAGCACCCGAGATATCACCAGATATATATTGGATTTTCCCCTGACCCTGAGAGTCCGGCCCCATGAGACTGTAATTTTCTCGGCCCCTGGTGGTCCGAGGTCGTTCCCGCTGCCCAGATCCATGCGCCAGGGCCTCCTACAGACAATGCACTTTGATTTGTTGTGCGCTATCTGTAATAGCACCCGAGATATCACCAGATATATATTGGATTTTTCCCTGACCCTGAGAGTCCGGCCCCATGAGACGGTGGTTTTCTCGGCCCGTGGTGGTCCGAGGTCGTTCCCGCTGCACAGATGCATGCGCCAGGGCCTCCTACAGATAATTCACTATGGTTTATTGCGCTATCTCTAATAGCACCCGAGATATCACCAGATATATATTGGATTTTCCCCTGACCCTAAGTGTCCGGCCCCATGAGACTGTGGTTTTCTCGGCCTCTGGTGGTCCGAGGTCATTCCCGCTGCACAGATTCATGCGCCAGGGCCTCCTACAGACAATGCACTTTGGTTTATTGCGCTATCTCTAATAGCACCTGAGATATCACCAGATATATATTGGATTTTCCCCTGACCCTGAGTGTCCGGCCCCATGAGACTGTGGTTTTCTCGGCCCGTGGTGGTCCGATGTCGTTCCCGCTGGCCAGATTCATGCACCAGGGCCTCCTACAGACAATGCACTTTGGTTTATTGCGCTATCTCTAATAGCACCTGAGATATCACCAGATATATATTGGATTTTACCCTGACCCTGAGTGTCCGGCCCCATGAGACGGTGGTTGTCTCGGCCCCTGGTGGTCCGAGGTCGTTCCCGCTGCCCAGATTCATGCGCCAGGGCCTCCTACAGACAATGCACTTTGATTTGTTGCGCTATCTGTAATAGCACCCGAGATATCACCAGATATATATTGGATTTTTCCCTGACCCTGAGTGTCCGGCCCCATGGGACGGTGATTTTCTCGGCCCGTGGTGGTCCGAGGTCGTTCCCGCTGCACAGATTCATGCGCCAGGGCCTCCTGCAGATAATTCACTTTGGTTTATTGCGCTATCTCCAATAGCACCCGAGATATCACCAGATATATATTGGATTTTTCCCTAACCCTGAGTGTCCGGCCCGATGGGACGGTGGTTGTCTCGGCCCCTGGTGGTCGGAGGTCGTTCCCGCTGCACAGATGCATGCGCCAGGGCCTCCTGCAGATAATTCACTATGGTTTATTGCGCTATCTCTAATAGCACCCGAGATATCACCAGATATATATTGGATTTTCCCCTGACCCTAAGTGTCCGGCCCCATGAGACGGTGGTTGTCTCGGCCCCTGGTGGTCCGAGGTCGTTCCCGCTGCACAGATTCATGCGCCAGGGCCTCCTGCAGATAATTCACTTTGGTTTATTGCGCTATCTCTAATAGCACCCAAGATATCACCAGATATATATTGGATTTTCCCCTGACCCTGAGTGTCCGGCCCCATGAGACTGTGGTTTTCTCGGCCCCTGGTGATGCGAGGTCGTTCCCGCTGCCCAGATTCATGCGCCGGGGCCTCCTACAGACAGTGCACTTTGATTTATTGCGCTATCTGTAATAGCACCCGAGAAAGCTCCAAATATATGCTGGATTTTTACATGACTTTGGGTGGCGGATACCGAAAATCTGTAATTTTCTCGGCCCCTGGTGGTCCGATGTCGTTCCCGCTGGCCAGATTCATGCGCCAGGGCCTCCTACAGACAATGCACTTTGGTTTATTGCGCTATCTCTAATAGCACCTGAGATATCACCAGATATATATTGGATTTTCCCCTGACCCTGAGTGTCCGGCCCCATGAGACTGTGGTTTTCTAGGCCCCTGGTGGTCCGAGGTCGTTCCCGCTGCACAGATTCATGCGCCAGTGCCTCCTACAGACAATGCACTTTGATTTATTGCGCTATATGTAATAGCACCCGAGATATCACCAGATATATATTGGATTTTACCCTGACCCTGAGTGTCCGGCCCCATGAGACGGTGGTTGTCTCGGCCCCTGGTGGTCCGAGGTCGTTCCCGCTGCCCAGATTCATGCGCCAGGGCATCCTACAGATAATTCACTTTGGTTTATTGCGCTATCTCTAATAGCACCCAAGATATCACCAGATATATATTGGATTTTCCCCTGACCCTAAGTGGCTGGCCCCATGAGACTGTGGTTTTCTCGGCCCCTGGTGGTCCGAGGTCGTTGCCGCTGCACAGATTCATGCGCCAGGGCCTCCCGCAGACAAAGTACTTTGATTTATTGCGCTATCTCTAATAGCACCCGAGATATCACCAGAAATATATTGGATTTTCCCCTGACCCTGAGTGTCCGGCCCCATGAGATGGTGGTTCTCTCGACCCCTGGTGATCCGAGGTCGTTCCCGCTGCACAGATTCATGCGCCAGGTCCTCCTGCAGACAATGCACTTTGATTTATTGCGCTATCTCTAATAGCACCCGAGATATCACCAGATATATATTGGATTTTCCCTTGACACTGAGAGTCCGGCCTCATGAGACTGTGGTTTTCTCGGCCCCTGATGGTCCGAGGTCGTTCCCGTTGCACAGATTCATGCGGCAGGGCCTCCTATAGATAATTCACTTTGGTTTAATGCGCTATCTCTAATAGCACCCGAGATATCACCAGATATATATCGGATTTTACCCTGACCCTGAGTGTCCGGCCCCATGAGACGGTCGTTGTCTCGACCCCTGGAGGTCCGAGGACGTTCCCGCTGCACAGATTCATGCGCCAGGGCCTCCTACAGGTCATGCACTTTGATTTATTGCGCTATCTGTAATAGCTCCCGAGAATTCACCAGATATATATTGGATTTTTCCCTGACCCTGAGTGTCCGGCCCCATGAGACGGTGGTTGTCTCGCCCCTGGTGGTCCGAGGTCGTTCCCGCTGCACAGATTCATGCGCCAGGGCCTCCTACAGACAATGCACTTTGATTTATTGCGCCATCTGTAAAAGCACCCGATATATCACCAGATATATATTGGATTTTCCCCTGACCCTGAGTGTCTTGCCCCATGAGACTGTGGTTTTCTCGGCCCCTGGTGGTCCGAGGTCGTTCCCGTTGCACAGATTCATGCGCCAGGGCATCCTGCAGATAATTCACTTTGGTTTATTGCGCTATCTCTAATAGCACCCGAGATATCACCAGATATATATTGGATTTTCCCCTGACCCTGAGTGTCCGGCCCCATGAGACCTTGATTTTCTCGGACCCTGGTGGTCCGAGGTCGTTCCCGCTGCACAGATTCATGCGCCAGGGCCTCCTACAGACAATGCACTTTGATTTATTGCGCTATCTGTAATAGCACCCGAGATATCACCAGATATATATTGGATTTTTCACTGTCCCTGAGTGTCCGGCCCCATGAGACGGTGGTTTTCACGGCCCCTGGTGGTCCGAGGTCGTTCCTGCTGCACAGATTCATGCGCCAGGGCCTCCTGCAGATAATTCACTATGGTTTATTGCGCTATCTCTAATAGCACCCGAGATATCACCAGATATATATTGGATTTTCCCCTGACCCTGAGTGTCCGGCCCCATGAGACTGTGGTTTTCTCGGCCCCTGGTTGTCCGAGATCGTTCCCGCTGCGCAGATTCATGCGACAGGGCCTCCTGCAGATAATTCACTTTGGTTTATTGCGCTATCTCTATTAGCACCCGAGATATCACCAGATATATATTGGATTTTTCCCTGACCCTGAGTGTCCGGGCCCATGTGACTGTGGTTTTCTCGGCCCCTGGTGGTCCGAGGTCGTTCCCGCTGCCCAGATTCATGCGCCGGGGCCTCCTACAGACAGTGCACTTTGATTTATTGCGCTATCTGTAATAGCACCCGAGAAAGCTCCAAATATATGCTGGATTTTTACATGACTTTGGGTGGCGGATACCGAAAATCTGTAATTTTCTCGGCCCCTGGTGGTCCGATGTCGTACCCGCTGGCCAGATTCATGCGCCAGGGCCTCCTGCAGATAATTCACTTTGGTTTATTGCGCTATCTCTAATAGCACCCAAGATATCACCAGATATATATTGGATTTTTCCCTGACCCTGAGTGTCCGGCCCCATGAGACTGTGGTTTTCTCGGCCCCTGGTGGTCCGAGGTCGTTCCCGTTGCACAGATTCATGCGCCAGCGCCTCCTACAGACAATGCACTTTGATTTATTGCGCTATCTGTAATAGCACCCGAGATATCACCAGATATATATTGGATTTTTCCGTGACCCTTAGTGTCCGGCCCCATGTGACGGTGGTTTTCTCGGCCCGTGGTGGTCCGACGTCGTTCCCGCTGCACAGATTCATGCGCCAGTGCCTCCTACAGACAATGCACTTTGATTTATTGCGCTATATGTAATAGCACCCGAGATATGACCAGATATATATTGGATTTTACCCTGACCCTGAGTGTCCGGCCCCATGAGACGGTGGTTGTCTCGGCCCCTGGTGGTCCGAGGTCGTTCCCGCTGCACAGATTCATGAGCCAGTGCCTCCTACAGACCATGCACTTTGATTTATTGCGCTATCTGTAATAGCACCCGAGATATCACCAGATATATATTGGATTTTTCCCTGACCCTGAGTGTCCGGCCCCATGAGACGGTGGTTTTCTCGGCCCGTGGTGGTCCGAGGTCGTTCCCGCTGCACAGATTCATGCGCCAGGGCCTCCTGCAGATAATTCACTTTGGTTTATTGCGCTATCTCCAATAGCACCCGAGATATCACCAGATATATGCTGGATTTTTACATGACCCTGAGAGTCCGGCCCCATGTGTCGGTGGTTTTGTCGGCCCCTGGTGGTGAGAGGTCGTTCCGGCTGCACAGATTCATGCGCCAGGGCCTCCTGCAGATAATTCACTTTGGTTTATTGCGCTATCTCTAACAGCACCCGAGATATCACCAGATATATATTGCATTTTCCCCAGAACCTGAGTGTCCGGCCCCATGAGACTGTGGTTTTGTCGACCCCTTGTGGTCCGAGGTCGTTCCCGCTGGCCAGATTCATGCGCCAGGGCCTCCTACAGACAATGCACTTTGATTTATTGCGCTATCTGTAATAGCACCCGAGATATCACCAGATATATATTGGATTTTTCCGTGACCCTTAGTGTCCGGCCCCATGTGACGGTGGTTTTCTCGGCCCGTGGAGGTCCGAGGTCGTTCCCGCTGCACAGATTCATGCGCCAGGGCCTCCTGCAGATAATTCACTTTGGTTTATTGCCCTATCTCTAATAGCACCCGAGATATCACCAGATATATATTGGATTTTCCCCTGACCCTGAGAGTCCGGCCCCATGAGACTGTAATTTTCTCGGCCCCTGGTGGTCCGAGGTCGTTCCCGCTGCCCAGATCCATGCGCCAGGGCCTCCTACAGACAATGCACTTTGATTTGTTGTGCGCTATCTGTAATAGCACCCGAGATATCACCAGATATATATTGGATTTTTCCCTGACCCTGAGAGTCCGGCCCCATGAGACGGTGGTTTTCTCGGCCCGTGGTGGTCCGAGGTCGTTCCCGCTGCACAGATGCATGCGCCAGGGCCTCCTACAGATAATTCACTATGGTTTATTGCGCTATCTCTAATAGCACCCGAGATATCACCAGATATATATTGGATTTTCCCCTGACCCTAAGTGTCCGGCCCCATGAGACTGTGGTTTTCTCGGCCTCTGGTGGTCCGAGGTCATTCCCGCTGCACAGATTCATGCGCCAGGGCCTCCTACAGACAATGCACTTTGGTTTATTGCGCTATCTCTAATAGCACCTGAGATATCACCAGATATATATTGGATTTTCCCCTGACCCTGAGTGTCCGGCCCCATGAGACTGTGGTTTTCTCGGCCCGTGGTGGTCCGATGTCGTTCCCGCTGGCCAGATTCATGCACCAGGGCCTCCTACAGACAATGCACTTTGGTTTATTGCGCTATCTCTAATAGCACCTGAGATATCACCAGATATATATTGGATTTTACCCTGACCCTGAGTGTCCGGCCCCATGAGACGGTGGTTGTCTCGGCCCCTGGTGGTCCGAGGTCGTTCCCGCTGCCCAGATTCATGCGCCAGGCCCTCCTACAGACAATGCACTTTGATTTGTTGCGCTATCTGTAATAGCACCCGAGATATCACCAGATATATATTGGATTTTTCCCTGACCCTGAGTGTCCGGCCCCATGGGACGGTGATTTTCTCGGCCCGTGGTGGTCCGAGGTCGTTCCCGCTGCACAGATTCATGCGCCAGGGCCTCCTGCAGATAATTCACTTTGGTTTATTGCGCTATCTCCAATAGCACCCGAGATATCACCAGATATATATTGGATTTTTCCCTAACCCTGAGTGTCCGGCCCGATGGGACGGTGGTTGTCTCGGCCCCTGGTGGTCGGAGGTCGTTCCCGCTGCACAGATGCATGCGCCAGGGCCTCCTGCAGATAATTCACTATGGTTTATTGCGCTATCTCTAATAGCACCCGAGATATCACCAGATATATATTGGATTTTCCCCTGACCCTAAGTGTCCGGCCCCATGAGACGGTGGTTGTCTCGGCCCCTGGTGGTCCGAGGTCGTTCCCGCTGCACAGATTCATGCGCCAGGGCCTCCTGCAGATAATTCACTTTGGTTTATTGCGCTATCTCTAATAGCACCCAAGATATCACCAGATATATATTGGATTTTTCCCTGACCCTGAGTGTCCGGCCCCATGAGACTGTGGTTTTCTCGGCCCCTGGTGGTCCGAGGTCGTTCCCGTTGCACAGATTCATGCGCCAGCGCCTCCTACAGACAATGCACTTTGATTTATTGCGCTATCTGTAATAGCACCCGAGATATCACCGGATATATATTGGATTTTCCCCTGACCCTGAGAGTCCGGCCCCATGAGACTGTGGTTTTCTCGGCCCCTGGTGGTCCGAGGTCTTTCCCGCTGCCCAGATTCATGCGCCAGGGCCTCCTGCAGATAATTCACTTTGGATTATTGCGCTATCTCTAACAGCACCCGAGATATCACCAGATATATATTGGATTTTCCCCAGACCCTGAGTGTCCGGCCCCATGAGACTGTGGTTTTCTCGGCCCCTGGTGGTCCGAGGTCGTTCCCGCTGGCTAGATTCATGCGCCATGGCCTCCTACAGACAATGCACTTTGATTTATTGCGCTATCTGTAATAGCACCCGAGATATCACCAGATATATATTGGATTTTTCCGTGACCCTTAGTGTCCGGCCCCATGTGACGGTGGTTTTCTCGGCCCGTGGTGGTCCGACGTCGTTGCCGCTGGCCAGATTCATGCGCCAGGGTCTCTTACAGACCATGCACTTTGATTTATTGCGCTATCTGTAATAGCACCCGAGATATCCCCAGATATATATTGGATTTTTCCCTAACGCTGAGTGTCCGGCCCGTTGGGACGGTGGTTGTCTCGGCCCCTGGTGGTCGGAGGTCGTTCCCGCTGCACAGATGCATGCGCCAGGGCCTCCTACAGACAATGCACTTTGATTTATTGCGCTTTCTGTAATAGCACCCGAGATATCACCAGATATATATTGGATTTTCGCCTGACCCTGAGTGTCCGGCCCCATAGGACTGTGGATTTCTCGGCCCCTGGTGGTCCGAGGTCGTTCCCGCTGCACAGATTCATGCGCCAGGGCCTCCTGCAGATAATACACTTTGGTTTATTGCGCTATCTCTAATAGCATCCGAGATATCACCAGATATATATTGGATTTTTCCCCGAGCCTGAGTGTCCGGGCCCATGAGACGGTTGTTTTCTCGGCCGCTGGTGGTCCGAAGTCGTTCCCGCTGCACAGATTCATGCGCCAGGGCTTCCTGCAGACAATGCGATTTGATTTATTGCGCTATCTCTAATAGCACCCGAGATATCACCAGATATATGCTGGATTTTTACATGACCCTGAGAGTCCGGCCCCATGTGTCGGTGGTTTTGTCGGCCCCTGGTGGTGAGAGGTCGTTCCGGCTGCACAGATTCATGCGCCAGGGCCTCCTGCAGATAATTCACTTTGGTTTATTGCCCTATCTCTAATAGCACCCGAGATATCACCAGATATATATTGGATTTTCCCCTGACCCTGAGAGTCCGGCCCCATGAGACTGTGGTTTTCTCGGCCCCTGGTGGTCCGAGGTCGTTCCCGCTGCCCAGATTCATGCGCCAGGGCCTCCTACAGACAATGCACTTTGGTTTATTGCGCTATCTCTAATAGCACCCGAGATATCACCAGATATATATTGGATTTTCCCCTGACCGTGAGTGTCCGGCCCCATGAGACTGTGGTTTTCTTGGCCCCTGGTGGTCCGAGGTCGTTCCCGCTGCACAGATTCATGCGCCAGGGCCTCCTACAGGTCATGCACTTTGATTTATTGCGCTATCTGTAATAGCTCCCGAGAATTCACCAGATATATATTGGATTTTTCCCTGACCCTGAGTGTCCGGCCCCATGAGACGGTGGTTGTCTCGCCCCTGGTGGTCCGAGGTCGTTCCCGCTGCACAGATTCATGCGCCAGGGCCTCCTACAGACAATGCACTTTGATTTATTGTGCCATCTGTAAAAGCACCCGAGATATCACCAGATATATATTGGATTTTCCCCTGACCCTGAGTGTCTTGCCCCATGAGACTGTGGTTTTCTCGGCCCCTGGTGGTCCGAGGTCGTTCCCGTTAAACAGTTTCATACGCCAGGGCCTCCTGCAGATAATTCACTTTGGTTTATGGCGCTATCTCTAATAGCACCCGAGATATCACCAGATATATATTGGATTTTCCCCTGACCCTGAGTGTCCGGCCCCATGAGACTGTGATTTTCTCGGACCCTGGTGGTCCGAGGTCGTTCCCGCTGCACAGATTCATGCGCCAGGGCCTCCTACAGACAATGCACTTTGATTTATTGCGCTATCTGTAATAGCACCCGAGATATCACCAGATATATATTGGATTTTTCACTGTCCCTGAGTGTCCGGCCCCATGAGACGGTGGTTTTCACGGCCCCTGGTGGTCCGAGGTCGTTCCTGCTGCACAGATTCATGCGCCAGGGCCTCCTGCAGATAATTCACTATGGTTTATTGCGCTATCTCTAATAGCACCCGAGATATCACCAGATATATATTGGATTTTTCCCTGACCCTGAGTGTCCGGGCCCATGAGACTGTGGTTTTCTCGGCCCCTGGTGGTCCGAGGTCGTTCCCGCTGCCCAGATTCATGCGCCGGGGCCTCCTACAGACAGTGCACTTTGGTTTATTGCGCTATCTCTAATAGCACCCGAGATATCACCAGATATATATCGGATTTTACCCTGACCCTGAGTGTCCGGCCCCATGAGACGGTCGTTGTCTCGGCCCCTGGAGGTCCGAGGACGTTCCCGCTGCACAGATTCATGCGCCAGGGCCTCCTACAGGTCATGCACCTTGATTTATTGCGCTATCTGTAATAGCTCCCGAGAATTCACCAGATATATATTGGATTTTTCCCTGACCCTGAGTGTCCGGCCCCATGAGACGGTGGTTGTCTCGCCCCTGGTGGTCCGAGGTCGTTCCCGCTGCACAGATTCATGCGCCAGGGCCTCCTACAAACAATGCACTTTGATTTATTGCGCTATCTGTAATAGCACCCGAGAAAGCTCCAAATATATGCTGGATTTTTACATGACTTTGGGTGGCGGATACCGAAAATCTGTAATTTTCTCGGCCCCTGGTGGTCCGATGTCGTTCCCGCTGGCCAGATTCATGCGCCAGGGCCTCCTACAGACAATGCACTTTGGTTTATTGCGCTATCTCTAATAGCACCTGAGATATCACCAGATATATATTGGATTTTTCACTGTCCCTGAGTGTCCGGCCCCATGAGACGGTGGTTTTCACGGCCCCTGGTGGTCCGAGGTCGTTCCTGCTGCACAGATTCATGCGCCAGGGCCTCCTACAGACAATGCACTTTGATTTATTGCGCTATCTGTAATAGCACCCGAGATATCACCAGATATATATTGGATTTTTCACTGTCCCTGAGTGTCCGGCCCCATGAGACGGTGGTTTTCACGGCCCCTGGTGGTCCGAGGTCGTTCCTGCTGCACAGATTCATGCGCCAGGGCCTCCTGCAGATAATTCACTATGGTTTATTGCGCTATCTCTAATAGCACCCGAGATATCACCAGATATATATTGGATTTTTCCCTGAGCCTGAGTGTCCGGGCCCATGAGACTGTGGTTTTCTCGGCCCTTGGTGGTCCGAGGTCGTTCCCGCTGCCCAGATTCATGCGCCGGGGCCTCCTACAGACAGTGCACTTTGGTTTATTGCGCTATCTCTAATAGCACCCGAGATATCACCAGATATATATCGGATTTTACCCTGACCCTGAGTGTCCGGCCCCATGAGACGGTCGTTGTCTCGGCCCCTGGAGGGCCGAGGACGTTCCCGCTGCACAGATTCATGCGCCAGGGCCTCCTACAGGTCATGCACCTTGATTTATTGCGCTATCTGTAATAGCTCCCGAGAATTCACCAGATATATATTGGATTTTTCCCTGACCCTGAGTGTCCGGCCCCATGAGACGGTGGTTGTCTCGCCCCTGGTGGTCCGAGGTCGTTCCCGCTGCACAGATTCATGCGCCAGGGCCTCCTACAAACAATGCACTTTGATTTATTGCGCTATCTGTAATAGCACCCGAGAAAGCTCCAAATATATGCTGGATTTTTACATGACTTTGGGTGGCGGATACCGAAAATCTGTAATTTTCTCGGCCCCTGGTGGTCCGATGTCGTTCCCGCTGGCCAGATTCATGCGCCAGGGCCTCCTACAGACAATGCACTTTGGTTTATTGCGCTATCTCTAATAGCACCTGAGATATCACCAGATATATATTGGATTTTCCCCTGACCCTGAGTGTCCGGCCCCATGAGACTGTGGTTTTCTAGACCCCTGGTGGTCCGAGGTCATTCCCGCTGCACAGATTCATGCGCCAGTGCCTCCTACAGACAATGCACTTTGATTTATTGCGCTATATGTAATAGCACCCGAGATATCACCAGATATATATTGGATTTTCCCCTGACCCTGAGTGTCCGGCCCCATGAGACTGTGGTTTTCTAGACCCCTGGTGGTCCGAGGTCGTTCCCGCTGCACAGATTCATGCGCCAGTGCCTCCTACAGACAATGCACTTTGATTTATTGCGCTATATGTAATAGCACCCGAGATATCACCAGATATATATTGGATTTTCCCCTGACCCTGAGTGTCTTGCCCCATGAGACTGTGGTTTTCTCGGCCCCTGGTGGTCCGAGGTCGTTCCCGTTAAACAGTTTCATGCGCCAGGGCCTCCTGCAGATAATTCACTGTGGTTTATGGCGCTATCTCTAATAGCACCCGAGATATCACCAGATATATATTGGATTTTCCCCTGACCCTGAGTGTGCGGCCACATGAGACTGTGGTTTTCTAGGCCCCTGGTGGTCCGAGGTCGTTCCCGCTGCACAGATTCATGCGCCAGGGCCTCCTGCAGATAATTCACTTTGCTTTATTGCGCTATCTCTAATAGCACCCGAGTTATCACCAGATATATATTGGATTTTCCCCTGACACTGAGTGTCCGGCCCCATGTGACTGTGGTTTTCTCGGCCCCTGGTGGTCCGAGGTCGTTCCCGCTTCCCAGATTCATGCGCCGGGGCCTCCTACAGACAGTGCACTTTGATTTATTGTGCTATCTGTAATAGCACCGGAGAAAGCTCCATATATATGCTGGATTTTTACATGACTTTGGGTGGCGGATACCGAAAATCTGTAATTTTCTCGGCCCCTGGTGGTCCGATGTCGTTCCCGCTGGCCAGATTCATGCGCCAGTGCCTCCTGCAGATAATGCACTTTGATTTATTGCGCTATCTCTAATAGCACCCGAGATATCACCAGATATATATTGGATTTTCCCTTGACCCTGAGTGTCCGGCCCCATGAGACTGTGGTCTTCTCGGCCCCTGGTGGTCCGAGATCGTTCCCGTTGCACAGATTCATGCGGCAGGGCCTCCTGCAGATAATTCACTTTGGTTTATTGCGCTATCTGTAATAGCACCCGAGATATCACCAGATATATATCGGATTTTCCCCTGACACTGAGTGTCCGGCCCCATGAGACTGTGGTTTTCTCGGCCCCTGGTCGTCCGAGGTCGTTCCCGCTGAACAGATTCATGCGCCAGGGCCTCCTACAGACAATGCACTTTGATTTATTGCGCTATCTGTAATAGCACCCGAGATATCACCAGATATATATTGGATTTTACCCTGACCCTGAGTGTCCGGCCCCATGAGACGGTCGTTGTCTCGGCCCCTGGAGGTCCGAGGACGTTCCCGCTGCACAGATTCATGCGCCAGGGCCTCCTACAGGTCATGCACATTGATTTATTGCGCTATCTGTAATAGCTCCCGAGAATTCACCAGATATATATTGGATTTTCCCTTGACCCTGAGTGTCCGGCCCCATGAGACTGTGGTTGTCTCGCCCCTGGCGGTCCGAGGTCGTTCCCGCTGCACAGATTCATGCGCCAGGGCCTCCTACAGACAATGCACTTTGATTTATTGCGCCATCTGTAATAGCACCCGAGATATCACCAGATATATATTGGATTTTCCCCTGACCCTGAGTGTCTTGCCCCATGAGACTGTGGTTTTCTCGGCCCCTGGTGGTCCGAGGTCGTTCCCGTTAAACAGTTTCATGCGCCAGGGCCTCCTGCAGATAATTCACTGTGGTTTATGGCGCTATCTCTAATAGCACCCGAGATATCACCAGATATATATTGGATTTTCCCCTGACCCTGAGTGTCCGGCCACATGAGACTGTGGTTTTCTAGGCCCCTGGTGGTCCGAGGTCGTTCCCGCTGCACAGATTCATGCGCCAGGGCCTCCTACAGACAAGGCACTTTGGTTTATTGCGCTATCTCTAATAGCACCCGAGATATCACCAGATAAATATTGGATTTTCCCCTGACCCTGAGTGTCCGCCCCCTGAGACGGTGGTTTTCTCGGC
This sequence comes from Nomia melanderi, assembly GCF_051020985.1. Lineage (NCBI taxonomy): Eukaryota > Metazoa > Arthropoda > Insecta > Hymenoptera > Halictidae > Nomia > Nomia melanderi. The sequence continues at coordinate 1,476,525 of NW_027475142.1, forward strand.
CCCTGGTGGTCCGAGGTCGTTCCCGCTGGCTACATTTATGCGCCAGGGCCTCCTACTGACAATGCACTTTGATTTATTGCGCTATCTGTAATAGCACCCGAGATATCACCAGATATATATTGGATTTTTCCCTGACCCTGAGTGTCCGGCCCCATGAGACTGTGGTTTTCTCGGCCCCTGGTGGTCCGAGGTCGTTCCCGCTTCCCAGATTCATGCGCCGGGGCCTCCTACAGACAGTGCACTTTGATTTATTGTGCTATCTGTAATAGCACCGGAGAAAGCTCCATATATATGCTGGATTTTTACATGACTTTGGGTGGCGGATACCGAAAATCTGTAATTTTCTCGGCCCCTGGTGGTCCGATGTCGTTCCCGCTGGCCAGATTCATGCGCCAGGGCCTCCTACAGAAAATGCACTTTGGTTTATTGCGCTATCTCTAATAGCACCCGAGTTATCACCAGATATATATTGAATTTTCCCCTGACACTGAGTGTCCGGCCCCATGAGACTGTGGTTTTCTCGGCCCCTGGTGGTCCGAGGTCGTTCCCGCTGCCCAGATTCATGCGCCAGGGCCTCCTGCAGATAATTCACTTTGGTTTATTGCGCTATCTGCAATAGCACCCGAGATATCACCAGATATATATTGGATTTTTCCGAGACCCTTAGTGTCCGTCCCCATGAGACGGTGGTTTTCTCGGTCCGTGGTGGTCCGAGGTCGTTCCCGCTGCACAGATTCATGCGCCAGGGCCTCCTGCAGATAATTCACTTTGCTTTATTGCGCTATCTCTAATAGCACCCGAGTTATCACCAGATATATATTGAATTTTCCCCTGACACTGAGTGTCCGGCCCCATGTGACTGTGGTTTTCTCGGCCCCTGGTGGTCCGAGGTCGTTCCCGCTTCCCAGATTCATGCGCCGGGGCCTCCTACAGACAGTGCACTTTGATTTATTGTGCTATCTGTAATAGCACCGGAGAAAGCTCCATATATATGCTGGATTTTTACATGACTTTGGGTGGCGGATACCGAAAATCTGTAATTTTCTCGGCCCCTGGTGGTCCGATGTCGTTCCCGCTGGCCAGATTCATGCGCCAGGGCCTCCTACAGAAAATGCACTTTGGTTTATTACGCTATCTCTAACAGCACCCGAGTTATCACCAGATATATATTGAATTTTCCCCTGACACTGAGTGTCCGGCCCCATGAGACTGTGGTTTTCTCGGCCCCTGGTGGTCCGAGGTCGTTCCCGCTGCCCAGATTCATGCGCCAGGGCCTCCTGCAGATAATTCACTTTGGTTTATTGCGCTATCTGCAATAGCACCCGAGATATCACCAGATATATATTGGATTTTCCCCTGGCCCTGAGTGTCCGGCCCCATGAGACGGTGGTTGTCTCGGCCCCTGGTGGTCGGAGGTCGTTCCCGCTGCACAGATGCATGCACCAGGGCCTCCTACAGATAATTCACTTTGGTTTATTGCGCTATCTCTAATAGCACCCAAGATATCACCAGATATATATTGGATTTTTCCCTGACCCTGAGTGTCCGGCCCCTTCAGACTGTAATTTTCTCGGCCCCTGGTGGTCCGAGGTCGTTCCCGCTGCCCAGATCCATGCGCCAGGGCGTCCTACAGACAATGCACTTTGATTTGTTGTGCGCTATCTGTAATAGCACCCGAGATATCACCAGATATATATTGGATTTTTCCCTGACCCTGAGTGTCCGGCCCCATGAGACGGTGGTTTTCTCGGCCCGTGGTGGTCCGAGGTCGTTCCCGCTGCACAGATTCATGCGCCAGGGCCTCCTGCAGATAATTCACTTTGGTTTATTGCGCTATCTCCAATAGCACCCGAGATAAAACCAGATATATACTGGATTTTTCCCTAACCCTGAGTGTCCGGCCCGATGGGACGGTGGTTGTCTCGGCCCCTGGTGGTCGGAGGTCGTTCCCGCTGCACAGATGCATGCGCCAGGGCCTCCTACAGACAATGCACTTTGATTTCTTGCGCTATCTGTAATAGCACCCGAGATATCACCAGATATATATTGGATTTTTCCCTGACCCTGACTGTCCGGCCCCATGAGACGGTGGTTTTCTCGTCCCCTGGTGGTCCGAGGTCGTTCCTGCTGCACAGATTCATGCGCCACGGCCTCCTACAGACAATGCACTTCGATTTATTGCGCTATCTCTAATAGCACCCGAGATATTGCCAGATATATATTGGATTTTCCCCTGAGCCTGAGTTTCCGGCCCCGTTAGACGGTGGTTTTCTAGGCCCCTGGTTGTCCGAGGTCGTTCCCGCTGCACAGATTCATGCGCCAGTGCCTCCTACAGACAATGCACTTTGATTTATTGCGCTATATGTGATAGCACCCGAGATATCACCAGATATATATTGGATTTTACCCTGACCCTGAGTGTCGGGCCCCATGAGACCGTGGTTGTCTCGGCCCCTGGTGGTCCGAGGTCGTTCCCGCTGCCCAGATCCATGCGCCAGGGCCTCCTACAGACAATGCACTTTGATTTGTTGCGCTATCTGTAATAGCACCCGAGATATCACCAGATATATATTGGATTTTTCCCTGACCCTGAGTGTCCGGCCCCATGAGACGGTGGTTTTCTCGGCCCGTGGTGGTCCGAGGTCGTTCCCGCTGCACAGATTCATGCGCCAGGGCCTCCTGCAGATAATTCACTTTGGTTTATTGCGCTATCTCCAATAGCACCCGAGATATCACCAGATATATATTGGATTTTTCCCTAACCCTGAGTGTCCGGCCCGCTGGGACGGTGGTTGTCTCGGCCCCTGGTGGTCGGAGGTCGTTCCCGCTGCACAGATGCATGCTCCAGGGCCTCCTACAGATAATTCACTTTGGTTTATTGCGCTATCTCCAATAGCACCCGGGATATCACCAGATATATATTGGATTTTTCCCTAATCCTGAGTGTCCGGCCCGATGGGACGGTGGTTGTCTCGGCCCCTGGTGGTCGGAGGTCGTTCCCGCTGCACAGATGCATGCGCCAGGGCCTCCTACAGATAATTCACTATGGTTTATTGCGCTATCTCTAATAGCACCCAAGATATCACCAGATATATATTGGATTTTTCCCTGACCCTTAGTGTCCGTCCCCTTGAGACGGTGGTTTTCTCGGTCCGTGGTGGTCCGAGGTCGTTCCCGCTGCACAGATTCATGCGCCAGGGCCTCCTGCAGATAATTCACAATGGTTTCTTGCGCTATCTCTAATAGCACCCGAGATATCACCAGATATATATTGGATTTTCCCCTGACCCTGAGTGTCCGGCCCCATGAGACTGTGATTTTCTCGGACCCTGGTGGTCCGAGGTCGTTCCCGCTGCACAGATGCATGCGCCAGGGCCCCCTGCAGATAATTCACTTTGGTTTATTGCGCTATCTCTAATAGCACCCGAGTTATCACCAGATATATATTGAATTTTCCCCTGACACTGGGTGTCCGGCCCCATGTGACTGTGGTTTTCTCGGAGCCTGGTGGTCCGAGGTCGTTCCCGCTTCCCAGATTCATGCGCCGGGGCCTCCTACAGACAATGCACTTTGGTTTATTGCGCTATCTCTAATAGCACCCGAGTTATCACCAGATATATATTGAATTTTCCGCTGACACTGAGTGTCCGGCCCCATGAGACTGTGGTTTTCTCGGCCCCTGGTGGTCCGAGGTCGTTCCCGCTGCCCAGATTCATGCGCCAGGGCCTCCTGCAGTTAATTCACTTTGGTTTATTGCGCTATCTGTAATAGCACCCGAGATATCACCAGATATATATTGGATTTTCCCCTGGCCCTGAGTGTCCGGCACCATGAGACGGTGGCTGTCTCGGCCCCTGGTGGTCGGAGGTCGTTCCCGCTTCACAGATGCATGCGCCAGGGCCTCCTACAGATAATTCACTTTGGTTTATTGCGCTATCTCTAATAGCACCCAAGATATCACCAGATATATATTGGATTTTTCCCTGACCCTGAGTGTCCGACCCCATGAGACGGTGGTTTTTTCGGCCCCTGGTGGTCCGAGGTCGTTGCCGCTGCACAGATTCATGCGCCAGTGCCTCCTGCAGATAATGCACTTTGATTTATTGCGCTATCTCTAATAGCACCCGAGATATCACCAGATATATATTTGATTTTCCCTTGACCCTGAGTGTCCGGCCCCATGAGACTGTGGTTTTCTCGGCCCCTGGTGGTCCGAGATCGTTCCCGTTGCACAGATTCATGCGGCAGGGCCTCCTGCAGATAATTCACTTTGGTTTATTGCGCTATCTCTAATAGCACCCGAGATATCACCAGATATATATCGGATTTTCCCCTGATACTGAGTGTCCGGCCCCATGAGACTGTGGTTTTCTCGGCCCCGGTCGTCCGAGGTCGTTGCCGCTGCACAGATTCATGCGCCAGGGCCTCCCGCAGACAAAGTACTTTGATTTATTGCGCTATCTCTAATAGCACACGAGATATCACCAGAAATATATTGGATTTTCCCCTGACCCTGAGTGTCCGGCCCCATGAGATGGTGGTTCTCTCGGCCCCTGGTGATCCGAGGTCGTTCCCGCTGCACAGATTCATGCGCCAGTGCCTCCTGCAGATAATGCACTTTGATTTATTGCGCTATCTCTAATAGCACCCGAGATATCAACAGATATATATTGGATTTTCCCCTGACCCTGAGTGTCCTGCCCCTTCAGACTGTCGTTTTCTCGGCCGCTGGTTGTCCGACGTCGTTCCCGCTGCCCAGATTCATGCGCCACGGCCTCCTACAGACAATGCACTTTGATTTCTTGCGCTATCTGTAATAGCACCCGAGATATCACCACACATGTATTGGATTTTTCCCTGACCCAGAGTGTCCGGCCCCATGAGACGGTGGTTTTCTCGGCCCCTGGTGGTCCGAGGTCGTTCGCGCTGCCCAGATTCATGCGCCACGGCCTCCTACAGACAATGCACTTTGATTTATTGCGCTATCTGTAATAGCACCCGAGATATCGCCAGGTATATATTGGATTTTCCCCTGAGCCTGAGTGTCCGGCCCCGGTAGACGGTGGTTTTCTCGGCCCCTGGTGGTCCGAGGTCGTTCCCGCTGCCCAGATTCATGCGCCGGGGCCTCCTACAGACAGTGCACTTTGATTTATTGCGCTATCTGTAATAGCACCCGAGAAAGCTCCATATATATGCTGGATTTTTACATGACTTTGGGTGGCGGATACCGAAAATCTGTAATTTTCTCGGCCCCTGGTGGTCCGATGTCGTTCCCGCTGGCCAGATTCATGCGCCAGGGCCTCCTACAGACAATGCACTTTGGTTTATTGCGCTATCTCTAATAGCACCTGTGATATCACCAGATATATATTGGATTTTCCCCTGACCCTGACTGTCCGGCCCCATGAGACGGTGCTTTTCTCGCCCCCTGGTGGTCCGAGGTCGTTCCTGCTGCACAGATTCATGCGCCAGGGCCTCCTGCAGATAATTCACTTTGGTTTATTGCGCTATCTCTAATAGCACCCGAGATATCACCAGATATATATTGGATTTTTCCCTGACCCTGAGTGTCCGGCCCCATGAGACTGTGGTTTTCTCGGCCCCTGGTGGTCCGAGGTCGTTCCCGCTGGCCAGATTCAGGCGCCAGGGCCTCCTACTGACAATGCACTTTGATTTATTGCGCTATCTGTAATAGCACCCGAGATATCACCAGATATATATTGGATTTTTCCGTGACCCTTAGTGTCCGTCCCCATGAGACTGTGGTTTTCTCGGCCCCTGGTGGTCCGAGGTCGTTCCCGCTTCCCAGATTCATGCGCCGGGGCCTCCTACAGACAGTGCACTTTGATTTATTGCGCTATCTGTAATAGCACCCGAGATATCACCAGATATATATTGGATTTTCCCCTGACCCTAAGTGTCCGGCCCCATGAGACTGTGGTTTTCTCGGCCCCTGGTGGTCCGAGGTCGTTCCTGCTGTACAGATTCATGCGCCAGGGCCTCCTGCAGATAATTCACTATGGTTTATTGCGCTATCTCTAATAGCACCCGAGATATCACCAGATATATATTGGATTTTTCCCTGACCCCGAGTGACCGGCCCCATGAGACTGTGGTTTTCTCGGCCCCTGGTGGTCCGAGGTCGTTCCCGCTGGCCAGATTCAGGCGCCAGGGCCTCCTACTGACAATGCACTTTGATTTATTGCGCTATCTGTAATAGCACCCGAGATATCACCAGATATATATTGGATTCTTCCCTGGCCCTGAGTGTCCGGCCCCATGAGACGGTGGTTGTCTCGGCCCCTGGTGGTCGGAGGTCGTTCCCGCTGCACAGATGCATGCGCCAGGGCCTCCTACAGATAATTCACTTTGGTTTATTGCGCTATCTCTAATAGCACCCAAGATATCACCAGATATATATTGAATTTTTCCCTGACCCTGAGTGTCCGGCCCCATGAGATGGTGGTTCTTTTGGCCCCTGGTTATCCGAGGCCGTTGCCGCTGCACAGATTCATGCGCCAGGGCCTCCCGCAGACAAAGTACTTTGATTTATTGCGCTATCTCTAATAGCACCCGAGATATCACCAGAAATATATTGGATTTTCCCCTGACCCTGAGTGTCCGGCCCCATGAGATGGTGGTTCTCTCGGCCCCTGGTGATCCGAGGTCGTTCCCGCTGCACAGATTCATGCGCCAGGGCCTCCTGCAGACAATGCACTTTGATTTATTTCGCTATCTGTAATAGGGCCCGAGATATCACCAGATATATATTGGATTTTCTCCAGACCCTGAGTGTCCGGCCCCATGAGACTGTAGTTTTCTCGGCCCCTGGAGGACCGAGGACGTTCCCGCTGCACAGATTCATGCGCCAGGGCCTCCTACAGGTCATGCACTTTGATTTATTGCGCTATCTGTAATAGCTCCCGAGAATTCACAAGATATATATTGGATTTTTCCCTGACCCTGAGTGTCCGGCCCCATGAGACTGTGATTTTCTCGGACCCTGGTGGTCCGAGGTCGTTCCCGTTGCACAGATTCATGCGCCAGGGCCTCCTACAGACAATGCACTTTGATTTATTGCGCCATCTGTAATAGCACCCGAGGTATCACCAGATATATATTGGATTTTCCCCTGACCCTGAGTGTCTTGCCCCATGAGACTGTGGTTTTCTCGGCCCCTGGTGGTCCGAGGTCATTCCCGTTAAACAGATTCATGCGCCAGTGCCTCCTGCAGATAATGCACTTTGATTTATTGCGCTATCTCTAATAGCACCCGAGATATCACCAGATATATATTTGATTTTCCCTTGACCCTGAGTGTCCGGCCCCATGAGACTGTGGTTTTCTCGGCCCCTGGTGGTCCGAGATCGTTCCCGTTGCACAGATTCATGCGGCAGGGCCTCCTGCAGATAATTCACTTTGGTTTATTGCGCTATCTCTAATAGCACCCGAGATATCACCAGATATATATCGGATTTTCCCCTGATACTGAGTGTCCGGCCCCATGAGACTGTGGTTTTCTCGGCCCCGGTCGTCCGAGGTCGTTGCCGCTGCACAGATTCATGCGCCAGGGCCTCCCGCAGACAAAGTACTTTGATTTATTGCGCTATCTCTAATAGCACACGAGATATCACCAGAAATATATTGGATTTTCCCCTGACCCTGAGTGTCCGGCCCCATGAGATGGTGGTTCTCTCGGCCCCTGGTGATCCGAGGTCGTTCCCGCTGCACAGATTCATGCGCCAGTGCCTCCTGCAGATAATGCACTTTGATTTATTGCGCTATCTCTAATAGCACCCGAGATATCAACAGATATATATTGGATTTTCCCCTGACCCTGAGTGTCCTGCCCCTTCAGACTGTCGTTTTCTCGGCCGCTGGTTGTCCGACGTCGTTCCCGCTGCCCAGATTCATGCGCCACGGCCTCCTACAGACAATGCACTTTGATTTCTTGCGCTATCTGTAATAGCACCCGAGATATCACCACACATGTATTGGATTTTTCCCTGACCCAGAGTGTCCGGCCCCATGAGACGGTGGTTTTCTCGGCCCCTGGTGGTCCGAGGTCGTTCGCGCTGCCCAGATTCATGCGCCACGGCCTCCTACAGACAATGCACTTTGATTTATTGCGCTATCTGTAATAGCACCCGAGATATCGCCAGGTATATATTGGATTTTCCCCTGAGCCTGAGTGTCCGGCCCCGGTAGACGGTGGTTTTCTCGGCCCCTGGTGGTCCGAGGTCGTTCCCGCTGCCCAGATTCATGCGCCGGGGCCTCCTACAGACAGTGCACTTTGATTTATTGCGCTATCTGTAATAGCACCCGAGAAAGCTCCATATATATGCTGGATTTTTACATGACTTTGGGTGGCGGATACCGAAAATCTGTAATTTTCTCGGCCCCTGGTGGTCCGAGGTCGTTCCCGCTGGCCAGATTCAGGCGCCAGGGCCTCCTACTGACAATGCACTTTGATTTATTGCGCTATCTGTAATAGCACCCGAGATATCACCAGATATATATTGGATTTTTCCGTGACCCTTAGTGTCCGTCCCCATGAGACTGTGGTTTTCTCGGCCCCTGGTGGTCCGAGGTCGTTCCCGCTTCCCAGATTCATGCGCCGGGGCCTCCTACAGACAGTGCACTTTGATTTATTGCGCTATCTGTAATAGCACCCGAGATATCACCAGATATATATTGGATTTTCCCCTGACCCTGAGTGTCCTGCCCCATGAGACTGCGGTTTTCTCGGCCCCTGGTGGTCCGAGGTCGTTCCCGTTACACAGTTTCATGCGCCAGGGCCTCCTGCAGATAATTCACTTTGGTTAATGCGCTATCTCCAATAGCACCCGAGATATCACCAGATATATATTGGATTTTCCCCTGACCCTAAGTGTCCGGCCCCATGAGACTGTGGTTTTCTCGGCCCCTGGTGGTCCGAGGTCGTTCCTGCTGTACAGATTCATGCGCCAGGGCCTCCTGCAGATAATTCACTATGGTTTATTGCGCTATCTCTAATAGCACCCGAGATATCACCAGATATATATTGGATTTTTCCCTGACCCCGAGTGACCGGCCCCATGAGACTGTGGTTTTCTCGGCCCCTGGTGGTCCGAGGTCGTTCCCGCTGGCCAGATTCAGGCGCCAGGGCCTCCTACTGACAATGCACTTTGATTTATTGCGCTATCTGTAATAGCACCCGAGATATCACCAGATATATATTGGATTCTTCCCTGGCCCTGAGTGTCCGGCCCCATGAGACGGTGGTTGTCTCGGCCCCTGGTGGTCGGAGGTCGTTCCCGCTGCACAGATGCATGCGCCAGGGCCTCCTACAGATAATTCACTTTGGTTTATTGCGCTATCTCTAATAGCACCCAAGATATCACCAGATATATATTGAATTTTTCCCTGACCCTGAGTGTCCGGCCCCATGAGATGGTGGTTCTTTTGGCCCCTGGTTATCCGAGGCCGTTGCCGCTGCACAGATTCATGCGCCAGGGCCTCCCGCAGACAAAGTACTTTGATTTATTGCGCTATCTCTAATAGCACCCGAGATATCACCAGAAATATATTGGATTTTCCCCTGACCCTGAGTGTCCGGCCCCATGAGATGGTGGTTCTCTCGGCCCCTGGTGATCCGAGGTCGTTCCCGCTGCACAGATTCATGCGCCAGGGCCTCCTGCAGACAATGCACTTTGATTTATTTCGCTATCTGTAATAGGGCCCGAGATATCACCAGATATATATTGGATTTTCTCCAGACCCTGAGTGTCCGGCCCCATGAGTCTGTAGTTTTCTCGGCCCCTGGAGGACCGAGGACGTTCCCGCTGCACAGATTCATGCGCCAGGGCCTCCTACAGGTCATGCACTTTGATTTATTGCGCTATCTGTAATAGCTCCCGAGAATTCACAAGATATATATTGGATTTTTCCCTGACCCTGAGTGTCCGGCCCCATGAGACTGTGATTTTCTCGGACCCTGGTGGTCCGAGGTCGTTCCCGTTGCACAGATTCATGCGCCAGGGCCTCCTACAGACAATGCACTTTGATTTATTGCGCCATCTGTAATAGCACCCGAGGTATCACCAGATATATATTGGATTTTCCCCTGACCCTGAGTGTCTTGCCCCATGAGACTGTGGTTTTCTCGGCCCCTGGTGGTCCGAGGTCATTCCCGTTAAACAGTTTCATGCGCCAGGGCCTCCTGCAGATAATTCACTTTGGTTTATGGCGCTATCTCTAATAGCACCCGAGATATCACCAGATATATATTGGATTTTCCCCTGACCCTGAGTGTCCGGCCACATGAGACTGTGGTTTTCTAGGCCCCTGGTGGTCCGAAGTCGTTCCCGCTGCACAGATTCATGCGCCAGGGCCTCCTACAGACAAGGCGCTTTGGTTTATTGCGCTATCTCTAATAGCACCCGAGATATCACCAGATATATATTGGATTTTCCCCTGACCCTGAGTGTCCGGCCCCATGAGACTGTGATTTTCTCGGACCCTGGTGGTCCGAGGTCGTTCCCGCTGCACAGATGCATGCGCCAGGGCCTCCTACAGATAATTCACTTTGGTTTATTGCGCTATCTCTAATAGCACCCAAGATATCACCAGATATATATTGGATTTTTCCCTGACCCTGACTGTCCGGCCCCATGAGACGGTGGTTTTCTCGCCCCCTGGTGGTCCGAGGTCGTTCCTGCTGCACAGATTCATGCGCCAGGGCCTCCTGCAGATAATATACTATGGTTTATTGCGCTATCTCTAATAGCACCCGAGATATCACCAGATATATATTGGATTTTCCCCTGACCCTATGTGTCCGGCCCCATGAGACTGTGGTTTTCTCGGCCCCTGGTGGTCCGAGGTCGTTCCCGCTGCACAGTTTCATGCGCCAGGGCCTCCTGCAGATAATTCACTGTGGTTTATTGCGCTATCTCTAATAGCACCCGAGATATCACCAGATATATATTGGATTTTTCCCTGACCCTATGTGTCCGGCCCCATGAGACTGTGGTTTTCTCGGCCCCTGGTGGTCCGAGGTCGTTCCCGCTGGCCAGATTCAGGCGCCAGGGCCTCCTACTGACAATGCACTTTGATTTATTGCGCTATCTGTAACATCATCCGAGATATCACCAGATATATATTGGATTTTTCCGTGACCCTTAGTGTCCGTCCCCATGAGACGGTGGTTTTCTCGGTCCGTGGTGGTCCGAGGTCGTTCCTGCTGCACAGATTCATGCGCCAGGGCCTCCTGCAGATAATTCACTTTGGTTTATTGCGCTATCTCTAATAGCACCCGAGTTATCACCAGATATATATTGAATTTTCCCCTGACCATGAGAGTCCGGCCCCATGTGTCGGTGGTTTTCTCGGCCCCTGGTGGTCCGAGGTCGTTCCCGCTTCCCAGATTCATGCGCCGGGGCCTCCTACAGACAGTGCACTTTGATTTATTGCGCTATCTGTAATAGCACCGGAGAAAGCTCCATATATATGCTGGATTTTTACATGACTTTGGGTGGCGGATACCGAAAATCTGTCATTTTCTCGGCCCCTGGTGGTCCGATGTCGTTCCCGCTGGCCAGATTCATGCGCCAGGGCCTCCTACAGACAATGCACTTTGGTTTATTGCGCTATCTCTAATAGCACCTGAGATATCACCAGATATATATTGGATTTTCCCCTGACCCTGAGTGTCTTGCCCCATGAGACTGTGGTTTTCTCGGCCCCTGGTGGTCCGAGGTCATTCCCGTTAAACAGTTTCATGCGCCAGGGCCTCCTGCAGATAATTCACTTTGGTTTATGGCGCTATCTCTAATAGCACCCGAGATATCACCAGATATATATTGGATTTTTCCCTAACCCTGAGAGTCCGGCCACATGAGACTGTGGTTTTCTAGGCCCCTGGTGGTCCGAAGTCGTTCCCGCTGCACAGATTCATGCGCCAGGGCCTCCTACAGACAAGGCGCTTTGGTTTATTGCGCTATCTCTAATAGCACCCGAGATATCACCAGATATATATTGGATTTTCCCCTGACCCTGAGTGTCCGGCCCCATGAGACTGTGATTTTCTCGGACCCTGGTGGTCCGATGTCGTTCCCGCTGCACAGATGCATGCGCCAGGGCCTCCTGCAGATAATTCACTTTGGTTTATTGCGCTATCTGCAATAGCACCCGAGATATCACCAGATATATATTGGATTTTCCCCTGGACCTGAGTGTCCGGCCCCATGAGACGGTGGTTGTCTCGGCCCCTGGTGGTCGGAGGTCGTTCCCGCTGCACAGATGCATGCGCCAGGGCCTCCTACAGATAATTCACTTTGGTTTATTGCGCTATCTCTAATAGCACCCAAGATATCACCAGATATATATTGAATTTTTCCCTGACCCTGAGTGTCCGGCCCCATGAGATGGTGGTTCTCTCGGCCCCTGGTGATCCGAGGTCGTTCCCGCTGCACAGATTCATGCGCCAGGGCCTCCTGCAGACAATGCACTTTGATTTATTTCGCTATCTGTAATAGGGCCCGAGATATCACCAGATATATATTGGATTTTCCCCAGACCCTGAGTGTCCGGCCCCATGAGACTGTAGTTTTCTCGGCCCCTGGAGGACCGAGGACGTTCCCGCTGCACAGATTCATGCGCCAGGGCCTCCTACAGGTCATGCACTTTGATTTATTGCGCTATCTGTAATAGCTCCCGAGAATTCACAAGATATATATTGGATTTTTCCCTGACCCTGAGTGTCCGGCCCCATGAGACTGTGATTTTCTCGGACCCTGGTGGTCCGAGGTCGTTCCCGCTGCACAGATTCATGCGCCAGGGCCTCCTACAGACAATGCACTTTGATTTATTGCGCCATCTGTAATAGCACCCGAGGTATCACCAGATATATATTGGATTTTCCCCTGACCCTGAGTGTCTTGCCCCATGAGACTGTGGTTTTCTCGGCCCCTGGTGGTCCGAGGTCATTCCCGTTAAACAGTTTCATGCGCCAGGGCCTCCTGCAGATAATTCACTTTGGTTTATGGCGCTATCTCTAATAGCACCCGAGATATCACCAGATATATATTGGATTTTCCCCTGACCCTGAGTGTCCGGCCACATGAGACTGTGGTTTTCTAGGCCCCTGGTGGTCCGAAGTCGTTCCCGCTGCACAGATTCATGCGCCAGGGCCTCCTACAGACAAGGCGCTTTGGTTTATTGCGCTATCTCTAATAGCACCCGAGATATCACCAGATATATATTGGATTTTCCCCTGACCCTGAGTGTCCGGCCCCATGAGACTGTGATTTTCTCGGACCCTGGTGGTCCGAGGTCGTTCCCGCTGCACAGATGCATGCGCCAGGGCCTCCTACAGATAATTCACTTTGGTTTATTGCGCTATCTCTAATAGCACCCAAGATATCACCAGATATATATTGGATTTTTCCCTGACCCTGACTGTCCGGCCCCATGAGACGGTGGTTTTCTCGCCCCCTGGTGGTCCGAGGTCGTTCCTGCTGCACAGATTCATGCGCCAGGGCCTCCTGCAGATAATATACTATGGTTTATTGCGCTATCTCTAATAGCACCCGAGATATCACCAGATATATATTGGATTTTCCCCTGACCCTATGTGTCCGGCCCCATGAGACTGTGGTTTTCTCGGCCCCTGGTGGTCCGAGGTCGTTCCCGCTGCACAGTTTCATGCGCCAGGGCCTCCTGCAGATAATTCACTGTGGTTTATTGCGCTATCTCTAATAGCACCCGAGATATCACCAGATATATATTGGATTTTTCCCTGACCCTATGTGTCCGGCCCCATGAGACTGTGGTTTTCTCGGCCCCTGGTGGTCCGAGGTCGTTCCCGCTGGCCAGATTCAGGCGCCAGGGCCTCCTACTGACAATGCACTTTGATTTATTGCGCTATCTGTAATATCATCCGAGATATCACCAGATATATATTGGATTTTTCCGTGACCCTTAGTGTCCGTCCCCATGAGACGGTGGTTTTCTCGGTCCGTGGTGGTCCGAGGTCGTTCCCGCTGCACAGATTCATGCGCCAGGGCCTCCTGCAGATAATTCACTTTGGTTTATTGCGCTATCTCTAATAGCACCCGAGTTATCACCAGATATATATTGAATTTTCCCCTGACCATGAGAGTCCGGCCCCATGTGTCGGTGGTTTTCTCGGCCCCTGGTGGTCCGAGGTCGTTCCCGCTTCCCAGATTCATGCGCCGGGGCCTCCTACAGACAGTGCACTTTGATTTATTGCGCTATCTGTAATAGCACCGGAGAAAGCTCCATATATATGCTGGATTTTTACATGACTTTGGGTGGCGGATACCGAAAATCTGTCATTTTCTCGGCCCCTGGTGGTCCGATGTCGTTCCCGCTGGCCAGATTCATGCGCCAGGGCCTCCTACAGACAATGCACTTTGGTTTATTGCGCTATCTCTAATAGCACCTGAGATATCACCAGATATATATTGGATTTTCCCCTGACCCTGAGTGTCTTGCCCCATGAGACTGTGGTTTTCTCGGCCCCTGGTGGTCCGAGGTCATTCCCGTTAAACAGTTTCATGCGCCAGGGCCTCCTGCAGATAATTCACTTTGGTTTATGGCGCTATCTCTAATAGCACCCGAGATATCACCAGATATATATTGGATTTTTCCCTAACCCTGAGAGTCCGGCCACATGAGACTGTGGTTTTCTAGGCCCCTGGTGGTCCGAAGTCGTTCCCGCTGCACAGATTCATGCGCCAGGGCCTCCTACAGACAAGGCGCTTCGGTTTATTGCGCTATCTCTAATAGCACCCGAGATATCACCAGATATATATTGGATTTTCCCCTGACCCTGAGTGTCCGGCCCCATGAGACTGTGATTTTCTCGGACCCTGGTGGTCCGATGTCGTTCCCGCTGCACAGATGCATGCGCCAGGGCCTCCTGCAGATAATTCACTTTGGTTTATTGCGCTATCTGCAATAGCACCCGAGATATCACCAGATATATATTGGATTTTCCCCTGGACCTGAGTGTCCGGCCCCATGAGACGGTGGTTGTCTCGGCCCCTGGTGGTCGGAGGTCGTTCCCGCTGCACAGATGCATGCGCCAGGGCCTCCTACAGATAATTCACTTTGGTTTATTGCGCTATCTCTAATAGCACCCAAGATATCACCAGATATATATTGAATTTTTCCCTGACCCTGAGTGTCCGGCCCCATGAGATGGTGGTTCTTTTGGCCCCTGGTGATCCGAGGCCGTTGCCGCTGCACAGATTCATGCGCCAGGGCCTCCCGCAGACAAAGTACTTTGATTTATTGCGCTATCTCTAATAGCACCCGAGATATCACCAGAAATATATTGTATTTTCCCCTGACCCTGAGTGTCCGGCCCCATGAGATGGTGGTTCTCTCGGCCCCTGGTGATCCGAGGTAGTTCCCGCTGCACAGATTCATGCGCCAGGGCCTCCTGCAGACAATGCACTTTGATTTATTTCGCTATCTGTAATAGGGCCCGAGATATCACCAGATATATATTGGATTTTCCCCAGACCCTGAGTGTCCGGCCCCATGAGACTGTAGTTTTCTCGGCCCCTGGAGGACCGAGGACGTTCCCGCTGCACAGATTCATGCGCCAGGGCCTCCTACAGGTCATGCACTTTGATTTATTGCGCTATCTGTAATAGCTCCCGAGAATTCACAAGATATATATTGGATTTTTCCCTGACCCTGAGTGTCCGGCCCCATGAGACTGTGATTTTCTCGGACCCTGGTGGTCCGAGGTCGTTCCCGCTGCACAGATTCATGCGCCAGGGCCTCCTGCAGACAATGCACTTTGATTTATTTCGCTATCTGTAATAGGGCCCGAGATATCACCAGATATATATTGGATTTTCCCCAGACCCTGAGTGTCCGGCCCCATGAGACTGTAGTTTTCTCGGCCCCTGGAGGACCGAGGACGTTCCCGCTGCACAGATTCATGCGCCAGGGCCTCCTACAGGTCATGCACTTTGATTTATTGCGCTATCTGTAATAGCTCCCGAGAATTCACAAGATATATATTGGATTTTTCCCTGACCCTGAGTGTCCGGCCCCATGAGACTGTGGTTTTCTCGGCCCCTGGTGGTCCGAGGTCATTCCCGTTAAACAGTTTCATGCGCCAGGGCCTCCTGCAGATAATTCACTTTGGTTTATGGCGCTATCTCTAATAGCACCCGAGATATCACCAGATATATATTGGATTTTCCCCTGACCCTGAGTGTCCGGCCACATGAGACTGTGGTTTTCTAGGCCCCTGGTGGTCCGAAGTCGTTCCCGCTGCACAGATTCATGCGCCAGGGCCTCCTACAGACAAGGCACTTTGGTTTATTGCGCTATCTCTAATAGCACCCGAGATATCACCAGATATATATTGGATTTTCCCCTGACCCTGAGTGTCCGTCCCCATGAGACGGTGGTTTTCTCGGTCCGTGGTGGTCCGAGGTCGTTCCCGCTGCACAGATTCATGCGCCAGGGCCTCCTGCAGATAATTCACTTTGGTTTATTGCGCTATCTCTAATAGCACCCGAGTTATCACCAGATATATATTGAATTTTCCCCTGACACTGAGTGTCCGGCCCCATGTGTCGGTGGTTTTCTCGGCCCCTGGTGGTCCGAGGTCGTTCCCGCTTCCCAGATTCATGCGCCGGGGCCTCCTACAGACAGTGCACTTTGATTTATTGCGCTATCTGTAATAGCACCGGAGAAAGCTCCATATATATGCTGGATTTTTACATGACTTTGGGTGGCGGATACCGAAAATCTGTAATTTTCTCGGCCCCTGGTGGTCCGATGTCGTTCCCGCTGGCCAGATTCATGCGCCAGGGCCTCCTACAGACAATGCACTTTGGTTTATTGCGCTATCTCTAATAGCACCTGAGATATCACCAGATATATATTGGATTTTCCCCTGACCCTGAGTGTCCGGCCCCATGAGATTGTGGTTTTCTAGGCCCCTGGTGGTCCGAGGTCGTTCCCGCTGCACAGATTCATGAGCCAGTGCCTCCTACAGACAATGCACTTTGATTTATTGCGCTATATGTAATAGCACCCGAGATATCACCTGATATATATTGGATTTTACCCTGACCCTGAGTGTCGGGCCCCATGAGACCGTGGTTGTCTCGGCCCCTGGTGGTCCGAGGTCGTTCCCGCTGCCCAGATCCATGCGCCAGGGCCTCCTACAGACAATGCACTTTGATTTGGTGTGCGCTATCTGTAATAGCACCCGAGATATCACCAGATATATACTGGATTTTTCCCTAACCCTGAGTGTCCGGCCCGATGGGACGGTGGTTGTCTCGGCCCCTGGTGGTCGGAGGTCGTTCTCGTTGCACAGATTCATGCGCCAGGGCCTCCTGCAGATAATTCACTTTGGTTTATTGCGCTATATCTACTAGCACCCGAGATATCACCAGATATATATTGGATTTTCCCCTGACCATGAGTGTCCGGCCCCATGAGACGGTGATTTTCTCGGGCCCTGGTGGTCCGTGGTCGTTCCCGCTGCACAGAATCATGCGCCAGGGCTTCCTGCAGACAATGCACTTTGGTTTATTGCGCTATCTCTAATAGCACCCGAGATATCACCAGATATATATTGGATTTTCCCCTGACCATGAGAGTCCGGCCCCATGAGACGGTGGTTTTATCGGCCCCTGGTGGTCCGAGGTCCTTCCCGCTGCACAGATTCATGCGCCTGGGCCTCCTGGAGATAATTCACTTTGGTTTATTGCGCTATCTCTAATAACACCCGAGACATCACCAGATATATATTGGATTTTTCACTGACCCTGAGTGTCCGGCCCCATGAGATGGTCGTTTTCTCGGCCCCTGGTGGTCCGAGGTCGTTCCCTCTGCACAGATTCATGCGCCAGGGCCTCCTGCAGATAATTCACATTGGTTTATTGCGCTATCTCTAATAGCACCCGAGATATCACCAGATATATATAGGATTTCTCCCTGACCCTGACTGTCCGGCCCCATGGGACGGTGGTTGTCTCGGCCCCTGGTAGTCCGAGGTCGTTCCTGCGGCACAGATACATGCGCCAGGGCCTCCTACAGAAAATGCACATTGATTTATTCTGCTATCTGTAATAGCACCCGAGATATCACCAGATCTATATTGGATTTTCCCCTGACCCTGAGTGTCCGGCCCCATGAGATGGTGGTTTTCTCGGCCCCTGGTGATCCGAGGTCGTTCCCGCTTCACAGATTCATGCACCAGGGCCTCTTGCAGACAATTCACTTTGGTTTATTGCGCTATCACTAATAGCACCCGAGATATCACCAGATATATATTTGACTTTTCCTCGACCATGACAGTCCGGCCCCATGAGACGGTGGTTTTATCGGCCCCTGGCGGTCCGAGGTCGTTGCCGCTGCACAGAATCATGCGCCAGGGCTTCCTGCAGACAATGCACTTTGGTTTATTGCGCTATCTCTAATAGCACCCGAGATATAACCAGATATATATGGGATTTTCCGCTGACCCTGAGTGTCCGGCCCCATGAGATGGTGGTTTTCTCGGCCCCTGGTGATCCGAGGCTGTTCCCGCTGCACAGATTCATGCGACAGGGACTCTTGCAGATAATTCACTTTGGTTTATTGCGCTATCTGTAATAGCACCCGTGATATCACCAGATATATATTGGATTTTTCACTGACCCTAAGTGTCCGGCCCTTCGGGACGGTGGTTTTCTCGGCCCCTGGTGGTCCGAGGGCGTTCCTGCTGCACAGATTCATGGGCCGGTGCCCCCTGCAAATAATTCACTTTGGTTTATTGCGCTATCTCCTAATAGCACCCGAGATATCACCAGATATATATTGGATTTTCCACTGACCCTGAGTGTCCGGCCCCATGAGACTGTGGTTTTCTCGGCCCCTGGTGGTCCGAGGTCGTTGCCGCTGCCCAGATTCATGCGACAGGGCCTCCCGCAGACAAAGCACTTTGGTTTATTGCGCTATCTGTAATAGCACCCGAGATATCACCAGATATATACTGGATTTTTACATGACCTTGGGTGACGGATTCCGAATATCTGTAATTTTCTCGGCCCCTGGTTGTCCGAGGTCGTTCCTGCTGCACAGATTCATTCGCCAGTGCCTCCTACAGACAATGCACTTTGATTTATTGCGCTATCTCTAATAGCACCCTAGATATCACCAGATATATATTGTGTTTTTCCCTATCCCTTACAGTCCGGCCCCATGAGACGGCCATTTTCTCGGCCCCTGGTGGTCCGAGGTCGTTCCCGCTGCACAGATTCATGCGCCAGGGCCTCCTGCAGATAATTCACTTTGGTTTATTGCGCTATCTCTAATAGCACCCAAGATATCGCCAGATATATATTGGATTTTTCCAAGACCCTGAGTGTCCGGCCCCATGAGACTGTGGTTTTCTCGGCCCC
Organism: Nomia melanderi; assembly: GCF_051020985.1. NCBI lineage: Eukaryota > Metazoa > Arthropoda > Insecta > Hymenoptera > Halictidae > Nomia > Nomia melanderi. Next base: position 1,495,955 of record NW_027475142.1, read on the forward strand.
TGGTGGTCCGTGGTCGTTCCCGTTGCACTGATTCATGCGCCAGGGCCTCCTGCAGATAATTCACTTTGGTTTATTGCGCTATCTGTAATAGCACCCGAGATATCACCAGATTTATATTGGATTTTCCCCTGACCCTGAGTGTCCGGCCCCATGAGACTGTGGTTTACTCGGCCCCTGGTGGTCCGAGGTCGTTCCCGTTCCACAGATTCATGCGCCAGGGCCTCCTGCAGATAATTCACTTTGGTTTATTGCGCTATCTCTAATAGCACCCGAGATATCACCAGATATATATTGGATTTTCTCCTGACCCTGAGTGTCCGGCCCTATGAGACTGTGGTTTTCTCGGCCCCTGGCGGTCCGAGGTCGTTCCCGCTGCACAGATTCATGCGCCAGGGCCTCCTACAGACAAGGCACTTTGATTTATTGCGCTATCTGTAATAGCACCCGAGATATCACCAGATATATATTGGATTTTCCCCTGACCCTGAGTGTCCGGCCCCATGAGACTGTGGTTTTCTCGGCCCCTGGTGGTCCGAGGTCGTTCCCGCAGCACAGATTCAGGCGCCAGGGCCTCCTACAGACAATGCACTTTGATTTATTGCGCTATCTGTAATAGCTCCCGAGATATCACCAGATATATATTGGATTTTTCACTGACCCTAAGTGTCCGGCCCCTCGGGACGGTGGTTTTCACGGCCCCCGGTGGACCGAGGTCGTTCCCGCTGCTCAGATTCATGCGCCAGGGCCTCCTGCAGATAATTCACTTTGGCTTATTGCGCTATCTCTAATAGCACCCAAGATATGACCAGATATATATTGGATTTTTCCCTGACCCTGAGTGTCCGGCCCCATGAGACTGTGGTTTTCTCGGCCCCTGGTGGTCCGAGGTCGTTCCCGCTGCACAGATTCATGCGCCACGGCCTCCTACAGACAATGTACTTTGATTTATTGCGATATCTGTAATAGCACCCGAGATATCACCAGATATATATTGGATTTTTCACAGACCCTGAGTGTCCGGCCCAATGAGACGGTGGTTTTCTCGGCCCCTGGTGGTCCGAGGTCGTTCCCGCTGCACAGATTCGTGCGCCAGGTCCTCCTACAGACAATGCACTTTGAATTATTGCGCTATCTGTAATTGCACCCGAGATATCACCAGATATATATTGGATTTTTCCCTTACCCTGAGTGTCCGGCCCCATGAGACGGTGGTTTTCTCGGCCCCTGGTGGTCCTAGGTCGTTCCCGCTGCACAGATGCATGCGCCAGGGCCTCCTGCAGATAATTCCCTTTGGCTTATTGCGCTATCTCTAATAGCACCCGAGATATCACCAGATATATATTGGATTTTCCCCTGACCCTGAGTGTCCGGCCCCATGAGACGGTGGTTTTCTCGGACCCTGGTGGTCCGAGGTCGTTGCCGCCGCTCAGATTCATGCGCTAGGGCCTCGCGCAGACAAAGCACTTTGACTTATCGCGCTATCTCTAATAGCACCCGAGATATCACCAGATATATAATGGATTTTTCCCTGACCATGACAGTCCGGCCCCATTAGACGGTGGTTTTCTCGGCCCCTGGTGGTCCGAGGTCGTTCCCGCTGCACAGATTCATGCGCCAGTGCCCCCTGCATATAATTCAGTTTGGTTTAGTGCGGTATCTGTAAGAGCACCCGAGATATAACCAGATATATATTGGATTTTTCCCTGACCCTGACAGTCCGGCCCCATGACACGGTGATTTTCTCGGCCCCTGGTGGTCCGAGGTCGTTGCCGCTGCCCAGATTCATGCGACAGGGCCTCCCGCAGACAAAGCACTTTGGTTTATTGCGCTATCTGTAATAGCACCCGAGATATCACCAGATATATACTGGATTTTTACATGACCTTGGGTGACGGATTCCGAATATCTGTAATTTTCTCGGCCCCTGGTGGTCCGAGGTCGTTCCTGCTGCACAGATTCATTCGCCAGTGCCTCCTACAGACAATGCACTTTGATTTATTGCGCTATCTCTAATAGCACCCTAGATATCACCAGATATATATTGTGTTTTTACCTAACCCTTACAGTCCGGCCCCATGAGACGGCCATTTTCTCGGCCCCTGGTGGTCCGAGGTCGTTCCCGCTGCACAGAATCATGCGCCAGGACTTCCTGCAGAGAATGCACTTTGGTTTATTGCGCTATCTCTAATAGCACACGAGATATCACCAGATATATATTGGATTTTTCACTGACCCTGGGTGTACGGCCCCATGAGACGGTGGTTTTCTCGGCCCCTGGTGGTCCGAGGTCGTTCCCGCTGCAGAGATTCATGCGCCAGGGCCTCCTGCAGATAATGCACTTTGGTTTATTGCGCTATCTCTAATAGCACCCGAGATATCACCAGATATATATTGGATTTTTCCCTGACCCTGAGTGTCCGGCCCCATGAGACTGCGGTTTTCTCGGCCCCTGGTGGTCCGAGGTCGTTCCCGCTGCACACATTCATGTACCAGGGCCTCCTACAGACAATGCACTTTGATTTATTGCGCTATCTGTAATAGCACCCGAGATATCACCAGATATATATTGGATTTTTCACTGACCCTGAGTGTCCGGCCCCATGAGACGGTGGTTGTCTCGGCCCCTGGAGGTCCGAGGTCGTTCCCGCTGCACAGATTCATGCGCCAGGGCCTCCTGCAGATAATTCACTTTGGTTTATTTCGCTATCTCTAATAGCACCCGAGATATCACCAGATATATATTGGATTTTCCCCTGACCCTGAGTGTCCGGCCCCATGAGACGGTGGTTTTTTCGGCCCCTGGTGGTCCGAGGTCGTTCCCGCTGCATAGATTCGGGCGCCAGTGCCTCCTGCAGATAATTCACTTTGGTTTACTGCGCTATCTCTAATAGTACCCGAGATATCACCAGATATATATTGGATTTTGCCCTGACCCTGAGTGTCCGACCCCATTTGACTGTGGTTGTCTCGGCCCCTGGAGGTCCGAGGTCGTTCCCGCTGCACAGATGCATGCGCCAGGGCCTCCTGCACATAATTCACTTTGGTTTATTGCGCTGTATCTAATAGCACCCGAGATATCACCAGATATATATTGGATTTTTCACTGACCCTGAGTGTCCGGCCCCATGAGACGGTGGTTTTCTCGGACCCTGGTGGTCCGAGGTCGTTGCCGCCGCTCAGATTCATGCGCTAGGGCCTCGCGCAGACAAAGCACTTTGACTTATCGCGCTATCTCTAATAGCACCCGAGATATCACCAGATATATTATGGATTTTTCCCTGACCATGACAGTCCGGCCCCATTAGACGGTGGTTTTCTCGGCCCCTGGTGGTCCGAGGTCGTTCCCGCTGCACAGATTCATGCGCCAGTGCCCCCTGCATATAATTCAGTTTGGTTTAGTGCGGTATCTGTAAGAGCACCCGAGATATAACCAGATATATATTGGATTTTTCCCTGACCCTGACAGTCCGGCCCCATGACACGGTGATTTTCTCGGCCCCTGGTGGTCCGAGGTCGTTGCCGCTGCCCAGATTCATGCGACAGGGCCTCCCGCAGACAAAGCACTTTGGTTTATTGCGCTATCTGTAATAGCACCCGAGATATCACCAGATATATACTGGATTTTTACATGACCTTGGGTGACGGATTCCGAATATCTGTAATTTTCTCGGCCCCTGGTGGTCCGAGGTCGTTCCTGCTGCACAGATTCATTCGCCAGTGCCTCCTACAGACAATGCACTTTGATTTATTGCGCTATCTCTAATAGCACCCTAGATATCACCAGATATATATTGTGTTTTTACCTAACCCTTACAGTCCGGCCCCATGAGACGGCCATTTTCTCGGCCCCTGGTGGTCCGAGGTCGTTCCCGCTGCACAGAATCATGCGCCAGGACTTCCTGCAGAGAATGCACTTTGGTTTATTGCGCTATCTCTAATAGCACCCGAGATATCACCAGATATATATTGGATTTTTCACTGACCCTGGGTGTACGGCCCCATGAGACGGTGGTTTTCTCGGCCCCTGGTGGTCCGAGGTCGTTCCCGCTGCAGAGATTCATGCGCCAGGGCCTCCTGCAGATAATGCACTTTGGTTTATTGCGCTATCTCTAATAGCACCCGAGATATCACCAGATATATATTGGATTTTTCCCTGACCCTGAGTGTCCGGCCCCATGAGACTGCGGTTTTCTCGGCCCCTGGTGGTCCGAGGTCGTTCCCGCTGCACACATTCATGTACCAGGGCCTCCTACAGACAATGCACTTTGATTTATTGCGCTATCTGTAATAGCACCCGAGATATCACCAGATATATATTGGATTTTTCACTGACCCTGAGTGTCCGGCCCCATGAGACGGTGGTTGTCTCGGCCCCTGGAGGTCCGAGGTCGTTCCCGCTGCACAGATTCATGCGCCAGGGCCTCCTGCAGATAATTCACTGTGGTTTATTTCGCTATCTCTAATAGCACCCGAGATATCACCAGATATATATTGGATTTTCCCCTGACCCTGAGTGTCCGGCCCCATGAGACGGTGGTTTTTTCGGCCCCTGGTGGTCCGAGGTCGTTCCCGCTGCATAGATTCGGGCGCCAGTGCCTCCTGCAGATAATTCACTTTGGTTTACTGCGCTATCTCTAATAGTACCCGAGATATCACCAGATATATATTGGATTTTGCCCTGACCCTGAGTGTCCGACCCCATTTGACTGTGGTTGTCTCGGCCCCTGGAGGTCCGAGGTCGTTCCCGCTGCACAGATGCATGCGCCAGGGCCTCCTGCACATAATTCACTTTGGTTTATTGCGCTGTATCTAATAGCACCCGAGATATCACCAGATATATATTGGATTTTTCACTGACCCTGAGTGTCCGGCCCCATGAGACGGTGGTTTTCTCGGACCCTGGTGGTCCGAGGTCGTTGCCGCCGCTCAGATTCATGCGCTAGGGCCTCGCGCAGACAAAGCACTTTGACTTATCGCGCTATCTCTAATAGCACCCGAGATATCACCAGATATATAATGGATTTTTCCCTGACCATGACAGTCCGGCCCCATTAAACGGTGGTTTTCTCGGCCCCTGGTTGTCCGAGGTCGTTCCCGCTGCACAGATTCATGCGCCAGTGCCCCCTGCATATAATTCAGTTTGGTTTAGTGCGGTATCTGTAAGAGCACCCGAGATATCACCAGATATATATTGGATTTTTCCGTGACCCTTAGTGTCCGTCCCCATGAGACGGTGGTTTTCTCGGTCCGTGGTGGTCCGAGGTCGTTCCCGCTGCACAGATTCATGCGCCAGGGCCTCCTGCAGATAATTCACTTTGGTTTATTGCGCTATCTCTAATAGCACCCGAGTTATCACCAGATATATATTGAATTTTCCCCTGACCATGAGAGTCCGGCCCCATGTGTCGGTGGTTTTCTCGGCCCCTGGTGGTCCGAGGTCGTTCCCGCTTCCCAGATTCATGCGCCGGGGCCTCCTACAGACAGTGCACTTTGATTTATTGCGCTATCTGTAATAGCACCGGAGAAAGCTCCATATATATGCTGGATTTTTACATGACTTTGGGTGGCGGATACCGAAAATCTGTCATTTTCTCGGCCCCTGGTGGTCCGATGTCGTTCCCGCTGGCCAGATTCATGCGCCAGGGCCTCCTACAGACAATGCACTTTGGTTTATTGCGCTATCTCTAATAGCACCTGAGATATCACCAGATATATATTGGATTTTCCCCTGACCCTGAGTGTCTTGCCCCATGAGACTGTGGTTTTCTCGGCCCCTGGTGGTCCGAGGTCATTCCCGTTAAACAGTTTCGTGCGCCAGGGCCTCCTGCAGATAATTCACTTTGGTTTATGGCGCTATCTCTAATAGCACCCGAGATATCACCAGATATATATTGGATTTTTCCCTAACCCTGAGAGTCCGGCCACATGAGACTGTGGTTTTCTAGGCCCCTGGTGGTCCGAAGTCGTTCCCGCTGCACAGATTCATGCGCCAGGGCCTCCTACAGACAAGGCGCTTCGGTTTATTGCGCTATCTCTAATAGCACCCGAGATATCACCAGATATATATTGGATTTTCCCCTGACCCTGAGTGTCCGGCCCCATGAGACTGTGATTTTCTCGGACCCTGGTGGTCCGATGTCGTTCCCGCTGCACAGATGCATGCGCCAGGGCCTCCTGCAGATAATTCACTTTGGTTTATTGCGCTATCTGCAATAGCACCCGAGATATCACCAGATATATATTGGATTTTCCCCTGGACCTGAGTGTCCGGCCCCATGAGACGGTGGTTGTCTCGGCCCCTGGTGGTCGGAGGTCGTTCCCGCTGCACAGATGCATGCGCCAGGGCCTCCTACAGATAATTCACTTTGGTTTATTGCGCTATCTCTAATAGCACCCAAGATATCACCAGATATATATTGAATTTTTCCCTGACCCTGAGTGTCCGGCCCCATGAGATGGTGGTTCTTTTGGCCCCTGGTGATCCGAGGCCGTTGCCGCTGCACAGATTCATGCGCCAGGGCCTCCCGCAGACAAAGTACTTTGATTTATTGCGCTATCTCTAATAGCACCCGAGATATCACCAGAAATATATTGTATTTTCCCCTGACCCTGAGTGTCCGGCCCCATGAGATGGTGGTTCTCTCGGCCCCTGGTGATCCGAGGTAGTTCCCGCTGCACAGATTCATGCGCCAGGGCCTCCTGCAGACAATGCACTTTGATTTATTTCGCTATCTGTAATAGGGCCCGAGATATCACCAGATATATATTGGATTTTCCCCAGACCCTGAGTGTCCGGCCCCATGAGACTGTAGTTTTCTCGGCCCCTGGAGGACCGAGGACGTTCCCGCTGCACAGATTCATGCGCCAGGGCCTCCTACAGGTCATGCACTTTGATTTATTGCGCTATCTGTAATAGCTCCCGAGAATTCACAAGATATATATTGGATTTTTCCCTGACCCTGAGTGTCCGGCCCCATGAGACTGTGATTTTCTCGGACCCTGGTGGTCCGAGGTCGTTCCCGCTGCACAGATTCATGCGCCAGGGCCTCCTGCAGACAATGCACTTTGATTTATTTCGCTATCTGTAATAGGGCCCGAGATATCACCAGATATATATTGGATTTTCCCCAGACCCTGAGTGTCCGGCCCCATGAGACTGTAGTTTTCTCGGCCCCTGGAGGACCGAGGACGTTCCCGCTGCACAGATTCATGCGCCAGGGCCTCCTACAGGTCATGCACTTTGATTTATTGCGCTATCTGTAATAGCTCCCGAGAATTCACAAGATATATATTGGATTTTTCCCTGACCCTGAGTGTCCGGCCCCATGAGACTGTGGTTTTCTCGGCCCCTGGTGGTCCGAGGTCATTCCCGTTAAACAGTTTCATGCGCCAGGGCCTCCTGCAGATAATTCACTTTGGTTTATGGCGCTATCTCTAATAGCACCCGAGATATCACCAGATATATATTGGATTTTCCCCTGACCCTGAGTGTCCGGCCACATGAGACTGTGGTTTTCTAGGCCCCTGGTGGTCCGAAGTCGTTCCCGCTGCACAGATTCATGCGCCAGGGCCTCCTACAGACAAGGCACTTTGGTTTATTGCGCTATCTCTAATAGCACCCGAGATATCACCAGATATATATTGGATTTTCCCCTGACCCTGAGTGTCCGTCCCCATGAGACGGTGGTTTTCTCGGTCCGTGGTGGTCCGAGGTCGTTCCCGCTGCACAGATTCATGCGCCAGGGCCTCCTGCAGATAATTCACTTTGGTTTATTGCGCTATCTCTAATAGCACCCGAGTTATCACCAGATATATATTGAATTTTCCCCTGACACTGAGTGTCCGGCCCCATGTGTCGGTGGTTTTCTCGGCCCCTGGTGGTCCGAGGTCGTTCCCGCTTCCCAGATTCATGCGCCGGGGCCTCCTACAGACAGTGCACTTTGATTTATTGCGCTATCTGTAATAGCACCGGAGAAAGCTCCATATATATGCTGGATTTTTACATGACTTTGGGTGGCGGATACCGAAAATCTGTAATTTTCTCGGCCCCTGGTGGTCCGATGTCGTTCCCGCTGGCCAGATTCATGCGCCAGGGCCTCCTACAGACAATGCACTTTGGTTTATTGCGCTATCTCTAATAGCACCTGAGATATCACCAGATATATATTGGATTTTCCCCTGACCCTGAGTGTCCGGCCCCATGAGATTGTGGTTTTCTAGGCCCCTGGTGGTCCGAGGTCGTTCCCGCTGCACAGATTCATGAGCCAGTGCCTCCTACAGACAATGCACTTTGATTTATTGCGCTATATGTAATAGCACCCGAGATATCACCTGATATATATTGGATTTTACCCTGACCCTGAGTGTCGGGCCCCATGAGACCGTGGTTGTCTCGGCCCCTGGTGGTCCGAGGTCGTTCCCGCTGCCCAGATCCATGCGCCAGGGCCTCCTACAGACAATGCACTTTGATTTGGTGTGCGCTATCTGTAATAGCACCCGAGATATCACCAGATATATACTGGATTTTTCCCTAACCCTGAGTGTCCGGCCCGATGGGACGGTGGTTGTCTCGGCCCCTGGTGGTCGGAGGTCGTTCTCGTTGCACAGATTCATGCGCCAGGGCCTCCTGCAGATAATTCACTTTGGTTTATTGCGCTATATCTACTAGCACCCGAGATATCACCAGATATATATTGGATTTTCCCCTGACCATGAGTGTCCGGCCCCATGAGACGGTGATTTTCTCGGGCCCTGGTGGTCCGTGGTCGTTCCCGCTGCACAGAATCATGCGCCAGGGCTTCCTGCAGACAATGCACTTTGGTTTATTGCGCTATCTCTAATAGCACCCGAGATATCACCAGATATATATTGGATTTTCCCCTGACCATGAGAGTCCGGCCCCATGAGACGGTGGTTTTATCGGCCCCTGGTGGTCCGAGGTCCTTCCCGCTGCACAGATTCATGCGCCTGGGCCTCCTGGAGATAATTCACTTTGGTTTATTGCGCTATCTCTAATAACACCCGAGACATCACCAGATATATATTGGATTTTTCACTGACCCTGAGTGTCCGGCCCCATGAGATGGTCGTTTTCTCGGCCCCTGGTGGTCCGAGGTCGTTCCCTCTGCACAGATTCATGCGCCAGGGCCTCCTGCAGATAATTCACATTGGTTTATTGCGCTATCTCTAATAGCACCCGAGATATCACCAGATATATATAGGATTTCTCCCTGACCCTGACTGTCCGGCCCCATGGGACGGTGGTTGTCTCGGCCCCTGGTAGTCCGAGGTCGTTCCTGCGGCACAGATACATGCGCCAGGGCCTCCTACAGAAAATGCACATTGATTTATTCTGCTATCTGTAATAGCACCCGAGATATCACCAGATCTATATTGGATTTTCCCCTGACCCTGAGTGTCCGGCCCCATGAGATGGTGGTTTTCTCGGCCCCTGGTGATCCGAGGTCGTTCCCGCTTCACAGATTCATGCACCAGGGCCTCTTGCAGACAATTCACTTTGGTTTATTGCGCTATCACTAATAGCACCCGAGATATCACCAGATATATATTTGACTTTTCCTCGACCATGACAGTCCGGCCCCATGAGACGGTGGTTTTATCGGCCCCTGGCGGTCCGAGGTCGTTGCCGCTGCACAGAATCATGCGCCAGGGCTTCCTGCAGACAATGCACTTTGGTTTATTGCGCTATCTCTAATAGCACCCGAGATATAACCAGATATATATGGGATTTTCCGCTGACCCTGAGTGTCCGGCCCCATGAGATGGTGGTTTTCTCGGCCCCTGGTGATCCGAGGCTGTTCCCGCTGCACAGATTCATGCGACAGGGACTCTTGCAGATAATTCACTTTGGTTTATTGCGCTATCTGTAATAGCACCCGTGATATCACCAGATATATATTGGATTTTTCACTGACCCTAAGTGTCCGGCCCTTCGGGACGGTGGTTTTCTCGGCCCCTGGTGGTCCGAGGGCGTTCCTGCTGCACAGATTCATGGGCCGGTGCCCCCTGCAAATAATTCACTTTGGTTTATTGCGCTATCTCCTAATAGCACCCGAGATATCACCAGATATATATTGGATTTTCCACTGACCCTGAGTGTCCGGCCCCATGAGACTGTGGTTTTCTCGGCCCCTGGTGGTCCGAGGTCGTTGCCGCTGCCCAGATTCATGCGACAGGGCCTCCCGCAGACAAAGCACTTTGGTTTATTGCGCTATCTGTAATAGCACCCGAGATATCACCAGATATATACTGGATTTTTACATGACCTTGGGTGACGGATTCCGAATATCTGTAATTTTCTCGGCCCCTGGTTGTCCGAGGTCGTTCCTGCTGCACAGATTCATTCGCCAGTGCCTCCTACAGACAATGCACTTTGATTTATTGCGCTATCTCTAATAGCACCCTAGATATCACCAGATATATATTGTGTTTTTCCCTATCCCTTACAGTCCGGCCCCATGAGACGGCCATTTTCTCGGCCCCTGGTGGTCCGAGGTCGTTCCCGCTGCACAGATTCATGCGCCAGGGCCTCCTGCAGATAATTCACTTTGGTTTATTGCGCTATCTCTAATAGCACCCAAGATATCGCCAGATATATATTGGATTTTTCCAAGACCCTGAGTGTCCGGCCCCATGAGACTGTGGTTTTCTCGGCCCCTGGTGGTCCGTGGTCGTTCCCGTTGCACTGATTCATGCGCCAGGGCCTCCTGCAGATAATTCACTTTGGTTTATTGCGCTATCTGTAATAGCACCCGAGATATCACCAGATTTATATTGGATTTTCCCCTGACCCTGAGTGTCCGGCCCCATGAGACTGTGGTTTACTCGGCCCCTGGTGGTCCGAGGTCGTTCCCGTTCCACAGATTCATGCGCCAGGGCCTCCTGCAGATAATTCACTTTGGTTTATTGCGCTATCTCTAATAGCACCCGAGATATCACCAGATATATATTGGATTTTCTCCTGACCCTGAGTGTCCGGCCCTATGAGACTGTGGTTTTCTCGGCCCCTGGCGGTCCGAGGTCGTTCCCGCTGCACAGATTCATGCGCCAGGGCCTCCTACAGACAAGGCACTTTGATTTATTGCGCTATCTGTAATAGCACCCGAGATATCACCAGATATATATTGGATTTTCCCCTGACCCTGAGTGTCCGGCCCCATGAGACTGTGGTTTTCTCGGCCCCTGGTGGTCCGAGGTCGTTCCCGCAGCACAGATTCAGGCGCCAGGGCCTCCTACAGACAATGCACTTTGATTTATTGCGCTATCTGTAATAGCTCCCGAGATATCACCAGATATATATTGGATTTTTCACTGACCCTAAGTGTCCGGCCCCTCGGGACGGTGGTTTTCACGGCCCCCGGTGGACCGAGGTCGTTCCCGCTGCTCAGATTCATGCGCCAGGGCCTCCTGCAGATAATTCACTTTGGCTTATTGCGCTATCTCTAATAGCACCCAAGATATGACCAGATATATATTGGATTTTTCCCTGACCCTGAGTGTCCGGCCCCATGAGACTGTGGTTTTCTCGGCCCCTGGTGGTCTGAGGTCGTTACCGTTGCACAGATTCATGAGCCAGGGCCTCCTACAGACAATGCACTTTGATTTAGTGCGCTATATGTAATAGCACCCGAGATATCACCCGATATATATTGGATTTTACCCTGACCATGAGTGTCCGGCCCCATGAGACTGTGGTTTTCTCGGCCCCTGGTGGTCCGAGGTCGTTCCCGCTGCACAGATTCATGCGCCACGGCCTCCTACAGACAATGTACTTTGATTTATTGCGATATCTGTAATAGCACCCGAGATATCACCAGATATATATTGGATTTTTCACAGACCCTGAGTGTCCGGCCCAATGAGACGGTGGTTTTCTCGGCCCCTGGTGGTCCGAGGTCGTTCCCGCTGCACAGATTCGTGCGCCAGGTCCTCCTACAGACAATGCACTTTGAATTATTGCGCTATCTGTAATTGCACCCGAGATATCACCAGATATATATTGGATTTTTCCCTTACCCTGAGTGTCCGGCCCCATGAGACGGTGGTTTTCTCGGCCCCTGGTGGTCCTAGGTCGTTCCCGCTGCACAGATGCATGCGCCAGGGCCTCCTGCAGATAATTCCCTTTGGCTTATTGCGCTATCTCTAATAGCACCCGAGATATCACCAGATATATATTGGATTTTCCCCTGACCCTGAGTGTCCGGCCCCATGAGACGGTGGTTTTCTCGGACCCTGGTGGTCCGAGGTCGTTGCCGCCGCTCAGATTCATGCGCTAGGGCCTCGCGCAGACAAAGCACTTTGACTTATCGCGCTATCTCTAATAGCACCCGAGATATCACCAGATATATAATGGATTTTTCCCTGACCATGACAGTCCGGCCCCATGAGATGGTGGTTTTCTCGGCCCCTGGTGATCCGAGGCTGTTCCCGCTGCACAGATTCATGCGCCAGGGACTCTTGCAGATAATTCACTTTGGTTTATTGCGCTATCTGTAATAGCACCCGAGATATCACCAGATATATATTGGATTTTTCACTGACCCTAAGTGTCCGGCCCTTCGGGACGGTGGTTTTCTCGGCCCCTGGTGGTCCGAGGGCGTTCCTGCTGCACAGATTCATGGGCCGGTGCCCCCTGCAAATAATTCACTTTGGTTTATTGCGCTATCTCCTAATAGCACCCGAGATATCACCAGATATATATTGGATTTTCCACTGACCCTGAGTGTCCGGCCCCATGAGACTGTGGTTTTCTCGGCCCCTGGTGGTCCGAGGTCGTTGCCGCTGCCCAGATTCATGCGACAGGGCCTCCCGCAGACAAAGCACTTTGGTTTATTGCGCTATCTGTAATAGCACCCGAGATATCACCAGATATATACTGGATTTTTACATGACCTTGGGTGACGGATTCCGAATATCTGTAATTTTCTCGGCCCCTGGTTGTCCGAGGTCGTTCCTGCTGCACAGATTCATTCGCCAGTGCCTCCTACAGACAATGCACTTTGATTTATTGCGCTATCTCTAATAGCACCCTAGATATCACCAGATATATATTGTGTTTTTCCCTATCCCTTACAGTCCGGCCCCATGAGACGGCCATTTTCTCGGCCCCTGGTGGTCCGAGGTCGTTCCCGCTGCACAGATTCATGCGCCAGGGCCTCCTACAGATAATTCACTTTGGTTTATTGCGCTATCTCTAATAGCACCCAAGATATCGCCAGATATATATTGGATTTTTCCAAGACCCTGAGTGTCCGGCCCCATGAGACTGTGGTTTTCTCGGCCCCTGGTGGTCCGTGGTCGTTCCCGTTGCACAGATTCATGCGCCAGTGCCTCCTGCAGATAATGCACTTTGGTTTATTGCGCTATCTCTAATAGCACCCGAGATATCACCAGATATATATTGGATTTTTCCCTGACCCTGAGTGTCTGGCCCCATGAGACTGCGGTTTTCTCGGCCCCTGGTGGTCCGAGGTGGTTCCCGCTGCACAGATTCATGCGCCAGGGCCTCCTACAGATAATTCAATTTGGTTTATTGCGCTATCTCTAATAGCAGCCGAGATATCACCAGATATATATTGGATTTTCCCCTGAACCTGTGTGTCCGGCCCCATGAGACTGTGGTTTTCTCGGCCCCTGGTGGTCAGAGGTCGTTCCCGCTGCACAGATTCATGCATCAGGGCCTCCTACAGACAATGCACTTTGATTTATTGCGCTATCTGTAATAGCACCCGAGATATCACCAGATATATATTGGATTTTTCACTGACCCTGAGTGTCCGGCCCCATGAGACGGTGGTTTTCTCGGCTCCTGGTGGTCCGAGGTCGTTCCCGCTGCACAGACTCGTGCGCCAGGGCCTCCTACAGACAATGCACTTTGATTTATTGCGCTATCTGTAATAGCACCAGAGATATCACCAGATATATATTGGATTTTACCCTGACCCTGAGCGTCCGGCCCCATGAGACGGTGCTTGTCTCGGCCCCTGGAGGTCCGAGGACGTTCCCGCAGCACAGATTCATGCGGCAGTGCCTCCTGCAGATAATTCACTTTGGTTTACTGCGCTATCTCTAATAGTACCCGAGATATCACCAGATATATATTGGATTTTTCCCTGACCCTGAGTGTCCGGCCCCATCAGACGGTGCTTGTCTCGGCCCCTGGAGGTCCGAGGACGTTCCCGCAGCACAGATTCATGCGGCAGTGCCTCCTGCAGATAATTCACTTTGGTTTACTGCGCTATCTCTAATAGTACCCGAGATATCACCAGATATATATTGGATTTTTCCCTGACCCTGAGTGTCCGACCCCATGAGACTGTGGTTTTCTCTGCCGATGGTGGTCCGAGGTCGTTCCCGCTGCACAGATTCACGCGCCAGGGCCTCCTACAGACAATGCACTTTGATTTATTTCGCTACCTGTAATAGCACCCGAGATATCACCAGATATATATTGGATTTTACCCTGACCCTGAGTGTCCGGCCCCATGAGACTGTGGTTTTCTCGGCCCCTGGTGGTCCGAGGTCGTTCCCGTTGCACTGTTTCATGCGCCAGGGCCTCCTGCAGATAATTCACTTTGGTTTATTGCGCTATCTCTAATAGCACCCGAGATATGACCAGATATATATTGTATTTTCCCCTGACCCTGAGTGTCCGGACCCATGAGACTGTGATTTTCTCGGACCCTGGTGGTCCGAGGTGGTTCCCGCTGCACAGATTCATGCGCCAGGGCCTCCTACAGATAATTCACTTTGGTTTATTGCGCTGTATCTAATAGCACCCGAGATATCACCAGATATATATTGGATTTTCCCTGACCCTGAGTGTCCGGCCCCATTTGACTGTGGTTTTCTCGGCCCCTGGAGGTCCGAGGTCGTTCCCGCTGCCCATATTCATGCGCCAGGGCCTCCTGCAGATAATTCACTTTGGTTTATTGCGCTGTATCTAATAGCACCCGAGATATCACCAGATATATATTGGATTTTCCCCTGACCCTAAGTGTCCGGCCCCATGAGACTGTGGTTTTCTCGGCCCCTGGTGGTCCGAGGTCGTTCCTGCTGCCCAGATTCATGCGCCAGGGCCTCCTACA
The DNA here is from genome assembly GCF_051020985.1 of Nomia melanderi. Taxonomy (NCBI): domain Eukaryota; kingdom Metazoa; phylum Arthropoda; class Insecta; order Hymenoptera; family Halictidae; genus Nomia; species Nomia melanderi. The sequence continues at coordinate 1,511,062 of NW_027475142.1, forward strand.
GACAATGCACTTTGATTTATTGCGCTATCTGTAATAGGACCCGAGATATCACCAGATATATATTGGATTTTCCACTGACCCTGAGTGTCCGGCCCCATGAGACGGTGGTTTTCTCGGCCCCTGGTGGTCCGAGGTGGTTCCCGCTGCACAGATTCATGCGCCAGGGCCTCCTACAGACAATGCACTTTGATTTATTGCGCTATCTCTAATAGCACCCGAGATATCACCAGATATATATTGGATTTTCCCCTGACGCTGAGTGTCCGGCCCCATGAGACTGTGGTTTTCTCGGCCCCTGGTGGTCCGAGGTCGTTCCCGCTGCACAGATTCGTGCGCCAGGGCCTCCTACGGACAATGCACTTTGATTTATTGCGCTATCTATAATAGCACCCGAGATATCACCAGATATATATTGGATTTTTCACTGACCCTGAGTGTCCGGCCCCATGAGACGGTGGTTTTCTCGGCCCCTGGTGGTCCGAGGTCGCTCCCGCTGCACAGATTCGTGCGCCAGGGCCTCCTACGGACAATGCACTTTGATTTATTGCGCTATCTGTAATAGCACCAGAGATATCACCAGATAAATATTGGATTTTACCCTGACCCTGAGTGTCCGGCCCCATGAGACTGTGGTTTACTCGGCCCCTGGTGGTCCGAGGTCGTTCCCGTTGCACAGATTCATGCGCCAGGGCCTCCTGCAGATAATTCACTTTGGTTTATTGCGCAATCTCTAATAGCACCCGAGATATCACCAGATATATATTGGATTTTCCCCTGACCCTGAGTGTCCGGCCCCATGAGACGGTGGTTTTCTCGGCCCCTGGTGGACCGAGGTCGTACCCGCTGCACAGATTCATGCCCCAGTGCCTCCTGCAGATAATTCACTTTGGTTTATTGCGCTGTATCTAATAGCACCCGAGATATCACCAGATATATATTGGATTTTCCCCTGACCCTAAGTGTCCGGCCCCATGAGACTGTGGTTTTCTCGGCCCCTGGTGGTCCGAGGTCGTTCCTGCTGCCCAGATTCATGCGCCAGGGCCTCCTACAGACAATGCACTTTGATTTATTGCGCTATCTGTAATAGGACCCGAGATATCACCAGATATATATTGGATTTTCCACTGACCCTGAGTGACCGGCCCCATGAGACGGTGGTTTTCTCGGCCCCTGGTGGTCCGAGGTGGTTCCCGCTGCACAGATTCATGCGCCAGGGCCTCCTACAGACAATGCACTTTGATTTATTGCGCTATCTCTAATAGCACCCGAGATATCACCAGATATATATTGGATTTTCCCCTGACGCTGAGTGTCCGGCCCCATGAGACTGTGGTTTTCTCGGCCCCTGGTGGTCCGAGGTCGTTCCCGCTGCACAGATTCGTGCGCCAGGGCCTCCTACGGACAATGCACTTTGATTTATTGCGCTATCTGTAATAGCACCCGAGATATCACCAGATATATATTGGATTTTTCACTGACCCTGAGTGTCCGGCCTCATGAGACGGTGGTTTTCTCGGCCCCTGGTGGTCCGAGGTCGCTCCCGCTGCACAGATTCGTGCGCCAGGGCCTCCTACGGACAATGCACTTTGATTTATTGCGCTATCTGTAATAGCACCAGAGATATCACCAGATAAATATTGGATTTTACCCTGACCCTGAGTGTCCGGCCCCATGGGACTGTGGTTTACTCGGCCCCTGGTGGTCCGAGGTCGTTCCCGTTGCACAGATTCATGCGCCAGGGCCTCCTGCAGATAATTCACTTTGGTTTATTGCGCTATCTCTAATAGCACCCGAGATATCACCAGATATATATTGGATTTTCCCCTGACCCTGAGTGTCCGGCCCCATGAGACTGTGGTTTTCTCGGCACCTGGTGGTCCGAGGTCGTTCCCGCTGCACAGATTCATGCGTCAGGGCCTCCTACAGACAATGCACTTTGATTTATTGCGCTATCTGTAATTGCACCCGAGATATCACCAGATATATATTGGATATTTCCCTCACCCTGAGTGTCCAGCCCCATGAGACGGTGGTTTTCTCGGCCCCTGGTGGACCGAGGTCGTACCCGCTGCACAGATTCATGCCCCAGTGCCTCCTGCAGATAATGCACTTTGGTTTATTGCGCTATCTCTAATAGCACCCGAGATATCACCAGATATATATTGGATTTTTCCCTGACCCTGAGTGTCTGGCCCCATGAGACTGCGGTTTTCTCGGCCCCTGGTGGTCCGAGGTCGTTCCCGCTGCACAGATTCAGGCGCCAGGGCGTCCGGCAGATAATTCACTTTGGTTTATTGCGCTATCTTTAATAGCACCCGAGATATCACCAGATATATATTGGATTTTTCCCTGAACCTGAGTGTCCGGCCCCATGAGACGGTGGTTTTCTCGGCCCCTGGTGGTCCTAGGTCGTTCCCGCTGCACAGATTCGTGCGCCAGGGCCTCCTACGGACAATGCACTTTGATTTATTGCGCTATCTGTAATAGCACCCGAGATATCACCAGATATATATTGGATTTTTCACTGACCCTGAGTGTCCGGCCCCATGAGACGGTGGTTTTCTCGGCCCCTGGTGGTCCGAGGTCGTTCCCGCTGCACAGATTCGTGCGCCAGGGCCTCCTACGGACAATGCACTTTGATTTATTGCGCTATCTGTAATAGCACCAGAGATATCACCAGATATATATTGGATTTTACCCTGACCCTGAGTGTCCGGCCCCATGAGACTGTGGTTTACTCGGCCCCTGGTGGTCCGAGGTCGTTCCCGTTGCACAGATTCATGCGCCAGGGCCTCCTGCAGATAATTCACTTTGGTTTATTGCGCTATCTCTAATAGCACCCGAGATATCACCAGATATATATTGGATTTTCCCCTGACCCTGAGTGTCCGGCCCCATGAGACTGTGGTTTTCTCTGCACCTGGTGGTCCGAGGTCGTTCCCGCTGCACAGATTCATGCGTCAGGGCATCCTACGGACAATGCACTTTGATTTATTGCTCTATCTGTAATTGCACCCGAGATATCACCAGATATATATTGGATATTTCCCTCACCCTGAGTGTCCAGCCCCATGAGACGGTGGTTTTCTCGGCCCCTGGTGGACCGAGGTCGTTCCCACTGCACAGATTCATGCGCCAGTGCCTCCTGCAGATAATGCACTTTGGTTTATTGCGCTATCTCTAATAGCACCCGAGATATCACCAGATATATATTGGATTTTTCCCTGACCCTGAGTGTCTGGCCCCATGAGACTGCGGTTTTCTCGGCCCCTGGTGGTCCGAGGTCGTTCCCGCTGCACAGATTCAGGCGCCAGGGCGTCCTGCAGATAATTCACTTTGGTTTATTGCGCTATCTTTAATAGCACCCGAGATATCACCAGATATATATTGGATTTTTCCCTGAACCTGAGTGTCCGGCCCCATGAGACGGTGGTTTTCTCGGCCCCTGGTGGTCCTAGGTCGTTCCCGCTGCACAGATTCGTGCGCCAGGGCCTCCTACGGACAATGCACTTTGATTTATTGCGCTATCTGTAATAGCACCCGAGATATCACCAGATATATATTGGATTTTTCACTGACCCTGAGTGTCCGGCCCCATGAGACGGTGGTTTTCTCGGCCCCTGGTGGTCCGAGGTCGTTCCCGCTGCACAGATTCGTGCGCCAGGGCCTCCTACGGACAATGCACTTTGATTTATTGCGCTATCTGTAATAGCACCAGAGATATCACCAGATATATATTGGATTTTACCCTGACCCTGAGTGTCCGGCCCCATGAGACTGTGGTTTACTCGGCCCCTGGTGGTCCGAGGTCGTTCCCGTTGCACAGATTCATGCGCCAGGGCCTCCTGCAGATAATTCACTTTGGTTTATTGCGCTATCTCTAATAGCACCCGAGATATCACCAGATATATATTGGATTTTCCCCTGACCCTGAGTGTCCGGCCCCATGAGACTGTGGTTTTCTCTGCACCTGGTGGTCCGAGGTCGTTCCCGCTGCACAGATTCATGCGTCAGGGCCTCCTACGGACAATGCACTTTGATTTATTGCGCTATCTGTAATTGCACCCGAGATATCACCAGATATATATTGGATATTTCCCTCACCCTGAGTGTCCAGCCCCATGAGACGGTGGTTTTCTCGGCCCCTGGTGGACCGAGGTCGTTGCCACTGCACAGATTCATGCGCCAGTGCCTCCTGCAGATAATGCACTTTGGTTTATTGCGCTATCTCTAATAGCACCCGAGATATCACCAGATATATATTGGATTTTTCCCTGACCCTGAGTGTCTGGCCCCATGAGACTGCGGTTTTCTCGGCCCCTGGTGGTCCGAGGTCGTTCCCGCTGCACAGATTCAGGCGCCAGGGCGTCCTGCAGATAATTCACTTTGGTTTATTGCGCTGTATCTAATAGCACCCGAGATATCACCAGATATATATTGGATTTTCCCTGACCCTGAGTGTCCGGCCCCATTTGACTGTGGTTTTCTCGGCCCCTGGAGGTCCGAGGTCGTTCCCGCTGCCCAGATTCATGCGCCAGGGCCTCCTGCAGATAATTCACTTTGGTTTATTGCGCTGTATCTAATAGCACCCGAGATATCACCAGATATATATTGGATTTTCCCCTGACCCTAAGTGTCCGGCCCCATGAGACTGTGGTTTTCTCGGCCCCTGGTGGTCCGAGGTCGTTCCTGCTGCCCAGATTCATGCGCCAGGGCCTCCTACAGACAATGCACTTTGATTTATTGCGCTATCTGTAATAGGACCCGAGATATCACCAGATATATATTGGATTTTCTCCTGAACCTGTGTGTCCGGCCCCATGAGACTGTGGTTTTCTCGGCCCCTGGTGGTCAGAGGTCGTTCCCGCTGCACAGATTCATGCATCAGGGCCTCCTACAGACAATGCACTTTGATTTATTGCGCTATCTGTAATAGCACCCGAGATATCACCAGATATATATTGGATTTTACCCTGACCCTGAGCGTCCGGCCCCATGAGACGGTGCTTGTCTCGGCCCCTGGAGGTCCGAGGACGTTCCCGCAGCACAGATTCATGCGGCAGTGCCTCCTGCAGATAATTCACTTTGGTTTACTGCGCTATCTCTAATAGTACCCGAGATATCACCAGATATATATTGGATTTTTCCCTGACCCTGAGTGTCCGGCCCCATGAGACGGTGCTTGTCTCGGCCCCTGGAGGTCCGAGGACGTTCCCGCAGCACAGATTCATGCGGCAGTGCCTCCTGCAGATAATTCACTTTGGTTTACTGCGCTACCTCTAATAGTACCCGAGATATCACCAGATATATATTGGATTTTTCCCTGACCCTGAGTGTCCGACCCCATGAGACTGTGGTTTTCTCTGCCGATGGTGGTCCGAGGTCGTTCCCGCTGCACAGATTCACGCGCCAGGGCCTCCTACAGACAATGCACTTTGATTTATTTCGCTATCTGTAATAGCACCCGAGATATCACCAGATATATATTGGATTTTACCCTGACCCTGAGTGTCCGGCCCCATGAGACTGTGGTTTTCTCGGCCCCTGGTGGTCCGAGGTCGTTCCCGTTGCACTGTTTCATGCGCCAGGGCCTCCTGCAGATAATTCACTTTGGTTTATTGCGCTATCTCTAATAGCACCCGAGATATGACCAGATATATATTGGATTTTCCCCTGACCCTGAGTGTCCGGACCCATGAGACTGTGATTTTCTCGGACCCTGGTGGTCCGAGGTGGTTCCCGCTGCACAGATTCATGCGCCAGGGCCTCCTACAGATAATTCAATTTGGTTTATTGCGCTATCTCTAATAGCAGCCGAGATATCACCAGATATATATTGGATTTTCCCCTGAACCTGTGTGTCCGGCCCCATGAGACTGTGGTTTTCTCGGCCCCTGGTGGTCAGAGGTCGTTCCCGCTGCACAGATTCATGCATCAGGGCCTCCTACAGACAATGCACTTTGATTTATTGCGCTATCTGTAATAGCACCCGAGATATCACCAGATATATATTGGATTTTTCACTGACCCTGAGTGTCCGGCCCCATGAGACGGTGGTTTTCTCGGCCCCTGGTGGTCAGAGGTCGTTCCCGCTGCACAGACTCGTGCGCCAGGGCCTCCTACAGACAATGCACTTTGATTTATTGCGCTATCTGTAATAGCACCAGAGATATCACCAGATATATATTGGATTTTACCCTGACCCTGAGTGTCCGGCTCCATGAGACGGTGCTTGTCTCGGCCCCTGGAGGTCCGAGGACGTTCCCGCAGCACAGATTCGTGCGCCAGGGCCTCCTACAGACAATGCACTTTGATTTATTGCGCTATCTGTAATAGCAGCCGAGATATCACCAGATATATATTGGATTTTTCACAGACCCTGAGTGTCCGGCCCCATGGGACTGTGGTTTTCTCGGCCCCTGGTGGTCCGAGGTCGTTCCCGCTGCACAGATTCATGCGCCAGGGCCTCCTACAGACAATGCACTTTGATTTATTGCCCTATCTGTAATAGCACCCGAGATATCACCAGATATATATTGGATTTTCCCCTGACCCTGAGTGTCCGGCCCCATGAGACTGTGGTTTTCTCGGCCCCTGGTGGTCCGAGGTCGTTCCCGCTGCACAGAATCATGCGCCAGGACTTCCTGCAGAGAATGCACTTTGGTTTATTGCGCTATCTCTAATAGCACCCGAGATATCACCAGATATATATTGGATTTTCCCCTGACCCTGAGTGTCCGGCCCCATGAGACTGTGGTTTTCTCGGCCCCTGGTGGTCCGAGGTCGTTCCGGCTGCACAGATTCATGCGCCAGGGCCCCCTGCAGATAATTTACTTTGATTTATTGCGCTATCTCTAATAGCACCCGAGATTTCACCAGATATATATAGGATTTCTCCCTGACCCTGACTGTCCGGCCCCATGAGACGGTGATTTTCTCGGCCCCTGGTGGTCCGAGGTCGTTCCCGCTGCACAGTTTCATGCGACAGGGCCTCCTGCAGATAATTCACTTTGGTTTATTGCGCTATCTCTAATAGCACCCAAGATATCACCAGATATATATTGGATTTTTCCCTGACCCTGAGTGTCCGGCCCCATGAGGCTGTGGTTTTCTCGGCCCCTGGTGGTCCGAGGTCGTTCCCGCTGCACAGATTCGTGCGCCAGGGCCTCTTACAGACAATGCACTTTGATTTATTGCGCTATCTGTAATAGCACCCGAGATAACACCAGATAAATATTGGATTTTCCCCTGACCCTGAGTTTCCGGCCCCATGAGACGGACGTTTTCTCGGCCCCTGGTGGTCCGAGGTCGTTCCCGCTGCACAGATTCATACGCCAGGGCCTCCTACAGACAATGCACTTTGATTTATTGCGCTATCTGTAATAGCACCCGAGATATCACCAGATATATATTGGATTTTGCCCTGACCCTGAGTGTCCGACCCCATTTGACTGTGGTTGTCTCGGCCCCTGGAGGTCCGAGGTCGTTCCCGCTGCACAGATGCATGCGCCAGGGCCTCCTGCACATAATTCACTTTGGTTTATTGCGCTGTATCTAATAGCACCCGAGATATCACCAGATATATATTGGATTTTCCCTGACCCTGAGTGTCCGGCCCCATTTGACTGTGGTTTTCTCGGCCCCTGGTGGTCCGAGGTCGTTCCCGCTGCCCAGATTCATGCACCAGGGCCTCCTGCAGATATTTCACTTTGGTTTATTGCGCTATCTCTAATAGCACCCGAGATATCACCAGATATATATTGGATTTTCCCCTGACCCTGAGTGTCCGGCCCCATGGGTCTGTGGTTTTCTCGGCCCCTGGTGGTCCGAGGTCGTTCCCGCTGCACAGATTCATGCGCCAGGGCCTCCTACAGACAATGCACTTTGATTTATTGCGCTATCTCTAATAGCAGCCGAGATATCACCAGATATATATTGGATTTTCCCCTGACCCTGAGTGTCCGGCCCCATGAGACTGTGGCTTTCTCGGCCCCTGGTGGTTCGAGATCGTTCCCGTTGCACAGATTCATGCGCCAGGGCCTCCTGCAGATAATTCACTTTGGTTTATTGCGCTATCTGTAATAGCACCCGAGATATCACCAGATATATATTGGATTTTGCCCTGACCCTGAGTGTCCGACCCCATTTGACTGTGGTTGTCTCGGCCCCTGGAGGTCCGAGGTCGTTCCCGCTGCACAGATGCATGCGCCAGGGCCTCCTGCACATAATTCACTTTGGTTTATTGCGCTGTATCTAATAGCACCCGAGATATCACCAGATATATATTGGATTTTCCCTGACCCTGAGTGTCCGGCCCCATTTGACTGTGGTTTTCTCGGCCCCTGGTGGTCCGAGGTCGTTCCCGCTGCCCAGATTCATGCACCAGGGCCTCCTGCAGATATTTCACTTTGGTTTATTGCGCTATCTCTAATAGCACCCGAGATATCACCAGATATATATTGGATTTTCCCCTGACCCTGAGTGACCGACCCCATGAGACTGTGGTTTTCTCGGCCCCTGGTGGTCCGAGGTCGTTCCCGCTGCACAGATTCATCCATCAGGGCCTCCTACAGACAATGCACTTTGATTTATTGCGCTATCTCTAATAGCAGCCGAGATATCACCAGATATATATTGGATTTTCCCCTGACCCTGAGTGTCCGGCCCCATGAGACTGTGGTTTTCTCGGCCCCTGGTGGTCCGAGATCGTTCCCGTTGCACAGATTCATGCGCCAGGGCCTCCTGCAGATAATTCACTTTGGTTTATTGCGCTATCTCTAATAGCACCCGAGATATCACCAGATATATATTGGATTTTCCCCTGACCCTGAGTGTCCGGCCCCATGAGACTGTGGTTTTCTCGGCACCTGGTGGTCCGAGGTCGTTCCCGCTGCACAGATTCATGCGTCAGGGCCTCCTACAGACAATGCACTTTGATTTATTGCGCTATCTGTAATTGCACCCGAGATATCACCAGATATATATTGGATATTTCCCTCACCCTGAGTGTCCAGCCCCATGAGACGGTGGTTTTCTCGGCCCCTGGTGGACCGAGGTCGTACCCGCTGCACAGATTCATGCCCCAGTGCCTCCTGCAGATAATGCACTTTGGTTTATTGCGCTATCTCTAATAGCACCCGAGATATCACCAGATATATATTGGATTTTTCCCTGACCCTGAGTGTCTGGCCCCATGAGACTGCGGTTTTCTCGGCCCCTGGTGGTCCGAGGTCGTTCCCGCTGCACAGATTCAGGCGCCAGGGCGTCCGGCAGATAATTCACTTTGGTTTATTGCGCTATCTTTAATAGCACCCGAGATATCACCAGATATATATTGGATTTTTCCCTGAACCTGAGTGTCCGGCCCCATGAGACGGTGGTTTTCTCGGCCCCTGGTGGTCCTAGGTCGTTCCCGCTGCACAGATTCGTGCGCCAGGGCCTCCTACGGACAATGCACTTTGATTTATTGCGCTATCTGTAATAGCACCCGAGATATCACCAGATATATATTGGATTTTTCACTGACCCTGAGTGTCCGGCCCCATGAGACGGTGGTTTTCTCGGCCCCTGGTGGTCCGAGGTCGTTCCCGCTGCACAGATTCGTGCGCCAGGGCCTCCTACGGACAATGCACTTTGATTTATTGCGCTATCTGTAATAGCACCAGAGATATCACCAGATATATATTGGATTTTACCCTGACCCTGAGTGTCCGGCCCCATGAGACTGTGGTTTACTCGGCCCCTGGTGGTCCGAGGTCGTTCCCGTTGCACAGATTCATGCGCCAGGGCCTCCTGCAGATAATTCACTTTGGTTTATTGCGCTATCTCTAATAGCACCCGAGATATCACCAGATATATATTGGATTTTCCCCTGACCCTGAGTGTCCGGCCCCATGAGACTGTGGTTTTCTCTGCACCTGGTGGTCCGAGGTCGTTCCCGCTGCACAGATTCATGCGTCAGGGCATCCTACGGACAATGCACTTTGATTTATTGCGCTATCTGTAATTGCACCCGAGATATCACCAGATATATATTGGATATTTCCCTCACCCTGAGTGTCCAGCCCCATGAGACGGTGGTTTTCTCGGCCCCTGGTGGACCGAGGTCGTTCCCACTGCACAGATTCATGCGCCAGTGCCTCCTGCAGATAATGCACTTTGGTTTATTGCGCTATCTCTAATAGCACCCGAGATATCACCAGATATATATTGGATTTTTCCCTGACCCTGAGTGTCTGGCCCCATGAGACTGCGGTTTTCTCGGCCCCTGGTGGTCCGAGGTCGTTCCCGCTGCACAGATTCAGGCGCCAGGGCGTCCTGCAGATAATTCACTTTGGTTTATTGCGCTATCTTTAATAGCACCCGAGATATCACCAGATATATATTGGATTTTTCCCTGAACCTGAGTGTCCGGCCCCATGAGACGGTGGTTTTCTCGGCCCCTGGTGGTCCTAGGTCGTTCCCGCTGCACAGATTCGTGCGCCAGGGCCTCCTACGGACAATGCACTTTGATTTATTGCGCTATCTGTAATAGCACCCGAGATATCACCAGATATATATTGGATTTTTCACTGACCCTGAGTGTCCGGCCCCATGAGACTGTGGTTTACTCGGCTCCTGGTGGTCCGAGGTCGTTCCCGTTGCACAGATTCATGCGCCAGGGCCTCCTGCAGATAATTTACTTTGGTTTATTGCGCTATCTCTAATAGCACCCGAGATATCACCAGATATATATTGGATTTTCCCCTGACCCTGAGTGTCCGGCCCCATGAGACTGTGGTTTTCTCTGCACCTGGTGGTCCGAGGTCGTTCCCGCTGCACAGATTCATGCGTCAGGGCCTCCTACGGACAATGCACTTTGATTTATTGCGCTATCTGTAATTGCACCCGAGATATCACCAGATATATATTGGATATTTCCCTCACCCTGAGTGTCCAGCCCCATGAGACGGTGGTTTTCTCGGCCCCTGGTGGACCGAGGTCGTTGCCACTGCACAGATTCATGCGCCAGTGCCTCCTGCAGATAATGCACTTTGGTTTATTGCGCTATCTCTAATAGCACCCGAGATATCACCAGATATATATTGGATTTTTCCCTGACCCTGAGTGTCTGGCCCCATGAGACTGCGGTTTTCTCGGCCCCTGGTGGTCCGAGGTCGTTCCCGCTGCACAGATTCAGGCGCCAGGGCGTCCTGCAGATAATTCACTTTGGTTTATTGCGCTGTATCTAATAGCACCCGAGATATCACCAGATATATATTGGATTTTCCCTGACCCTGAGTGTCCGGCCCCATTTGACTGTGGTTTTCTCGGCCCCTGGAGGTCCGAGGTCGTTCCCGCTGCCCAGATTCATGCGCCAGGGCCTCCTGCAGATAATTCACTTTGGTTTATTGCGCTGTATCTAATAGCAGCCGAGATATCACCAGATATATATTGGATTTTCTCCTGAACCTGTGTGTCCGGCCCCATGAGACTGTGGTTTTCTCGGCCCCTGGTGGTCAGAGGTCGTTCCCGCTGCACAGATTCATGCATCAGGGCCTCCTACAGACAATGCACTTTGATTTATTGCGCTATCTGTAATAGCACCCGAGATATCACCAGATATATATTGGATTTTACCCTGACCCTGAGCGTCCGGCCCCATGAGACGGTGCTTGTCTCGGCCCCTGGAGGTCCGAGGACGTTCCCGCAGCACAGATTCATGCGGCAGTGCCTCCTGCAGATAATTCACTTTGGTTTACTGCGCTATCTCTAATAGTACCCGAGATATCACCAGATATATATTGGATTTTTCCCTGACCCTGAGTGTCCGGCCCCATGAGACGGTGCTTGTCTCGGCCCCTGGAGGTCCGAGGACGTTCCCGCAGCACAGATTCATGCGGCAGTGCCTCCTGCAGATAATTCACTTTGGTTTACTGCGCTACCTCTAATAGTACCCGAGATATCACCAGATATATATTGGATTTTTCCCTGACCCTGAGTGTCCGACCCCATGAGACTGTGGTTTTCTCTGCCGATGGTGGTCCGAGGTCGTTCCCGCTGCACAGATTCACGCGCCAGGGCCTCCTACAGACAATGCACTTTGATTTATTTCGCTATCTGTAATAGCACCCGAGATATCACCAGATATATATTGGATTTTACCCTGACCCTGAGTGTCCGGCCCCATGAGACTGTGGTTTTCTCGGCCCCTGGTGGTCCGAGGTCGTTCCCGTTGCACTGTTTCATGCGCCAGGGCCTCCTGCAGATAATTCACTTTGGTTTATTGCGCTATCTCTAATAGCACCCGAGATATGACCAGATATATATTGGATTTTCCCCTGACCCTGAGTGTCCGGACCCATGAGACTGTGATTTTCTCGGACCCTGGTGGTCCGAGGTGGTTCCCGCTGCACAGATTCATGCGCCAGGGCCTCCTACAGATAATTCAATTTGGTTTATTGCGCTATCTCTAATAGCAGCCGAGATATCACCAGATATATATTGGATTTTCCCCTGAACCTGTGTGTCCGGCCCCATGAGACTGTGGTTTTCTCGGCCCCTGGTGGTCAGAGGTCGTTCCCGCTGCACAGATTCATGCATCAGGGCCTCCTACAGACAATGCACTTTGATTTATTGCGCTATCTGTAATAGCACCCGAGATATCACCAGATATATATTGGATTTTTCACTGACCCTGAGTGTCCGGCCCCATGAGACGGTGGTTTTCTCGGCCCCTGGTGGTCAGAGGTCGTTCCCGCTGCACAGACTCGTGCGCCAGGGCCTCCTACAGACAATGCACTTTGATTTATTGCGCTATCTGTAATAGCACCAGAGATATCACCAGATATATATTGGATTTTACCCTGACCCTGAGTGTCCGGCTCCATGAGACGGTGCTTGTCTCGGCCCCTGGAGGTCCGAGGACGTTCCCGCAGCACAGATTCGTGCGCGAGGGCCTCCTACAGACAATGCACTTTGATTTATTGCGCTATCTGTAATAGCAGCCGAGATATCACCAGATATATATTGGATTTTTCCCTGACCCTGAGTGTCCGGCCCCATGAGGCTGTGGTTTTCTCGGCCCCTGGTGGTCCGAGGTCGTTCCCGCTGCACAGATTCGTGCGCCAGGGCCTCTTACAGACAATGCACTTTGATTTATTGCGCTATCTGTAATAGCACCCGAGATAACACCAGATAAATATTGGATTTTCCCCTGACCCTGAGTTTCCGGCCCCATGAGACGGACGTTTTCTCGGCCCCTGGTGGTCCGAGGTCGTTCCCGCTGCACAGATTCATACGCCAGGGCCTCCTACAGACAATGCACTTTGATTTATTGCGCTATCTGTAATAGCACCCGAGATATCACCAGATATATATTGGATTTTGCCCTGACCCTGAGTGTCCGACCCCATTTGACTGTGGTTGTCTCGGCCCCTGGAGGTCCGAGGTCGTTCCCGCTGCACAGATGCATGCGCCAGGGCCTCCTGCACATAATTCACTTTGGTTTATTGCGCTGTATCTAATAGCACCCGAGATATCACCAGATATATATTGGATTTTCCCTGACCCTGAGTGTCCGGCCCCATTTGACTGTGGTTTTCTCGGCCCCTGGTGGTCCGAGGTCGTTCCCGCTGCCCAGATTCATGCACCAGGGCCTCCTGCAGATATTTCACTTTGGTTTATTGCGCTATCTCTAATAGCACCCGAGATATCACCAGATATATATTGGATTTTCCCCTGACCCTGAGTGTCCGGCCCCATGGGTCTGTGGTTTTCTCGGCCCCTGGTGGTCCGAGGTCGTTCCCGCTGCACAGATTCATGCGCCAGGGCCTCCTACAGACAATGCACTTTGATTTATTGCGCTATCTCTAATAGCAGCCGAGATATCACCAGATATATATTGGATTTTCCCCTGACCCTGAGTGTCCGGCCCCATGAGACTGTGGCTTTCTCGGCCCCTGGTGGTTCGAGATCGTTCCCGTTGCACAGATTCATGCGCCAGGGCCTCCTGCAGATAATTCACTTTGGTTTATTGCGCTATCTCTAATAGCAGCCGAGATATCACCAGATATATATTGGATTTTCCCCTGACCCTGAGTGACCGGCCCCATGGGACTGTGGTTTTCTCGGCCCCTGGTGGTCCGAGGTCGTTCCCGCTGCACAGATTCATACGCCAGGGCCTCCTACAGACAATGCACTTTGATTTATTGCGCTATCTGTAATAGCACCCGAGATATCACCAGATATATATTGGATTTTCCCTGACCCTGAGTGTCCGGCCCCATTTGACTGTGGTTTTCTCGGCCCCTGGTGGTCCGAGGTCGTTCCCGCTGCCCAGATTCATGCACCAGGGCCTCCTGCAGATATTTCACTTTGGTTTATTGCGCTATCTCTAATAGCACCCGAGATATCACCAGATATATATTGGATTTTCCCCTGACCCTGAGTGTCCGGCCCCATGGGTCTGTGGTTTTCTCGGCCCCTGGTGGTCCGAGGTCGTTCCCGCTGCACAGATTCATGCGCCAGGGCCTCCTACAGACAATGCACTTTGATTTATTGCGCTATCTCTAATAGCAGCCGAGATATCACCAGATATATATTGGATTTTCCCCTGACCCTGAGTGTCCGGCCCCATGAGACTGTGGCTTTCTCGGCCCCTGGTGGTTCGAGATCGTTCCCGTTGCACAGATTCATGCGCCAGGGCCTCCTGCAGATAATTCACTTTGGTTTATTGCGCTATCTCTAATAGCAGCCGAGATATCACCAGATATATATTGGATTTTCCCCTGACCCTGAGTGACCGGCCCCATGGGACTGTGGTTTTCTCGGCCCCTGGTGGTCCGAGGTCGTTCCCGCTGCACAGATTCATACGCCAGGGCCTCCTACAGACAATGCACTTTGATTTATTGCGCTATCTGTAATAGCACCCGAGATATCACCAGATATATATTGGATTTTGCCCTGACCCTGAGTGTCCGACCCCATTTGACTGTGGTTGTCTCGGCCCCTGGAGGTCCGAGGTCGTTCCCGCTGCACAGATGCATGCGCCAGGGCCTCCTGCACATAATTCACTTTGGTTTATTGCGCTGTATCTAATAGCACCCGAGATATCACCAGATATATATTGGATTTTCCCTGACCCTGAGTGTCCGGCCCCATTTGACTGTGGTTTTCTCGGCCCCTGGTGGTCCGAGGTCGTTCCCGCTGCCCAGATTCATGCACCAGGGCCTCCTGCAGATATTTCACTTTGGTTTATTGCGCTATCTCTAATAGCACCCGAGATATCACCAGATATATATTGGATTTTCCCCTGACCCTGAGTGTCCGGCCCCATGGGTCTGTGGTTTTCTCGGCCCCTGGTGGTCCGAGGTCGTTCCCGCTGCACAGATTCATGCGCCAGGGCCTCCTACAGACAATGCACTTTGATTTATTGCGCTATCTCTAATAGCAGCCGAGATATCACCAGATATATAATGGATTTTCCCCTGACCCTGAGTGACCGACCCCATGAGACTGTGGTTTTCTCGGCCCCTGGTGGTCCGAGGTCGTTCCCGCTGCACAGATTCATCCATCAGGGCCTCCTACAGACAATGCACTTTGATTTATTGCGCTATCTCTAATAGCAGCCGAGATATCACCAGATATATATTGGATTTTCCCCTGACCCTGAGTGTCCGGCCCCATGAGACTGTGGTTTTCTCGGCCCCTGGTGGTCCGAGATCGTTCCCGTTGCACAGATTCATGCGCCAGGGCCTCCTGCAGATAATTCACTTTGGTTTATTGCGCTATCTCTAATAGCACCCGAGATATCACCAGATATATATTGGATTTTCCCCTGACCCTGAGTGTCCGGCCCCATGAGACTGTGGTTTTCTCGGCACCTGGTGGTCCGAGGTCGTTCCCGCTGCACAGATTCATGCGTCAGGGCCTCCTACAGACAATGCACTTTGATTTATTGCGCTATCTGTAATTGCACCCGAGATATCACCAGATATATATTGGATATTTCCCTCACCCTGAGTGTCCAGCCCCATGAGACGGTGGTTTTCTCGGCCCCTGGTGGACCGAGGTCGTACCCGCTGCACAGATTCATGCCCCAGTGCCTCCTGCAGATAATGCACTTTGGTTTATTGCGCTATCTCTAATAGCACCCGAGATATCACCAGATATATATTGGATTTTTCCCTGACCCTGAGTGTCTGGCCCCATGAGACTGCGGTTTTCTCGGCCCCTGGTGGTCCGAGGTCGTTCCCGCTGCACAGATTCAGGCGCCAGGGCGTCCGGCAGATAATTCACTTTGGTTTATTGCGCTATCTTTAATAGCACCCGAGATATCACCAGATATATATTGGATTTTTCCCTGAACCTGAGTGTCCGGCCCCATGAGACGGTGGTTTTCTCGGCCCCTGGTGGTCCTAGGTCGTTCCCGCTGCACAGATTCGTGCGCCAGGGCCTCCTACGGACAATGCACTTTGATTTATTGCGCTATCTGTAATAGCACCCGAGATATCACCAGATATATATTGGATTTTTCACTGACCCTGAGTGTCCGGCCCCATGAGACGGTGGTTTTCTCGGCCCCTGGTGGTCCGAGGTCGTTCCCGCTGCACAGATTCGTGCGCCAGGGCCTCCTACGGACAATGCACTTTGATTTATTGCGCTATCTGTAATAGCACCAGAGATATCACCAGATATATATTGGATTTTACCCTGACCCTGAGTGTCCGGCCCCATGAGACTGTGGTTTACTCGGCCCCTGGTGGTCCGAGGTCGTTCCCGTTGCACAGATTCATGCGCCAGGGCCTCCTGCAGATAATTCACTTTGGTTTATTGCGCTATCTCTAATAGCACCCGAGATATCACCAGATATATATTGGATTTTCCCCTGACCCTGAGTGTCCGGCCCCATGAGACTGTGGTTTTCTCTGCACCTGGTGGTCCGAGGTCGTTCCCGCTGCACAGATTCATGCGTCAGGGCATCCTACGGACAATGCACTTTGATTTATTGCGCTATCTGTAATTGCACCCGAGATATCACCAGATATATATTGGATATTTCCCTCACCCTGAGTGTCCAGCCCCATGAGACGGTGGTTTTCTCGGCCCCTGGTGGACCGAGGTCGTTCCCACTGCACAGATTCATGCGCCAGTGCCTCCTGCAGATAATGCACTTTGGTTTATTGCGCTATCTCTAATAGCACCCGAGATATCACCAGATATATATTGGATTTTTCCCTGACCCTGAGTGTCTGGCCCCATGAGACTGCGGTTTTCTCGGCCCCTGGTGGTCCGAGGTCGTTCCCGCTGCACAGATTCAGGCGCCAGGGCGTCCTGCAGATAATTCACTTTGGTTTATTGCGCTATCTTTAATAGCACCCGAGATATCACCAGATATATATTGGATTTTTCCCTGAACCTGAGTGTCCGGCCCCATGAGACGGTGGTTTTCTCGGCCCCTGGTGGTCCTAGGTCGTTCCCGCTGCACAGATTCGTGCGCCAGGGCCTCCTACGGACAATGCACTTTGATTTATTGCGCTATCTGTAATAGCACCCGAGATATCACCAGATATATATTGGATTTTTCACTGACCCTGAGTGTCCGGCCCCATGAGACTGTGGTTTACTCGGCTCCTGGTGGTCCGAGGTCGTTCCCGTTGCACAGATTCATGCGCCAGGGCCTCCTGCAGATAATTCACTTTGGTTTATTGCGCTATCTCTAATAGCACCCGAGATATCACCAGATATATATTGGATTTTCCCCTGACCCTGAGTGTCCGGCCCCATGAGACTGTGGTTTTCTCTGCACCTGGTGGTCCGAGGTCGTTCCCGCTGCACAGATTCATGCGTCAGGGCCTCCTACGGACAATGCACTTTGATTTATTGCGCTATCTGTAATTGCACCCGAGATATCACCAGATATATATTGGATATTTCCCTCACCCTGAGTGTCCAGCCCCATGAGACGGTGGTTTTCTCGGCCCCTGGTGGACCGAGGTCGTTGCCACTGCACAGATTCATGCGCCAGTGCCTCCTGCAGATAATGCACTTTGGTTTATTGCGCTATCTCTAATAGCACCCGAGATATCACCAGATATATATTGGATTTTTCCCTGACCCTGAGTGTCTGGCCCCATGAGACTGCGGTTTTCTCGGCCCCTGGTGGTCCGAGGTCGTTCCCGCTGCACAGATTCAGGCGCCAGGGCGTCCTGCAGATAATTCACTTTGGTTTATTGCGCTGTATCTAATAGCACCCGAGATATCACCAGATATATATTGGATTTTCCCTGACCCTGAGTGTCCGGCCCCATTTGACTGTGGTTTTCTCGGCCCCTGGAGGTCCGAGGTCGTTCCCGCTGCCCAGATTCATGCGCCAGGGCCTCCTGCAGATAATTCACTTTGGTTTATTGCGCTGTATCTAATAGCACCCGAGATATCACCAGATATATATTGGATTTTCCCCTGACCCTAAGTGTCCGGCCCCATGAGACTGTGGTTTTCTCGGCCCCTGGTGGTCCGAGGTCGTTCCTGCTGCCCAGATTCATGCGCCAGGGCCTCCTACAGACAATGCACTTTGATTTATTGCGCTATCTGTAATAGGACCCGAGATATCACCAGATATATATTGGATTTTCCCCTGACCCTGAGTGTCCGGCCCCATGAGACTGTGATTTTCTCGGACCCTGGTGGACCGAGGTCGTTCCCGCTGGACAGATTCATGCGCCAGGGCCTCCTGCAGATAATGCACTTTGGTTTATTGCGCTATCTCTAATAGCACCCGAGATATCACCAGATATATATTGGATTTTTCCCTGACCCTGAGTGTCCGGCCCCATGAGACTGCGGTTTTCTCGGCCCCTGGTGGTCCGAGGTCGTTCCCGCTGCACACATTCATGCGCCAGCGCCTCCTGCAGATAATTCACTTTGGTTTATTGCGCTATCTCTAATAGCACCCGAGATATCACCAGATATATATTGGATTTTCCCCTGACCCTGAGTGTCCGGCCCCATGGGACTGTGGTTTTCTCGGCCCCTGGTGGTCCGAGGTCGTTCCCGCTGCACAGATTCATGCGCCAGGGCCTCCTACAGACAATGCACTTTGATTTATTGCCCTATCTGTAATAGCACCCGAGATATCACCAGATATATATTGGATTTTCCCCTGACCCTGAGTGTCCGGCCCCATGAGACTGTGGTTTTCTCTGCCCCTGGTGGTCCGGGATCGTTCCCGTTGCACAGATTCATGCGCCAGGGCCTCCTGCAGATAATTCAATTTGGTTTATTGCGCTATCTCTAATAGCAGCCGAGATATCACCAGATATATATTGGATTTTCTCCTGAACCTGTGTGTCCGGCCCCATGAGACTGTGGTTTTCTCGGCCCCTGGTGGTCAGAGGTCGTTCCCGCTGCACAGATTCATGCATCAGGGCCTCCTACAGACAATGCACTTTGATTTATTGCGCTATCTGTAATAGCACCCGAGATATCACCAGATATATATTGGATTTTACCCTGACCCTGAGCGTCCGGCCCCATGAGACGGTGCTTGTCTCGGCCCCTGGAGGTCCGAGGACGTTCCCGCAGCACAGATTCATGCGGCAGTGCCTCCTGCAGATAATTCACTTTGGTTTACTGCGCTATCTCTAATAGTACCCGAGATATCACCAGATATATATTGGATTTTTCCCTGACCCTGAGTGTCCGGCCCCATGAGACGGTGCTTGTCTCGGCCCCTGGAGGTCCGAGGACGTTCCCGCAGCACAGATTCATGCGGCAGTGCCTCCTGCAGATAATTCACTTTGGTTTACTGCGCTACCTCTAATAGTACCCGAGATATCACCAGATATATATTGGATTTTTCCCTGACCCTGAGTGTCCGACCCCATGAGACTGTGGTTTTCTCTGCCGATGGTGGTCCGAGGTCGTTCCCGCTGCACAGATTCACGCGCCAGGGCCTCCTACAGACAATGCACTTTGATTTATTTCGCTATCTGTAATAGCACCCGAGATATCACCAGATATATATTGGATTTTACCCTGACCCTGAGTGTCCGGCCCCATGAGACTGTGGTTTTCTCGGCCCCTGGTGGTCCGAGGTCGTTCCCGTTGCACTGTTTCATGCGCCAGGGCCTCCTGCAGATAATTCACTTTGGTTTATTGCGCTATCTCTAATAGCACCCGAGATATGACCAGATATATATTGGATTTTCCCCTGACCCTGAGTGTCCGGACCCATGAGACTGTGATTTTCTCGGACCCTGGTGGTCCGAGGTGGTTCCCGCTGCACAGATTCATGCGCCAGGGCCTCCTACAGATAATTCAATTTGGTTTATTGCGCTATCTCTAATAGCAGCCGAGATATCACCAGATATATATTGGATTTTCCCCTGAACCTGTGTGTCCGGCCCCATGAGACTGTGGTTTTCTCGGCCCCTGGTGGTCAGAGGTCGTTCCCGCTGCACAGATTCATGCATCAGGGCCTCCTACAGACAATGCACTTTGATTTATTGCGCTATCTGTAATAGCACCCGAGATATCACCAGATATATATTGGATTTTTCACTGAACCTGAGTGTCCGGCCCCATGAGACGGTGGTTTTCTCGGCCCCTGGTGGTCAGAGGTCGTTCCCGCTGCACAGACTCGTGCGCCAGGGCCTCCTACAGACAATGCACTTTGATTTATTGCGCTATCTGTAATAGCACCAGAGATATCACCAGATATATATTGGATTTTACCCTGACCCTGAGTGTCCGGCTCCATGAGACGGTGCTTGTCTCGGCCCCTGGAGGTCCGAGGACGTTCCCGCAGCACAGATTCGTGCGCCAGGGCCTCCTACAGACAATGCACTTTGATTTATTGCGCTATCTGTAATAGCAGCCGAGATATCACCAGATATATATTGGATTTTTCACAGACCCTGAGTGTCCGGCCCCATGGGACTGTGGTTTTCTCGGCCCCTGGTGGTCCGAGGTCGTTCCCGCTGCACAGATTCATGCGCCAGGGCCTCCTACAGACAATGCACTTTGATTTATTGCCCTATCTGTAATAGCACCCGAGATATCACCAGATATATATTGGATTTTCCCCTGACCCTGAGTGTCCGGCCCCATGAGACTGTGGTTTTCTCGGCCCCTGGTGGTCCGAGGTCGTTCCCGCTGCACAGAATCATGCGCCAGGACTTCCTGCAGAGAATGCACTTTGGTTTATTGCGCTATCTCTAATAGCACCCGAGATATCACCAGATATATATTGGATTTTCCCCTGACCCTGAGTGTCCGGCCCCATGAGACTGTGGTTTTCTCGGCCCCTGGTGGTCCGAGGTCGTTCCGGCTGCACAGATTCATGCGCCAGGGCCCCCTGCAGATAATTTACTTTGATTTATTGCGCTATCTCTAATAGCACCCGAGATTTCACCAGATATATATAGGATTTCTCCCTGACCCTGACTGTCCGGCCCCATGAGACGGTGATTTTCTCGGCCCCTGGTGGTCCGAGGTCGTTCCCGCTGCACAGTTTCATGCGACAGGGCCTCCTGCAGATAATTCACTTTGGTTTATTGCGCTATCTCTAATAGCACCCAAGATATCACCAGATATATATTGGATTTTTCCCTGACCCTGAGTGTCCGGCCCCATGAGGCTGTGGTTTTCTCGGCCCCTGGTGGTCCGAGGTCGTTCCCGCTGCACAGATTCGTGCGCCAGGGCCTCTTACAGACAATGCACTTTGATTTATTGCGCTATCTGTAATAGCACCCGAGATAACACCAGATATATATTGGATTTTCCCCTGACCCTGAGTGTCCGGCCCCATGAGACTGTGGCTTTCTCGGCCCCTGGTGGTTCGAGATCGTTCCCGTTGCACAGATTCATGCGCCAGGGCCTCCTGCAGATAATTCACTTTGGTTTATTGCGCTATCTCTAATAGCAGCCGAGATATCACCAGATATATATTGGATTTTCCCCTGACCCTGAGTGACCGGCCCCATGGGACTGTGGTTTTCTCGGCCCCTGGTGGTCCGAGGTCGTTCCCGCTGCACAGATTCATACGCCAGGGCCTCCTACAGACAATGCACTTTGATTTATTGCGCTATCTGTAATAGCACCCGAGATATCACCAGATATATATTGGATTTTGCCCTGACCCTGAGTGTCCGACCCCATTTGACTGTGGTTGTCTCGGCCCCTGGAGGTCCGAGGTCGTTCCCGCTGCACAGATGCATGCGCCAGGGCCTCCTGCACATAATTCACTTTGGTTTATTGCGCTGTATCTAATAGCACCCGAGATATCACCAGATATATATTGGATTTTCCCTGACCCTGAGTGTCCGGCCCCATTTGACTGTGGTTTTCTCGGCCCCTGGTGGTCCGAGGTCGTTCCCGCTGCCCAGATTCATGCACCAGGGCCTCCTGCAGATATTTCACTTTGGTTTATTGCGCTATCTCTAATAGCACCCGAGATATCACCAGATATATATTGGATTTTCCCCTGACCCTGAGTGTCCGGCCCCATGGGTCTGTGGTTTTCTCGGCCCCTGGTGGTCCGAGGTCGTTCCCGCTGCACAGATTCATGCGCCAGGGCCTCCTACAGACAATGCACTTTGATTTATTGCGCTATCTCTAATAGCAGCCGAGATATCACCAGATATATATTGGATTTTCCCCTGACCCTGAGTGACCGACCCCATGAGACTGTGGTTTTCTCGGCCCCTGGTGGTCCGAGGTCGTTCCCGCTGCACAGATTCATCCATCAGGGCCTCCTACAGACAATGCACTTTGATTTATTGCGCTATCTCTAATAGCAGCCGAGATATCACCAGATATATATTGGATTTTCCCCTGACCCTGAGTGTCCGGCCCCATGAGACTGTGGTTTTCTCGGCCCCTGGTGGTCCGAGATCGTTCCCGTTGCACAGATTCATGCGCCAGGGCCTCCTGCAGATAATTCACTTTGGTTTATTGCGCTATCTCTAATAGCAGCCGAGATATCACCAGATATATATTGGATTTTCCCCTGACCCTGAGTGACCGACCCCATGAGACTGTGGTTTTCTCGGCCCCTGGTGGTCCGAGGTCGTTCCCGCTGCACAGATTCATCCATCAGGGCCTCCTACAGACAATGCACTTTGATTTATTGCGCTATCTGTAATAGCACCAGAGATATCACCAGATATATATTGGATTTTACCCTGACCCTGAGTGTCCGGCCCCATGAGACGGTGGTTTTCTCGGCCCCTGGTGGTCCGAGGTCGTTCCCGCTGCACAGATTCGGGCGCCAGGGCCTCCTGCAAATAACTCACTATGGTTTATTGCGCTATCTCTAATAGCACCCGAGATATCACCAGATATATATTGGATTTTTCCCTGACCCTGAGTGTCCGGCCCCATGAGACGGTGGTTTTCTCGGCCCCTGGTAGTCCTAGGTCGTTCCCGCTGCACAGATGCATGCGCCAGGGCCTCCTGCAGATAATTCACTTTGGTTTATTGTGCTGTATCTAATAGCACCCGAGATATCACCAGATATATATTGGATTTTCCCCTGACCCTGAGTGTCCGGCCCCATGAGACTGTGGTTTTCTCGGCCCCTGGTGGTCCGAGGTCGTTCCCGTTGCACAGATTCATGCGCCAGGGCCTCCTGCAGATAATTCACTTTGGTTTATTGCGCTATCTCTAATAGCAGCCGAGATATCACCAGATATATATTGGATTTTGCCCTGACCCTGAGTGTCCGACCCCATTTGACTGTGGTTGTCTCGGCCCCTGGAGGTCCGAGGTCGTTCCCGCTGCACAGATGCATGCGCCAGGGCCTCCGGCACATAATTCACTTTGGTTTATTGCGCTGTATCTAATAGCACCCTAGATATCACCAGATATATATTGGATTTTCCCTGACCCTGAGTGTCCGGCCCCATTTGACGGTGGTTTTCTCGGCCCCTGGTGGTCCGAGGTCGTTCCCGCTGCCCAGATTCATGCACCAGGGCCTCCTGCAGATAATTCACTTTGGTTTATTGCGCTATCTCTAATAGCACCCGAGATATCACCAGATATATATTGGATTTTCCCCTGACCCTGAGTGTCCGGCCCCATGGGACTGTGGTTTTCTCGGCCCCTGGTGGTCCGAGGTCGTTCCCGCTGCACAGATTCATGCGCCAGGGCCTCCTACAGACAATGCACTTTGATTTATTGCCCTATCTGTAATAGCACCCGAGATATCACCAGATATATATTGGATTTTCCCCTGACCCTGAGTGTCCGGCCCCATGAGACTGTGGTTTTCTCGGCCCCTGGTGGTCCGAGATCGTTCCCGTTGCACAGATTCATGCGCCAGGGCCTCCTGCAGATAATTCACTTTGGTTTATTGCGCTATCTCTAATAGCAGCCGAGATATCACCAGATATATATTGGATTTTACCCTGACCCTGAGTGTCCGGCCCCATGAGACGGTGCTTGTCTCGGCCCCTGGAGGTCCGAGGACGTTCCCGCAGCACAGATTCATGCGCCAGTGCCTCCTGCGGATAATTCACTTTGGTTTACTGCGCTATCTCTAATAGTACCCGAGATATCACCAGATATATATTGGATTTTGCCCTGACCCTGAGTGTCCGACCCCATGAGACTGTGGTTTTCTCTGCCGATGGTGGTCCGAGGTCGTTCCCGCTGCACAGATTCATGCGCCAGGGCCTCCTACAGACAATGCACTTTGATTTATTTCGCTATCTGTAATAGCACCCGAGATATCACCAGATATATATTGGATTTCACCCTGACCCTGAGTGTCCGGCCCCATGAGACTGCGGTTTTCTCGGCCCCTGGTGGTCCGAGGTCGTTCCCGTTGCACTGTTTCATGCGCCAGGGCCTCGTGTAGATAATTCACTTTGGTTTATTGCGCTATCTCTAATAGCACCCAAGATATCACCAGATATATATTGGATTTTCCCCTGACCCTGAGTGTCCGGCCCCATGAGACGGTGGTTGTCTCGGCCCCTGGTGGTCCGAGGTCGTTCCCGCCGCACAGATTCATGCGCCAGGGCCTCCTGCAGATAATTCACTTTGGTTTATTGCGCTATCTCTAATAGCAGCCGAGATATCACCAGATATATATTGGATTTTACCCTGACCCTGAGTGTCCGGCCCCATGAGACGGTGCTTGTCTCGGCCCCTGGAGGTCCGAGGACGTTCCCGCAGCACAGATTCATGCGCCAGGGCCTCCTACAGACAATGCACTTTGATTTATTGCCCTATCTGTAATAGCTCTCGAGATATCACCAGATATATATTGGATTTTCCCCTGACCCTGAGTGGCCGGCCCCATGAGACGGTGGTCTTCTCGGCCCCTGGTGGTCCGAGGTCGTTCCCGCTACCCAGATTCATGCGCCACGGCCTCCTACAGACAATGCACTTTGATTTATTGCGCTATCTGTAATAGCACCCGAGATATCACCAGATATATATTGGATTTTCCCCTGACCCTGAGTGTCCGGCCCCATGAGACTGTGGTTTTCTCGGCCCCTGGTGGTCCGAGGTCGTTCCCGTTGCACAGATTCATGCGCCTGGGCCTCCTGCAGATAATTCACTTTGGTTTATTGCGCTATCTCTAATAGCTGCCGAGATATCACCAGATATATATTGGATTTTCCCCTGACCCTGAGTGTCCGGCCCCATGAGACTGTGGTTTTCTCGGCCCCTGGTGGTCCGAGATCGTTCCCGTTGCACAGATTCATGCGCCAGGGCCTCCTGCAGATAATTCACTTTGGTTTATTGCGCTATCTCTAATAGCAGCCGAGATATCACCAGATATATATTGGATTTTCCCCTGACCCTGAGTGACCGACCCCATGAGACTGTGGTTTTCTCGGCCCCTGGTGGTCCGAGGTCGTTCCCGCTGCACAGATTCATCCATCAGGGCCTCCTACAGACAATGCACTTTGATTTATTGCGCTATCTGTAATAGCACCAGAGATATCACCAGATATATATTAGATTTTTCCCTGACCCTGAGTGTCCGGCCCCATGAGACGGTGGTTTTCTCGGCCCCTGGTGGTCCTAGGTCGTTCCCGCTGCACAGATGCATGCGCCAGGGCCTCCTGCAGATAATTCACTTTGGTTTATTGTGCTGTATCTAATAGCACCCGAGATATCACCAGATATATATTGGATTTTCCCCTGACCCTGAGTGTCCGGCCCCATGAGACTGTGGTTTTCTCGGCCCCTGGTGGTCCGAGATCGTTCCCGTTGCACAGATTCATGCGCCAGGGCCTCCTGCAGATAATTCCCTTTGGTTTATTGCGCTATCTCTAATAGCAGCCGAGATATCACCAGATATATATTGGATTTTCCCCTGACCCTGAGTGTCCGGCCCCATGGGACTGTGGTTTTCTCGGCCCCTGGTGGTCCGAGGTCGTTCCCGCTGCACAGATTCATGCGCCAGGGCCTCCTACAGACAATGCACTTTGATTTATTGCCCTATCTGTAATAGCACCCGAGATATCACCAGATATATATTGGATTTTCCCCTGACCCTGAGTGTCCGGCCCCATGAGACTGTGGTTTTCTCGGCCCCTGGTGGTCCGAGATCGTTCCCGTTGCACAGATTCATGCGCCAGGGCCTCCTGCAGATAATTCACTTTGGTTTATTGCGCTATCTCTAATAGCAGCCGAGATATCACCAGATATATATTGGATTTTACCCTGACCCTGAGTGTCCGGCCCCATGAGACGGTGCTTGTCTCGGCCCCTGGAGGTCCGAGGACGTTCCCGCAGCACAGATTCATGCGCCAGTGCCTCCTGCGGATAATTCACTTTGGTTTACTGCGCTATCTCTAATAGTACCCGAGATATCACCAGACATATATTGGATTTTGCCCTGACCCTGAGTGTCCGACCCCATGAGACTGTGGTTTTCTCTGCCGATGGTGGTCCGAGGTCGTTCCCGCTGCACAGATTCATGCGCCAGGGCCTCCTACAGGCAATGCACTTTGATTTATTTCGCTATCTGTAATAGCACCCGAGATATCACCAGATATATATTGGATTTCACCCTGACCCTGAGTGTCCGGCCCCATGAGACTGCGGTTTTCTCGGCCCCTGGTGGTCCGAGGTCGTTCCCGTTGCACTGTTTCATGCGCCAGGGCCTCCTGTAGATAATTCACTTTGGTTTATTGCGCTATCTCTAATAGCACCCAAGATATCACCAGATATATATTGGATTTTCCCCTGACCCTGAGTGTCCGGCCCCATGAGACGGTGGTTGTCTCGGCCCCTGGTGGTCCGAGGTCGTTCCCGCCGCACAGACTCATGCGCCAGGGCCTCCTGCAGATAATTCACTTTGGTTTATTGCGCTATCTCTAATAGCAGCCGAGATATCACCAGATATATATTGGATTTTACCCTGACCCTGAGTGTCCGGCCCCATGAGACGGTGCTTGTCTCGGCCCCTGGAGGTCCGAGGACGTTCCCGCAGCACAGATTCATGCGCCAGGGCCTCCTACAGACAATGCACTTTGATTTATTGCCCTATCTGTAATAGCTCTCGAGATATCACCAGATATATATTGGATTTTCCCCTGACCCTGAGTGGCCGGCCCCATGAGACGGTGGTCTTCTCGGCCCCTGGTGGTCCGAGGTCGTTCCCGCTACCCAGATTCATGCGCCACGGCCTCCTACAGACAATGCACTTTGATTTATTGCGCTATCTGTAATAGCACCCGAGATATCACCAGATATATATTGGATTTTCCCCTGACCCTGAGTGTCCGGCCCCATGAGACTGTGGTTTTCTCGGCCCCTGGTGGTCCGAGGTCGTTCCCGTTGCCCAGATTCATGCGCCTGGGCCTCCTGCAGATAATTCACTTTGGTTTATTGCGCTATCTCTAATAGCAGCCGAGATATCACCAGATATATATTGGATTTTCCCCTGACCCTGAGTGTCGGGCCCCATGAGACTGTGGTTTTCTCGGCCCCTGGTGGTCCGAGATCGTTCCCGTTGCACAGATTCATGCGCCAGGGCCTCCTGCAGATAATTCACTTTGGTTTATTGCGCTATCTGTAATAGCACCAGAGATATCACCAGATATATATTGGATTTTTCCCTGACCCTGAGTGTCCGGCCCCATGAGACGGTGGTTTTCTCGGCCCCTGGTGGTACTAGGTCGTTCCCGCTGCACAGATGCATGCGCCAGGGCCTCCTGCAGATAATTCACTTTGGTTTATTGTGCTGTATCTAATAGCACCCGAGATATCACCAGATATATATTGGATTTTCCCCTCACCCTGAGTGTCCGGCCCCATGAGGCTGTGGTTTTCTCGGCCCCTGGTGGTCCGAGGTCGTTGCCGTTGCACAGATTCATGCGCCAGGGCCTCCTGCAGATAATTCACTTTGGTTTATTGCGCTATCTCTAATAGCAGCCGAGATATCACCAGATATATATTGGATTTTCCCCTGACCCTGAGTGACCGACCCCATGAGACTGTGGTTTTCTCGGCCCCTGGAGGACCGAGGTCGTTCCAGCTGCACAGATTCATCCATCAGGGCCTCCTACAGACAATGAACTTTGATTTATTGCGCTATCTGTAATAGCACCAGAGATATCACCAGATATATATTGGATTTTACCCTGACCCTGAGTGTCCGGCCCCATGAGACGGTGGTTTTCTCGGCCCCTGGTGGTCCGAGGTCGTTCCCGCTGCACACATTCATGCGCCAGCGCCTCCTGCAGATAATTCACTTTGGTTTATTGCGCTATCTCTAATAGCACCCGAGATATCACCAGATATATATTGGATTTTTCCCTGACCCTGAGTGTCCGGCCCCATGGGACTGTGGTTTTCTCGGCCCCTGGTGGTCCGAGGTCGTTCCCGCTGCACAGATTCATGCGCCAGGGCCTCCTACAGACAATGCACTTTGATTTATTGCCCTATCTGTAATAGCACCAGAGATATCACCAGATATATATTGGATTTTACCCTGACCCTGAGTGTCCGGCCCCATGAGACGGTGCTTGTCTCGGCCCCTGGAGGTCCGAGGACGTTCCCGCAACACAGATTCATGCGGCAGTGCCTCCTGCAGATAATTCACTTTGGTTTACTGCGCTATCTCTAATAGTACCCGAGATATCACCAGATATATATTGGATTTTGCCCTGACCCTGAGTGTCCGACCCCATGAGACTGTGGTTTTCTCTGCCGATGGTGGTCCGAGGTCGTTCCCGCTGCACAGATTCATCCGCCAGGGCCTCCTACAGACAATGCACTTTGATTTACTTCGCTATCTGTAATAGCACCCGAGATATCACCAGATATATATTGGATTTCACCCTGACCCTGAGTGTCCGGCCCCATGAGACTGTGGTTTTCTCGGCCCCTGGTGGACCGAGGTCGTTCCCGTTGAACTGTTTCATGCGCCAGGGCCTCCTGTAGATAATTCACTTTGGTTTATTGCGCTATCTCTAATAGCACCCGAGATATCACCAGATATATATTGGATTTTTCCCTGACCCTGAGTGTCCGGCCCCATGAGACTGCGGTTTTCTCGGCCCCTGGTGGTCCGAGGTCGTTCCCGCTGCACACATTCATGCGACAGCGCCTCCTGCAGATATTTCACTTTGGTTTATTGCGCTATCTCTAATAGCACCCGAGATATCACCAGATATATATTGGATTTTTCCCTGACCCTGAGTGTCCGGCCCCATGGGACTGTGGTTTTCTCGGCCCCTGGTGGTCCGAGGTCGTTCCCGCTGCACAGATTCATGCGCCAGGGCCTCCTACAGACAATGCACTTTGATTTATTGCCCTATCTGTAATAGCACCAGAGATATCACCAGATATATATTGGATTTTACCCTGACCCTGAGTGTCCGGCCCCATGAGACGGTGCTTGTCTCGGCCCCTGGAGGTCCGAGGACGTTCCCGCAACACAGATTCATGCGGCAGTGCCTCCTGCAGATAATTCACTTTGGTTTACTGCGCTATCTCTACTAGTACCCGAGATATCACCAGATATATATTGGATTTTTCCCTGACCCTGAGTGTCCGACCCCATGAGACTGTGGTTTTCTCTGCCGATGGTGGTCCGAGGTCGTTCCCGCTGCACAGATTCATGCGCCAGGGCCTCCTACAGACAATGCACTTTGATTTGTTTCGCTATCTGTAATAGCACCCGAGATATCACCAGATATATATTGGATTTTACCCTGACCCTGAGTGTCCGGCCCCATGAGACTGTGGTTTTCTCGGCCCCTGGTGGTCCGAGGTCGTTCCCGTTGCACTGTTTCATGCGCCAGGACCTCCTGCAGATAATTCACTTTGGTTTATTGCGCTATCTCTAATAGCACCCGAGATATGACCAGATATATATTGGATTTTCCCCTGACCCTGAGTGTCCGGACCCATGAGACTGTGATTTTCTCGGACCCTGGTGGTCCGAGGTGGTTCCCGCTGCACAGATTCATGCGCCAGGGCCTCCTACAGATAATTCAATTTGGTTTATTGCGCTATCTCTAATAGCAGCCGAGATATCACCAGATATATATTGGATTTTCCACTGAACCTGTGTGTCCGGCCCCATGAGACTGTGGTTTTCTCGGCCCCTGGTGGTCCGAGGTCGTTCCCGCTGCACAGACTCGTGCGCCAGGGCCTCCTACAGACAATGCACTTTGATTTATTGCGCTATCTGTAATAGCACCAGAGATATCACCAGATATATATTGGATTTTACCCTGACCCTGAGTGTCCGGCCCCATGAGACGGTGCTTGTCTCGGCCCCTGGAGGTCCGAGGACGTTCCCGCAGCACAGATTCATGCGACAGTGCCTCCTGCAGATAATTCACTTTGGTTTACTGCGCTATCTCTAATAGTACCCGAGATATCACCAGATATATATAGGATTTTTCCCTGTCCCTGAGTGTCCGACCCCATGAGACTGTGGTTTTCTCTGCCGATGGTGGTCCGAGGTCGTTCCCGCTGCACAGATTCATGCGCCAGGGCCTCCTACAGACAATGCACTTTCATTTATTTCGATATCTGTAATAGCACCCGAGATATCACCAGATATATATTGGATTTTCCCCTGACCCTAAGTGTCCGGCCCCATGAGACTGTGGTATTCTCGGCCCCTGGTGGTCCGAGGTCGTTCCCGCTGCACAGATTCATGCATCAGGGCCTCCTACAGACAATACACTTTGATTTATTGCGCTATCTGTAATAGCACCCGAGATATCACCAGATATATATTGGATTTTTCACTGACCCTCAGTGTCCGGCCCCATGAGACGGTGGTTTTCGCGGCCCCTGGTGGTCCGAGGTCGTTCCCCCTGCACAGATTCGTGCGCCAGGGCCTCCTACGGACAATGCACTTTGATTTATTGCGCTATCTGTAATAGCACCAGAGATATCACCAGATATATATTGGATTTTACCCTGACCCTGAGTGTCCGGCCCCATGAGACTGTGGTTTACTCGGCCCCTGGTGGTCCGAGGTCGTTCCCGTTGCACAGATTCATGCGCCAGGGCCTCCTGCAGATAATTAACTTTGGTTTATTGCGCTATCTCTAATAGCAGCCGAGATATCACCAGATATATATTGGATTTTACCCTGACCCTGAGTGTCCGGCCCCATGAGACGGTGCTTGTCTCGGCCCCTGGAGGTCCGAGGACGTTCCCGCAGCACAGATTCATGCGGCAGTGCCTCCTGCAGATAATTCACTTTGGTTTACTGCGCTATCTCTAATAGTACCCGAGATATCACCAGATATATATTGGATTTTTCCCTGACCCTGAGTGTCCGACCCCATGAGACTGTGGTTTTCTCTGCCGATGGTGGTCCGAGGTCGTTCCCCCTGCACAGATTCGTGCGCCAGTGCCTCCTGCAGATAATTCACTTTGGTTTATTGCGCTTTCTCTAATAGAACCCGAGATATCACCAGATATATACTGGATTTTCCCCTGACCCTGAGTGTCCGGCCCCATGAGACTGTGGTATTCTCGGCCCCTGGTGGTCCGAGGTCGTTCCCGCTGCACAGATTCATGCATCAGGGCCTCCTACAGACAATACACTTTGATTTATTGCGCTATCTGTAATAGCACCCGAGATATCACCAGATATATATTGGATTTATCACTGACCCTGAGTGTCCGGCCCCATGAGACGGTGGTTTTCGCGGCCCCTGGTGGTCCGAGGTCGTTCCCCCTGCACAGATTCGTGCGCCAGGGCCTCCTACGGACAATGCACTTTGATTTATTGCGCTATCTGTAATAGCACCAGAGATATCACCAGATATATATTGGATTTTACCCTGACCCTGAGTGTCCGGCCCCATGAGACGGTGGTTGTCTCGGCCCCTGGTGGTCCGAGTTCGTTCCCGCTGCACAGATTCATGCGCCAGGGCCTCCTGCAGATAATTCACTTTGGTTTATTGCGCTATCTCTAATAGCACCCGAGATATCACCAGATATATATTGGATTTTTCCCTGACCCTGAGTGTCCGGCCC
Organism: Nomia melanderi; assembly: GCF_051020985.1. Lineage (NCBI taxonomy): Eukaryota > Metazoa > Arthropoda > Insecta > Hymenoptera > Halictidae > Nomia > Nomia melanderi. The sequence goes on from NW_027475142.1 coordinate 1,543,522, forward strand.
CATGAGACGGTGGTTTTCTCGGCCCCTGGTGGTCCGAGGTTGTTCCCGCTGTACAGAGTCATGCGCCAGGGCCTCCTGCAGATAATTCACTTTGGGTTATTGCGCTATCTGTAATAGCACCCGACATATCACCAGATATATATTGTATTTTTCCCTGACCCTGAGTGTCCGGCCCCATGAGACTGCGGTTTTCTCGGCCCCTGGTGGTCTGAGGTCGCTCCCGCTGCACACATTCATGCGCCAGTGCCTCCTGCAGATAATTCACTTTGGTTTACTGCGCTATCTCTAATAGTACTCGAGATATCACCAGATATATATTGGATTTTACCCTGACCCTGAGTGTCCGGCCCCATGAGACGGTGCTTGTCTCGGCCCCTGGAGGTCCGAGGACGTTCCCGCAGCACAGATTCATGCGCCAGTGCCTCCTGCGGATAATTCACTTTGGTTTACTGCGCTATCTCTAATAGTACCCGAGATATCACCAGATATATATTGGATTTTGCCCTGACCCTGAGTGTCCGACCCCATGAGACTGTGGTTTTCTCTGCCGATGGTGGTCCGAGGTCGTTCCCGCTGCACACATTCATGCGCCAGGGCCTCCTACAGACAATGCACTTTGATTTATTTCGCTATCTGTAATAGCACCCGAGATATCACCAGATATATATTGGATTTTCCCCTGACCCTGAGTGTCCGGCCCCATGAGACTGTGGTATTCTCGGCCCCTGGTGGTCCGAGGTCGTTCCCGCTGCACAGATTCATGCATCAGGGCCTCCTACAGACAATACACTTTGGTTTATTGCGCTATCTCTAATAGCACCCGAGATATCACCAGATATATATTGGATTTTTCCCTGACCCTGAGTGTCCGGTCCCATGAGACGGTGCTTGTCTCGGCCCCTGGAGGTCCGAGGACGTTCCCGCAGCACAGATTCATGCGGCAGTGCCTCCTGCAGATAATTCACTTTGGTTTACTGCGCTATCTCTAATAGTACCCGAGATATCACCAGATATATATTGGATTTTTCCCTGACCCTGAGTGTCCGACCCCATGAGACTGTGGTTTTCTCTGCCGATGGTGGTCCGAGGTCGTTCCCACTGCACAGATTCATGCGCCAGGGCCTCCTACAGACAATGCACTTTGATTTATTTCGATATCTGTAATAGCACCCGAGATATCACCAGATATATATTGGATTTTACCCTGACCCTGAGTGTCCGGCCCCATGAGACTGTGGTTTTCTCGGCCCCTGGTGGTCCGAGGTCGTTCCCGTTGCACTGTTTCATGCGCCAGGGCCTCCTGCAGATAATTCACTTTGGTTTATTGCGCTATCTCTAATAGCACCCGAGATATGACCAGATATATATTGGATTTTCCCCTGACCCTGAGTGTCCGGACCCATGAGACTGTGATTTTCTCGGACCCTGGTGGTCCGAGGTGGTTCCCGCTGCACAGATTCATGCGCCAGGGCCTCCTACAGACAATGCACTTTGATTTATTGCGCTATCTCTAATAGCACCCGAGATATCACCAGATATATATTGGATTTTCCCCTGACCCTGCGTGACCGGCCCCATGAGACTGTGGTTTACTCGGCCCCTGGTGGTCCGAGGTCGTTCCCGTTGCACAGATTCATGCGCCAGGGCCTCCTGCAGATAATTAACTTTGGTTTATTGCGCTATCTCTAATAGCACCCGAGATATCACCAGATATATATTGGATTTTCCCCTGACCCTGAGTGTCCGGCCCCATGAGACGGTGGTTGTCTCGGCCCCTGGTGGTCCGAGGTCGTTCCCGCTGCACAGATTCATGCGCCAGGGCCTCCTGCAGATAATTCACTTTGGTTTATAGCGCTATCTCTAATAGCACCCGAGATATCACCAGATATATATTGTATTTTTCCCTGACCCTGAGTGTCCGGCCCCATGAGACGGTGGTTTTCTCGGCCCCTGGTGGTCCGAGGTTGTTCCCGCTGTACAGAGTCATGCGCCAGGGCCTCCTGCAGATAATTCACTTTGGGTTATTGCGCTATCTGTAATAGCACCCGACATATCACCAGATATATATTGTATTTTTCACTGACCCTGAGTGTCCGTCCCCATGAGACTGCGGTTTTCTCGGCCCCTGGTGGTCTGAGGTCGCTCCCGCTGCACACATTCATGCGCCAGTGCCTCCTGCAGATAATTCACTTTGGTTTACTGCGCTATCTGTAATAGCACCCGAGATATCACCGGATATATATTGGATTTTTCACTGACCCTGAGTGTCCGGCCCCATGAGACGGTGGTTTTCTCGGCCCCTGGTGGTCCGAGGCCGTTTCTGCTGCACAGATTCATGCGGCAGGGCCTCCTACAGGCAATGCACTTTGATTTATTGCGCTATATGTAATAGCACCCGAGATATCACCAGATATATATTGGATTTTACCCTGACCCTGAGTGTCCGGCCCCATGAGGCGGTGGTTGTCTCGGCCCCTGGTGGTCCGAGGTCGTTCCCGCTGCACAGATTAATGCGCCAGGGCCTCCTGCAGATAATTCACTTTGGTTTATTGCGCTATCTCTAGTAGCACCCAAGATATCACCAGATATATACTGGATTTTCCCCTGACCCTGAGTGTCCGTCCCCATGAGACGGTGGTTTTCTCGGCCCCTGGTGGTCCGAGGCCGTTCCTGCTGCACAGATTCATCCGGCAGGGCCTCCTACAGGCAATGCACTTTGATTTATTGCGCTATATGTAATAGCACCCGAGATATCACCAGATATATATTGGATTTTCCCCTGACCCTGAGTGTCCGGCCCCATGAGACTGTGGTTTTTTCGGCCCCTGGTGGTCCGAGGTCGTTCCCGTTGCACAGATTCATGCGCCAGGGACTCCTGCAGATAATTCACTTTGGTTTATTGCGCTATCTCTAATAGCACCCAAGATATCACCAGATATATATTGGATTTTTCCCTGATCCTGAGTGTCCGGCCCCATGAGACTGTGGTTTTCTCGGCCCCTGGTCTTCCGAGGTCGTTGCCGTTGCACAGATTCATGCGCCAGGGCCTCCTACAGACAATGCACTTTGATTTATTGCGCTATCTGTAATAGCACCCGAGATATCACCGGATATATCCTGGATTTTTCGCTGACCCTGAGCGTCCGGCCCCATGAGACGGTGGTCTTCTCGGCCCCTGGTGGTCCGAGGTCGTTCCCGCTGCACAGATTCATGCGCCAGGGCCTCCTGCAGATAATTCACTTTGGTTTATTGGGCTATCTCTAATAGCACCCGAGATATCACCAGATATATATTGGATTTTCCCCTGACCCTGAGTGTCCGGCCCCATGAGACTGTGGTTTTCTCGTTCCCTGGTCTTCCGAGGTCGTTCCCGTTGCACAGAATCATGCGCCAGGGCCTCCTGCAGATAATTCACTTTGGTTTATTGCGCTATCTGTAATAGCACCCGAGATATCACCAGTTATATACTGGATTTTCCCCTGACCCTGAGTGTCCGGCCCCATGAGACGGTGGTTGTCTCGGCCCGTGGAGGTCCGAGGACGTACCCGCTGCACAGATTCATGCGCCAGGGCCTCCTGCAGATAATTCACTTTGGTTTATTGCGCTATCTCTAATAGCACCCGAGATATCACCAGATATATACTGGATTTTCCCCTGACCCTGAGTGTCCGGCCCCATGAGACTGTGGTTTTCTCGGACCCTGGTGGTCCGAGGTCGTTCCCGCTGCACAGATTGTTGCGCCAGGGCCTCCTGCAGATAATTCACTTTGGTTTATTGGGCTATCTCTAATAGCACCCGAGATATCACCAGATATATATTGGATTTTCCCCTGACCCTGAGTGTCCGGCCCCATGAGACTGTGGTTTTCTCGGCCCCTGGACGTCCGAGGTCGTTCCCGCTGCACAGATTCATGCGCCAGGGCCTCCTACAGACAATGCACTTTGATTTATTGCGCTATCTGTAATAGCACCCGAGATATCACCGGATATATCCTGGATTTTTCGCTGACCCTGAGCGTCCGGCCCCATGAGACGGTGGTCTTCTCGGCCCCTGGTGGTCCGAGGTCGTTCCCGCTGCACAGATTCATGCGCCAGGGCCTCCTGCAGATAATTCACTTTGGTTTATTGGGCTATCTCTAATAGCACCCGAGATATCACCAGATATATATTGGATTTTCCCCTGACCCTGAGTGTCCGGCCCCATGAGACTGTGGTTTTCTCGGCCCCTGGACGTCCGAGGTCGTTCCCGCTGCACAGATTCATGCGCCAGGGCCTCCTACAGACAATGCACTTTGATTTATTGCGCTATCTGTAATAGCACCCGAGATATCACCAGATATATATTGGATTTTTCACTGACCCTGAGTGTCCGGCTCCATGAGACGGTGGTTTTCTCGGCCCCTGGTGGTCCGAGGCCGTTTCTGCTGCACAGATTCATCCGGCAGGGCCTCCTACAGGCAATGCACTTTGATTTATTGCGCTATATGTAATAGCACCCGAGATATCACCAGATATATATTGGATTTTACCCTGACCCTGAGTGTCCGGCCCCATGAGACGGTGGTTGTCTCGGCCCCTGGTGGTCCGAGGTCGTTCCCGCTGCACAGATTCATGCGCCAGGGCCTCCTGCAGATAATTCACTTTGGTTTATTGCGCTATCTCTAGTAGCACCCAAGATATCACCAGATATATATTGGATTTTTCCCTGACCCTGAGTGTCCGGCCCCATGAGACTGTGGTTTTCTCGGCCCCTGGTGGTCCGAGGTCGTTCCCGTTGCACAGACTCATGCGCCAGGGCCTCCTGCAGATAATTCACTATGGTTTATTGCGCTATCTCTAATAGCACCCGAGATATCACCAGATATATATTGGATTTTCCCCTGACCCTGAGTGTCCGGCCCCATGAGACTGTGATTTTCTCGGACCCTGGTGGTCCGAGGTCGTTCCCGCTGCACGGATTCATGCGCCAGGGCCTCCTACAGACAATGCACTTTGATTTATTGCGCTATCTGTAATAGCACCCGAGATATCACCAGATATATATTGGATTTTTCACTGACCCTGAGTGTCCGGCCCCATGAGACGGTGGTTGTCTCGGCCCGTGGAGGTCCGAGGACGTACCCGCTGCACAGATTCATGCGCCAGGGCCTCCTGCAGATAATTCACTTTGGTTTATTGCGCTATCTCTAATAGCACCCGAGATATCACCAGATATATACTGGATTTTCCCCTGACCCTGAGTGTCCGGCCCCATGAGACTGTGGTTTTCTCGGACCCTGGTGGTCCGAGGTCGTTCCCGCTGCACAGATTGTTGCGCCAGGGCCTCCTGCAGACAATGCACTTTGATTTATTGCGCTATCTGTAATAGCACCCGAGATATCACCAGATATATATTGGATTTTCCCCTGACCCTGAGTGTCCGACCCCATGAGACTGTGGTTTTCTCTGCCGATGGTGGTCCGAGGTCGTTCCCGCTGCACAGATTCATGCGCCAGGGCCTCCTACAGACAATGCACTTTGATTTATTTCGCTATCTGTAATAGCACCCGAGATATCACCAGATATATATTGGATTTTTCACTGACCCTGAGTGTCCGGCCCCATGAGACGGTGGTTTTCTCGGCCGCTGGTGGTCCGAGGTCGTTCCCGCTGCACAGACTCGTGCGCCAGGGCCTCCTACAGACAATGCACTTTGATTTATTGCCCTATCTGTAATAGCACCAGAGATATCACCAGATATATATTGGATTTTACCCTGACCCTGAGTGTCCGGCCCCATGAGACGGTGCTTGTCTCGGCCCCTGGAGGTCCGAGGACGTTCTCGCAGCACAGATTCATGCGGCAGTGCCTCCTGCAGATAATTCACTTTGGTTTACTGCGCTATCTCTAATAGTACCCGAGATATCACCAGATATATATTGGATTTTTCCCTGACCCTGAGTGTCCGACCCCATGAGACTGTGGTTTTCTCTGCCGATGGTGGTCCGAGGTCGTTCCCCCTACACAGATTCGTGCGCCAGGGCCTCCTGCAGATAATTCACTTTGGTTTATTGCGCTTTCTCTAATAGAACCCGAGATATCACCAGATATATACTGGATTTTCCCCTGACCCTGAGTGTCCGGCCCCATGAGACTGTGGTATTCTCGGCCCCTGGTGGTCCGAGGTCGTTCCCGCTGCACAGATTCATGCATCAGGGCCTCCTACAGACAATACACTTTGATTTATTGCGCTATCTGTAATAGCACCCGAGATATCACCAGATATATATTGGATTTATCACTGACCCTGAGTGTCCGGCCCCATGAGACGGTGGTTTTCGCGGCCCCTGGTGGTCCGAGGTCGTTCCCCCTGCACAGATTCGTGCGCCAGGGCCTCCTACGGACAATGCACTTTGATTTATTGCGCTATCTGTAATAGCACCAGAGATATCACCAGATATATATTGGATTTTACCCTGACCCTGAGTGTCCGGCCCCATGAGACTGTGGTTTACTCGGCCCCTGGAGGTCCGAGGTCGTTCCCGTTTCACAGATTCATGCGCCAGGGCCTCCTGCAGATAATTCACTTTGGTTTATTGCGCTATCTCTAATAGCACCCGAGATATCACCAGATATATATTGGATTTTTCCCTGACCCTGAGTGTCCGGCCCCATGAGACGGTGGTTTTCTCGGCCCCTGGTGGTCCGAGGTTGTTCCCGCTGTACAGAGTCATGCGCCAGGGCCTCCTGCAGATAATTCACTTTGGGTTATTGCGCTATCTGTAATAGCACCCGACATATCACCAGATATATATTGTATTTTTCCCTGACCCTGAGTGTCCGGCCCCATGAGACTGCGGTTTTCTCGGCCCCTGGTGGTCTGAGGTCGCTCCCGCTGCACACAATCATGCGCCAGTGCCTCCTGCAGATAATTCACTTTGGTTTACTGCGCTATCTCTAATAGTACTCGAGATATCACCAGATATATATTGGATTTTACCCTGACCCTGAGTGTCCGGCCCCATGAGACGGTGCTTGTCTCGGCCCCTGGAGGTCCGAGGACGTTCCCGCAGCACAGATTCATGCGCCAGTGCCTCCTGCGGATAATTCACTTTGGTTTACTGCGCTATCTCTAATAGTACCCGAGATATCACCAGATATATATTGGATTTTGCCCTGACCCTGAGTGTCCGACCCCATGAGACTGTGGTTTTCTCTGCCGATGGTGGTCCGAGGTCGTTCCCGCTGCACACATTCATGCGCCAGGGCCTCCTGCAGACAATGCACTTTGATTTATTTCGCTATCTGTAATAGCACCCGAGATATCACCAGATATATATTGGATTTTTCACTGACCCTGAGTGTCCGGCCCCATGAGACGGTGGTTTTCTCGGCCCCTGGTGGTCCGAGGTCCTTCCCGCTGCACAGGCTCGTGCGCCAGGGCCTCCTACAGACAATGCACTTTGATTTATTGCGCTATCTGTAATAGCACCAGAGATATCACCAGATATATATTGGATTTTACCCTGACCCTGAGTGTCCGGCCCCATGAGACGGTGCTTGTCTCGGCCCCTGGAGGTCCGAGGACGTTCCCGCAGCACAGATTCATGCGGCAGTGCCTCCTGCAGATAATTCACTTTGGTTTATTGCGCTATCTCTAATAGTACCCGAGATATCACCAGATATATATTGGATTTTTCCCTGACCCTGAGTGTCCGACCCCATGAGACTGTGGTTTTCTCTGCCGATGGTGGTCCGAGGTCGTTCCCGCTGCACAGATTCATGCGCCAGGGCCTCCTACAGACAATGCACTTTGATTTATTTCGCTATCTGTAATAGCACCCGAGATATCACCAGATATATATTGGATTTTCCCCTGACCCTGAGTGTCCGGCCCCATGAGACTGTGGTATTCTCGGCCCCTGGTGGTCCGAGGTCGTTCCCGCTGCACAGATTCATGCATCAGGGCCTCCTACAGACAATACACTTTGGTTTATTGCGCTATCTCTAATAGCACCCGAGATATCACCAGATATATATTGGATTTTTCCCTGACCCTGAGTGTCCGGTCCCATGAGACGGTGCTTGTCTCGGCCCCTGGAGGTCCGAGGACGTTCCCGCAGCACAGATTCATGCGGCAGTGCCTCCTGCAGATAATTCACTTTGGTTTACTGCGCTATCTCTAATAGCACCCGAGATATGACCAGATATATATTGGATTTTTCCCTGACCCTGAGTGTCCGACCCCATGAGACTGTGGTTTTCTCTGCCGATGGTGGTCCGAGGTCGTTCCCGCTGCACAGATTCATGCGCCAGGGCCTCCTACAGACAATGCACTTTGATTTATTTCGATATCTGTAATAGCACCCGAGATATCACCAGATATATATTGGATTTTACCCTGACCCTGAGTGTCCGGCCCCATGAGACTGTGGTTTTCTCGGCCCCTGGTGGTCCGAGGTCGTTCCCGTTGCACTGTTTCATGCGCCAGGGCCTCCTGCAGATAATTCACTTTGGTTTATTGCGCTATCTCTAATAGCACCCGAGATATGACCAGATATATATTGGATTTTCCCCTGACCCTGAGTGTCCGGACCCATGAGACTGTGATTTTCTCGGACCCTGGTGGTCCGAGGTGGTTCCCGCTGCACAGATTCATGCGCCAGGGCCTCCTACAGACAATGCACTTTGATTTATTGCGCTATCTCTAATAGCACCCGAGATATCACCAGATATATATTGGATTTTCCCCTGACCCTGCGTGACCGGCCCCATGAGACTGTGGTTTTCTCGGCCCCTGGTGGTCCGAGGTCGTTCCCGTTGCACAGATTCATGCGCCAGGGCCTCCTGCAGATAATTAACTTTGGTTTATTGCGCTATCTCTAATAGCACCCGAGATATCACCAGATATATATTGGATTTTCCCCTGACCCTGAGTGTCCGGCCCCATGAGACGGTGGTTGTCTCGGCCCCTGGTGGTCCGAGGTCGTTCCCGCTGCACAGATTCATGCGCCAGGGCCTCCTGCAGATAATTCACTTTGGTTTATTGCGCTATCTCTAATAGCACCCGAGATATCACCAGATATATATTGGATTTTTCCCTGACCCTGAGTGTCCGGCCCCATGAGACGGTGGTTGTCTCGGCCCCTGGTGGTCCGAGGTTGTTCCCGCTGTACAGAGTCATGCGCCAGGGCCTCCTGCAGATAATTCACTTTGGGTTATTGCGCTATCTGTAATAGCACCCGACATATCACCAGATATATATTGTATTTTTCCCTGACCCTGAGTGTCCGGCCCCATGAGACTGCGGTTTTCTCGGCCCCTGGTGGTCTGAGGTCGCTCCCGCTGCACACATTCATGCGCCAGTGCCTCCTGCAGATAATTCACTTTGGTTTACTGCGCTATCTCTAATAGTACCCGAGATATCACCAGATATATATTGGATTTTCCCCTGACCCTGAGTGTCCGACCCCATGAGACTGTGGTTTTCTCTGCCGATGGTGGTCCGAGGTCGTTCCCGCTGCACAGATTCATGCGCCAGGGCCTCCTACAGACAATGCACTTTGATTTATTTCGCTATCTGTAATAGCACCCGAGATATCACCAGATATATATTGGATTTTTCACTGACCCTGAGTGTCCGGCCCCATGAGACGGTGGTTTTCTCGGCCCCTGGTGGTCCGAGGTCGTTCCCGCTGCACAGACTCGTGCGCCAGGGCCTCCTACAGACAATGCACTTTGATTTATTGCGCTATCTGTAATAGCACCAGAGATATCACCAGATATATATTGGATTTTACCCTGACCCTGAGTGTCCGGCCCCATGAGACGGTGCTTGTCTCGGCCCCTGGAGGTCCGAGGATGTTCCCGCAGCACAGATTCATGCGGCAGTGCCTCCTGCAGATAATTCACTTTGGTTTACTGCGCTATCTCTAATAGTACCCGAGATATCACCAGATATATATTGGATTTTTCCCTGACCCTGAGTGTCCGACCCCATGAGACTGTGGTTTTCTCTGCCGATGGTGGTCCGAGGTCGTTCCCCCTGCACAGATTCGTGCGCCAGGGCCTCCTGCAGATAATTCACTTTGGTTTATTGCGCTTTCTCTAATAGAACCCGAGATATCACCAGATATATATTGGATTTTCCCCTGACCCTGAGTGTCCGGCCCCATGAGACTGTGGTATTCTCGGCCACTGGTGGTCCGAGGTCGTTCCCGCTGCACAGATTCATGCATCAGGGCCTCCTACAGACAATATACTTTGATTTATTGCGCTATCTGTAATAGCACCCGAGATATCACCAGATATATATTGGATTTATCACTGACCCTGAGTGTCCGGCCCCATGAGACGGTGGTTTTCGCGGCCCCTGGTGGTCCGAGGTCGTTCCCCCTGCACAGATTCGTGCGCCAGGGCCTCCTACGGACAAAGCACTTTGATTTATTGCGCTATCTGTAATAGCACCAGAGATATCACCAGATATATATTGGATTTTACCCTGACCCTGAGTGTCCGGCCCCATGAGACTGTGGTTTACTCGGCCCCTGGAGGTCCGAGGTCGTTCCCGTTTCACAGATTCATGCGCCAGGGCCTCCTGCAGATAATTCACTTTGGTTTATTGCGCTTTCTCTAATAGCACCCGAGATATCACCAGATATATATTGGATTTTCCCCTGACCCTGAGTGTCCGGCCCCATGAGACGGTGGTTTTCTCGGCCCCTGGTGGTCCGAGGTCCTTCCCGCTGCACAGACTCGTGCGCCAGGGCCTCCTACAGACAATGCACTTTGATTTATTGCGCTATCTGTAATAGCACCAGAGATATCACCAGATATATATTGGATTTTACCCTGACCCTGAGTGTCCGGCCCCATGAGACGGTGCTTGTCTCGGCCCCTGGAGGTCCGAGGACGTTCCCGCAGCACAGATTCATGCGGCAGTGCCTCCTGCAGATAATTCACTTTGGTTTATTGCGCTATCTCTAATAGTACCCGAGATATCACCAGATATATATTGGATTTTTCCCTGACCCTGAGTGTCCGACCCCATGAGACTGTGGTTTTCTCTGCCGATGGTGGTCCGAGGTCGTTCCCGCTGCACAGATTCATGCGCCAGGGCCTCCTACAGACAATGCACTTTGATTTATTTCGCTATCTGTAATAGCACCCGAGATATCACCAGATATATATTGGATTTTCCCCTGACCCTGAGTGTCCGGCCCCATGAGACTGTGGTATTCTCGGCCCCTGGTGGTCCGAGGTCGCTCCCGCTGCACACATTCATGCGCCAGTGCCTCCTGCAGATAATTCACTTTGGTTTACTGCGCTATCTCTAATAGCACCCGAGATATCACCAGATATATATTGGATTTTCCCCTGACCCTGAGTGTCCGGCCCCATGAGACGGTGGTTTTCTCGGCCCCTGGTGGTCCGCTGTCGTTCCCGCTGCACAGATGCAGGCGCCAGGGCCTCCTACAGACAATGCACTTTGACTTATTGCGCTATCTGTAATAGCACCCGAGATATCACCAGATATATATTGGATTTTTCACTGACCCTAAGTGTCCGGCCCCTCGGGACGGTGGTTTTCTCGGCCCCTGGTGGTCCGAGGTCGTTCCCGTTGCACTGTTTCATGCGCCAGGGCCTCCTGCAGATAATTCACTTTGGTTTATTGCGCTATCTCTAATAGCACCCGAGATATCACCAGATATATATTGGATTTTCCCCTGACCCTGAGTGTCCGGCCCCATGAGACTGTGATTTTCTCGGACCCTGGTTGTCCGAGGTGGTTCCCGCTGCACAGATTCATGCGCCAGGGCCTCCTGCAGATAACTCACTTTGGTTTATTGCGCTATCTCTAATAGCACCCGAGATATCACCAGATATATATTGGATTTTCCCCTGACCCTGAGTGTCGGGCCCCATGAGACGGTGGTTTTCTCGGCCCCTGGTGGTCCGAGGTCGTTCCCGCTGCACAGATATCGTGCGCCAGGGCCTCCTACGGACAATGCACTTTGATTTATTGAGCTATCTGTAATAGCAGCCGAGATATCACCAGATATATATTGGATTTTTCACTGACCCTGAGTGTCCGGCCCCATGAGACGGTGGTTTTCTCGGCCCCTGGTGGTCCGAGGTCGTTCCCGCTGCACAGATTCGTGCGCCAGGGCCTCCTACGGACAATGCACTTTGATTTATTGCGCTATCTGTAATAGCACCAGAGATATCACCAGATATATATTGGATTTTCCCCTGACCCTGAGTGTCCGGCCCCATGAGACTGTGGTTTTCTCGTCCCCTGGTTGTCCGAGGTCGTTCCCACTGCACAGATTCAGGCGCCAGGGCCTCCTACAGACAATGCACTTTGACTTATTGCGCTATCTGTAATAGCACCCGAGATATCACCAGATATATATTGGATTTTTCACTGACCCTGAGTGTCCGGCCCCATGAGACGGTGCTTGTCTCGGCCCCTGGATGTCCGAGGACGTTACCGCTGCACGGATTCATGCGCCAGTGCCTCCTGCAGATAATTCACTGTGGTTTACTGCGCTATCTCTAATAGTACCCGAGATATCACCAGATATATATTGGATTTTTCCCTGACCCTGAGTGTCCGACCCCATGAGACTGTGGTTTTCTCTGCCGATGGTGGTCCGAGGTCGTTCCCGCTGCACAGATTCATGCGCCAGGGCCTCCTACAGACAATGCACTTTGATATATTTCGCTATCTGTAATTGCACCCGAGATATCACCAGATATATATTGGATTTTACCCTGACCCTGAGTGTCCGGCCCCATGAGACTGTGGTTTTCTCGGCCCCTGGTGGTCCGAGGTCGTTCCCGTTGCACAGATTCATGCGGCAGGGCCTCCTGCAGATAATTCACTTTGGTTTATTGCGCTATCTCTAATAGCACCTAAGATATCACCAGATATATATTGGATTTTTCCCTGACCCTGAGTGTCCGGAACCATGAGACTGTGGTTTTCTCGGCCCCTGGTGGTCCGAGGTCGTTCCCGCTGCACAGATTCATGCGCCAGGGCCTCCTACAGACAATGCACTTTGGTTTATTGCGCTATCTGTAATAGCACCCGAGATATCACCAGATATATATTGGATTTTTCACTGACCCTGAGTGCCCGGCCCCATGAGACGGTGGTTTTCTCGGCCCCTGGTGGTCCGAGGTCGTTCCCGCTGTACAGATTCATGCGCCAGGGCCTCCTACAGACAATGCACTTTGATTTATTGCGCTATCTGTAATAGCACCCGAGATATCACCAGATATATATTGGATTTTTCACTGACCCTAAGTGTCCGGCCCCTCGGGACGGTGGTTTTCTCGGCCCCTGGTGGTTCGAGGTCGTTCCCGCTGCACATATTCATGCGCCGGGGCCTCCTGCAGATAATTCACTTTGGTTTATTGCGCTATCTCTAATAGCACCCAAGATATCGCCAGATATATATTGGATTTTTCCCTGACCCTGAGTGTCCGGCCCCATGATACTGCGGTTTTCTCGGCCCCTGGTGGTACGAGGTCGTTCCCGCTGCACAGATTCATGAGCCAGGGCCTCCTACAGACAATGCTCTTTGATTTATTGCGCTATCTGTAATAGCACCCGAGATATCACCAGATATATATTGGATTTTTCACTGACCCTGAGTGCCCGGCCCCATGAGACGGTGGTTTTCTCGGCCCCTGGTGGTCCGAGGTCGTTCCCGCTGTATAGATTCATGCGCCAGGGCCTCCTACAGAAAATGCACTTTGATTTATTGCGCTATATGTAATAGCACCCGAGATATCACCAGATATATATTGGATTTTACCCTGACCCTGAGTGTCCGGCCCCATGAGACGGTGGTTGTCTCGGCCCCTGGTGGTCCGAGGTCGTTCCCGCTGCACAGATTCATGCGCCAGGGCCTCCTGCAGATCATTCACTTTGGTTTATTGCGCTATCTCTAATAGCACCCAAGATATCACCAGATATATATTGGATTTTTCCCTGACCCTGAGTGTCCGAACCCATGAGACTGTGGTTTTCTCTGGCGATGTTGGTCCGAGGTCGTTCCCGCTGCACAGATTCATGCGCCAGGGCCTCCTACAGACAATGCACTTTGATTTATTGCGCTATCTGTAATAGCACCCGAGATATCACCAGATATATATTGGATTTTTCACTGACCCTAAGTGTCCGGCCCCTCGGGACGGTGGTTTTCTCGGCCCCTGGTGGTTCGAGGTCGTTCCCGCGGCACAGATTCATGCGCCGGGGCCTCCTGCAGATAATTCACTTTGATTTATTGCGCTTTCTCTAATAGAACCCGAGATATCACCAGATATATATTGGATTTTCCCCTGACCCTGAGTGTCCGGCCCCATGAGACTGTGGTATTCTCGGCCCCTGGTGGTCCGAGGTCGTTCCCGCTGCACAGATTCATGCATCAGGGCCTCCTACAGACAATACACTTTGATTTATTGCGCTATCTGTAATAGCACCCGAGATATCACCAGATATATATTGGATTTATCACTGACCCTGAGTGTCCGGCCCCATGAGACGGTGGTTTTCGCGGCCCCTGGTGGTCCGAGGTCGTTCCCCCTGCACAGATTCGTGCGCCAGGGCCTCCTACGGACAATGCACTTTGATTTATTGCGCTATCTGTAATAGCACCAGAGATATCACCAGATATATATTGGATTTTACCCTGACCCTGAGTGTCCGGCCCCATGAGACTGTGGTTTACTCGGCCCCTGGAGGTCCGAGGTCGTTCCCGTTTCACCGATTCATGCGCCAGGGCCTCCTGCAGATAATTCACTTTGGTTTATTGCGCTTTCTCTAATAGCACCCGAGATATCACCAGATATATATTGGATTTTCCCCTGACCCTGAGTGTCCGGCCCCATGAGACGGTGGTTTTCTCGGCCCCTGGTGGTCCGAGGTCCTTCCCGCTGCACAGACTCGTGCGCCAGGGCCTCCTACAGACAATGCACTTTGATTTATTGCGCTATCTGTAATAGCACCAGAGATATCACCAGATATATATTGGATTTTACCCTGACCCTGAGTGTCCGGCCCCATGAGACGGTGCTTGTCTCGGCCCCTGGAGGTCCGAGGACGTTCCCGCAGCACAGATTCATGCGGCAGTGCCTCCTGCAGATAATTCACTTTGGTTTATTGCGCTATCTCTAATAGTACCCGAGATATCACCAGATATATATTGGATTTTTCCCTGACCCTGAGTGTCCGACCCCATGAGACTGTGGTTTTCTCTGCCGATGGTGGTCCGAGGTCGTTCCCGCTGCACAGATTCATGCGCCAGGGCCTCCTACAGACAATGCACTTTGATTTATTTCGCTATCTGTAATAGCACCCGAGATATCACCAGATATATATTGGATTTTCCCCTGACCCTGAGTGTCCGGCCCCATGAGACTGTGGTATTCTCGGCCCCTGGTGGTCCGAGGTCGCTCCCGCTGCACACATTCATGCGCCAGTGCCTCCTGCAGATAATTCACTTTGGTTTACTGCGCTATCTCTAATAGTACCCGAGATATCACCAGATATATATTGGATTTTTCCCTGACCCTGAGTGTCCGACCCCATGAGACTGTGGTTTTCTCTGGCGATGTTGGTCCAAGGTCGTTCCCGTTGCACTGTTTCATGCGCCAGGGCCTCCTGCAGATAATTCACTTTGGTTTATTGCGCTATCTCTAATAGCACCCGAGATATCACCAGATATATATTGGATTTTCCCCTGACCCTGAGTGTCCGGCCCCATGAGACGGTGGTTTTCTCGGCCCCTGGTGGTCCGCTGTCGTTCCCGCTGCACAGATGCAGGCGCCAGGGCCTCCTACAGACAATGCACTTTGACTTATTGCGCTATCTGTAATAGCACCCGAGATATCACCAGATATATATTGGATTTTTCACTGACCCTAAGTGTCCGGCCCCTCGGGACGGTGGTTTTCTCGGCCCCTGGTGGTCCGAGGTCGTTCCCGCTGCACAGATTCATGCGCCAGGGCCTCCTGCAGATAATTCACTTTGGTTTATTGCGCTATCTCTAATAGCACCCAAGATATCGCCAGATATATATTGGATTTTTCCCTGACCCTTAGTGTCCGGCCCCATGAGACTGTGGTTTTCTCGGCGCCTGGTGGTCCGAGGTCGTTCCCGTTGCACTGTTTCATGCGCCAGGGCCTCCTGCAGATAATTCACTTTGGTTTATTGCGCTATCTCTAATAGCACCCGAGATATCACCAGATATATATTGGATTTTCCCCTGACCCTGAGTGTCCGGCCCCATGAGACTGTGATTTTCTCGGACCCTGGTTGTCCGAGGTGGTTCCCGCTGCACAGATTCATGCGCCAGGGCCTCCTGCAGATAACTCACTTTGGTTTATTGCGCTATCTCTAATAGCACCCGAGATATCACCAGATATATATTGGATTTTCCCCTGACCCTGAGTGTCGGGCCCCATGAGACGGTGGTTTTCTCGGCCCCTGGTGGTCCGAGGTCGTTCCCGCTGCACAGATTCGTGCGCCAGGGCCTCCTACGGACAATGCACTTTGATTTATTGAGCTATCTGTAATAGCAGCCGAGATATCACCAGATATATATTGGATTTTTCACTGACCCTGAGTGTCCGGCCCCATGAGACGGTGGTTTTCTCGGCCCCTGGTGGTCCGAGGTCGTTCCCGCTGCACAGACTCGTGCGCCAGGGCCTCCTACGGACAATGCACTTTGATTTATTGCGCTATCTGTAATAGCACCAGAGATATCACCAGATATATATTGGATTTTCCCCTGACCCTGAGTGTCCGGCCCCATGAGACTGTGGTTTTCTCGTCCCCTGGTTGTCCGAGGTCGTTCCCACTGCACAGATTCAGGCGCCAGGGCCTCCTACAGACAATGCACTTTGACTTATTGCGCTATCTGTAATAGCACCCGAGATATCACCAGATATATATTGGATTTTTCACTGACCCTGAGTGTCCGGCCCCATGAGACGGTGGTTTTCTCGGCCCCTGGTGGTCCGAGGTCGTTCCCGCTGCACAGATACGTGCGCCAGGGCCTCCTACGGACAATGCACTTTGACTTATTGCGCTATCTGTAATAGCACCCGAGATATCACCAGATATATATTGGATTTTTCACTGACCCTGAGTGTCCGGCCCCATGAGACGGTGCTTGTCTCGGCCCCTGGAGGTCCGAGGACGTTCCCGCTGCACGGATTCATGCGCCAGTGCCTCCTGCAGATAATTCACTGTGGTTTACTGCGCTATCTCTAATAGTACCCGAGATATCACCAGATATATATTGGATTTTTCCCTGACCCTGAGTGTCCGACCCCATGAGACTGTGGTTTTCTCTGCCGATGGTGGTCCGAGGTCGTTCCCGCTGCACAGATTCATGTGCCAGGGCCTCCTACAGACAATGCACTTTGATATATTTCGCTATCTGTAATTGCACCCGAGATATCACCAGATATATATTGGATTTTTCACTGACCCTAAGTGTCCGGCCCCTCGGGACGGTGGTTTTCTCGGCCCCTGGTGGTTCGAGGTCGTTCCCGCTGCACAGATTCATGCGCCGGGGCCTCCTACAGACAATGCTCTTTGATTTATTGCGCTATCTGTAATAGCACCCGAGATATCACCAGATATATATTGGATTTTTCACTGACCCTGAGTGCCCGGCCCCATGAGACGGTGGTTTTCTCGGCCCCTGGTGGTCCGAGGTCGTTCCCGCTGTACAGATTCATGCGCCAGGGCCTCCTACAGACAATGCACTTTGATTTATTGCGCTATCTGTAATAGCACCCGAGATATCACCAGATATATATTGGATTTTTCACTGACCCTAAGTGTCCGGCCCCTCGGGACGGTGGTTTTCTCGGCCCCTGGTGGTTCGAGGTCGTTCCCGCTGCACAGATTCATGCGCCGGGGCCTCCTGCAGATAATTCACTTTGGTTTATTGCGCTATCTCTAATAGCACCCAAGATATCGCCAGATATATATTGGATTTTTCCCTGACCCTGAGTGTCCGGCCCCATGATACTGCGGTTTTCTCGGCCCCTGGTGGTACGAGGTCGTTCCCGCTGCACAGATTCATGAGCCAGGGCCTCCTACAGACAATGCTCTTTGATTTATTGCGCTATCTGTAATAGCACCCGAGATATCACCAGATATATATTGGATTTTTCACTGACCCTGAGTGCCCGGCCCCATGAGACGGTGGTTTTCTCGGCCCC
Organism: Nomia melanderi; assembly: GCF_051020985.1. Lineage (NCBI taxonomy): Eukaryota > Metazoa > Arthropoda > Insecta > Hymenoptera > Halictidae > Nomia > Nomia melanderi. The sequence goes on from NW_027475142.1 coordinate 1,561,749, forward strand.
TGGTGGTCCGAGGTCGTTCCCGCTGTACAGATTCATGCGCCAGGGCCTCCTACAGAAAATGCACTTTGATTTATTGCGCTATATGTAATAGCACCCGAGATATCACCAGATATATATTGGATTTTACCCTGACCCTGAGTGTCCGGCCCCATGAGACGGTGGTTTACTCGGCCCCTGGTGGCCCGAGGTCGTTCCCGATGCACAGATTCATGCGCCAGGGCCTCCTGCAGATAATTCACTTTGACTTATTGCGCTATCTGTAATAGCACCCGAGATATCACCAGATATATATTGGATTTTTCACTGACCCTAAGTGTCCGGCCCCTCGGGACGGAGGTTTTCTCGGCCCCTGGTGGTTCGAGGTCGTTCCCGCTGCACAGATTCATGCGCCAGGGCCTCCTGCAGATCATTCACTTTGGTTTATTGCGCTATCTCTAATAGCACCCAAGATATCACCAGATTTATATTGGATTTTTCCCTGACCCTGAGTGTCCGAACCCAGGAGACTGTGGTTTTATCTGCCGACGTTGTTCCGAGGTCGTTCCCGCTGCACAGATTCATGCGCCAGGGCCTCCTACAGACAATGCACTTTGACTTATTGCGCTATCTGTAATAGCACCCGAGATATCACCAGATATATATTGGATTTTTCACTGACCCTAAGTGTCCGGCCCCTCGGGACGGTGGTTTTCTCGGCCCCTGGTGGTTCGAGGTCGTTCCCGCTGCACAGATTCATGCGCCGGGGCTTCTGCAGATAATTCACTTTGGTTTATTGCGCTATCTCTAATAGCACCCGAGATATCACCCGACATATATTGGATTTTTCCTTGACCCTGACAGTCCGGCCCCATGTGTCGATGGTTTTCTCGGCCCCTCGAGGTCCGAGGTCGATCCCGCTGCACAGATCCATGCGCCAGGGCCTCCAACAGACAATGCACTCTGATTTATTGCGCTATCTCTAATAGCACCCGAGATATCACCAGATATATATTGGATTTTTCCCTGACCCTGACAGTCCGGCCCCATGAGACGGTAGTTTTCTCGGCCCCTGGTGGTCCGAGGTCGATCCCGCTGAACAGATTCATGCGCCAAGGCTTCCTGCAGACAATGCACTTTGATTTATTGCGCCATCTGTAATGGCACCCGAGATATCACCAGATTTATATTGGATTTTTCCCTGACCCTGAGTGTCCGTCCCCATGAGACGGTGGTTTTCTCGGTCCCTCGTGGTCCGATGTCGATCCCGCTGCACAGATTCATGCGCCCGGGCCTCCTACAGACAATGTACTTTGGTTTATTGCGCTATCTGTAATAGCACCCGAGATATCACCAGATATATATTGAATTTTTCCTTGACCCTGACAGTCCGGCCCCAAGAGACGGTGGTTTTCTCGGCCCCTGGTGGTCCGAGATCGTTCCCGCTGTACAGATTCATGCGCTAGCGCCTCCTGCAGACAATGCACTTTGATTTATTGCGCTATCTCTAATAGCACCCGAGATATCACCCGACATATATTGTATTTTTCCTTGACCCTGACAGTCCGGCCCCATGTGTCGATGGTTTTCTCGGCCCCTCGAGGTCCGAGGTCGATCCCGCTGCACAGATCCATGCGCCAGGGCCTCCAACAGACAATGAACTTTCATTTATTTCGCTATCTCTAATAGCACCCGAGATATCACCAGATATATATTGGATTTTTCCCTCACCCTGACAGTCAGGCCAGATGAGACGGTGGTTTTCTCGGTCCCTGCTGGTCCGAGGTCGTTCCCGCTGAACAGATTCATGCTCCAGGGCCTGCTGCAGATAATTCACTTTAATTTAATGCGCTATCGGTAATAGCAGCCGAGATATCACCAGATATATATTGGATTTTCCCCTGACCCTGAGTGTCCGGCCCCCTGAGACGGTGGTTCTTTCGGCCCCTGGTGGTCCGAGGTCGTTCCCGCTGCACAGATTCAGGCGCCAGGGCCTCCTGCAGATTACTCACTTTGGTTTATTGCGCTATCTCTAATAGCACCCGAGATATCACCAGATATATATTGGATTTTTCCCTGACCCTGAGTGTCCGGCCCCATGAGACGGTGGTTTTCTCGGCCCCTGGTGGTCCTAGGTCGTTCCCGCTGCACAGATGCATGCGCCAGGACCTCCTGCAGATAATTCACTTTGGTTTATTGCGCTGTATCTAATAGCACCCGAGATATCACCAGATATATATTGGATTTTCCCTGACACTGAGTGTCCGGCCCCATGAGACTGTGGTTTTCTCGGCCCCTGGTGGTTCGAGGTCTTTCCCGCTGCACAGATTCATCCATCAGGGCCTCCTACAGACAATGCACTTTGATTTATTGAGCTATCTGTAATAGTACCCGAGATATCACCAGATATATATTGGATTTTTCCCTGACCCTGAGTGTCCGACCCCATGAGACTGTGGTTTTCTCTGGCGATGGTGGTCCGAGGTCGTTCCCGCTGCACAGATTCATGCGCCAGGGCCTCCTACAGACAATGCACTTTGATTTATTTCGCTATCTGTAATAGCACCCGAGATATCACCAGATATATATTGGATTTTCCCTGACACTGAGTGTCCGGCCCCATGAGACTGTGGTTTTCTCGGCCCCTGGTGGTTCGAGGTCTTTCCCGCTGCACAGATTCATCCATCAGGGCCTCCTACAGACAATGCACTTTGATTTATTACGCTATCTGTAATAGCACCAGAGATATCACCAGATATATATTGGATTTTACCCTGACCCTGAGTGTCCGGCCCCATGAGACGGTGCTTGTCTCGGCCCCTGGAGGTCCGAGGACGTTCCCGCAGCACTGTTTCATGCGCCAGGGCCTCCTGCAGATAATTCACTTTGGTTTACTGCGCTATCTCTAATAGTACCCGAGATATCACCAGATATATATTGGATTTTTCCCTGACCCTGAGTGTCCGACCCCATGAGACTGTGGTTTTCTCTGCCGATGGTGGTCCGAGGTCGTTCCCGTTGCACAGATTCATGCGCCAGGGCCTCCTACAGACAGTGCACTTTGATTTATTTCGCTATCTGTAATAGCACCCGAGATATCACCAGATATATATTGGATTTTACCCTGACCCTGAGTGTCCGGCCCCATGAGACTGTGGTTTTCTCGGCCCCTGGTGGTCCGAGGTCGTTCCCGTTGCACTGTTTCATGCGCCAGGGCCTCCTGCAGATAATTCACTTTGGTTTATTGCGCTATCTCTAATAGCACCCGAGATATGACCAGATATATATTGGATTTTCCCCTGACCCTGAGTGTCCGGACCCATGAGACTGTGATTTCCTCGGACCCTGGTGGTCCGAGGTGGTTCCCGCTGCACAGATTCATGCGCCAGGGCCTCCTACAGATAATTCAATTTGGTTTATTGCGCTATCTCTAATAGCAGCCGAGATATCACCAGATATATATTGGATTTTCCCCTGAACCTGTGTGTCCGGCCCCATGAGACTGTGGTTTTCTCGGCCCCTGGTGGTCAGAGGTCGTTCCCTCTGCACAGATTCATGCATCAGGGCCTCCTACAGACAATGCACTTTGATTTATTGCGCTATCTGTAATAGCACCCGAGATATCACCAGATATATATTGGATTTTTCACTGACCCTGAGTGTCCGGCCCCATGAGACGGTGGTTTTCTCGGCTCCTGGTGGTCCGAGGTCGTTCCCGCAGCACAGATTCATGCGGCAGTGCCTCCTGCAGATAATTCACTTTGGTTTACTGCGCTATCTCTAATAGTACCCGAGATATCACCAGATATATATTGGATTTTTCCCTGACCCTGAGTGTCCGGCCCCATCAGACGGTGCTTGTCTCGGCCCCTGGAGGTCCGAGGACGTTCCCGCAGCACAGATTCATGCGGCAGTGCCTCCTGCAGATAATTCACTTTGGTTTACTGCGCTATCTCTAATAGTACCCGAGATATCACCAGATATATATTGGATTTTTCCCTGACCCTGAGTGTCCGACCCCATGAGACTGTGGTTTTCTCTGCCGATGGTCGTCCGAGGTCGTTCCCGCTGCACAGATTCACGCGCCAGGGCCTCCTACAGACAATGCACTTTGATTTATTTCGCTACCTGTAATAGCACCCGAGATATCACCAGATATATATTGGATTTTACACTGACCCTGAGTGTCCGGCCCCATGAGACTGTGGTTTTCTCGGCCCCTGGTGGTCCGAGGTCGTTCCCGTTGCACTGTTTCATGCGCCAGGGCCTCCTGCAGATAATTCACTTTGGTTTATTGCGCTATCTCTAATAGCACCCGAGATATGACCAGATATATATTGTATTTTCCCCTGACCCTGAGTGTCCGGACCCATGAGACTGTGATTTTCTCGGACCCTGGTGGTCCGAGGTGGTTCCCGCTGCACAGATTCATGCGCCAGGGCCTCCTACAGATAATTCAATTTGGTTTATTGCGCTATCTCTAATAGCAGCCGAGATATCACCAGATATATATTGGATTTAACCCTGACCCTGAGTGTCCGGCCCCATGAGACGGTGCTTGTCTCGGCCCCTGGATGTCCGAGGACGTTCCCGCAGCACAGATTCATGCGGCAGTGCCTCCTGCAGATAATTCACTTTGGTTTACTGCGCTATCTCTAATAGTACCCGAGATATCACCAGATATATATTGGATTTTCCCCTGACCCTAAGTGTCCGGCCCCATGAGACGGTGGTTTTCTCGGCCCCTGGTGGTCCGAGGTGGTTCCCGCTGCACAGATTCATGCGCCAGGGCCTCCTACAGACAATGCACTTTGATTTATTGCGCTATCTCTAATAGCACCCGAGATATCACCAGATATATATTGGATTTTCCCCTGACGCTGAGTGTCCGGCCCCATGAGACTGTGGTTTTCTCGGCCCCTGGTGGTCCGAGGTCGTTCCCGCTGCACAGATTCGTGCGCCAGGGCCTCCTACGGACAATGCACTTTGATTTATTGCGCTATCTATAATAGCACCCGAGATATCACCAGATATATATTGGATTTTTCACTGACCCTGAGTGTCCGGCCCCTTGAGACGGTGGTTTTCTCGGCCCCTGGTGGTCCGAGGTCGCTCCCGCTGCACAGATTCGTGCGCCAGGGCCTCCTACGGACAATGCACTTTGATTTATTGCGCTATCTGTAATAGCACCAGAGATATCACCAGATAAATATTGGATTTTACCCTGACCCTGAGTGTCCGGCCCCATGAGACTGTGGTTTACTCGGCCCCTGGTGGTCCGAGGTCGTTCCCGTTGCACAGATTCATGCGCCAGGGCCTCCTGCAGATAATTCACTTTGGTTTATTGCGCAATCTCTAATAGCACCCGAGATATCACCAGATATATATTGGATTTTCCCCTGACCCTGAGTGTCCGGCCCCATGAGACGGTGGTTTTCTCGGCCCCTGGTGGACCGAGGTCGTACCCGCTGCACAGATTCATGCCCCAGTGCCTCCTGGAGATAATGCACTTTGGTTTATTGCGCTATCTCTAATAGCACCCGAGATATCACCAGATATATATTGGATTTTTCCCTGACCCTGAGTGTCTGGCCCCATGAGACTGCGGTTTTCTCGGCCCCTGGTGGTCCGAGGTCGTTCCCGCTGCACAGATTCAGGCGCCAGGGCGTCCTGCAGATAATTCACTTTGGTTTATTGCGCTATCTTTAATAGCACCCGAGATATCACCAGATATATATTGGATTTTTCCCTGAACCTGAGTGTCCGGCCCCATGAGACGGTGGTTTTCTCGGCCCCTGGTGGTCCTAGGTCGTTCCCGCTGCACAGATTCGTGCGCCAGGGCCTCCTACGGACAATGCACTTTGATTTATTGCGCTATCTGTAATAGCACCCGAGATATCACCAGATATATATTGGATTTTTCACTGACCCTGAGTGTCCGGCCCCATGAGACGGTGGTTTTCTCGGCCCCTGGTGGTCCGAGGTCGTTCCCGCTGCACAGATTCGTGCGCCAGGGCCTCCTACGGACAATGCACTTTGATTTATTGCGCTATCTGTAATAGCACCAGAGATATCACCAGATATATATTGGATTTTACCCTGACCCTGAGTGTCCGGCCCCATGAGACTGTGGTTTACTCGGCCCCTGGTGGTCCGAGGTCGTTCCCGTTGCACAGATTCATGCGCCAGGGCCTCCTGCAGATAATTCACTTTGGTTTATTGCGCTATCTCTAATAGCACCCGAGATATCACCAGATATATATTGGATTTTCCCCTGACCCTGAGTGTCCGGCCCCATGAGACTGTGGTTTTCTCTGCACCTGGTGGTCCGAGGTCGTTCCCGCTGCACAGATTCATGCGTCAGGGCCTCCTACGGACAATGCACTTTGATTTATTGCGCTATCTGTAATTGCACCCGAGATATCACCAGATATATATTGGATATTTCCCTCACCCTGAGTGTCCAGCCCCATGAGACGGTGGTTTTCTCGGCCCCTGGTGGACCGAGGTCGTTCCCACTGCACAGATTCATGCGCCAGTGCCTCCTGCAGATAATGCACTTTGGTTTATTGCGCTATCTCTAATAGCACCCGAGATATCACCAGATATATATTGGATTTTTCCCTGACCCTGAGTGTCTGGCCCCATGAGACTGCGGTTTTCTCGGCCCCTGGTGGTCCGAGGTCGTTCCCGCTGCACAGATTCAGGCGCCAGGGCGTCCTGCAGATAATTCACTTTGGTTTATTGCGCTATCTTTAATAGCACCCGAGATATCACCAGATATATATTGGATTTTTCCCTGAACCTGAGTGTCCGGCCCCATGAGACGGTGGTTTTCTCGGCCCCTGGTGGTCCTAAGTCGTTCCCGCTGCACAGATGCATGCGCCAGGACCTCCTGCAGATAATTCACTTTGGTTTATTGCGCTGTATCTAATAGCACCCGAGATATCACCAGATATATATTGGATTTTCCCTGACCCTGAGTGTCCGGCCCCATTTGACTGTGGTTTTCTCGGCCCCTGGAGGTCCGAGGTCGTTCCCGCTGCCCAGATTCATGCGCCAGGGCCTCCTGCAGATAATTCACTTTGGTTTATTGCGCTGTATCTAATAGCACCCGAGATATCACCAGATATATATTGGATTTTCCCCTGACCCTAAGTGTCCGGCCCCATGAGACTGTGGTTTTCTCGGCCCCTGGTGGTCCGAGGTCGTTCCTGCTGCCCAGATTCATGCGCCAGGGCCTCCTACAGACAATGCACTTTGATTTATTGCGCTATCTGTAATAGGACCCGAGATATCACCAGATATATATTGGATTTTCCACTGACCCTGAGTGTCCGGCCCCATGAGACGGTGGTTTTCTCGGCCCCTGGTGGTCCGAGGTGGTTCCCGCTGCACAGATTCATGCGCCAGGGCCTCCTACAGACAATGCACTTTGATTTATTGCGCTATCTCTAATAGCACCCGAGATATCACCAGATATATATTGGATTTTCCCCTGACGCTGAGTGTCCGGCCCCATGAGACTGTGGTTTTCTCGGCCCCTGGTGGTCCGAGGTCGTTCCCGCTGCACAGATTCGTGCGCCAGGGCCTCCTACGGACAATGCACTTTGATTTATTGCGCTATCTATAATAGCACCCGAGATATCACCAGATATATATTGGATTTTTCACTGACCCTGAGTGTCCGGCCCCATGAGACGGTGGTTTTCTCGGCCCCTGGTGGTCCGAGGTCGCTCCCGCTGCACAGATTCGTGCGCCAGGGCCTCCTACGGACAATGCACTTTGATTTATTGCGCTATCTGTAATAGCACCAGAGATATCACCAGATAAATATTGGATTTTACCCTGACCCTGAGTGTCCGGCCCCATGAGACTGTGGTTTACTCGGCCCCTGGTGGTCCGAGGTCGTTCCCGTTGCACAGATTCATGCGCCAGGGCCTCCTGCAGATAATTCACTTTGGTTTATTGCGCTATCTCTAATAGCACCCGAGATATCACCAGATATATATTGGATTTTCCCCTGACCCTGAGTGTCCGGCCCCATGAGACTGTGGTTTTCTCTGCACCTGGTGGTCCGAGGTCGTTCCCGCTGCACAGATTCATGCGTCAGGGCCTCCTACGGACAATGCACTTTGATTTATTGCGCTATCTGTAATTGCACCCGAGATATCACCAGATATATATTGGATATTTCCCTCACCCTGAGTGTCCAGCCCCATGAGTCGGTGGTTTTCTCGGCCCCTGGTGGACCGAGGTCGTTCCCACTGCACAGATTCATGCGCCAGTGCCTCCTGCAGATAATGCACTTTGGTTTATTGCGCTATCTCTAATAGCACCCGAGATATCACCAGATATATATTGGATTTTTCCCTGACCCTGAGTGTCTGGCCCCATGAGACTGCGGTTTTCTCGGCCCCTGGTGGTCCGAGGTCGTTCCCGCTGCACAGATTCAGGCGCCAGGGCGTCCTGCAGATAATTCACTTTGGTTTATTGCGCTATCTTTAATAGCACCCGAGATATCACCAGATATATATTGGATTTTTCCCTGAACCTGAGTGTCCGGCCCCATGAGACGGTGGTTTTCTCGGCCCCTGGTGGTCCTAGGTCGTTCCCGCTGCACAGATGCATGCGCCAGGACCTCCTGCAGATAATTCACTTTGGTTTATTGCGCTGTATCTAATAGCACCCGAGATATCACCAGATATATATTGGATTTTCCCTGACCCTGAGTGTCCGGCCCCATTTGACTGTGGTTTTCTCGGCCCCTGGAGGTCCGAGGTCGTTCCCGCTGCCCAGATTCATGCGCCAGGGCCTCCTGCAGATAATTCACTTTGGTTTATTGCGCTGTATCTAATAGCACCCGAGATATCACCAGATATATATTGGATTTTCCCCTGACCCTAAGTGTCCGGCCCCATGAGACTGTGGTTTTCTCGGCCCCTGGTGGTCCGAGGTCGTTCCTGCTGCCCAGATTCATGCGCCAGGGCCTCCTACAGACAATGCACTTTGATTTATTGCGCTATCTGTAATAGGACCCGAGATATCACCAGATATATATTGGATTTTCCCCTGACCCTGAGTGTCCGGCCCCATGAGACTGTGATTTTCTCGGACCCTGGTGGACCGAGGTCGTTCCCGCTGGACAGATTCATGCGCCAGGGCCTCCTGCAGATAATGCACTTTGGTTTATTGCGCTATCTCTAATAGCACCCGAGATATCACCAGATATATATTGGATTTTTCCCTGACCCTGAGTGTCCGGCCCCATGAGACTGCGGTTTTCTCGGCCCCTGGTGGTCCGAGGTCGTTCCCGCTGCACACATTCATGCGCCAGCGCCTCCTGCAGATAATTCACTTTGGTTTATTGCGCTATCTCTAATAGCACCCGAGATATCACCAGATATATATTGGATTTTCCCCTGACCCTGAGTGTCCGGCCCCATGGGACTGTGGTTTTCTCGGCCCCTGGTGGTCCGAGGTCGTTCCCGCTGCACAGATTCATGCGCCAGGGCCTCCTACAGACAATGCACTTTGATTTATTGCCCTATCTGTAATAGCACCCGAGATATCACCAGATATATATTGGATTTTCCCCTGACCCTGAGTGTCCGGCCCCATGAGACTGTGGTTTTCTCTGCCCCTGGTGGTCCGAGATCGTTCCCGTTGCACAGATTCATGCGCCAGGGCCTCCTGCAGATAATTCAATTTGGTTTATTGCGCTATCTCTAATAGCAGCCGAGATATCACCAGATATATATTGGATTTTCCCCTGAACCTGTGTGTCCGGCCCCATGAGACTGTGGTTTTCTCGGCCCCTGGTGGTCAGAGGTCGTTCCCGCTGCACAGATTCATGCATCAGGGCCTCCTACAGACAATGCACTTTGATTTATTGCGCTATCTGTAATAGCACCCGAGATATCACCAGATATATATTGGATTTTACCCTGACCCTGAGCGTCCGGCCCCATGAGACGGTGCTTGTCTCGGCCCCTGGAGGTCCGAGGACGTTCCCGCAGCACAGATTCATGCGGCAGTGCCTCCTGCAGATAATTCACTTTGGTTTACTGCGCTATCTCTAATAGTACCCGAGATATCACCAGATATATATTGGATCTTTCCCTGACCCTGAGTGTCCGGCCCCATGAGACGGTGCTTGTCTCGGCCCCTGGAGGTCCGAGGTCGTTCCCGCTGCACAGATTCGTGCGCCAGGGCCTCCTACGGACAATGCACTTTGATTTATTGCGCTATCTGTAATAGCACCCGAGATATCACCAGATATATATTGGATTTTCCCCTGACCCTGAGTGTCCGGCCCCATGAGACGGTGGTTTTCTCGGCCCCTGGTGGTCCGAGGTCGTTCCCGCTGCACAGATTCGTGCGCCAGGGCCTCCTACGGACAATGCACTTTGATTTATTGAGCTATCTGTAATAGCACCCGAGATATCACCAGATATATATCGGATTTTTCACTGACCCTGAGTGTCCGGCCCCATGAGACGGTGGTTTTCGCGGCCCCTGGTGGTCCGAGGTCGTTCCCCCTGCACAGATTCGTGCGCCAGGGCCTCCTGCAGATAATTCACTTTGGTTTATTGCGCTATCTCTAATAGCACCCGAGATATCACCAGATATATATTGGATTTTCCCCTGACCCTGAGTGTCCGGCCCCATGAGACGGTGGTTGTCTCGGCCCCTGGTGGTCCGAGGTCGTTCCCGCTGCACAGATTCAGGCGCCAGGGCCTCCTGCAGATAATTCACTTTGGTTTATTGCGCTATCTCTAATAGCACCCGAGATATCACCAGATATATATTGGATTTTCCCCTGACCCTGAGTGTCCGGCCCCATGAGACGGTGGTTGTCTCGGCCCCTGGTGGTCCGAGGTCGTTCCCGCTGCACAGATTCATGCGCCAGGGCCTCCTGCAGATAATTCACTTTGGTTTATTGCGCTATCTCTAATAGCACCCGAGATATCACCAGATATATATTGGATTTTTCCCTGACCCTGAGTGTCCGGCCCCATGAGACGGTGGTTTTCTCGGCCCCTGGCGGTCCGTGGTTGTTCCCGCTGTACAGAGTCATGCGCCAGGGCCTCCTGCAGATAATTCACTTTGGGTTATTGCGCTATCTGTAATAGCACCCGACATATCACCAGATATATATTGTATTTTTCCCTGACTCTGAGTGTCCGGCCCCATGAGACTGCGGTTTTCTCGGCCCCTGGTGGTCTGAGGTCGCTCCCGCTGCACACATTCATGCGCCAGTGCCTCCTGCAGATAATTCACTTTGGTTTACTGCGCTATCTCTAATAGTACCCGAGATATCACCAGATATATATTGGATTTTTCCCTGACCCTGAGTGTCCGACCCCATGAGACTGTGGTTTTCTCTGCCGATGTTGGTCCGAGGTCGTTCCCGCTGCACAGATTCATGCGCCAGGGCCTCCTACAGACAATGCACTTTGATTTATTGCGCTATCTCTAATAGCACCCGAGATATCACCAGATATATATTGGATTTTCCCCTGACACTGAGTGTCCGGCCCCATGAGACTGTGGTTTTCTCGGCCCCTGGTGGTCCGAGGTCGTGCCCGTTGCACAGATTCATGCGCCAGGGCCTCCTGCAGATAATTCACTTTGGTTTATTGCGCTATCTCTAATAGCAGCCGAGATATCACCAGATATATATTGGATTTTCCCCTGACCCCGAGTGACCGACCCCATGAGACTGTGGTTTTTTCGGCCCCTGGTGGTCCGAGGTCGTTCCCGCTGCACAGATTCATCCATCAGGGCCTCCTACAGACAATGCACTTTGATTTATTGCGCTATCTGTAATAGCACCCGAGATATCACCAGATATATATTGGATTTTTCACTGACCCTGAGTGTCCGGCCCCATGAGACGGTGGTTTTCTCGGCCCCTGGTGGTCCGAGGTCGCTCCCGCTGCACAGATTCGTGCGCCAGGGCCTCCTACGGACAATGCACTTTGATTTATTGCGCTATCTGTAATAGCACCAGAGATATCACCAGATATATATTGGATTTTTCCCTGACCCTGAGTGTCCGGCCCCATGAGACGGTGGTTTTCTCGGCCCCTGGTGGTCCGAGGTTGTTCCCGCTGTACAGAGTCATGCGCCAGGGCCTCCTGCAGATAATTCACTTTGGGTTATTGCGCTATCTGTAATAGCACCCGACATATCACCAGATATATATTGTATTTTTCCCTGACCCTGAGTGTCCGGCCCCATGAGACTGCGGTTTTCTCGGCCCCTGGTGGTCTGAGGTCGCTCCCGCTGCACACATTCATGCGCCAGTGCCTCCTGCAGATAATTCACTTTGGTTTACTGCGCTATCTCTAATAGTACCCGAGATATCACCAGATATATATTGGATTTTTCCCTGACCCTGAGTGTCCGACCCTATGAGACTGTGGTTTTCTCTGCCGATGTTGGTCCGAGGTCGTTCCCGCTGCACAGATTCATGCGCCAGGGCCTCCTACAGACAATGCACTTTGATTTATTGCGCTATCTCTAATAGCACCCGAGATATCACCAGATATATATTGGATTTTCCCCTGACCCTGAGTGTCCGGCCGCATGAGACTGTGGTTTTCTCGGCCCCTGGTGGTCCGAGGTCGTGCCCGTTGCACAGATTCATGCGCCAGGGCCTCCTGCAGATAATTCACTTTGGTTTATTGCGCTATCTCTAATAGCAGCCGAGATATCACCAGATATATATTGGATTTTCCCCTGACCCTGAGTGACCGACCCCATGAGACTGTGGTTTTTTCGGCCCCTGGTGGTCCGAGGTCGTTCCCGCTGCACAGATTCATCCATCAGGGCCTCCGACAGACAATGCACTTTGATATATTGCGCTATCTGTAATAGCACCAGAGATATCACCAGATATATATTGTTTTTTACCCTGACCCTGAGTGTCCGGCCCCATGAGACGGTGGTTTTCTCTGCCGATGGTGGTCCGAGGTCGTTCCCGCTGCACAGATTCATGCGCCAGGGCCTCCTACAGACAATGCACTTTGATTTATTTAGCTATCTGTAATAGCACCCGAGATATCACCAGATATATATTGGATTTTACCCTGACCCTGAGTGTCCGGCCCCATGAGACTGTGGTTTTCTCGGCCCCTGGTGGTCCGAGGTCGTTCCCGTTGCACAGATTCATGCGGCAGGGCGTCCTGCAGATAATTCACTTTGGTTTATTGCGCTATCTCTAATAGCACCTAAGATATCACCAGATATATATTGCATTTTTCCCTGACCCTGAGTGTCCGGCCCCATGAGACTGTGGTTTTCTCGGCCCCTGGTGGTCCGAGGTCGTTCCCGTTGCACAGATTCATGCGCCAGGGCCTGCTGCAGATAATTCACTTTGATTTATTGCGCTATCGGTAATAGCAGCCGAGATATCACCAGATATATATTGGATTTTCCCCTGACCCTGAGTGTCCGGATCCATGAGACGGTGGTTTTCTCGGCCCCTGGTGGTCCTAGGTCGTTCCCGCTGCACAGGTGCATGCGCCAGGGCCTCCTGCAGATAATTCACTTTGGTTTATTGCGCTGTATCTAATAGCACCCGAGATATCACCAGATATATATTGGATTTCCCTGACCCTGAGTGTCCGGCCCCATTTGACTGTGGTTTTCTCGGCCCCTGGTGGTCCGAGGTCGTTCCCGCTGCCCAGATTCATGCGCTAGGGCCTCCTGCAGATAATTCACTTTGGTTTATTGCGCTGTATCTAATAGCACCCGAAAATATCACCAGATATATATTGGATTTTCCCCTGACCCTGAGTGTCCGGCCCCATGAGACTGTGGTTTTCTCGGCGCCTGGTGGTCCGAGGTCGTTCCCGTTGCACTGTTTCATGCGCCAGGGCCTCCTGCAGATAATTCACTTTGGTTTATTGCGCTATCTCTAATAGCACCCGAGATATCACCAGATATATATTGGATTTTCCCCTGACCCTGAGTGTCCGGCCCCATGAGACGGTGGTTCTCTCGGCCCCTGGTGGTCCGCTGTCGTTCCCGCTGCACAGATTCAGGCGCCAGGGCCTCCTACAGACAATGCACTTTGACTTATTGCGCTATCTGTAATAGCACCCGAGATATCACCAGATATATATTGGATTTTTCACTGACCCTAAGTGTCCGGCCCCTCGGGACGGTGGTTTTCTCGGCCCCTGGTGGTCCGAGGTCGTTCCCGCTGCACAGATTCATGCGCCAGGGCCTCCTGCAGATAATTCACTTTGGTTTATTGCGCTATCTCTAATAGCACCCAAGATATCGCCAGATATATATTGGATTTTTCCCTGACCCTGAGTGTCCGGCCCCATGAGACTGTGATTTTCTCGGACCCTGGTGGTCCGAGGTGGTTCCCGCTGCACAGATTCATGCGCCAGGGCCTCCTACGGACAATGCACTTTGATTTATTGCGCTATCTCTAATAGCACCCGAGATATCACCAGATATATATTGGATTTTCCCCTGACCCTGAGTGTCCGGCCCCATGAGACGGTGGTTTTCTCGGCCCCTGGTGGTCCGAGGTCGTTCCCGCTGCACAGATTCGTGCGCCAGGGCCTCCTACGGACAATGCACTCTGATTTATTGCGCTATCTGTAATAGCAGCCGAGATATCACCAGATATATATTGGATTTTTCACTGACCCTGAGTGTCCGGCCCCATGAGACGGTGGTTTTCTCGGCCCCTGGTGGTCCGAGGTCGTTCCCGCTGCACAGATTCGTGCGCCAGGGCCTCCTACGGACAATGCACTTTGATTTATTGCGCTATCTGTAATAGCACCAGAGATATCACCAGATATACATTGGATTTTCCCCTGACCCTGAGTGTCCGGCCCCATGAGACTGTGGTTTTCTCGTCCCCTGGTTGTCCGAGGTCGTTCCCACTGCACAGATTCAGGCGCCAGGGCCTCCTACAGACAATGCACTTTGACTTATTGTGCTATCTGTAATAGCACCCGAGATATCACCAGATATATATTGGATTTTTCACTGACCCTGAGTGTCCGGCCCCATGAGACGGTGGTTTTCTCGGCCCCTGGTGGTCCGAGGTCGTTCCCGCTGCACAGATTCGTGCGCCAGGGCCTCCTACGGACAATGCACTTTGACTTATTGCGCTATCTGTAATAGCACCAGAGATATCACCAGATATATATTGGATTTTACCCTGACCCTCAGTGTCCGGCCCCATGAGACGGTGTTTGTCTCGGCCCCTGGTGGTCCGAGGTCGTTCCTGCTGCACAGATTCATGCGCCAGGGCCTCCTGCAGATAATTCACTTGAGTTTATTGCGCTATCTCTAATAGCACCCGAGATATCACCAGATATATATTGGATTTTTCACTGACCCTGAGTGTTCGGCCCCATGAGACGGTGGTTTTCTCGGCCCCTGGTGGTCCGAGGTCGATCCCGCTGCACAGATTCGTGCGCCAGGGCCTCCTACAGATAATGCACTTTGATTTATTGCGCTATCTGTAATAGCACCAGAGATATCACCAGATATATATTGGATTTTACCCTGACCCTGAGTGTCCGGCCCCATGAGACGGTGATTTTCTCGGCACCTGATGGTCCGTGATCGTTCCCGCTGCACAGATTCATGCGCCAGGGCCTCCTGCAGATAATTCACTTTGGTTTATTGCGCTATCTCTAGTAGCACCCGAGATATCACCAGATATATATTGGATTTTTCCCTGACCCTGAGTGTCCGGCCCCATGGGACGGTGGTTTTCTCGGCCCCTGGTGGTTCGAGGTCGTTCCCGCTGGCCAGATTCATGCGCAAGGGCCTCCTACGGACAATGTACTTTGAATTATTGCCCTATCTCTAATAGCACCCTAGATATCACCAGATATATATTGGATTTTCCCCTGACCCGGAGTGTCCGGCCCCATGAGACGGTGGTTTTCTCGGCCCCTGGTGGTCCGAGGTCGTTCCCGCTGGCCAGATTCATGCGCCAGGGCCTCCTACAGACAATGCACTTTGATTTATTGCGCTATCTGTAATAGCACCCGAGATATCACCAGATATATATTGGATTTTTCCCTTACCCTGAGTTTCCGGCCCCATGGGACGGTGGCTTTCTCGGCCCCTGGTGGTCCGAGGTCGTTCCCGCTGCACAGATTCATGCGCCAGTGCCTGCTACAGACAATGCACTTTGAATTATTGCCCTATCTCTAATAGCACCCTAGATATCACCAGATATATATTGGATTTTCCCCTGACCCTGAGTGTCCGGCCCCATGAGACGGTGGTTTTCTCGGCCCCTGGTGGTCCGAGGTCGTTCCCGCAGCACAGATACATGCGCCAGGACCTCCTGCAGACAATGCACTTTGATTTATCGCGCAATCTGCAATAGAACCCGAGATATCACCAGATATATGCTGGATTATTACATGACATTGGGTGACGGATACCGAAAATCTGTAATTTTCTCGGCCCCTGGTGGTCCGATGTCGTTCCTGCTGCACAGATTCATGCGCAAGGGCCTCCTACGGACAATGCATTTTGGTTTATTGCGCTATCTCTAATAGCACCCGAGATATCACCAGATATATATTGGATTTTTCCTTGACCCTGACAGTCCGGCCCCATGTGTCGATGGTTTTCTCGGTCCCTCGTGTTCCGATGTCGATCCCGCTGCACAGATTCATGCGCCAGGGCCTCCTGCAGATAATTCACTTTGGTTCATTGCGCTATCTCTAATAGCACCCGAGATATCACCAGATATATATTGGATTATCCCATGACCCTGAGTGTCCTGCCCTATGAGACTGTGGTTTTCTCTGCCCCTGGTGGTCCGAGGTCGTTCCCGCTGCACAGATGCATGCGCCAGGGCCTGCTGCAGACAATGCACTTCGGTTTATTGCGCTATCTCTAATAGCACCCGAGATATCACCGTATATATATTGGATTTTTCCCTGACCCTGAGTGTCCGGCCCCATGAGACGGTAGTTTTCTCGGCCCCTGGTGGTCCGAGGTCGTCCCGCTGCACAGATTCATGCGCCAGGGCCTCCTGCAGATAATTCCCTCTGGTTTATTGCGCTATCTCTAATAGCACCCGAGATATCACCAGATATGTATTGGATTTTTCCCTGACCCTGAGATTCCGGCCCCTTGAGACGGTGATTTTCTCGGCCCCTGGTTGTTCGAGGTCGATCCCGCTGCACAAATTCATGCGTCAGGGCCTCCTACAGACAACGCGCTTTGATTTATTGCGCTATCGCTAATAGCACCCGAGATATCACCAGATATATATTGGATTTTTCCTTGACCCTGACAGTCCGGCCCCATGTGCCGATGGTTTTCTCGGTCCCTCGTGGTCCGTGGTCGATCCCGCTGCACGGCTTCATGCGCCAGTGCCTGTTACAGACAATGCACTTTGATTTATTGCGCTATCTGTAATAGCACCCGAGATATCACCAGATATATATTGGATTTTTCCCTGACCCTGACAGTCCGGCCCCATGAGACGGTGATTTTCTCGGCCCCTGGTGGTCCGAGGTCGTTCCCGCAGCACAGATTCATGCGCCCGGGCCTCCTACAGACAATGTACTTTGGTTTATTGCGCTATCTCTAATAGCACCCGAGATATCACCAGATATATATTGGATTTTTCCCTGACCCTGAGTGTCCGGCCCCATGTGACGGAGATTTTCTCGGCCCCTGGTGGTCCGAGGTCGTTCCCGCTGCACAGATTCCTTGCGCTAGGGCCTCCTGCAGACAATGCACTTTGATTTATTGCGCTATCTGTAATAGCACCCGAGATATCACCAGATATATATTGGATTTTTCCTTGACCCTGACAGTCCGGCCCCATGTGCCGATGGTTTTCTCGGTCCCTCTTGGTCCGAGGACGATCCCGCTGCACGGATTCATGCGCCAGTGCCTGTTACAGACAATGCACTTTGATTTATTGCGCTATCTGTAATAGCACCCGAGATATCACCAGATATATATTGGATTTTTCCCTGACCCTGACAGTCCGGCCCCATGAGACGGTGATTTTCTCGGCCCCTGGTGATCCGAGGTCGTTCCCGCAGCACAGATTCATGCGCCCGGGCCTCCTACAGACAATGTACTTTGGTTTAATGCGCTATCTCTAATAGCACCCGAGATATCACCAGATATATATTGGATTTTTCCCTGACCCTGACAGTCCGACCCCATGTGTCGATGGTTTTCTCGGTCCCTCGTGGTCCGAGGATGATCCCGCTGAACAGATTCATGCGCCAAGGCTTCCTGCAAATAATTCACTTTGATTTATTGCGCTATCTCTAATAGCACCCGAGATATCACCAGATATATGCTGGATTTATACATGACCTTGGGTGACGGATTCCGAATATCTGTAATTTTCTCGGCCCCTGGTGGTCCGAGGCCGATCCCGCTGCACAGATCCATGCGCCAGTGCCTCCAACAGACATTGCACTCTGATTTATTGCGCTATCTCTAATAGCACCCGAGATATCACCAGATATATATTGGATTTTTCCCTGACCTTGACAGTCCGGCCCCATGAGACGGTAGATTCCTCGGCCCCTGGTGGTCCGAGGTCGTTCCCGCTGCACAGATTCATGCACTAGGGCCTCCTGCAGACAATGCACTTTGATTTATTGCGCTATCTCTAATAGCACCCGAGATATCACCCGACATATATTGTATTTTTCCTTGACCCTGACACTCCGGCCCCATGTGTCGATGGTTTTCCCGGTCCCTCGTGGCCCGAGGTCGATCCCGCTGAACAGATTCATGCGCCAAGGCTTCCTGCAGACAATGCACTTTGATTTATTGCGCCATCTGTAATAGCACCCGAGATATCACCAGATTTATATTGGATTTTCCCCTGACCCTGAGTGTCCGGCCCCATGAGACGGTGGTTTTCTCGGCCCCTGGTGGTCCGAGGTCGTTCCCGCTGGCCAGACTCATGCGCCAGGGCCTCCTATAGATAATTCGCTTTGGTTTAGTGCGCTATCTCTAATAGCACCCGAGATATCACCAGATATATATTGGATTTTTCCCTGACCCTGACAGTCCGGCCCCATGTGTCGGTGGTTTTCTCGGCCCCTGGTTTTCCGAGGCCGTTCCCACAGCACAGATTCATGCGCCAGGGCCCCTGCAGATAATTCACTTTGGTTTAGTGCGCTATCTGTAAGAGCACCCGAGATATCACCAGATATATATTGGATTTTCCCCTGACCCTGAGTGTCCGGCCCCATGAGACGGTGGTTTTCTCGGTCCCTGGTGGTCCGAACTCGTTCCCGCTGCACAGATTCATGCGCCAGGGCCTCCTATAGATAATTCACGTTGGTTTATTGCGCTATCTCTAATAGCACCCGAGATATCACCAGATATATATTGGATTTTTCCCTGACCCTGAGTGTCCGGCCGCATGAGACTGTAGTTTTCTCGGCACCTGGTGGTCTGAGGTCGTTCCCGCTGCACAGGTTCATGCGCCAGGGCCTCCTATAGATAATTCACTTTGGTTTATTGCGCTATCTCTAATAGCACCCGAGATATCACCAGATATATATTGGATTTTCCCCTGACCCTGAGTGTCCGGCCCCATGGAACGGTGGTTTTCTCGGCCCCTGGTGGTCCGAGGTCGTTCCCGCTTCACCGATTCATGCGCCAGGGCCTCCTGCAGATAATTCACTTTGATTTATTGCGCTATCTCTAATAGCACCCGAGATATCACCAGATATATATTGGATTTTTCCCTGACCCTGAGTGTCCGGCCCCATGGGACGGTGGTTTTCTCGGCCCCTGGTGGTTCGAGGTCGTTCCCGCTGGCCAGATTCATGCGCAACGGCCTCCTACGGACAATGCATTTTGAATTATTGCCCTATCTCTAACAGCACCCTAGATATCACCAGATATATATTGGATTTTCCCCTGACCCCGAGTTTCCGGCCCCATGAGACGGTGGTTTTCTCGGCCCCTGGGGGTCCGAGGTCGTTCCCGCTGGCCAGATTCATGCGCCAGGGCCTCCTACAGACAATGCACTTTGATTTATTGCGCTATCTGTAATAGCACCCGAGATATCACCAGATATATATTGGATTTTTCTCTGACCCTGAGTGTGCGGCACCATGAGACTGTGGTTTTCTCGGCCCCTGGTGGTCCGAGGTCGTTCCCACTGCACAGATTCATGCGCCAGGGCCTCCTGCAGATAATTCACTTTGGTTTATTGCGCTATCTCTAATAGCACCCGAGATATCGAAATATATATATTGGATTATCCCCTGACCCTGAGTGTCCGGCCCCATGAGAAGGTGGTTTTCTCGGCCCCTGGTGGTCCGAGGTCGTTCCCGCAGCACAGATACATGCGCCAGGACCTCCTGCAGACAATGCACTTTGATTTATCGCGCAATCTGCAATAGAACCCGAGATATCACCAGATATATGCTGGATTATTACATGAAATTGGGTGACGGATACCGAAAATCTGTAATTTTCTCGGCCCCTGGTGGTCCGATGTCGTTCCTGCTGCACAGATTCATGCGCAAGGGCCTCCTACGGACAATGCATTTTGGTTTATTGCGCTATCTCTAATAGCACCCGAGATATCACCAGATATATATTGGATTTTTCCTTGACCCTGACAGTCCGGCCCCATGTGTCGATGGTTTTCTCGGTCCCTCGTGTTCCGATGTCGATCCCGCTGCACAGATTCATGCGCCAGGGCCTCCTGCAGATAATTCACTTTGGTTCATTGCGCTATCTCTAATAGCACCCGAGATATCACCAGATATATATTGGATTATCCCATGACCCTGAGTGTCCTGCCCTATGAGACTGTGGTTTTCTCTGCCCCTGGTGGTCCGAGGTCGTTCCCGCTGCACAGATGCATGCGCCAGGGCCTGCTGCAGACAATGCACTTCGGTTTATTGCGCTATCTCTAATAGCACCCGAGATATCACCGTATATATATTGGATTTTTCCCTGACCCTGAGTGTCCGGCCCCATGAGACGGTAGTTTTCTCGGCCCCTGGTGGTCCGAGGTCGTCCCGCTGCACAGATTCATGCGCCAGGGCCTCCTGCAGATAATTCCCTCTGGTTTATTGCGCTATCTCTAATAGCACCCGAGATATCACCAGATATGTATTGGATTTTTCCCTGACCCTGAGATTCCGGCCCCTTGAGACGGTGATTTTCTCGGCCCCTGGTTGTTCGAGGTCGATCCCGCTGCACAAATTCATGCGTCAGGGCCTCCTACAGACAACGCGCTTTGATTTATTGCGCTATCGCTAATAGCACCCGAGATATCACCAGATATATATTGGATTTTTCCTTGACCCTGACAGTCCGGCCCCATGTGCCGATGGTTTTCTCGGTCCCTCGTGGTCCGTGGTCGATCCCGCTGCACGGCTTCATGCGCCAGTGCCTGTTACAGACAATGCACTTTGATTTATTGCGCTATCTGTAATAGCACCCGAGATATCACCAGATATATATTGGATTTTTCCCTGACCCTGACAGTCCGGCCCCATGAGACGGTGATTTTCTCGGCCCCTGGTGGTCCGAGGTCGTTCCCGCAGCACAGATTCATGCGCCCGGGCCTCCTACAGACAATGTACTTTGGTTTATTGCGCTATCTCTAATAGCACCCGAGATATCACCAGATATATATTGGATTTTTCCCTGACCCTGAGTGTCCGGCCCCATGTGACGGAGATTTTCTCGGCCCCTGGTGGTCCGAGGTCGTTCCCGCTGCACAGATTCCTTGCGCTAGGGCCTCCTGCAGACAATGCACTTTGATTTATTGCGCTATCTGTAATAGCACCCGAGATATCACCAGATATATATTGGATTTTTCCTTGACCCTGACAGTCCGGCCCCATGTGCCGATGGTTTTCTCGGTCCCTCTTGGTCCGAGGACGATCCCGCTGCACGGATTCATGCGCCAGTGCCTGTTACAGACAATGCACTTTGATTTATTGCGCTATCTGTAATAGCACCCGAGATATCACCAGATATATATTGGATTTTTCCCTGACCCTGACAGTCCGGCCCCATGAGACGGTGATTTTCTCGGCCCCTGGTGATCCGAGGTCGTTCCCGCAGCACAGATTCATGCGCCCGGGCCTCCTACAGACAATGTACTTTGGTTTAATGCGCTATCTCTAATAGCACCCGAGATATCACCAGATATATATTGGATTTTTCCCTGACCCTGACAGTCCGACCCCATGTGTCGATGGTTTTCTCGGTCCCTCGTGGTCCGAGGATGATCCCGCTGAACAGATTCATGCGCCAAGGCTTCCTGCAAATAATTCACTTTGATTTATTGCGCTATCTCTAATAGCACCCGAGATATCACCAGATATATGCTGGATTTATACATGACCTTGGGTGACGGATTCCGAATATCTGTAATTTTCTCGGCCCCTGGTGGTCCGAGGCCGATCCCGCTGCACAGATCCATGCGCCAGTGCCTCCAACAGACATTGCACTCTGATTTATTGCGCTATCTCTAATAGCACCCGAGATATCACCAGATATATATTGGATTTTTCCCTGACCCTGACAGTCCGGCCCAATGAGACGGTAGTTTCCTCGGCCCCTGGTGGTCCGAGGTCGTTCCCGCTGCACAGATTCATGCACTAGGGCCTCCTGCAGACAATGCACTTTGATTTATTGCGCTATCTCTAATAGCACCCGAGATATCACCCGACATATATTGTATTTTTCCTTGACCCTGACACTCCGGCCCCATGTGTCGATGGTTTTCCCGGTCCCTCGTGGCCCGAGGTCGATCCCGCTGAACAGATTCATGCGCCAAGGCTTCCTGCAGACAATGCACTTTGATTTATTGCGCCATCTGTAATAGCACCCGAGATATCACCAGATTTATATTGGATTTTTCCCTGACCCTGAGTGTCCGTCCCCATGAGACGGTGGTTTTCTCGGTCCCTCGTGGTCCGATGTCGATCCCGCTGCACAGATTCATGCGCCATGGCATCCTGCAGACAATGCACTTTGATTTATTGCGCTATATGTAATAGCACCCGAGATATCACCAGTTATATATTGGATTTTTCCCTGACCCTGACAGTCCGGCCCCATGGGACGGTGATTTTCTCGGCCCCTGCAGGTCCGAGGTCGATCTCGCTGCACAGATTCATGCGCCTGGGCCTCCTGCAGACAATGCACATTGATTTATTGCGATATCTCTAATATCACCCGAGATATCAACAGATATATATTGGATTTTTCCTTGACCCTGGGTGCCCGGCCCCATGTGTCGGTGATTTTATCGGACCCTGGTGGACCGAGGTAGATACCGCTGAACAGATTCATGCGCCAGGGCCTCCTGCAGACAATGCACTTTGATTTATTGCGCTATCTCTAATAGCACCCGAGATATCACCAGATATATATTGGATTTTCCCCTGACCCTGAGTGTCCGGCCCCATGATACTGCGGTTTTCTCGGCCCCTGGTGGTACGAGGTCGTTCCCGCTGCACAGATTCATGAGCCAGGGCCTCCTACAGACAATGCACTTTGATTTATTGCGCTATCTGTAATAGCACCCGAGATATCACCAGATATATGCTGAACTTTTACATGACCTTGGGTGACGGATACCGAAAATCTGTAATTATTTTGGCCCCTGGTGTGCCGACGTCGTTGCTGCTGCCCAGATTCATGCTCCAGGGCCTCCTGCAGATAATTAACTTTGGTTTATTGCGCTATCTGTAATAGCACCCGAGATAACACCAGATATATATTGGATTTTCCCTGACCCTGACAGTCCGGCCCCATGAGACTGTAGTTTTCTCGGCCCCTGGTGGTCCGAGGTCGTTCCCGCTGCACAGATTCATGCGCCAGGGCCTCCTACAGACAATGCACTTTGATTTATTGCGCTATCTATAATAGCACCCGAGATATCACCAGATATATATTGGATTTTTCCCTGACCCTGAGTGTCCGACACCATGAGACGGTAGTTTTCTCGGCCCCTGGTGGTCCGAGGTCGTTCCCGCTGCAAAGATTCATGCGCTAGGACCTCCTGCAGAGCTTGCACTTTGAATAATTGCGCTATCTCTAATAGCACCCGAGATATCAAACAGATATATATTGGATTTTTCCCTGACCCTGGGTGCCCGGCCCCATGTGTCGGTGATTTTCTCGGACCCTGGTGGACCGAGGCCGTTCCCACAGCACAGATTCATGCGCCAGGGCCCCTGCAGATAATTCACTTTGGTTTAGTGCGCTATCTCTAATAGCACCCGAGATATCACCAGATATATATTGGATTTTTCCCTGACACTGACAGTCCGGCCCCATGTGTCGGTGGTTTTCTCGGCCCCTGGTGCTCCGAAGTCGTTCCCGCTGCACAGATTCATGCGCCAGTGCCTGCTACAGACAATGCAGTTTGATTTATTGCGCTATCTCTAATAGCACCCGAGATATCACCAGATATATATTGGATTTTCCCCTGACCCCGAGTGTCCGGCCCCATGAGACGGTGGTTTTCTCGGCCCCTGGTGGTCCGAGGTCGTTCCCGCTGGCCAGATTCATGCACCAGGGCCTCCTACAGACAATGCACTTTGATTTATTGCGCTATCTGTAATAGCACCCGAGATATCACCAGATATATATTGGATTTTTCCCTTACCCTGAGTTTCCGGCCCCATGGGACGGTGGCTTTCTCGGCCCCTGGTGGTCCGAGGTCGTTCCCGCTGCACAGATTCATGCGTCAGTGCCTGCTACAGACAATGCACTTTGAATTATTGCCCTATCTCTAAGAGCAACCGAGATATCACCAGATATATATTGGATTTACCCCTGACCCTGAGTGTCCGGCCCCATGAGACGGTGATTTTCTCGGTCCCTGGTGGTCCGAACTCGTTCCCGCTGCACAGATTCATGCGCCAGGGCCTCCTATAGATAATTCACGTTGGTTTATTGCGCTATCTCTAATAGCACCCGAGATATCACCAGATATATATTGGATTTTTCCCTGACCCTGAGTGTCCGGCCGCATGAGACTGTAGTTTTCTCGGCACCTGGTGGTCTGAGGTCGTTCCCGCTGCACAGATTCATGCGCCAGGGCCTCCTATAGATAATTCACTTTGGTTTATTGCGCTATCTCTAATAGCACCCGAGATATCACCAGATATATATTGGATTTTCCCCTGACCCTGAGTGTCCGGCCCCATGGAACTGTGGTTTTCTCGGCCCCTGGTGTTCCGAGGTCGTTCCCGCTTCACCGATTCATGCGCCAGGGCCTCCTGCAGATAATTCACTTTGATTTTTTGCGCTATCTCTAATAGCACCCGAGATATCACCAGATATATATTGGATTTTTCCCTGACCCTGAGTGTCCGGCCCCATGGGACGGTGGTTTTCTCGGCCCCTGGTGGTTCGAGGTCGTTCCCGCTGGCCAGATTCATGCGCAACGGCCTCCTACGGACAATGCATTTTGAATTATTGCCCTATCTCTAATAGCACCCTAGATATCACCAGATATATATTGGATTTTCCCCTGACCCCGAGTTTCCGGCCCCATGAGACGGTGGTTTTCTCGGCCCCTGGTGGTCCGAGGTCGTTCCCGCTGGCCAGATTCATGCGCCAGGGCCTCCTACAGACAATGCACTTTGATTTATTGCGCTATCTGTAATAGCACCCGAGATATCACCAGATATATATTGGATTTTTCTCTGACCCTGAGTGTGCGGCACCATGAGACTGTGGTTTTCTCGGCCCCTGGTGGTCCGAGGTCGTTCCCACTGCACAGATTCATGCGCCAGGGCCTCCTGCAGATAATTCACTTTGGTTTATTGCGCTATCTCTAATAGCACCCGAGATATCGGAATATATATATTGGATTATCCCCTGACCCTGAGTGTCCGGCCCCATGAGAAGGTGGTTTTCTCGGCCCCTGGTGGTCCGAGGTCGTTCCCGCAGCACAGATACATGCGCCAGGACCTCCTGCAGACAATGCACTTTGATTTATCGCGCAATCTGCAATAGAACCCGAGATATCACCAGATATATGCTGGATTATTACATGACATTGGGTGACGGATACCGAAAATCTGTAATTTTCTCGGCCCCTGGTGGTCCGATGTCGTTCCTGCTGCACAGATTCATGCGCAAGGGCCTCCTACGGACAATGCATTTTGGTTTATTGCGCTATCTCTAATAGCACCCGAGATATCACCAGATATATATTGGATTTTTCCTTGACCCTGACAGTCCGGCCCCATGTGTCGATGGTTTTCTCGGTCCCTCGTGTTCCGATGTCTATACCGCTGCACAGATTCATGCGCCAGGGCCTCCTGCAGATAATTCACTTTGGTTCATTGCGCTGTCTCTAATAGCACCCGAGATATCACCAGATATATATTGGATTTTTCCTTGACCCTGACAGTCCGGCCCCATGAGACGGTGATTTTCTCGGCCCCTGGTGGTCCGAGGTCGTTCCCGCAGCACAGATTCATGCGCCCGGGCCTCCTACAGACAATGTACTTTGGTTTATTGCGCTATCTCTAATAGCACCCGAGATATCACCAGATATATATTGGATTTTTCCCTGACCCTGACAGTCCGGCCCCATGAGACGGTGATTTTCTCGGCCCCTGGTGGTCCGAGGTCGTTCCCGCAGCACAGATTCATGCGCCCGGGCCTCCTACAGACAATGTACTTTGGTTTATTGTGCTATCTCTAATAGCACCCGAGATATCACCAGATATATATTGGATTTTTCCCTGACCCTGAGTGTCCGGCCCCATGTGACGGAGATTTTCTCGGCCCCTGGTGGTCCGAGGTCGTTCCCGCTGCACAGATTCCTTGCGCTAGGGCCTCCTGCAGACAATGCACTTTGATTTATTGCGCTATCTGTAATAGCACCCGAGATATCACCAGATATATATTGGATTTTTCCTTGACCCTGACAGTCCGGCCCCATGTGCCGATGGTTTTCTCGGTCCCTCTTGGTCCGAGGACGATCCCGCTGCACGGATTCATGCGCCAGTGCCTGTTACAGACAATGCACTTTGATTTATTGCGCAATCTGTAATAGCACCCGAGATATCACCAGATATATATTGGATTTTTCCCTGACCCTGACAGTCCGGCCCCATGAGACGGTGATTTTCTCGGCCCCTGGTGATCCGAGGTCGTTCCCGCAGCACAGATTCATGCGCCCGGGCCTCCTACAGACAATATACTTTGGTTTAATGCGCTATCTCTAATAGCACCCGAGATATCACCAGATATATATTGGATTTTTCCCTGACCCTGACAGTCCGACCCCATGTGTCGATGGTTTTCTCGGTCCCTCGTGGTCCGAGGATGATCCCGCTGAACAGATTCATGCGCCAAGGCTTCCTGCAAATAATTCACTTTGATTTATTGCGCTATCTCTAATAGCACCCGAGATATCACCAGATATATGCTGGATTTATACATGACCTTGGGTGACGGATTCCGAATATCTGTAATTTTCTCGGCCCCTGGTGGTCCGAGGCCGATCCCGCTGCACAGATCCATGCGCCAGTGCCTCCAACAGACATTGCACTCTGATTTATTGCGCTATCTCTAATAGCACCCGAGATATCACCAGATATATATTGGATTTTTCCCTGACCCTGACAGTCCGGCCCCATGAGACGGTAGTTTCCTCGGCCCCTGGTGGTCCGAGGTCGTTCCCGCTGCACAGATTCATGCGCCAGGGCCTCCTGCAGACAATGCACTTTGATTTATTGCGCTATCTCTAATAGCACCCGAGATATCACCCGACATATATTGTATTTTTCCTTGACCCTGACACTCCGGCCCCATGTGTCGATGGTTTTCCCGGTCCCTCGTGGCCCGAGGTCGATCCCGCTGAACAGATTCATGCGCCAAGGCTTCCTGCAGACAATGCACTTTGATTTATTGCGCCATCTGTAATAGCACCCGAGATATCACCAGATTTATATTGGATTTTTCCCTGACCCTGAGTGTCCGTCCCCATGAGACGGTGGTTTTCTCGGTCCCTCGTGGTCCGATGTCGATCCCGCTGCACAGATTCATGCGCCATGGCATCCTGCAGACAATGCACTTTGATTTATTGCGCTATCTCTAATAGCACCAGAGATATCACCAGATATATATTGGATTTTTCCTTGACCCTGACAGTCCGACCCCATGTGTCGATGGTTTTCTCGGTCCCTCGTGGTCCGAGGATGATCCCCCTGAACAGATTCATGCGCCAAGGCTTGCTGCAGATAATTCACTTTGATTTATTGCGCTATCTCTAATAGCACCCGAGATATCACCAGATATATGCTGGAATTATACATGACCTTGAGTGACGGATTCCGAATATCTGTAATTTTCTCGGCCCCTGGTGGTCCGAGGCCGATCCCGCTGCACAGATTCATGCGCCAGGGCCTCCTACAGACAATGCACTTTCATTTATTGCGCTTTCTGTAATAGCACCCGAGATATCACCATATATATATTGGATTTTTCCCTGACCCTGTGTGTCCGACCCCATGTGACGGTGGTTTTGTCGGCCCCTGGTGGTCCGAGGTCGTTCCCGCTGCACAGATTCATGCGCCAGGATCTCCTACAGACAATGCACTTTGATTTATTGCGCTATCTGTAACAGCACCCGAGATATCACCAGATGTGTATTGGATTTTTCCCTGACCCTGAGTGTCCGACCCCATGAGACGGTAGTTTCCTCGGCCCCTGGAGGTCCGAGGTCGTTCCCGCAGCACAGATTCATGCGCCAGGGCCTCCTGCAGACAATGCACTTTGATTTATTGCGCTTTCTCTAATAGCACCCGAGATATCATCAGATATATATTGGATTTTTCCCTGACCCTGACAGTCCGACCCCATGAGACGGTGGTTTTCTCGGCCCCTGGTGGTCCGAGGTCGTTCCAAGTGCACAGATTCATGCGCCTGTGCCTCCTGCAGACAATGCACTTTGATTTATTGCGCTATCTGTAATAGCACCCGCGATATCACCAGATTTATATGGGATTTTCCCCTGACCCTGAGTGTCCGGCCCCATGAGACGGTAGTTTTCTCGGCCCCTGGTGATCCGAGGTCGTTCCCGCTGCAGAGATTCATGCGCCCGGGCCTCCTACAGACAATGTACTTTGGTTTATTGCGCTATCTCTAATAGCACCCGAGATATCACCAGATATGTATTGGATTTTTCCCTGACCCTGAGATTCCGGCCCCATGAGACGGTGATTTTCTCGGCCCCTGGTTGTTCGAGGTCGATCCCGCTGCACAGATTCACGCGTCAGGGCCTCCTACAGACAACGCGCTTTGATTTATTGCGCTATCGCTAATAGCACCCGAGATATCACCAGATATATATTGGATTCTTCCTTGACCCTGACAGTCCGGCCCCATGTGCCGATGGTTTTCTCGGTCCCTCGTGGTCCGAGGTCGATCCCGCTGCACGGCTTCATGCGCCAGTGCCTGTTACAGACAATGCACTTTGATTTATTGCGCTATCTGTAATAGCACCCGAGATATCACCTGATATATATTGGATTTTTCCCTGACCCTGACAGTCCGGCCCCATGAGACGGTGGTTTTCTCGGCCCCTGGTGGTCCGAGGTCGTTCCCGCTGCACCGATTCATGCGCCAGGGCCTCCTGCAGACAATTCACTTTGATTTATTTCGCTATCTCTAACAGCACCCGCGATATCACCAGATATATATTGGATTTTTCCCTGACCCTGACAGTCCGGCCCCATCAGACGGTGGTTTTCTCGGCCCCTGGTGGTCCGAGGTCGTTCCCGCTGCACAGATTCATGCGCCACGGCCTCCTACAGACAATGCACTTTGATTTATTGCGCTATCTGTAATAGGACCCGAGATATCACCAGATATATATTGGATTTTTCCCTGACCCTGACAGTCCGGCCCCATGAGTCGGTGATTTTCTCGGCCCCTGGTGGTCCGAGGTCGTTCCCGCAGCACAGATTCATGCGCCCGGGCCTCCTACAGACAATGTACTTTGGTTTAATGCGCTATCTCTAATAGCACCCGAGATATCACCAGATATATATTGGATTTTTCCCAGACCCTGACAGTCCGACCCCTTGTGTCGATGGTTTTCTCGGTCCCTCGTGGTCCGAGGATGATCCCGCTGAACAGATTCATGCGCCAAGGCTTCCTGCAAATAATTCACTTTGATTTATTGCGCTATCTCTAATAGCACCCGAGATATAACCAGATATATATTGGATTTTTCCCAGACCCTGAGTGTCCGGCACCATGAGACCGTAGTTTTCTCGGCCCCTGGTGGTCCGAGGTCGATCCCGCTGCACAGATTGATGCGCTAGGGCCTCCTGCAGACAATGAACTTTGATTTATTTCGCTATCTCTAATAGCACCCGAGATATCACCAGATATATATTGGATTTTTCCCTCACCCTGACAGTCAGGCCAGATGAGACGGTGGTTTTCTCGGTCCCTGCTGGTCCGAGGCCGTTCCCGCTGAACAGATTCATGCTCCAGGGCCTCCTCCAGACAATGCACTTTGATTTATGGCGCTATCTCTAATATCACCCGAGATATCACCAGATATATATTGGATTTTTCCTTGACCCTGACACTCCGGCCCCATGTGTCGATGGTTTTCCCGGTCCCTCGTGGCCCGAGGTCGATCCCGCTAAACAGATTCATGCGCCAAGGCTTCCTGCAGAAAATGCACTTTGATTTATTGCGCCATCTGTAATAGCACCCGAGATATCACCAGATTTATATTGGATTTTTCCCTGACCCTGAGTGTCCGTCCCCATGAGACGGTGGTTTTCTCGGTCCCTCGTGGTCCGATGTCGATCCCGCTGCACAGATTCATGCGCCATGGCATCCTGCAGACAATGCACTTTGATTTATTGGGCTATCTGTAATAGCACCCGAGATATCACCAGATGTGTATTGGATTTTTCCCTGACCCTGAGTGTCCGACCCCATGAGACGGTGGTTTTCTCGGCCCCTGGTTTTCCGAGGTCGATCCCGCTGAACAGATTCATGCGCCAAGGCTTCCTGCAGACAATTCACTTTGGTTTATTGCGCTTTCTGTAATAGCACCCGAGATATCACCATATATATATTGGGTTTTCCCCTGACCCTGAGTGTCCGGCCCCATGAGACGGTGGTTTTCTCGGCCCCTGGTGGTCCGAGGTCGTTCCCGCTGCACCGATTCATGCGCCAGGGCCTCCTGCAGACAATTCACTTTGATTTATTTCGCTATCTCTAACAGCACCCGCGATATCACCAGATATATATTGGATTTTTCCTTGACCCTGACAGTCCGACCCCATATGTCGATGGTTTTCTCGGTCCCTCGTGGTCCGAGGTTGATCCAGCTGAACAGATTCATGCGCCAAGGCTTCCTGCAGATAATTCACTTTGACTTATTGCGCTATCTCTAATAGCACCCGAGATATCACCAGATATATATTGGATTTTTCCCTGACCCTGTGTGTCCGACCCCATGAGACGGTGGTTTTCTCGGCCCCTGCTGGTCCGAGGTCGTTCCCGCTGCACAGATTCATGCGCCAGGGCCTCCTGCAGAAAATGCACTTTGATTTATTGAGCTATCTGTAATAGCACCCGAGATATCACCAGATATATATTGGATTTTTCCCTGACCCTGAGTGTCCGGCCCCATGAGACTGTGGTTTTCTCGGCCCCTGGTGGTCCTAGGTCGTTCCCGCTGCACAGATTCATGCGCCAGGGCCTCCTACAGACAATGCACTTTGATTTATTGCGCTATCTGTAATACCACCCGAGATATCACCAGATATATATTGGATTTTTCCCTGACCCTGAGTGTCCGGCCCCATGAGACTGTGGTCTTCGCGGCCCCTGGTGGTCCGAGGTCGTTCCCGCTGCACAGATTCATGCGCCAGGGCCTCCTGCAGACAATGCACTTTGGTTTGTTGCGCTATCTGTAATATCACCCGAGATATCACCATATATATATTGGATTTTTCCCTGACCCTGTGTGTCCGACCCCATGTGACGGTGGTTTTGTCGGCCCCTGGTGGTTCGAGGTCGTTCCCGCTGCACAGATTCATGCGCCAGGATCTCCTACAGACAATGCACTTTGATTTATTGCGCTATCTGTAAGAGCACGCGAGATATCACCAGATATATATTGGATTTTTACCTGACCCTGACAGTCTGGCCCCATGTGACGGTGATTCTCTCGGCCCCAGGTGGTGCGAGGTCGTTCCCGCTGCACAGATTCATGCGCCAGGGCCTCCTGCAGATAATTCACTTTGATTTATTGCGCCATCTCTAATAGCACCCGTGATATCAC
Source organism: Nomia melanderi (assembly GCF_051020985.1). Classification (NCBI taxonomy): domain Eukaryota; kingdom Metazoa; phylum Arthropoda; class Insecta; order Hymenoptera; family Halictidae; genus Nomia; species Nomia melanderi. The sequence continues at coordinate 1,594,048 of NW_027475142.1, forward strand.
CAGATATATATTGGATTTTTCCCTGACCCTGACCGTCCGGCCCCATGTGCCGATGGTTTTCTCGGTCCCTCGTGGTCCGAGGATGATCCCGCTGAACAGATTCATGCGCCAAGGCTTCCTGCAAATAATTCACTTTGATTTATTGCGCTATCTCTAATAGCACCCGAGATATAACCAGATATATATTGGATTTTTCCCAGACCCTGAGTGTCCGGCACCATGAGACCGTAGTTTTCTCGGCCCCTGGTGGTCCGAGGTCGATCCCGCTGAACAGATTCATGCGCCAAGGCTTCCTGCAGACAATTCACTTTGGTTTATTGCGCTATCTGTAATAGCACCCGAGATATCACCAGATATATGCTCGATTTATACATGACCTTGGGTGACGGATTCCGAATATCTGTAATTTTCTCGGCCCCTGGTGGTCCGAGGCCGATCCCGCTGCACAGATTCATGCGCCAGGGCCTCCTACAGACAATGCACTTTCATTTATTGCGCTTTCTGTAATAGCACCCGAGATATCACCATATATATATTGGATCTTTCCCTGACCCTGAGTGTCCGACCCCATGTGACGGTGGTTTTGTCGGCCCCTGGTGGTCCGAGGTCGTTCCCGCTGCACAGATTCATGCGCCAAGGCTTCCTGCAGACAATGCAATTTGATTTATTGCGCTATCTGTAATAGCACCCGAGATATCACCAGATATATATTGAATTTTTCCTTGACCCTGACAGTCCGGCCCCATGAGACGGTGGTTTTCTCGGCCCCTGGTGGTCCGAGATCGTTCCCGCTGCACAGATTCATGCGCTAGGGCCTCCTGCAGACAATGCACTTTGATTTATTGCGCTATCTGTAATAGCACCCGAGATATCTCCAGATATATATTGGATTTTTCCCTCACCCTGACAGTCAGGCCAGATGAGACGGTGGTTTTCTCGGTCCCTGCTGGTCCGAGGTCGTTCCCGCTGAACAGATTCATGCTCCACGGCCTCCTGCAGACAATTCACTTTGATTTATTTCGCTATCTCTAACAGCACCCGCGATATCACCAGATATATATCGGATTTTTCCTTGACCCTGACAGTCCGACCCCATATGTCGATGGTTTTCTCGGTCCCTCGTGGTCCGAGGTTGATCCCGCTGAACAGATTCATGCGCCAAGGCTTCCTGCAGAAAATGCACTTTGATTTATTGAGCTATCTGTAATAGCACCCGAGATATCACCAGATATATATTGGATTTTTCCCTGACCCTGAGTGTCCGGCACCATGAGACTGTGGTTTTCTCGGCCCCTGCTGGTCCGAGGTCGTTCCCGCTGCACAGATTCATGCGCCAGGGCCTCCTGCAGAAAATGCACTTTGATTTATTGAGCTATCTGTAATAGCACCCGAGATATCACCAGATATATATTGGATTTTTCCCTGACCCTGAGTGTCCGGCACCATGAGACTGTGGTTTTCTCGGCCCCTGGTGGTCCTAGGTCGTTCCCGCTGCACAGATTCATGCGCCAGGGCCTCCTACAGACAATGCACTTTGATTTATTGCGCTATCTGTAAGAGCACGCGAGATATCACCAGATATATATTGGATTTTTACCTGACCCTGACAGTCTGGCCCCATGTGACGGTGATTCTCTCGGCCCCAGGTGGTGCGAGGTCGTTCCCGCTGCACAGATTCATGCGCCAGGGCCTCCTGCAGATAATTCACTTTGATTTATTGCGCCATCTCTAATAGCACCCGTGATATCACCAGATATATATTGGATTTTTCCCTGACCCTGACCGTCCGGCCCCATGAGACGGTGATTTTCTCGGCCCCTGGTGGTCCGAGGTAGATCCCGCTGCACAGATTCATGCGCCAGGGCCTCCTACAGACAATGCACTATGATTTATTGCGCTATCTGTAATGGCACCCGAGATATCACCATATATATATTGGATGTTCTACTGACCCTGAGTGTCCGGCCCCATGAGACGGTGGTTTTCTCAGCCCCTGGAGGTCCGAGGTCGATCCCACTGCACAGATCCATGCGCCAGGGCCTCCTACAGACAATGCACTTTGATTTATTGCGCTATCTCTAATACCACCCGAGATATCACCAGATATATATTGGATTTTTCCCTGACCCTGAGTGTCCGGCCCCATGAGACTGTGGTCTTCGCGGCCCCTGGTGGTCCGAGGTCGTTCTCGCTGCACAGATTCATGCGCCAGGGCCTCCTGCAGACAATGCACTTTGGTTTGTTGCGCTATCTGTAATATCACCCGAGATATCACCAGATATATATTGGATTTGTCCCTGACCCTGAGTGACCGACCCCATGAGACGGTGGTTTTCTCGGCCCCTGGTGGTCCGAGGTCGTTCCCGCTGCACAGATTCGTGCGCCAGGGCCTCCTGCAGATAATTCTCTTTGGTTTAGTGCGCTATCTGTAATAGCACCCGAGATATCACCAGATTTATATTGGATTTTCTCCTGACCCTGACAGTCCGGCCCCATGAGACGGTGGTTTTCTCGGCCCCTGGTGGTCCGAGGTCGATCCCGCTGCACAGATTCATGCGCCAGGGCCCCCTACAGACAATGCACTTTGATTTATTGCGCTATCTGTAATAGCACCCGAGATATCACCAGATATATATTGTATTTTTACCTGACCCTGACAGTCTGGCCCCATGAGACGGTGGTTTTCTCAGCCCCAGGTGGTGCGAGGTCGTTCCAGCTGCACAGATTCATGCGCCAGGGCCTCCTGCAGATAATTCACTTTGATTTATTGCGCCATCTCTAATAGCACTCGAGATATCACCAGATATATATTGGATTTTTCCCTGACCCTGACAGTCCGGCCCCATGAGACGGTGATTCTCTCGGCCCCAGGTGGTGCGAGGTCGTTCCCGCTGCACAGATTCATGCGCCAGGGCCTCCTGCAGACAATGCACTTTGATTTGTTACCCTATCTCGAATAGCACCAGAGATATCACCAGATATATATTGGATTTTTCCTTGACCCTGACAGTCCGGCCGCATGTGTCGAAGGTTTTCTCGATCCCTCGTGGTCCGAGGTCGATCCCGCTGAGCAGATTGTTGCGCCAGGGCTTCCTGCAGATAAGTCACTTTGGTTTATTGCGCTATTTGTAATAGCACCCGAGATATCACCAGATATATGCTGGATTTTTACATGACCTTGGGTGACGGATTCCGAATATCTGTAATTTTCTCGGCGCCTGGTGGTCCGAGGTCGTTCCCGCTTCACAGATTCGTGCGCCAGGGCCTCCTGCAGATATATCACTTTGGTTTATTGCGCTATCTCTAATAGCACCCGAGATATCACCAGATATATATTGGATTTTACCCTGACCCTGAGTGTCCGGCCCCATGAGACTGTGGTTTTCTCGGCCCCTGGGGGTCCGAGATCGATCTCGCTGCACACGTCCATGCGCCAGGGCCACCTGCAGACAATGCACTTTGATTTATTGCACTATCTCTAATAGCACCCGAGATATCACCAGATATATATTGGATTTTTCCCAGACCCTGACAGTCCGACCCCTTGTGTCGATGGTTTTCTCGGTCCCTCGTGGTCCGAGGATGATCCCGCTGAACAGATTCATGCGCCAAGGCTTCCTGCAAATAATTCACTTTGATTTATTGCGCTATCTCTAATAGCACCCGAGATATAACCAGATATATATTGGATTTTTCCCAGACCCTGAGTGTCCGGCACCATGAGACCGTAGTTTTCTCGGCCCCTGGTGGTCCGAGGTCGATCCCGCTGCACAGATTCATGCGCTAGGGCCTCCTGCAGACAATGAACTTTGATTTATTTCGCTATCTCTAATAGCACCCGAGATATCACCAGATATATATTGGATTTTTCCCTCACCCTGACAGTCAGGCCAGATGAGACGGTGGTTTTCTCGGTCCCTGCTGGTCCGAGGCCGTTCCCGCTGAACAGATTCATGCTCCAGGGCCTCCTCCAGACAATGCACTTTGATTTATGGCGCTATCTCTAATATCACCCGAGATATCACCAGATATATATTGGATTTTTCCTTGACCCTGACACTCCGGCCCCATGTGTCGATGGTTTTCCCGGTCCCTCGTGGCCCGAGGTCGATCCCGCTAAACAGATTCATGCGCCAAGGCTTCCTGCAGAAAATGCACTTTGATTTATTGCGCCATCTGTAATAGCACCCGAGATATCACCAGATTTATATTGGATTTTTCCCTGACCCTGAGTGTCCGTCCCCATGAGACGGTGGTTTTCTCGGTCCCTCGTGGTCCGATGTCGATCCCGCTGCACAGATTCATGCGCCATGGCATCCTGCAGACAATGCACTTTGATTTATTGGGCTATCTGTAATAGCACCCGAGATATCACCAGATGTGTATTGGATTTTTCCCTGACCCTGAGTGTCCGACCCCATGAGACGGTGGTTTTCTCGGCCCCTGGTTTTCCGAGGTCGATCCCGCTGAACAGATTCATGCGCCAAGGCTTCCTGCAGACAATTCACTTTGGTTTATTGCGCTTTCTGTAATAGCACCCGAGATATCACCATATATATATTGGGTTTTCCCCTGACCCTGAGTGTCCGGCCCCATGAGACGGTGGTTTTCTCGGCCCCTGGTGGTCCGAGGTCGTTCCCGCTGCACCGATTCATGCGCCAGGGCCTCCTGCAGACAATTCACTTTGATTTATTTCGCTATCTCTAACAGCACCCGCGATATCACCAGATATATATTGGATTTTTCCTTGACCCTGACAGTCCGACCCCATATGTCGATGGTTTTCTCGGTCCCTCGTGGTCCGAGGTTGATCCAGCTGAACAGATTCATGCGCCAAGGCTTCCTGCAGATAATTCACTTTGACTTATTGCGCTATCTCTAATAGCACCCGAGATATCACCAGATATATATTGGATTTTTCCCTGACCCTGTGTGTCCGACCCCATGAGACGGTGGTTTTCTCGGCCCCTGCTGGTCCGAGGTCGTTCCCGCTGCACAGATTCATGCGCCAGGGCCTCCTGCAGAAAATGCACTTTGATTTATTGAGCTATCTGTAATAGCACCCGAGATATCACCAGATATATATTGGATTTTTCCCTGACCCTGAGTGTCCGGCCCCATGAGACTGTGGTTTTCTCGGCCCCTGGTGGTCCTAGGTCGTTCCCGCTGCACAGATTCATGCGCCAGGGCCTCCTACAGACAATGCACTTTGATTTATTGCGCTATCTGTAATACCACCCGAGATATCACCAGATATATATTGGATTTTTCCCTGACCCTGAGTGTCCGGCCCCATGAGACTGTGGTCTTCGCGGCCCCTGGTGGTCCGAGGTCGTTCCCGCTGCACAGATTCATGCGCCAGGGCCTCCTGCAGACAATGCACTTTGGTTTGTTGCGCTATCTGTAATATCACCCGAGATATCACCATATATATATTGGATTTTTCCCTGACCCTGTGTGTCCGACCCCATGTGACGGTGGTTTTGTCGGCCCCTGGTGGTTCGAGGTCGTTCCCGCTGCACAGATTCATGCGCCAGGATCTCCTACAGACAATGCACTTTGATTTATTGCGCTATCTGTAAGAGCACGCGAGATATCACCAGATATATATTGGATTTTTACCTGACCCTGACAGTCTGGCCCCATGTGACGGTGATTCTCTCGGCCCCAGGTGGTGCGAGGTCGTTCCCGCTGCACAGATTCATGCGCCAGGGCCTCCTGCAGATAATTCACTTTGATTTATTGCGCCATCTCTAATAGCACCCGTGATATCACCAGATATATATTGGATTTTTCCCTGACCCTGACCGTCCGGCCCCATGTGCCGATGGTTTTCTCGGTCCCTCGTGGTCCGAGGATGATCCCGCTGAACAGATTCATGCGCCAAGGCTTCCTGCAAATAATTCACTTTGATTTATTGCGCTATCTCTAATAGCACCCGAGATATAACCAGATATATATTGGATTTTTCCCAGACCCTGAGTGTCCGGCACCATGAGACCGTAGTTTTCTCGGCCCCTGGTGGTCCGAGGTCGATCCCGCTGAACAGATTCATGCGCCAAGGCTTCCTGCAGACAATTCACTTTGGTTTATTGCGCTATCTGTAATAGCACCCGAGATATCACCAGATATATGCTCGATTTATACATGACCTTGGGTGACGGATTCCGAATATCTGTAATTTTCTCGGCCCCTGGTGGTCCGAGGCCGATCCCGCTGCACAGATTCATGCGCCAGGGCCTCCTACAGACAATGCACTTTCATTTATTGCGCTTTCTGTAATAGCACCCGAGATATCACCATATATATATTGGATCTTTCCCTGACCCTGAGTGTCCGACCCCATGTGACGGTGGTTTTGTCGGCCCCTGGTGGTCCGAGGTCGTTCCCGCTGCACAGATTCATGCGCCAAGGCTTCCTGCAGACAATGCAATTTGATTTATTGCGCTATCTGTAATAGCACCCGAGATATCACCAGATATATATTGAATTTTTCCTTGACCCTGACAGTCCGGCCCCATGAGACGGTGGTTTTCTCGGCCCCTGGTGGTCCGAGATCGTTCCCGCTGCACAGATTCATGCGCTAGGGCCTCCTGCAGACAATGCACTTTGATTTATTGCGCTATCTGTAATAGCACCCGAGATATCTCCAGATATATATTGGATTTTTCCCTCACCCTGACAGTCAGGCCAGATGAGACGGTGGTTTTCTCGGTCCCTGCTGGTCCGAGGTCGTTCCCGCTGAACAGATTCATGCTCCACGGCCTCCTGCAGACAATTCACTTTGATTTATTTCGCTATCTCTAACAGCACCCGCGATATCACCAGATATATATTGGATTTTTCCTTGACCCTGACAGTCCGACCCCATATGTCGATGGTTTTCTCGGTCCCTCGTGGTCCGAGGTTGATCCCGCTGAACAGATTCATGCGCCAAGGCTTCCTGCAGATAATTCACTTTGACTTATTGCGCTATCTCTAATAGCACCCGAGATATCACCAGATATATATTGGATTTTTCCCTGACCCTGTGTGTCCGACCCCATGAGACGGTGGTTTTCTCGGCCCCTGCTGGTCCGAGGTCGTTCCCGCTGCACAGATTCATGCGCCAGGGCCTCCTGCAGAAAATGCACTTTGATTTATTGAGCTATCTGTAATAGCACCCGAGATATCACCAGATATATATTGGATTTTTCCCTGACCCTGAGTGTCCGGCACCATGAGACTGTGGTTTTCTCGGCCCCTGGTGGTCCTAGGTCGTTCCCGCTGCACAGATTCATGCGCCAGGGCCTCCTACAGACAATGCACTTTGATTTATTGCGCTATCTGTAAGAGCACGCGAGATATCACCAGATATATATTGGATTTTTACCTGACCCTGACAGTCTGGCCCCATGTGACGGTGATTCTCTCGGCCCCAGGTGGTGCGAGGTCGTTCCCGCTGCACAGATTCATGCGCCAGGGCCTCCTGCAGATAATTCACTTTGATTTATTGCGCCATCTCTAATAGCACCCGTGATATCACCAGATATATATTGGATTTTTCCCTGACCCTGACCGTCCGGCCCCATGAGACGGTGATTTTCTCGGCCCCTGGTGGTCCGAGGTAGATCCCGCTGCACAGATTCATGCGCCAGGGCCTCCTACAGACAATGCACTATGATTTATTGCGCTATCTGTAATGGCACCCGAGATATCACCATATATATATTGGATGTTCTACTGACCCTGAGTGTCCGGCCCCATGAGACGGTGGTTTTCTCAGCCCCTGGAGGTCCGAGGTCGATCCCACTGCACAGATCCATGCGCCAGGGCCTCCTACAGACAATGCACTTTGATTTATTGCGCTATCTCTAATACCACCCGAGATATCACCAGATATATATTGGATTTTTCCCTGACCCTGAGTGTCCGGCCCCATGAGACTGTGGTCTTCGCGGCCCCTGGTGGTCCGAGGTCGTTCTCGCTGCACAGATTCATGCGCCAGGGCCTCCTGCAGACAATGCACTTTGGTTTGTTGCGCTATCTGTAATATCACCCGAGATATCACCAGATATATATTGGATTTGTCCCTGACCCTGAGTGACCGACCCCATGAGACGGTGGTTTTCTCGGCCCCTGGTGGTCCGAGGTCGTTCCCGCTGCACAGATTCGTGCGCCAGGGCCTCCTGCAGATAATTCTCTTTGGTTTAGTGCGCTATCTGTAATAGCACCCGAGATATCACCAGATTTATATTGGATTTTCTCCTGACCCTGACAGTCCGGCCCCATGAGACGGTGGTTTTCTCGGCCCCTGGTGGTCCGAGGTCGATCCCGCTGCACAGATTCATGCGCCAGGGCCCCCTACAGACAATGCACTTTGATTTATTGCGCTATCTGTAATAGCACCCGAGATATCACCAGATATATATTGTATTTTTACCTGACCCTGACAGTCTGGCCCCATGAGACGGTGGTTTTCTCAGCCCCAGGTGGTGCGAGGTCGTTCCAGCTGCACAGATTCATGCGCCAGGGCCTCCTGCAGATAATTCACTTTGATTTATTGCGCCATCTCTAATAGCACTCGAGATATCACCAGATATATATTGGATTTTTCCCTGACCCTGACAGTCCGGCCCCATGAGACGGTGATTCTCTCGGCCCCAGGTGGTGCGAGGTCGTTCCCGCTGCACAGATTCATGCGCCAGGGCCTCCTGCAGACAATGCACTTTGATTTGTTACCCTATCTCGAATAGCACCAGAGATATCACCAGATATATATTGGATTTTTCCTTGACCCTGACAGTCCGGCCGCATGTGTCGAAGGTTTTCTCGATCCCTCGTGGTCCGAGGTCGATCCCGCTGAGCAGATTGTTGCGCCAGGGCTTCCTGCAGATAAGTCACTTTGGTTTATTGCGCTATTTGTAATAGCACCCGAGATATCACCAGATATATGCTGGATTTTTACATGACCTTGGGTGACGGATTCCGAATATCTGTAATTTTCTCGGCGCCTGGTGGTCCGAGGTCGTTCCCGCTTCACAGATTCGTGCGCCAGGGCCTCCTGCAGATATATCACTTTGGTTTATTGCGCTATCTCTAATAGCACCCGAGATATCACCAGATATATATTGGATTTTACCCTGACCCTGAGTGTCCGGCCCCATGAGACTGTGGTTTTCTCGGCCCCTGGGGGTCCGAGATCGATCTCGCTGCACACGTCCATGCGCCAGGGCCACCTGCAGACAATGCACTTTGATTTATTGCACTATCTCTAATAGCACCCGAGATATCACCAGATATATATTGGATTTTTCCCTGACCCTGACAGTCCGACCCCATGAGACGGTGGTTTTCTCGGCCTCTGGTGGACCGAGGTCGTTCCCGCTGCACAGATTCATGGGCCAGGGCCTCCTGCAGACAATGCACTTTGATTTATTTCGCTATCTCTAATAGCACCCGAGATATCACCAGATATATATTGGATTTTTCCCTGACCCTGACAGTCCGGCCCCATGAGACGGTGATTCTCTCGGCCCCAGGTGGTGCGAGGTCGTTCCCGCTGCACAGATTCATGCGCCAGGGCCTCCTGCAGACAATGCACTTTGATTTGTTACCCTATCTCGAATAGCACCAGAGATATCACCAGATATATATTGGATTTTTCCTTGACCCTGACAGTCCGGCCGCATGTGTCGAAGGTTTTCTCGATCCCTCGTGGTCCGAGGTCGATCCCGCTGAGCAGATTGTTGCGCCAGGGCTTCCTGCAGATAAGTCACTTTGGTTTATTGCGCTATTTGTAATAGCACCCGAGATATCACCAGATATATGCTGGATTTTTACATGACCTTGGGTGACGGATTCCGAATATCTGTAATTTTCTCGGCGCCTGGTGGTCCGAGGTCGTTCCCGCTTCACAGATTCGTGCGCCAGGGCCTCCTGCAGATAATTCTCTTTGGTTTAGTGCGCTATCTGTAATAGCACCCGAGATATCACCAGATTTATATTGGATTTTCCCCTGACCCTGACAGTCCGGCCCCATGAGACGGTGGTTATCTCGGCCCCTGGTGGTCCGAGGTCGTTCCCGCTGCACACGTCCATGCGCCAGGGCCACCTGCAGACAATGCACTTTGATTTATTGCACTATCTCTAATAGCACCCGAGATATCACCAGATATATATTGGATTTTTCCCTGACCCTGACAGTCCGACCCCATGAGACGGTGGTTTTCTCGGCCTCTGGTGGACCGAGGTCGTTCCCGCTGCACAGATTCATGGGCCAGGGCCTCCTGCAGACAATGCACTTTGATTTATTTCGCTATCTCTAATAGCACCCGAGATATCACCAGATATATATTGGATTTTTCCCTGACCCTGAGTGTCCGGCACCATGAGACGGTGGTTTTCTCGGCCCCTGGTGGTCCGAGGTCGTTCTCGCTGCACAGATTCAGGCGCCAGGGCCTCCTGCAGATAACTCACTTTGGTTTATTGCGCTATCTCTAATAGCACCCGAGATATCACCAGATATATATTGGATTTTCCCCTGACCCTGAGTGTCCGGCCCCATGAGACGGTGGTTTTCTCGGCCCCTGGTGGTCCGAGGTCGTTCCCGCTGCACAGATTCATGCGCCAGGGCCTCCTACAGACAATGCACTTTGATTTACTGCGCTATCTGTAATAGCACCCGAGATATCACCAGATATATATTGGATTGTCCCCAGACACTGAGTGTCCGGCCCCATGAGACTGTAGTTTTCTCGGCCCCTGGTGGTCCGAGGTCGATCCCGCTGCACAGATTCATGCGCCAGGGCCTCCTACAGACAATGCACCTTGATTTATTGCGCTATCTGTAATAGCACCCGGGATATCAACACATATATATTGGATTTTTCCCTGACCCAGAGTGTCCGGCCCCATGAGCCGGTGGTTTTCTCGGCCCCTGGTGGTCCGAGGTCGTTCCCGCTGCACAGATGCATGCGCCAGGGCCTCCTGCAGATAATTCACTTTGGTTTATTGCGCTATCTCTAATAGCACCCGAGATATCTCCAGATATATATTGGATTTTCCCCTGACCCTGAGTGTCCGGCCCCATGAGACTGTGGTTTTCTCGGCCCCTGGTGGTCCGAGATCGTTCCCGCTGCACAGATTCATGCGCCAGGGCCTCCTACAGACAATGCACCTTGATTTATTGCGCTATCTGTAATAGCACCCGGGATATCACCACATATATATTGGATTTTTCCCTGACCCAGAGTGTCCGGCCCCATGAGCCGGTGGTTTTCTCGGCCCCTGGTGGTCCGAGGTCGTTCCCGCTGCACAGATTCATGCGCCAGGGCCTCATACAGACAATGCACTTTGATTTATTGCGCTATATGTAATAGCACCCGAGATATCACCAGATATATATTGGATTTTACCCTGACCCTGAGTGTCCCGTCCCATGAGACGGTGGTTGTCTCGGCCCCTGATTGGTCCGAGGTCGTTCCCGCTGCACAGATTCATGCGCCAGGGCCTCCTACAGACAATGCACTTTGGTTTATGGCGCTATCTGTAATAGCACCCGAGATATCACCAGAAATATATTGGATTTTTCACTGACCCTGAGTGTCCGGCCCCATGAGACGGTGGTTTTCTCGGCCCCTGGTGGTCCGAGGTCGTTCCCGCTGTACAGATTCATGCGCCAGGGCCTCCTACAGACAATGCGCTTTGATTTATTGCGCTATCTCTAATAGCACCCGAGATATCACCAGATATATATTGGATATTTCCCTGACCCTGAGTGTCCAGCCCCATGAGACGGTGGTTTTCTCGGCCCCTGGTGGTCCGAGGTCGTTCCCGCTGCACAGATTCATGCGCCACGGCCTCCTACAGACAATGCACTTTGATTTATTGCGCTATCTGTAATAGGACCCGAGATATCACCAGATATATATTGGATTTTCCCCTGACCCTGCGTGTCCGGCCTCATGAGACTGTGGTTTTTTCGGCCCCTGGTGGTCGGAGGTCGTTCCCGCTGCACAGATTCAGGCGCCAGGGCCTCCTGCAGATAACTCACTTTGGTTTATTGCGCTATCTCTAATAGCACCCGAGATATCACCAGATATATATTGGATTTTCTCCTGACCCTGAGTGCCCGGCCCCATGAGACTGTGGTTTTCTCGGCCCCTGGTGATCCGAGGTCGTTCCCGCTGCACAGATTCATGCGCCAGGGCCTCCTACAGACAATGCACTTTGATTTATTGCGCTATCTGTAATAGCACCAGATATATCACCAGATAAATATTGGATTATCCCCTGACCCTGAGTGTCCGGCCCCATGAGACGGTGGTTTTCTCGGCCCCTGGTGGTCCGAGGTCGTTCCCGCTGGCCACATTTATGCGCCAGGGCCTCCTACAGACAATGCAATTTGATTTATTGCGCTATCTCTAATAGCAGCCGAGATATCACAAGATATATATTGGATATTCCCCTGACCCTGAGTGTCCGGCCCCATGTGACTGTGGTTTACTCGGCCCCTGGTTGTCCGAGGTCGGTCCCGCTGCACAGATTCATGCGCCAGGGCCTCCTACAGACAATGCACTTTGATTTATTGCGCTATCTGTAATAGCACCCGAGATATCACCAGATATATATTGGATTTTCCCCTGACCCTGAGTGTCCGGCCACAAGAGACTGTGGTTTTCTCGGCCCCTGGTGGTCCGAGGTCGTTCCCGCTGCACAGATTCTGGCGCCAGGTCCTCCTGCAGATAACTCGCTTTGGTTTATTGCGCTATCTCTAATAGCACCCGAGATATCACCAGATATATATTGGATTTTCCCCGACCCTGAGTGTCCGGCCCCATGAGACTGGTTTTCTCGGCCCCTGGTGGTCCGAGGTCGTTCCCGCTGCACAGATTCATGCGCCAGGGCCTCCTACAGACAATGCACTTTGATTTATTGCGCTATCTGTAATAGCACCAGATATATCACCAGATATATATTGGATTTTACCCTGACCCTGAGTGTCCGGCCCCATGAGACGGTGGTTGTCTCGGCCCCTGGAGGTCCGAGGATGTTCCCGCTGCACAGATTCATGCGCCAGTGCCTCCTGCAGATAATTCACTTTGGTTTACTGCGCTATCTCTAATAGTACCCGAGATATCACCAGATGTATATTGGATTTTTCCCTGACCCTGAGTGACCGGCCCCATGAGACGGTGGTTTTCTCGGCCCCTGGTGGTCCGAGGTCGTTCCCGCTGCACAGATGCATGCGCCAGGGCCTCCTGCAGATAATGCACTTTGATTTATGGCGCTATCTGTAATAGCACCCGGGATATCACCACATATATATTGGATTTTTCCCTGACCCAGAGTGTCCGGCCCCATGAGCCGGTGGTTTTCTCGGCCCCTGGTGGTCCGAGGTTGTTCCCGCTGCACAGATTCATGCGCGACGGCCTCCTACAGACAATGCACTTTGATTTTTTGCGCTATATGTAATAGCACCCGAGATATCACCAGATATATATTGGATTTTAGCCTGACCCTGAGTGTCCCGTCCCATGAGACGGTGGTTGTCTCGGCCCCTGATTAGTCCGCGGTCGTTCCCGCTGCACAGATTCATGCGCCAGGGCCTCCTACAGACAATGCACTTTGGTTTATGGCGCTATCTGTAATAGCACCCGAGATATCACCAGAAATATATTGGATTTTTCACTGACCCTGAGTGTCCGGCCCCATGAGACGGTGGTTTTCTCGGCCCCTGGTGGTCCGAGGTCGTTCCCGCTGTACAGATTCATGCGCCAGGGCCTCCTACAGACAATGCGCTTTGATTTATTGCGCTATCTGTAATAGCACCCGAGATATCACCAGATATATATTGGATTTTCCCCTGACCCTGAGTGTCCGGCCCCATGAGACGGTGGTTTTCTCGGCCCCTGGTGGTCCGAGGTCGTTCCCGCTGCACAGATTCATGCGCCAGGGCCTCCTACAGACAAAGCACTTTGATTTATTGCGTTATCTGTAATAGCACCCGAGATATCACCAGATATATATTGGATTTTTCCCTGACCCTGAGTGTCCGGCACCATGAGACTGTGGTTTTCTCGGCCCCTGGTGGTCCGAGATAGTTCCCGCTGCACATATTCATGCGCCAGGGCCTCCTACAGACAAAGCACTTTGATTTATTGCGTTATCTGTAATAGCACCCGAGATATCACCAGATATATATTGGATTTTCTCCTGATCCTGAGTGCCCGGCCCCATGAGACTGTGGTTTTCTCGGCCCCTGGTGATCCGAGGTCGTTCCCGCTGCACAGATTCATGCGCCAGGGCCTCCTACAGACAATGCACTTTGATTTATTGCGCTATCTGTAATAGCACCAGAGATATCACCAGATAAATATTGGATTATCCCCTGACCCTGAGTGTCCGGCCCCATGAGACGGTGGTTTTCTTGGCCCCTGGTGGTCCGAGGTCGTTCTCGCTGCACAGATTCAGGCGCCAGGGCCTCCTGCAGATAACTCACTTTGGTATATTGCGCTATCTCTAATAGCACCCGAGATATCACCAGATATATATTGGATTTTCCCCTGACCCTGAGTGTCCGGCCCCATGAGACGGTGGTTTTCTCGGCCCCTGGTGGTCCGAGGTCGTTCCCGCTGCACAGATTCATGCGCCAGGGCCTCCTACAGACAATGCACTTTGATTTACTGCGCTATCTGTAATAGCACCCGAGATATCACCAGATATATATTGGATTTTCACCAGTCCCTGAGTGTCCGGCCCCATGAGACTGTAGTTTTCTCGGCCCCTGGGGGTCCGAGGTCGTTCCCGCTGCACAGATTCATGCGCCAGGGCCTCCTACAGACAATGCACTTTGATTTATTGCGCTATATGTAATAGCACCCGAGATATCACCAGATATATATTGGATTTTACCCTGACCCTGAGTGTCCCGTCCCATGAGACGGTGGTTGTCTCGGCCCCTGATTGGTCCGAGGTCGTTCCCGCTGCACAGATTCATGCGCCAGGGCCTCCTACAGACAATGCACTTTGGTTTATGGCGCTATCTGTAATAGCACCCGAGATATCACCAGAAATATATTGGATTTTTCACTGACCCTGAGTGTCCGGCCCCATGAGACGGTGGTTTTCTCGGCCCCTGGTGGTCCGAGGTGGTTCCCGCTGTACAGATTCATGCGCCAGGGCCTCCTACAGACAATGCGCTTCGATTTATTGCGCTATCTCTAATAGCACCCGAGATATCACCAGATATATATTGGATATTTCCCTGACCCTGAGTGTCCAGCCCCATGAGACGGTGGTTTTCTCGGCCCCTGGTGGTCCGAGGTCGTTCCCGCTGCACAGATTCATGCGCCACGGCCTCCTACAGACAATGCACTTTGATTTATTGCGCTATCTGTAATAGGACCCGAGATATCACCAGATATATATTGGATTTTCCCCTGACCCTGCGTGTCCGGCCTCATGAGACTGTGGTTTTTTCGGCCCCTGGTGGTCCGAGGTCGTTCCCGCTGCACAGATTCAGGCGCCAGGGCCTCCTGCAGATAACTCACTTTGGTTTATTGCGCTATCTCTAATAGCACCCGAGATATCACCAGATATATATTGGATTTTTCCCTGACCCTGAGTGTCCGGCACCATGAGACTGTGGTTTTCTCGGCCCCTGGTGGTCCGAGATCGTTCCCGCTGCACATATTCATGCGCCAGGGCCTCCTACAGACAAAGCACTTTGATTTATTGCGTTATCTGTAATAGCACCCGAGATATCACCAGATATATATTGGATTTTCTCCTGACCCTGAGTGCCCGGCCCCATGAGACTGTGGTTTTCTCGGCCCCTGGTTGTCCGAGGTCGGTCCCGCTGCACAGATTCATGCGCCAGGGCCTCCTACAGACAATGCACTTTGATTTATTGCGCTATCTGTAATAGCACCCGTGATATCACCAGATATATATTGGATTTTCCCCTGACCCTGAGTGTCCGGCCCCAAGAGACTGTGGTTTTCTCGGCCCCTGGTGGTCCGAGGTCGTTCCCGCTGCACAGATTCTGGCGCCAGGTCCTCCTGCAGATAACTCGCTTTGGTTTATTGCGCTATCTCTAATAGCACCCGAGATATCACCAGATATATATTGGATTTTCCCCTGACCCTGAGTGTCCGGCCCCATGAGACTGGTTTTCTCGGCCCCTGGTGGTCCGAGGTCGTTCCCGCTGCACATATTCATGCGCCAGGGCCTCCTACAGACAAAGCACTTTGATTTATTGCGTTATCTGTAATAGCACCCGAGATATCACCAGATATATATTGGATTTTCTCCTGACCCTGAGTGCCCGGCCCCATGAGACTGTGGTTTTCTCGGCCCCTGGTGATCCGAGGTCGTTCCCGCTGCACAGATTCATGCGCCAGGGCCTCCTACAGACAATGCACTTTGATTTATTGCGCTATCTGTAATAGCACCAGAGATATCACCAGATAAATATTGGATTATCCCCTGACCCTGAGTTTCCGGCCCCATGAGACGGTGGTTTTCTTGGCCCCTGGTGGTCCGAGGTCGTTCCCGCTGGCCACATTTATGCGCCAGGGCCTCCTACAGACAATGCACTTTGATTTATTGCGCTATCTCTAATAGCAGCCGAGATATCACAAGATATATATTGGATATTCCCCTGACCCTGAGTGTCCGGCCCCATGAGACGGTGGTTTTCTCGGCCCCTGGTGGTCCGAGGTCGTTCCCGCTGCACAGATGCATGCGCCAGGGCCTCCTGCAGATAATGCACTTTGATTTATGGCGCTATCTGTAATAGCACCCGGGATATCACCACATATATATTGGATTTTTCCCTGACCCAGAGTGTCCGGCCCCATGAGCCGGTGGTTTTCTCGGCCCCTGGTGGTCCGAGGTCGTTCCCGCTGCACAGATTCATGCGCCAGGGCCTCCTACAGACAATGCACTTTGATTTATTGCGCTATATGTAATAGCACCCGAGATATCACCAGAAATATATTGGATTTTTCACTGACCCTGAGTGTCCGGCCCCATGAGACGGTGGTTTTCTCGGCCCCTGGTGGTCCGAGGTCGTTCCCGCTGCACAGATTCATGCGCCAGTGCCTCCTACAGACAATGCACCTTGATTTATTGCGCTATCTGTAATAGCACCCGCGATATCACCACATATATATTGGATTTTTCCCTGACCCAGAGTGTCCGGCCCCATGAGCCGGTGGTTTTCTCGGCCCCTGGTGGTCCGAGGTCGTTCCCGCTGCACAGATTCATGCGCGACGGCCTCCTACAGACAATGCACTTTGATTTATTGCGCTATATGTAATAGCACCGGAGATATCACCAGATATATATTGGATTTTAGCCTGACCCTGAGTGTCCCGTCCCATGAGACGGTGGTTGTCTCGGCCCCTGATTGGTCCGAGGTCGTTCCCGCTGCACAGATTCATGCGCCAGGGCCTCCTACAGACAATGCACTTTGGTTTATGGCGCTATCTGTAATAGCACCCGAGATATCACCAGAAATATATTGGATTTTTCACTGACCCTGAGTGTCCGGCCCCATGAGACGGTGGTTTTCTCGGCCCCTGGTGGTCCGAGGTCGTTCCCGCTGTACAGATTCATGCGCCAGGGCCTCCTACAGACAATGCGCTTTGATTTATTGCGCTATCTGTAATAGCACCCGTGATATCACCAGATATATATTGGATATTTCCCTCACCCTGAGTGTCCAGCCCCATGAGACGGTGGTTTTCTCGGCCCCTGGTGGTCCGAGGTCGTTCCCGCTGCACAGATTCATGCGCCACGGCCTCCTACAGACAATGCACTTTGATTTATTGCGCTACCTGTAATAGGACCCGAGATATCACCAGGTATATATTGGATTTTCCCCTGACCCTGCGTGTCCGGCCCCATGAGACTGTGGTTTTCTCGCCCCCTGGTGGTCCGAGGTCGTTCCCGCTGCACAGATTCAGGCGCCAGGGCCTCCTGCAGGTAACTCACTTTGGTTTATTGCGCTATCTCTAATAGCACCCGAGATATCACCAGATATATATTGGATTTTTCCCTGACCCTGAGTGTCCGGCACCATGAGGCGGTGGTTTTCTCGGCCCCTGGTGGTCCGAGGTCGTTCCCGCTGCACAGATTCATGCGCCAGGGCCTCCTACAGGCAATGCACTTTGATTTATTGCGCTATCTGTAATATCACCCGAGATATCACCAGATATATATTGGATTTGTCCCTGACCCTGAATGTCCGACCCCATGAGGCGGTGGTTTTCTCGGCCCCTGGTGGTCCGAGGTCGTTCCCGCTGCACAGATTCATGCGCCAGTGCCTCCTACAGACAATGCACCTTGATTTATTGCGCTATCTGTAATAGCACCCGCGATATCACCACATATATATTGGATTTTTCCCTGACCCAGAGTGTCCGGCCCCATGAGCCGGTGGTTTTCTCGGCCCCTGGTGGTCCGAGGTCGTTCCCGCTGCACAGATTCATGCGCGACGGCCTCCTACAGACAATGCACTTTGATTTATTGCGCTATATGTAATAGCACCGGAGATATCACCAGATATATATTGGATTTTAGCCTGACCCTGAGTGTCCCGTCCCATGAGACGGTGGTTGTCTCGGCCCCTGATTGGTCCGAGGTCGTTCCCGCTGCACAGATTCATGCGCCAGGGCCTCCTACAGACAATGCACTTTGGTTTATGGCGCTATCTGTAATAGCACCCGAGATATCACCAGAAATATATTGGATTTTTCACTGACCCTGAGTGTCCGGCCCCATGAGACGGTGGTTTTCTCGGCCCCTGGTGGTCCGAGGTCGTTCCCGCTGTACAGATTCATGCGCCAGGGCATCCTACAGACAATGCGCTTTGATTTATTGCGCTATCTGTAATAGCACCCGTGATATCACCAGATATATATTGGATATTTCCCTCACCCTGAGTGTCCAGCCCCATGAGACGGTGGTTTTCTCGGCCCCTGGTGGTCCGAGGTCGTTCCCGCTGCACAGATTCATGCGCCACGGCCTCCTACAGACAATGCACTTTGATTTATTGCGCTACCTGTAATAGGACCCGAGATATCACCAGGTATATATTGGATTTTCCCCTGACCCTGCGTGTCCGGCCCCATGAGACTGTGGTTTTCTCGCCCCCTGGTGGTCCGAGGTCGTTCCCGCTGCACAGATTCAGGCGCCAGGGCCTCCTGCAGATAACTCACTTTGGTTTATTGCGCTATCTCTAATAGCACCCGAGATATCACCAGATATATATTGGATTTTTCCCTGACCCTGAGTGTCCGGCACCATGAGGCGGTGGTTTTCTCGGCCCCTGGTGGTCCGAGGTCGTTCCCGCTGCACAGATTCATGCGCCAGGGCCTCCTACAGGCAATGCACTTTGATTTATTGCGCTATCTGTAATATCACCCGAGATATCACCAGATATATATTGGATTTGTCCCTGACCCTGAATGTCCGACCCCATGAGGCGGTGGTTTTCTCGGCCCCTGGTGGTCCGAGGTCGTTCCCGCTGGCCACATTTATGCGCCAGGG
The DNA here is from genome assembly GCF_051020985.1 of Nomia melanderi. Taxonomy (NCBI): domain Eukaryota; kingdom Metazoa; phylum Arthropoda; class Insecta; order Hymenoptera; family Halictidae; genus Nomia; species Nomia melanderi. The sequence continues at coordinate 1,613,587 of NW_027475142.1, forward strand.
CCTCCTACACACAATGCACTTTGATTTATTGCGCTATCTCTAATAGCACCCGAGATATCACCAGATAAATATTGGATTATCCCCTGACCCTGAGTGACCGGCCCCATGAGACGGTGGTTTTCTCGGCCCCAGGTGGTCCGAGGTCGTTCCCGCTGGCCACATTTATGCGCCAGGGCCTCCTACACACAATGCACTTTGATTTATTGCGCTATCTCTAATAGCACCCGAGATATCACCAGATATATATTGGATATTCCCCTGACCCTGAGTGTCCGGCCCCATGTGACTGTGGTTTACTCGGCCCCTGGTTGTCCGAGGTCGGTCCCGCTGCACAGATTCATGCGCCAGGGCCTCCTACAGACAATGCACTTTGATTTATTGCGCTATCTGTAATAGCACCCGAGATATCACCAGATATATATTGGATTTTCCCCTGACCCTGAGTGTCCGGCCCCAAGAGACTGTGGTTTTCTCGGCCCCTGGTGGTCCGAGGTCGTTTCCGCTGCACAGATTCAGGCGCCAGGTCCTCCTGCAGATAACTCACTTTGGTTTATTGCGCTATCTCTAATAGCACCCGAGATATCACCAGATATATATTGGATTTTCCCCTGACCCTGAGTGTCCGGCCCCATGAGACTGGTTTTCTCGGCCCCTGGTGGTCCGAGGTCGTTCCCGCTGCACAGATTCATGCGCCAGGGCCTCCTACAGACAATGCACTTTGATTTATTGCGCTATATGTAATAGCACCCGAGATATCACCAGATATATATTGGATTTTACCCTGACCCTGAGTGTCCCGTCCCATGAGACGGTGGTTGTCTCGGCCCCTGATTGGTCCGAGGTCGTTCCCGCTGCACAGATTCATGCGCCAGGGCCTCCTACAGACAATGCACTTTGGTTTATGGCGCTATCTGTAATAGCACCCGAGATATCACCAGAAATATATTGGATTTTTCACTGACCCTGAGTGTCCGGCCCCATGAGACGGTGGTTTTCTCCGCCCCTGGTGGTCCGAGGTCGTTCCCGCTGTACAGATTCATGCGCCAGTGCCTCCTACAGACAATGCGCTTTGATTTATTGCGCTATCTCTAATAGCACCCGAGATATCACCAGATATATATTGGATATTTCCCTGACCCTGAGTGTCCAGCCCCATGAGACGGTGGTTTTCTCGGCCCCCGGTGGTCCGAGGTCGTTCCCGCTGCACAGATTCATGCGCCACGGCCTCCTACAGACAATGCACTTTGATTTATTGCGCTATCTGTAATAGGACCCGAGATATCACCAGATATATATTGGATTTTCCCCTGACCCTGCGTGTCCGGCCCCATGAGACTGGTTTTTTCGGCCCCTGGTGGTCCGAGGTCGTTCCCGCTGCACAGATTCAGGCACCAGGGCCTCCTGCAGATAACTCACTTTGGTTTATTGCGCTATCTGTAATAGCACCCGAGATATCACCAGATATATATTGGATTTTCCCCTGACCCTGAGTGTCCGGCCCCAAGAGACTGTGGTTTTCTCGGCCCCTGGTGGTCCGAGGTCGTTCCCGCTGCACAGATTCTGGCGCCAGGTCCTCCTGCAGATAACTCGCTTTGGTTTATTGCGCTATCTCTAATAGCACCCGAGATATCACCAGATATATATTGGATTTTCCCCTGACCCTGAGTGTCCGGCCCCATGAGACTGGTTTTCTCGGCCCCTGGTGGTCCGAGGTCGTTCCCGCTGCACAGATTCATGCGCCAGGGCTTCCTACAGACAATGCACTTTGATTTATTGCGCTATCTGTAATAGCACCAGATATATCACCAGATATATATTGGATTTTACCCTGACCCTGAGTGTCCGGCCCCATGAGACGGTGGTTGTTTCGGCCCCTGGAGGTCCGAGGATGTTCCCGCTGCACAGATTCATGCGCCAGGGCCTCCTACAGACAATGCACTTTGATTTATTGCGCTATATGTAATAGCACCCGAGATATCACCAGAAATATATTGGATTTTTCACTGACCCTGAGTGTCCGGCCCCATGAGACGGTGGTTTTCTCGGCCCCTGGTGGTCCGAGGTCGTTCCCGCTGCACAGATTCATGCGCCAGTGCCTCCTACAGACAATGCACCTTGATTTATTGCGCTATCTGTAATAGCACCCGCGATATCACCACATATATATTGGATTTTTCCCTGACCCAGAGTGTCCGGCCCCATGAGCCGGTGGTTTTCTCGGCCCCTGGTGGTCCGAGGTCGTTCCCGCTGCACAGATTCATGCGCGACGGCCTCCTACAGACAATGCACTTTGATTTATTGCGCTATATCTAATAGCACCGGAGATATCACCAGATATATATTGGATTTTAGCCTGACCCTGAGTGTCCCGTCCCATGAGACGGTGGTTGTCTCGGCCCCTGATTGGTCCGAGGTCGTTCCCGCTGCACAGATTCATGCGCCAGGGCCTCCTACAGACAATGCACTTTGGTTTATGGCGCTATCTGTAATAGCACCCGAGATATCACCAGAAATATATTGGATTTTTCACTGACCCTGAGTGTCCGGCCCCATGAGACGGTGGTTTTCTCGGCCCCTGGTGGTCCGAGGTCGTTCCCGCTGTACAGATTCATGCGCCAGGGCCTCCTACAGACAATGCGCTTTGATTTATTGCGCTATCTGTAATAGCACCCGTGATATCACCAGATATATATTGGATATTTCCCTCACCCTGAGTGTCCAGCCCCATGAGACGGTGGTTTTCTCGGCCCCTGGTGGTCCGAGGTCGTTCCCGCTGCACAGATTCATGCGCCAGGGCCTCCTGCAGATAACTCACTTTGGTTTATTGCGCTATCTCTAATAGCACCCGAGATATCACCAGATATATATTGGATTTTTCCCTGACCCTGAGTGTCCGGCACCATGAGGCGGTGGTTTTCTCGGCCCCTGGTGGTCCGAGGTCGTTCCCGCTGCACAGATTCATGCGCCAGGGCCTCCTACAGGCAATGCACTTTGATTTATTGCGCTATCTGTAATATCACCCGAGATATCACCAGATATATATTGGATTTGTCCCTGACCCTGAATGTCCGACCCCATGAGGCGGTGGTTTTCTCGGCCCCTGGTGGTCCGAGGTCGTTCCCGCTGCACAGGTCCATGCGCCAGGGCCACCTGCAGACAATGCACTTTGATTTATTACGCTATCTGTAATAGCACCAGAGATATCACCAGATAAATATTGGATTATCCCCTGACCCTGAGTGACCGGCCCCATGAGACGGTGGTTTTCTCGGCCCCAGGTGGTCCGAGGTCGTTCCCGCTGGCCACATTTATGCGCCGGGGCCTCCTACAGACAATGCACTTTGATTTATTGCGCTATCTCTAATAGCACCCGAGATATCACCAGATATATATTGGATATTCCCCTGACCCTGAGTGTCCGGCCCCATGTGACTGTGGTTTACTCGGCCCCTGGTTGTCCGAGGTCGGTCCCGCTGCACAGATTCATGCGCCAGGGCCTCCTACAGACAATGCACTTTGATTTATTGCGCTATCTGTAATAGCACCCGAGATATCACCAGATATATATTGGATTTTCCCCTGACCCTGAGTGTCCGGCCCCAAGAGACTGTGGTTTTCTCGGCCCCTGGTGGTCCGAGGTCGTTCCCGCTGCACAGATTCAGGCGCCAGGTCCTCCTGCAGATAACTCACTTTGGTTTATTGCGCTATCTCTAATAGCACCCGAGATATCACCAGATATATATTGGATTTTCCCCTGACCCTGAGTGTCCGGCCCCATGAGACTGGTTTTCTCGGCCCCTGGTGGTCCGAGGTCGTTCCCGCTGCACAGATTCATGCGCCAGGGCCTCCTACAGACAATGCACCTTGATTTATTGCGCTATCTGTAATAGCACCCGGGATATCACCACATATATATTGGATTTTTCCCTGACTCAGAGTGTCCGGCCCCATGAGCCGGTGGTTTTCTCGGCCCCTGGTGGTCCGAGGTCGTTCCCGCTGAACAGATTCATGCGCCAGGGCCTCCTACAGACAATGCACTTTGATTTATTGCGCTATATGTAATAGCACCCGAGATATCACCAGATATATATTGGATTTTACCCTGACCCTGAGTGTCCCGTCCCATGAGACGGTGGTTGTCTCGGCCCCTGATTGGTCCGAGGTCGTTCCCGCTGCACAGATTCATGCGCCAGGGCCTCCTACAGACAATGCACTTTGGTTTATGGCGCTATCTGTAATAGCACCCGAGATATCACCAGAAATATATTGGATTTTTCACTGACCCTGAGTGTCCGGCCCCATGAGACGGTGGTTTTCTCGGCCCTTGGTGGTCCGAGGTCGTTCCCGCTGCACAGATTCATGCGCCACGGCCTCCTACAGACAATGCACTTTGATTTATTGCGCTATCTGTAATAGGACCCGAGATATCACCAGATATATATTGGATTTTCCCCTGACCCTGCGTGTCCGGCCCCATGAGACTGGTTTTTTCGGCCCCTGGTGGTCCGAGGTCGTTCCCGCTGCACAGATTCAGGCACCAGGGCCTCCTGCAGATAACTCACTTTGGTTTATTGCGCTATCTCTAATAGCACCCGAGATATCACCAGATATATATTGGATTTTTCCCTGACCCTGAGTGTCCGGCACCATGTGACGGTGGTTTTCTCGGCCCCTGGTGGTCCGAGGTCGTTCCCGCTGCACAGATTCATGCGCCAGGGCCTCCTACAGACAATGCACTTTGATTTATTGCGCTATCTCTAATAGCACCCGAGATATCACCAGATATATATTGGATTTTCCCCAGACCCTGAGTGTCCGGCCCCATGAGACTGTGGTTTTCTCGGCCCCTGGTGGTCCGAGGTCGTTCCCGCTGCACAGATTCATGCGCCAGGGCCTCCTACGGACAATGCACCTTGATTTATTGCGCTATCTGTAATAGCACCCGGGATATCACCACATATATATTGGATTTTTCCCTGTCACAGAGTGTCCGGCCCCATGAGCCGGTGGTTTTCTCGGCCCCTGGTGGTCCGAGGTCTTTCCCGCTGCACAGATTCATGCGCCAGGGCCTCCTGCAGATAACTCACTTTGGTTTATTGCGCTATCTCTAATAGCACCCGAGATATCACCAGATATATATTGGATTTTCCCCTGACCCTGAGTGTCCGGCCCCATGAGACTGGTTTTCTCGGCCCCTGGTGGTCCGAGGTCGTTCCCGCTGCACAGATTCATGCGCCAGGGCCTCCTACAGACAATGCACTTTGATTTATTGCGCTATCTGTAATAGCACCAGATATATCACCAGATATATATTGGATTTTACCCTGACCCTGAGTGTCCGGCCCCATGAGACGGTGGTTGTCTCGGCCCCTGGAGCTCCGAGGATGTTCCCGCTGCACAGATTCATGCGCCAGTGCCTCCTGCAGATAATTCACTTTGGTTTACTGCGCTATCTCTAATAGTACCCGAGATATCACCCGATATATATTGGATTTTTCCCTGACCCTGAGTGACCGGCCCCATGAGACGGTGGTTTTCTCGGCCCCTGGTGGTCCGAGGTCGTTCCCGCTGCACAGATGCATGCGCCAGGGCCTCCTGCAGATAATGCACTTTGATTTATTGCGCTATCTGTAATAGCACCCGAGATATCACCAGATTTATATTGGATTTTTCACTGACCCTGAGTGTCCGGCCCCATGAGACGGTGGTTTTCTCGGCCCCTGGTGGTCCGAGGTTGTTCCCGCTGCACAGATTCATATGCCAGGGCCTCCTGCAGACAATGCACTTTGATTTATTTCGCTATCTCTAATAGCACCCGAGATATCACCAGATATATATTGGATTTTTCCCTGACCCTGACAGTCCGGCCCCATGAGACGGTGATTTTCTCGGCCCCTGGTGGTCCGAGGTTGATCCCGCTGCACAGATTCATGCGCCACGGCCTCCCACAGACAATGCACTTTGATTTATTGCGCTATCTGTAATAGGACCCGAGATATCACCAGATATATATTGGATTTTCCCCTGACCCTGCGTGTCCGGCCCCATGAGACTGTGGTTTTTTCGGCCCCTGGTGGTCCGAGGTCGTTCCCGCTGCACAGATTCATGCGCTAGGGCCTCCTGCAGACAATGTATTTTGATTTATTGCGCTATCTCTAATAGCACCCGAGATATCACCAGATATATAATGGATTTTTCCCTGACCCAGACAGTCCGGCTCCATGGGACGGTGATTTTCTCGGCCCCTGGTGGTCCGAGGTCGATCCCGCTGCACAGATTCATGCGCTAGGTCCTTCTGCAGACAATGCACTTTGATTTATTGCGCTATCTCTAATAGCACCCGAGATATCACCAGATATATATTGGATTTTTCCCTGACCCTGAGTGCCCGGCTCCATGTTTCGGTGGTTTTCTCGACCCCTGGTGGTCCGAGGTCGATCCCGCCGCACAGATTCATGCGCTAGGTCCTTCTGCAGACAATACACTTTGATTTATTGCGCTATCTCTAATAGCACCCGAGATATCACCAGATATATAATGGATTTTTCACTGACCCTGAGTGTCCGGCCCCATGAGACGGTGATTTTCTCGGCCCCTGGTGGTCCGAGGTTGATCCCGCTGCACAGATACATGCGCCAGGGCCTCCTACAGACAATGCACATTGATTTATTGCGCTATCTCTAATAGCACCCGAGATATCACCAGATATATATTGGATTTTTCCCTGACCCTGAGTGCCCGGCTCCATGTTTCGGTGGTTTTCTCGACCCCTGGTGGTCCGAGGTCGATCCCGCCGCACAGATTCATGCGCTAGGTCCTTCTGCAGACAATGCACTTTGATTTATTGCGCTATCTCTAATAGCACCCGAGATATCACCAGATATATATTGGATTTTTCACTGACCCTGAGTGTCAGACCCCATGTGTCGGTGGTTTTCTCGGACCCTGGTGGTCCGAGGTCGTTCCCGCTGCACAGATTCATGCGCTAGGGCCTCCTGCAGACAATGTGTTTTGATTTATTGCGCTATCTCTAATAGCACCCGAGATATCACCAGATATATAATGGATTTTTCCCTGACCCAGACAGTCTGGCCCCATGGGACCGTGATTTTCTCGGCCCCTGGTGGTCCGAGGTCGATCCCGCTGCACAGATTCATGCGCTAGGTCCTTCTGCAGACAATGCACTTTGATTTATTGACCTATCTCTAATAGCACCCGAGATATCACCAGATATATATTGGATTTCTCCCTGACCCTGACAGTCCGGCCCCATGAGACGGTGATTTTCTCGGCCCCTGGTGGTCCGAGGTTGATCCCGCTGCACAGATACATGCGCCAGGGCCTCCTACAGACAATGCACATTGATTTATTGCGCTTTCTGTAATAGCACCCGTGATATCACCATATATATATTGCATTTTCCCCTGACACTGAGTGCCCGGCCCCATGTATCGGTGGTTTTCTCGACCCTTGGTGGTCCGAGGTCGATCCCGCTGCACAGATTCATGCGCTAGGGCCTCCTGCAGGCAATGCACTTTGATTTATTGCGCTATCTGTAATAGCACCCGAGATATCACCAGATATATATTGGATTTTTCACTGACCCTGAGTGTCAGACCCCATGAGACGGTGGTTTTCTCGACCCCTGGTGGTTCGAGGTCGTTCCCGCTGCACAGATTCATGCCCTAGGGCCTCCTGCAGACAATGCACTTTGATTTATTGCGCTATCTGTAATAGCACCCGAGATATCACCAGATATATATTGGATTTTTCACTGACCCTGAGTGTCAAACCCCATGAGACGGCGGTTTTCTCGACCCCTGGTGGTCCGAGGTCGATCCCGCTGCACAGATTCATGCGCCAGGGCCTCCTACAGACAATGCACTTTGATTTATTGCGCTATATCTAATAGCACCCGAGATATCACCAGATATATATCGGATTTTTCCCTGATCCTGACAGTCCGGCCCCATGAGACGGTGATTTTCTCGGCCCCTGGTGGTCCGAGGTCGATCCCGCTGCACAGATTCATGCGCCAGGGCTTCCTACAGACAATGCACTTTGATTTATTGCGCTTTCTGAAATAGCACCCGTGATATCACCATATATATATTGGATTTTGCCCTGACCCTGAGTGTCCGGCTCCATGAGACGGTGGTTTTCTCGGCCCCTGGTGGTCCGAGGTCGTTACCGCTGCACAGATTCATGCGCCAGGGCCTCCTGCATACAATTCACTTTGATTTATTGCGCCATCTGTAATAGCTCCCGAGATATCACCATATATATATTGGATTTCTCCCTGGCCCTGACAGTCCGGCCCCATGAGACGGTGGTTATCTCGGCCCCTGGTGGTCCGAGGTCGATCCCGCTGCACAGATTCATGCGCCAGGGCCTCCTACAGACAATGCACTTTGATTTATTGCGCTATCTCTAATAGCACCCGAGATATCAACAGATATATATTGGATTTTTGCCTGACCCTGAGAGTCCGACCCCATGAGACGGTGGTTTTCTCGGCCCCTGGTGGTCCGAGGTCGTTCCCGCTGCACAGATTCATGCGCTAGGGCCTCCTACAGACAATGCACTTTGATTTATTGCGCTCTCTGTAATAGCACCGGAGATATCACCAGATATATATTGGATTTTTCCCTGACCCTGAGTGCCCGGCCCCATGTTTCGGTGGTTTTCTCGACCCCTGGTGGTCCGAGGTCGATCCCGCTGCACAGATTCATGCGCTAGGTCCTGCTGCAGACAATGCACTTTGATTTATGGAGCTATCTCTAATAGCACCCGAGATATCACCAGATATATATTGGATTTTTCCCTGACCCTGACAGTCCGGCCCCATGAGACGGTGATTTTCTCGTCCCCTTGTGGTCCGAGGTCGATCCCGCTGCACATATTCATGCGCCAGGGCCTCCTGCAGACAATTCACTTTGATGTATTTCGCTATCTGTAATAGCACCCGAGATATCACCAGATTTATATTGGATTTTTCCCTGACCCTGAGTGTCCGAGCCCATGAGGCGGTGGTTTTCTCGGCGCCTCGTGGTCCGAAGTCGTTCCTGCTGCACAGATTCATCCGCCAGTGCCTCCTACAGACAATGCACTTTGATTTATTGCGCTATCTCTAATAGCACCCGAGATATCACCATATATATATTGCATTTTCCCCTGACACTGAGTGCCCGGCCCCATGTATCGGTGGTTTTCTCGACCCTTGGTGGTCCGAGGTCGATCCCGCTGCACAGATTCATGCGCTAGGGCCTCCTGCAGACAATGCACTTTGATTTATTGCGCTATCTGTAATAGCACCCGAGATATCACCAGATATATATTGGATTTTTCACTGACCCTGAGTGTCAGACCCCATGAGCCGATGGTTTTCTCGACCCCTGGTGGTCCGAGGTCGTTCCCGCTGCACAGATTCATGCCCTAGGGCCTCCTGCAGACAATGCACTTTGATTTATTGCGCTATCTGTAATATCACCCGAGATATCACCAGATATATATTGGATTTTTCACTGACCCTGAGTGTCAGACCCCATGAGACGGCGGTTTTCTCGACCCCTGGTGGTCCGAGATCGATCCCGCTGCACAGATTCATGCGCCAGGGCCTCCTACAGACAATGCCCTTTGGTTTATTGCGCTATCTGTATTAGCACCTGAGATATCACCACATATATATTGGATTTTCCCCTGACCCTGAGTTGTCGAACCCATGAGACGGTGGTTTTCTCGGCCCCTGGTGGTCCGAGGTCGTTCCCGCTGCACAGATTCATGCGCCAGGGCCTCCTACAGACAATGCACTTTGATTTATTGCGCTCTCTGTAATAGCACCCGAGATATCACCAGATATATATTGGATTTTTCTCCGACCCTGACAGTCCGGCCCCATGTGTCGGTGGTTTTCTCGGACCCTGGTGGTCCGAGGTCGTTCCCGCTGCACAGATTCATGCGCTAGGGCCTGCTGCAGACAATGTATTTTGATTTATTGCGCTATCTCTACTAGCACCCGAGATATCACCAGATATATAATGGATTTTTCCCTGACCCAGACAGTCCGGCCCCATGGGACGGTGATTTTCTCGGCCCCTGGTGGTCCGAGGTCGATCCCGCTGCACAGATTCATGCGCTAGGTCCTTCTGCAGACAATGCACTTTGATTTATTGCGCTATCTCTAATAGCACCCGAGATATCACCAGATATATATTGGATTTTTCCCTGACCCTGAGTGCCCGGCTCCATGTTTCGGTGGTTTTCTCGACCCCTGGTGGTCCGAGGTCGATCCCGCCGCACAGATTCATGCGCTAGGTCCTTCTGCAGACAATGCACTTTGATTTATTGCACTATATCTAATAGCACCCGAGATATCACCAGATATATATTGGATTTTTCACTGACCCTGAGTGTCAGACCCCATGTGTCGGTGGTTTTCTCGGACCCTGGTGGTCCGAGGCCGTTCCCGCTGCACAGATTCATGCCCTAGGGCCTCCTGCAGACGATGCACTTTGATTTATTGCGCTATCTGTAATAGCACCCGAGATATCACCAGATATATATTGGATTTTTCCCTGACCCTGTCAGTCCGGCCCCTATGAGACGGTAGTTTCCTCGGCCCCTGGTCGTCCGAGGTCGTTCCCGCTTCACAGATTCATGCGCCAGGGAATCCTACAGACAATATACTTTGATTTATTGCGCTATCTGTAATAGCACCCGAGATATCACCAGATATATATTGGATTTTTCCCTGACCCACAGTGTCCGGCCCCATGAGACGGTAGTTTTCTCGGCCCCTGGTGGTCCGAGGTCGTTCCCGCTGCACAGATTCATGCGCTAGGGCCTCCTCCAGACAAAGCACTTTGATTTATTGCGCTCTCTGTAATAGCACCCGAGATATCACCAGATATATATTGGATTTTTCCCTGACCCTGAGTGCCCGGCCCCATGTTTCGGTGGTTTTCTCAACCCCTGGTGGTCCGAGGTCGATCCCGCTGCACAGATTCATGCGCTAGGTCCTGCTGCAGACAAGGCACTTTGATTTATTGCGCTATCTCTAATAGCACCCGAGATATCACCAGATATATATTGGATTTTTCCCTGACCCTGACAGTCCGGCCCCATGTAACGGTGGTTTTCTCGACCCTTGGTGGTCCGAGGTCGAGCCCGCTGCACAGATTCATGCGCTAGGGCCTCCTGCAGACAATGCACTTTGATTTATTGCGCTATCTGTAATAGCACCCGAGATATCACCAGATATATATTGGATTTTTCACTGACCCTGAGTGTCAGACCCCATGAGACGGCGGTTTTCTCGACCCCTGGTGGTCCGAGGTCGATCCCGCTGCACAGATTCATGCGCCAGGGCCTCCTACAGACAATGCCCTTTGGTTTATTGCGCTATCTGTAATAGCACCTGAGATATCACCACATATATATTGGATTTTCCCCTGACCCTGAGTGTCCGAACCCATGAGACGGTGGTTTTCTCGGCCCCTGGTGGTCCGAGGTCGTTCCCGCTGCACAGATTCATGCGCCAGGGCCTCCTGCAGACAATGCACTTTGATTAATTTCGCTATCTCTAATAGCATCCGAGATATCACCAGATATATATTGGATTTTTCTCTGACCCTGACAGTCCGGCCCCATGTGTCGGTGGTTTTCTCGGACCCTGGTGGTCCGAGGTCGTTCCCGCTGCACAGATTCATGCGCTAGGGCCTCCTGCAGACAATGTATTTTGATTTATTGCGCTATCTCTAATAGCACCCGAGATATCACCAGATATATAATGGATTTTTCCCTGACCCAGACAGTCCGGCCCCATGGGACGGTGATTTTCTCGGCCCCTGGTGGTCCGAGGTCGATCCCGCTGCAAAGGTTCATGCGCTAGGTCCTTCTGCAGACAATGAACTTTGATTTATTGCGCTATCTCTAATAGCACCCGAAATATCACCACATATATATTGGATTTTTCCCTGACCCTGAGTGCCCGGCTCCATGTTTCGGTGGTTTTCTCGACCCCTGGTGGTCCGAGGTCGAACCCGCCGCACAGATTCATGCGCTAGGTCCTTCTGCAGACAATGCACTTTGATTTATTGCGCTATCTCTAATAGCACCCGAGATATCACCAGATATATATTGGATTTTTCACTGACCCTGAGTGTCAGACCCCATGTGTCGGTGGTTTTCTCGGACCCTGGTGGTCCGAGGTCGTTCCCGCTGCACAGATTCATGCGCTAGGGCCTCCTGCAGACAATGTATTTTGATTTATTGCGCTATCTCTAATAGCACCCGAGATATCACCAGATATATAATGGATTTTTCCCTGACCCAGACAGTCCGGCCCCATGGGACGGTGATTTTCTCGGCCCCTGGTGGTCCGAGGTCGATCCCGCTGCACAGATTCATGCGCCAGGTCCTTCTGCAGACAATGAACTTTGATTTATTGCGCTATCTCTAATAGCACCCGAGATATCACCAGATATATATTGGATTTCTCCCTGACCCTGACAGTCCGGCCCCATGAGACGGTGATTTTCTCGGCCCCTTGTGGTCCGAGGTCGATCCCGCTGCACATATTCATGCGCCAGGGCCTCCTGCAGACAATTCACTTTGATTTATTTCGCTATCTGTAATAGCACCCGAGATATCACCAGATTTATATTGGATTTTTCCCTGACCCTGAGTGTCCGAGCCCATGAGGCGGTGGTTTTCTCGGCGCCTGGTGGTCCGAGGTCGTTCCTGCTGCACAGATTCATTCGCCAGTGCCTCCTACAGACAATGCACTTTGATTTATTGCGCTATCTCTAATAGCACCCGAGATATCACCATATATATATTGCATTTTCCCCTGACACTGAGTGTCCGAACCCATGAGACGGTGGTTTTCTCGGGCCCTGGTGGTCCGAGTTCGTTCCCGCTGCACAGATTCATGCGCCAGGGCCTCCTACAGACAATGCCCTTTGGTTTATTGCGCTATCTCTAATAGCACCTGAGATATCACCACATATATATTGGATTTTCCCCTGACCCTGAGTGTCCGACCCCATGAGACGGTGGTTTTCTCGGCCCCTGGTGGTCCGAGGTCGTTCCCGCTGCACAGATTCATGCGCCAGGGCCTCCTGCAGACAATGCACTTTGATTAATTTCGCTATCTCTAATAGAATCCGAGATATCACCAGATATATATTGGATTTTTCTCCGACCCTGACAGTCCGGCCCCGTGTGTCGGTGGTTTTCTCGGACCCTGGTGGTCCGAGGTCGTTCCCGCTGCACAGATTCATGCACTAGGGCCTCCTGCAGACAATGTATTTTGATTTATTGCGCTATCTGTAATAGCACCCGAGATATCACCAGATATATATCGGATTTTTCACTGACCCTGAGTGTCAGACCCCATGAGACGGTGGTTTTCTCGACCCCTGGTGGTCCGAGGTCGTTCCCGCTGCACAGATTCATGCCCTAGTGCCACCTGCAGACAATGCACTTTGATTTATTGCGCTATCTGTAATAGCACCCGAGATATCACCAGATATATATTGGATTTTTCACTGACCCTGAGTGTCAAACCCCATGAGACGGCGGTTTTCTCTACCCCTGGTGGTGCGAGGTCGATCCCGCTGCACAGATTCATGCGCCAGGGCCTCCTACAGACAATGCACTTTGATTTATTGCGCTATATCTAATAGCACCCGAGATATCACCAGATATATATCGGATTTTTCCCTGACCCTGACAGTCCGGCCCCATGAGACGGTGATTTTCTCGGCCCCTGGTGGTCCGAGGTCGATCACGCTGCACAGATTCATGCGCTAGGTCCTTCTGCAGACAATGCACATTGATTTATTGCGCTATATCTAATAGCACCCGTGATATCACCAGATATATATTGGATTTTTCCCTGACCCTGACAGTCCGGCCCCTATGAGACGGTAGTTTCCTCGGCCCCTGATGGTCCGAGGTCGTTCCGGCTGCACAGATTCATGCGCCAGGGCCTCCTACAGACAATGCCCTTTGGTTTATTGCGCTATCTCTAATATCACCTGAGACATCACCACATATATATTGGTTTTTCCCCTGACCCTGAGTGTCCGACCCCATGAGACGGTAGTTTCCTCGGCCCCTGATGGTCCGAGGTCGTTCCGGCTGCACAGATTCATGCGCCAGGGCCTCCTACAGACAATGCACTTTGGTTTATTGCGCTATCTCTAATAGCACCCGAGGTATCACCAGATATATAATGGATTTTTCCCTGACCCAGACAGTCCGGCCCCATGGGACGGTGATTTTCTCGGCCCCTGGTGGTCAGGAGGTTGGTCCCGCTGCACAGATTCATGCGCTAGGTCCGTCTGCAGACAATGCACATTGATTTATTGCGCTTTCTGTAATAGCACCCGTGATATCACCATATATATATTGCATTTTCCCCTGACACTGAGTGCCCGGCCCAATGTATCGGTGGTTTTCTCGACCCTTGGTGGTCCGTGGTCGATCCCGCTGCACAGATTCATGCGCTAGGGCCTCCTGCAGACAATGCAATTTGATTTATTGCGCTATCTGTAATAGCACCCGAGATAACACCAGATATATATTGGATTTTTCACTGACCCTGAGTGTCAGACCCCATGAGACGGTGGTTTTCTCGACCCTTGGTGGTCCGTGGTCGATCCCGCTGCACAGATTCATGCGCTAGGGCCTCCTGCAGACAATGCACTTTGATTTATTGCGCTATCTCTAATAGCACCGGAGATATCACCAGATAGATATTGGATTTTTCCCAGACCCTGTCAGTCCGGCCCCATGAGACGGTGATTTCCTCGGCCCCTGGTGGTCCGAGGTCGTTCCCGCTGCACAGATTCGTGCGGCAGGGCCTCCTGCAGACAATGCACTTTGATTTATTGCGCTATCTATAATAGCACCCGATATATCACCAGATAGATATTGGATTTTTCCCTGACCCTGTCAGTCCTGCCCCATGAGACGGTGATTTTCTCGGCCCCTGGTGGTCCGAGGTCGATCCCGCTGAACAGATTCTTGCGCCAAGGCTTCCTGCAGACAATTCACTTTGGTTTATTGCGCTATCTGTAATAGCGCCCGAGATATCACCAGAGATATATTGGATTTTTCCCTGACCCTGAGTGTCCGGCCCCATGAGACGGTAGTTTTCTCGGCCCCTGGTGGTCCGAGGTCGTTCCCGCTGCGCAGATTCATGCGCCAGGGCCTCCTACAGACAATGCACTTTGATTTATTACGCTATCTCTAATAGCAGCCGAGATATCACCACATATATATTGGATTTTTCCCTGGCCCAGACAGTCCGGCCCCATGTGTCGATGGTTTTCTCGGTCCCTCGTGGTCCGAGGTCGATCCCGCTGAACAGATTCATGCGCCTGGGCTTCCTGCAGACAATTCACTTTGATTTATTGCGCTATCTCTAATAGCACCCGAGATATCACCAGACATATATATCGGATTTTTCCCTGACCCTGAGAGTCCGGCCCCATGAGACGGTGATTTTCTCGGCCCCTGGTGGTCCGAGGTCGTTCCCGCTGCACAGATTCATGCCCTAGGGCCTCCTGCAGACAATGCACTTTGATTTATTGCGCTATCTGTAATAGCACCCGAGATATCACCAGATATATATTGGATTTTTCACTGACCCTGAGTGTCCGACCCCATGAGACGGTGGTTTTCTCTGCCCCTGGTGGTCCGAGGTTGATCCCGCTGCACAGATTCATGCGCCAGGGCCTCCTACAGACAATGCACTTTGATTTATTGCGCTTTCTGTAATAGCGCCCGAGATATCACTATATATATATTGGATTTACACCTGACCCTGAGTGTCCGGCCGCATGAGACGGTGATTTTCTCGGCCCCTGGTGGTCCGAGGGCGATCCCGCTGCACAGATTCATGCGCTAGGTCCGTCTGCAGACAATGCACTTTGATTTATTGCGCTATCTCTAATAGCACCCGAGATATCACCAGATATATATTGGATTTCTCCCTGACCCTGACAGTCCGGCCCCATGAGAAGGTGATTTTCTAGGCCCCTGGTGGTCCGAGGTCGTTCCCGCTGCACAGACGCATGCGCTAGGGCCTCCTGCAGACAATGTATTTTGATTTATTGCCCTATCTCTAATAGCACCCGAGATATCACCAGATATATAATGGATTTTTCCCTGACCCAGACAGTCCGGCCCCATGGGGCGGTGATTTTCTCGGCCCCTGGTGGTCCGAGGTCGATCCCGCTGCACAGATTCATGCGCTAGGTCCGTCTGCAGACAATGCACTTTGATTTATTGCGCTATCTCTAATAGCACCCGAGATATCACCAGATATATATTGGATTTCTCCCTGACCCTGACAGTCCGGCCCCATGAGACGGTGATTTTCTCGGCCCCTGGTGGTCCGAGGTTGATCCCGCTGCACAGATACATGCGCCAGGGCCTCCTACAGACAATGCACATTGATTTATTGCGCTTTCTGTAATAGCACCCGTGATATCACCATATATATATTGCATTTTCCCCTGACACTGAGTGCCCGGCCCCATGTATCGGTGGTTTTCTCGACCCTTGGTGGTCCGAGGTCGATCCCGCTGCACAGATTCATGCGCTAGGGCCTCCTGCAGACAATGCACTTTGATTTATTGCGCTATCTGTAATAGCACCCGAGATATCACCAGATATATATTGGATTTTTCACTGACCCTGAGTGTCAGACCCCATGAGACGGTGGTTTTCTCGACCCCTGGTGGTCCCAGGTCGTTCCCGCTGCACAGATTCATACCCTAGGGCCTCCTGCAGACAATGCACTTTGATTTATTGCGCTATCTGTAATAGCACCCGAGATATCACCAGATATATATTGGATTTTTCACTGACCCTGAGTGTCAGACCCCATGAGACGGCGGTTTTCTCGACCCCTGGTGGTCCGAGGTCGATCCCGCTGCACAGATTGATGCGCCAGGGCCTCCTACAGACAATGCCCTTTGGTTTATTGCGCTATCTCTAATAGCACCTGAGATATCACCACATATATATTGGATTTTCCCCTGACCCTGAGTGTCCGACCCCATGAGACGGTGGTTTTCTCGGCCCCTGGTGGTCCGAGGTCGTTCCCGCTGCACAGATTCATGCGCCGGGGCCTCCTACAGACAATGCACTTTGGTTTATTGCGCTATCTCTAATAGCACCCGAGATATCACCAGAGATATATTGGATTTTTCCCTGACCTTGAGTGTCCGGCCCCATGTTTCGGTGGTTTTCTCGACCCTTGGTGGTCCGAGGTCGATCCCGCTGCACAGATTCATGCGGTAGGGCCTCCTGCAGACAATGCACTTTGACTTATTGCGCTATCTGTAATAGCACCCGAGATATCACCAGATATATATCGGATTTTTCCCTGACCCTGAGTGTCCGACCCCATGAGACGGTGGTTTTCTCGGTCCCTGGTGGTCCGAGGTCTGTCCCGCTGCACAGATTCATGAGCCAGGGCCTCCTACAGACAATGCACTTTGATTTATTGCGCTTTCTGTAATAGTACCCGAGATATCACTATATATATATATTGGATTTCCACCTGACCCTGAGTGTCCGGCCGCATGAGACGGTGATTTTCTCGGCCCCTGGTGGACCGAGGCCGATCCCGCTGCACAGATTCATGCGCCAGGGCCTCCTACAGACAATGCACTTTGATTTATTGCGCTATCTGTAGTAGCACCCGAGATATCACCAGATATATATTGGATTTTTCACTGACCCTGAGTGTCAGACCCCATGAGACGGCGGTTTTCCCGACCCCTGGTGGTCCGAGGTCGATCCCGCTGCACAGATTCATGCGCCAGGGCCTCCTACAGACAATGCCCTTTGGTTTATTGCGCTTTCTGTAATAGCACCCGTGATATCACCATATATATATTGCATTTTCCCCTGACACTGAGTGCCCGGCCCCATGTATCGGTGGTTTTCTCGACCCTTGGCGGTCCGAGGTCGATCCCGCTGCACAGATTCATGCGCTAGGGCCTCCTGCAGACAATGCACTTTGATTTATTGCGCTATCTGTAATAGCACCCGAGATATCACCAGATATATATTGGATTTTTCACTGACCCTGAGTGTCTGACCCAATGAGACGGTGGTTTTCTCGACCCCTGGTGGTCCCAGGTCGTTCCCGCTGCACAGATTCATGCCCTAGGGCCTCCTACAGACAATGCACTTTGATTTATTGCGCTATCTGTAATAGCACCCGAGATATCACCAGATATATATTGGATTTTTCACTGACCCTGAGTGTCAGACCCCATGAGACGGCGGTTTTCTCGAACCCTGGTGTTCCGAGGTCGATCCCGCTGCACAGATTCATGCGCCAGGTCCTCCTACAGACAATGCACTTTGGTTTATTGCGCTATCTGTAATAGCACCCGAGATATCACCAGATATATGCTGGATTTTTACATGAACTTGGGTGACGGATTCCGAATATCTGTAATTTTCTCGGCCCCTGGTGGTCCGAGGTCGATCCCGCTGCACAGATTCATTCGCCAGGGCCTCCTACAGACAATGCACTTTGATTTATTGTTCTATCTATAATAGCACCCGAGATATCACCAGATATATGCTGGATTTTTACATGACCTTGGGTGACGGATTCCGAATATCTGTAATTTTCTCGGCGCCTGGTGGTCCGAGGTCGTTCCTGCTGCACAGATTCATTCGCCAGTGCCTACTACAGACAATGCACCTTGGTTTATTGCGCCGTCTCTAATAGCACCAGAGATATCACCAGATATATATTGGATTTTTCCCTGACCCTGAGTGTCCGGCCCCATGAGACGGTAGTTTTCACGGCCCCTGGTGGTCCGAGGTCGATCCCGCTGCACAGATTCATGCGCCAGGGCGTCCTGCAGACAATGCACTTTGATTTATTGCGCTATCTGTAACAGGACCCGAGATATCACCAGATATATATTGGATTTTTCCCTGACCCTGAGTGTCCGACTCCATGAGACGGTGGTTTTCTCGGACCCTGGTGGTCCGAGGTCGATCCCGCTGAACAGATTCATACGCCAGGGCTTCCCGCAGACAATGCACTTTGATTTATTGCGTTATCTCTAATAGCACCCGAGATATCACCAGATATATATTGAATTTTTCTCCGACCCTGAGTGTCCGTCGCCATGTATCGGTGGTTATCTCGGCCCCTGGTGGTCCGAGGTCGATCCCACTGCACAGACTCATGCGCCAGGGCCTCCTACAGACAATGCACTTTGATTTATTGCGCTATCTGTAATAGCACCCGAGATATCACTAGATATATATTGGATTTTCCCCTGACACTGAGTGTCAGACCCCATGAGACGGTGGTTTTCTCGACCCCTGGTGGTCCGAGGTCGATCCCGCTGCACAGATTCATGCGCCAGGGCCCCCAGCATATAATTCACTTTGATTTATTGCGCTATCTCTAATAGCACCCGAGATATCACCAGATATATATTGGACTTTTCCCTGACCCTGAGTGTCCGGCCCCATGAGACGGTAGTTTTCTCGGACCCTGGTGGTCCGAGGTCGTTCCCGCTGGACAGATTCATGCGCCAGGGCCTCCTACAGACAATGCCCTTTGGTCAATTGCGCTATCTCTAATAGCACCTGAGATATCACCACATATATATTGGATTTTCCCCTGACCCTGAGTGTCCGACCCCATGAGACGGTGGTTTTCTCGGCCCCTGGTGGTCCGAGGTCGTTCCCGCTGGACAGATTCATGCGCCAGGGCCTCCTACAGACAATGCCCTTTGGTCTTTGCGCTATCTCTAATAGCACCCGAGATATCACCACATATATATTGGATTTTCCCCTGACCCTGAGTGTCCGACCCCATGAGACGGTGGTTTTCTCGGCCCCTGGTGGTCCGAGGTCGTTCCCGCTTCTCACATTCATGCGCCAGGGCCTCCTGCAGACAATGCACTTTGATTTATTGCGCTATCTATAATAGCACCCGAGATATCACCGGATAGATATTGGATTTTTCCTTGACCCTGACAGTCCTGCCCCATGAGACGGTGATTTTCTCGGCCCCTGGTGGTGCGAGGTCGATCCCGCTGAACAGATTCTTGCGCCAAGGCTTCCTGCAGACTATTCACTTTGGTTTATTGCGCTATCTGTAATAGCACCCGAGATATCACCAGATATATGCTGGATTTTTACATGAACTTGGGTGACGGATTCCGAATATCTGTAATTTTCTCGGCCCCTGGTGGTCCGAGGTCGATCCCGCTGCAAAGATTCATGCGCCAGGGCCTCCTACAGACAATGCACTTTGATTTATTGCGCTATCTCTAATAGCACCCGAGATATCACCAGATATATGCTGGATTTTTACATGACCTTGGGTGACGGATTCCGAATATCTGTAATTTTCTCGGCGCCTGGTGGTCCGAGGTCGTTCCTGCTGCACAGATTCATTCGCCAGTGCCTACTACAGACAATGCACCTTGGTTTATTGCGCCGTCTCTAATAGCACCAGAGATATCACCAGATATATATTGGATTTTTCCCTGACCCTGAGTGTCCGGCCCCATGAGGCGGTAGTTTTCACGGCCCCTGGTGGTCCGAGGTGGATCCCGCTGCACAGATTCATGCGCCAGGGCGTCCTGCAGACAATGCACTTTGGTTTATTGCAGTCTCTCTAATAGCACCGGAGATATCACCCGATATATATTGTATTTTTCCCTGACCCTGACAGTTCGGCCCCATGAGACGGTAGTTCTCTCGGACCCTGTTGGTCCTAGGTCGTTCCCGCTGCACAGATTCATGCGCCAGGGCCTCCTACAGACAATGCCCTTTGGTCTTTGCGCTATCTCTAATAGCACCCGAGATATCACCACATATATATTGGATTTTCCCCTGACCCTGAGTGTCCGACCCCATGAGACGGTGGTTTTCTCGGCCCCTGGTGGTCCGAGGTCGTTCCCGCTTCTCACATTCATGCGCCAGGGCCTCCTGCAGACAATGCACTTTGATTTATTTCGTTATCTCTAATAGCACCCGAGATATCACCAGATATATATTGGATTTTTCCTTGACCCTGACAGTCCGCCGCCATGTGTCGATGGTTTTCTCGGTCCCTCGTGGTCCGAGGTCGATCCCGCTGCACAGATTCATTCGCCAGGGCCTCCTACAGACAATGCACTTTGATTTATTGTTCTATCTATAATAGCACCCGAGATATCACCAGATAGATATTGGATTTTTCCCTGACCCTGAGTGTCCGGCCCCATGTGTTGATGATTTTCTCGGTCCCTCGTGGTCCGAGGTCGATCCCGCTACCAAAGATTCATGCGCCAGGGCCTCCTACAGACAATGCACTTTGGTTTATTGCGCTACCTCTAATAGCACCCGAGATATCACCAGAGATATATTGAATTTTTCCCCGACCCTGAGTGTCCGGCCCCATGTGTCGGTGGTTTTCTCGGCCCCTGTTGGTCGGAGGTCTATCCCGCTGCAAAGATTCATGCGCCAGGGCCTCCTACAGACAATGCACTTTGATTTATTGCGCTATCTCTAATAGCACCCGAGATATCACCAGATATATGCTGGATTTTTACATGACCTTGGGTGACGGATTCCGAATATCTGTAATTTTCTCGGCGCCTGGTGGTCCGAGGTCGTTCCTGCTGCACAGATTCATTCGCCAGTGCCTACTACAGACAATGCACCTTGGTTTATTGCGCCGTCTCTAATAGCACCAGAGATATCACCAGATATATATTGGATTTTTCCCTGACCCTGAGTGTCCGGCCCCACGAGACGGTAGTTTTCACGGCCCCTGGTGGTCCGAGGTCGATCCCGCTGCACAGATTCATGCGCCAGGGCGTCCTGCAGACAATGCACTTTGGTTTATTGCGCTCTCTCTAATAGCACCGGAGATATCACCCGATATATATTGTATTTTTCCCTGACCCTGACAGTTCGGCCCCATGAGACGGTAGTTCTCTCGGACCCTGTTGGTCCTAGGTCGTTCCCGCTGCACAGATTCATGCGCCAGGGCCTCCTACAGACAATGCACTTTGATTTATTGCGCTGTCTGTAATAGGACCCGAGATATCACCAGATATATATTGGATTTTTCCCTGACCCTGAGTGTCCGACTCCATGAGACGGTGGTTTTCTCGGCCCCTGGTGGCCCGAGGTCGTTCCCACTGCACAGATCCATGCGCCAGGGCCTCCTGCAGACAATGCACTTTGATTTATTGCGCTATCTGTGATAGCGCCCGAGATATCACCAGATTTATATTGGATTTTTCCCTGACCCTGAGTCTCCGACCCCATGAGACGGTGGTTTTCTCGGCCCCTGGTGGTCCGAGGTCGATCCCGCTACACTGATTAATGCGCCTGGGCCTCCTACAGACAATGCACTTTGATTTATTGCGCTATCTGTAATAGCACCCGAGATATCACCAGTTATATATTGGATTTTTCCCTGACCCTGAGTGCCCGGCCCCATGTTTCGGTGGTTTTCTCGACCCCTGGTGGTCCGAGGTCGTTCCCGCTGCACAGATTCATGCGCCAGGGCCTCCTGCAGACAATGCACTTTGATTTATTGCGCTATCTATAATAGCACCCGAGATATCACCGGATAGATATTGGATTTTTCCCTGACCCTGACAGTCCTGCCCCATGAGACGGTGATTTTCTCGGCCCCTGGTGTTCCGAGGTCGATCCCGCTGAACAGATTCTTGCGCCAAGGCTTCCTGCAGACAATTCACTTTGGTTTATTGCGCTATCTGTAATAGCACCCGAGATATCACCAGATATATGCTGGATTTTTACATGAACTTGGGTGACGGATTCCGAATATCTGTAATTTTCTCGGCCCCTGGTGGTCCGAGGTCGATCCCGCTGCACAGATTCATTCGCCAGGGCCTCCTACAGACAATGGACTTTGATTTATTGTTCTATCTATAATAGCACCCGAGATATCACCAGATAGATATTGGATTTTTCCCTGACCCTGAGTGTCCGGCCCCATGTGTTGATGATTTTCTCGGTCCCTCGTGGTCCGAGGTCGATCCCGCTACCAAAGATTCATGCGCCAGGGCCTCCTACAGACAATGCACTTTGGTTTATTGCGCTATCTCTAATAGCACCCGAGATATCACCAGAGATATATTGAATTTTTCCCCGACCCTGAGTGTCCGGCCCCATGTGTCGGTGGTTTTCTCGGCCCCTGTTGGTCGGAGGTCGATCCCGCTGCAAACATTCATGCGCCAGGGCCTCCTACAGACAATGCACTTTGATTTATTGCGCTATCTCTAATAGCACCCGAGATATCACCAGATATATATTGGATTTTTCCTTGACCCTGACAGTCCGCCGCCATGTGTCGATGGTTTTCTCGGTCCCTCGTGGTCCGAGGTCGATCCCGCTGCACAGATTCATTCGCCAGGGCCTCCTACAGACAATGCACTTTGATTTATTGTTCTATCTATAATAGCACCCGAGATATCACCAGATAGATATTGGATTTTTCCCTGACCCTGAGTGTCCGGCCCCATGTGTTGATGATTTTCTCGGTCCCTCGTGGTCCGAGGTCGATCCCGCTACCAAAGATTCATGCGCCAGGGCCTCCTACAGACAATGCACTTTGGTTTATTGCGCTACCTCTAATAGCACCCGAGATATCACCAGAGATATATTGAATTTTTCCCCGACCCTGAGTGTCCGGCCCCATGTGTCGGTGGTTTTCTCGGCCCCTGTTGGTCGGAGGTCTATCCCGCTGCAAAGATTCATGCGCCAGGGCCTCCTACAGACAATGCACTTTGATTTATTGCGCTATCTCTAATAGCACCCGAGATATCACCAGATATATGCTGGATTTTTACATGACCTTGGGTGACGGATTCCGAATATCTGTAATTTTCTCGGCGCCTGGTGGTCCGAGGTCGTTCCTGCTGCACAGATTCATTCGCCAGTGCCTACTACAGACAATGCACCTTGGTTTATTGCGCCGTCTCTAATAGCACCAGAGATATCACCAGATATATATTGGATTTTTCCCTGACCCTGAGTGTCCGGCCCCACGAGACGGTAGTTTTCACGGCCCCTGGTGGTCCGAGGTCGATCCCGCTGCACAGATTCATGCGCCAGGGCGTCCTGCAGACAATGCACTTTGGTTTATTGCGCTCTCTCTAATAGCACCGGAGATATCACCCGATATATATTGTATTTTTCCCTGACCCTGACAGTTCGGCCCCATGAGACGGTAGTTCTCTCGGACCCTGTTGGTCCTAGGTCGTTCCCGCTGCACAGATTCATGCGCCAGGGCCTCCTACAGACAATGCACTTTGATTTATTGCGCTGTCTGTAATAGGACCCGAGATATCACCAGATATATATTGGATTTTTCCCTGACCCTGAGTGTCCGACTCCATGAGACGGTGGTTTTCTCGGCCCCTGGTGGCCCGAGGTCGTTCCCACTGCACAGATCCATGCGCCAGGGCCTCCTGCAGACAATGCACTTTGATTTATTGCGCTATCTGTGATAGCGCCCGAGATATCACCAGATTTATATTGGATTTTTCCCTGACCCTGAGTCTCCGACCCCATGAGACGGTGGTTTTCTCGGCCCCTGGTGGTCCGAGGTCGATCCCGCTACACTGATTAATGCGCCTGGGCCTCCTACAGACAATGCACTTTGATTTATTGCGCTATCTGTAATAGCACCCGAGATATCACCAGTTATATATTGGATTTTTCCCTGACCCTGAGTGCCCGGCCCCATGTTTCGGTGGTTTTCTCGACCCCTGGTGGTCCGAGGTCGTTCCCGCTGCACAGATTCATGCGCCAGGGCCTCCTGCAGACAATGCACTTTGATTTATTGCGCTATCTATAATAGCACCCGAGATATCACCGGATAGATATTGGATTTTTCCCTGACCCTGACAGTCCTGCCCCATGAGACGGTGATTTTCTCGGCCCCTGGTGTTCCGAGGTCGATCCCGCTGAACAGATTCTTGCGCCAAGGCTTCCTGCAGACAATTCACTTTGGTTTATTGCGCTATCTGTAATAGCACCCGAGATATCACCAGATATATGCTGGATTTTTACATGAACTTGGGTGACGGATTCCGAATATCTGTAATTTTCTCGGCCCCTGGTGGTCCGAGGTCGATCCCGCTGCACAGATTCATTCGCCAGGGCCTCCTACAGACAATGGACTTTGATTTATTGTTCTATCTATAATAGCACCCGAGATATCACCAGATAGATATTGGATTTTTCCCTGACCCTGAGTGTCCGGCCCCATGTGTTGATGATTTTCTCGGTCCCTCGTGGTCCGAGGTCGATCCCGCTACCAAAGATTCATGCGCCAGGGCCTCCTACAGACAATGCACTTTGGTTTATTGCGCTATCTCTAATAGCACCCGAGATATCACCAGAGATATATTGAATTTTTCCCCGACCCTGAGTGTCCGGCCCCATGTGTCGGTGGTTTTCTCGGCCCCTGTTGGTCGGAGGTCGATCCCGCTGCAAACATTCATGCGCCAGGGCCTCCTACAGACAATGCACTTTGATTTATTGCGCTATCTCTAATAGCACCCGAGATATCACCAGATATATGCTGGATTTTTACATGACCTTGGGTGACGGATTCCGAATATCTGTAATTTTCTCGGCGCCTGGTGGTCCGAGGTCGTTCCTGCTGCACAGATTCATTCGCCAGTGCCTACTACAGACAATGCACCTTGGTTTATTGCGCCGTCTCTAATAGCAGCAGAGATATCACCAGATATATATTGGATGTTTCCCTGACCCTGAGTGTCCGGCCCCATGAGACGGTAGTTTTCACGGCCCCTGGTGGTCCGAGGTGGATCCCGCTGCACAGATTCATGCGCCAGGGCGTCCTGCAGACAATGCACTTTGGTTTATTGCGCTCTCTCTAATAGCACCGGAGATATCACCCGATATATATTGTATTTTTCCCTGACCCTGACAGTTCGGCCCCATGAGACGGTAGTTCTCTCGGACCCTGTTGGTCCTAGGTCGTTCCCGCTGCACAGATTCATGCGCCAGGGCCTCCTACAGACAATGCACTTTGATTTATTGCGCTATCTGTAACAGGACCCGAGATATCACCAGATATATATTGGATTTTTTCCTGACCCTGAGTGTCCGACTCCATGAGACGGTGGTTTTCTCGGACCCTGGTGGTCCGAGGTCGATCCCGCTGAACAGATTCATACGCCAGGGCTTCCTGCAGACAATGCACTTTGATTTATTGCGTTATCTCTAATAGCACCCGAGATATCACCAGATATATATTGAATTTTTCCCCGACCCTGAGTGTCCGTCGCCATGTATCGGTGGTTATCTCGGCCCCTGGTGGTCCGAGGTCGATCCCACTGCACAGACTCATGCGCCAGGGCCTCCTACAGACAATGCACTTTGATTTATTGCGCTATCTGTAATAGCACCCGAGATATCACTAGATATATATTGGATTTTCCCCTGACCCTGAGTGTCCGGCCCCATGAGACTGTAGTTTTCTCGGCCCCTGGTGGTCCGAGGTCGTTCCCACTGCACAGATCCATGCGCCTGGGCCTCCTGCAGACAATGCACTTTGATTTATTGCGCTATCTGTGATAGCGCCCGAGATATCACCAGATTTATATTGGATTTTTCCCTGACCCTGAGTCTCCGACCCCATGAGACGGTGGTTTTCTCGGCCCCTGGTGGTCCGAGGTCGATCCCGCTACACTGATTAATGCGCCTGGGCCTCCTACAGACAATGCACTTTGATTTATTGCGCTATCTGTAATAGCACCCGAGATATCACCAGTTATATATTGGATTTTTCCCTGACCCTGAGTGCCCGGCCCCATGTTTCGGTGGTTTTCTCGACCCCTGGTGGTCCGAGGTCGTTCCCGCTGCACAGATTCATGCGCCAGGGCCTCCTGCAGACAATGCACTTTGATTTATTGCGCTATCTATAATAGCACCCGAGATATCACCGGATAGATATTGGATTTTTCCCTGACCCTGACAGTCCTGCCCCATGAGACGGCGATTTTCTCGGCCCCTGGTGGTCCGAGGTCGATCCCGCTGAACAGATTCTTGCGCCAAGGCTTCCTGCAGACAATTCACTTTGGTTTATTGCGCTATCTGTAATAGCACCCGAGATATCACCAGATATATGCTGGATTTTTACATGAACTTGGGTGACGGATTCCGAATATCTGTAATTTTCTCGGCCCCTGGTGGTCCGAGGTCGATCCCGCTGCACAGATTCATTCACCAGGGCCTCCTACAGACAATGCACTTTGATTTATTGTTCTATCTATAATAGCACCCGAGATATCACCAGATAGATATTGGATTTTTCCCTGACCCTGAGTGTCCGGCCCCATGTGTTGATGATTTTCTCGGTCCCTCGTGGTCCGAGGTCGATCCCGCTACCAAAGATTCATGCGCCAGGGCCTCCTATAGACAATGCACTTTGGTTTATTGCGCTATCTCTAATAGCACCCGAGATAACACCAGAGATATATTGAATTTTTCCCCGACCCTGAGTGTCCGGCCCCATGTGTCGGTGGTTTTCTCGGCCCCTGTTGGTCGGAGGTCGATCCCGCTGCAAAGATTCATGCGCCAGGGCCTCCTACAGACAATGCACTTTGATTTATTGCGCTGTCTCTAATAGCACCCGAGATATCACCAGATATATGCTGGATTCTTACATGACCTTGGGTGACGGATTCCGAATATCTGTAATTTTCTCGGCGCCTGGTGGTCCGAGGTCGTTCCTGCTGCACAGATTCATTCGCCAGTACCTACTACAGACAATGCACCTTGGTTTATTGCGCCGTCTCTAATAGCACCAGAGATATCACCAGATATATATTGGATTTTTCCCTGACCCTGAGTGTCCGGCCCCATGAGACGGTAGTTCTCTCGGACCCTGTTGGTCCTAGGTCGTTCCCGCTGCACAGATTCATGCGCCAGGGCCTCCTACAGACAATGCACTTTGATTTATTGCGCTATCTGTAATAGGACCCGAGATATCACCAGATATATATTGGATTTTTCCCTGACCCTGAGTGTCCGACTCCATGAGACGGTGGTTTTCTCGGACCCTGGTGGTCCGAGGTCGATCCCGCTGAACAGATTCATGCGCCAGGGCTTCCTGCAGACAATGCACTTTGATTTATTGCGTTATCTCTAATAGCACCCGAGATATCACCAGATATATATTGAATTTTTCCCCGACCCTGAGTGTCCGTCGCCATGTATCGGTGGTTATCTCGGCCCCTGGTGGTCCGAGGTCGATCCCACTGCACAGACTCATGCGCCAGGGCCTCCTACAGACAATGCACTTTGATTTATTGCGTTATGTGTAATAGCACCCGAGATATCACTAGATATATATTGGATTTTCCCCTGACCCTGAGTGTCCGGCCCCATGAGACTGTAGTTTTCTCGGCCCCTGGTGGTCCGAGGTCGTTCCCACTGCACAGATCCATGCGCCAGGGCCTCCTGCAGACAATGCACTTTGATTTATTGCGCTATCTGTGATAGCGCCCGAGATATCACCAGATTTATATTGGATTTTTCCCTGACCCTGATTCTCCGACCCCATGAGACGGTGGTTTTCTCGGCCCCTGGTGGTCCGAGGTCGATCCCGCTACACTGATTAATGCGCCTGGGCCTCCTACAGACAATGCACTTTGATTTATTGCGCTATCTGTAATAGCACCCGAGATATCACCAGTTATATATTGGATTTTTCCCTGACCCTGAGTGCCCGGCCCCATGTTTCGGTGGTTTTCTCGACCCCTGGTGGTCCGAGGTCGTTCCCGCTGCACAGATTCATGCGCCAGGGCCTCCTGCAGACAATGCACTTTGATTTATTGCGCTATCTATAATAGCACCCGAGATATCACCGGATAGATATTGGATTTTTCCCTGACCCTGAGTGTCCGACTCCATGAGACGGTGGTTTTCTCGGACCCTGGTGGTCCGAGGTCGATCCCGCTGAACAGATTCATGCGCCAGGGCTTCCTGCAGACAATGCACTTTGATTTATTGCGTTATCTCTAATAGCACCCGAGATATCACCAGATATATATTGAATTTTTCCCCGACCCTGAGTGTCCGTCGCCATGTATCGGTGGTTATCTCGGCCCCTGGTGGTCCGAGGTCGATCCCACTGCACAGACTCATGCGCCAGGGCCTCCTACAGACAATGCACTTTGATTTATTGCGTTATGTGTAATAGCACCCGAGATATCACTAGATATATATTGGATTTTCCCCTGACCCTGAGTGTCCGGCCCCATGAGACTGTAGTTTTCTCGGCCCCTGGTGGTCCGAGGTCGTTCCCACTGCACAGATCCATGCGCCAGGGCCTCCTGCAGACAATGCACTTTGATTTATTGCGCTATCTGTGATAGCGCCCGAGATATCACCAGATTTATATTGGATTTTTCCCTGACCCTGATTCTCCGACCCCATGAGACGGTGGTTTTCTCGGCCCCTGGTGGTCCGAGGTCGATCCCGCTACACTGATTAATGCGCCTGGGCCTCCTACAGACAATGCACTTTGATTTATTGCGCTATCTGTAATAGCACCCGAGATATCACCAGTTATATATTGGATTTTTCCCTGACCCTGAGTGCCCGGCCCCATGTTTCGGTGGTTTTCTCGACCCCTGGTGGTCCGAGGTCGTTCCCGCTGCACAGATTCATGCGCCAGGGCCTCCTGCAGACAATGCACTTTGATTTATTGCGCTATCTATAATAGCACCCGAGATATCACCGGATAGATATTGGATTTTTCCCTGACCCTGACAGTCCTGCCCCATGAGACGGCGATTTTCTCGGCCCCTGGTGGTCCGAGGTCGATCCCGCTGAACAGATTCTTGCGCCAAGGCTTCCTGCAGACAATTCACTTTGGTTTATTGCGCTATCTGTAATAGCACCCGAGATATCACCAGATATATGCTGGATTTTTACATGAACTTGGGTGACGGATTCCGAATATCTGTAATTTTCTCGGCCCCTGGTGGTCCGAGGTCGATCCCGCTGCACAGATTCATTCACCAGGGCCTCCTACAGACAATGCACTTTGATTTATTGTTCTATCTATAATAGCACCCGAGATATCACCAGATAGATATTGGATTTTTCCCTGACCCTGAGTGTCCGGCCCCATGTGTTGATGATTTTCTCGGTCCCTCGTGGTCCGAGGTCGATCCCGCTACCAAAGATTCATGCGCCAGGGCCTCCTATAGACAATGCACTTTGGTTTATTGCGCTATCTCTAATAGCACCCGAGATAACACCAGAGATATATTGAATTTTTCCCCGACCCTGAGTGTCCGGCCCCATGTGTCGGTGGTTTTCTCGGCCCCTGTTGGTCCTAGGTCGTTCCCGCTGCACAGATTCATGCGCCAGGGCCTCCTACAGACAATGCACTTTGATTTATTGCGCTATCTGTAATAGGACCCGAGATATCACCAGATATATATTGGATTTTTCCCTGACCCTGAGTGTCCGACTCCATGAGACGGTGGTTTTCTCGGACCCTGGTGGTCCGAGGTCGATCCCGCTGAACAGATTCATGCGCCAGGGCTTCCTGCAGACAATGCACTTTGATTTATTGCGTTATCTCTAATAGCACCCGAGATATCACCAGATATATATTGAATTTTTCCCCGACCCTGAGTGTCCGTCGCCATGTATCGGTGGTTATCTCGGCCCCTGGTGGTCCGAGGTCGATCCCACTGCACAGACTCATGCGCCAGGGCCTCCTACAGACAATGCACTTTGATTTATTGCGTTATGTGTAATAGCACCCGAGATATCACTAGATATATATTGGATTTTCCCCTGACCCTGAGTGTCCGGCCCCATGAGACTGTAGTTTTCTCGGCCCCTGGTGGTCCGAGGTCGTTCCCACTGCACAGATCCATGCGCCAGGGCCTCCTGCAGACAATGCACTTTGATTTATTGCGCTATCTGTGATAGCGCCCGAGATATCACCAGATTTATATTGGATTTTTCCCTGACCCTGAGTCTCCGACCCCATGAGACGGTGGTTTTCTCGGCCCCTGGT
Organism: Nomia melanderi; assembly: GCF_051020985.1. Lineage (NCBI taxonomy): Eukaryota > Metazoa > Arthropoda > Insecta > Hymenoptera > Halictidae > Nomia > Nomia melanderi. The sequence goes on from NW_027475142.1 coordinate 1,644,698, forward strand.
GGTCCGAGGTCGATCCCGCTACACTGATTAATGCGCCTGGGCCTCCTACAGACAATGCACTTTGATTTATTGCGCTATCTGTAATAGCACCCGAGATATCACCAGTTATATATTGGATTTTTCCCTGACCCTGAGTGCCCGGCCCCATGTTTCGGTGGTTTTCTCGACCCCTGGTGGTCCGAGGTCGTTCCCGCTGCACAGATTCATGCGCCAGGGCCTCCTGCAGACAATGCACTTTGATTTATTGCGCTATCTATAATAGCACCCGAGATATCACCGGATAGATATTGGATTTTTCCCTGACCCTGACAGTCCTGCCCCATGAGACGGCGATTTTCTCGGCCCCTGGTGGTCCGAGGTCGATCCCGCTGAACAGATTCTTGCGCCAAGGCTTCCTGCAGACAATTCACTTTGGTTTATTGCGCTATCTGTAATAGCACCCGAGATATCACCAGATATATAGTGGATTTTTACATGAACTTGGGTGACGGATTCCGAATATCTGTAATTTTCTCGGCCCCTGGTGGTCCGAGGTCGATCCCGCTGCACAGATTCATTCACCAGGGCCTCCTACAGACAATGCACTTTGATTTATTGTTCTATCTATAATAGCACCCGAGATATCACCAGATAGATATTGGATTTTTCCCTGACCCTGAGTGTCCGGCCCCATGTGTTGATGATTTTCTCGGTCCCTCGTGGTCCGAGGTCGATCCCGCTACCAAAGATTCATGCGCCAGGGCCTCCTATAGACAATGCACTTTGGTTTATTGCGCTATCTCTAATAGCACCCGAGATAACACCAGAGATATATTGAATTTTTCCCCGACCCTGAGTGTCCGGCCCCATGTGTCGGTGGTTTTGTCGGCCCCTGTTGGTCGGAGGTCGATCCCGCTGCAAAGATTCATGCGCCAGGGCCTCCTACAGACAATGCACTTTGATTTATTGCGCTGTCTCTAATAGCACCCGAGATATCACCAGATATATGCTGGATTTTTACATGACCTTGGGTGACGGATTCCGAATATCTGTAATTTTCTCGGCGCCTGGTGGTCCGAGGTCGTTCCTGCTGCACAGATTCATTCGCCAGTACCTACTACAGACAATGCACCTTGGTTTATTGCGCCGTCTCTAATAGCACCAGAGATATCACCAGATATATATTGGATTTTTCCCTGACCCTGAGTGTCCGGCCCCATGAGACGGTAGTTTTCACGGCCCCTGGTGGTCCGAGGTCGATCCCGCTGCACAGATTCATGCGCCAGGGCGTCCTGCAGACAATGCACTTTGGATTATTGCGCTCTCTCTAATAGCACCGGAGATATCACCCGATATATATTGTATTTTTCCCTGACCCTGACAGTTCGGCCCCATGAGACGGTAGTTCTCTCGGACCCTGTTGGTCCTAGGTCGCTCCCGCTGCACAGATCCATGCGCCAGGGCTTCCTGCAGACAATGCACTTTGATTTATTGCGTTATCTCTAATAGCACCCGAGATATCACCAGATATATATTGAATTTTTCCCCGACCCTGAGTGTCCGTCGCCATGTATCGGTGGTTATCTCGGCCCCTGGTGGTCCGAGGTCGATCCCACTGCACAGACTCATGCGCCAGGGCCTCCTACAGACAATGCACTTTGATTTATAGCGTTATGTGTAATAGCACCCGAGATATCACTAGATATATATTGGATTTTCCCCTGACCCTGAGTGTCCGGCCCCATGAGACTGTAGTTTTCTCGGCCCCTGGTGGTCCGAGGTCGTTCCCACTGCACAGATCCATGCGCCAGGGCCTCCTGCAGACAATGCACTTTGATTTATTGCGCTATCTGTGATAGCGCCCGAGATATCACCAGATTTATATTGGATTTTTCCCTGACCCTGAGTCTCCGACCCCATGAGACGGTGGTTTTCTCGGCCCCTGGTGGTCCGAGGTCGTTCCCGCTGCACAGATTCATGAGCCAGGGCCTCCTGCAGACAATGGACTTTGATTTATTGCGCTATCTCTAATAGCACCCGAGATATCACCAGATATATATTGGATTTTCCCCTGACGCTGAGTGTCGGGCCCCATGAGACGGTGGTTTTCTCGGCCCCTGGTGGTCCGAGGTCGTTCCCGCTGCACAGGTTCATGCGCCAGGGTCTCCTACAGACAATGTACTTTGATTTATTGCGCTATCTGTAATAGCACCCGAGATATCACCAGATAAATATTGGATTTTTCCCTGACCCTGAGTGTCCGACCCCATGAGACGGAGGTTTTCTCGGCCCCTGGAGGTCCGAGGACGTTCCCGCTGCCCAGATTCATGCGCCAGTGCCTCCTGCAGATAATTCACTTTGGTTTACTGCGCTATCTCTAATAGCACCCGAGATATCACCAGATATATATTGGATTTTCCCCTGACCCTGACTGTCCGGCCCCATGAGACTGTGGTTTTCTCGTCCCCTGGTTGTCCGAGGTCGTTCCCACTGCACAGATTCATGTGCCAGGGCCACTTGCAGATAATTCACTTTGGTTTATTGCGCTATCTGTAATAGCTCCCGAGATATCACCAGATGTATATTGGATTTTTCCCCGACCCTGAGTGTCCGGCCCCATGAGACGGTGGTTTTCTCGGCCCTGGTGGTCCGAGGTCGTCCCTGCTGCACAGATTCATGCGCCAGGGCCTCCTACAGACAATGCACTCTGGTTTATTGCGCTATCTGTAATAGCACCCGAGATATCACCAGATATATGCTGGATTTTTACATGATCTTGGGTGACGGATTCCGAATATCTGTAATTTTCTCGGCCCCTGGTGGTCCGAGGTCGTTCCTGCTGCACAGATTCATTCGCCAGTGCCTCCTACAGACAATGCACTTTCATTTATTGCGCTATCTGTAATAGCACCCGAGATATCACCAGATATATATGGGATTTTTCCCTGACCCTGAGTGTCCGGCCCCATGAGATTGTGGTTTTCTCGGCCCCTGGTGGTCCGAGGTCGTTCCCGTTGCACAGATTCATGCGCCAGGGCCTCCTGCAGATAATTCACTTTGGTTTATTGCGCTATCTCTAATAGCACCCGAGATATCACCAGATATATATTGGATTTTCCCCAGACCTTGAGTGTCCGGCCCCATGAGACTGTGGTTTTCTCGGCCACTGGTGGTCCGAGGTCGTTCCCGCTGCACAGATTCATGCGCCAGGGCCTCCTACAGACAATGCACTTTGATTTATTTCGCTATCTGTAATAGCACCAGAGATATCACCAGATATATATTGGATTTTACCCTGACCCTGAGTGTCCGGCCCTATGAGACGGTGGTTGTCTCGGCCCCTGGAGGTCCGAGGACGTTCCCGCTGCCCAGATTCATGCGCCAGTGCCTCCTGCAGATAATTCACTTTGGTTTACTGCGCTATCTCTAATAGTACCCGAGATATCACCAGATACATATTGGATTTTTTCCTGACCCTGAGTGTCCGACCCCATGAGACTGTGGTTTTCTCTGCCGATGGCGGTCCGAGGTCGTTCCCGCTGCACGGATTCATGCACCAGGGCCTCCTACAGACAATGCACTTTGATTTATTGCGCTATCTCTAATAGCACCCGAGATATCACCAGATATATATTGGATTTTCCCCTGACCCTGACTGTCCGGCCCCATGAGACTGTGGTTTTCTCGTCCCCTGGTTGTCCGAGGTCGTTCCCACTGCACAGATTCATGTGCCAGGGCCACTTGCAGATAATTCACTTTGGTTTATTGCGCTATCTGTAATAGCTCCCGAGATATCACCAGATGTATATTGGATTTTCCCCAGACCTTGAGTGTCCGGACCCATGAGACTGTGGTTTTCTCGGCCACTGGTGGTCCGAGGTCGTTCCCGCTGCACGGATTCATGCACCAGGGCCTCCTACAGACAATGCACTTTGATTTATTGCGCTATCTGTAATAGCACCCGAGATATCACCAGATATATATTGGATTTTCCCCTGACCCTGACTGTCCGGCCCCTTGAGACTGTGGTTTTCTCGTCCCCTGGTTGTCCGAGGTCGTTCCCACTGCACAGATTCATGTGCCAGGGCCACTTGCAGATAATTCACTTTGGTTTATTGCGCTATCTGTAATAGCACCCGAGATATCACCAGATATATATTGGATTTTTGCCTGACCCTGAGTTCTCGGCCCCACGAGACTGTGGTTTTCTCGGCCCTGGTGGTCCGAGGTCGTCCCCGCTGCACAGATTCATGCGCCAGGGCCTCCTACAGACAATGCACTCTGGTTTATTGCGCTATCTGTAATAGCACCCGAGATATCACCAGATATATACTGGATTTTTACATGATCTTGGGTGACGGATTCCGAATATCTGTAATTTTCTCGGCCCCTGGTGGTCCGAGGTCGTTCCTGCTGCACAGATTCATTCGCCAGTGCCTCCTACAGACAATGCACTTTGATTTATTGCGCTATCTCTAATAGCACCCGAGATATGACCAGATATATATTGGATTTTTCCCTGACCCTGAGTGTCCGGCCCCATGAGATGGTGGTTTTCTCGGCCCCTGGTGATCCGACGTCGTTCCCGCTGCACAGATTCATGTGCCAGGGCCTCTTGCAGATAATTCACTTTGGTTTATTGCGCTATCTGTAATAGCACCCGAGATATCACCAGATATATATTGGATTTTTCCCTGACCATGTGAGTCCGGCCCCATGAGACGATGGTTTTATCGGCCCCTGGTGGTTCGAGGTCGATCCCGCTGCACAGATTCATGCGCCAGGGCCTCCTACAGGCAATGCACGTTGGTTTATTGCGCTATCTGTAATAGCACCCGAGATATCACCAGATATATATTGGATTTTTGCCTGACCCTGAGTTCTCGGCCCCACGAGAATGTGGTTTTCTCGGCCCCTGGTGGTCCGAGGTCGTTCCCGCTGCACAGATTCATGCGCCAGGGCCTCCTACAGACAATGCACTTTGATTTATTTCGCTATCTGTAATAGCACCAGAGATATCACCAGATATATATTGGATTTTACCCTGACCCTGAGTGTCCGGCCCTATGAGACGGTGGTTGTCTCGGCCCCTGGAGGTCCGAGGCCGTTCCCGCTGCCCAGATTCATGCGCCAGTGCCTCCTGCAGATAATTCACTTTGGTTTACTGCGCTATCTCTAATAGTACCCGAGATATCACCAGATACATATTGGATTTTTTCCTGACCCTGAGTGTCCGACCCCATGAGACTTTGGTTTTCTCTGCCGATGGCGGTCCGGGGTCGTTCCCGCTGCACGGATTCATGCACCACGGCCTCCTACAGACAATGCACTTTGATTTATTGCGCTATCTCTAATAGCACCCGAGATATCATCAGATACATCCTGGATTATTACATGACCTTGGGTGTCCGGCACCATGTGTCGATGGTTTTCTCGGCCCCTGGTGGTCCGAGGTCGTTCCCGCTGCACAGATTCATGCGCCAGGGCCCCCTGCAGATAATTCACTTTGGTTTAGTGCGCTATCTGTAAGAGCACCCGAGATATCACCAGATATATATTGGATTTACACCTGACCCTGAGTGTCCGGCCCCATGAGACGGTGATTGTCTCGGCCTCTGGTGGACCGATGTCGTCCCCGCTGCACAGATTCATGCGCAAGGGCCTCGTACAGACAATGGACTTTGATTTATTGCGCTATATGTAATAGCACCCGAGATATCACCAGATATATATTGGATTTTCCCCTGACCCTGACTGTCCGGCCCCATGAGACGGTGGTTTTCTCGGCCCCTGGTGGTCCGAGGTCGTTCCCTCTGCACAGATTCATGCGCTAGGGCCTCCTGCAGACAATGCACTTTGATTTATTGCGCTATCTCTAATAGCACCCGAGATATCACCAGATATATATTGGATTTTTCCCTGACCCTGACAGTCCGGCCCCATGTGTCGGTGGTTCTTTCGGCACCTGGTGGTCCGAGGTCGTTCCCGCTGCACGGATTCATGCACCAGGGCCTCCTACAGACAATGCACTTTGATTTATTGCGATATCTGTAATAGCACCCGAGATATCACCAGTTATATACTGGATTTTCCCCTGACCCTGAGCGTCCGGCCCCATGAGACTGTGGTTCTCTCGGCCCCTGGTGGTCCGAGGTCGTTGCCGCTGCACAGGTTCATGCGCCAGGGCCTCCTACAGACAATGCACTTTGGTTTATTGCGCTATCTCTAATAGCACCCGAGATATCACCAGATATATATTGGATTTTCCCCTGACCCCGAGTGTCCGGCCCCATGAGACTGTGGTTTTCTCGGCCCCTGGTGGTCCGAGGTCGTTCCCGTTGCACAGATTCATGCGCCAGGGCCTCCTGCAGATAATTCACTTTGGTTTATTGCGCTATCTCTAATAGCACCCGAGATATCACCAGATATATATTGGATTTTCCCCTGACCCAGACTGTCCGGCCCCATGAGACTGTGGTTTTCTCGGCCCCTGGTGGTCCGAGGTCGTTGCCGCTACACAGGTTCATGCGCCAGGGCCTCCTACAGACAATGCACTTTGATTTATTGCGCTATCTGTAATAGCACCCGAGATATCACCAGATATATATTGGATTTGACCCTGACCCTGAGTGTCCGGCCCCTTGAGACGGTCGTTGTTTCGGCCCCTGGAGGTCCGAGGACGTTCCCGCTGCACAGATGCATGCGCCAGTGCCTCCTGCAGATAATTCACTTTGGTTTATTGCGCTATCTCTAATAGCACCCGAGATATCACCAGATATATATTGGATGTTCCCCTGACCCTGAGTGTCCGGCCCCATGAGACGGTGGTTTTCTCGGCCCCTGGTGGTCCGAGGTCGTTCCCGCTGCACAGATTCATGCGCCAGGGCCTCCTGCAGATAATTCACTTTGGTTTATTGCGCTATCTGTAATAGCACCCGAGATATCACCAGATATATATTGGATTTGACCCTGACCCTGAGTGTCCGGCCCCTTGAGACGGTCGTTGTCTCGGCCCCTGGAGGTCCGAGGACGTTCCCGCTGCACAGATTCATGCGCCAGGGCCTCCCACAGACAATGCACTTTGATTTATTGCGCTATCTCTAATAGCACCCGAGATATCACCAGATATATATTGGATTTTTCACTGACCCTGAGCGTCCGGCCCGTTGAGACTGTGGTTTTTTCTGCCCCTGGTGGTCCGAGGTCGTTCCCGCTGCACAGATTCATGCGCTAGGGTCTCGTACAGACAATGCACTTTGATTTATTGCGCTATCTGTAATAGCACCCGAGATATCACCAGATATATATTGGATTTTCCCCTGACCCTGAGTGTCCGGCCCCATGAGACTGTGGTTTTCTCGGCCCCTGGTGGTCCGAGGTCGTTCCCGTGGCACAGATTCATGCTTGCAGGGCCTCCTGCAGATAATTCACTTTGGTTTATTGGGCTATCTCTAATAGCACCCGAGATATCACCAGATATATATTGGATTTTCCCCTGACCCTGAGTGCCCGGCCCCATGAGGCGGTGGTTGTCTCGGCCCCTGGAGGTCCGAGGACGTTCCCGCTGCACAGATTCATGCGCCAGGGCCTCATGCAGATAATTCACTTTGGTTTATTGCGCTATCTCTAATAGCACCCGAGATATTAACAGATATATACTGGATTTTCCCCTGACCCTGAGTGTCCGGCCCCATGAGACTGTGGTTTTCTCGGCCCCTGGTGGTCCGATGTCGTTCCCGCTGCACAGATTCATGCGCCAGGGCCTCCTACAAACAATGCACTTTGATTTATTGCGCTATCTGTAATAGCACCCGAGATATCACCAGATATATAATGGATTTTTCACTGACCCTGAGTGTCCGGCCCCATGAGACGGTCGTTTTCTCGGCCCCTGGTGGTCCGAGGTCGTTCCCGCTGCACAGATTCATACGCCAGGGCCTCCTACAGACAATGCACTTTGATTTATTGCGCTATCTGTAATAGCACCCGAGATATCACCAGTTATATACTGGATTTTCCCCTGACCCTGAGCGTCCGGCCCCATGAGACTGGTTCTCTCGGCCCCTGGTGGTCCGAGGTCGTTGCCGCTGCACAGGTTCATGCGCCAGGGCCTCCTACAGACAATGCACTTTGATTTATTGCGCTATCTGTAATAGCACCCGAGATATCACCAGATATATATTGGATTTGACCCTGACCCTGATTGTCCGGCCCCATGAGACGGTCGTTGTCTCGGCCCCTGGAGGTCCGAGGACGTTCCCGCTGCACAGATTCATGCGCCAGGGCCTCCTACAGACAATGCACTTTGATTTATTGCGCTATCTGTAATAGCACCCGAGATATCACCAGATATATATTGGATTTTACCCTGACCCTGAGTGTCCGGCCCCATGAGACGGTCGTTTTCTCGGCCCGTGGTGGTCCGAGGTCGTTCCCTCTGCACAGATTCATGCGCCAGGGCCTCCTGCAGATAATTCACTTTGGTTTATTGCGCTATCTCTAATAGCACCCGAGATATCACCAGATATATATTGGATTTTCCCCTGACCCTGAGTGTCCGGCCCCATGAGACGGTGGTTTTCTCGGCCCCTGGTGGTCCGAGGTCGTTCCCGTTGCACAGATTCATGCGCCAGGGCCTCCTGCAGATAATTCACTTTGGTTTATTGCGCTATCTCTAATAGCACCCGAGATATCACCAGATATATATTGGATTTTACCCTGACCCTGAGTGTCCGGCCCCATGAGACGGTCGTTTTCTCGGCCCGTGGTGGTCCGTGGTCGTTCATGCTGCACAGATTCATGCGCCAGGGCCTCCTGCAGATAATTCACTTTGGTTTATTGCGCTATCTCTAATAGCACCTGAGATATCACCAGTTATATACTGGATTTTCCCCTGACCCTGAGTGTCCGGCCCCATGGGACTGTGGTTTTCTCGGCCCCTGGTGGTCCGAGGTCGTTCCCGCTGCACAGATTCATGCGCCAGGGCCTCCTGCAGATAATTCACTTTGGTTTATTGCGCTATCTCTAATAGCACCCGAGATATCACCAGATATATATTGGATTTTACCCTGACCCTGAGTGTCCGGCCCCATGACACTGTGGTTTTATCGGCCCCTGGTGGTCCGATGTCGTTCCCGCTGCACAGATTCATGCGCCACTGCCCCCTGCAGATAATTTACTTTGATTTATTGCGCTATCTCTAATAGCACCCGAGATATCACCATATATATATAGTTTTTCTCCCTGACCCAGACTGTCCGGCCCCATGAGACTGTGATTTTCTCGGCCCCTGGTGGTCCGAGGTCGTTCCCGCTGCACAGATTCATGCGGCAGGGCCTCCTGCAGATAATTCACTTTGGTTTATTGGGCTATCTCTAATAGCACCCGAGATATCACCAGATATATATTGGATTTTCCCCTGACCCTGAGTGTCCGGCCCCATGAGACTGTGGTTTTCTCGGCCCCTGGACGTCCGAGGTCGTTCCCGCTGCACAGATTCATGCGCCAGGGCCTCCTACAGACAATGCACTTTGATTTATTGCGCTATCTGTAATAGCACCCGAGATATCACCAGATATATATTGGATTTTACCCTGACTCTGAGTGTCTGGCCCCATGAGACGGTCGTTGTCTCGGCCCCTGGAGGTCGGAGGACGTTCCCGCTGCACAGATTCATGCGCCAGGTCCTCCTACAGACAATGCACTTTGGTTTACGGCGCTAACTGTAATAGCACCCGAGATATCACCAGATATATATTGGATTTTACCCTGACCCTGAGTGTCCGGCCCCATGAGACGGTGGTTGTCTCGGCCCCTGGAGGTCCGAGGACGTTCCCGCTGCACAGATTCATGCGCCAGGGCCTCCTGCAGATAATTCACTTTGGTTTATTGCGCTATCTCTAATAGCACCTGAGATATCACCAGATATATACTGGATTTTCCCCTGACCGTGTGGGTCCGGCCCCATGAGACTGTGGTTTTCTCGGCCCCTGGTGGTCCGAGGTCGTTCCCGTTGCACAGATTCATGCGCCAGGGCCTCCTGCAGATAATTCACTTTGATTTATTGCGCTATCTGTAATAGCACCCGAGATATCACCAGATATATATTGGATTTTTCACTGACCCTAAGTGTCCGGCCCCACGGGACGGTGGTATTCTCGCCCCCTGGTGGTCCGAGGTCGTTCCCGCTGGCCACATTTATGCGCCAGGGCATCCTACAGACAATGCACTTTGATTTATTGCGCTATATATATTAGCACCCGAGATATCACCAGATATATATTGGATTTTCCCCTGACCCTGTGTGTCCGGCCCCATGAGACGGTGGTTGTCTCGGCCCCTGGTGCTCCGACGTCGTTCCCGCCGCACTGATTCATGCGCCAGGGCCTCCTGCAGATAATTCACTTTGGTTTATTGCGCTGTCTCTAATAGCACCCGAGATATCACCAGATATATATTGGATTTTTCCCTGACCCTGAGTGTCCGGCCCCATGTGACGATGGTTTTCTCGGCCCCTGGTGGTGCGAGGTCATTCCCGCTGCACAGATGCATGCGCCAGGGCCTCCTGCAGATAATTCACTTTGGTTTATGGCGCTATCTCTAATAGCACCCGAGATATCACCAGATATATATTGGATTTTCCCCTGAATCCTGAGTGTCCGGCCCCGTGAGACGGTGGTTTTCTCGGCCCCTCGTGGTCCGAGGTCTTTCCCGCTGCCCAGATTCATGCGCCAGGGCCTCCTGCAGACAATGCACTTTGATTTATCGCGCTATCTCTAATAGCACCCGAGATATCACCAGATATATGCTGGATTTTTACATGACCTTGGGTGACGGATACCGAAAATCTGTAATTTTTTTGGCCCCTGGTGTTCCGACGTCGTTGCTGCTGCACAGATGCATGCGCCAGGGCCTCCTGCAGACAATGCACTTTGATTTATCGCGCTATCTCTAATAGCACCCGAGATATCACCAGATATATGCTGGATTTTTACATGACCTTGGGTGACGGATACCGAAAATCGGTCATTTTTTTGGCCCCTGGTGTTCCGACGTCGTTGCTGCTGCACAGATTTATGCGCCAGGGCTTCCAGCAGGCAATGCACATTGATTTATCGCGCTATCTGTAATAGACCCCGAGATATCACCAGATATATGCTGGATTTTTACATGACCATGTGTGACGGATACCGAAAATCTGTAATTTTTTTGGCCCCTGGTGTTCCGACGCCGTTGCTGCTGCACAGATGCATGTGCCAGGGCCTCCTGCAGACAATGCACTTTGATTTATCGCGCTATCTCTAATAGCACCCGAGATATCACCAGATATATGCTGGATTTTTAAATGACCTTGGGTGACGGATACCGAAAATCTGTAATTTTTTTGGCCCCTGGTGTTCCGACGCCGTTGCTGCTGCACAGATGCATGTGCCAGGGCCTCCTGCAGATAATTCACTTTGGTTTATTGCGCTATCTCTAAGAGCAGCCGAGATATCACCAGATATATATTGGATTTTTCCCTGACCCTGAGTGTCCGGACCCATGAGACTGTGGTTTTCTCGGCCCCTGGTGGTCCGAGGTCGTTCCCGCTGGCCATATTCATGCGCCAGGTTCTCCTACAGACCATGCACTTTGATTTATTGCGCTATCTGTAATTGCACCCGAGATATCACCAGATATATATTGGATTTTTCCCTGACCCTGAGTGTCCGGCCCCATGAGACGGTGGTTTTATCGGCCCGTGGTGGTCCGAGGTCGTTCCCTCTGCACAGATTCATGCGCCAGGGCCTCCTGCAGATAATTCACTTTGGTTTATTGCGCTATCTCCAATAGCACCCGAGATATCACCAGATATATATTGGATTTTCCCTTGACCCTGAGTGTCCGGCCCCATGAGACTGTGGTTTTCTCGGCCCCTGGTGATCCGAGGTCGTTCCCGCTGGCCAGATTCATGCGCCAGGGCCTCCTACAGACAATGCACTTTGATTTATTGCGCTATCTGTAATAGCACCCGAGATATCACCAGATATATATTGGATTTGACCCTGACCCTGAGAGACCGGCCCCATGAGACTGTGGTTTTCTCGGCCCCTGGTGGTCCGAGGTCGTTCCCGTTGCACAGATTCATGCGCCAGGGCCTCCTGCAGATAATTCACTTTGGTTTATTGAGCTATCTCTAATAGCACCCGAGATATCACCAGATATATATTGGATTTTCCCCTGACCCAGACTGTCCGGCCCCATGAGACTGTGGTTTTCTCGGCCCCTGGTGGTCCGAGGTCGCTGCCGCTGCACATGTTCATGCGCCAGTGCCTCCTACAGACAATGCACTTTGATTTATTGCGCTATCTGTAATAGCACCCGAGATATCACCAGATATATATTGGATTTGACCCTGACCCTGAGTGTCCGGCCCCATGAGACGGTCGTTGTCTCGGCCCCTGGAGGTCCGAGGACGTTCCCGCTGCACAGATTCATGCGCCAGGGCCTCCTACAGACAATGCACTTTGATTTATTGCGCTATCTGTAATAGCACCCGAGATATCACCAGATATATATTGGATTTTACCCTGACCCTGAGTGTCCGGCCCCATGAGACGGTCGTTTTCTCGGCCCGTGGTGGTCCGAGGTCGTTCCCTCTGCACAGATTCATGCGCCAGGGCCTCCTGCAGATAATTCACTTTGGTTTATTGCGCTATCTCTAATAGCACCCGAGATATCACCAGATATATATTGGATTTTCCCCTGACCCTGAGTGTCCGGCCCCATGAGACGGTGGTTTTCTCGGCCCCTGGTGGTCCGAGGTCGTTCCCGTTGCACAGATTCATGCGCCAGGGCCTCCTGCAGATAATTCACTTTGGTTTATTGCGCTATCTCTAATAGCACCCGAGATATCACCAGATATATATTGGATTTTACCCTGACCCTGAGTGTCCGGCCCCATGAGACGGTCGTTTTCTCGGCCCGTGGTGGTCCGTGGTCGTTCATGCTGCACAGATTCATGCGCCAGGGCCTCCTGCAGATAATTCACTTTGGTTTATTGCGCTATCTCTAATAGCACCTGAGATATCACCAGTTATATACTGGATTTTCCCCTGACCCTGAGTGTCCGGCCCCATGGGACTGTGGTTTTCTCGGCCCCTGGTGGTCCGAGGTCGTTCCCGCTGCACAGATTCATGCGCCAGGGCCTCCTGCAGATAATTCACTTTGGTTTATTGCGCTATCTCTAATAGCACCCGAGATATCACCAGATATATATTGGATTTTACCCTGACCCTGAGTGTCCGGCCCCATGACACTGTGGTTTTATCGGCCCCTGGTGGTCCGATGTCGTTCCCGCTGCACAGATTCATGCGCCACTGCCCCCTGCAGATAATTTACTTTGATTTATTGCGCTATCTCTAATAGCACCCGAGATATCACCATATATATATAGTTTTTCTCCCTGACCCAGACTGTCCGGCCCCATGAGACTGTGATTTTCTCGGCCCCTGGTGGTCCGAGGTCGTTCCCGCTGCACAGATTCATGCGGCAGGGCCTCCTGCAGATAATTCACTTTGGTTTATTGGGCTATCTCTAATAGCACCCGAGATATCACCAGATATATATTGGATTTTCCCCTGACCCTGAGTGTCCGGCCCCATGAGACTGTGGTTTTCTCGGCCCCTGGACGTCCGAGGTCGTTCCCGCTGCACAGATTCATGCGCCAGGGCCTCCTACAGACAATGCACTTTGATTTATTGCGCTATCTGTAATAGCACCCGAGATATCACCAGATATATATTGGATTTTACCCTGACTCTGAGTGTCTGGCCCCATGAGACGGTCGTTGTCTCGGCCCCTGGAGGTCGGAGGACGTTCCCGCTGCACAGATTCATGCGCCAGGTCCTCCTACAGACAATGCACTTTGGTTTACGGCGCTAACTGTAATAGCACCCGAGATATCACCAGATATATATTGGATTTTACCCTGACCCTGAGTGTCCGGCCCCATGAGACGGTGGTTGTCTCGGCCCCTGGAGGTCCGAGGACGTTCCCGCTGCACAGATTCATGCGCCAGGGCCTCCTGCAGATAATTCACTTTGGTTTATTGCGCTATCTCTAATAGCACCTGAGATATCACCAGATATATACTGGATTTTCCCCTGACCGTGTGGGTCCGGCCCCATGAGACTGTGGTTTTCTCGGCCCCTGGTGGTCCGAGGTCGTTCCCGTTGCACAGATTCATGCGCCAGGGCCTCCTGCAGATAATTCACTTTGATTTATTGCGCTATCTGTAATAGCACCCGAGATATCACCAGATATATATTGGATTTTTCACTGACCCTAAGTGTCCGGCCCCACGGGACGGTGGTATTCTCGCCCCCTGGTGGTCCGAGGTCGTTCCCGCTGGCCACATTTATGCGCCAGGGCATCCTACAGACAATGCACTTTGATTTATTGCGCTATATATATTAGCACCCGAGATATCACCAGATATATATTGGATTTTCCCCTGACCCTGTGTGTCCGGCCCCATGAGACGGTGGTTGTCTCGGCCCCTGGTGCTCCGACGTCGTTCCCGCCGCACTGATTCATGCGCCAGGGCCTCCTGCAGATAATTCACTTTGGTTTATTGCGCTGTCTCTAATAGCACCCGAGATATCACCAGATATATATTGGATTTTTCCCTGACCCTGAGTGTCCGGCCCCATGTGACGATGGTTTTCTCGGCCCCTGGTGGTGCGAGGTCATTCCCGCTGCACAGATGCATGCGCCAGGGCCTCCTGCAGATAATTCACTTTGGTTTATGGCGCTATCTCTAATAGCACCCGAGATATCACCAGATATATATTGGATTTTCCCCTGAATCCTGAGTGTCCGGCCCCGTGAGACGGTGGTTTTCTCGGCCCCTCGTGGTCCGAGGTCTTTCCCGCTGCCCAGATTCATGCGCCAGGGCCTCCTGCAGACAATGCACTTTGATTTATCGCGCTATCTCTAATAGCACCCGAGATATCACCAGATATATGCTGGATTTTTACATGACCTTGGGTGACGGATACCGAAAATCTGTAATTTTTTTGGCCCCTGGTGTTCCGACGTCGTTGCTGCTGCACAGATGCATGCGCCAGGGCCTCCTGCAGACAATGCACTTTGATTTATCGCGCTATCTCTAATAGCACCCGAGATATCACCAGATATATGCTGGATTTTTACATGACCTTGGGTGACGGATACCGAAAATCGGTCATTTTTTTGGCCCCTGGTGTTCCGACGTCGTTGCTGCTGCACAGATTTATGCGCCAGGGCTTCCAGCAGGCAATGCACATTGATTTATCGCGCTATCTGTAATAGACCCCGAGATATCACCAGATATATGCTGGATTTTTACATGACCATGTGTGACGGATACCGAAAATCTGTAATTTTTTTGGCCCCTGGTGTTCCGACGCCGTTGCTGCTGCACAGATGCATGTGCCAGGGCCTCCTGCAGACAATGCACTTTGATTTATCGCGCTATCTCTAATAGCACCCGAGATATCACCAGATATATGCTGGATTTTTAAATGACCTTGGGTGACGGATACCGAAAATCTGTAATTTTTTTGGCCCCTGGTGTTCCGACGCCGTTGCTGCTGCACAGATGCATGTGCCAGGGCCTCCTGCAGATAATTCACTTTGGTTTATTGCGCTATCTCTAAGAGCAGCCGAGATATCACCAGATATATATTGGATTTTTCCCTGACCCTGAGTGTCCGGACCCATGAGACTGTGGTTTTCTCGGCCCCTGGTGGTCCGAGGTCGTTCCCGCTGGCCATATTCATGCGCCAGGTTCTCCTACAGACCATGCACTTTGATTTATTGCGCTATCTGTAATTGCACCCGAGATATCACCAGATATATATTGGATTTTTCCCTGACCCTGAGTGTCCGGCCCCATGAGACGGTGGTTTTATCGGCCCGTGGTGGTCCGAGGTCGTTCCCTCTGCACAGATTCATGCGCCAGGGCCTCCTGCAGATAATTCACTTTGGTTTATTGCGCTATCTCCAATAGCACCCGAGATATCACCAGATATATATTGGATTTTCCCTTGACCCTGAGTGTCCGGCCCCATGAGACTGTGGTTTTCTCGGCCCCTGGTGATCCGAGGTCGTTCCCGCTGGCCAGATTCATGCGCCAGGGCCTCCTACAGACAATGCACTTTGATTTATTGCGCTATCTGTAATAGCACCCGAGATATCACCAGATATATATTGGATTTGACCCTGACCCTGAGAGACCGGCCCCATGAGACTGTGGTTTTCTCGGCCCCTGGTGGTCCGAGGTCGTTCCCGTTGCACAGATTCATGCGCCAGGGCCTCCTGCAGATAATTCACTTTGGTTTATTGAGCTATCTCTAATAGCACCCGAGATATCACCAGATATATATTGGATTTTCCCCTGACCCAGACTGTCCGGCCCCATGAGACTGTGGTTTTCTCGGCCCCTGGTGGTCCGAGGTCGCTGCCGCTGCACATGTTCATGCGCCAGTGCCTCCTACAGACAATGCACTTTGATTTATTGCGCTATCTGTAATAGCACCCGAGATATCACCAGATATATATTGGATTTGACCCTGACCCTGAGTGTCCGGCCCCATGAGACGGTCGTTGTCTCGGCCCCTGGAGGTCCGAGGACGTTCCCGCTGCACAGATTCATGCGCCAGGGCCTCCTACAGACAATGCACTTTGATTTATTGCGCTATCTGTAATAGCACCCGAGATATCACCAGATATATATTGGATTTTACCCTGACCCTGAGTGTCCGGCCCCATGAGACTGTGGTTTTTTCGGCCCCTGGTGGTCCGAGGTCGTTCCCGCTGCACGGATTCATGCGCCAGGGCCTCCTACAGACAATGCACTTTGATTTATTGCGCTATCTGTAATAGCACCCGAGATATCACCAGATATATATTGGATTTTCCCCTGACCCTGAGTGACCGGACCCATGAGACTGTG
The DNA here is from genome assembly GCF_051020985.1 of Nomia melanderi. Classification (NCBI taxonomy): domain Eukaryota; kingdom Metazoa; phylum Arthropoda; class Insecta; order Hymenoptera; family Halictidae; genus Nomia; species Nomia melanderi. The sequence goes on from NW_027475142.1 coordinate 1,661,655, forward strand.
GTTTTCTCGGCCCCTGGTGGTCCGAGGACGTTCCCGCTGCAGAGATTCATGCGCCAGTGCCTCCTGCAGATAATTCACTTTGGTTTACTGCGCTATCTCTAATAGTACCCAAGATATCACCAGATATATATTGGATTTTTCCCTGATCCTGTGTGTCCGACCCCATGAGACTGTGGTTTTCTCTCCCGATGGTGGTCCGAGGTCGTTGCTGCTGCACAGATGCATGCGCCAGGGCCTCCTGCAGACAATGCACTTTGATTTATCGCGCTATCTCTAATAGCACCCGAGATATCACCAGATATATGCTGGATTTTTACATGACCATGGGTGACGCGTACCGAAAATCTGTAAATTTTTTGGGCCCTGGTGTTCCGACGCCGTTGCTGCTGCACAGATGCATGCGCCAAGGCCTCCTGCAGACAATGCACTTCGATTTATCGCGCTATCTGTAATAGGACCCGAGATATCACCAGATATATGCTGGATTTTTACATGACCTTGGGTGACGGATACCGAAAATCTGTATTTTTTTTGGCCCCTGGTGTTCCGACGTCGTTGCTGCTGCACAGATTCGTGCGCCAGGGCTTCCTGCAGGCAATGCACTTTGATTTATCGCGCTATCTGCAATAGAACCCGAGATATCACCAGATATATATTGGATTTTCCCCTGACCCTGAGTGACCGGACCCATGAGACTGTGGTTTTCTCGGCCCCTGGTGGTCCGAGGACGTTCCCGCTGCAGAGATTCATGCGCCAGGGCCTCCCGCAGATAATTCAGTTTGGTTTATTGCGCTATCTCTAATAGCACCCGAGATATCACCAGATATACATCGGATTTTCCCCTGACCCTGAGTGTCCGTCCCCGTGAGACGGTGGTTTTCTCGGCCCCTGGTGGTCCGAGGTCTTTCCCGCTGCCCAGATTCATGCGCTAGGGCCTCCTACAGACAATACACTTTGATTTATTGCGCTATCTCTAATAGCACCAGAGATATCACCAGATATATATTGGATTTTCCCCTGACCCTGAGTGTCCGGCCCCATGAGACTGTGGTTTTCTCGGCCCCTGGTCGTCCGAGGTCGTTCCCGCTGCACAGATTCATGCGCCAGGGCCTCCTACAGACAATGCACTTTGATTTATTGCGCTATCTGTAATAGCACCCGAGATATCACCAGATATATATTGGATTTGACCCTGTCCCTGAGTGTCCGGCCACATGAGACGGTCGTTGTCTCGGCCCCTGGAGGTCCCAGGACGTTCCCGCTGCACAGATTCATGCGCCAGGGACTCCTGCAGATAATTCACTTTGGTTTATTGCGCTATCTCTAATAGCACCCGAGATATCACCAGATATATATTGGATTTTCCCCTGACCCAGACTGTCCGGACCCATGAGACTGTGGTTTTCTCGGCCCCTGGTGGACCGAGGTCGTTGCCGCTACACAGGTTCATGCGCCAGGGCCTCCTACAGACAATGCACTTTGATTTATTGCGCTATCTGTAATAGCACCCGAGATATCACCAGATATATATTGGATTTGACCCTGACCCTGAGAGTCCGGCCCCATGAGACTGTGGTTTTCTCGGCCCCTGGTGGTCCGAGGTCGTTCCCGCTGCACGGATTCATGCGCCAGGGCCTCCTACAGACAATGCACTTTGATTTATTGCGCTATCTGTAATAGCACCCGAGATATCACCAGATATATATTGGATTTTCCCCTGACCCTGAGTGACCGGACCCATGAGACTGTGGTTTTCTCGGCCCCTGGTGGTCCGAGGACGTTCCCGCTGCAGAGATTCATGCGCCAGTGCCTCCTGCAGATAATTCACTTTGGTTTACTGCGCTATCTCTAATAGTACCCAAGATATCACCAGATATATATTGGATTTTTCCCTGATCCTGTGTGTCCGACCCCATGAGACTGTGGTTTTCTCTCCCGATGGTGGTCCGAGGTCGTTGCTGCTGCACAGATGCATGCGCCAGGGCCTCCTGCAGACAATGCACTTTGATTTATCGCGCTATCTCTAATAGCACCCGAGATATCACCAGATATATGCTGGATTTTTACATGACCATGGGTGACGCGTACCGAAAATCTGTAAATTTTTTGGGCCCTGGTGTTCCGACGCCGTTGCTGCTGCACAGATGCATGCGCCAAGGCCTCCTGCAGACAATGCACTTCGATTTATCGCGCTATCTGTAATAGGACCCGAGATATCACCAGATATATGCTGGATTTTTACATGACCTTGGGTGACGGATACCGAAAATCTGTATTTTTTTTGGCCCCTGGTGTTCCGACGTCGTTGCTGCTGCACAGATTCGTGCGCCAGGGCTTCCTGCAGGCAATGCACTTTGATTTATCGCGCTATCTGCAATAGAACCCGAGATATCACCAGATATATATTGGATTTTCCCCTGACCCTGAGTGACCGGACCCATGAGACTGTGGTTTTCTCGGCCCCTGGTGGTCCGAGGACGTTCCCGCTGCAGAGATTCATGCGCCAGGGCCTCCCGCAGATAATTCAGTTTGGTTTATTGCGCTATCTCTAATAGCACCCGAGATATCACCAGATATACATCGGATTTTCCCCTGACCCTGAGTGTCCGTCCCCGTGAGACGGTGGTTTTCTCGGCCCCTGGTGGTCCGAGGTCTTTCCCGCTGCCCAGATTCATGCGCTAGGGCCTCCTACAGACAATACACTTTGATTTATTGCGCTATCTCTAATAGCACCAGAGATATCACCAGATATATATTGGATTTTCCCCTGACCCTGAGTGTCCGGCCCCATGAGACTGTGGTTTTCTCGGCCCCTGGTCGTCCGAGGTCGTTCCCGCTGCACAGATTCATGCGCCAGGGCCTCCTACAGACAATGCACTTTGATTTATTGCGCTATCTGTAATAGCACCCGAGATATCACCAGATATATATTGGATTTGACCCTGTCCCTGAGTGTCCGGCCACATGAGACGGTCGTTGTCTCGGCCCCTGGAGGTCCCAGGACGTTCCCGCTGCACAGATTCATGCGCCAGGGACTCCTGCAGATAATTCACTTTGGTTTATTGCGCTATCTCTAATAGCACCCGAGATATCACCAGATATATATTGGATTTTCCCCTGACCCAGACTGTCCGGACCCATGAGACTGTGGTTTTCTCGGCCCCTGGTGGACCGAGGTCGTTGCCGCTACACAGGTTCATGCGCCAGGGCCTCCTACAGACAATGCACTTTGATTTATTGCGCTATCTGTAATAGCACCCGAGATATCACCAGATATATATTGGATTTGACCCTGACCCTGAGAGTCCGGCCCCATGAGACTGTGGTTTTCTCGGCCCCTGGTGGTCCGAGGTCGTTCCCGTTGCACAGATTCATGCGCCAGGGCCTCCTGCAGATAATTCACTTTGGTTTATTGAGCTATCTCTAATAGCACCCGAGATATCACCAGATATATATTGGATTTTCCCCTGACCCAGACTGTCCGGCCCCATGAGACTGTGGTTTTCTCGGCCCCTGGTGGTCCGAGGTCGCTGCCGCTGCACATGTTCATGCGCCAGGGCCTCCTACAGACAATGCACTTTGATTTATTGCGCTATCTGTAATAGCACCCGAGATATCACCAGATATATATTGGATTTGACCCTGACCCTGAGTGTCCGGCCCCATGAGACGGTCGTTGTCTCGGCCCCTGGAGGTCCGAGGACGTTCCCGCTGCACAGATTCATGCGCCAGGGCCTCCTACAGACAATGCACTTTGATTTATTGCGCTATCTGTAATAGCACCCGAGATATCACCAGATATATATTGGATTTTACCCTGACCCTGAGTGTCCGGCCCCATGAGTCGGTGGTTGTCTCGGCCCCTGGAGGTCCTAGGACGTTCCCGCTGCACAGATTCATGCGCCAGGGCCTCCTGCAGATAATTCACTTTGGTTTATTGCGCTATCTCTAATAGCACCCGAGATATCACCAGATATATATTGGATTTTCCCCTGACCCAGACTGTCCGGACCCATGAGACAGTGGTTTTCTCGGCCCCTGGTGGTCCGATGTCGTTCCCGCTGCACAGATTCATGCGCCCGGGCCTCCTGCCGATAATTCACTTTGGGTTATTGCGCTATCTCTAATAGCACCCGAGATATCACCAGATATATATTGGATTTTTCCCTGAACCTGAGTGTCCGGCCCCATGAGACGGTGGTTTTCTCGGCCCCTGGTGGTCCATGGTCGTTCCCGCTGCACAGATGCATGCGCCAGGGCCTCCTGCAGATAATTCACTTTTGGTTTATTGCGCTATCTCTAATAGCACCCGAGATATCACCAGATATATATATTGGATTTTCCCCTGACCCTGAGTGTCCGGCCCCATGTGACGGTGGTTTTCTCGGCCCCGGGTGGTCCGAGGTCGTTCCCGCTGCCCAGATTCATGCGCCAGGGCCTCCTGCAGATAAATCACTTTGGTTTATTGCGCTATCCCTAAAAGCACCCGAGATATCACCAGATATGTATTGGATTTTTCCCTGACCCTGAGTGTCCGGCCCCATGAGATGGTGGTTTTCCCGGCCCCTGGTGGTCCGAGGTCGTTTCTGCTGCCCAGATGCATGCGCCAGGGCCTCATGCAGATAATTCACTTTTGGTTTATTGCGATATCTCTAATACTACCCGAGATATCACCAGATATATATTGGATTTTAACCTGACCCTGAGTGTCCGGCCCCATGAGACGGTGGTTTTCTCGGCCCCTGGTGGTCCGAGGTCGTTCCCGCTGGCCAGATTCATGCGCCAGGGCCTCCTACAGACAATGCACTTTGATTTATTGCGCTATCTGTAATAGCACCCGAGATATCACCAGATATATATTGGATTTTTCCCTGCCCCTGTGTGTCCGGCCCCATGAGTCGGTGCTTGTCTCGGCCCCTGGTGGTCCGAGGTCGTTCCCGCTGCACAGATTCATGCGCCTGGGCCTCCTGCAGATAATTCACTTTGGTTTATTGCGCTATCTCTAATAGCACCCGAGATATCACCAGATGTATACTGGATTTTCCCCTGACCCTGAGTGACCGGCCTCATGAGACTGTGGTTTTCTCGGCCCCTGGTGTTCCGAGGTGGTTCCCGCTGCCCAGATTCATGCGCCAGGGCCTCCTGCAGATAAATCACTTTGGTTTATTGCGGTATCCCTAAAAGCACCCGAGATATCACCAGATATGTATTGGATTTTTCCCTGACCCTGAGTGTCCGGCCCCATGAGATGGTGGTTTTCTCGGCCCCTGGTGGTCCGAGGTCGTTCCCGCTGGCCAGATTCATGCGCCAGGGCCTCCTACAGACAATGCACTTTGATTTATTGCGCTATCTGTAATAGCACCCGAGATATCACCAGATATATATTGGATTTTCCCCTGACCCTGAGTGTCCGGCCCCATGAGACTGTGGTTTTCTCGGCCCCTGGTGGTCCGAGGTCGTTCCCGCTGCACAGATTCATGCGCCGGGGCCCCCTGCAGATAATTCACTTTGGTTTATTGCGCTATCTGTAATAGCACCCGAGATATCACCAGATATATATTGGATTCTTCCCTGACCCTGTCAGTCCGACCCCATGAGACGGTGGTATTCTCGGCCCCTGGTGGTCCGAGGTCGTTCCCGCTGCACAGATTCATGCGCCGGGGCCCCCTGCAGATAATTCACTTTGGTTTATTGCGCTATCTCTAATAGCACCCGAGATATCACCAGATATATATTGGGTTTTTCCCCGACCCTGAGTGCCCGGCCCCATGTGTCGGTGGTTTTCTCGGCCCCTGGTGGTCCGTGGTCGATCTCGCTGCACAGATTCATGCGCTAGGGCCTCCTGCAGACAATGCACTTTGATTTATTGCGCTATCTGTAATAGCACCCGAGATATCACCAGCTTTTATATTGGATTTTTCCCTGACCCAGAGTGCCCGGCCCCATGTGTCGGTGGTTTTCTCGGCCCCTGGTGGTCCGTGGTCGTTCCCTCTGCACAGATGCATGCGCCAGGGACTCCTGCCGATAATTCACGTTGGTTTATTGGGCTATCTCTAATAGCACCCGAGATATCACCAGATATATATTGGATTTTCCCCTGACCATGAGTGTCCGGCCCCATTTGACGGTGGTTCCCTCGGCCCCTGGTGGTCCGAGGTCGTTCCTGCTTCACAGATTCATTCGCCAGTGCCTCCTACAGACAATGCACTCTGATTTATTGCGCTATTTCTAATAGCACCCGAGATATCACCAGATATATATTGGATGTTTCCATGACCCTGACAGTCCGGCCCCATGTGTCGATGGTTTTCTCGGTCCCTCGTGGTCCGAGGTCGATCCCGCTGCACAGACTCATGCGCCAGTGCCCCCTGCAGATAATTCACTTTGATTTATTGCGCTATCTCTAATAGCACCCGAGATATCACCAGATATATATTGGATTTTTCCCTGACCCTGACAGTCCGGCCCCATGAGACGGTGATTTTCTCGGCCCCTGGTGGTCCGAGGTCGTTCCCGCTGCACAGATTCATGCGCCAGGGCCTCCTACAGACAATGCACTTTGATTTATTGCGCTATCTATAATAGCACCCGAGATATCCCAAGATATATATTGGATTTGTCACTGACCCTGAGTGTCCGACCCAATGAGACGGTGGTTTTCTCGGCCCCTGGCGGTCCGAGGTCGTTCCCGCTGCACAGATTCATGCGCCAGGGCTTCCTGCAGACAATGCACTTTAGTTTCCTGCGCTATCTCTAATAGCACCCGAGATATCACCAGATATATATTGGATTTTTCCATGACCCTGAGTGTCCGGCCCCATGAGACGGTCGTTTTCTCTGCCCCTGGTGGTCCGAGGTCGTTCCCGCTGCACAGGTTCATGCGCCAGGGCCTCCTACAGACAATGCACTTTGATTTATTGCGCTATCTGTAACAGCAGCTGAGATATCACCAGATATATATTGGATTTTTCCCTGACCCTGAGTGTCCGACCCAATGAGACGGTAGTTTTCTCGGCCCCTGCTGGTCCGAGGTCGTTCCCGCTGCACAGATTCATGCGCTAGTGCCTCCTGCAGACAATGCACTTTGATTTATTGCGCTATCTGTAATAGCACACGAGATATCACCAGATTTATATTGGATTTGTCACTGACCCTGAGTGTCCGACTCCATGAGACGGTGGTTTTCTCGGCCCCTGGTGGTCCGAGGTCGTTCCCGCTGCACAGATTCTTGCGCCAGGGCTTCCTGCAGACAATGCACTTTGGTTTACTGCGCTATCTCTAATAGCACCCGAGATATCGCCAGATATATTTTGGATTTTTCCATGACCCTGAGTGTCCGGCCCCATGAGACGGTAGTTTTCTCTGCCCCTGGTAGTCCGAGGTCGTTCCCGCTGCACAGATTCATGCGCCAGGGCCTCCTACAGACAATGCACTTTGATTTATTGTGCTATCTGTAATAGCAGCCGAGATATCACCAGATATATATTGGATTTTTCCCTGACACTGAGTGTCCGGCCCCATGAGACGGCAGTTTTCTCGGTCCCTGGTGGTCCGAGGACGTTCCCGCTGCACAGATTCATGCGCTAGGGCCTCCTGCAGGCAATGCACTTTGATTTATTGCGCTATCTGTAATAGCACCCGAGATATCACCAGATATATATTGGATTTTCCCCTGACCCTGAGTGTCCGGCCCCATGAGACTGTGGTTTTCTCGGCCCCTGGTGGTCCGAGGTCGTTCCCACTGCACAGATTCATGCGCCGGGGCCCCCTGCAGATAATTCACTTTGGTTTATTGCGCTATCTCTAATAGCACCCGAGATATCACCAGATATATATTGGGTTTTTCCCCGACCCTGAGTGCCCGGCCCCATGTGTCGGTGGTTTTCTCGGCCCCTGGTGGTCCGTGGTCGATCTCGCTGCACAGATTCATGCGCTAGGGCCTCCTGCAGACAATGCACTTTGATTTATTGCGCTATCTGTAATAGCACCCGAGATATCACCAGCTTTTATATTGGATTTTTCCCTGACCCAGAGTGCCCGGCCCCATGTGTCGGTGGTTTTCTCGGCCCCTGGTGGTCCGTGGTCGTTCCCTCTGCACAGATGCATGCGCCAGGGACTCCTGCCGATAATTCACGTTGGTTTATTGTGCTATCTCTAATAGCACCCGAGATATCACCAGATATATATTGGATTTTCCCCTGACCATGAGTGTCCGGCCCCATGAGACGGTGGTTCCCTCGGCCCCTGGTGGTCCGAGGTCGTTCCTGCTTCACAGATTCATTCGCCAGTGCCTCCTACAGACAATGCACTCTGATTTATTGCGCTATTTCTAATAGCACCCGAGATATCACCAGATATATATTGGATATTTCCCTGACCCTGACAGTCCGGCCCCATGAGACGGTGATTTTCTCGGCCCCTGGTGGTCCGAGGTCGTTCCCGCTGCACAGATTCATGCGCCAGGGCCTCCTACAGACAATGCACTTTGATTTATTGTGCTATCTGTAATAGCAGCCGAGATATCACCAGATATATATTGGATTTTTCCCTGACACTGAGTGTCCGACCCCATGAGACAGTGGTTTTCTCGGCCCCTGGTGGTCCGAGGTCGTTCCCGCTTCACAGAATCATGCGCTAGGGCCTCCTGCAGACAATGCACTTTGATTTATTGCGCTATCTGTAATAGCACCCGAGATATCACCAGACTTATATTGGATTTTTCCCTGACCCTGAGTGTCCGACCCCATGAGACGGTTGTTTTCTCGGCCCCTGGTGGTCCGAGGTCGTGCCCGCTGCACAGATTCATGCGCCAGGGCCCCCTGCAGATAATTCACTTTGATTTATTGCGCTATCTCTAATAGCACCCGAGATATCACCAGATATATATTGGATTTTTCCCTGACCCTGACAGTCCGGCCCCATGAGACGGTGATTTTCTCGGCCCCTGGTGGTCCGAGGTCGTTCCCGCTGCACAGATTCATGCGCCAGGGCCTCCTACAGACAATGCACTTTGATTTATTGCGCTATCTATAATAGCACCCGAGATATCACCAGATATATATTGGATTTGTCACTGACCCTGAGTGTCCGACCCAATGAGACGGTGGTTTTCTCGGCCCCTGGCGGTCCGAGGTCGTTCCCGCTGCACAGATTCATGCGCCAGGGCTTCCTGCAGACAATGCACTTTAGTTTCCTGCGCTATCTCTAATAGCACCCGAGATATCGCCAGATATATATTGGATTTTTCCATGACCCTGAGTGTCCGGCCCCATGAGACGGTCGTTTTCTCTGCCCCTGGTGGTCCGAGGTCGTTCCCGCTGCACAGGTTCATGCGCCAGGGCCTCCTACAGACAATGCACTTTGATTTATTGCGCTATCTGTAACAGCAGCTGAGATATCACCAGATATATTTTGGATTTTTCCCTGACCCTGAGTGTCCGACCCCATGAGACGGTAGTTTTCTCGGCCCCTGGTGGTCCGAGGTCGTTCCCGCTGCACAGAATCATGCGCTAGGGCCTCCTGCAGACAATGCACTTTGATTTATTGCGCTATCTGTAATAGCAACCGAGATATCACCAGACTTATATTGGATTTTTCCCTGACCCTGAGTGTCCGACCCCATGAGACGGTTGTTTTCTCGGCCCCTGGTGGTCCGAGGTCGTGCCCGCTGCACAGATTCATGCGCCAGGGCCCCCTGCAGATAATTCACTTTGATTTATTGCGCTATCTATAATAGCACCCGAGATATCACCAGATATATATAGGATTTTTCCCTGACCCTAACAGTCCGGCCCCATGAGACGGTGATTTTCTCGGCCCCTGGTGGTCCGAGGTCGATCCCGCTGCACAGATTCATGCGCCCGGGCCTCCTACAGACAATGCACTTTGATTTATTGCGCTATCTGTAATAGCACCCGAGATATCACCATATATATATTGGATTTTCCCCTGACCCAGAGTGTCCGGCCCCATGAGACGGTGGTTTTCTCGGCCTCTGGTGGTCCGAGGTCGTTCCCGCTGCACAGATTCATGCGTCACGGTCCCCGGCAGATAATTCACATCGATTTATTCCGCTATCTCTAATAGCACCCGAGATATCACCAGATATATATTGGATTTTTCACAGACCCTGAGTGCCCGGCCCCATGTGTCGGTGGTTTTCTCGGCCCCTGGTGGTCCGAGATCGATCTCCCTTCACAGATTCTTGCGCTAGGGCCTCCTGCAGATAATTCACTTAGGTTTATTGCGCTATCTCTAATAGCACCCGAGATATAATGAGATATATATTGGATTTTTCCCTGACCCTGAGCGTCCGGCCCCATGAGACGGTGGTTTTCTCGGCCCCTGGTGGTCCGAGGTCGTTCCCGTTGCACAGATGCATGCGCCAGGGTCTCCTGCAGATAATTCACTTTGGTTTATTGCGCTGTCTCTAATAGCACCCGAGATATCACCAGATATATATTGGATTTTCCCCTGACCCTGAGTGTCTGGCCCCATGAGACGGTGGTTTTCTCGGCCCCTGGTGGTCCGAGGTCGTTCCCGCTGCACAGATGCATGCGCCAGGGCCTCCTGCAGACAATGCACTCTGATTTATTGCGCTATCTCTAATAGCACCCGAGATATCACCAGATATATGATGGATTTTTACATGACCTTGGGTGACGGAATCCGAATATCTGTAATTTTCTCGGCGCCTGGTGGTCCGAGGTCGTTCCTGCTTCACAGATTCATTCGCCAGTGCCTCCTACAGACAATGCACTCTGATTTATTGCGCTATTTCTAATACCACCCGAGATATCACCAGATATATATTGGATTTTTCCCTGACCCTGACAGTCCGGCCCCTTGAGACGGTGATTTTCTCGGCCCCTGGTGGTCCGAGGTCTATCCCGCTGCACAACTTCATGCGCCAGGGCCTCCTACAGACAATGCACTTTGATTTATTGCGCTATTTCTAATACCACCCGAGATATCACCAGATATATATTGGATTTTTCCCTGACCCTGACAGTCCGGCCACATGAGACGGTGGTTTTCTCGGCCTCTGGTGGTCCGAGGTCGTTCCAGCTGCATAGATTCATGCGCCACGGCCCCCTGCAGATAATTCACTTTGATTTATTCCCCTATCTCTAATAGCACCCGAGATATCACCATATATATATTGGATTTTTCCCTGACCCTGACAGTCCGGCCCCCTGAGACGGTGATTTTCTCGGCCGCTGGTAGTCCGAGGTCGATCGCGCTGCACAGTTTCATGCGCCAGGGCCTCCTGCAGACCTTGCACTTTGATTTATTGCGCTATCTGTAATAGCACCCGAGATATCACCAGATTTATATTGGATTTTTCCATGACCCTGAGTGTCCGACCCCATGAGACGGTGGTTTTCTCGGCCCCTGGTGGTCCGAGGTCGTTCCCGCTGCTCAGATTCATGCGCCAGGGCCTCCTACAGACAATGCACTTTGATTTATTGCGCTATCTGTAATAGCACCCGAGATATCACCAGATATATATTCGACTTTTCCCTGACCCTGAGTGTCCGACCCCATGAGACGGTAGTTTTCACGGCCCCTGGTGGTCCGAGGTCGTTCCCGCTGCACAGATTCATGCGCTAGGGCCTCCTGCAGACAATGCACTTTGATTTATTGCGCTATCTGTAATAGCACCCGAGATATCACCAGATATATATTGGATTTTTCCTTGACCCTGAAAGTCCGGCCCCATGTGTCGATGGTTTTCTCGGCCCCTCGTGGTCCGAGGTTGATCCCGCTGCACAGATTCATGCGCCAGGGCCTCCTACAGACAATGCACTCTGATTTATTGCGCTATCTGTAATAGCACCCGAGATATCACCATATATATATTGGATTTTCCCCTGACCCTGAGTGTCCGGCCCCATGAAACGGTGGTTTTCTCGGCCCCTGGTGGTCCGACGTCGTCCCGCTGCACAGATTCATGCGCCAGGGCCTCCCACAGACAATGCACTTTGATTTATTGCGCTATCTGTAATAGCTTCCGAGATATCACAGGATATATAATGGATTTTTCGTTGACCCTGACAGTCCGGCCCCATTTGTCAATGGTTTTCTCGGTCCCTCGTGGTCCGAGGTCGATCCCGCTGCACAGACTCATGCGCCAGTGCCCCCTGCAGATAATTCACTTTGATTTATTGCGCTATCTCTAATAGCACCCGAGATATCACCAGATATATATTGGATTTTTCCCTGACCCTGACAGTCCGGCCCCATGAGACGGTGATTTTCTCGGCCCCTGGTGGTCCGAGGTCGTTCCCGCTGCACAGATTCATGCGCCAGGGCCTCCTACAGACAATGCACTTTGATTTATTGCGCTATCTATAATAGCACCCGAGATATCACCAGATATATATTGGATTTGTCACTGACCCTGAGTGTCCGACCCAATGAGACGGTGGTTTTCTCGGCCCCTGGCGGTCCGAGGTCGTTCCCGCTGCACAGATTCATGCGCCAGGGCTTCCTGCAGACAATGCACTTTAGTTTCCTGCGCTATCTCTAATAGCACCCTAGATATCACCAGATATATATTGGATTTTTCCATGACCCTGAGTGTCCGGCCCCATGAGACGGTCGTTTTCTCTGCCCCTGGTGGTCCGAGGTCGTTCCCGCTGCACAGGTTCATGCGCCAGGGCCTCCTACAGACAATGCACTTTGATTTATTGCGCTATCTGTAACAGCAGCTGAGATATCACCAGATATATATTGGATTTTTCCCTGACCCTGAGTGTCCGACCCCATGAGACAGTAGTTTTCTCGGCCCCTGGTGGTCCGAGGTCGTTCCCGCTGCACAGATTCATGCGCAAGTGCCTCCTGCAGACAATGCACTTTGATTTATTGCGCTATCTGTAATAGCACACGAGATATCACCAGATTTATATTGGATTTGTCACTGACCCTGAGTGTCCGACTCCATGAGACGGTGGTTTTCTCGGCCCCTGGTGGTCCGAGGTCGTTCCCGCTGCACAGATTCTTGCGCCAGGGCTTCCTGCAGACAATGCACTTTGGTTTACTGCGCTATCTCTAATAGCACCCGAGATATCGACAGATATATTTTGGATTTTTCCATGACCCTGAGTGTCCGGCCCCATGAGACGGTACTTTTCTCTGCCCCTGGTAGTCCGAGGTCGTTCCCGCTGCACAGATTCATGCGCCAGGGCCTCCTACAGACAATGCACTTTGATTTATTGTGCTATCTGTAATAGCAGCCGAGATATCACCAGATATATATTGGATTTTTCCCTGACACTGAGTGTCCGACCCCATGAGACAGTGGTTTTCTCGGCCCCTGGTGGTCCGAGGTCGTTCCCGCTTCACAGAATCATGCGCTAGGGCCTCCTGCAGACAATGCACTTTGATTTATTGCGCTATCTGTAATAGCACCCGAGATATCACCAGACTTATATTGGATTTTTCCCTGACCCTGAGTGTCCGACCCCATGAGACGGTTGTTTTCTCGGCCCCTGGTGGTCCGAGGTCGTTCCCGTTGCACAGATGCATGCGCCAGGGTCTCCTGCAGATAATTCACTTTGGTTTATTGCGCTGTCTCTAATAGCACCCGAGATATCACCAGATATATATTGGATTTTCCCCTGACCCTGAGTGTCTGGCCCCATGAGACGGTGGTTTTCTCGGCCCCTGGTGGTCCGAGGTCGTCCCGCTGCACAGATTCATGCGCCAGGGATTCCTGCAGACAATTCACTTTGGTCTATTGCGCTATCTGTAATAGCACCAGAGATATCACCACATATATGCTGGATTTTTACATGACCTTGGTTGACGGATTCCGAATATCTGTAATTTTCTCGGCCCCTGGTGGTCCGAGGTCGTTCCCGCTGCACAGATTCATGCGCCAGGGCCCCCTGCAGATAATTCACTTTGATTTATTGCGCTATCTCTAATAGCACCCGAGATATCACCATATATATATTGGATTTTTCCCTGACCCTGACAGTCCGGCCCCCTGAGACGGTGATTTTCTCGGCCGCTGGTGGTCCGATGTCGATCCCGCTGCACAGATTCATGCGCCAGGGCCTCCTGCAGACCTTGCACTTTGATTTATTGCGCTATCTGTAATAGCACCCGAGATATCACCAGATATATATTGGATTTTTCACAGACCCTGAGTGCCCGGCCCCATGTGTCGGTGGTTTTCTCGGCCCCTGGTGGTCCGAGATCGATCTCCCTTCACAGATTCTTGCGCTAGGGCCTCCTGCAGATAATTCACTTAGGTTTATTGCGCTATCTCTAATAGCACCCGAGATATAATGAGATATATATTGGATTTTTCCCTGACCCTGAGCGTCCGGCCCCATGAGACGATGGTTTTCTCGGCCCCTGGTGGTCCGAGGTCGTTCCCGTTGCACAGATGCATGCGCCAGGGTCTCCTGCAGATAATTCACTTTGGTTTATTGCGCTGTCTCTAATAGCACCCGAGATATCACCAGATATATATTGGATTTTCCCCTGACCCTGAGTGTCTGGCCCCATGAGACGGTGGTTTTCTCGGCCCCTGGTGGTCCGAGGTCGTTCCCGCTGCACAGACGCATGCGCCAGGGCCTCCTGCAGACAATGCACTCTGATTTATTGCGCTATCTCTAATAGCACCCGAGATATCACCAGATATATGATGGATTTTTACATGACCTTGGGTGACGGAATCCGAATATCTGTAATTTTCTCGGCGCCTGGTGGTCCGAGGTCGTTCCTGCTTCACAGATTCATTCGCCAGTGCCTCCTACAGACAATGCACTCTGATTTATTGCGCTATTTCTAATACCACCCGAGATATCACCAGATATATATTGGATTTTTCCCTGACCCTGACAGTCCGGCCCCCTGAGACGGTGATTTTCTCGGCCGCTGGTGGTCCGATGTCGATCCCGCTGCACAGATTCATGCGCCAGGGCCTCCTGCAGACCTTGCACTTTGATTTATTGCGCTATCTGTAATAGCACCCGAGATATCACCAGATTTATATTGGATTTTTCCATGACCCTGAGTGTCCGACCCCATGAGACGGTGGTTTTCTCGGCCCCTGGTGGTCCGAGGTCGTTCCCGCTGCACAGATTCATGCGCCAGGGCATCCTACAGACAATGCACTTTGATTTATTGCGCTATCTGTAATAGCACCCGAGATATCACCAGATATATATTCGACTTTTCCCTGACCCTGAGTGTCCGACCCGATGAGACGGTAGTTTTCTCGGCCCCTGGTGGTCCGAGGTCGATCCCGCTGCACAGAATCATGCGCTAGGGCCTCCTGCAGACAATGCACTTTGATTTATTGCGCTATCTTTAATAGCTCCCGAGATATCACCAGATATATATTGGATTTTTCCCTGACCCTGAGAGTCCGACCCCATGAGACGGTGATTTTCTCGGCCCCTGGTGGTCCGAGGTTGATCCCGCTGCACAGATACATGCGCCAGGGCCTCCTGCAGACAATGCACTTTGATTTATTGCGCTTTCTGTAATAGCACCCGTGATATCACCATATATATATTGGATTTTCCCCTGACCCTGAGTGTCCGGCCCCATGAGACGGTGGTTTTCTCGGCCCCTGGTGGTCCGAGGTCGTTCCCGCTGCACAGATTCATGCGCCAGGGAATCGTACAGACAATATACTTTGATTTATTGCGCTATCTGTAATAGCACCCGAGATATCACCAGATATATATTGGATTTGTCCCTGACCCTGAGAGTCCGACCCCATGAGACGGTGGTTTTCTCGGCCCCTGGTGTACCGAGGTCGTTCCTGCTGCACAGATTCATGCGCCAGGGCATCCTACAGACAATGCACTTTGATTTATTGCGCTTTCTGTAATAGCACCCGTGATATCACCATATATATATTGGATTTTCCCCTGACACTGACAGTCCGGTCCCATGAGACGGTGGGTTTCTCGGCGCCCGGCGGTCCGAGGTCGTTCCTGCTGCACAGATTCATTCGCCAGTGCCACCTACAGACAATGCACTTTGATTTATTGCGCTATCTCTAATAGCTCCCGAGATATCACCAGATATATATTGGATTTTTCCCTGACCCTGAGAGTCCGACCCCATGAGACGGTGATTTTCTCGGCCCCTGGTGATCCGAGGTTGATCCCGCTGCACAGATACATGCGCCAGGGCCTCCTGCAGACAATGCACTTTGATTTATTGCGCTTTCTGTAATAGCACCCGTGATATCACCATATATATATTGGATTTTCCCCTGACACTGAGTGTCCGGCCCCATGAGACGGTGGTTTTCTCGGCCCCTGGTGGTCCGAGGTCGTTCCCGCTGCACAGATTCATGCGCCAGGGAATCGTACAGACAATATACTTTGATTTATTGCGCTATCTGTAATAGCTCCCGAGATATCACCAGATATATATTGGATTTGTCCCTGACCCTGAGAGTCCGACCCCATGAGACGGTGGTTTTCTCGGCCCCTGGTGTACCGAGGTCGTTCCTGCTGCACAGATTCATTCGCCAGTGCCCCCTACAGACAATGCAATTTGATTTATTGCGCTATCTCTAATAGCCCCCGAGATATCACCAGATATATATTGGATTTTTCCCTGATCCTGACAGTCCGGCCCCATGAGACGGTGATTTTCTCGGCCCCTGGTGGTCCGAGGTTGATCCCGCTGCACAGATAGATGCGCCAGGGCCTCCTACAGACAATGCACTTTGATTTATTGCGCTATCTTTAATAGCTCCCGAGATATCACCAGATATATATTGGATTTTTCCCTGAACCTGAGTGTCCGGCCCCATGAGACGGTGCTTTTCTCGGCCCCTGGTGGTCCGAGGTCGTTCCCGCTGCACAGATTCCTGCGCCAGGGACTCCTGCAGATAATTCACTTTGGTTTATTGCGATATCTCTAATACTACCCGAGATATCACCAGATATATATTTGATTTTTCCCTGACCCTGAGTGTCCGGCCCCATGAGACGGTGGTTTTCTCGGACCCCGGTGGTCCGAGGTCATTCCCGCTACACAGATGCATGTGCCAGGGCCTCCGGCAGACAATGCACTTTGATTTATCGCGCTATCTGTAATAGAACCCGAGATATCACCAGATATATGTTGGATTTTTCCTTGAACCTGAGTGCCCGGCCCCATGTGTCGGTGATTTTCTCGGACCCTGGTGGTCCGAGGTAGATACCGCTGCACAGATTCATGCGCCAGGGCCTCCTGCAGACAATGCACATTGATTTATTGCGCTATATCTAATAGCACCCGAGATATCACCAGATATATGCTGGATTTTTACATGACTTTGGGTGACGGACACCGAAAATCTGTAATTTTCTCGGCCCCTGGTGGTCCGGTGTCGTTCCTGCTGAACAGATTCATGCGCAAGGGACTCCTACAAACAACGCAATTTGATTTACTGCGCTATCTGTAATAGCAACCGAGATATCACCAGATATATCCTGGATTTTTCGCTGACCCTGAGCGTCCGGCCCCATGAGACGGTGGTTTTCTCGGCCCCTGGTGGTCCGAGGTCGTTCGCGCTGCACAGATTCATGCGCCAGGGCCTCCTGCAGATAATTCACTTTGTTTTATTGCGCTATCTCTAATAGCACCCGAGATATCACCAGATATATACTGGATTTTCCCCTGACCCTGAGCGTCCGGCCCCATGAGACAGTGGTTTTCTCGGCCCCTGGTGGTCCGATGTCGTTCCCGCTGCACAGATTCATGCGCCCGGGCCTCCTGCCGATAATTCACTTTGGGTTATTGCGCTATCTCTAATAGCACCCGAGATATCACCAGATATATATTGGATTTTTCCCTGAACCTGAGTGTCCGGCCCCATGAGACGGTGGTTTTCTCGGCCCCTGGTGGTCCATGGTCGTTCCCGCTGCACAGATGCATGCGCCAGGGCCTCCTGCAGATAATTCACTTTTGGTTTATTGCGCTATCTCTAATAGCACCCGAGATATCACCAGATATATATATTGGATTTTCCCCTGACCCTGAGTGTCCGGCCCCATGTGACGGTGGTTTTCTCGGCCCCGGGTGGTCCGAGGTCGTTCCCGCTGCACAGATTCATGCGCCTGGGCCTCCTACAGACAATCCACTTTGATGTATTGGGCTATCAGTAATAGCACCCAAGATATCACCAGAAATATATTGGATTTTTCCCTGACCCTGTGTGTCCGGCCCCATGAGACAGTGGTTTTCTCGGCCCCTGGTGGTCCGAGGTCGTTCCCGCTGCACAGATTCATGCGCCAGGGCCTCCTGCAGATAATTCACTTTGGTTTATTGCGCTATCTGTAATAGCACCCGAGATATCACCAGATATATACTGGATTTTCCCCTGACCCTGAGTGTCCGGCCTCATGAGAATGTGGTTTTCTCGGCCCCTGGTGGTCCGAGGTCGTTCCCGCTGCCCAGATTCATGCGCCAGGGCCTCCTGCAGATAAATCACTTTGGTTTATTGCGATATCTCTAATACTACCCGAGATATCACCAGATATATATTTGATTTTTCCCTGACCCTGAGTGTCCGGACCCATGAGACGGTGGTTTTCTCGGACCCCGGTGGTCCGAGGTCATTCCCGCTGCACAGATGCATGTGCCAGGGCCTCCGGCAGACAATGCACTTTGATTTATGGCGCTATCTGTAATAGAACCCGAGATATCACCAGAGTTATGCTGGATTTTTACATGATATTGGGTGACGGATACCGAAAATCTGTAATTTTCTCGGCCCCTGGTGGTCCGATGTCGTTCCTGCTGCACAGATTCATGCGCAAGGGCCTCCTCCAGACAATCCACTTTGATGTATTGGGCTATCTGTAATAGCACCCGAGATATCACCAGAAATATATTGGATTTTTCCCTGACCCTGAGTGTCCGGCCCCATGAGATGGTGGTTTTCCCGGCCCCTGGTGGTCCGAGGTCATTCCCGCTGCACAGATGCATGTGCCAGGGCCTCCTGCAGACAATGCACATTGATTTATGGCGCTATCTGTAATAGAACCCAAGATATCACCAGAGTTATGCTGGATTTTTACATGATATTGGGTGACGGATACCGAAAATCTGTAATTTTCTCGGCCCCTGGTGGTCCGATGTCGTTCCTGCTGCACAGATTCATGCGCAAGGGCCTCCTCCAGACAATCCACTTTGATTTATTGCGCTATCTCTAATAGCACCCGAGATATCACCAGATATATATTGGATTTTTCCTGACCCTGAGCGTCCGGGCCCATGAGACGGTGGTTTTCTCGGCCCCTGGTTGTCCGAGGTCGTTCCCGCTGCCCAGATTCATGCGCCTGGGCCTCCTACAGACAATCCACTTTGATGTATTGGGCTATCTGTAATAGCACCCGAGATATCACCAGAAATATATTGGATTTTTCCCTGACCCTGAGTGTCCGGCCCCATGAGATGGTGGTTTTCCCGGCCCCTGGTGGTCCGAGGTCATTCCCGCTGCACAGATGCATGTGCCAGGGCCTCCTGCAGATAATTCACTTTGGTTTATTGCGCTATCTCTAATAGCACCCGAGATATCACCAGATACATATTGGATTTTGCCCTGACCCTGAGTGTCCGGCCCCATGAGATGGTGGTTTTCCCGGCCTCTGGTGGTCCGATGTCGTTCCCGCTGCCCAGATGCATGCGCCAGGGCCTCCTGCAGATAATTCACTTTGGTTTATTGCGCTATCTCTAATAGCACCCGAGATATCACCAGATATATATTGGATTTTTCCTGACCCTGAGCGTCCGGCCCCATGAGACGGTGGTTTTCTCGGCCCCTGGTTGTCCGAGGTCGTTCCCGCTGCCCAGATTCATGCGCCTGGGCCTCCTACAGACAATCCACTTTGATGTATTGGGCTATCTGTAATAGCACCCGAGATATCACCAGAAATATATTGGATTTTCCCCTGACCCTGAGTGTCCGGCCCCATGAGACGGTGCTTGTCTCGGCCCCTGGTGGTCCGAGGTCGTTCCCGCTGGCCAGATTCATGCGCAAGGGCCTCCTACAGACAATGCACTTTGATTTATTCCGCTATCTGTAATAGCACCCGAGATATCACCAGATATATATTGGATTTTTCCCTGCCCCTGTGTGTCCGGCCCCATGAGACGGTGCTTGTCTCGGCCCCTGGTGGTCCGAGGTCGTTCCCGCTGCACAGATTCATGCGCCAGGGCCTCCTGCAGATAATTCACTTTGGTTTATTGCGCTATCTCTAATAGCACCCGAGATATCACCAGATATATACTGGATTTTCCCCTGACCCTGAGTGTCCGGCCTCATGAGACGGTGGTTTTCTCGGCCCCTGGTGTTCCGAGGTCATTCCCGCTGCACAGATGCATGCGCCAGGGCCTCCTGCAGATAATTCACTTTTGGTTTATTGCGATATCTCTAATACTACCCGAGATATCACCAGATATATATTTGATTTTTCCCTGACCATGAGTGTCCGGCCCCATGAGACGGTAGTTTTCTCGGCCCCTGGTGGTCTGAGGTCGTTCCCGCTGCACAGATTCATGCGCCAGGGCCTCCTACAGACAATGCACTTTGATTTATTGGGCTGTCTGTAATAGCACCCGAGATATCACCAGATATATATTGGATGTTCCCCTGACCCTGGGCGTCCGGCCCCATGAGACGGTGGTTTTCTCGGCCCCTGGTGGTCCGAGGTCGTTCCCGCTGCCCAGATTCACGCGCCAGGGCCTCCTACAAACAACGCACTTTGATTTACTGCGCTATCTGTAATAGCAACCGAGATATCACCAGATATATCCTGGATTTTTCGCTGACCCTGAGTGTCCTGGCATGAGACTGTGGTTTTCTCGGCCCCTGGTGGTCCGAGGTAGTTCCCGCTGCACAGATTCATGTGCTAGGGCCTCCTACAGATAATTCACTTTGGTTTATTGCGCTATCTCTAACAGCACCCGAGATATCACCAGATATATATTGGATTTTTCCCTGAACCTGAGTGTCCGGCCCCATGAAACGGTGGTTTTCTCGGCCCCTGGTGGTCCGTGTTCGTTCCCGCCGACATGATTCATGAGCCAGGGCCTCCTACAGACAATGCACTTTGATTTATTGCCCTATCTCTAATAGCACCCGAGATATCTCCAGTTATATATTGGATTTTTCCTGACCCTGAGCGTCCGGGCCCATGAGACGGTGGTTTTCTCGGCCCCTGGTGGTCCGAGGTCGTTCCCGCTGCCCAGATTCATGCGCCAGGGCCTCCTACAAACAACGCACTTTGATTTACTGCGCTATCTGTAATAGCAACCGAGATATCACCAGATATATCCTGGATTTTTCGCTGACCCTGTGCGTCCGGCCCCATGAGACGGTGGTTTTCTCGGCCCCTGATGGTCCGAGGTCGTTCCCGCTGCACAGATTCATGCGCCAGGGCCTCTTGCAGACAATTCACTTTGGTTTATTGCGCTATCTCTAATAGCACCCGAGATATCACCAGATATATATTGGATTTTTCCCCGACCCTGAGTGTCCCGCCCCATGAGACGGTGGTTTTCCCGGCCCCTGGTGGTCCGAGGTCGTTCCCGCTGCCCAGATTCATGCGCCAGGGCCTCCTACAGACAATGCACTTTGATTTATTGCGCTATCTGTAATAGCACGCGAGAAAGCACCATATATATGCTGGATTTTTACATGACATTGGGTGACGGATACCGAAAATCTGTAATTTTCTCATCCCCTGGTGGTGCGATGTCGTCCCTGCTGCACAGATTCATGCGCAAGGGCCTCCTGCGGACAATGCAGATTGATTTATTGCGCTATCTCTAATAGCACCCGAGATATCACCAGATATATATTGGATTTTCCCCTGACCCTGAGTATCCGGCCCCATGAGACTGTGGTTTTCTCGGCCCCTGGTGGCCCGAGGTCGTTCCCGCTGCACAGCATCATGCGCCAGGGCCGCCTGCAGATAATTCAGTTTGGTTTATTGCGCTATCTCTAATAGCACCCGAGATATCACCAGATATATATTGGATTTTTCCCTGAACCTGAGTGTCCGGCTGCATGAGACGGTGGTTGTCTCGGCCCCTGGTGGTCCGAGGTCGTTCCCGCTGCACTGATTCCTGCGCCAGGGCCTCCTGCAGATAATTCACTTTGTTTTATTGCGCTATCTCTAATAGCACCCGAGATATCACCAGATATATACTGGATTTTCCCCTGACCCTGAGTGTCCGGCCCCATGAGACAGTGGTTTTCTCGGTCCCTGGTGGTCCGAGGTCGTTCCCGCTGCACAGATTCATGCGCCAGGGCCACCTGCAGATAATTCACTTTGGTTTATTGCGCTATCTCTAATAGCACCCGAGATATCACCAGATATATATTGGATTTTTCCCTGCCCTTGTGTGTCCGGCCCCATGAGACGGTGCTTGTCTCGGCCCCTGGTGGTCCGAGGTCGTTCCCGCTGCACTGATTCCTGCGCCAGGGACTCCGGCAGATAATTCACTTTGGTTTATTGCGCTATCTCTAATAACACCCGAGATATCACCAGTTATATATTGGATTTTTCCTGACCCTGAGCGTCCGGCCCCATGAGACGGTGGTTTTCTCGGCCCCTGGTGGTCCGAGGTCGATCCCTCTGCCCAGATTCATGCGCCAGGGCCTCCTACAAACAACGCACTTTGATTTACTGCGCTATCTGTAATAGCAACCGAGATATGACCAGATATATCCTGGATTTTTCGCTGACCCTGAGCGTCCGGCCCCATGAGACGGTGGTTTTCTCGGCCCCTGGTGGTCCGAGGTCGTTCCCGCTGGCCATATTCATGCGCCTGGGCCTCCTACAGACAATGCACTTTGATTTATTGCGCTATCTGTAATAGCACCCGAGATATCACCAGATATATAGTGGATTTTTCCCTGCCCCTGTGTGTCCGGCCCCATGAGACGGTGCTTGTCTCGGCCCCTGGTGGTCCGCAGTCGTTCCCGCTGCACAGATTCATGCGCCAGGGCCTCCTGCAGACAATGCACTTTGACTTATTGCGCTATATCTAATAGCACCCGAGATATCACCAGATATATATTGGATTTTTCAATGACCCTGAGTGTCCGGCAACATGAGACGGTGGTTTTCTCGGCCCCTGGTGGTCCGAGGTCGTTCCCGCTGCACAGAATCATGCGCCAGGGCCACCTGCAGATAATTCACTTTGGTTTATTGCGCTATCTCTAATAGCACCCGAGATATCACCAGATATATATTGGATTTTTCCCTGACACTGAGTGTCCGGCCCCATGAGACGGTGCTTGTCTCGGCCCCTGGTGGTCCGAGGTCGTTCCCGGCGCCCAGATTCATGGCCAGGGCCTCCTACAGACAATGCACTTTGATTTATTGCGCTATCTGTAATAGCACCCGAGAAAGCACCATATATATGCTGGATTTTTACATGACTTTGGGTGACGGATATCGAAAATCTGTAATTTTCTCGGCCCCTGGTGGTCCGATGTAGTCCCTGCTGCACAGATTCATGCGCAAGGGCCTCCTACGGACAATGCACTTTCATTTATTGCTGTATCTCTAATAGCACCCGAGATATCACCAGATATATATTGGATTTTTCCCTGACCCTGAGTGTCCGGCAACATGAGACGGTGGTTTTCTCGGCCCCTGGTGGTCCGAGGTCGTTCCCGCTGCCCAGATTCATGCGCCAGGGCCTCCTGCAGATAAATCACTTTGGTTTATAGCGCTATCCCTAAAAGCACCCGAGATATCACCAAATATATATTGGATTTTTCCCTGACCCTGAGTGTCCGGCCCCATGAGACAGAGGTTTTCTCGGCCCCTGGTGGTCCGAGGTCGTTCCCGCTGCACAGATTCATGCTCAAGGGCCTCCTGCAGATAATTCACTTCGGTTTATTGCGCTATCTCTAATAGCACCCGAGATATCACCAGATATATATTGGATTTTTCCCTGACCCTGAGTGTCCGGCCCCATGAGACGGTCGTTTTCTCGGCCCGTGGTGGTCCGAGGTAGTTCCCGCTGCACAGATGCATGCGCCAGGGCATCATGCAGATAATACACTTTGGTTTATTGCGCTATCTCTAATAGCACCCGAGATATCACCAGATATATATTGGATTTTACCCTGACCCTGAGTGCCCGGCCCCATGAGACGGTGGTTGTCTCGGCCCCTGGAGGTCCGAGGTCGTTCCCGCTGCACAGATTCATGCGCCAGGGCCTCCTGCAGATAATTCACTATGGTTTATTGCGCCATCTCTAATAGCACCAGAGATATCACCAGATATATACTGGATTTTTCCCTGAACCTGAGTGTCGGGCCCCATGAGACGGTGGTTTTCTCGGCCCCTGGTGGTCCGAGGTCGTTGCCGCTGCACAGGTTCATGCGCCAGGGCCTCCTACAGACAATGCACTTTGATTTATTGCGCTATCTGTAATAGCACCCGAGATATTACCAGATATATGTTGGATTTTTCCCTGAACCTGAGTGTCCGGCCCCTTGAGACGGTCGTTGTCTCGGCCCCTGGAGGTCCGAGGACGTTCCCGCTGCACAGATGCATGCGCCAGTGCCTCCTGCAGATAATTCACTTTGGTTTATTGCGCTATCTCTAATAGCACGGGAGATATCACCAGATATATATTGGATGTTCCCCTGACCCTGAGTGTCCGGCCCCATGAGACGGTGGTTTTCTCGGCCCCTGGTGGTCCGAGGTCGTTCCCGCTGCACAGATTCATGCGCCAGGGCCTCCTGCAGATAATTCACTTTGGTTTATTGCGCTATCTGTAATAGCACCCGAGATATCACCAGATATATATTGGATTTGACCCTGACCCTGAGTGTCCGGCCCCTTGAGACGGTCGTTGTCTCGGCCCCTGGAGGTCCGAGGACGTTCCCGCTGCACAGATTCATGCGCCAGGGCCTCCTACAGACAATGCACTTTGATTTATTGCGCTATCTCTAATAGCACCCGAGATATCACCAGATATATATTGGATTTTTCACTGACCCTGAGCGTCCGGCCCGTTGAGACTGTGGTTTTTTCTGCCCCTGGTGGTCCGAGGTCGTTCCCGCTGCACAGATTCATGCGCCAGGGTCTCCTACAGACAATGCACTTTGATTTATTGCGCTATCTGTAATAGCACCCGAGATATCACCAGATATATATTGGATTTTCCCCTGACCCTGAGTGTCCGGCCCCATGAGACTGTGGTTTTCTCGGCCCCTGGTGGTCCGAGGTCGTTCCCGTGGCACAGATTCATGCTTGCAGGGCCTCCTGCAGATAATTCACTTTGGTTTATTGGGCTATCTCTAATAGCACCCGAGATATCACCAGATATATATTGGATTTTCCCCTGACCCTGAGTGCCCGGCCCCATGAGGCGGTGGTTGTCTCGGCCCCTGGAGGTCCGAGGACGTTCCCGCTGCACAGATTCATGCGCCAGGGCCTCATGCAGATAATTCACTTTGGTTTATTGCGCTATCTCTAATAGCACCCGAGATATTAACAGATATATACTGGATTTTCCCCTGACCCTGAGTGTCCGGCCCCATGAGACTGTGGTTTTTTCTGCCCCTGGTGGTCCGAGGTCGTTCCCGCTGCACAGATTCATGCGCCAGGGTCTCCTACAGACAATGCACTTTGATTTATTGCGCTATCTGTAATAGCACCCGAGATATCACCAGATATACAATGGATTTTTCACTGACCCTGAGTGTCCGGCCCCATGAGACGGTCGTTTTCTCGGCCCCTGGTGGTCCGAGGTCGTTCCCGCTGCACAGATTCATACGCCAGGGCCTCCTACAGACAATGCACTTTGATTTATTGCGCTATCTGTAATAGCACCCGAGATATCACCAGTTATATACTGGATTTTCCCCTGGCCCTGAGCGTCCGGCCCCATGAGACTGTGGTTCTCTCGGCCCCTGGTGGTCCGAGGTCGTTGCCGCAGCACAGGTTCATGCGCCAGGGCCTCCTACAGACAATGCTCTTTGATTTATTGCGCTATCTGTAATAGCACCCGAGATATCACCAGATATATATTGGATTTGACCCTGACCCTGATTGTCCGGCCCCATGAGACGGTCGTTGTCTCGGCCCCTGGAGGTCCGAGGACGTTCCCGCTGCACAGATTCATGCGCCAGGGCCTCCTACAGACAATGCACTTTGATTTATTGCGCTATCTGTAATAGCACCCGAGATATCACCAGATAAATATTGGATTTTACCCTGACCCTGAGTGTCCGGCCCCATGAGACGGTCGTTTTCTCGGCCCGTGGTGGTCCGAGGTCGTTCCCTCTGCACAGATTCATGCGCCAGGGCCTCCTGCAGATAATTCACTTTGGTTTATTGCGCTATCTCTAATAGCACCCGAGATATCACCAGATATATATTGGATTTTCCCCTGACCCTGAGTGTCCGGCCCCATGAGACTGTGGTTTTCTCGGCCCCTGGTGGTCCGAGGTCGTTCCCGTTGCACAGATTCATGCGCCGGGGCCTCCTGCAGATAATTCACTTTGGTTTATTGCGCTATCTCTAATAGCACCCGAGATATCACCAGATATATATTGGATTTTCACCTGACCCAGACTGTCCGGCCCCATGAGACTGTGGTTTTCTCGGCCCCTGGTGGTCCGAGGTCGTCGCCGCTACACAGGTTCATGCGCCAGGGCCTCCTACAGACAATGCACTTTGATTTATTGCGCTATCTGTAATAGCACCCGAGATATCACCAGATATATATTGGATTTGACCCTGTCCCTGAGTGTCCGGCCCCATGAGACGGTCGTTGTCTCGGCCCCTGGAGGTCCGAGGACGTTCCCGCTGCACAGATTCATGCGCCAGGGCCTCCTGCAGATAATTCACTTTGGTTTGTTGCGCTATCTCTAATAGCACCCGAGATATCACCAGTTATATACTGGATTTTCCCCTGACCCTGAGTGTCCGGCCCCATGGGACTGTGGTTTTCTCGGCCCCTGGTGGTCCGAGGTCGTTCCCGCTGCACAGATTCATGCGCCAGGGCCTCCTACAGACAATGCACTTTGATTTATTGCGCTATCTGTAATAGCACCCGAGATATCACCAGATATATATTGGATTTTACCCTGACCCTGAGTGTCCGGCCCCATGAGACTGTGGTTTTCTCGGCCCCTGGTGGTCCGAGGTCGTTCCCGTTGCACAGATTCATGCGCCAGGGCCTCCTGCAGATAATTCACTTTGGTTTATTGCGCTATCTCTAATTGCACCCGAGATATCACCAGATATATATTGGATTTTCACCTGACCCAGACTGTCCGGCCCCATGAGACTGTGGTTTTCTCGGCCCCTGGTGGTCCGAGGTCGTCGCCGCTACACAGGTTCATGCGCCAGGGCCTCCTACAGACAATGCACTTTGATTTATTGCGCTATCTGTAATAGCACCCGAGATATCACCATATATATATTGGATTTGACCCTGTCCCTGAGTGTCCGGCCCCATGAGACGGTCGTTGTCTCGGCCCCTGGAGGTCCGAGGACGTTCTCGCTGCACAGATTCATGCGCCAGGGCCTCCTGCAGATAATTCACTTTGGTTTGTTGCGCTATCTCTAATAGCACCCGAGATATCACCAGATATATATTGGATTTTCCCCTGACCCTGAGTGTCCGGCCCCATGAGACTGTGGTTTTCTCGGCCCCTGGTGGTCCGAGGTCGTTCCCGTTGCACAGATTCATGCGCCGGGGCCTCCTGCAGATAATTCACTTTGGTTTATTGCGCTATCTCTAATAGCACCCGAGATATCACCAGATATATATTGGATTTTCACCTGACCGTGTGGGTCCGGCCCCATGAGACTGTGGTTTTCTCGGCCCCTGGTGGTCCGAGGTCGTTCCCGTTGCACAGATTCATGCGCCAGGGCCTCCTGCAGATAATTCACTTTGATTTATTGCGCTATCTGTAATAGCACCCGAGATATCACCAGATATATATTGGATTTTTCACTGACCCTAAGTGTCCGGCCCCACGGGACGGTGGTATTCTCGGCCCCTGGTGGTCCGAGGTTGTTCCTGCTGCACAGATTCATCCGGCAGGGCCTCCTACAGGCAATGCACTTTGATTTATTGCGCTATCTGTAATAGCACCCGAGATATCACCAGATATATATTGGATTTTACCCTGACCCTGAGTGTCCGGCCCCATGAGACTGTGGTTTTCTCGGCCCCTGGTGGTCCGAGGTCGTTCCCGTTGCACAGATTCATGCGCCAGGGCCTCCTGCAGATAATTCACTTTGGTTTATTGCGCTATCTCTAATAGCACCCGAGATATCACCAGATATATATTGGATTTTCACCTGACCCAGACTGTCCGGCCCCATGAGACTGTGGTTTTCTCGGCCCCTGGTGGTCCGAGGTCGTCGCCGCTACACAGGTTCATGCGCCAGGGCCTCCTACAGACAATGCACTTTGATTTATTGCGCTATCTGTAATAGCACCCGAGATATCACCAGATATATATTGGATTTGACCCTGTCCCTGAGTGTCCGGCCCCATGAGACGGTCGTTGTCTCGGCCCCTGGAGGTCCGAGGACGTTCCCGCTGCACAGATTCATGCGCCAGGGCCTCCTGCAGATAATTCACTTTGGTTTGTTGCGCTATCTCTAATAGCACCCGAGATATCACCAGTTATATACTGGATTTTCCCCTGACCCTGAGTGTCCGGCCCCATGGGACTGTGGTTTTCTCGGCCCCTGGTGGTCCGAGGTCGTTCCCGCTGCACAGATTCATGCGCCAGGGCCTCCTACAGACAATGCACTTTGATTTATTGCGCTATCTGTAATAGCACCCGAGATATCACCAGATATATATTGGATTTTACCCTGACCCTGAGTGTCCGGCCCCATGAGACGGTCGTTTTCTCGGCCCGTGGTGGTCCGAGGTCGTTCATGCTGCACAGATTCATGCGCCAGGGCCTCCTGCAGATAATTCACTTTGGTTTATTGCGCTATCTCTAATAGCACCTGAGATATCACCAGTTATATACTGGATTTTCCCCT
The DNA here is from genome assembly GCF_051020985.1 of Nomia melanderi. Taxonomy (NCBI): domain Eukaryota; kingdom Metazoa; phylum Arthropoda; class Insecta; order Hymenoptera; family Halictidae; genus Nomia; species Nomia melanderi. The sequence continues at coordinate 1,690,676 of NW_027475142.1, forward strand.
GACCCTGAGTGTCCGGCCCCATGGGACTGTGGTTTTCTCGGCCCCTGGTGGTCCGAGGTCGTTCCCGCTGCACAGATTCATGCGCCAGGGCCCCCTGCAGATAATTTACTTTGCTTTATTGCGCTATCTCTAATAGCACCCGAGATATCACCAGATATATATAGGATTTCTCCCTGACCCAGACTGTCCGGCCCCATGAGACTGCGATTTTCTCGGCTCCTGGTGGTCCGAGGTCGTTCCCGCTGCACAGATTCATGCGCCAGGGCCTCCTGCAGATAATTCACTTTGGTTTATTGCGCTATCTCTAATAGCACCCAAGATATCACCAGATATATATTGGATTTTTCCCTGACCCTGAGTGTCAGGCCCCATGAGACTCTGGTTTTCTCGGCCCCTGGTGGTCCGAGGTCGTTCCCGTTGCACAGATTCATGCGCCAGGGCCTCCTGCAGATAATTCACTTTGGTTTATTGCGCTATCTCTAATAGCACCCAAGATATCACCAGATATATATTGGATTTTTCCCTGACCGTGTGGGTCCGGCCCCATGAGACTGTGGTTTTCTCGGCCCCTGGTGGTCCGAGGTCGTTCCCGTTGCACAGATTCATGCGCCAGGGCCTCCTGCAGATAATTCACTTTGATTTATTGCGCTATCTGTAATAGCACCCGAGATATCACCAGATATATATTGGATTTTTCACTGACCCTAAGTGTCCGGCCCCACGGGACGGTGGTATTCTCGGCCCCTGGTGGTCCGAGGTTGTTCCTGCTGCACAGATTCATCCGGCAGGGCCTCCTACAGGCAATGCACTTTGATTTATTGCGCTATCTGTAATAGCACCCGAGATATCACCAGATATATATTGGATTTTACCCTGACCCTGAGTGTCCGGCCCCATGAGACTGTGGTTTTCTCGGCCCCTGGTGGTCCGAGGTCGTTCCCGTTGCACAGATTCATGCGCCAGGGCCTCCTGCAGATAATTCACTTTGGTTTATTGCGCTATCTCTAATAGCACCCGAGATATCACCAGATATATATTGGATTTTCACCTGACCCAGACTGTCCGGCCCCATGAGACTGTGGTTTTCTCGGCCCCTGGTGGTCCGAGGTCGTCGCCGCTACACAGGTTCATGCGCCAGGGCCTCCTACAGACAATGCACTTTGATTTATTGCGCTATCTGTAATAGCACCCGAGATATCACCAGATATATATTGGATTTGACCCTGTCCCTGAGTGTCCGGCCCCATGAGACGGTCGTTGTCTCGGCCCCTGGAGGTCCGAGGACGTTCCCGCTGCACAGATTCATGCGCCAGGGCCTCCTGCAGATAATTCACTTTGGTTTGTTGCGCTATCTCTAATAGCACCCGAGATATCACCAGTTATATACTGGATTTTCCCCTGACCCTGAGTGTCCGGCCCCATGGGACTGTGGTTTTCTCGGCCCCTGGTGGTCCGAGGTCGTTCCCGCTGCACAGATTCATGCGCCAGGGCCTCCTACAGACAATGCACTTTGATTTATTGCGCTATCTGTAATAGCACCCGAGATATCACCAGATATATATTGGATTTTACCCTGACCCTGAGTGTCCGGCCCCATGAGACGGTCGTTTTCTCGGCCCGTGGTGGTCCGAGGTCGTTCATGCTGCACAGATTCATGCGCCAGGGCCTCCTGCAGATAATTCACTTTGGTTTATTGCGCTATCTCTAATAGCACCTGAGATATCACCAGTTATATACTGGATTTTCCCCTGACCCTGAGTGTCCGGCCCCATGGGACTGTGGTTTTCTCGGCCCCTGGTGGTCCGAGGTCGTTCCCGCTGCACAGATTCATGCGCCAGGGCCCCCTGCAGATAATTTACTTTGCTTTATTGCGCTATCTCTAATAGCACCCGAGATATCACCAGATATATATAGGATTTCTCCCTGACCCAGACTGTCCGGCCCCATGAGACTGCGATTTTCTCGGCTCCTGGTGGTCCGAGGTCGTTCCCGCTGCACAGATTCATGCGCCAGGGCCTCCTGCAGATAATTCACTTTGGTTTATTGCGCTATCTCTAATAGCACCCAAGATATCACCAGATATATATTGGATTTTTCCCTGACCCTGAGTGTCAGGCCCCATGAGACTCTGGTTTTCTCGGCCCCTGGTGGTCCGAGGTCGTTCCCGTTGCACAGATTCATGCGCCAGGGCCTCCTGCAGATAATTCACTTTGGTTTATTGCGCTATCTCTAATAGCACCCAAGATATCACCAGATATATATTGGATTTTTCCCTGACCGTGTGGGTCCGGCCCCATGAGACTGTGGTTTTCTCGGCCCCTGGTGGTCCGAGGTCGTTCCCGTTGCACAGATTCATGCGCCAGGGCCTCCTGCAGATAATTCACTTTGATTTATTGCGCTATCTGTAATAGCACCCGAGATATCACCAGATATATATTGGATTTTTCACTGACCCTAAGTGTCCGGCCCCACGGGACGGTGGTATTCTCGGCCCCTGGTGGTCCGAGGTTGTTCCTGCTGCACAGATTCATCCGGCAGGGCCTCCTACAGGCAATGCACTTTGATTTATTTCGCTATATGTAATAGCACCCGAGATATCACCAGATATATATTGGATTTTTCCCTGACCCTGAGTGTCAGGCCCCATGAGACTCTGGTTTTCTCGGCCCCTGGTGGTCCGAGGTCGTTCCCGCTGGCCACATTTATGCGCCAGGGCATCCTACAGACAATGCACTTTGATTTATTGCGCTATATGTATTAGCACCCGAGATATCACCAGATATATATTGGATTTTCCACTGACCCTGTGTGTCCGGCCCCATGTGACTGTGGTTTTTTCGGCCCCTGGTGGTCCGAGGTCGTTCCCGTTGCACAGATTCATGCGCCAGGGCCTCCTGCAGATAATTCACTTTGGTTTATTGCGCTATCTCTAATAGCACCCAAGATATCACCAGATATATATTGGATTGTCCCCTGACCCTGAGTGTCCGGCCCCATGTGACGATGGTTTTCTCGGCCCCTGGTGGTGCGAGGTCATTCCCGCTGCACAGATGCATGCGCCAGGGCCTCCTGCAGATAATTCACTTTGGTTTATGGCGCTATCTCTAATAGCACCCGAGATATCACCAGATATATATTGGATTTTCCCCTGACCCTGAGTATCTGGCCCCATGAGACTGTGGTTTTCTCGGCCCCTGGTGGCCCGAGGTCGTTCCCGCTGCACAGATTCATAGGCCAGGGCCTCCTGCAGATAATTCAGTTTGGTTTATTGCGCTATCTCTAATAGCACCCGAGATATCACCAGATATATATCGGATTTTCCCCTGACCCTGAGTGTCCGGCCCCGTGAGACGGTGGTTTTCTCGGCCCCTCGTGGTCCGAGGTCTTTCCCGCTGCCCAGATTCATGCGCCAGGGCCTCCTGCAGACAATGCACTTTGAGTTATCGCGCTATCTATAATAGAACCCGAGATATCACTAGATATATGCTGGATTTTTACATGACCTTGGGTGACGGATACCGAAAATCTGTAATTTTCTTGGCCCCTGGTGTTCCGACGTCGTTGCTGCTGCACAGATGCATGCCCCAGGGCCTCCTGCAGACAATGCACTTTGATTTATCGCGCTATCTCTAATAGCACCCGAGATATCACCAGATATATGCTGGATTTTTACATGACCTTGGGTGACGGATACCGAAAATCTGTAATTTGTTTGGCCCCCGGTGTTCCGACGTCGTTGCTGCTGCTCAGATGCATGCGCCAGGGCCTCCTGCAGACAATGCACTTTGATTTATCGCGCTATCTCTAATAGCACCCGAGATATCACCAGATATATGCTGGATTTTTACATGACCTTGGGTGACGGATACCGAAAATCGGTCATTTTTTTGGCCCCTGGTGTTCCGACGTCGTTGCTGCTGCACAGATTCATGCGCCAGGGCTTCCAGCAGGCAATGCACATTGATTTATCGCGCTATCTGTAATAGACCCCGAGATATCACCAGATATATGCTGGATTTTTACATGACCTTGGGTGACGGATACCGAAAATCTGTAATTTTCTTGGCCCCTGGTGTTCCGACGTCGTTGCTGCTGCACAGATGCATGTGCCAGGGCCTCCTGCAGACAATGCACTTTGATTTATCGCGCTATCTCTAATAGCACCCGAGATATCACCAGATATATGGTTAATTTTTACATGACCATGTGTGACGGATACCGAAAATCTGTAATTTTTTTGGCCCCTGGTGTTCCAGCGCCGTTGCTGCTGCACAGATGCATGCGCCAGGGCCTCCTGCAGACAATGCACTTTGATTTATCGCGCTATCTCTAATAGCACCCGAGATATCACCAGATATATGCTGGATTTTTACATGACCTTGGGTGACGGATACCGAAAATCTGTAATTTTTTTGGCCCCTGGTGTTCCGACGTCGTTGCTGCTGCTCAGATTCGTGCGCCAGGGCTTCCTGCAGGCAATGCACTTTGATTTATCGCGCTATCTGTAATAGAATCCGAGATATCACCAGATATATATTGGATTTTCCCCTGACCCTGAGTATCTGGCCCCATGAGACTGCGGTTTTCTCGGCCCCTGGTGGCCCGAGGTCGTTCCCGCTGCACAGATTCATGCGCCAGGGCCTCCTGCAGATAATTCAGTTTGGTTTATTGCGCTATCTCTAATAGCGCCCGAGATATCGCCAGATATATATCGGCTTTTCCCCTGACCCTGAGTGTCCGGCCCCGTGAGACGGTGGTTTTCTCGGCCCCTGGTGGTCCGAGGTCTTTCCCGCTGCCCAGATTCATGCGCCAGGGCCTCCTACAGACAATACACTTTGATTTATTGCGCTATCTCTAATAGCACCCGAGATATCACCAGATATATATTGGATTTTCCCCTGACCCTGAGTGTCCGGCCCCATGAGACTGTGGTTTTCTCGGCCCCTGGTGGTCCGAGGTCGTTCCCGTTGCACAGATTCATGCGCCAGGGCCTCCTGCAGATAATTCACTTTGGTTTATTGCGCTATCTCTAATAGCACCCGAGATATCACCAGATATATATTGGATTTTCCCCTGACCCTGAGTGTCCGGCCCCATGAGACTGTGGTTTTCTCGGCCCCTGGTGGTCCGAGGTCGTTCCCGCTGGCCAGATTCATGCGCCAGGGCCTCCTACAGACAATGCACTTTGATTTATTGCGCTATCTGTAATAGCACCCGAGATATCACCAGATATATATTGGATTTGACCCTGACCCTGAGTGTCCGGCCCTATGAGACTGTGGTTTTCTCGGCCCCTGGTGGTCCGAGGTCGTTCCCGTTGCACAGATTCATGCGCCAGGGCCTCCTGCAGATAATTCACTTTGGTTTATTGAGCTATCTCTAATAGCACCCGAGATATCACCAGATATATATTGGATTTTCCCCTGACCCAGACTGTCCGGCCCCATGAGACTGTGGTTTTCTCGGCCCCTGGTGGTCCGAGGACGTTCCCGCTGCAGAGATTCATGCGCCAGGGCCTCCCGCAGATAATTCAGTTTCTTTTATTGCGCTATCTCTAATAGCACCCGAGATATCACCAGATATACATCGGATTTTCCCCTGACCCTGAGTGTCCGTCCCCGTGAGACGGTGGTTTTCTCGGCCCCTGGTGGTCCGAGGTCTTTCCCGCTGCCCAGATTCATGCGCTAGGGCCTCCTACAGACAATACACTTTGATTTATTGCGCTATCTCTAATAGCACCAGAGATATCACCAGATATATATTGGATTTTCCCCTGACCCTGAGTGTCCGGCCCCATGAGACTGTGGTTTTCTCGGCCCCTGGTCGTCCGAGGTCGTTCCCGCTGCACAGATTCATGCGCCAGGGCCTCCTACAGACAATGCACTTTGATTTATTGCGCTATCTGTAATAGCACCCGAGATATCACCAGATATATATTGGATTTTACCCTGACCCTGAGTGTCCGGCCCCATGAGTCGGTGGTTGTCTCGGCCCCTGGAGGTCCTAGGACGTTCCCGCTGCACAGATTCATGCGCCAGGGCCTCCTGCAGATAATTCACTTTGGTTTATTGCGCTATCTCTAATAGCACCCGAGATATCACCAGTTATATACTGGATTTTCCCCTGACCCTGAGTGTCCGGCCCCATGAGACGGTGGTTTTCTCGGCCCCTGGTGGTCCGAGGCCGTTCCTGCTGCACAGATTCATCCGGCAGGGCCTCCTACAGGCAATGCACTTTGATTTATTGCGCTATATGTAATAGCACCCGAGATATCACCAGATATATATTGGATTTTACCCTGACCCTGAGTGTCCGGCCCCATGAGACGGTGGTTGTCTCGGCCCCTGGTGGTCCGAGGTCGTTCCCGCTGCACAGATTCATGCGCCAGGGCCTCCTGCAGATAATTCACTTTGGTTTATTGCGCTATCTCTAGTAGCACCCAAGATATCACCAGATATATATTGGATTTTTCCCTGACCCTGAGTGTCCGGCCCCATGAGACGGTGGTTTTATCGGCCCCTGGTGGTCCGAGGTCGTTCCCGCTGCACAGATTCATGCGCCAGGGCCTCCTGCAGATAATTCACTTTGGTTTATTGCGCTATCTCTAATAGCACCCGAGATATCACCAGATATATATTGGATTTTCCCCTGACCCAGACTGTCCGGACCCATGAGACTGTGGTTTTCTCGGCCCCTGGTGGTCCGAGGTCGCTGCCGCTGCACATGTTCATGCACCAGGGCCTCCTACAGACAATGCACTTTGATTTATTGCGCTATCTGTAATAGCACCCGAGATATCACCAGATATATATTGGATTTTCCCCTGACCCTGAGTGACCGGACCCATGAGACTGTGGTTTTCTCGGCCCCTGGTGGTCCGAGGACGTTCCCGCTGCAGAGATTCATGCGCCAGTGCCTCCAGCAGATAATTCACTTTGGTTTACTGCGCTATCTCTAATAGTACCCAAGATATCACCAGATATATATTGGATTTTTCCCTGATCCTGTGTGTCCGACCCCATGAGACTGTGGTTTTCTCTCCCGATGGTGGTCCGAGATCGTTCCCGCTGCACATATGCATGCGCCAGGGCCTCCTGCAGACAATGCACTTTGATTTATCGCGCTATCTATAATAGAACCCGAGATATCACCAGATATATGCTGGATTTTTACATGACCTTGGGTGACGGATACCGAAAATCTGTAATTTTCTTGGCCCCTGGTGTTCCGACGTCGTTGCTGCTGCACAGATGCATGCGCCAGGGCCTCCTGCAGACAATGCACTTTGATTTATCGCGCTATCTCTAATAGCACCCGAGATATCACCAGATATATGCTGGATTTTTACATGACCATGGGTGACGCATACCGAAAATCTGTAAATTTTTTGGCCCCTGGTGTTCCGACGCCGTTGCTGCTGCACAGATGCATGCGCCAGGGCCTCCTGCAGACAATGCACTTCGATTTATCGCGCTATCTGTAATACGACCCGAGATATCACCAGATATATGCTGGATTTTTACATGACCTTGGGTGACGGATACCGAAAATCTGTAATTTTTTTGGCCCCTGGTGTTCCGACGTCGTTGCTGCTGCACAGATTCGTGCGCCAGGGCTTCCTGCAGGCAATGCACTTTGATTTATCGCGCTATCTGCAATAGAACCCGAGATATCACCAGATATATATTGGATTTTCCCCTGACCCTGAGTGACCGGACCCATGAGACTGTGGTTTTCTCGGCCCCTGGTGGTCCGAGGACGTTCCCGCTGCAGAGATTCATGCGCCAGGGCCTCCCGCAGATAATTCAGTTTGGTTTATTGCGCTATCTCTAATAGCACCCGAGATATCACCAGATATACATCGGATTTTCCCCTGACCCTGAGTGTCCGTCCCCGTGAGACGGTGGTTTTCTCGGCCCCTGGTGGTCCGAGGTCTTTCCCGCTGCCCAGATTCATGCGCTAGGGCCTCCTACAGACAATACACTTTGATTTATTGCGCTATCTCTAATAGCACCAGAGATATCACCAGATATATATTGGATTTTCCCCTGACCCTGAGTGTCCGGCCCCATGAGACTGTGGTTTTCTCGGCCCCTGGTCGTCCGAGGTCGTTCCCGCTGCACAGATTCATGCGCCAGGGCCTCCTACAGACAATGCACTTTGATTTATTGCGCTATCTGTAATAGCACCCGAGATATCACCAGATATATATTGGATTTGACCCTGTCCCTGAGTGTCCGGCCCCATGAGACGGTCGTTGTCTCGGCCCCTGGAGGTCCCAGGACGTTCCCGCTGCACAGATTCATGCGCCAGGGCCTCCTGCAGATAATTCACTTTGGTTTATTGCGCTATCTCTAATAGCACCCGAGATATCACCAGATGTATATTGGATTTTCCCCTGACCCAGACTGTCCGGACCCATGAGACTGTGGTTTTCTCGGCCCCTGGTGGTCCGAGGTCGTTGCCGCTACACAGGTTCATGCGCCAGGGCCTCCTACAGACAATGCACTTTGATTTATTGCGCTATCTGTAATAGCACCCGAGATATCACCAGATATATATTGGATTTGACCCTGTCCCTGAGTGTCCGGCCCCATGAGACGGTCGTTGTCTCGGCCCCTGGAGGTCCGAGGACGTTCCCGCTGCACAGATTCATGCGCCAGGGCCTCCTGCAGATAATTCACTTTGGTTTGTTGCGCTATCTCTAATAGCACCCGAGATATCACCAGTTATATACTGGATTTTCCCCTGACCCTGAGTGTCCGGCCCCATGGGACTGTGGTTTTCTCGGCCCCTGGTGGTCCGAGGTCGTTCCCGCTGCACAGATTCATGCGCCAGGGCCTCCTACAGACAATGCACTTTGATTTATTGCGCTATCTGTAATAGCAGCCGAGATATCACCAGATATATATTGGATTTTACCCTGACTCTGAGTGTCTGGCCCCATGAGACGGTCGTTGTCTCGGCCCCTGGAGGTCCGAGGACGTTCCCGCTGCACAGATTCATGCGCCAGGTCCTCCTACAGACAATGCACTTTGGTTTACGGCGCTATCTGTAATAGCACCCGAGATATCACCAGATATATATTGGATTTTACCCTGACCCTGAGTGTCCGGCCCCATGTGACGGTGGTTGTCTCGGCCCCTGGAGGTCCGAGGACGTTGCCGCTGCACAGATTCATGCGCCAGGGCCTCCTGCAGATAATTCACTTTGGTTTATTGCGCTATCTCTAATAGCACCTGAGATATCACCAGTTATATACTGGATTTTCCCCTGACCCTGAGTGTCCGGCCCCATGGGACTGTGGTTTTCTCGGCCCCTGGTGGTCCGAGGTCGTTCCCGCTGCACAGATTCATGCGCCAGGGCCCCCTGCAGATAATTTACTTTGCTTTATTGCGCTATCTCTAATAGCACCCGAGATATCACCAGATATATATAGGATTTCTCCCTGACCCAGACTGTCCGGCCCCATGAGACTGTGATTTTCTCGGCTCCTGGTGGTCCGAGGTCGTTCCCGCTGCACAGATTCATGCGCCAGGGCCTCCTGCAGATAATTCACTTTGGTTTATTGCGCTATCTCTAATAGCACCCAAGATATCACCAGATATATATTGGATTTTTCCCTGACCCTGAGTGTCAGGCCCCATGAGACTCTGGTTTTCTCGGCCCCTGGTGGTCCGAGGTCGTTCCCGTTGCACAGATTCATGCGCCAGGGCCTCCTGCAGATAATTCACTTTGGTTTATTGCGCTATCTCTAATAGCACCCAAGATATCACCAGATATATATTGGATTTTTCCCTGACCGTGTGGGTCCGGCCCCATGAGACTGTGGTTTTCTCGGCCCCTGGTGGTCCGAGGTCGTTCCCGTTGCACAGATTCATGCGCCAGGGCCTCCTGCAGATAATTCACTTTGATTTATTGCGCTATCTGTAATAGCACCCGAGATATCACCAGATATATATTGGATTTTTCACTGACCCTAAGTGTCCGGCCCCACGGGACGGTGGTTTTCTCGGCCCCTGGTGGTCCGAGGTCGTTCCTGCTGCACAGATTCATCCGGCAGGGCCTCCTACTGGCAATGCACTTTGATTTATTTCGCTATATGTAATAGCACCCGAGATATCACCAGATATATATTGGATTTTTCCCTGACCCTGAGTGTCAGGCCCCATGAGACTCTGGTTTTCTCGGCCCCTGGTGGTCCGAGGTCGTTCCCGCTGGCCACATTTATGCGCCAGGGCATCCTACAGACAATGCACTTTGATTTATTGCGCTATATGTATTAGCACCCGAGATATCACCAGATATATATTTGATTTTCCCCTGACCCTGTGTGTCCGGCCCCATGTGACTGTGGTTTTTTCGGCCCCTGGTGGTCCGAGGTCGTTCCCGTTGCACAGATTCATGCGCCAGGGCCTCCTGCAGATAATTCACTTTGGTTTATTGCGCTATCTCTAATAGCACCCAAGATATCACCAGATATATATTGGATTTTTCCCTGAACCTGAGTGTCCGGCCCCATGAGACTGTGGTTTTCTCGGCCCCTGGTGTTCCGAGGTCGTTCCCTCTGCCCAGATTCATGCGCCAGGGCCTCCTACAAACAACGCACTTTGATTTACTGCGCTATCTGTAATAGCAACCGAGATATCACCAGATATATCCTGGATTTTTCGCTGACCCTGAGCGTCCGGCCCCATGAGACGGTGGTTTTCTCGGCCCCTGGTGGTCCGAGGTCGTTCCCGCTGCACAGATTCATGCGCCAGGGCCTCCTGCAGATAATTCACTTTGGTTTATTGCGCTATCTCTAATAGCACCCGAGATATCACCAGATATATACTGGATTTTCCCCTGACCCTGAGTGTCCGGCCTCATGAGACTGTGGGTTTCTCGGCCCCTAGTGGTCCGAGGTCGTTCCCGCTGCCCAGATTCATGCGCCAGGGCCTCCTGCAGATAAATCACTTTGGTTTATTGCGCTATCCCTAAAAGTACCCGAGATATCACCAGAAATATATTGGATTTTCCCCTGACCCTGAGTGTCCGGCCCCATGTGACGGTGGTTTTCTCGGCCCCGGGTGGTCCGAGGTCGTTCCCGCTGCACAGATTCAGGCGCCTGGGCCTCCTACAAACGACGCACTTTGATTTACTGCGCTATCTGTAATAGCAACCGAGATATCACCAGATATATCCTGGATTTTTCTCTGACCCTGAGCGTCCGGCCCCATGAGACGGTGGTTTTCTCGGCTTCTGGTGGTCCGAGGTCGTTCCCGCTGCACAGATTCATGCGCCAGGTCCTCCTGCAGATAATTCCGTTTGGTTTATTGCGCTATCTCTAATAGCACCCGAGATGTCACCAGATACATATTGGATTTTTCCCTGACCCTGAGTGTCAGGCCCCATGAGACTCTGGTTTTCTCGGCCCCTGGTGGTCCGAGGTCGTTCCCGCTGGCCACATTTATGCGCCAGGGCATCCTACAGACAATGCACTTTGATTTATTGCGCTATATGTATTAGCACCCGAGATATCACCAGATATATATTTGATTTTCCCCTGACCCTGTGTGTCCGGCCCCATGTGACTGTGGTTTTTTCGGCCCCTGGTGGTCCGAGGTCGTTCCCGTTGCACAGATTCATGCGCCAGGGCCTCCTGCAGATAATTCACTTTGGTTTATTGCGCTATCTCTAATAGCACCCAAGATATCACCAGATATATATTGGATTTTTCCCTGAACCTGAGTGTCCGGCCCCATGAGACTGTGGTTTTCTCGGCCCCTGGTGGTCCGAGGTCGTTCCCTCTGCCCAGATTCATGCGCCAGGGCCTCCTACAAACAACGCACTTTGATTTACTGCGCTATCTGTAATAGCAACCGAGATATCACCAGATATATCCTGGATTTTTCGCTGACCCTGAGCGTCCGGCCCCATGAGACGGTGGTTTTCTCGGCCCCTGGTGGTCCGAGGTCGTTCCCGCTGCACAGATTCATGCGCCAGGGCCTCCTGCGGATAATTCACTTTGGTTTATTGCGCTATCTCTAATAGCACCCGAGATATCACCAGATATATACTGGATTTTCCCCTGACCCTGAGTGTCCGGCCTCATGAGACTGTGGTTTTCTCGGCCCCTAGTGGTCCGAGGTCGTTCCCGCTGCCCAGATTCATGCGCCAGGGCCTCCTGCAGATAAATCACTTTGGTTTATTGCGCTATCCCTAAAAGTACCCGAGATATCACCAGAAATATATTGGATTTTCCCCTGACCCTGAGTGTCCGGCCCCATGTGACGGTGGTTTTCTCGGCCCCGGGTGGTCCGAGGTCGTTCCCGCTGCACAGATTCAGGCGCCTGGGCCTCCTACAAACGACGCACTTTGATTTACTGCGCTATCTGTAATAGCAACCGAGATATCACCAGATATATCCTGGATTTTTCTCTGACCCTGAGCGTCCGGCCCCATGAGACGGTGGTTTTCTCGGCTTCTGGTGGTCCGAGGTCGTTCCCGCTGCACAGATTCATGCGCCAGGTCCTCCTGCAGATAATTCCGTTTGGTTTATTGCGCTATCTCTAATAGCACCCGAGATGTCACCAGATATATATTGGATTTTCCCCTGACCCTGAGCGTCCAGCCCCATGAGACGGTGGTGTTCTCGGCCCCTGGTGGTCCGAAGTCGTTCCCGCTGCACAGATTCATGCGCCAGGGCCTCCTACAGACAATGCACTTTGATTTATTGCGCTATCTGTAATAGCACCCGAGATATCACCAGGTATATAGTGGATTTTTCCCTGCCCCTGTGTGTCCGGCCCCATGGGACGGTGCTTGTCTCGGCCCCTGGTGGTCCGAAGTCGTTCCCGCTGCACAGATTCATGCGCCAGGGCCTCCTACAGACAATGCACTTTGATTTATTGCGCTATCTGTAATAGCACCCGAGATATCACCAGATATATATTGGATTTTACCCTGACCCTGAGTGTCCGGCCCCATGAGTCGGTGGTTGTCTCGGCCCCTGGAGGTCCTAGGACGTTCCCGCTGCACAGATTCATGCGCCAGGGCCTCCTGCAGATAATTCACTTTGGTTTATTGCGCTATCTCTAATAGCACCCGAGATATCACCAGTTATATACTGGATTTTCCCCTGACCCTGAGTGTCCGGCCCCATGAGACGGTGGTTTTCTCGGCCCCTGGTGGTCCGAGGCCGTTCCTGCTGCACAGATTCATCCGGCAGGGCCTCCTACAGGCAATGCACTTTGATTTATTGCGCTATATGTAATAGCACCCGAGATATCACCAGATATATATTGGATTTTACCCTGACCCTGAGTGTCCGGCCCCATGAGACGGTGGTTGTCTCGGCCCCTGGTGGTCCGAGGTCGTTCCCGCTGCACAGATTCATGCGCCAGGGCCTCCTGCAGATAATTCACTTTGGTTTATTGCGCTATCTCTAGTAGCACCCAAGATATCACCAGATATATATTGGATTTTTCCCTGACCCTGAGTGTCCGGCCCCATGAGACGGTGGTTTTATCGGCCCCTGGTGGTCCGAGGTCGTTCCCGCTGCACAGATTCATGCGCCAGGGCCTCCTGCAGATAATTCACTTTGGTTTATTGCGCTATCTGTAATAGCACCCGAGATATCACCAGATATATATTGGATTTTCCCCTGACCCAGACTGTCCGGACCCATGAGACTGTGGTTTTCTCGGCCCCTGGTGGTCCGAGGTCGTTGCCGCTACACAGGTTCATGCGCCAGGGCCTCCTACAGACAATGCACTTTGATTTATTGCGCTATCTGTAATAGCACCCGAGATATCACCAGATATATATTGGATTTGACCCTGACCCTGAGAGTCCGGCCCCATGAGACTGTGGTTTTCTCGGCCCCTGGTGGTCCGAGGTCGTTCCCGTTGCACAGATTCATGCGCCAGGGCCTCCTGCAGATAATTCACTTTGGTTTATTGAGCTATCTCTGATAGCACCCGAGATATCACCAGATATATATTGGATTTTCCCCTGACCCAGACTGTCCGGCCCCATGAGACTGTGGTTTTCTCGGCCCCTGGTGGTCCGAGGTCGCTGCCGCTGCACATGTTCATGCGCCAGGGCCTCCTACAGACAATGCACTTTGATTTATTGCGCTATCTGTAATAGCACCCGAGATATCACCAGATATATATTGGATTTGACCCTGACCCTGAGTGTCCGGCCCCATGAGACGGTCGTTGTCTCGGCCCCTGGAGGTCCGAGGACGTTCCCGCTGCACAGATTCATGCGCCAGGGCCTTCTACAGACAATGCACTTTGATTTATTGCGCTATCTGTAATAGCACCCGAGATATCACCAGATATATATTGGATTTTACCCTGACCCTGAGTGTCCGGCCCCATGAGACTGTGGTTTTTTCGGCCCCTGGTGGTCCGAGGTCGTTCCCGCTGCACGGATTCATGCGCCAGGGCCTCCTACAGACAATGCACTTTGATTTATTGCGCTATCTGTAATAGCACCCGAGATATCACCAGATATATATTGGATTTTACCCTGACCCTGAGTGTCCGGCCCCATGAGACTGTGGTTTTTTCGGCCCCTGGTGGTCCGAGGTCGTTCCCGCTGCACGGATTCATGCGCCAGGGCCTCCTACAGACAATGCACTTTGATTTATTGCGCTATCTGTAATAGCACCCGAGATATCACCAGATATATATTGGATTTTCCCCTGACCCTGAGTGACCGGACCCATGAGACTGTGGTTTTCTCGGCCCCTGGTGGTCCGAGGACGTTTCCGCTGCAGAGATTCATGCGCCAGTGCCTCCTGCAGATAATTCACTTTGGTTTACTGCGCTATCTCTAATAGTACCCAAGATATCACCAGATATATATTGGATTTTTCCCTGATCCTGTGTGTCCGACCCCATGAGACTGTGGTTTTCTCTCCCGATGGTGGTCCGAGGTCGTTCCCGCTGCACATATGCATGCGCCAGGGCCTCCTGCAGACAATGCACTTTGATTTATCGCGCTATCTATAATAGAACCCGAGATATCACCAGATATATGCTGGATTTTTACATGACCTTGGGTGACGGATACCGAAAATCTGTAATTTTCTTGGCCCCTGGTGTTCCGACGTCGTTGCTGCTGCACAGATGCATGCGCCAGGGCCTCCTGCAGACAATGCACTTTGATTTATCGCGCTATCTCTAATAGCACCCGAGATATCACCAGATATATGCTGGATTTTTACATGACCATGGGTGACGCATACCGAAAATCTGTAAATTTTTTGGCCCCTGGTGTTCCGACGCCGTTGCTGCTGCACAGATGCATGCGCCAGGGCCTCCTGCAGACAATGCACTTCGATTTATCGCGCTATCTGTAATACGACCCGAGATATCACCAGATATATGCTGGATTTTTACATGACCTTGGGTGACGGATACCGAAAATCTGTAATTTTTTTGGCCCCTGGTGTTCCGACGTCGTTGCTGCTGCACAGATTCGTGCGCCAGGGCTTCCTGCAGGCAATGCACTTTGATTTATCGCGCTATCTGCAATAGAACCCGAGATATCACCAGATATATATTGGATTTTCCCCTGACCCTGAGTGACCGGACCCATGAGACTGTGGTTTTCTCGGCCCCTGGTGGTCCGAGGACGTTCCCGCTGCAGAGATTCATGCGCCAGGGCCTCCCGCAGATAATTCAGTTTGGTTTATTGCGCTATCTCTAATAGCACCCGAGATATCACCAGATATACATCGGATTTTCCCCTGACCCTGAGTGTCCGTCCCCGTGAGACGGTGGTTTTCTCGGCCCCTGGTGGTCCGAGGTCTTTCCCGCTGCCCAGATTCATGCGCTAGGGCCTCCTACAGACAATACACTTTGATTTATTGCGCTATCTCTAATAGCACCAGAGATATCACCAGATATATATTGGATTTTCCCCTGACCCTGAGTGTCCGGCCCCATGAGACTGTGGTTTTCTCGGCCCCTGGTCGTCCGAGGTCGTTCCCGCTGCACAGATTCATGCGCCAGGGCCTCCTACAGACAATGCACTTTGATTTATTGCGCTATCTGTAATAGCACCCGAGATATCACCAGATATATATTGGATTTGACCCTGTCCCTGAGTGTCCGGCCCCATGAGACGGTCGTTGTCTCGGCCCCTGGAGGTCCCAGGACGTTCCCGCTGCACAGATTCATGCGCCAGGGCCTCCTGCAGATAATTCACTTTGATTTATTGCGCTATATGTAATAGCACCCGAGATATCACCAGATATATATTGGATTTTACCCTGACCCTGAGTGTCCGGCCCCATGAGACGGTGGTTGTCTCGGCCCCTGGTGGTCCGAGGTCGTTCCCGCTGCACAGATTCATGCGCCAGGGCCTCCTGCAGATAATTCACTTTGGTTTATTGCGCTATCTCTAGTAGCACCCAAGATATCACCAGATATATATTGGATTTTTCCCTGACCCTGAGTGTCCGGCCCCATGAGACGGTGGTTTTATCGGCCCCTGGTGGTCCGAGGTCGTTCCCGCTGCACAGATTCATGCGCCAGGGCCTCCTGCAGATAATTCACTTTGGTTTATTGCGCTATCTGTAATAGCACCCGAGATATCACCAGATATATATTGGATTTTCCCCTGACCCAGACTGTCCGGACCCATGAGACTGTGGTTTTCTCGGCCCCTGGTGGTCCGAGGTCGTTGCCGCTACACAGGTTCATGCGCCAGGGCCTCCTACAGACAATGCACTTTGATTTATTGCGCTATCTGTAATAGCACCCGAGATATCACCAGATATATATTGGATTTGACCCTGACCCTGAGAGTCCGGCCCCATGAGACTGTGGTTTTCTCGGCCCCTGGTGGTCCGAGGTCGTTCCCGTTGCACAGATTCATGCGCCAGGGCCTCCTGCAGATAATTCACTTTGGTTTATTGAGCTATCTCTGATAGCACCCGAGATATCACCAGATATATATTGGATTTTCCCCTGACCCAGACTGTCCGGCCCCATGAGACTGTGGTTTTCTCGGCCCCTGGTGGTCCGAGGTCGCTGCCGCTGCACATGTTCATGCGCCAGGGCCTCCTACAGACAATGCACTTTGATTTATTGCGCTATCTGTAATAGCACCCGAGATATCACCAGATATATATTGGATTTGACCCTGACCCTGAGTGTCCGGCCCCATGAGACGGTCGTTGTCTCGGCCCCTGGAGGTCCGAGGACGTTCCCGCTGCACAGATTCATGCGCCAGGGCCTTCTACAGACAATGCACTTTGATTTATTGCGCTATCTGTAATAGCACCCGAGATATCACCAGATATATATTGGATTTTACCCTGACCCTGAGTGTCCGGCCCCATGAGACTGTGGTTTTTTCGGCCCCTGGTGGTCCGAGGTCGTTCCCGCTGCACGGATTCATGCGCCAGGGCCTCCTACAGACAATGCACTTTGATTTATTGCGCTATCTGTAATAGCACCCGAGATATCACCAGATATATATTGGATTTTACCCTGACCCTGAGTGTCCGGCCCCATGAGACTGTGGTTTTTTCGGCCCCTGGTGGTCCGAGGTCGTTCCCGCTGCACGGATTCATGCGCCAGGGCCTCCTACAGACAATGCACTTTGATTTATTGCGCTATCTGTAATAGCACCCGAGATATCACCAGATATATATTGGATTTTCCCCTGACCCTGAGTGACCGGACCCATGAGACTGTGGTTTTCTCGGCCCCTGGTGGTCCGAGGACGTTTCCGCTGCAGAGATTCATGCGCCAGTGCCTCCTGCAGATAATTCACTTTGGTTTACTGCGCTATCTCTAATAGTACCCAAGATATCACCAGATATATATTGGATTTTTCCCTGATCCTGTGTGTCCGACCCCATGAGACTGTGGTTTTCTCTCCCGATGGTGGTCCGAGGTCGTTCCCGCTGCACATATGCATGCGCCAGGGCCTCCTGCAGACAATGCACTTTGATTTATCGCGCTATCTATAATAGAACCCGAGATATCACCAGATATATGCTGGATTTTTACATGACCTTGGGTGACGGATACCGAAAATCTGTAATTTTCTTGGCCCCTGGTGTTCCGACGTCGTTGCTGCTGCACAGATGCATGCGCCAGGGCCTCCTGCAGACAATGCACTTTGATTTATCGCGCTATCTCTAATAGCACCCGAGATATCACCAGATATATGCTGGATTTTTACATGACCATGGGTGACGCATACCGAAAATCTGTAAATTTTTTGGCCCCTGGTGTTCCGACGCCGTTGCTGCTGCACAGATGCATGCGCCAGGGCCTCCTGCAGACAATGCACTTCGATTTATCGCGCTATCTGTAATACGACCCGAGATATCACCAGATATATGCTGGATTTTTACATGACCTTGGGTGACGGATACCGAAAATCTGTAATTTTTTTGGCCCCTGGTGTTCCGACGTCGTTGCTGCTGCACAGATTCGTGCGCCAGGGCTTCCTGCAGGCAATGCACTTTGATTTATCGCGCTATCTGCAATAGAACCCGAGATATCACCAGATATATATTGGATTTTCCCCTGACCCTGAGTGACCGGACCCATGAGACTGTGGTTTTCTCGGCCCCTGGTGGTCCGAGGACGTTCCCGCTGCAGAGATTCATGCGCCAGGGCCTCCCGCAGATAATTCAGTTTGGTTTATTGCGCTATCTCTAATAGCACCCGAGATATCACCATATATACATCGGATTTTCCCCTGACCCTGAGTGTCCGTCCCCGTGAGACGGTGGTTTTCTCGGCCCCTGGTGGTCCGAGGTCTTTCCCGCTGCCCAGATTCATGCGCTAGGGCCTCCTACAGACAATACACTTTGATTTATTGCGCTATCTCTAATAGCACCAGAGATATCACCAGATATATATTGGATTTTCCCCTGACCCTGAGTGTCCGGCCCCATGAGACTGTGGTTTTCTCGGCCCCTGGTCGTCCGAGGTCGTTCCCGCTGCACAGATTCATGCGCCAGGGCCTCCTACAGACAATGCACTTTGATTTATTGCGCTATCTGTAATAGCACCCGAGATATCACCAGATATATATTGGATTTGACCCTGTCCCTGAGTGTCCGGCCCCATGAGACGGTCGTTGTCTCGGCCCCTGGAGGTCCCAGGACGTTCCCGCTGCACAGATTCATGCGCCAGGGCCTCCTGCAGATAATTCACTTTGGTTTATTGCGCTATCTCTAATAGCACCCGAGATATCACCAGATGTATATTGGATTTTCCCCTGACCCAGACTGTCCGGACCCATGAGACTGTGGTTTTCTCGGCCCCTGGTGGTCCGAGGTCGTTGCCGCTACACAGGTTCATGCGCCAGGGCCTCCTACAGACAATGCACTTTGATTTATTGCGCTATCTGTAATAGCACCCGAGATATCACCAGATATATATTGGATTTGACCCTGTCCCTGAGTGTCCGGCCCCATGAGACGGTCGTTGTCTCGGCCCCTGGAGGTCCGAGGACGTTCCCGCTGCACAGATTCATGCGCCAGGGCCTCCTGCAGATAATTCACTTTGGTTTGTTGCGCTATCTCTAATAGCACCCGAGATATCACCAGTTATATACTGGATTTTCCCCTGACCCTGAGTGTCCGGCCCCATGGGACTGTGGTTTTCTCGGCCCCTGGTGGTCCGAGGTCGTTCCCGCTGCACAGATTCATGCGCCAGGGCCTCCTACAGACAATGCACTTTGATTTATTGCGCTATCTGTAATAGCAGCCGAGATATCACCAGATATATATTGGATTTTACCCTGACTCTGAGTGTCTGGCCCCATGAGACGGTCGTTGTCTCGGCCCCTGGAGGTCCGAGGACGTTCCCGCTGCACAGATTCATGCGCCAGGTCCTCCTACAGACAATGCACTTTGGTTTACGGCGCTATCTGTAATAGCACCCGAGATATCACCAGATATATATTGGATTTTACCCTGACCCTGAGTGTCCGGCCCCATGTGACGGTGGTTGTCTCGGCCCCTGGAGGTCCGAGGACGTTGCCGCTGCACAGATTCATGCGCCAGGGCCTCCTGCAGATAATTCACTTTGGTTTATTGCGCTATCTCTAATAGCACCTGAGATATCACCAGTTATATACTGGATTTTCCCCTGACCCTGAGTGTCCGGCCCCATGGGACTGTGGTTTTCTCGGCCCCTGGTGGTCCGAGGTCGTTCCCGCTGCACAGATTCATGCGCCAGGGCCCCCTGCAGATAATTTACTTTGCTTTATTGCGCTATCTCTAATAGCACCCGAGATATCACCAGATATATATAGGATTTCTCCCTGACCCAGACTGTCCGGCCCCATGAGACTGTGATTTTCTCGGCTCCTGGTGGTCCGAGGTCGTTCCCGCTGCACAGATTCATGCGCCAGGGCCTCCTGCAGATAATTCACTTTGGTTTATTGCGCTATCTCTAATAGCACCCAAGATATCACCAGATATATATTGGATTTTTCCCTGACCCTGAGTGTCAGGCCCCATGAGACTCTGGTTTTCTCGGCCCCTGGTGGTCCGAGGTCGTTCCCGTTGCACAGATTCATGCGCCAGGGCCTCCTGCAGATAATTCACTTTGGTTTATTGCGCTATCTCTAATAGCACCCAAGATATCACCAGATATATATTGGATTTTTCCCTGACCGTGTGGGTCCGGCCCCATGAGACTGTGGTTTTCTCGGCCCCTGGTGGTCCGAGGTCGTTCCCGTTGCACAGATTCATGCGCCAGGGCCTCCTGCAGATAATTCACTTTGATTTATTGCGCTATCTGTAATAGCACCCGAGATATCACCAGATATATATTGGATTTTTCACTGACCCTAAGTGTCCGGCCCCACGGGACGGTGGTTTTCTCGGCCCCTGGTGGTCCGAGGTCGTTCCTGCTGCACAGATTCATCCGGCAGGGCCTCCTACTGGCAATGCACTTTGATTTATTTCGCTATATGTAATAGCACCCGAGATATCACCAGATATATATTGGATTTTTCCCTGACCCTGAGTGTCAGGCCCCATGAGACTCTGGTTTTCTCGGCCCCTGGTGGTCCGAGGTCGTTCCCGCTGGCCACATTTATGCGCCAGGGCATCCTACAGACAATGCACTTTGATTTATTGCGCTATATGTATTAGCACCCGAGATATCACCAGATATATATTTGATTTTCCCCTGACCCTGTGTGTCCGGCCCCATGTGACTGTGGTTTTTTCGGCCCCTGGTGGTCCGAGGTCGTTCCCGTTGCACAGATTCATGCGCCAGGGCCTCCTGCAGATAATTCACTTTGGTTTATTGCGCTATCTCTAATAGCACCCAAGATATCACCAGATATATATTGGATTTTTCCCTGAACCTGAGTGTCCGGCCCCATGAGACTGTGGTTTTCTCGGCCCCTGGTGTTCCGAGGTCGTTCTCTCTGCCCAGATTCATGCGCCAGGGCCTCCTACAAACAACGCACTTTGATTTACTGCGCTATCTGTAATAGCAACCGAGATATCACCAGATATATCCTGGATTTTTCGCTGACCCTGAGCGTCCGGCCCCATGAGACGGTGGTTTTCTCGGCCCCTGGTGGTCCGAGGTCGTTCCCGCTGCACAGATTCATGCGCCAGGGCCTCCTGCAGATAATTCACTTTGGTTTATTGCGCTATCTCTAATAGCACCCGAGATATCACCAGATATATACTGGATTTTCCCCTGACCCTGAGTGTCCGGCCTCATGAGACTGTGGGTTTCTCGGCCCCTAGTGGTCCGAGGTCGTTCCCGCTGCCCAGATTCATGCGCCAGGGCCTCCTGCAGATAAATCACTTTGGTTTATTGCGCTATCCCTAAAAGTACCCGAGATATCACCAGAAATATATTGGATTTTCCCCTGACCCTGAGTGTCCGGCCCCATGTGACGGTGGTTTTCTCGGCCCCGGGTGGTCCGAGGTCGTTCCCGCTGCACAGATTCAGGCGCCTGGGCCTCCTACAAACGACGCACTTTGATTTACTGCGCTATCTGTAATAGCAACCGAGATATCACCAGATATATCCTGGATTTTTCTCTGACCCTGAGCGTCCGGCCCCATGAGACGGTGGTTTTCTCGGCTTCTGGTGGTCCGAGGTCGTTCCCGCTGCACAGATTCATGCGCCAGGTCCTCCTGCAGATAATTCCGTTTGGTTTATTGCGCTATCTCTAATAGCACCCGAGATGTCACCAGATACATATTGGATTTTTCCCTGACCCTGAGTGTCAGGCCCCATGAGACTCTGGTTTTCTCGGCCCCTGGTGGTCCGAGGTCGTTCCCGCTGGCCACATTTATGCGCCAGGGCATCCTACAGACAATGCACTTTGATTTATTGCGCTATATGTATTAGCACCCGAGATATCACCAGATATATATTTGATTTTCCCCTGACCCTGTGTGTCCGGCCCCATGTGACTGTGGTTTTTTCGGCCCCTGGTGGTCCGAGGTCGTTCCCGTTGCACAGATTCATGCGCCAGGGCCTCCTGCAGATAATTCACTTTGGTTTATTGCGCTATCTGTAATAGCACCCGAGATATCACCAGATATATATTGGATTTTTCACTGACCCTAAGTGTCCGGCCCCACGGGACGGTGGTTTTCTCGGCCCCTGGTGGTCCGAGGTCGTTCCTGCTGCACAGATTCATCCGGCAGGGCCTCCTACTGGCAATGCACTTTGATTTATTTCGCTATATGTAATAGCACCCGAGATATCACCAGATATATATTGGATTTTTCCCTGACCCTGAGTGTCAGGCCCCATGAGACTCTGGTTTTCTCGGCCCCTGGTGGTCCGAGGTCGTTCCCGCTGGCCACATTTATGCGCCAGGGCATCCTACAGACAATGCACTTTGATTTATTGCGCTATATGTATTAGCACCCGAGATATCACCAGATATATATTTGATTTTCCCCTGACCCTGTGTGTCCGGCCCCATGTGACTGTGGTTTTTTCGGCCCCTGGTGGTCCGAGGTCGTTCCCGTTGCACAGATTCATGCGCCAGGGCCTCCTGCAGATAATTCACTTTGGTTTATTGCGCTATCTCTAATAGCACCCAAGATATCACCAGATATATATTGGATTTTTCCCTGAACCTGAGTGTCCGGCCCCATGAGACTGTGGTTTTCTCGGCCCCTGGTGTTCCGAGGTCGTTCTCTCTGCCCAGATTCATGCGCCAGGGCCTCCTACAAACAACGCACTTTGATTTACTGCGCTATCTGTAATAGCAACCGAGATATCACCAGATATATCCTGGATTTTTCGCTGACCCTGAGCGTCCGGCCCCATGAGACGGTGGTTTTCTCGGCCCCTGGTGGTCCGAGGTCGTTCCCGCTGCACAGATTCATGCGCCAGGGCCTCCTGCAGATAATTCACTTTGGTTTATTGCGCTATCTCTAATAGCACCCGAGATATCACCAGATATATACTGGATTTTCCCCTGACCCTGAGTGTCCGGCCTCATGAGACTGTGGGTTTCTCGGCCCCTAGTGGTCCGAGGTCGTTCCCGCTGCCCAGATTCATGCGCCAGGGCCTCCTGCAGATAAATCACTTTGGTTTATTGCGCTATCCCTAAAAGTACCCGAGATATCACCAGAAATATATTGGATTTTCCCCTGACCCTGAGTGTCCGGCCCCATGTGACGGTGGTTTTCTCGGCCCCGGGTGGTCCGAGGTCGTTCCCGCTGCACAGATTCAGGCGCCTGGGCCTCCTACAAACGACGCACTTTGATTTACTGCGCTATCTGTAATAGCAACCGAGATATCACCAGATATATCCTGGATTTTTCTCTGACCCTGAGCGTCCGGCCCCATGAGACGGTGGTTTTCTCGGCTTCTGGTGGTCCGAGGTCGTTCCCGCTGCACAGATTCATGCGCCAGGTCCTCCTGCAGATAATTCCGTTTGGTTTATTGCGCTATCTCTAATAGCACCCGAGATGTCACCAGATACATATTGGATTTTTCCCTGACCCTGAGTGTCAGGCCCCATGAGACTCTGGTTTTCTCGGCCCCTGGTGGTCCGAGGTCGTTCCCGCTGGCCACATTTATGCGCCAGGGCATCCTACAGACAATGCACTTTGATTTATTGCGCTATATGTATTAGCACCCGAGATATCACCAGATATATATTTGATTTTCCCCTGACCCTGTGTGTCCGGCCCCATGTGACTGTGGTTTTTTCGGCCCCTGGTGGTCCGAGGTCGTTCCCGTTGCACAGATTCATGCGCCAGGGCCTCCTGCAGATAATTCACTTTGGTTTATTGCGCTATCTCTAATAGCACCCAAGATATCACCAGATATATATTGGATTTTTCCCTGAACCTGAGTGTCCGGCCCCATGAGACTGTGGTTTTCTCGGCCCCTGGTGGTCCGAGGTCGTTCCCTCTGCCCAGATTCATGCGCCAGGGCCTCCTACAAACAACGCACTTTGATTTACTGCGCTATCTGTAATAGCAACCGAGATATCACCAGATATATCCTGGATTTTTCGCTGACCCTGAGCGTCCGGCCCCATGAGACGGTGGTTTTCTCGGCCCCTGGTGGTCCGAGGTCGTTCCCGCTGCACAGATTCATGCGCCAGGGCCTCCTGCGGATAATTCACTTTGGTTTATTGCGCTATCTCTAATAGCACCCGAGATATCACCAGATATATACTGGATTTTCCCCTGACCCTGAGTGTCCGGCCTCATGAGACTGTGGTTTTCTCGGCCCCTAGTGGTCCGAGGTCGTTCCCGCTGCCCAGATTCATGCGCCAGGGCCTCCTGCAGATAAATCACTTTGGTTTATTGCGCTATCCCTAAAAGTACCCGAGATATCACCAGAAATATATTGGATTTTCCCCTGACCCTGAGTGTCCGGCCCCATGTGACGGTGGTTTTCTCGGCCCCGGGTGGTCCGAGGTCGTTCCCGCTGCACAGATTCAGGCGCCTGGGCCTCCTACAAACGACGCACTTTGATTTACTGCGCTATCTGTAATAGCAACCGAGATATCACCAGATATATCCTGGATTTTTCTCTGACCCTGAGCGTCCGGCCCCATGAGACGGTGGTTTTCTCGGCTTCTGGTGGTCCGAGGTCGTTCCCGCTGCACAGATTCATGCGCCAGGTCCTCCTGCAGATAATTCCGTTTGGTTTATTGCGCTATCTCTAATAGCACCCGAGATGTCACCAGATATATATTGGATTTTCCCCTGACCCTGAGCGTCCAGCCCCATGAGACGGTGGTGTTCTCGGCCCCTGGTGGTCCGAAGTCGTTCCCGCTGCACAGATTCATGCGCCAGGGCCTCCTACAGACAATGCACTTTGATTTATTGCGCTATCTGTAATAGCACCCGAGATATCACCAGGTATATAGTGGATTTTTCCCTGCCCCTGTGTGTCCGGCCCCATGGGACGGTGCTTGTCTCGGCCCCTGGTGGTCCGAAGTCGTTCCCGCTGCACAGATTCATGCGCCAGGGCCTCCTACAGACAATGCACTTTGATTTATTGCGCTATCTGTAATAGCACCCGAGATATCACCAGATATATATTGGATTTTACCCTGACCCTGAGTGTCCGGCCCCATGAGTCGGTGGTTGTCTCGGCCCCTGGAGGTCCTAGGACGTTCCCGCTGCACAGATTCATGCGCCAGGGCCTCCTGCAGATAATTCACTTTGGTTTATTGCGCTATCTCTAATAGCACCCGAGATATCACCAGTTATATACTGGATTTTCCCCTGACCCTGAGTGTCCGGCCCCATGAGACGGTGGTTTTCTCGGCCCCTGGTGGTCCGAGGCCGTTCCTGCTGCACAGATTCATCCGGCAGGGCCTCCTACAGGCAATGCACTTTGATTTATTGCGCTATATGTAATAGCACCCGAGATATCACCAGATATATATTGGATTTTACCCTGACCCTGAGTGTCCGGCCCCATGAGACGGTGGTTGTCTCGGCCCCTGGTGGTCCGAGGTCGTTCCCGCTGCACAGATTCATGCGCCAGGGCCTCCTGCAGATAATTCACTTTGGTTTATTGCGCTATCTCTAGTAGCACCCAAGATATCACCAGATATATATTGGATTTTTCCCTGACCCTGAGTGTCCGGCCCCATGAGACGGTGGTTTTATCGGCCCCTGGTGGTCCGAGGTCGTTCCCGCTGCACAGATTCATGCGCCAGGGCCTCCTGCAGATAATTCACTTTGGTTTATTGCGCTATCTGTAATAGCACCCGAGATATCACCAGATATATATTGGATTTTCCCCTGACCCAGACTGTCCGGACCCATGAGACTGTGGTTTTCTCGGCCCCTGGTGGTCCGAGGTCGTTGCCGCTACACAGGTTCATGCGCCAGGGCCTCCTACAGACAATGCACTTTGATTTATTGCGCTATCTGTAATAGCACCCGAGATATCACCAGATATATATTGGATTTGACCCTGACCCTGAGAGTCCGGCCCCATGAGACTGTGGTTTTCTCGGCCCCTGGTGGTCCGAGGTCGTTCCCGTTGCACAGATTCATGCGCCAGGGCCTCCTGCAGATAATTCACTTTGGTTTATTGAGCTATCTCTGATAGCACCCGAGATATCACCAGATATATATTGGATTTTCCCCTGACCCAGACTGTCCGGCCCCATGAGACTGTGGTTTTCTCGGCCCCTGGTGGTCCGAGGTCGCTGCCGCTGCACATGTTCATGCGCCAGGGCCTCCTACAGACAATGCACTTTGATTTATTGCGCTATCTGTAATAGCACCCGAGATATCACCAGATATATATTGGATTTGACCCTGACCCTGAGTGTCCGGCCCCATGAGACGGTCGTTGTCTCGGCCCCTGGAGGTCCGAGGACGTTCCCGCTGCACAGATTCATGCGCCAGGGCCTTCTACAGACAATGCACTTTGATTTATTGCGCTATCTGTAATAGCACCCGAGATATCACCAGATATATATTGGATTTTACCCTGACCCTGAGTGTCCGGCCCCATGAGACTGTGGTTTTTTCGGCCCCTGGTGGTCCGAGGTCGTTCCCGCTGCACGGATTCATGCGCCAGGGCCTCCTACAGACAATGCACTTTGATTTATTGCGCTATCTGTAATAGCACCCGAGATATCACCAGATATATATTGGATTTTCCCCTGACCCTGAGTGACCGGACCCATGAGACTGTGGTTTTCTCGGCCCCTGGTGGTCCGAGGACGTTCCCGCTGCAGAGATTCATGCGCCAGTGCCTCCTGCAGATAATTCACTTTGGTTTACTGCGCTATCTCTAATAGTACCCAAGATATCACCAGATATATATTGGATTTTTCCCTGATCCTGTGTGTCCGACCCCATGAGACTGTGGTTTTCTCTCCCGATGGTGGTCCGAGGTCGTTCCCGCTGCACATATGCATGCGCCAGGGCCTCCTGCAGACAATGCACTTTGATTTATCGCGCTATCTATAATAGAACCCGAGATATCACCAGATATATGCTGGATTTTTACATGACCTTGGGTGACGGATACCGAAAATCTGTAATTTTCTTGGCCCCTGGTGTTCCGACGTCGTTGCTGCTGCACAGATGCATGCGCCAGGGCCTCCTGCAGACAATGCACTTTGATTTATCGCGCTATCTCTAATAGCACCCGAGATATCACCAGATATATGCTGGATTTTTACATGACCATGGGTGACGCATACCGAAAATCTGTAAATTTTTTGGCCCCTGGTGTTCCGACGCCGTTGCTGCTGCACAGATGCATGCGCCAGGGCCACCTGCAGACAATGCACTTCGATTTATCGCGCTATCTGTAATAGGACCCGAGATATCACCAGATATATGCTGGATTTTTACATGACCTTGGGTGACGGATACCGAAAATCTGTAATTTTTTTGGCCCCTGGTGTTCCGACGTCGTTGCTGCTGCACAGATTCGTGCGCCAGGGCTTCCTGCAGGCAATGCACTTTGATTTATCGCGCTATCTGCAATAGAACCCGAGATATCACCAGATATATATTGGATTTTCCCCTGACCCTGAATGACCGGACCCATGAGACTGTGGTTTTCTCGGCCCCTGGTAGTCCGAGGACGTTCCCGCTGCAGAGATTCATGCGCCAGGGCCTCCCGCAGATAATTCAGTTTGGTTTATTGCGCTATCTCTAATAGCACCCGAGATATCACCAGATATACATCGGATTTTCCCCTGACCCTGAGTGTCCGTCCCCGTGAGACGGTGGTTTTCTCGGCCCCTGGTGGTCCGAGGTCTTTCCCGCTGCCCAGATTCATGCGCCAGGGCCTCCTGCGGATAATTCACTTTGGTTTATTGCGCTATCTCTAATAGCACCCGAGATATCACCAGATATATACTGGATTTTCCCCTGACCCTGAGTGTCCGGCCTCATGAGACTGTGGTTTTCTCGGCCCCTAGTGGTCCGAGGTCGTTCCCGCTGCCCAGATTCATGCGCCAGGGCCTCCTGCAGATAAATCACTTTGGTTTATTGCGCTATCCCTAAAAGTACCCGAGATATCACCAGAAATATATTGGATTTTCCCCTGACCCTGAGTGTCCGGCCCCATGTGACGGTGGTTTTCTCGGCCCCGGGTGGTCCGAGGTCGTTCCCGCTGCACAGATTCAGGCGCCTGGGCCTCCTACAAACGACGCACTTTGATTTACTGCGCTATCTGTAATAGCAACCGAGATATCACCAGATATATCCTGGATTTTTCTCTGACCCTGAGCGTCCGGCCCCATGAGACGGTGGTTTTCTCGGCTTCTGGTGGTCCGAGGTCGTTCCCGCTGCACAGATTCATGCGCCAGGTCCTCCTGCAGATAATTCCGTTTGGTTTATTGCGCTATCTCTAATAGCACCCGAGATGTCACCAGATATATATTGGATTTTCCCCTGACCCTGAGCGTCCAGCCCCATGAGACGGTGGTGTTCTCGGCCCCTGGTGGTCCGAAGTCGTTCCCGCTGCACAGATTCATGCGCCAGGGCCTCCTACAGACAATGCACTTTGATTTATTGCGCTATCTGTAATAGCACCCGAGATATCACCAGGTATATAGTGGATTTTTCCCTGCCCCTGTGTGTCCGGCCCCATGGGACGGTGCTTGTCTCGGCCCCTGGTGGTCCGAAGTCGTTCCCGCTGCACAGATTCATGCGCCAGGGCCTCCTACAGACAATGCACTTTGATTTATTGCGCTATCTGTAATAGCACCCGAGATATCACCAGATATATATTGGATTTTACCCTGACCCTGAGTGTCCGGCCCCATGAGTCGGTGGTTGTCTCGGCCCCTGGAGGTCCTAGGACGTTCCCGCTGCACAGATTCATGCGCCAGGGCCTCCTGCAGATAATTCACTTTGGTTTATTGCGCTATCTCTAATAGCACCCGAGATATCACCAGTTATATACTGGATTTTCCCCTGACCCTGAGTGTCCGGCCCCATGAGACGGTGGTTTTCTCGGCCCCTGGTGGTCCGAGGCCGTTCCTGCTGCACAGATTCATCCGGCAGGGCCTCCTACAGGCAATGCACTTTGATTTATTGCGCTATATGTAATAGCACCCGAGATATCACCAGATATATATTGGATTTTACCCTGACCCTGAGTGTCCGGCCCCATGAGACGGTGGTTGTCTCGGCCCCTGGTGGTCCGAGGTCGTTCCCGCTGCACAGATTCATGCGCCAGGGCCTCCTGCAGATAATTCACTTTGGTTTATTGCGCTATCTCTAGTAGCACCCAAGATATCACCAGATATATATTGGATTTTTCCCTGACCCTGAGTGTCCGGCCCCATGAGACGGTGGTTTTATCGGCCCCTGGTGGTCCGAGGTCGTTCCCGCTGCACAGATTCATGCGCCAGGGCCTCCTGCAGATAATTCACTTTGGTTTATTGCGCTATCTGTAATAGCACCCGAGATATCACCAGATATATATTGGATTTTCCCCTGACCCAGACTGTCCGGACCCATGAGACTGTGGTTTTCTCGGCCCCTGGTGGTCCGAGGTCGTTGCCGCTACACAGGTTCATGCGCCAGGGCCTCCTACAGACAATGCACTTTGATTTATTGCGCTATCTGTAATAGCACCCGAGATATCACCAGATATATATTGGATTTG
Organism: Nomia melanderi; assembly: GCF_051020985.1. Taxonomy (NCBI): domain Eukaryota; kingdom Metazoa; phylum Arthropoda; class Insecta; order Hymenoptera; family Halictidae; genus Nomia; species Nomia melanderi. The sequence goes on from NW_027475142.1 coordinate 1,720,771, forward strand.
ACCCTGACCCTGAGAGTCCGGCCCCATGAGACTGTGGTTTTCTCGGCCCCTGGTGGTCCGAGGTCGTTCCCGTTGCACAGATTCATGCGCCAGGGCCTCCTGCAGATAATTCACTTTGGTTTATTGAGCTATCTCTGATAGCACCCGAGATATCACCAGATATATATTGGATTTTCCCCTGACCCAGACTGTCCGGCCCCATGAGACTGTGGTTTTCTCGGCCCCTGGTGGTCCGAGGTCGCTGCCGCTGCACATGTTCATGCGCCAGGGCCTCCTACAGACAATGCACTTTGATTTATTGCGCTATCTGTAATAGCACCCGAGATATCACCAGATATATATTGGATTTGACCCTGACCCTGAGTGTCCGGCCCCATGAGACGGTCGTTGTCTCGGCCCCTGGAGGTCCGAGGACGTTCCCGCTGCACAGATTCATGCGCCAGGGCCTTCTACAGACAATGCACTTTGATTTATTGCGCTATCTGTAATAGCACCCGAGATATCACCAGATATATATTGGATTTTACCCTGACCCTGAGTGTCCGGCCCCATGAGACTGTGGTTTTTTCGGCCCCTGGTGGTCCGAGGTCGTTCCCGCTGCACGGATTCATGCGCCAGGGCCTCCTACAGACAATGCACTTTGATTTATTGCGCTATCTGTAATAGCACCCGAGATATCACCAGATATATATTGGATTTTCCCCTGACCCTGAGTGACCGGACCCATGAGACTGTGGTTTTCTCGGCCCCTGGTGGTCCGAGGACGTTCCCGCTGCAGAGATTCATGCGCCAGTGCCTCCTGCAGATAATTCACTTTGGTTTACTGCGCTATCTCTAATAGTACCCAAGATATCACCAGATATATATTGGATTTTTCCCTGATCCTGTGTGTCCGACCCCATGAGACTGTGGTTTTCTCTCCCGATGGTGGTCCGAGGTCGTTCCCGCTGCACATATGCATGCGCCAGGGCCTCCTGCAGACAATGCACTTTGATTTATCGCGCTATCTATAATAGAACCCGAGATATCACCAGATATATGCTGGATTTTTACATGACCTTGGGTGACGGATACCGAAAATCTGTAATTTTCTTGGCCCCTGGTGTTCCGACGTCGTTGCTGCTGCACAGATGCATGCGCCAGGGCCTCCTGCAGACAATGCACTTTGATTTATCGCGCTATCTCTAATAGCACCCGAGATATCACCAGATATATGCTGGATTTTTACATGACCATGGGTGACGCATACCGAAAATCTGTAAATTTTTTGGCCCCTGGTGTTCCGACGCCGTTGCTGCTGCACAGATGCATGCGCCAGGGCCACCTGCAGACAATGCACTTCGATTTATCGCGCTATCTGTAATAGGACCCGAGATATCACCAGATATATGCTGGATTTTTACATGACCTTGGGTGACGGATACCGAAAATCTGTAATTTTTTTGGCCCCTGGTGTTCCGACGTCGTTGCTGCTGCACAGATTCGTGCGCCAGGGCTTCCTGCAGGCAATGCACTTTGATTTATCGCGCTATCTGCAATAGAACCCGAGATATCACCAGATATATATTGGATTTTCCCCTGACCCTGAATGACCGGACCCATGAGACTGTGGTTTTCTCGGCCCCTGGTAGTCCGAGGACGTTCCCGCTGCAGAGATTCATGCGCCAGGGCCTCCCGCAGATAATTCAGTTTGGTTTATTGCGCTATCTCTAATAGCACCCGAGATATCACCAGATATACATCGGATTTTCCCCTGACCCTGAGTGTCCGTCCCCGTGAGACGGTGGTTTTCTCGGCCCCTGGTGGTCCGAGGTCTTTCCCGCTGCCCAGATTCATGCGCTAGGGCCTCCTACACCCAATACACTTTGATTTATTGCGCTATCTCTAATAGCACCAGAGATATCACCAGATATATATTGGATTTTCCCCTGACCCTGAGTGTCCGGCCCCATGAGACTGTGGTTTTCTCGGCCCCTGGTCGCCCGAGGTCGTTCCCGCTGCACAGATTCATGCGCCAGGGCCTCCTACAGACAATGCACTTTGATTTATTGCGCTATCTGTAATAGCACCCGAGATATCACCAGATATATATTGGATTTGACCCTGTCCCTGAGTGTCCGGCCCCATGAGACGGTCGTTGTCTCGGCCCCTGGAGGTCCCAGGACGTTCCCGCTGCACAGATTCATGCGCCAGGGCCTCCTGCAGATAATTCACTTTGGTTTATTGCGCTATCTCTAATAGCACCCGAGATATCACCAGATGTATATTGGATTTTCCCCTGACCCAGACTGTCCGGACCCATGAGACTGTGGTTTTCTCGGCCCCTGGTGGTCCGAGGTCGTTGCCGCTACACAGGTTCATGCGCCAGGGCCTCCTACAGACAATGCACTTTGATTTATTGCGCTATCTGTAATAGCACCCGAGATATCACCAGATATATATTGGATTTGACCCTGTCCCTGAGTGTCCGGCCCCATGAGACGGTGGTTGTCTCGGCCCCTGGAGGTCCGAGGACGTTGCCGCTGCACAGATTCATGCGCCAGGACCTCCTGCAGATAATTCACTTTGGTTTATTGCGCTATCTCTAATAGCACCTGAGATATCACCAGTTATATACTGGATTTTCCCCTGTCCCTGAGTGTCCGGCCCCATGGGACTGTGGTTTTCTCGGCCCCTGGTGGTCCGAGGTCGTTCCCGCTGCACAGATTCATGCGCCAGGGCCCCCTGCAGATAATTTACTTTGCTTTATTGCGCTATCTCTAATAGCACCCGAGATATCACCAGATATATATAGGATTTCTCCCTGACCCAGACTGTCCGGCCCCATGAGACTGTGATTTTCTCGGCTCCTGGTGGTCCGAGGTCGTTCCCGCTGCACAGATTCATGCGCCAGGGCCTCCTGCAGATAATTCACTTTGGTTTATTGCGCTATCTCTAATAGCACCCAAGATATCACCAGATATATATTGGATTTTTCCCTGACCCTGAGTGTCAGGCCCCATGAGACTCTGGTTTTCTCGGCCCCTGGTGGTCCGAGGTCGTTCCCGTTGCACAGATTCATGCGCCAGGGCCTCCTGCAGATAATTCACTTTGGTTTATTGCGCTATCTCTAATAGCACCCAAGATATCACCAGATATATATTGGATTTTTCCCTGACCGTGTGGGTCCGGCCCCATGAGACTGTGGTTTTCTCGGCCCCTGGTGGTCCGAGGTCGTTCCCGTTGCACAGATTCATGCGCCAGGGCCTCCTGCAGATAATTCACTTTGATTTATTGCGCTATCTGTAATAGCGCCCGAGATATCACCAGATATATATTGGATTTTTCACTGACCCTAAGTGTCCGGCCCCACGGGACGGTGGTTTTCTCGGCCCCTGGTGGTCCGAGGTCGTTCCTGCTGCACAGATTCATCCGGCATGGCCTCCTACAGGCAATGCACTTTGATTTATTTCGCTATATGTAATAGCACCCGAGATATCTCCAGATATATATTGGATTTTTCCCTGACCCTGAGTGTCAGCCCCCATGAGACTCTGGTTTTCTCGGCCCATGGTGGTCCGAGGTCGTTCCCGCTGCACAGATTCATGCGCCAGGGCCTCCTGCGGATAATTCACTTTGGTTTATTGCGCTATCTCTAATAGCACCCGAGATATCACCAGATATATACTGGATTTTCCCCTGACCCTGAGTGTCCGGCCTCATGAGACTGTGGTTTTCTCGGCCCCTAGTGGTCCGAGGTCGTTCCCGCTGCCCAGATTCATGCGCCAGGGCCTCCTGCAGATAAATCACTTTGGTTTATTGCGCTATCCCTAAAAGTACCCGAGATATCACCAGAAATATATTGGATTTTCCCCTGACCCTGAGTGTCCGGCCCCATGTGACGGTGGTTTTCTCGGCCCCGGGTGGTCCGAGGTCGTTCCCGCTGCACAGATTCAGGCGCCTGGGCCTCCTACAAACGACGCACTTTGATTTACTGCGCTATCTGTAATAGCAACCGAGATATCACCAGATATATCCTGGATTTTTCTCTGACCCTGAGCGTCCGGCCCCATGAGACGGTGGTTTTCTCGGCTTCTGGTGGTCCGAGGTCGTTCCCGCTGCACAGATTCATGCGCCAGGTCCTCCTGCAGATAATTCCGTTTGGTTTATTGCGCTATCTCTAATAGCACCCGAGATGTCACCAGATACATATTGGATTTTTCCCTGACCCTGAGTGTCAGGCCCCATGAGACTCTGGTTTTCTCGGCCCCTGGTGGTCCGAGGTCGTTCCCGCTGGCCACATTTATGCGCCAGGGCATCCTGCAGACAATGCACTTTGATTTATTGCGCTATATGTATTAGCACCCGAGATATCACCAGATATATATTTGATTTTCCCCTGACCCTGTGTGTCCGGCCCCATGTGACTGTGGTTTTTTCGGCCCCTGGTGGTCCGAGGTCGTTCCCGTTGCACAGATTCATGCGCCAGGGCCTTCTGCAGATAATTCACTTTGGTTTATTGCGCTATCTCTAATAGCACCCAAGATATCACCAGATATATATTGGATTTTTCCCTGAACCTGAGTGTCCGGCCCCATGAGACTGTGGTTTTCTCGGCCCCTGGTGGTCCGAGGTCGTTCCCTCTGCCCAGATTCATGCGCCAGGGCCTCCTACAAACAACGCACTTTGATTTACTGCGCTATCTGTAATAGCAACCGAGATATCACCAGATATATCCTGGATTTTTCGCTGACCCTGAGCGTCCGGCCCCATGAGACGGTGGTTTTCTCGGCCCCTGGTGGTCCGAGGTCATTCCCGCTGCACAGATTCATGCGCCAGGGCCTCCTGCAGATAATTCACTTTGGTTTATTGCGCTATCTCTAATAGCACCCGAGATATCACCAGATATATACTGGATTTTCCCCTGACCCTGAGTGTCCGGCCTCATGAGACTGTGGTTTTCTCGGCCCCTAGTGGTCCGAGGTCGTTCCCGCTGCCCAGATTCATGCGACAGGGCCTCCTGCAGATAAATCACTTTGGTTTATTGCGCTATCCCTAAAAGTACCCGAGATATCACCAGAAATATATTGGATTTTCCCCTGACCCTGAGTGTCCGGCCCCATGTGACGGTGGTTTTCTCGGCCCCGGGTGGTCCGAGGTCGTTCCCGCTGCACAGATTCAGGCGCCTGGGCCTCCTGCAGATAATTCACTTTGGTTTATTGCGCTATCTCTAATAGCACCCGAGATATCACCAGATATATACTGGATTTTCCCCTGACCCTGAGTGTCCGGCCTCATGAGACTGTGGTTTTCTCGGCCCCTGGTGGTCCGAGGTCGTTCCCTCTGCCCAGATTCATGCGCCAGGGCCTCCTACAAACAACGCACTTTGATTTACTGCGCTATCTGTAATAGCAACCGAGATATCACCAGATATATCCTGGATTTTTCGCTGACCCTGAGCGTCCGGCCCCATGAGACGGTGGTATTCTCGGCCCCTGGTGGTCCGAGGTCGTTCCCGCTGCACAGATTCATGCGCCAGGGCCTCCTGCAGATAATTCACTTTGGTTTATTGCGCTATCTCTAATAGCACCCGAGATATCACCAGATATATACTGGATTTTCCCCTGACCCTGAGTGTCCGGCCTCATGAGACTGTGGTTTTCTCGGCCCCTAGTGGTCCGAGATCGTTCCCGCTGCCCAGATTCATGCGCCAGGGCCTCCTGCAGATAAATCACTTTGGTTTATTGCGCTATCCCTAAAAGTACCCGAGATATCACCAGATATATATTGGATTTTCCCCTGACCCTGAGTGTCCGGCCCCATGAGACGGTGGTTTTCTCGGCCCCTGGTGGTCCGAGGCCGTTCCTGCTGCACAGATTCATCCGGCAGGGCCTCCTACAGGCAATGCACTTTGATTTATTGCGCTATATGTAATAGCACCCGAGATATCACCAGATATATATTGGATTTTACCCTGACCCTGAGTGTCCGGCCCCATGAGACGGTGGTTGTCTCGGCCCCTGGTGGTCCGAGGTCGTTCCCGCTGCACAGATTCATGCGCCAGGGCCTCCTGCAGATAATTCACTTTGGTTTATTGCGCTATCTCTAGTAGCACCCAAGATATCACCAGATATATATTGGATTTTTCCCTGACCCTGAGTGTCCGGCCCCATGAGACGGTGGTTTTATCGGCCCCTGGTGGTCCGAGGTCGTTCCCGCTGCACAGATTCATGCGCCAGGGCCTCCTGCAGATAATTCACTTTGGTTTATTGCGCTATCTGTAATAGCACCCGAGATATCACCAGATATATATTGGATTTTCCCCTGACCCAGACTGTCCGGACCCATGAGACTGTGGTTTTCTCGGCCCCTGGTGGTCCGAGGTCGTTGCCGCTACACAGGTTCATGCGCCAGGGCCTCCTACAGACAATGCACTTTGATTTATTGCGCTATCTGTAATAGCACCCGAGATATCACCAGATATATATTGGATTTGACCCTGACCCTGAGAGTCCGGCCCCATGAGACTGTGGTTTTCTCGGCCCCTGGTGGTCCGAGGTCGTTCCCGTTGCACAGATTCATGCGCCAGGGCCTCCTGCAGATAATTCACTTTGGTTTATTGAGCTATCTCTGATAGCACCCGAGATATCACCAGATATATATTGGATTTTCCCCTGACCCAGACTGTCCGGCCCCATGAGACTGTGGTTTTCTCGGCCCCTGGTGGTCCGAGGTCGCTGCCGCTGCACATGTTCATGCGCCAGGGCCTCCTACAGACAATGCACTTTGATTTATTGCGCTATCTGTAATAGCACCCGAGATATCACCAGATATATATTGGATTTGACCCTGACCCTGAGTGTCCGGCCCCATGAGACGGTCGTTGTCTCGGCCCCTGGAGGTCCGAGGACGTTCCCGCTGCACAGATTCATGCGCCAGGGCCTTCTACAGACAATGCACTTTGATTTATTGCGCTATCTGTAATAGCACCCGAGATATCACCAGATATATATTGGATTTTACCCTGACCCTGAGTGTCCGGCCCCATGAGACTGTGGTTTTTTCGGCCCCTGGTGGTCCGAGGTCGTTCCCGCTGCACGGATTCATGCGCCAGGGCCTCCTACAGACAATGCACTTTGATTTATTGCGCTATCTGTAATAGCACCCGAGATATCACCAGATATATATTGGATTTTCCCCTGACCCTGAGTGACCGGACCCATGAGACTGTGGTTTTCTCGGCCCCTGGTGGTCCGAGGACGTTCCCGCTGCAGAGATTCATGCGCCAGTGCCTCCTGCAGATAATTCACTTTGGTTTACTGCGCTATCTCTAATAGTACCCAAGATATCACCAGATATATATTGGATTTTTCCCTGATCCTGTGTGTCCGACCCCATGAGACTGTGGTTTTCTCTCCCGATGGTGGTCCGAGGTCGTTCCCGCTGCACATATGCATGCGCCAGGGCCTCCTGCAGACAATGCACTTTGATTTATCGCGCTATCTATAATAGAACCCGAGATATCACCAGATATATGCTGGATTTTTACATGACCTTGGGTGACGGATACCGAAAATCTGTAATTTTCTTGGCCCCTGGTGTTCCGACGTCGTTGCTGCTGCACAGATGCATGCGCCAGGGCCTCCTGCAGACAATGCACTTTGATTTATCGCGCTATCTCTAATAGCACCCGAGATATCACCAGATATATGCTGGATTTTTACATGACCATGGGTGACGCATACCGAAAATCTGTAAATTTTTTGGCCCCTGGTGTTCCGACGCCGTTGCTGCTGCACAGATGCATGCGCCAGGGCCACCTGCAGACAATGCACTTCGATTTATCGCGCTATCTGTAATAGGACCCGAGATATCACCAGATATATGCTGGATTTTTACATGACCTTGGGTGACGGATACCGAAAATCTGTAATTTTTTTGGCCCCTGGTGTTCCGACGTCGTTGCTGCTGCACAGATTCGTGCGCCAGGGCTTCCTGCAGGCAATGCACTTTGATTTATCGCGCTATCTGCAATAGAACCCGAGATATCACCAGATATATATTGGATTTTCCCCTGACCCTGAATGACCGGACCCATGAGACTGTGGTTTTCTCGGCCCCTGGTAGTCCGAGGACGTTCCCGCTGCAGAGATTCATGCGCCAGGGCCTCCCGCAGATAATTCAGTTTGGTTTATTGCGCTATCTCTAATAGCACCCGAGATATCACCAGATATACATCGGATTTTCCCCTGACCCTGAGTGTCCGTCCCCGTGAGACGGTGGTTTTCTCGGCCCCTGGTGGTCCGAGGTCTTTCCCGCTGCCCAGATTCATGCGCCAGGGCCTCCTGCGGATAATTCACTTTGGTTTATTGCGCTATCTCTAATAGCACCCGAGATATCACCAGATATATACTGGATTTTCCCCTGACCCTGAGTGTCCGGCCTCATGAGACTGTGGTTTTCTCGGCCCCTAGTGGTCCGAGGTCGTTCCCGCTGCCCAGATTCATGCGCCAGGGCCTCCTGCAGATAAATCACTTTGGTTTATTGCGCTATCCCTAAAAGTACCCGAGATATCACCAGAAATATATTGGATTTTCCCCTGACCCTGAGTGTCCGGCCCCATGTGACGGTGGTTTTCTCGGCCCCGGGTGGTCCGAGGTCGTTCCCGCTGCACAGATTCAGGCGCCTGGGCCTCCTACAAACGACGCACTTTGATTTACTGCGCTATCTGTAATAGCAACCGAGATATCACCAGATATATCCTGGATTTTTCTCTGACCCTGAGCGTCCGGCCCCATGAGACGGTGGTTTTCTCGGCTTCTGGTGGTCCGAGGTCGTTCCCGCTGCACAGATTCATGCGCCAGGTCCTCCTGCAGATAATTCCGTTTGGTTTATTGCGCTATCTCTAATAGCACCCGAGATGTCACCAGATATATATTGGATTTTCCCCTGACCCTGAGCGTCCAGCCCCATGAGACGGTGGTGTTCTCGGCCCCTGGTGGTCCGAAGTCGTTCCCGCTGCACAGATTCATGCGCCAGGGCCTCCTACAGACAATGCACTTTGATTTATTGCGCTATCTGTAATAGCACCCGAGATATCACCAGGTATATAGTGGATTTTTCCCTGCCCCTGTGTGTCCGGCCCCATGGGACGGTGCTTGTCTCGGCCCCTGGTGGTCCGAAGTCGTTCCCGCTGCACAGATTCATGCGCCAGGGCCTCCTACAGACAATGCACTTTGATTTATTGCGCTATCTGTAATAGCACCCGAGATATCACCAGATATATATTGGATTTTACCCTGACCCTGAGTGTCCGGCCCCATGAGTCGGTGGTTGTCTCGGCCCCTGGAGGTCCTAGGACGTTCCCGCTGCACAGATTCATGCGCCAGGGCCTCCTGCAGATAATTCACTTTGGTTTATTGCGCTATCTCTAATAGCACCCGAGATATCACCAGTTATATACTGGATTTTCCCCTGACCCTGAGTGTCCGGCCCCATGAGACGGTGGTTTTCTCGGCCCCTGGTGGTCCGAGGCCGTTCCTGCTGCACAGATTCATCCGGCAGGGCCTCCTACAGGCAATGCACTTTGATTTATTGCGCTATATGTAATAGCACCCGAGATATCACCAGATATATATTGGATTTTACCCTGACCCTGAGTGTCCGGCCCCATGAGACGGTGGTTGTCTCGGCCCCTGGTGGTCCGAGGTCGTTCCCGCTGCACAGATTCATGCGCCAGGGCCTCCTGCAGATAATTCACTTTGGTTTATTGCGCTATCTCTAGTAGCACCCAAGATATCACCAGATATATATTGGATTTTTCCCTGACCCTGAGTGTCCGGCCCCATGAGACGGTGGTTTTATCGGCCCCTGGTGGTCCGAGGTCGTTCCCGCTGCACAGATTCATGCGCCAGGGCCTCCTGCAGATAATTCACTTTGGTTTATTGCGCTATCTGTAATAGCACCCGAGATATCACCAGATATATATTGGATTTTCCCCTGACCCAGACTGTCCGGACCCATGAGACTGTGGTTTTCTCGGCCCCTGGTGGTCCGAGGTCGTTGCCGCTACACAGGTTCATGCGCCAGGGCCTCCTACAGACAATGCACTTTGATTTATTGCGCTATCTGTAATAGCACCCGAGATATCACCAGATATATATTGGATTTGACCCTGACCCTGAGAGTCCGGCCCCATGAGACTGTGGTTTTCTCGGCCCCTGGTGGTCCGAGGTCGTTCCCGTTGCACAGATTCATGCGCCAGGGCCTCCTGCAGATAATTCACTTTGGTTTATTGAGCTATCTCTGATAGCACCCGAGATATCACCAGATATATATTGGATTTTCCCCTGACCCAGACTGTCCGGCCCCATGAGACTGTGGTTTTCTCGGCCCCTGGTGGTCCGAGGTCGCTGCCGCTGCACATGTTCATGCGCCAGGGCCTCCTACAGACAATGCACTTTGATTTATTGCGCTATCTGTAATAGCACCCGAGATATCACCAGATATATATTGGATTTGACCCTGACCCTGAGTGTCCGGCCCCATGAGACGGTCGTTGTCTCGGCCCCTGGAGGTCCGAGGACGTTCCCGCTGCACAGATTCATGCGCCAGGGCCTTCTACAGACAATGCACTTTGATTTATTGCGCTATCTGTAATAGCACCCGAGATATCACCAGATATATATTGGATTTTACCCTGACCCTGAGTGTCCGGCCCCATGAGACTGTGGTTTTTTCGGCCCCTGGTGGTCCGAGGTCGTTCCCGCTGCACGGATTCATGCGCCAGGGCCTCCTACAGACAATGCACTTTGATTTATTGCGCTATCTGTAATAGCACCCGAGATATCACCAGATATATATTGGATTTTCCCCTGACCCTGAGTGACCGGACCCATGAGACTGTGGTTTTCTCGGCCCCTGGTGGTCCGAGGACGTTCCCGCTGCAGAGATTCATGCGCCAGTGCCTCCTGCAGATAATTCACTTTGGTTTACTGCGCTATCTCTAATAGTACCCAAGATATCACCAGATATATATTGGATTTTTCCCTGATCCTGTGTGTCCGACCCCATGAGACTGTGGTTTTCTCTCCCGATGGTGGTCCGAGGTCGTTCCCGCTGCACATATGCATGCGCCAGGGCCTCCTGCAGACAATGCACTTTGATTTATCGCGCTATCTATAATAGAACCCGAGATATCACCAGATATATGCTGGATTTTTACATGACCTTGGGTGACGGATACCGAAAATCTGTAATTTTCTTGGCCCCTGGTGTTCCGACGTCGTTGCTGCTGCACAGATGCATGCGCCAGGGCCTCCTGCAGACAATGCACTTTGATTTATCGCGCTATCTCTAATAGCACCCGAGATATCACCAGATATATGCTGGATTTTTACATGACCATGGGTGACGCATACCGAAAATCTGTAAATTTTTTGGCCCCTGGTGTTCCGACGCCGTTGCTGCTGCACAGATGCATGCGCCAGGGCCACCTGCAGACAATGCACTTCGATTTATCGCGCTATCTGTAATAGGACCCGAGATATCACCAGATATATGCTGGATTTTTACATGACCTTGGGTGACGGATACCGAAAATCTGTAATTTTTTTGGCCCCTGGTGTTCCGACGTCGTTGCTGCTGCACAGATTCGTGCGCCAGGGCTTCCTGCAGGCAATGCACTTTGATTTATCGCGCTATCTGCAATAGAACCCGAGATATCACCAGATATATATTGGATTTTCCCCTGACCCTGAATGACCGGACCCATGAGACTGTGGTTTTCTCGGCCCCTGGTAGTCCGAGGACGTTCCCGCTGCAGAGATTCATGCGCCAGGGCCTCCCGCAGATAATTCAGTTTGGTTTATTGCGCTATCTCTAATAGCACCCGAGATATCACCAGATATACATCGGATTTTCCCCTGACCCTGAGTGTCCGTCCCCGTGAGACGGTGGTTTTCTCGGCCCCTGGTGGTCCGAGGTCTTTCCCGCTGCCCAGATTCATGCGCTAGGGCCTCCTACACCCAATACACTTTGATTTATTGCGCTATCTCTAATAGCACCAGAGATATCACCAGATATATATTGGATTTTCCCCTGACCCTGAGTGTCCGGCCCCATGAGACTGTGGTTTTCTCGGCCCCTGGTCGCCCGAGGTCGTTCCCGCTGCACAGATTCATGCGCCAGGGCCTCCTACAGACAATGCACTTTGATTTATTGCGCTATCTGTAATAGCACCCGAGATATCACCAGATATATATTGGATTTGACCCTGTCCCTGAGTGTCCGGCCCCATGAGACGGTCGTTGTCTCGGCCCCTGGAGGTCCCAGGACGTTCCCGCTGCACAGATTCATGCGCCAGGGCCTCCTGCAGATAATTCACTTTGGTTTATTGCGCTATCTCTAATAGCACCCGAGATATCACCAGATGTATATTGGATTTTCCCCTGACCCAGACTGTCCGGACCCATGAGACTGTGGTTTTCTCGGCCCCTGGTGGTCCGAGGTCGTTGCCGCTACACAGGTTCATGCGCCAGGGCCTCCTACAGACAATGCACTTTGATTTATTGCGCTATCTGTAATAGCACCCGAGATATCACCAGATATATATTGGATTTGACCCTGTCCCTGAGTGTCCGGCCCCATGAGACGGTGGTTGTCTCGGCCCCTGGAGGTCCGAGGACGTTGCCGCTGCACAGATTCATGCGCCAGGACCTCCTGCAGATAATTCACTTTGGTTTATTGCGCTATCTCTAATAGCACCTGAGATATCACCAGTTATATACTGGATTTTCCCCTGTCCCTGAGTGTCCGGCCCCATGGGACTGTGGTTTTCTCGGCCCCTGGTGGTCCGAGGTCGTTCCCGCTGCACAGATTCATGCGCCAGGGCCCCCTGCAGATAATTTACTTTGCTTTATTGCGCTATCTCTAATAGCACCCGAGATATCACCAGATATATATAGGATTTCTCCCTGACCCAGACTGTCCGGCCCCATGAGACTGTGATTTTCTCGGCTCCTGGTGGTCCGAGGTCGTTCCCGCTGCACAGATTCATGCGCCAGGGCCTCCTGCAGATAATTCACTTTGGTTTATTGCGCTATCTCTAATAGCACCCAAGATATCACCAGATATATATTGGATTTTTCCCTGACCCTGAGTGTCAGGCCCCATGAGACTCTGGTTTTCTCGGCCCCTGGTGGTCCGAGGTCGTTCCCGTTGCACAGATTCATGCGCCAGGGCCTCCTGCAGATAATTCACTTTGGTTTATTGCGCTATCTCTAATAGCACCCAAGATATCACCAGATATATATTGGATTTTTCCCTGACCGTGTGGGTCCGGCCCCATGAGACTGTGGTTTTCTCGGCCCCTGGTGGTCCGAGGTCGTTCCCGTTGCACAGATTCATGCGCCAGGGCCTCCTGCAGATAATTCACTTTGATTTATTGCGCTATCTGTAATAGCGCCCGAGATATCACCAGATATATATTGGATTTTTCACTGACCCTAAGTGTCCGGCCCCACGGGACGGTGGTTTTCTCGGCCCCTGGTGGTCCGAGGTCGTTCCTGCTGCACAGATTCATCCGGCATGGCCTCCTACAGGCAATGCACTTTGATTTATTTCGCTATATGTAATAGCACCCGAGATATCTCCAGATATATATTGGATTTTTCCCTGACCCTGAGTGTCAGCCCCCATGAGACTCTGGTTTTCTCGGCCCATGGTGGTCCGAGGTCGTTCCCGCTGCACAGATTCATGCGCCAGGGCCTCCTGCGGATAATTCACTTTGGTTTATTGCGCTATCTCTAATAGCACCCGAGATATCACCAGATATATACTGGATTTTCCCCTGACCCTGAGTGTCCGGCCTCATGAGACTGTGGTTTTCTCGGCCCCTAGTGGTCCGAGGTCGTTCCCGCTGCCCAGATTCATGCGCCAGGGCCTCCTGCAGATAAATCACTTTGGTTTATTGCGCTATCCCTAAAAGTACCCGAGATATCACCAGAAATATATTGGATTTTCCCCTGACCCTGAGTGTCCGGCCCCATGTGACGGTGGTTTTCTCGGCCCCGGGTGGTCCGAGGTCGTTCCCGCTGCACAGATTCAGGCGCCTGGGCCTCCTACAAACGACGCACTTTGATTTACTGCGCTATCTGTAATAGCAACCGAGATATCACCAGATATATCCTGGATTTTTCTCTGACCCTGAGCGTCCGGCCCCATGAGACGGTGGTTTTCTCGGCTTCTGGTGGTCCGAGGTCGTTCCCGCTGCACAGATTCATGCGCCAGGTCCTCCTGCAGATAATTCCGTTTGGTTTATTGCGCTATCTCTAATAGCACCCGAGATGTCACCAGATACATATTGGATTTTTCCCTGACCCTGAGTGTCAGGCCCCATGAGACTCTGGTTTTCTCGGCCCCTGGTGGTCCGAGGTCGTTCCCGCTGGCCACATTTATGCGCCAGGGCATCCTGCAGACAATGCACTTTGATTTATTGCGCTATATGTATTAGCACCCGAGATATCACCAGATATATATTTGATTTTCCCCTGACCCTGTGTGTCCGGCCCCATGTGACTGTGGTTTTTTCGGCCCCTGGTGGTCCGAGGTCGTTCCCGTTGCACAGATTCATGCGCCAGGGCCTTCTGCAGATAATTCACTTTGGTTTATTGCGCTATCTCTAATAGCACCCAAGATATCACCAGATATATATTGGATTTTTCCCTGAACCTGAGTGTCCGGCCCCATGAGACTGTGGTTTTCTCGGCCCCTGGTGGTCCGAGGTCGTTCCCTCTGCCCAGATTCATGCGCCAGGGCCTCCTACAAACAACGCACTTTGATTTACTGCGCTATCTGTAATAGCAACCGAGATATCACCAGATATATCCTGGATTTTTCGCTGACCCTGAGCGTCCGGCCCCATGAGACGGTGGTTTTCTCGGCCCCTGGTGGTCCGAGGTCATTCCCGCTGCACAGATTCATGCGCCAGGGCCTCCTGCAGATAATTCACTTTGGTTTATTGCGCTATCTCTAATAGCACCCGAGATATCACCAGATATATACTGGATTTTCCCCTGACCCTGAGTGTCCGGCCTCATGAGACTGTGGTTTTCTCGGCCCCTAGTGGTCCGAGGTCGTTCCCGCTGCCCAGATTCATGCGACAGGGCCTCCTGCAGATAAATCACTTTGGTTTATTGCGCTATCCCTAAAAGTACCCGAGATATCACCAGAAATATATTGGATTTTCCCCTGACCCTGAGTGTCCGGCCCCATGTGACGGTGGTTTTCTCGGCCCCGGGTGGTCCGAGGTCGTTCCCGCTGCACAGATTCAGGCGCCTGGGCCTCCTGCAGATAATTCACTTTGGTTTATTGCGCTATCTCTAATAGCACCCGAGATATCACCAGATATATACTGGATTTTCCCCTGACCCTGAGTGTCCGGCCTCATGAGACTGTGGTTTTCTCGGCCCCTGGTGGTCCGAGGTCGTTCCCTCTGCCCAGATTCATGCGCCAGGGCCTCCTACAAACAACGCACTTTGATTTACTGCGCTATCTGTAATAGCAACCGAGATATCACCAGATATATCCTGGATTTTTCGCTGACCCTGAGCGTCCGGCCCCATGAGACGGTGGTATTCTCGGCCCCTGGTGGTCCGAGGTCGTTCCCGCTGCACAGATTCATGCGCCAGGGCCTCCTGCAGATAATTCACTTTGGTTTATTGCGCTATCTCTAATAGCACCCGAGATATCACCAGATATATACTGGATTTTCCCCTGACCCTGAGTGTCCGGCCTCATGAGACTGTGGTTTTCTCGGCCCCTAGTGGTCCGAGATCGTTCCCGCTGCCCAGATTCATGCGCCAGGGCCTCCTGCAGATAAATCACTTTGGTTTATTGCGCTATCCCTAAAAGTACCCGAGATATCACCAGAAATATATTGGATTTTCCCCTGACCCTGAGTGTCCGGCCCCATGTGACGGTGGTTTTCTCGGCCCCGGGTGGTCCGAGGTCGTTCCCGCTGCACAGATTCAGGCGCCTGGGCCTCCTACAAACGACGCACTTTGATTTACTGCGCTATCTGTAATAGCAACCGAGATATCACCAGATATATCCTGGATTTTTCTCTGACCCTGAGCGTCCGGCCCCATGAGACGGTGGTTTTCTCGGCTTCTGGTGGTCCGAGGTCGTTCCCGCTGCACAGATTCATGCGCCAGGTCCTCCTGCAGATAATTCCGTTTGGTTTATTGCGCTATCTCTAATAGCACCCGAGATGTCACCAGATATATATTGGATTTTCCCCTGACCCTGAGCGTCCAGCCCAATGAGACGGTGGTTTTCTCGGCCCCTGGTGGTCCGAGGTCGTTCCCGCTGGCCAGATTCATGCGCCAGGGCCTCCTACAGACAATGCACTTTGATTTATTGCGCTATCTGTAATAGCACCCGAGATATCACCAGGTATATAGTGGATTTTTCCCTGCCCCTGTGTGTCCGGCCCCATGGGACGGTGCTTGTCTCGGCCCCTGGTGGTCCGAAGTCGTTCCCGCTGCACAGATTCATGCGCCAGGGCCTCCTGCAGACAATGCACTTTGATTTATTGCGCTATATCTAATAGCACCCGAGATATCACCAGACATATGCTGGATTTTTACATGACTTTGGGTGACGGATACCGAAAATCTGTAATTTTCTCGGCCCCTGGTGGTCCGATGTCGTCCCTGCTGCACAGATTCATGCGCAAGAGCCTCCTACGGACAATGCACTTTGATTTATTGCGCTATCACTAATAGCACCCGAGATATCACCTGATATATATTGGATTTTCCCCTGACCCTGAGTGTCCGGCCCCATGAGACGGTGGTTGTCTCGGCCCCTGGAGGTCCGAGGACGTTCCCGCTGCACAGATTCATGCGCCAGGGCCTCCTGCAGATAATTCACTTTGGTTTATTGCGCTATCTCTAATAGCACCCGAGATATCACCAGTTATATACTGGATTTTCCCCTGACCCTGAGTGTCCGGCCCCATGAGACGGTGGTTTTCTCGGCCCCTGGTGGTCCGAGGCCGTTCCTGCTGCACAGATTCATCCGGCAGGGCCTCCTACAGGCAATGCACTTTGATTTATTGCGCTGTATGTAATAGCACCCGAGATATCACCAGATATATATTGGATTTTCCCCTGACCCTGACTGTCCGGCCCCATGAGACTGTGGTTTTTTCGGCCCCTGGTGGTCCGAGGTCGTTCCCGTTGCACAGATTCATGCGCCAGGGACTCCTGCAGATAATTCACTTTCGTTTATTGCGCTATCTCTAATAGCACCCAAGATATCACCAGATATATATTGGATTTTTCCCTGATCCTGAGTGTCCGGCCCCATGAGACTGTGGTTTTCTCGGCCCCTGGTCTTCCGAGGTCGTTCCCGTTGCACAGATTCATGCGCCAGGGCCTCCTACAGACAATGCACTTTGATTTATTGCGCTATCTGTAATAGCACCCGTGATATCACCAGATATATATAGGATTTTTCACTGACCCTAAGTGTCCGGCCCCTCGGGACGGTGCTTTTCTCGGCCCCTGGTGGTCCGAGGTCGTGCCCGCTGCACAGATTCATGCGCCAGGGCCTCCTACAGACAATGCACTTTGATTTATTGCGCTATCTGTAATAGCACCCGAGATATCACCAGATAAATATTGGATTTTCCCCTGACCCTGAGTGTCCGGCCCCATGAGACTGTGGTTTTTTCGGCCCCTGGTGGTCCGAGGTCGTTCCCGTTGCACAAATTCATGCGCCAGGGCCTCCTGCAGATAATTCACTTTGGTTTATTGCGTTATCTCTAATAGCACCCAAGATATCACCAGATATATATTGGATTTTTCCCTGACCCTGAGTGTCCGGCCCCATGAGACTGTGGTTTTCTCGGAACCTGGTCTTCCGAGGTCGTTCCCGTTGCACAGAATCATGCGCCAGGGCCTCCTGCAGATAATTCACTTTGGTTTATTGCGCTATCTCTAATAGCACCCGAGATATCACCAGATATATACTGGATTTTCCCCTGACCCTGAGTGTCCGGCGCCATGAGACTGTGGTTTTTTCGGCCCCTGGTGGTCCGAGGTCGTTCCCGTTGCACAAATTCATGGGCCAGGGCCTCCTGCAGATAATTCACTTTGGTTTATTGCGCTATCTCTAATAGCACCCGAGATATCACCAGATATATACTGGATTTTCCCCTGACCCTGAGTGTCCGGCCCCATGAGACTGTGGTTTTCTCGGCCCCTGGACGTCCGAGGTCGTTCCCGCTGCACAGATTCATGCGCCAGGGCCTCCTACAGACAATGCACTTTGATTTATTGCGCTATCTGTAATAGCACCCGAGATATCACCGGATATATCCTGGATTTTTCGCTGACCCTGAGCGTCCGGCCCCATGAGACGGTGGTCTTCTCGGCCCCTGGTGGTCCGAGGTCGTTCCCGCTGCACAGATTCATGCGCCAGGGCCTCCTGCAGATAATTCACTTTGGTTTATCGGGGCTATCTCTAATAGCACCCGAGATACCACCAGATATATATTGGATTTTCCCCTGACCCTGAGTGTCCGGCCCCATGAGACTGTGGTTTTCTCGGCCCCTGGACGTCCGAGGTCGTTCCCGCTGCACAGATTCATGCGCCGGGGCCTCCTACAGACAATGCACTTTGATTTATTGCGCTATCTGTAATAGCACCCGAGATATCACCGGATATATATTGGATTTTTCACTGACCCTGAGTGTCCGGCCCCATGAGACGGTGGTTTTCTCGGCCCCTGGTGGTCCGAGGCCGTTTCTGCTGCACAGATTCATCCGGCAGGGCCTCCTACAGGCAATGCACTTTGATTTATTGCGCTATATGTAATAGCACCCGAGATATCACCAGATATATATTGGATTTTACCCTGACCCTGAGTGTCCGGCCCCATGAGGCGGTGGTTGTCTCGGCCCCTGGTGGTCCGAGGTCGTTCCCGCTGCACAGATTAATGCGCCAGGGCCTCCTGCAGATAATTCACTTTGGTTTATTGCGCTATCTCTAGTAGCACCCAAGATATCACCAGATATATACTGGATTTTCCCCTGACCCTGAGTGTCCGTCCCCATGAGACGGTGGTTTTCTCGGCCCCTGGTGGTCCGAGGCCGTTCCTGCTGCACAGATTCATCCGGCAGGGCCTCCTACAGGCAATGCACTTTGATTTATTGCGCTATATGTAATAGCACCCGAGATATCACCAGATATATATTGGATTTTCCCCTGACCCTGAGTGTCCGGCCCCATGAGACTGTGGTTTTTTCGGCCCCTGGTGGTCCGAGGTCGTTCCCGTTGCACAGATTCATGCGCCAGGGACTCCTGCAGATAATTCACTTTGGTTTATTGCGCTATCTCTAATAGCACCCAAGATATCACCAGATATATATTGGATTTTTCCCTGATCCTGAGTGTCCGGCCCCATGAGACTGTGGTTTTCTCGGCCCCTGGTCTTCCGAGGTCGTTGCCGTTGCACAGATTCATGCGCCAGGGCCTCCTACAGACAATGCACTTTGATTTATTGCGCTATCTGTAATAGCACCCGAGATATCACCGGATATATCCTGGATTTTTCGCTGACCCTGAGCGTCCGGCCCCATGAGACGGTGGTCTTCTCGGCCCCTGGTGGTCCGAGGTCGTTCCCGCTGCACAGATTCATGCGCCAGGGCCTCCTGCAGATAATTCACTTTGGTTTATTGGGCTATCTCTAATAGCACCCGAGATATCACCAGATATATATTGGATTTTCCCCTGACCCTGAGTGTCCGGCCCCATGAGACTGTGGTTTTCTCGTTCCCTGGTCTTCCGAGGTCGTTCCCGTTGCACAGAATCATGCGCCAGGGCCTCCTGCAGATAATTCACTTTGGTTTATTGCGCTATCTGTAATAGCACCCGAGATATCACCAGTTATATACTGGATTTTCCCCTGACCCTGAGTGTCCGGCCCCATGAGACGGTGGTTGTCTCGGCCCGTGGAGGTCCGAGGACGTACCCGCTGCACAGATTCATGCGCCAGGGCCTCCTGCAGATAATTCACTTTGGTTTATTGCGCTATCTCTAATAGCACCCGAGATATCACCAGATATATACTGGATTTTCCCCTGACCCTGAGTGTCCGGCCCCATGAGACTGTGGTTTTCTCGGACCCTGGTGGTCCGAGGTCGTTCCCGCTGCACAGATTGTTGCGCCAGGGCCTCCTGCAGATAATTCACTTTGGTTTATTGGGCTATCTCTAATAGCACCCGAGATATCACCAGATATATATTGGATTTTCCCCTGACCCTGAGTGTCCGGCCCCATGAGACTGTGGTTTTCTCGGCCCCTGGACGTCCGAGGTCGTTCCCGCTGCACAGATTCATGCGCCAGGGCCTCCTACAGACAATGCACTTTGATTTATTGCGCTATCTGTAATAGCACCCGAGATATCACCGGATATATCCTGGATTTTTCGCTGACCCTGAGCGTCCGGCCCCATGAGACGGTGGTCTTCTCGGCCCCTGGTGGTCCGAGGTCGTTCCCGCTGCACAGATTCATGCGCCAGGGCCTCCTGCAGATAATTCACTTTGGTTTATTGGGCTATCTCTAATAGCACCCGAGATATCACCAGATATATATTGGATTTTCCCCTGACCCTGAGTGTCCGGCCCCATGAGACTGTGGTTTTCTCGGCCCCTGGACGTCCGAGGTCGTTCCCGCTGCACAGATTCATGCGCCAGGGCCTCCTACAGACAATGCACTTTGATTTATTGCGCTATCTGTAATAGCACCCGAGATATCACCAGATATATATTGGATTTTTCACTGACCCTGAGTGTCCGGCTCCATGAGACGGTGGTTTTCTCGGCCCCTGGTGGTCCGAGGCCGTTTCTGCTGCACAGATTCATCCGGCAGGGCCTCCTACAGGCAATGCACTTTGATTTATTGCGCTATATGTAATAGCACCCGAGATATCACCAGATATATATTGGATTTTACCCTGACCCTGAGTGTCCGGCCCCATGAGACGGTGGTTGTCTCGGCCCCTGGTGGTCCGAGGTCGTTCCCGCTGCACAGATTCATGCGCCAGGGCCTCCTGCAGATAATTCACTTTGGTTTATTGCGCTATCTCTAGTAGCACCCAAGATATCACCAGATATATATTGGATTTTTCCCTGACCCTGAGTGTCCGGCCCCATGAGACTGTGGTTTTCTCGGCCCCTGGTGGTCCGAGGTCGTTCCCGTTGCACAGACTCATGCGCCAGGGCATCCTGCAGATAATTCACTATGGTTTATTGCGCTATCTCTAATAGCACCCGAGATATCACCAGATATATATTGGATTTTCCCCTGACCCTGAGTGTCCGGCCCCATGAGACTGTGATTTTCTCGGACCCTGGTGGTCCGAGGTCGTTCCCGCTGCACGGATTCATGCGCCAGGGCCTCCTACAGACAATGCACTTTGATTTATTGCGCTATCTGTAATAGCACCCGAGATATCACCAGATATATATTGGATTTTTCACTGACCCTGAGTGTCCGGCCCCATGAGACGGTGGTTGTCTCGGCCCGTGGAGGTCCGAGGACGTACCCGCTGCACAGATTCATGCGCCAGGGCCTCCTGCAGATAATTCACTTTGGTTTATTGCGCTATCTCTAATAGCACCCGAGATATCACCAGATATATACTGGATTTTCCCCTGACCCTGAGTGTCCGGCCCCATGAGACTGTGGTTTTCTCGGACCCTGGTGGTCCGAGGTCGTTCCCGCTGCACAGATTGTTGCGCCAGGGCCTCCTGCAGATAATTCACTTTGGTTTATTGGGCTATCTCTAATAGCACCCGAGATATCACCAGATATATATTGGATTTTCCCCTGACCCTGAGTGTCCGGCCCCATGAGACTGTGGTTTTCTCGGCCCCTGGACGTCCGAGGTCGTTCCCGCTGCACAGATTCATGCGCCAGGGCCTCCTACAGACAATGCACTTTGATTTATTGCGCTATCTGTAATAGCACCCGAGATATCACCGGATATATCCTGGATTTTTCGCTGACCCTGAGCGTCCGGCCCCATGAGACGGTGGTCTTCTCGGCCCCTGGTGGTCCGAGGTCGTTCCCGCTGCACAGATTCATGCGCCAGGGCCTCCTGCAGATAATTCACTTTGGTTTATTGGGCTATCTCTAATAGCACCCGAGATATCGCCAGATATATATTGGATTTTCCCCTGACCCTGAGTGTCCGGCCCCATGAGACTGTGGTTTTCTCGGCCCCTGGACGTCCGAGGTCGTTCCCGCTGCACAGATTCATGCGCCAGGGCCTCCTACAGACAATGCACTTTGATTTATTGCGCTATCTGTAATAGCACCCGAGATATCACCAGATATATATTGGATTTTTCACTGACCCTGAGTGTCCGGCTCCATGAGACGGTGGTTTTCTCGGCCCCTGGTGGTCCGAGGCCGTTTCTGCTGCACAGATTCATCCGGCAGGGCCTCCTACAGGCAATGCACTTTGATTTATTGCGCTATATGTAATAGCACCCGAGATATCACCAGATATATATTGGATTTTACCCTGACCCTGAGTGTCCGGCCCCATGAGACGGTGGTTGTCTCGGCCCCTGGTGGTCCGAGGTCGTTCCCGCTGCACAGATTCATGCGCCAGGGCCTCCTGCAGATAATTCACTTTGGTTTATTGCGCTATCTCTAGTAGCACCCAAGATATCACCAGATATATATTGGATTTTTCCCTGACCCTGAGTGTCCGGCCCCATGAGACTGTGGTTTTCTCGGCCCCTGGTGGTCCGAGGTCGTTCCCGTTGCACAGACTCATGCGCCAGGGCCTCCTGCAGATAATTCACTATGGTTTATTGCGCTATCTCTAATAGCACCCGAGATATCACCAGATATATATTGGATTTTCCCCTGACCCTGAGTGTCCGGCCCCATGAGACTGTGATTTTCTCGGACCCTGGTGGTCCGAGGTCGTTCCCGCTGCACGGATTCATGCGCCAGGGCCTCCTACAGACAATGCACTTTGATTTATTGCGCTATCTGTAATAGCACCCGAGATATCACCAGATATATATTGGATTTTTCACTGACCCTGAGTGTCCGGCTCCATGAGACGGTGGTTTTCTCGGCCCCTGGTTGTCCGAGGCCGTTTCTGCTGCACAGATTCATCCGGCAGGGCCTCCTACAGGCAATGCACTTTGATTTATTGCGCTATATGTAATAGCACCCGAGATATCACCAGATATATATTGGATTTTACCCTGACCCTGAGTGTCCGGCCCCATGAGACGGTGGTTGTCTCGGCCCCTGGTGGTCCGAGGTCGTTCCCGCTGCACAGATTCATGCGCCAGGGCCTCCTGCAGATAATTCACTTTGGTTTATTGCGCTATCTCTAGTAGCACCCAAGATATCACCAGATATATATTGGATTTTTCCCTGACCCTGAGTGTCCGGCCCCATGAGACTGTGGTTTTCTCGGCCCCTGGTGGTCCGAGGTCGTTCCCGTTGCACAGACTCATGCGTCAGGGCCTCCTGCAGATAATTCACTATGGTTTATTGCGCTATCTCTAATAGCACCCGAGATATCACCAGATATATATTGGATTTTCCCCTGACCCTGAGTGTCCGGCCCCATGAGACTGTGATTTTCTCGGACCCTGGTGGTCCGAGGTCGTTCCCGCTGCACGGATTCATGCGCCAGGGCCTCCTACAGACAATGCACTTTGATTTATTGCGCTATCTGTAATAGCACCCGAGATATCACCAGATATATATTGGATTTTTCACTGTCCGTGAGTGTCCGGCCCCATGAGACGGTGGTTTTCTCGGTCCCTGGTGGTCCGAGGCCGTTCCTGCTGAACAGATTCATCCGGCAGGGCCTCCTACAGGCAATGCACTTTGATTTATTGCGCTATATGTAATAGCACCCGAGATATCACCAGATATATATTGGATTTTACCCTGACCCTGAGGGTCCGGCCCCATGAGACGGTGGTTGTCTCGGCCCCTGGTGGTCCGAGGTCGTTCCCGCTGCACAGATTCATGCGCCAGGGCCTCCTGCAGATAATTCACTTTGGTTTATTGCGCTATCTCTAGTAGCACCCAAGATATCACCAGATATATATTGGATTTTTCCCTGACCCTGAGTGTCCGGCCCCATGAGACTGTGGTTTTCTCGGCCCCTGGTGGTCCGAGGTCGTTCCCGTTGCACAGACTCATGCGCCAGGGCCTCCTGCAGATAATTCACTATGGTTTATTGCGCTATCTCTAATAGCACCCGAGATATCACCAGATATATATTGGATTTTCCCCTGACCCTGAGTGTCCGGCCCCATGAGACTGTGATTTTCTCGGACCCTGGTGGTCCGAGGTCGTTCCCGCTGCACGGATTCATGCGCCAGGGCCTCCTACAGACAATGCACTTTGATTTATTGCGCTATCTGTAATAGCACCCGAGATATCACCAGATATATATTGGATTTTTCACTGTCCGTGAGTGTCCGGCCCCATGAGACGGTGGTTTTCTCGGTCCCTGGTGGTCCGAGGCCGTTCCTGCTGAACAGATTCATCCGGCAGGGCCTCCTACAGGCAATGCACTTTGATTTATTGCGCTATATGTAATAGCACCCAAGATATCACCAGATATATATTGGATTTTTCCCTGACCCTGAGTGTCCGGACCCATGAGACGGTGGTTTTATCGGCCCCTGGTGGTCCGAGGTCGTTCCCGCTGCACAGATTCATGCGCCAGGGCCTCCTGCAGATAATTCACTTTGGTTTATTGCGCTATCTCCAATAGCACCCGAGATATAACCAGATATATATTGGATTTTCCCCTGACCCTGAGTGTCCGGCCCCATGAGACTGTAGTTTTCTCGGCCCCTGGTGGTCCGAGGTCGTTCCCGCTGGCCAGATTCATGCGCCAGGGCCTCCTACAGACAATGCACTTTGATTTATTGCGCTATCTGTAATAGCACCCGAGATATCAACAGATATATATTGGATTTGACCCTGACCCTGAGTGTCCGGCCCCATGAGACTGTGGTTTTCTCGGCCCCTGGTGGTCCGAGGTCGTTCCCGTTGCACAGATTCATGCGCCAGGGACTCCTGCAGATAATTCACTTTGGTTTATTGCGCTATCTGTAATAGCACCCGAGATATCACCAGATATATATTGGATTTTTCCCTGATCCTGAGTGTCCGGCCCCATGAGACGGTGGTTTTCTCGGCCCCTGGTGGTCCGAGGCCGTTCCTGCTGCACAGATTCATCCGGCAGGGCCTCCTACAGGCAATGCACTTTGATTTATTGCGCTATATGTGATAGCACCCGAGATATCACCAGATATATATTGGATTTTCCCCTGACCCTGAGTGTCCGGCCCCATGAGACTGTGGTTTTTTCGGCCCCTGGTGGTCCGAGGTCGTTCCCGTTGCACAGATTCATGCGCCAGGGACTCCTGCAGATAATTCACTTTGGTTTATTGCGCTATCTCTAATAGCACCCAAGATATCACCAGATATATATTGGATTTTTCCCTGATCCTGAGTGTCCGGCCCCATGAGACTGTGGTTTTCTCGGCCCCTGGTCTTCCGAGGTCGTTCCCGTTGCACAGATTCATGCGCCAGGGCCTCCTACAGACAATGCACTTTGATTTATTGCGCTATCTGTAATAGCACCCGAGATATCACCGGATATATCCTGGATTTTTCGCTGACCCTGAGCGTCCGGCCCCATGAGACGTTGGTCTTCTCGGCCCCTGGTGGTCCGAGGTCGTTCCCGCTGCACAGATTCATGCGCCAGGGCCTCCTGCAGATAATTCACTTTGGTTTATTGGGCTATCTCTAATAGCACCCGAGATATCACCAGATATATATTGGATTTTCCCCTGACCCTGAGTGTCCGGCCCCATGAGACTGTGGTTTTCTCGGCCCCTGGACGTCCGAGGTCGTTCCCGCTGCACAGATTCATGCGCCAGGGCCTCCTACAGACAATGCACTTTGATTTATTGCGCTATCTGTAATAGCACCCGTGATATCACCAGATATATATAGGATTTTTCACTGACCCTAAGTGTCCGGCCCCTCGGGACGGTGCTTTTCTCGGCCCCTGGTGGTCCGAGGTCGTGCCCGCTGCACAGATTCATGCGCCAGGGCCTCCTACAGACAATGCACTTTGATTTATTGCGCTATCTGTAATAGCACCCGAGATATCACCAGATAAATATTGGATTTTCCCCTGACCCTGAGTGTCCGGCCCCATGAGACTGTGGTTTTTTGGGCCCCTGGTGGTCCGAGGTCGTTCCCGTTGCACAAATTCATGCGCCAGGGCCTTCTGCAGATAATTCACTTTGGTTTATTGCGCTATCTCTAATAGCACCCAAGATATCACCAGATATATATTGGATTTTTCCCTGACCCTGAGTGTCCGGCCCCATGAGACTGTGGTTTTCTCGGACCCTGGTCTTCCGAGGTCGTTCCCGTTGCACAGAATCATGCGCCAGGGCCTCCTGCAGATAATTCACTTTGGTTTATTGCGCTATCTGTAATAGCACCCGAGATATCACCAGTTATATACTGGATTTTCCCCTGACCCTGAGTGTCCGGCCCCATGAGACGGTGGTTGTCTCGGCCCGTGGAGGTCCGAGGACGTACCCGCTGCACAGATTCATGCGCCAGGGCCTCCTGCAGATAATTCACTTTGGTTTATTGCGCTATCTCTAATAGCACCCGAGATATCACCAGATATATACTGGATTTTCCCCTGACCCTGAGTGTCCGGCCCCATGAGACTGTGGTTTTCTCGGCCCCTGGTGGTCCGAGGTCGTTCCCGCTGCACAGATTGTTGCGCCAGGGCCTCCTGCAGATAATTCACTTTGGTTTATTGGGCTATCTCTAATAGCACCCGAGATATCACCAGATATATATTGGATTTTCCCCTGACCCTGAGTGTCCGGCCCCATGAGACTGTGGTTTTCTCGGCCCCTGGACGTCCGAGGTCGTTCCCGCTGCACAGATTCATGCGCCAGGGCCTCCTACAGACAATGCACTTTGATTTATTGCGCTATCTGTAATAGCACCCGAGATATCACCGGATATATCCTGGATTTTTCGCTGACCCTGAGCGTCCGGCCCCATGAGACGGAGGTCTTCTCGGCCCCTGGTGGTCCGAGGTCGTTCCCGCTGCACAGATTCATGCGCCAGGGCCTCCTGCAGATAATTCACTTTGGTTTATTGGGCTATCTCTAATAGCACCCGAGATATCACCAGATATATATTGGATTTTCCCCTGACCCTGAGTGTCCGGCCCCATGAGACTGTGGTTTTCTCGGCCCCTGGACGTCCGAGGTCGTTCCCGCTGCACAGATTCATGCGCCAGGGCCCCCTACAGACAATGCACTTTGATTTATTGCGCTATCTGTAATAGCACCCGAGATATCACCGGATATATATTGGATTTTTCACTGACCCTGAGTGTCCGGCTCCATGAGACGGTGGTTTTCTCGGCCCCTGGTGGTCCGAGGCCGTTTCTGCTGCACAGATTCACCCGGCAGGGCCTCCTACAGGCAATGCACTTTGATTTATTGCGCTATATGTAATAGCACCCGAGATATCACCAGATATATATTGGATTTTACCCTGACCCTGAGTGTCCGGCCCCATGAGACGGTGGTTGTCTCGGCCCCTGGTGGTCCGAGGTCGTTCCCGTTGCACAAATTCATGCGCCAGGGCCTCCTGCAGATAATTCACTTTGGTTTATTGCGCTATCTCTAATAGCACCCAAGATATCACCAGATATATATTGGATTTTTCCCTGACCCTGAGTGTCCGGCCCCATGAGACTGTGGTTTTCTCGGACCCTGGTCTTCCGAGGTCGTTCCCGTTGCACAGAATCATGCGCCAGGGCCTCCTGCAGATAATTCACTTTGGTTTATTGCGCTATCTGTAATAGCACCCGAGATATCACCAGTTATATACTGGATTTTCCCCTGACCCTGAGTGTCCGGCCCCATGAGACGGTGGTTGTCTCGGCCCGTGGAGGTCCGAGGACGTACCCGCTGCACAGATTCATGCGCCAGGGCCTCCTGCAGATAATTCACTTTGGTTTATTGCGCTATCTCTAATAGCACCCGAGATATCACCAGATATATACTGGATTTTCCCCTGACCCTGAGTGTCCGGCCCCATGAGACTGTGGTTTTCTCGGCCCCTGGTGGTCCGAGGTCGTTCCCGCTGCACAGATTGTTGCGCCAGGGCCTCCTGCAGATAATTCACTTTGGTTTATTGCGCTATCTCTAATAGCACCCGAGATATCACCAGATATATATTGGATTTTCCCCTGACCCTGAGTGTCCGGCCCCATGAGACTGTGGTTTTCTCGGCCCCTGGACGTCCGAGGTCGTTCCCGCTGCACAGATTCATGCGCCAGGGCCTCCTACAGACAATGCACTTTGATTTATTGCGCTATCTGTAATAGCACCCGAGATATCACCGGATATATCCTGGATTTTTCGCTGACCCTGAGCGTCCGGCCCCATGAGACGGTGGTCTTCTCGGCCCCTGGTGGTCCGAGGTCGTTCCCGCTGCACAGATTCATGCGCCAGGGCCTCCTGCAGATAATTCACTTTGGTTTATTGGGCTATCTCTAATAGCACCCGAGATATCACCAGATATATATTGGATTTTCCCCTGACCCTGAGTGTCCGGCCCCATGAGACTGTGGTTTTCTCGGCCCCTGGACGTCCGAGGTCGTTCCCGCTGCACAGATTCATGCGCCAGGGCCCGCTACAGACAATGCACTTTGATTTATTGCGCTATCTGTAATAGCACCCGAGATATCACCAGATATATATTGGATTTTTCACTGACCCTGAGTGTCCGGCTCCATGAGACGGTGGTTTTCTCGGCCCCTGGTGGTCCGAGGCCGTTTCTGCTGCACAGATTCATCCGGCAGGGCCTCCTACAGGCAATGCACTTTGATTTATTGCGCTATATGTAATAGCACCCGAGATATCACCAGATATATATTGGATTTTACCCTGACCCTGAGTGTCCGGCCCCATGAGACGGTGGTTGTCTCGGCCCCTGGTGGTCCGAGGTCGTTCCCGCTGCACAGATTCATGCGCCAGGGCCTCCTGCAGATAATTCACTATGGTTTATTGCGCTATCTCTAATAGCACCCGAGATATCACCAGATATATATTGGATTTTCCCCTGACCCTGAGTGTCCGGCCCCATGAGACTGTGATTTTCTCGGACCCTGGTGGTCCGAGGTCGTTCCCGCTGCACGGATTCATGCGCCAGGGCCTCCTACAGACAATGCACTTTGATTTATTGCGCTATCTGTAATAGCACCCGAGATATCACCAGATATATATTGGATTTTCCCCTGACCCTGAGTGTCCGGCCCCATGAGACTGTGGTTTTCTCGGCCCCTGGTGGTCCGAGGTCGTTCCCGCTGGCCAGATTCATGCGCCAGGGCCTCCTACAGACAATGCACTTTGATTTATTGCGCTATCTGTAATAGCACCCGAGATATCACCAGATATATATTGGATTTGACCCTGACCCTGAGTGTCCGGCCCCATGAGACTGTGGTTTTCTCGGCCCCTGGTGGTCCGAGGTCGTTCCCGTTGCACAGATTCATGCGCCAGGGCCTCCTGCAGATAATTCACTTTGGTTTATTGCGCTATCTCTAATAGCACCCGAGATATCACCAGATATATATTGGATTTTCCCCTGACCCAGACTGTCCGGCCCCATGAGACTGTGGTTTTCTCGGCCCCTGGTGGTCCGAGGTCGCTGCCGCTGCACATGTTCATGCGCCAGGGCCTCCTACAGACAATGCACTTTGATTTATTGCGCTATCTGTAATAGCACCCGAGATATCACCAGATATATATTGGATTTTACCCTGACCCTGAGTGTCCGGCCCCATGAGACGGTGGTTGTCTCGGCCCCTGGAGGTCCGAGGACGTTCCCGCTGCACAGATTCATGCGCCAGGGCCTCCTGCAGATAATTCACTTTGGTTTATTGCGCTATCTCTAATAGCACCCGAGATATCACCAGTTATATACTGGATTTTCCCCTGACCCTGAGTGTCCGGCCCCATGAGACGGTGGTTTTCTCGGCCCCTGGTGGTCCGAGGCCGTTCCTGCTGCACAGATTCAGCCGGCAGGGCCTCCTACAGGCAATGCACTTTGATTTATTGCGCTATATGTAATAGCACCCGAGATATCACCAGATATATATTGGATTTTCCCCTGACCCTGAGTGTCCGGCCCCATGAGACTGTGGTTTTTTCGGCCCCTGGTGGTCCGAGGTCGTTCCCGTTGCACAGATTCATGCGCCAGGGACTCCTGCAGATAATTCACTTTGGTTTATTGCGCTATCTCTAATAGCACCCAAGATATCACCAGATATATATTGGATTTTTCCCTGATCCTGAGTGTCCGGCCCCATGAGACTGTGGTTTTCTCGGCCCCTGGTCTTCCGAGGTCGTTCCCGTTGCACAGAATCATGCGCCAGGGCCTCCTGCAGATAATTCACTTTGATTTATTGCGCTATCTGTAATAGCACCCGTGATATCACCAGATATATATAGGATTTTTCACTGACCCTAAGTGTCCGGCCCCTCGGGACGGTGCTTTTCTCGGCCCCTGGTGGTCCGAGGTCGTGCCCGCTGCACAGATTCATGCGCCAGGGCCTCCTACAGACAATGCACTTTGATTTATTGCGCTATCTGTAATAGCACCCGAGATATCACCAGATAAATATTGGATTTTCCCCTGACCCTGAGTGTTCGGCCCCATGAGACTGTGGTTTTTTCGGCCCCTGGTGGTCCGAGGTCGTTCCCGTTGCACAAATTCATGCGCCAGGGCCTCCTGCAGATAATTCACTTTGGTTTATTGCGCTATCTCTAATAGCACCCGAGATATCACCAGATATATACTGGATTTTCCCCTGACCCTGAGTGTCCGGCCCCATGAGACGGTGGTTTTCTCGGCCCCTGGTGGTCCGAGGTCGTTCCCGCTGCACAGATTCATGCGCCAGGGCCTCCTACAGACAATGCACTTTGATTTATTGCGCTATCTGTAATAGCACCCGAGATATCACCGGATATATCCTGGATTTTTCGCTGACCCTGAGCGTCCGGCCCCATGAGACGGAGGTCTTCTCGGCCCCTGGTGGTCCGAGGTCGTTCCCGCTGCACAGATTCATGCGCCAGGGCCTCCTGCAGATAATTCACTTTGGTTTATTGGGCTATCTCTAATAGCACCCGAGATATCACCAGATATATATTGGATTTTCCCCTGACCCTGAGTGTCCGGCCCCATGAGACTGTGGTTTTCTCGGCCCCTGGACGTCCGAGGTCGTTCCCGCTGCACAGATTCATGCGCCAGGGCCCCCTACAGACAATGCACTTTGATTTATTGCGCTATCTGTAATAGCACCCGAGATATCACCGGATATATATTGGATTTTTCACTGACCCTGAGTGTCCGGCTCCATGAGACGGTGGTTTTCTCGGCCCCTGGTGGTCCGAGGCCGTTTCTGCTGCACAGATTCATCCGGCAGGGCCTCCTACAGGCAATGCACTTTGATTTATTGCGCTATATGTAATAGCACCCGAGATATCACCAGATATATATTGGATTTTACCCTGACCCTGAGTGTCCGGCCCCATGAGACGGTGGTTGTCTCGGCCCCTGGTGGTCCGAGGTCGTTCCCGTTGCACAAATTCATGCGCCAGGGCCTCCTGCAGATAATTCACTTTGGTTTATTGCGCTATCTCTAATAGCACCCAAGATATCACCAGATATATATTGGATTTTTCCCTGACCCTGAGTGTCCGGCCCCATGAGACTGTGGTTTTCTCGGACCCTGGTCTTCCGAGGTCGTTCCCGTTGCACAGAATCATGCGCCAGGGCCTCCTGCAGATAATTCACTTTGGTTTATTGCGCTATCTGTAATAGCACCCGAGATATCACCAGTTATATACTGGATTTTCCCCTGACCCTGAGTGTCCGGCCCCATGAGACGGTGGTTGTCTCGGCCCGTGGAGGTCCGAGGACGTACCCGCTGCACAGATTCATGCGCCAGGGCCTCCTGCAGATAATTCACTTTGGTTTATTGCGCTATCTCTAATAGCACCCGAGATATCACCAGATATATACTGGATTTTCCCCTGACCCTGAGTGTCCGGCCCCATGAGACTGTGGTTTTCTCGGCCCCTGGTGGTCCGAGGTCGTTCCCGCTGCACAGATTGTTGCGCCAGGGCCTCCTGCAGATAATTCACTTTGGTTTATTGCGCTATCTCTAATAGCACCCGAGATATCACCAGATATATATTGGATTTTCCCCTGACCCTGAGTGTCCGGCCCCATGAGACTGTGGTTTTCTCGGCCCCTGGACGTCCGAGGTCGTTCCCGCTGCACAGATTCATGCGCCAGGGCCTCCTACAGACAATGCACTTTGATTTATTGCGCTATCTGTAATAGCACCCGAGATATCACCGGATATATCCTGGATTTTTCGCTGACCCTGAGCGTCCGGCCCCATGAGACGGTGGTCTTCTCGGCCCCTGGTGGTCCGAGGTCGTTCCCGCTGCACAGATTCATGCGCCAGGGCCTCCTGCAGATAATTCACTTTGGTTTATTGGGCTATCTCTAATAGCACCCGAGATATCACCAGATATATATTGGATTTTCCCCTGACCCTGAGTGTCCGGCCCCATGAGACTGTGGTTTTCTCGGCCCCTGGACGTCCGAGGTCGTTCCCGCTGCACAGATTCATGCGCCAGGGCCCGCTACAGACAATGCACTTTGATTTATTGCGCTATCTGTAATAGCACCCGAGATATCACCAGATATATATTGGATTTTTCACTGACCCTGAGTGTCCGGCTCCATGAGACGGTGGTTTTCTCGGCCCCTGGTGGTCCGAGGCCGTTTCTGCTGCACAGATTCATCCGGCAGGGCCTCCTACAGGCAATGCACTTTGATTTATTGCGCTATATGTAATAGCACCCGAGATATCACCAGATATATATTGGATTTTACCCTGACCCTGAGTGTCCGGCCCCATGAGACGGTGGTTGTCTCGGCCCCTGGTGGTCCGAGGTCGTTCCCGCTGCACAGATTCATGCGCCAGGGCCTCCTGCAGATAATTCACTATGGTTTATTGCGCTATCTCTAATAGCACCCGAGATATCACCAGATATATATTGGATTTTCCCCTGACCCTGACTGTCCGGCCCCATGAGACTGTGGTTTTCTCGGCCCCTGGTGGTCCGAGGTCGCTGCCGCTGCACATGTTCATGCGCCAGGGCCTCCTACAGACAATGCACTTTGATTTATTGCGCTATCTGTAATAGCACCCGAGATATCACCAGATATATATTGGATTTTACCCTGACCCTGAGTGTCCGGCCCCATGAGACGGTGGTTGTCTCGGCCCCTGGAGGTCCGAGGACGTTCCCGCTGCACAGATTCATGCGCCAGGGCCTCCTGCAGATAATTCACTTTGGTTTATTGCGCTATCTCTAATAGCACCCGAGATATCACCAGTTATATACTGGATTTTCCCCTGACCCTGAGTGTCCGGCCCCATGAGACTGTGGTTTTCTCGGCCCCTGGTGGTCCGAGGCCGTTCCTGCTGCACAGATTCATCCGGCAGGGCCTCCTACAGGCAATGCACTTTGATTTATTGCGCTATATGTAATAGCACCCGAGATATCACCAGATATATATTGGATTTTCCCCTGACCCTGAGTGTCCGGCCCCATGAGACTGTGGTTTTTTCGGCCCCTGGTGGTCCGAGGTCGTTCCCGTTGCACAGATTCATGCGCCAGGGACTCCTGCAGATAATTCACTTTGGTTTATTGCGCTATCTCTAATAGCACCCAAGATATCACCAGATATATATTGGATTTTTCCCTGATCCTGAGTGTCCGGCCCCATGAGACTGTGGTTTTCTCGGCCCCTGGTCTTCCGAGGTCGTTCCCGTTGCACAGAATCATGCGCCAGGGCCTCCTGCAGATAATTCACTTTGATTTATTGCGCTATCTGTAATAGCACCCGTGATATCACCAGATATATATAGGATTTTTCACTGACCCTAAGTGTCCGGCCCCTCGGGACGGTGCTTTTCTCGGCCCCTGGTGGTCCGAGGTCGTGCCCGCTGCACAGATTCATGCGCCAGGGCCTCCTACAGACAATGCACTTTGATTTATTGCGCTATCTGTAATAGCACCCGAGATATCACCAGATAAATATTGGATTTTCCCCTGACCCTGAGTGTTCGGCCCCATGAGACTGTGGTTTTTTCGGCCCCTGGTGGTCCGAGGTCGTTCCCGTTGCACAAATTCATGCGCCAGGGCCTCCTGCATATAATTCACTTTGGTTTATTGCGCTATCTCTAATAGCACCCAAGATATCACCAGATATATATTGGATTTTTCCCTGACCCTGAGTGTCCGGACCCATGAGACTGTGGTTTTCTCGGACCCTGGTCTTCCGAGGTCGTTCCCGTTGCACAGAATCATGCGCCAGGGCCTCCTGCAGATAATTCACTTTGGTTTATTGCGCTATCTGTAATTGCACCCGAGATATCACCAGTTATATACTGGATTTTCCCCTGACCCTGAGTGTCCGGCCCCATGAGACGGTGGTTGTCTCGGCCCCTGGAGGTCCGAGGACGTACCCGCTGCACAGATTCATGCGCCAGGGCCTCCTGCAGATAATTCACTTTGGTTTATTGCGCTATCTCTAATAGCACCCGAGATATCACCAGATATATACTGGATTTTCCCCTGACCCTGAGTGTCCGGCCCCATGAGACGGTGGTTTTCTCGGCCCCTGGTGGTCCGAGGTCGTTCCCGCTGCACAGATTGTTGCGCCAGGGCCTCCTACAGACAATGCACTTTGATTTATTGCGCTATCTGTAATAGCACCCGAGATATCACCAGATATATATTGGATTTTCCCCTGACCCTGAGTGTCCGGCCCCATGAGACTGTGGTTTTTTCGGCCCCTGGTGGTCCGAGGTCGTTCCCGTTGCACAGATTCATGCGCCAGGGACTCCTGCAGATAATTCACTTTGGTTTATTGCGCTATCTCTAATAGCACCCAAGATATCACCAGATATATATTGGATTTTTCCCTGATCCTGAGTGTCCGGCCCCATGAGACTGTGGTTTTCTCGGCCCCTGGTCTTCCGAGGTCGTTCCCGTTGCACAGAATCATGCGCCAGGGCCTCCTGCAGATAATTCACTTTGATTTATTGCGCTATCTGTAATAGCACCCGTGATATCACCAGATATATATAGGATTTTTCACTGACCCTAAGTGTCCGGCCCCTCGGGACGGTGCTTTTCTCGGCCCCTGGTGGTCCGAGGTCGTGCCCGCTGCACAGATTCATGCGCCAGGGCCTCCTACAGACAATGCACTTTGATTTATTGCGCTATCTGTAATAGCACCCGAGATATCACCAGATAAATATTGGATTTTCCCCTGACCCTGAGTGTCCGGCCCCATGAGACTGTGGTTTTTTCGGCCCCTGGTGGTCCGAGGTCGTTCCCGTTGCACAAATTCATGCGCCAGGGCCTCCTGCAGATAATTCACTTTGGTTTATTTCGCTATCTCTAATAGCACCCAAGATATCACCAGATATATATTGGATTTTTCCCTGACCCTGAGTGTCCGGCCCCATGAGACTGTGGTTTTCTCGGACCCTGGTCTTCCGAGGTCGTTCCTGTTGCACAGAATCATGCGCCAGGGCCTCCTGCAGATAATTCACTTTGGTTTATTGCGCTATCTGTAATAGCACCCGAGATATCACCAGTTATATACTGGATTTTCCCCTGACCCTGAGTGTCCGGCCCCATGAGACGGTGGTTGTCTCGGCCCCTGGAGGTCCGAGGACATACCCGCTGCACAGATTCATGCGCCAGGGCCTCCTGCAGATAATTCACTTTGGTTTATTGCGCTATCTCTAATAGCACCCGAGATATCACCAGATATATACTGGATTTTCCCCTGACCCTGAGTGTCCGGCCCCATGAGACTGTGGTTTTTTCGGCCCCTGGTGGTCCGAGGTCGTTCCCGTTGCACAGATTCATGCGCCAGGGACTCCTGCAGATAATGCACTTTGATTTATTGCCCTATCTGTAATAGCACCCGAAATATCACCAGATCTATATTGGATTTTCCCCTGACCCTGAGTGTCCGGCCCCATGAGACTGTGGTTTTCTCGGCCCCTGGTCTTCCGAGGTCGTTCCCGCTGCACAGATTCATGCGCCAGGGCCTCCTGCAGATAATTCACTTTGGTTTATTGCGCTATCTCTAGTAGCACCCAAGATATCACCAGATATATATTGGATTTTTCCCTGACCCTGAGTGTCCGGCCCCATGAGACTGTGGTTTTCTCGGCCCCTGGTGGTCCCAGGTCGTTCCCGTTGCACAGATTCATGCGCCAGGGCCTCCTGCAGATAATTCACTATGGTTTATTGCGCTATCTCTAATAGCAACCGAGATATCACCAGATATATATTGGATTTTTCCCTGACCCTGAGTGTCCGGCCCCATGAGACTGTGATTTTCTCGGACCCTGGTGGTCCGAGGTCGTTCCCGCTGCACGGATTCATGCGCCAGGGCCTCCTACAGACAATGCACTTTGATTTATTGCGCTATCTGTAATAGCACCCGAGATATCACCAGATATATATTGGATTTTTCACTGTCCGTGAGTGTCCGGCCCCATGAGACGGTGGTTTTCTCGGCCCCTGGTGGTCCGAGGCCTTTCCTGCTGCACAGATTCATCCGGCAGGGCCTCCTACAGGCAATGCACTTTGATTTATTGCGCTATATGTAATAGCACCCAAGATATCACCAGATATATATTGGATTTTTCCCTGACCCTGAGTGTCCGGCCCCATGAGACGGTGGTTTTATCGGCCCCTGGTGGTCCGAGGTCGTTCCCGCTGCACAGATTCATGCGCCAGGGCCTCCTGCAGATAATTCACTTTGGTTTATTGCGCTATCTCCAATAGCACCCGAGATATCACCAGATATATATTGGATTTTCCCCTGACCCTGAGTGTCCGGCCCCATGAGACTGTGGTTTTCTCGGCCCCTGGTGGTCCGAGGTCGTTCCCGTTGCACAGATTCATGCGCCAGGGCCTCCTGCAGATAATTCACTATGGTTTATTGCGCTATCTCTAATAGCACCCGAGATATCACCAGATATATATTGGATTTTCCCCTGACCCTGAGTGTCCGGCCCCATGAGACTGTGATTTTCTCGGACCCTGGTGGTCCGAGGTCGTTCCCGCTGCACGGATTCATGCGCCAGGGCCTCCTACAGACAATGCTCTTTGATTTATTGCGCTATCTGTAATAGCACCCGAGATATCACCAGATATATATTGGATTTTTCACTGTCCGTGAGTGTCCGGCCCCATGAGACGGTGGTTTTCTCGGCCCCTGGTGGTCCGAGGCCTTTCCTGCTGCACAGATTCATCCGGCAGGGCCTCCTACAGGCAATGCACTTTGATTTATTGCGCTATATGTAATAGCACCCGAGATATCACCAGATATATATTGGATTTTTCCCTGACCCTGAGTGTCCGGCCCCATGAGACGGTGGTTTTATCGGCCCCTGGTGGTCCGAGGTCGTTCCCGCTGCACAGATTCATGCGCCAGGGCCTCCTGCAGATAATTCACTTTGGTTTATTGCGCTATCTCCAATAGCACCCGAGATATCACCAGATATATATTGGATTTTCCCCTGACCCTGAGTGTCCGGCCCCATGAGACTGTGGTTTTCTCGGCCCCTGGTGGTCCGAGGTCGTTCCCGCTGGCCAGATTCATGCGCCAGGGCCTCCTACAGACAATGCACTTTGATTTATTGCGCTATCTGTAATAGCACCCGAGATATCACCAGATATATATTGGATTTGACCCTGACCCTGAGTGTCCGGCCCCATGAGACTGTGGTTTTCTCGGCCCCTGGTGGTCCGAGGTCGTTCCCGTTGCACAGATTCATGCGCCAGGGCCTCCTGCAGATAATTCACTTTGGTTTATTGCGCTATCTCTAATAGCACCCGAGATATCACCAGATATATATTGGATTTTCCCCTGACCCAGACTGTCCGGCCCCATGAGACTGTGGTTTTCTCGGCCCCTGGTGGTCCGAGGTCGCTGCCGCTGCACATGTTCATGCGCCAGGGCCTCCTACAGACAATGCACTTTGATTTATTGCGCTATCTGTAATAGCACCCGAGATATCACCAGATATATATTGGATTTTACCCTGACCCTGAGTGCCCGGCCCCATGAGACGGTCGTTGTCTCGGCCCCTGGAGGTCCGAGGACGTTCCCGCTGCACAGATTCATGCGCCAGGGCCTCCTACAGACAATGCACTTTGATTTATTGCGCTATCTGTAATAGCACCCGAGATATCACCAGATATATATTGGATTTTCCCCTGACCCTGAGTGTCCGGCCCCATGAGACGGTGGTTGTCTCGGCCCCTGGAGGTCCGAGGACGTTCCCGCTGCACAGATTCATGCGCCAGGGCCTCCTGCAGATAATTCACTTTGGTTTATTGCGCTATCTCTAATAGCACCCGAGATATCACCAGTTATATACTGGATTTTCCCCTGACCCTGAGTGTCCGGCCCCATGAGACGGTGGTTTTCTCGGCCCCTGGTGGTCCGAGGCCGTTCCTGCTGCACAGATTCATCCGGCAGGGCCTCCTACAGGCAATGCACTTTGATTTATTGCGCTATATGTAATAGCACCCGAGATATCACCAGATATATATTGGATTTTCCCCTGACCCTGAGTGTCCGGCCCCATGAGACTGTGGTTTTTTCGGCCCCTGGTGGTCCGAGGTCGTTCCCGTTGCACAGATTCATGCGCCAGGGACTCCTGCAGATAATTCACTTTGGTTTATTGCGCTATCTCTAATAGCACCCAAGATATCACCAGATATATATTGGATTTTTCCCTGATCCTGAGTGTCCGGCCCCATGAGACTGTGGTTTTCTCGGCCCCTGGTCTTCCGAGGTCGTTCCCGTTGCACAGAATCATGCGCCAGGGCCTCCTGCAGATAATTCACTTTGATTTATTGCGCTATCTGTAATAGCACCCGTGATATCACCAGATATATATAGGATTTTTCACTGACCCTAAGTGTCCGGCCCCTCGGGACGGTGCTTTTCTCGGCCCCTGGTGGTCCGAGGTCGTGCCCGCTGCACAGATTCATGCGCCAGGGCCTCCTACAGACAATGCACTTTGATTTATGGCGCTATCTGTAATAGCACCCGAGATATCACCAGATAAATATTGGATTTTCCCCTGACCCTGAGTGTCCGGCCCCATGAGACTGTGGTTTTTTCGGCCCCTGGTGGTCCGAGGTCGTTCCCGTTGCACAAATTCATGCGCCAGGGCCTCCTGCAGATAATTCACTTTGGTTTATTGCGCTATCTCTAATAGCACCCAAGATATCACCAGATATATATTGGATTTTTCCCTGACCCTGAGTGTCCGGCCCCATGAGACTGTGGTTTTCTCGGACCCTGGTCTTCCGAGGTCGTTCCCGTTGCACAGAATCATGCGCCAGGGCCTCCTGCAGATAATTCACTTTGGTTTATTGCGCTATCTGTAATAGCACCCGAGATATCACCAGTTATATACTGGATTTTCCCCTGACCCTGAGTGTCCGGCCCCATGAGACGGTGGTTGTCTCGGCCCCTGGAGGTCCGAGGACGTACCCGCTGCACAGATTCATGCGCCAGGGCCTCCTGCAGATAATTCACTTTGGTTTATTGCGCTATCTCTAATAGCACCCGAGATATCACCAGATATATACTGGATTTTCCCCTGACCCTGAGTGTCCGGCCCCATGAGACTGTGGTTTTTTCGGCCCCTGGTGGTCCGAGGTCGTTCCCGTTGCACAGATTCATGCGCCAGGGACTCCTGCAGATAATGCACTTTGATTTATTGCCCTATCTGTAATAGCACCCGAAATATCACCAGATCTATATTGGATTTTCCCCTGACCCTGAGTGTCCGGCCCCATGAGACTGTGGTTTTCTCGGCCCCTGGT
Source organism: Nomia melanderi (assembly GCF_051020985.1). NCBI lineage: Eukaryota > Metazoa > Arthropoda > Insecta > Hymenoptera > Halictidae > Nomia > Nomia melanderi. The sequence continues at coordinate 1,760,901 of NW_027475142.1, forward strand.
CTTCCGAGGTCGTTCCCGTTGCACAGAATCATGCGCCAGGGCCTCCTGCAGATAATTCACTTTGATTTATTGCGCTATCTGTAATAGCACCCGTGATATCACCAGATATATACAGGATTTTTCACTTACCCTAAGTGTCCGGCCCCTCGGGACGGTGCTTTTCTCGGCCCCTGGTGGTCCGAGGTCGTGCCCGCTGCACAGATTCATGCGCCAGGGCCTCCTACAGACAATGCACTTTGATTTATTGTGCTATCTGTAATAGCACCCGAGATATGACCAGATATATATTGGATTTTTCCCTGACCCTGAGTGTCCGGCCCCATGAGACGGTGGTTGTCTCGGTCCCTGGTGGTCCGAGGTCGTTCCCGCTGCACAGATTCGTGCGCCAGGGCCTCCTACAGACCATGCACGTTGATTTATTGCGCTATCTGTAATAGCACCCGAGATATCACCAGATAAATATTGGATTTTACCCTGACCCTGAGTGTCCGGCCCCATGAGACTGTGGTTTTCTCGGCCCCTGGTCTTCCGAGGTCGTTCCCGTTGCACAGAATCATGCGCCAGGGCCTCCTGCAGACAATGCACTTTGATTTATTGCGCTATCTGTAATAGCACCCGAGATATCACCAGATATATATTGGATTTGACCCTGACCCTCAGTGTCCGGCCCCATGAGACTGTGGTTTTCTCGGCCCCTGGTGGTCCGAGGTCGTTCCCGTTGCACAGATTCATGCGCCAGGGCCTCCTGCAGATAATTCACTTTGGTTTATTGCGCTATCTCTAATAGCACCCGAGATATGACCAGATATATATTGGATTTTTCACTGACCCTGAGTGTCCGGCCCCATGAGACGGTCGTTTTCTCGGCCCCTGGTGGTCCGAGGTCGTTCCCGCTGCGCAGATTCATGCGCCAGGGCCTTCTGACAGACAATGCACTTTGATTTATTGCGCTATCTGAAATAGCACCCGAGATATCACCAGTTATATACTGGATTTTCCCCTGACCCTGAGCGTCCGGCCCCATGAGACTGTGGTTTTCTCGGCCCATGGTGGTCCGAGGTCGTTCCCGCTGCACAGATTCATGCGCCAGGGCCTCCTACAGACAATGCACTTTGATTTATTGCGCTATCTCTAATAGCACCCGAGATATCACCAGATATATATTGGATTTTTCACTGACCCTGTGCGTCCGGCCCCATGAGACTGTGGTTTTCTCGGCCCCTGGTGGTCCGAGGTCGTTCCCGCTGCACAGATTCATGCGCCAGGGCCTCCTACAGACAATGCACTTTGATTTATTGCGCTATCTGTAATAGCACCCGAGATATCACCAGATATATATTGGATTTTTCACTGACCCTGAGTGTCCGGCCCCATGAGACGGTCGTTTTCTCGGCCCCTGGTGGTCCGAGGTCTTTCCCGCTGCCCAGATTCATGCGCCATGGCCTCCTGCAGACAATGCACTTTGATTTATTGCGCTATCTCTAATAGCACCCGAGATATCACCAGATATATATTGGATTTTCCCCTGACCCTGAGTGTCCGGCCCCATGAGACTGTGGTTTTCTCGGCCCCTGGTTGTCCGAGGTCGTTCCCGCTGCACAGATGCATGCGCCAGGGCCTCCTACAGACAATGCACTTTGATTTATTGCGCTATCTGTAATAGCACCCGAGATATCACCAGTTATATACTGGATTTTCCCCTGACCCTGAGCGCCCGGCCCCATGAGACTGTGGTTTTCTCGGCCCCTGGTGGTCCGAGGTCGTTCCCGTTGCACAGATTCATGCGCCAGGGCCTCCTGCAGATAATTCACTTTGGTTTATTGCGCTATCTCTTATAGCACCCGAGATATCACCAGATATATATTGGATTTTCCCCTGACCCTGAGTGTCCGGCCCCATGAGACTGTGGTTTTCTCGGCCTCTGGTTGACCGAGGTCGTTCCCGCTGCACAGATTCATGCGCCAGGGCCTCCTACAGACAATGCACTTTGATTTATTGCGCTATCTGTAATAGCACCCGAGATATCACCAGATATATACTGGATTTTCCCCTGACCCTGAGCGTCCGGCCCCATGAGACTGTGGTTTTCTCGGCCCCTGGTGGTCCAAGGTCGTTCCCGCTGCACAGATTCATGCGCTAGGGCCTCCTACAGACAATGCACTTTGATTTACTGCGCTATCTGTAATAGCACCCGAGATATCACCAGATTTATATTGGATTTTTCCATGACCCTGAGTGTCCGACCCCATGAGACGGTGGTTTTCTCGGCCCCTGGTGGTCCGAGGTCGTTCCCGCTGCACAGATTCATGCGCCAGGGCCTCCTACAGACAATGCACTCTGATTTATTGCGCTATCTGTAATAGCACCCGGGATATCACCATATATATATTGGATTTTCCCCTGACCCTGAGTGTCCGGCCCCATGAAACGGTGGTTTTCTCGGCCCCTGGTGGTCCGACGTCGTCCCGCTGCACAGATTCATGCGCCAGGGCCTCCCACAGACAATGCACTTTGATTTATTGCCCTATCTGTAATAGCTTCCGAGATATCACAGGATATATATTGGATTTTTCGTTGACCCTGACAGTCCGGCCCCATTTGTCAATGGTTTTCTCGGTCCCTCGTGGTCCGAGGTCGATCCCGCTGCACAGATTCATGCGCCAGGGCCCCCTACAGACAATGCACTTTGATTTATTGCGCTATCTGTAATAGCACCCAAGATATCACCAGATATATATTGGATTTTTCCCTGACCCTGAGTGTCCGGCCCTATGAGACTGTGTTTTTCTCGGCCCCTGGTCTTCCGAGGTCGTTCCCGTTGCACAGGTTCATGCGCCAGGGCCTCCTGCAGATAATTCACTTTGGCTTATTGCGCTATCTCTTATAGCACCCGAGATATCACCAGATATATATTGGATTTTCCCCTGACCCTGAGTGTCCGGCCCCATGAGACTGTGGTTTTCTCGGCCCCTGGTGGTCCGAGGTCGTTCCCGCTGCACAGATTCATGCGCCAGGGCCTCCTACAGACAATGCACTTTGATTTATTGCGCTATCTCTAATAGCACCCGAGATATCACCAGATATATATTGGATTTTTCACTGACCCTGAGCGTCCGGCCCCATGAGACTGTTGTTTTCTCGGCCCCTGGTGGTCCGAGGTCGTTCCCGCTGCACAGATTCATGCGCCAGGGCCTCCTACAGACAATGCACTTTGATTTATTGCGCTATCTGTAATAGCACCCGAGATATCACCAGATATATACTGGATTTTCCCCTGACCCTGAGCGTCCGGCCCCATGAGACTGTGGTTTTCTCGGCCCCTGGTGGTCCGAGGTCGTTCCCGCTGCACAGATTCATGCGCCAGGGCCTCCTACAGACAATGCACTTTGATTTATTGCGCTATCTCTAATAGCACCCGAGATATCACCAGATATATATTGGATTTTTCACTGACCCTGAGTGTCCGGCCCCATGAGACTGTGGTTTTCTCGGCCCCTGTTGGTCCGAGGTCGTTCCCGCAGCACAGATTCATGCGCCAGGGCCTCCTACAGACAATGCACTTTGATTTATTGCGCTATCTGTAATAGCACCCGAGATATCATCAGTTATATACTGGATTTATCCCCTGACCCTGAGCGTCCGGCCCCATGAGACTGTGGTTTTCTCGGCCCCTGGTGGTCCGAGGTCGTTCCCGCTGCACAGATTCATGCGCCAGGGCCTCCTACAGACAATGCACTTTGATTTATTGCCCTATCTGTAATAGCACCCGAGATATCACCAGTTATATACAGGATTTTCCCCTGACCCTGAGCGTCCGGCCCCATGAGACTGTGGTTTTCTCGGCCCCTGGTGGTCCGAGGTCGTTCCCGCTGCACAGATTCATGCGCCAGGGCCTCCTACAGACAATGCACTTTGATTTATTGCGCTATCTCTAATAGCACCCGAGATATCACCAGATATATATTGGATTTTTCACTGACCCTGAGCGTCCGGCCCCATGAGACTGCGGTTTTCTCGGCCCCTGGTGGTCCGAGGTCGTTCCCGCTGCACAGATTCATGCGCCAGGGCCTCCTGCAGATAATTCACTTTGGTTTATTGCGCTATCTCTTATAGCACCCGAGATATCACCAGATATATATTGGATTTTCCCCTGACCCTGAGTGTCCGGCCCCATGAGACTGTGGTTTTCTCGGCCCCTGGTTGACCGAGGTCGTTCCCGCTGCACAGATTCCTGCGCGAGGGCCCCCTACAGACAATGCACTTTGATTTATTGCGCTATCTGTAATAGCACCCGAGATATCACCAGATATATATTGGATTTTTCACTGACCCTGAGTGTCCGGCCCCATGAGACGGTCGTTTTCTCGGCCCCTGGTGGTCCGAGGTCGTTCCCGCTGCACAGATTCATGCGCCAGGGCCTCCTACAGACAATGCACTTTGATTTATTGCGCTATCTGTAATAGCACCCGAGATATCACCAGTTATATACTGGATTTTCCCCTGACCCTGAGCGTCCGGCCCCATGAGACTGTGGTTTTCTCGGCCCCTGGTGGTCCGAGGTCGTTCCCGCTGCACAGATTCATGCGCCAGGGCCTCCTACAGACAATGCACTTTGATTTATTGCGCTGTCTGTAATAGCACCCGAGATATCACCAGTTATATACTGGATTTTCCCCTGACCCTGAGCGTCCGGCCCCATGAGACTGGGGTTTTCTCGGCCCCTGGTGGTCCGAGGTCGTTCCCGCTGCACAGATTCGTGCGCCAGGGCCTCCTACAGACAATGCACGTTGATTTATTGCGCTATCTGTAATAGCACCCGAGATATCACCAGATAAATATTGGATTTTCCCCTGACCCTGAGTGTCCGGCCCCATGAGACTGTGGTTTTTTTGGCCCCAGGTGGTCTGAGGTCGTTCCCGTTGCACAGATTCATGCGCCAGGGCCTCCTGCAGATAATTCACTTTGGTTTATTGCGCTATCTGTAATAGCACCCGAGATATCACCAGTTATATACTGGATTTTCCCCTGACCCTGAGCGTCCGGCCCCATGAGACTGTGGTTTTCTCGGCCCCTGGTGGTCCAAGGTCGTTCCCGCTGCACAGATTCATGCGCCAGGGCCTCCTACAGACAATGCACTTTGATTTACTGCGCTATCTGTAATAGCACCCGAGATATCACCAGATTTATATTGGATTTTTCCATGACCCTGAGTGTCCGACCCCATGAGACGGTGGTTTTCTCGGCCCCTGGTGGTCCGAGGTCGTTCCCGCTGCACAGATTCATGCGCCAGGGCCTCCTACAGACAATGCACTCTGATTTATTGCGCTATCTGTAATAGCACCCGGGATATCACCATATATATATTGGATTTTCCCCTGACCCTGAGTGTCCGGCCCCATGAAACGGTGGTTTTCTCGGCCCCTGGTGGTCCGACGTCGTCCCGCTGCACAGATTCATGCGCCAGGGCCTCCCACAGACAATGCACTTTGATTTATTGCCCTATCTGTAATAGCTTCCGAGATATCACAGGATATATATTGGATTTTTCGTTGACCCTGACAGTCCGGCCCCATTTGTCAATGGTTTTCTCGGTCCCTCGTGGTCCGAGGTCGATCCCGCTGCACAGATTCATGCGCCAGGGCCCCCTACAGACAATGCACTTTGATTTATTGCGCTATCTCTAATAGCACCCAAGATATCACCAGATATATATTGGATTTTTCCCTGACCCTGAGTGTCCGGCCCTATGAGACTGTGTTTTTCTCGGCCCCTGGTCTTCCGAGGTCGTTCCCGTTGCACAGGTTCATGCGCCAGGGCCTCCTGCAGATAATTCACTTTGGCTTATTGCGCTATCTCTTATAGCACCCGAGATATCACCAGATATATATTGGATTTTCCCCTGACCCTGAGTGTCCGGCCCCATGAGACTGTGGTTTTCTCGGCCCCTGGTTGACCGAGGTCGTTCCCGCTGCACAGATTCATGCGCGAGGGCCTCCTACAGACAATGCACTTTGATTTATTGCGCTATCTGTAATAGCACCCGAGATATCACCAGATATATATTGGATTTTTCACTGACCCTGAGCGTCCGGCCCCATGAGACTGTTGTTTTCTCGGCCCCTGGTGGTCCGAGGTCGTTCCCGCTGCACAGATTCATGCGCCAGGGCCTCCTACAGACAATGCACTTTGATTTATTGCGCTATCTGTAATAGCACCCGAGATATCACCAGATATATACTGGATTTTCCCCTGACCCTGAGATTCCGGCCCCATGAGACTGTGGTTTTCTCGGCCCCTGGTGGTCCGAGGTCGTTCCCGCTGCACAGATTCATGCGCCAGGGCCTCCTACAGACAATGCACTTTGATTTATTGCGCTATCTCTAATAGCACCCGAGATATCACCAGATATATATTGGATTTTTCACTGACCCTGAGTGTCCGGCCCCATGAGACTGTGGTTTTCTCGGCCCCTGTTGGTCCGAGGTCGTTCCCGCTGCACAGATTCATGCGCCAGGGCCTCCTACAGACAGTGCACTTTGATTTATCACGCTATCTCTAATAGCACCCGAGATATCACCAGATATATGCTGGATTTTTACATGACCTTGGGTGACGGATACCGAAAATCTGTAAATTTTTTGGCCCCTGGTGTTCCGACGCTGTTGCTGCTGCACAGATGCATGCGCCAGGGCCTCCTGCAGACAATGCACTTTGATTTATCGCGCTATCTCTAATAGCACCCGAAATATCACCAGATATATGCTGGATTTTTACATGACCTTGGGTGACGGATAACGAAAATCTGTAATTTTTTTGGCCCCTGGTGTTCCGACGTCGTTGCTGCTGCCCAGATTCATGCGCCAGGGCCTCCTACAGACAATACACTTTGATTTATTGCGCTATCTCTAATAGCACCCAAGATATCACCAGATATATATCGGGTTTTCCCCTGACCCTGAGTGTCCGGCCCCGTGAGGCGGTGGTTTTCTCGGCCCCTGGTGGTCCGAGGTCTTTCCCTCTGCCCAGATTCATGCGCCAGGGCCTCCTACAGACAATGCACTTTGATTTATTGCGCTATCTCTTATAGCACCCGAGATATCACCAGATATATATTGGATTTTTCACTGACCCTGAGCGTCCGGCCCCATGAGACTGCGGTTTTCTCGGCCCCTGGTGGTCCGAGGTCGTTCCCGCTGCACAGATTCATGCGCCAGGGCCTCCTGCAGATAATTCACTTTGGTTTATTGCGCTATCTCTTATAGCACCCGAGATATCACCAGATATATATTGGATTTTCCCCTGACCCTGAGTGTCCGGCCCCATGAGACTGTGGTTTTCTCGGCCCCTGGTTGACCGAGGTCGTTCCCGCTACACAGATTCCTGCGCGAGGGCCCCCTACAGACAATGCACTTTGATTTATTGCGCTATCTGTAATAGCACCCGAGATATCACCAGATATATATTGGATTTTTCACTGACCCTGAGTGTCCGGCCCCATGAGACGGTCGTTTTCTCGGCCCCTGGTGGTCCGAGGTCGTTCCCGCTGCACAGATTCATGCGCCAGGGCCTCCTACAGACAATGCACTTTGATTTATTGCACTATCTGAAATAGCACCCGAGATATCACCAGTTATATACTGGATATTCCCCTGACCCTGAGCGTCCGGCCCCATGAGACTGTGGTTTTCTCGGCCCCTGGTGGTCCGAGGTCGTTCCCGCTGCACAGATTCATGCGCCAGGGCCTCCTACAGACAATGCACTTTGATTTATTGCGCTATCTCTAATAGCACCCGAGATATCACCAGATATATATTGGATTTTTCACTGACCCTGTGCGTCCGGCCCCATGAGACTGTGGTTTTCTCGGCCCCTGGTGGTCCGAGGTCGTTCCCGCTGCACAGATTCATGCGCCAGGGCCTCCTACAGACAGTGCACTTTGATTTATCACGCTATCTCTAATAGCACCCGAGATATCACCAGATATATGCTGGATTTTTACATGACCTTGGGTGACGGATACCGAAAATCTGTAAATTTTTTGGCCCCTGGTGTTCTGACGCCGTTGCTGCTGCACAGATGCATGCGCCAGGGCCTCCTGCAGACAATGCACTTTGATTTATCGCGCTATCTCTCATAGCACCCGAGATATCACCAGATATATGCTGGATTTTTACATGACCTTGGGTGACGGATACCGAAAATCTGTAATTTTTTTGGCCCCTGGTGTTCCGACGTCGTTGCTGCTGCACTGATTCGTGCGCCAGGGCTTCCTGCAGGCAATGCACTTTGATTTATCGCGCTATCTGTAATAGAACCCGAGATATCACCAGATATTTATCGGATTTTCCCCTGACCCTGAGTGTCCGGCCCCGTGAGACGGTGGTTTTCTCGGCCCCTGGTGGTCCGAGGTCTTTCCCGCTGCCCAGATTCATGCGCCAGGGCCTCCTACAGACAATACACTTTGATTTATTGCGCTATCTCTAATAGCACCCGAGATATCACCAGATATATATTGGATTTTCCCCTGACCCTGAGTGTCCGGCCCCATGAGACTGTGGTTTTCTCGGCCCCTGGTGGTCCGAGGTCGTTCCCGCTGCACAGATTCATGCGCCAGGGCCTCCTACAGACAATGCACTTTGATTTATTGCGCTGTCTGTAATAGCACCCGAGATATCACCAGTTATATACTGGATTTTCCCCTGACCCTGAGCGTCCGGCCCCATGAGACTGGGGTTTTCTCGGCCCCTGGTGGTCCGAGGTCGTTCCCGCTGCACAGATTCGTGCGCCAGGGCCTCCTACAGACAATGCACGTTGATTTATTGCGCTATCTGTAATAGCACCCGAGATATCACCAGATAAATATTGGATTTTCCCCTGACCCTGAGTGTCCGGCCCCATGAGACTGTGGTTTTTTTGGCCCCTGGTGGTCTGAGGTCGTTCCCGTTGCACAGATTCATGCGCCAGGGCCTCCTGCAGATAATTCACTTTGGTTTATTGCGCTATCTGTAATAGCACCCGAGATATCACCAGTTATATACTGGATTTTCCCCTGACCCTGAGCGTCCGGCCCCATGAGACTGTGGTTTTCTCGGCCCCTGGTGGTCCAAGGTCGTTCCCGCTGCACAGATTCATGCGCCAGGGCCTCCTACAGACAATGCACTTTGATTTACTGCGCTATCTGTAATAGCACCCGAGATATCACCAGATTTATATTGGATTTTTCCATGACCCTGAGTGTCCGACCCCATGAGACGGTGGTTTTCTCGGCCCCTGGTGGTCCGAGGTCGTTCCCGCTGCACAGATTCATGCGCCAGGGCCTCCTACAGACAATGCACTCTGATTTATTGCGCTATCTGTAATAGCACCCGGGATATCACCATATATATATTGGATTTTCCCCTGACCCTGAGTGTCCGGCCCCATGAAACGGTGGTTTTCTCGGCCCCTGGTGGTCCGACGTCGTCCCGCTGCACAGATTCATGCGCCAGGGCCTCCCACAGACAATGCACTTTGATTTATTGCGCTATCTGTAATAGCTTCCGAGATATCACAGGATATATATTGGATTTTTCGTTGACCCTGACAGTCCGGCCCCATTTGTCAATGGTTTTCTCGGTCCCTCGTGGTCCGAGGTCGATCCCGCTGCACAGATTCATGCGCCAGGGCCCCCTACAGACAATGCACTTTGATTTATTGCGCTATCTGTAATAGCACCCGAGATATCACCATATATATATTGGATTTATCACTGACCCTGAGTGTCCGGCCCCGTGAGACGGTAGTTTTCTCGGCCCCTGGTGGTCCGAGATCGATCTCGCTGCACAGGTTCATGCGCCAGGGCCTCCTACAGACAATGCACTTTGATATATCCCGCTATCTGTAATAGCACCCGAGATATCACGAGATATATATTGGATTTTCCCCTGACCCTGAGTGTCCGGCCCCATGCGACTGTTGTTTTTTCGGCCCCTGGTGGTCCGAGGTCGTTCCCGTTGCACAGATTCATGCGGCAGGGCCTCCTGCAGATAATTCACTTTGGTTTATTGCGCTATCTCTAATAGCACCCAAGATATCACCAGATATATATTGGATTTTTCCCTGACCCTGAGTGTCCGGCCCTATGAGACTGTGTTTTTCTCGGCCCCTGGTCTTCCGAGGTCGTTCCCGTTGCACAGGTTCATGCGCCAGGGCCTCCTGCAGATAATTCACTTTGATTTATTGCGCTATCTGTAATAGCACCCGAGGTATCACCAGATATATATTGGATTTTTCCCTGACCCTGTGCGTCCGGCCCCATGAGACTGTGGTTTTCTCGGCCCCTGGTGGTCCGAGGTCGTTCCCGCTGCACAGATTCATGCGCCAGGGCCTCCTACAGACAATGCACTTTGATTTATTGCGCTATCTGTAATAGCACCCGAGATATCACCAGTTATATACAGGATTTTCCCCTGACCCTGAGCGTCCGGCCCCATGAGACTGTGGTTTTCTCGGCCCCTGGTGGTCCGAGGTCGTTCCCGCTGCACAGATTCATGCGCCAGGGCCTCCTACAGACAATGCACTTTGATTTATTGCGCTATCTCTAATAGCACCCGAGATATCACCAGATATATATTGGATTTTTCACTGACCCTGAGCGTCCGGCCCCATGAGACTGTGGTTTTCTCGGCCCCTGGTGGTCCGAGGTCGTTCCCGCTGCACAGATTCATACGCCAGGGCCTCCTGCAGATAATTCACTTTGGCTTATTGCGCTATCTCTTATAGCACCCGAGATATCACCAGATATATATTGGATTTTCCCCTGACCCTGAGTGTCCGGCCCCATGAGACTGTGGTTTTCTCGGCCCCTGGTTGACCGAGGTCGTTCCCGCTGCACAGATTCATGCGCGAGGGCCTCCTACAGACATTGCACTTTGATTTATTGCGCTATCTGTAATAGCACCCGAGATATCACCAGATATATATTGGATTTTTCACTGACCCTGAGTGTCCGGCCCCATGAGACGGTCGTTTTCTCGGCCCCTGGTGGTCCGAGGTCTTTCCCGCTGCCCAGATTCATGCGCCAGGGCCTCCTGCAGACAATGCACTTTGATTTATTGCGCTATCTCTAATAGCACCCGAGATATCACCAGATATATATTGGATTTTCCCCTGACCCTGAGTGTCCGGCCCCATGAGACTGTGGTTTTCTCGGCCTCTGGTTGACCGAGGTCGTTCCCGCTGCACAGATTCATGCGCCAGGGCCTCCTACAGACAATGCACTTTGATTTATTGCGCTATCTGTAATAGCACCCGAGATATCACCAGATATATATTGGATTTTTCACTGACCCTGAGTGCCCGGCCCCATGAGACGGTCGTTTTCTCGGCCCCTGGTGGTCCGAGGTCGTTCCCGCAGCACAGATTCATGCGCCAGGGCCTCCTACACACAATGCACTTTGATTTATTGCGCTATCTGTAATAGCACCCGAGATATCACCAGTTATATACTGGATTTTCCCCTGACCCTGAGCGTCCGGCCCCATGAGACTGTGGTTTTCTCGGCCCCTGGTGGTCCGATGTCGTTCCCGCTGGACAGATTCATGCGCCAGGGCCTCCTACAGACAATGCACTTTGATTTATTGCCCTATCTGTAATAGCACCCGAGATATCACCAGTTATATACAGGATTTTCCCCTGACCCTGAGCGTCCGGCCCCATGAGACTGTGGTTTTCTCGGCCCCTGGTGGTCCGAGGTCGTTCCCGCTGCACAGATTCATGCGCCAGGGCCTCCTACAGACAATGCACTTTGATTTATTGCGCTATCTCTAATAGCACCCGAGATATCACCAGATATATATTGGATTTTTCACTGACCCTGAGCGTCCGGCCCCATGAGACTGTGGTTTTCTCGGCCCCTGGTGGTCCGAGGTCGTTCCCGCTGCACAGATTCATGCGCCAGGGCCTCCTGCAGATAATTCACTTTGGTTTATTGCGCTATCTCTTATAGCACCCGAGATATCACCAGATATATATTGGATTTTCCCCTGACCCTGAGTGTCCGGCCCCATGAGACTGTGGTTTTCTCGGCCCCTGGTTGACCGAGGTCGTTCCCGCTGCACAGATTCCTGCGCGAGGGCCCCCTACAGACAATGCACTTTGATTTATTGCGCTATCTGTAATAGCACCCGAGATATCACCACATATATTGGATTTTTCACTGACCCTGAGTGTCCGGCCCCATGAGACGGTCGTTTTCTCGGCCCCTGGTGGTCCGAGGTCGTTCCCGCTGCACAGATTCATGAGCCAGGGCCTCCTACAGACAGTGCACTTTGATTTATCACGCTATCTCTAATAGCACCCGAGATATCACCAGATATATGCTGGATTTTTACATGACCTTGGGTGACGGATACCGAAAATCTGTAAATTTTTTGGCCCCTGGTGTTCCGACGCCGTTGCTGCTGCACAGATGCATGCGCCAGGGCCTCCTGCAGACAATGCACTTTGATTTATCGCGCTATCTCTAATAGCACCCGAGATATCACCAGATATATGCTGGATTTTTACATGACCTTGGGTGACGGATACCGAAAATCTGTAATTTTTTTGGCCCCTGGTGTTCCGACGTCGTTGCTGCTGCACTGATTCGTGCGCCAGGGCTTCCTGCAGGCAATGCACTTTGATTTATCGCGCTATCTGTAATAGAACCCGAGATATCACCAGATATATATCGGATTTTCCCCTGACCCTGAGTGTCCGGCCCCGTGAGACGGTGGTTTTCTCGGCCCCTGGTGGTCCGAGGTCTTTCCCGCTGCCCAGATTCATGCGCCAGGGCCTCCTACAGACAATACACTCTGATTTATTGCGCTATCTCTAATAGCACCCGAGATATCACCAGATATATATTGGATTTTCCCCTGACCCTGAGTGTCCGGCCCCAAGGGACTGTGGTTTTCTCGGCCCCTGGTTGTCCGAGGTCGATCCCGCTGCACAGATTCATGCGCCAGGGCCCCCTGCAGATAATTCACTTTGATTTATTGCGCTATCTCTAATAGCACCCGAGATATCACCATATATATATTGGATTTTTCCCTGACCCTGACAGTCCGGCCCCCTGAGACGGTGATTTTCTCGGCCGCTGGTGGTCCGAGGTCGATCCCGCTGCACAGATTCATGCGCCAGGGCCTCCTGCAGACCTTGCACTTTGATTTATTGCGCTGTCTGTAATAGCACCCGAGATATCACCAGATATATATTCGACTTTTCCCTGACCCTGAGTGTCCGACCCCATGAGACGGTAGTTTTCTCGGCCCCTGGTGGTCCGATGTCGACCCCGCTGAACAGATTCATGCGCCGGGGCTTCCTGCAGACAAAGCACTTTGATTTATTGCGTTATCTCTAATAGCACCCGAGATATCACCAGATATATATTGAATTTTTCCCCGACCCTGAGTGTCCGTCACCATGTATCGGTGGTTGTCTCGGCCCCTGGTTGTCCGAGGTCGATCCCGCTGCACAGAATCATGCGCTAGGGCCTTCTGCAGACAATGCACTTTGATTTATTGCGCTATCTGTAATAGCACCCGAGATATCACCAGATATATATTGGATTTTTCCCTGACCCTGAGAGTCCGACCCCATGAGACGGTGATTTTCTCGGCCCCTGGTGATCCGAGGTTGATCCCGCTGCACAGATACATGCGCCAGGGCCTCCGGCAGACAATGCACTTTGATTTATTGCGCTTTCTGTAATAGCACCCGTGATATCACCATATATATATTGGATTTTCCCCTGACACTGAGTGTCCGGCCCCATGAGACGGTGGTTTTCTCGGCCCCTGGTGGTCCGAGGTCGTTCCCGCTGCACAGATTCATGCCCTAGGGCCTCCTGCAGACAGTGCACTTTGATTTATTGCGCTATCTGTAATAGCGCCCGAGATATCACCAGATTTATATTGGATTTTTCCTTGACCCTGACAGTCCGGCGGCATGTGTCGATGGTTTTCTCGGCCCCTGGTGGTCCGAGGTCGACCCCGCTGAACAGATTCATGCGCCGGGGCTTCCTGCAGACAAAGCACTTTGATTTATTGCGTTATCTCTAATAGCACCCGAGATATCACCAGATATATATTGAATTTTTCCCCGACCCTGAGTGTCCGTCCCCATGTATCGGTGGTTATCTTGGCCCCTGGTGGTCCGAGGTCGATCCCGCTGCACAGATTCATGCGCCGGGGCCTCCTACAGACAATGCACTTTGATTTATTGCGCTATCTGTAATAGCACCCGAGATATCACCAGATATATATTGGATTTTCCCCTGACCCTGAGTGTCCGGCAACATGAGACGGTGGTTTTCTCGGCCCCTGGTGGTCCGAGGTCGTTCCCGCTGCACAGAATCATGCGCCAGGGTCACATGCAGACAATTCACTTTGGTTAATGGCGCTATCTCAAATAGCACCCGAGATATCACCAGATATATATTGGATTTTCCCCTGACCCTGAGTGTCCGGCCCCATGAGACGGTGGTTTTCTCGGCCCCTGGTTGTCCGAGGTCGTTCCCGCTGCACAGATTCATGCGCCAGGGCCTCCTGCAGATAATTCACTTTGGTTTATTGCGCTATCTGTAATAGAACCCGAGATATCACCAGAGTTATGCTGAATTTTTACATGATATTGGGTGACGGATACCGAAAATCTGTAATTTTCTCGGCCCCTGGTTGTCCGATGTCGTTCCTGCTGCACAGATTCATGCGCAAGGGCCTCCTCCAGACAATCCACTTTGATTTATTGCGCTATCTCTAATAGCACCCGAGATATCACCAGATATATATTGGATTTTCCCCTGACCCTGAGTGTCCGGCCCCATGAGATGGTGGTTTTCCCGGCCTCTGGTGGTCCGAGGTCGTTCCCGCTGCCCAGATGCATGCGCCAGGGCCTCCTGCAGACAATGCACTTTGATTTATCGCGCTATCTGTAATAGAACCCGAGATATCACCAGATATATGTTGGATTTTTCCCTGAACCTGAGTGCCCGGCCCCATGTGTCGGTGATTTTCTCGGACCCTGGTGGTCCGAGGTAGATACCGCTGCACAGATTCATGCGCCAGGGCCTCCTGCAGACAATGCACATTGATTTATTGCGCTATCTCTAATAGCACCCGAGATATCACCAGATATATGCTGGATTTTTACATGACTTTGGGTGACGGATACCGAAAATCTGTAATTTTCTCGGCCCCTGGTTGTCCGGTGTCGTTCCTGCTGAACAGATTCATGCGCAAGGGCCTCCTACGGACAATTGCACTTTGATTTATTGCGCTATCTGTAATATCACCCGAGATATCACCAGATATATATTGGATTTTTCCCTGACCCTGAGTGTCCGGCCCCATGAGATGGTGGTTTTCCCGGCCCCTGGTGGTCCGTGGTCGTTCCCTCTGCCCAGATGCATGCGCCAGGGCCTCCTGCAGATAATTCACTTTGGTTTATTGCGATATCTCTAATACTACCCGAGATATCACGAGATATATATTTGATTTTTCCCTGACCCTGAGTGTCCGGCCCCATGAGACGGTGGTTTTCTCGGACCCCGGTGGTCCGAGGTCATTCCCGCTGCACAGATGCATGTGCCAGGGCCTCCTGCAGGCAATGCACTTTGATTTATCGCGCTATCTGTAATAGAACCCGAGATATCACCAGATATATGTTGGATTTTTCCCTGAACCTGAGTGCCCGGCCCCATGTGTCGGTGATTTTCTCGGACCCTGGTGGTCCAAGGTAGATACCGCTGCACAGATTCATGCGCCAGGGCCTCCTGCAGACAATGCACATTGATTTATTGCGCTATATCTAATAGCACCCGAGATATCACCAGATATATGCTGGATTTTTACATCACTTTGGGTGACGGATACCGAAAATCTGTAATTTTCTTGGCCCTTGGTGGTCCGGTGTCGTTCCTGCTGAACAGATTCATGCGCAAGGGCCTCCTGCAGACCTTGCACTTTGATTTATTGCGCTATCTGTAATAGCACCCGAGATATCACCATATATATATTGGATTTATCCCTGACCCTGAGTGTCCGGCCCCGTGAGACGGTAGTTTTCTCGGCCCCTGGTGGTCCGAGATCGATCTCGCTGCACAGGTTCATGCGCTAGAGCCTCCTGCAGACAATGCACTTTGATATATCCCGCTATCTCTAATAGCACCCGAGATATCAGCAGATATATATTGGATTTTCCCCTGACCCTGAGTGTCCGGCCCTATGAGACTGTGGTTTTCTCGGCCCCTGGTGGTCCGAGGTCGTTCCCGCTGCACAGATTCATGCGCCAGGGCCTCCTGCAGATAATTCACTTTGGTTTATTGCGCTATCTCTTATAGCACCCGAGATATCACCAGATATATATTGGATTTTCCCCTGACCCTGAGTGTCCGGCCCCATGAGACTGTGGTTTTCTCGGCCCCTGGTTGACCGAGGTCGTTCCCGCTGCACAGATTCCTGCGCGAGGGCCCCCTACAGACAATGCACTTTGATTTATTGCGCTATCTGTAATAGCACCCGAGATATCACCAGATATATATTGGATTTTTCACTGACCCTGAGTGTCCGGCCCCATGAGACGGTCGTTTTCTCGGCCCCTGGTGGTCCGAGGTCGTTCCCGCTGCACAGATTCATGCGCCAGGGCCTCCTACAGACAGTGCACTTTGATTTATCACGCTATCTCTAATAGCACCCGAGATATCACCAGATATATGCTGGATTTTTACATGACCTTGGGTGACGGATACCGAAAATCTGTAAATTTTTTGGCCCCTGGTGTTCCGACGCCGTTGCTGCTGCACAGATGCATGCGCCAGGGCCTCCTGCAGACAATGCACTTTGATTTATCGCGCTCTCTCTAATAGCACCCGAGATATCACCAGATATATGCTGGATTTTTACATGACCTTGGGTGACGGATACCGAAAATCTGTAATTTTTTTGGCCCCTGGTGTTCCGACGTCGTTGCTGCTGCACTGATTCGTGCGCCAGGGCCCCCTGCAGATAATTCACTTTGATTTATTGCGCTATCTCTAATAGCACCCGAGATATCACCATATATATATTGGATTTTTCCCTGACCCTGACAGTCCGGCCCCCTGAGACGGTGATTTTCTCGGCCGCTGGTGGTCCGAGGTCGATCCCGCTGCACAGATTCATGCGCCAGGGCCTTCTGCAGACCTTGCACTTTGATTTATTGCGCTGTCTGTAATAGCACCCGAGATATCACCAGATATATATTCGACTTTTCCCTGACCCTGAGTGTCCGACCCCATGAGACGGTAGTTTTCTCGGCCCCTGGTGGTCCGAGGTCGACCCCGCTGAACAGATTCATGCGCCGGGGCTTCCTGCAGACAAAGCACTTTGATTTATTGCGTTATCTCTAATAGCACCCGAGATATCACCAGATATATATTGAATTTTTCCCCGACCCTGAGTGTCCGTCCCCATGTATCGGTGGTTGTCTCGGCCCCTGGTGGTCCGAGGTCGATCCCGCTGCACAGAATCATGCGCTAGGGCCTTCTGCAGACAATGCACTTTGATTTATTGCGCTATCTGTAATAGCACCCGAGATATCACCAGATATATATTGGATTTTTCCCTGACCCTGAGAGTCCGACCCCATGAGACGGTGATTTTCTCGGCCCCTGGTGATCCGAGGTTGATCCCGCTGCACAGATACATGCGCCAGGGCCTCCGGCAGACAATGCACTTTGATTTATTGCGCTTTCTGTAATAGCACCCGTGATATCACCATATATATATTGGATTTTCCCCTGACACTGAGTGTCCGGCCCCATGAGACGGTGGTTTTCTCGGCCCCTGGTGGTCCGAGGTCGTTCCCGCTGCACAGATTCATGCCCTAGGGCCTCCTGCAGACAGTGCACTTTGATTTATTGCGCTATCTGTAATAGCGCCCGAGATATCACCAGATTCATATTGGATATTTCCTTGACCCTGACAGTCCGGCGCCATGTGTCGATGGTTTTCTCGGCCCCTGGTGGTCCGAGGTCGACCCCGCTGAACAGATTCATGCGCCGGGGCTTCCTGCAGACAAAGCACTTTGATTTATTGCGTTATCTCTAATAGCACCCGAGATATCACCAGATATATATTGAATTTTTCCCCGACCCTGAGTGTCCGTCCCCATGTATCGGTGGTTATCTTGGCCCCTGGTGGTCCGAGGTCGATCCCGCTGCACAGATTCATGCGCCGGGGCCTCCTACAGACAATGCACTTTGATTTATTGCGCTATCTGTAATAGCACCCGAGATATCACCAGATATATATTGGATTTTTCCCTGACCCTGAGTGTCCGGCAACATGAGACGGTGGTTTTCTCGGCCCCTGGTGGTCCGAGGTCGTTCCCGCTGCACAGAATCATGCGCCAGGGTCACATGCAGACAATTCACTTTGGTTAATGGCGCTATCTCAAATAGCACCCGAGATATCACCAGATATATATTGGATTTTCCCCTGACCCTGAGTGTCCGGCACCATGAGACGGTGGTTTTCTCGGCCCCTGGTTGTCCGAGGTCGTTCCCGCTCCACAGATTCATGCGCCAGGGCCTCCTGCAGATAATTCACTTTGGTTTATTGCGCTATCTGTAATAGAACCCGAGATATCACCAGAGTTATGCTGAATTTTTACATGATATTGGGTGACGGATACCGAAAATCTGTAATTTTCTCGGCCCCTGGTTGTCCGATGTCGTTCCTGCTGCACAGATTCATGCGCAAGGGCCTCCTCCAGACAATCCACTTTGATTTATTGCGCTATCTCTAATAGCACCCGAGATATCACCAGATATATATTGGATTTTCCCCTGACCCTGAGTGTCCGGCCCCATGAGATGGTGGTTTTCCCGGCCTCTGGTGGTCCGAGGTCGTTCCCGCTGCCCAGATGCATGCGCCAGGGCCTCCTGCAGACAATGCACTTTGATTTATCGCGCTATCTGTAATAGAACCCGAGATATCACCAGATATATGTTGGATTTTTCCCTGAACCTGAGTGCCCGGCCCCATGTGTCGGTGATTTTCTCGGACCCTGGTGGTCCGAGGTAGATACCGCTGCACAGATTCATGCGCCAGGGCCTCCTACAGACAATGCACTTTGATTTATTGCCCTATCTGTAATAGCACCCGAGATATCACCAGTTATATACAGGATTTTCCCCTGACCCTGAGCGTCCGGCCCCATGAGACTGTGGTTTTCTCGGCCCCTGGTGGTCCGAGGTCGTTCCCGCTGCACAGATTCATGCGCCAGGGCCTCCTACAGACAATGCACTTTGATTTATTGCGCTATCTCTAATAGCACCCGAGATATCACCAGATATATATTGGATTTTTCACTGACCCTGAGCGTCCGGCCCCATGAGACTGTGGTTTTCTCGGCCCCTGGTGGTCCGAGGTCGTTCCCGCTGCACAGATTCATGCGCCAGGGCCTCCTGCAGATAATTCACTTTGGTTTATTGCGCTATCTCTTATAGCACCCGAGATATCACCAGATATATATTGGATTTTCCCCTGACCCTGAGTGTCCGGCCCCATGAGACTGTGGTTTTCTCGGCCCCTGGTTGACCGAGGTCGTTCCCGCTGCACAGATTCCTGCGCGAGGGCCCCCTACAGACAATGCACTTTGATTTATTGCGCTATCTGTAATAGCACCCGAGATATCACCACATATATTGGATTTTTCACTGACCCTGAGTGTCCGGCCCCATGAGACGGTCGTTTTCTCGGCCCCTGGTGGTCCGAGGTCGTTCCCGCTGCACAGATTCATGAGCCAGGGCCTCCTACAGACAGTGCACTTTGATTTATCACGCTATCTCTAATAGCACCCGAGATATCACCAGATATATGCTGGATTTTTACATGACCTTGGGTGACGGATACCGAAAATCTGTAAATTTTTTGGCCCCTGGTGTTCCGACGCCGTTGCTGCTGCACAGATGCATGCGCCAGGGCCTCCTGCAGACAATGCACTTTGATTTATCGCGCTATCTCTAATAGCACCCGAGATATCACCAGATATATGCTGGATTTTTACATGACCTTGGGTGACGGATACCGAAAATCTGTAATTTTTTTGGCCCCTGGTGTTCCGACGTCGTTGCTGCTGCACTGATTCGTGCGCCAGGGCTTCCTGCAGGCAATGCACTTTGATTTATCGCGCTATCTGTAATAGAACCCGAGATATCACCAGATATATATCGGATTTTCCCCTGACCCTGAGTGTCCGGCCCCGTGAGACGGTGGTTTTCTCGGCCCCTGGTGGTCCGAGGTCTTTCCCGCTGCCCAGATTCATGCGCCAGGACCTCCTACAGACAATACACTCTGATTTATTGCGCTATCTCTAATAGCACCCGAGATATCACCAGATATATATTGGATTTTCCCCTGACCCTGAGTGTCCGGCCCCAAGGGACTGTGGTTTTCTCGGCCCCTGGTTGTCCGAGGTCGATCCCGCTGCACAGATTCATGCGCCAGGGCCCCCTGCAGATAATTCACTTTGATTTATTGCGCTATCTCTAATAGCACCCGAGATATCACCATATATATATTGGATTTTTCCCTGACCCTGACAGTCCGGCCCCCTGAGACGGTGATTTTCTCGGCCGCTGGTGGTCCGAGGTCGATCCCGCTGCACAGATTCATGCGCCAGGGCCTCCTGCAGACCTTGCACTTTGATTTATTGCGCTGTCTGTAATAGCACCCGAGATATCACCAGATATATATTCGACTTTTCCCTGACCCTGAGTGTCCGACCCCATGAGACGGTAGTTTTCTCGGCCCCTGGTAGTCCGAGGTCGACCCCGCTGAACAGATTCATGCGCCGGGGCTTCCTGCAGACAAAGCACTTTGATTTATTGCGTTATCTCTAATAGCACCCGAGATATCACCAGATATATATTGAATTTTTCCCCGACCCTGAGTGTCCGTCACCATGTATCGGTGGTTGTCTCGGCCCCTGGTGGTCCGAGGTCGATCCCGCTGCACAGAATCATGCGCTAGGGCCTTCTGCAGACAATGCACTTTGATTTATTGCGCTATCTGTAATAGCACCCGAGATATCACCAGATATATATTGGATTTTTCCCTGACCCTGAGAGTCCGACCCCATGAGACGGTGATTTTCTCGGCCCCTGGTGATCCGAGGTTGATCCCGCTGCACAGATACATGCGCCAGGGCCTCCGGCAGACAATGCACTTTGATTTATTGCGCTTTCTGTAATAGCACCCGTGATATCACCATATATATATTGGATTTTCCCCTGACACTGAGTGTCCGGCCCCATGAGACGGTGGTTTTCTCGGCCCCTGGTGGTCCGAGGTCGTTCCCGCTGCACAGATTCATGCCCTAGGGCCTCCTGCAGACAGTGCACTTTGATTTATTGCGCTATCTGTAATAGCGCCCGAGATATCACCAGATTTATATTGGATTTTTCCTTGACCCTGACAGTCCGGCGGCATGTGTCGATGGTTTTCTCGGCCCCTGGTGGTCCGAGGTCGACCCCACTGAACAGATTCATGCGCCGGGGCTTCCTGCAGACAAAGCACTTTGATTTATTGCGTTATCTCTAATAGCACCCGAGATATCACCAGATATATATTGAATTTTTCCCCGACCCTGAGTGTCCGTCCCCATGTATCGGTGGTTATCTTGGCCCCTGGTGGTCCGAGGTCGATCCCGCTGCACAGATTCATGCGCCGGGGCCTCCTACAGACAATGCACTTTGATTTATTGCGCTATCTGTAATAGCACCCGAGATATCACCAGATATATATTGGATTTTCCCCTGACCCTGAGTGTCCGGCAACATGAGACGGTGGTTTTCTCGGCCCCTGGTGGTCCGAGGTCGTTCCCGCTGCACAGAATCATGCGCCAGGGTCACATGCAGACAATTCACTTTGGTTAATGGCGCTATCTCAAATAGCACCCGAGATATCACCAGATATATATTGGATTTTCCCCTGACCCTGAGTGTCCGGCCCCATGAGACGGTGGTTTTCTCGGCCCCTGGTTGTCCGAGGTCGTTCCCGCTGCACAGATTCATGCGCCAGGGCCTCCTGCAGATAATTCACTTTGGTTTATTGCGCTATCTGTAATAGAACCCGAGATATCACCAGAGTTATGCTGAATTTTTACATGATATTGGGTGACGGATACCGAAAATCTGTAATTTTCTCGGCCCCTGGTTGTCCGATGTCGTTCCTGCTGCACAGATTCATGCGCAAGGGCCTCCTCCAGACAATCCACTTTGATTTATTGCGCTATCTCTAATAGCACCCGAGATATCACCAGATATATATTGGATTTTCCCCTGACCCTGAGTGTCCGGCCCCATGAGATGGTGGTTTTCCCGGCCTCTGGTGGTCCGAGGTCGTTCCCGCTGCCCAGATGCATGCGCCAGGGCCTCCTGCAGACAATGCACTTTGATTTATCGCGCTATCTGTAATAGAACCCGAGATATCACCAGATATATGTTGGATTTTTCCCTGAACCTGAGTGCCCGGCCCCATGTGTCGGTGATTTTCTCGGACCCTGGTGGTCCGAGGTAGATACCGCTGCACAGATTCATGCGCCAGGGCCTCCTGCAGACAATGCACTTTGATTTATCGCGCTCTCTCTAATAGCACCCGAGATATCACCAGATATATGCTGGATTTTTACATGACCTTGGGTGACGGATACCGAAAATCTGTAATTTTTTTGGCCCCTGGTGTTCCGACGTCGTTGCTGCTGCACTGATTCGTGCGCCAGGGCCCCCTGCAGATAATTCACTTTGATTTATTGCGCTATCTCTAATAGCACCCGAGATATCACCATATATATATTGGATTTTTCCCTGACCCTGACAGTCCGGCCCCCTGAGACGGTGATTTTCTCGGCCGCTGGTGGTCCGAGGTCGATCCCGCTGCACAGAATCATGCGCTAGGGCCTTCTGCAGACAATGCACTTTGATTTATTGCGCTATCTGTAATAGCACCCGAGATATCACCAGATATATATTGGATTTTTCCCTGACCCTGAGAGTCCGACCCCATGAGACGGTGATTTTCTCGGCCCCTGGTGATCCGAGGTTGATCCCGCTGCACAGATACATGCGCCAGGGCCTCCGGCAGACAATGCACTTTGATTTATTGCGCTTTCTGTAATAGCACCCGTGATATCACCATATATATATTGGATTTTCCCCTGACACTGAGTGTCCGGCCCCATGAGACGGTGGTTTTCTCGGCCCCTGGTGGTCCGAGGTCGTTCCCGCTGCACAGATTCATGCCCTAGGGCCTCCTGCAGACAGTGCACTTTGATTTATTGCGCTATCTGTAATAGCGCCCGAGATATCACCAGATTCATATTGGATTTTTCCTTGACCCTGACAGTCCGGCGCCATGTGTCGATGGTTTTCTCGGCCCCTGGTGGTCCGAGGTCGACCCCGCTGAACAGATTCATGCGCCGGGGCTTCCTGCAGACAAAGCACTTTGATTTATTGCGTTATCTCTAATAGCACCCGAGATATCACCAGATATATATTGAATTTTTCCCCGACCCTGAGTGTCCGTCCCCATGTATCGGTGGTTATCTTGGCCCCTGGTGGTCCGAGGTCGATCCCGCTGCACAGATTCATGCGCCGGGGCCTCCTACAGACAATGCACTTTGATTTATTGCGCTATCTGTAATAGCACCCGAGATATCACCAGATATATATTGGATTTTTCCCTGACCCTGAGTGTCCGGCAACATGAGACGGTGGTTTTCTCGGCCCCTGGTGGTCCGAGGTCGTTCCCGCTGCACAGAATCATGCGCCAGGGTCACATGCAGACAATTCACTTTGGTTAATGGCGCTATCTCAAATAGCACCCGAGATATCACCAGATATATATTGGATTTTCCCCTGACCCTGAGTGTCCGGCACCATGAGACGGTGGTTTTCTCGGCCCCTGGTTGTCCGAGGTCGTTCCCGCTCCACAGATTCATGCGCCAGGGCCTCCTGCAGATAATTCACTTTGGTTTATTGCGCTATCTGTAATAGAACCCGAGATATCACCAGAGTTATGCTGAATTTTTACATGATATTGGGTGACGGATACCGAAAATCTGTAATTTTCTCGGCCCCTGGTTGTCCGATGTCGTTCCTGCTGCACAGATTCATGCGCAAGGGCCTCCTCCAGACAATCCACTTTGATTTATTGCGCTATCTCTAATAGCACCCGAGATATCACCAGATATATATTGGATTTTCCCCTGACCCTGAGTGTCCGGCCCCATGAGATGGTGGTTTTCCCGGCCTCTGGTGGTCCGAGGTCGTTCCCGCTGCCCAGATGCATGCGCCAGGGCCTCCTGCAGACAATGCACTTTGATTTATCGCGCTATCTGTAATAGAACCCGAGATATCACCAGATATATGTTGGATTTTTCCCTGAACCTGAGTGCCCGGCCCCATGTGTCGGTGATTTTCTCGGACCCTGGTGGTCCGAGGTAGATACCGCTGCACAGATTCATGCGCCAGGGCCTCCTGCAGACAATGCACATTGATTTATTGCGCTATCTCTAATAGCACCCGAGATATCACCAGATATATGCTGGATTTTTACATGACTTTGGGTGACGGATACCGAAAATCTGTAATTTTCTCGGCCCCTGGTTGTCCGGTGTCGTTCCTGCTGAACAGATTCATGCGCAAGGGCCTCCTACGGACAATTGCACTTTGATTTATTGCGCTATCTGTAATATCACCCGAGATATCACCAGATATATATTGGATTTTTCCCTGACCCTGAGTGTCCGGCCCCATGAGATGGTGGTTTTCCCGGCCCCTGGTGGTCCGTGGTCGTTCCCTCTGCCCAGATGCATGCGCCAGGGCCTCCTGCAGATAATTCACTTTGGTTTATTGCGATATCTCTAATACTACCCGAGATATCACGAGATATATATTTGATTTTTCCCTGACCCTGAGTGTCCGGCCCCATGAGACGGTGGTTTTCTCGGACCCCGGTGGTCCGAGGTCATTCCCGCTGCACAGATGCATGTGCCAGGGCCTCCTGCAGGCAATGCACTTTGATTTATCGCGCTATCTGTAATAGAACCCGAGATATCACCAGATATATGTTGGATTTTTCCCTGAACCTGAGTGCCCGGCCCCATGTGTCGGTGATTTTCTCGGACCCTGGTGGTCCAAGGTAGATACCGCTGCACAGATTCATGCGCCAGGGCCTCCTGCAGACAATGCACATTGATTTATTGCGCTATATCTAATAGCACCCGAGATATCACCAGATATATGCTGGATTTTTACATCACTTTGGGTGACGGATACCGAAAATCTGTAATTTTCTCGGCCCCTGGTGGTCCGGTGTCGTTCCTGCTGAACAGATTCATGCGCAAGGGCCTCCTGCAGACCTTGCACTTTGATTTATTGCGCTATCTGTAATAGCACCCGAGATATCACCATATATATATTGGATTTATCCCTGACCCTGAGTGTCCGGCCCCGTGAGACGGTAGTTTTCTCGGCCCCTGGTGGTCCGAGATCGATCTCGCTGCACAGGTTCATGCGCTAGAGCCTCCTGCAGACAATGCACTTTGATATATCCCGCTATCTCTAATAGCACCCGAGATATCAGCAGATATATATTGGATTTTCCCCTGACCCTGAGTGTCCGGCCCCATGAGACTGTTGTTTTTTCGGCCCCTGGTGGTCCGAGGTCGTTCCCGTTGCACAGATTCATGCGCCAGGGCCTCCTGCAGATAATTCACTTTGGTTTATTGCGCTATCTCTTATAGCACCCGAGATATCACCAGATATATATTGGATTTTCCCCTGACCCTGAGTGTCCGGCCCCATGAGACTGTGGTTTTCTCGGCCCCTGGTTGACCGAGGTCGTTCCCGCTGCACAGATTCCTGCGCGAGGGCCCCCTACAGACAATGCACTTTGATTTATTGCGCTATCTGTAATAGCACCCGAGATATCACCAGATATATATTGGATTTTTCACTGACCCTGAGTGTCCGGCCCCATGAGACGGTCGTTTTCTCGGCCCCTGGTGGTCCGAGGTCGTTCCCGCTGCACAGATTCATGCGCCAGGGCCTCCTACAGACAGTGCACTTTGATTTATCACGCTATCTCTAATAGCACCCGAGATATCACCAGATATATGCTGGATTTTTACATGACCTTGGGTGACGGATACCGAAAATCTGTAAATTTTTTGGCCCCTGGTGTTCCGACGCCGTTGCTGCTGCACAGATGCATGCGCCAGGGCCTCCTGCAGACAATGCACTTTGATTTATCGCGCTATCTCTAATAGCACCCGAGATATCACCAGATATATGCTGGATTTTTACATGACCTTGGGTGACGGATACCGAAAATCTGTAATTTTTTTGGCCCCTGGTGTTCCGACGTCGTTGCTGCTGCACTGATTCGTGCGCCAGGGCCCCCTGCAGATAATTCACTTTGATTTATTGCGCTATCTCTAATAGCACCCGAGATATCACCATATATATATTGGATTTTTCCCTGACCCTGACAGTCCGGCCCCCTGAGACGGTGATTTTCTCGGCCGCTGGTGGTCCGAGGTCGATCCCGCTGCACAGATTCATGCGCCAGGGCCTCCTGCAGACCTTGCACTTTGATTTATTGCGCTATCTGTAATAGCACCCGAGATATCACCAGATATATATTCGACTTTTCCCTGACCCTGAGTGTCCGACCCCATGAGACGGTAGTTTTCTCGGCCCCTGGTGGTCCGAGGTCGACCCCGCTGAACAGATTCATGCGCCGGGGCTTCCTGCAGACAAAGCACTTTGATTTATTGCGTTATCTCTAATAGCACCCGAGATATCACCAGATATATATTGAATTTTTCCCCGACCCTGAGTGTCCGTCCCCATGTATCGGTGGTTGTCTCGGCCCCTGGTGGTCCGAGGTCGATCCCGCTGCACAGAATCATGCGCTAGGGCCTTCTGCAGACAATGCACTTTGATTTATTGCGCTATCTGTAATAGCACCCGAGATATCACCAGATATATATTGGATTTTTCCCTGACCCTGAGAGTCCGACCCCATGAGACGGTGATTTTCTCGGCCCCTGGTGATCCGAGGTTGATCCCGCTGCACAGATACATGCGCCAGGGCCTCCGGCAGACAATGCACTTTGATTTATTGCGCTTTCTGTAATAGCACCCGTGATATCACCATATATATATTGGATTTTCCCCTGACACTGAGTGTCCGGCCCCATGAGACGGTGGTTTTCTCGGCCCCTGGTGGTCCGAGGTCGTTCCCGCTGCACAGATTCATGCGCCTGGGCCTCCTACAGACAATCCACTTTGATGTATTGGGCTATCTGTAATAGCACCCGAGATATCACCAGATATATATTGGATTTTTCCCTGACCCTGAGTGTCCGGCCCCATGAGACGGTGGTTGTCTCGGTCCCTGGTGGTCCGAGGTCGTTCCCGCTGCACAGATTCATGCGCCAGGGCCACCTGCAGATAATTTACTTTGATTTATTACGCTATCTCTAATAGCACCCGAGATATCACCAGATATATATTGGATTTTTCCCTGACCCTGAGTGTCCGGCCCCATGAGACTGTTGTTTTTTCGGCCCCTGGTGGTCCGAGGTCTTTCCCGCTGCCCAGATTCATGCGCCAGGGCCTCCTACAGACAATGCACTTTGATTTATTGCCCTATCTCTAATAGCACCCGAGATATCTCCAGTTATATATTGGATTTTTCCTGACCCTGAGGGTCCGGCCCCATGAGACGGTGGTTTTCTCGGCCCCTGGTGGTCCGAGGTCGTTCCCGCTGCCCAGATTCATGCGCCAGGGCCTCCTACAAACAACGCACTTTGATTTACTGCGCTATCTGAAATAGCAACCGAGATATCACCAGATATATCCTGGATTTTTCGCTGACCCTGAGCGTCCGGCCCCATGAGACGGTGGTTTTCTCGGCCCCTGGTGGTCCGAGGTCGTTCCCGCTGCACAGATTCATGCGCCAGGGCCTCATGCAGATAATTCGCTTTGGTTTATTGCGCTATCTCTAATAGCACCCGAGAACGCACCATACATATGCTGGATTTTTACATGACTTAGGGTGACGGACACCGAAAATCTGTAAGTTTCTCGGCCCCTGGAGGTCCGAGGTCGTTCCTGCTTCACAGATTCATGCGCTAGGGCCTCCTGCAGACAATGCACTTTGATTTATCGCGCTATCTGTAATAGAACCCGAGATATCACCAGATATATGCTGGATTTTTACATGACCTTGGGTGACGGATACCGAAAATCTGTAATTTTCTCGGCCCCTGGTGGTCCGGTGTCGTTCCTGCCGAACAGATTCATGCGCAAGGGCCTCCTACGGACAATTGCACTTTGATTTATTGCGCTATCTCTAATAGCACCCGAGATATCACCAGATATATATTGGATTTTTCCCTGCCCCTGTGTGTCCGGCCCCATGAGACGGTGCTTGTCTCGGCCCCTCGTGGTCCGAGGTCGTTCCCGCTGCACAGATTCATGCGCCAGGGCCTCCTGCAGATAATTCACTTTTGTTTATTGCGCTATCTCTAATAGCACCCGAGATATCACCAGATATATATTGGATTTTTCCCCGACACTGACTGTCCGGCCCCATGAGACGGTGGTTTTCGAGGCCCCTGGTGGTCCGATGTCGTTCCCGCTGCCCAGATTCATGCGCCAGGGCCTCCTACAAACAACGCACTTTGATTTACTGCGCTATCTCTAATAGCACCAGAGATATCACCAGATATATACTGGATTTTCCCCTGACCCTGAGTGTCCGGCCTCATGAGACTGTTGTTTTCTCGGCCCCTGGTGGTCCGATGTCGTTCCTGCTGCACAGATTCATGCGCCAGGGCCTCCTCCAGACAATCCACTTTGATTTATTGCGCTATCTCTAATAGCACCAGAGATATCACCAGATATATATTGGATTTTTCCTGACCCTGAGTGTCCGGTCCCATGAGACGGTGGTTTTCTCGGCCCCTGGTGGTCTGAGGTCGTTCCCGCTGCTCAGATTCATGCGCCAGGGCCTCCTACAGACAATGCACTTTGATTTATTGGGCTGTCTGTAATAGCACCCGAGATATCACCAGATATATATTGGATTTTCCCCGGACACTGAGTGTCCGGACCCATGAGACGGTGGTTTTCTCGGCCCCTGGTTCTCCGAGGTCGTTCCCGCTGGCCAGATTCATGCGCCCGGGCCTCCTACAGACAATGCACTTTGATTTATTGCGCTATCTGTAATAGCACCCGAGATATCACCAGATATATATTGGATTTTTCCCTGCCCCTGTGTGTCCGGCCCCATGAGACGGTGCTTGTCTCGGCCCCTCGTGGACCGAGGTCGTTCCCGCTGCACAGATTCATGCGCCAGGGCCTCCTGCAGATAATTCACTTTGGTTTATTGCGCTATCTCTAATAGCACCCGAGATATCACC
The DNA here is from genome assembly GCF_051020985.1 of Nomia melanderi. Lineage (NCBI taxonomy): Eukaryota > Metazoa > Arthropoda > Insecta > Hymenoptera > Halictidae > Nomia > Nomia melanderi. The sequence continues at coordinate 1,790,400 of NW_027475142.1, forward strand.
AGATATATACTGGATTTTCCCCTGACCCTGAGTGTCCGGCCTCATGAGACTGTGGTTTTCTCGGCCCCTGGTGGTCCGAGGTCGTTCCCGCTGATCAGATTCATGCGCCAGGGCCTCCTGCAGATAAATCACTTTGGTTTATTGCGCTATCCCAAAAAGCACCCGAGATATCACCAGATATGTATTGGATTTTTCCCTGACCCTGAGTGTCCGGCCCCATGAGACGGTGGTTTTCTCGGCCCCTGGTGGTCCGATGTCATTCCCGCTGCACAGATGCATGCGCCAGGGCCTCCTACAGACAATGCACTTTGATTTATTGCGCTATATCTAACAGCACCCGAGATATCACCAGACATATGCTGGATTTTTACATGACTTTGGGTGACGGATACCGAAAATCTGTAATTTTCTCATCCCCTGGTGGTGCGATGTCGTTCCTGCTGCACAGATTCATGCGCAAGGGCCTCCTACGGACAATGCACTTTGATTTATTGCTCTATCTCTAATAGCACCCGACATATCACCAGATATATATTGGATTTTCCCCTGACCCTGAGTGTCCGGCCCCATCAGACGGTGGTTTTCTCGGCCCCTGGTGGTCCGAGGTCGATCCCGCTGCACAGATGCATGCACCACGGCCTCCTGCAGGTAATGCACTTTGATTTATTGCGCTATCTATAATAGCACCCGAGATATCACCAGATATATATAGGATTTTTCCCTGACCCTGACAGTCCGGCCCCATGAGACGGTGGTTTTCTCGGCTCCTGGTGGTCCGAGGTCGTTCCCGCTGCACAGATTCATGCGCCCGGGCCTCCTGCAGATAACTCAATTTCGTTTATTGCGCTATCTCTAATAGCACCCGAGATATCACCAGATATATGTTGGATTTTCCCCTGACCCTGAGTGTCAGGCCCCATGAGACGGTGGATTTCTCGGCCCCTGGTTGTCCGAGGTCGTTGCCGCTGCACAGATTCATGCGCCAGGGCCTCCCGCAGACAATGCACATTGATTTATTGCGCTATCTGTAATAGCACCCGAGAAAGCACCATATATATGCTGGATTTTTACATGACTTTGGGTGACGGATACCGAAAATCTGTAATTTTCGCGGCCCCTGGTGGTCCGAGGTCGTTCCTGCTGAACAGATTCATGCGCAAGGGCCTCCTACGGACAATTGCACTTTGATTTATTGCGCTATCACTAATAGCACCCGAGATATCACCAGATATATATAGGATTTTTCCCTGACCCTGACAGTCCGGCCCCATGAGACGGTGGTTTTCTCGGCTCCCGGTGGTCCGAGGTCGTTCCCGCTACACAGATTCATGCGCCCTGGCCTCCTGCAGATAACTCACTTTGGTTTATTGCGCTATCTCTAATAGCACCCGAGATATCACCAGATATATATTGGATTTTTCCCTGACCCTGACAGTCCGGCCCCATGAGACGGTGGTTTTCTCGGCCCCTGGTGGTCCGAGGTCGTTCCCGCAGCCCAGATTCATGCGCCAGGGCCTCCTACAGACAATGCACTTTGATTTATTGCCCTATCTCTAATAGCACCCGAGATATCTCCAGTTATATATTGGATTTTTCCTGACCCTGAGGGTCCGGCCCCATGAGACGGTGGTTTTCTCGGCCCCTGGTGGTCCGAGGTCGTTCCCGCTGCCCAGATTCATGCGCCAGGGCCTCCTACAGACAATGCACTTTGATTTATTGCGATATCTGTAATAGCACCCGAGAAAGCACCATATATATGCTGGATTTTTACATGACTTTGGGTGGGGATATCGAAAATCTGTAATTTTCTCGGCCCCTGGTGGTCCGATGTCGTCCCTGCTGCACATATTCATGCGCCTGGGCCTCCTGCAGATAAATCACTTTGGTTTATTGCGCTATCTCTAAAAGCACCCGAGATATCACCAGAAATATATTGGATTTTCCCCTGACCCTGAGTGTCCGGCCCCATGTGACGGTGGTTTTCTCGGCCCCGGGTGGTCCGAGGTCGTTCCCGCTGCACAGATTCATGCGCCTGGGCCTCCTACAGATAATTCACTTTGGTTTATTGCGCTATCTCTAATAGCACCCGAGATATGACCAGTTATATATTGGATTTTTCCTGACCCTGAGCGTCCGGCCCCATGAGACGGTGGTTTTCTCGGCCCCTGGTGGTCCGAGGTCGTTCCCGCTGCACATATTCATGCGCCAGGGCCTCCTGCAGATAATTCACGTTGGTTTATTGCGCTATCTCTAATAGCACCCGAGATATCACCAGATATATACTGGATTTTCCCCTGACCCTGCGTGTCCGGCACCATGAGACGGTGGTTGTCTCGGCCCCTGGTGGTCCGTGGTCGTTCCTGCTGCACAGATTCATGCGCCAGGGCCTCCTGCAGATAATCCACTTTGGTTTATTGCGCTATCTCTAATAGCACCCGAGATATCACCAGATATATACTGGATTTCTCCCTGACCCTGAGGGTCCGGCCCCATGAGATGGTGGTTTTCCCGGCCTCTGGTGGTCCGAGGTCGTTCCCGCTGCCCAGATGCATGCGCCAGGGCCTCCTGCAGATAATTCACTTTGGTTTATTGCGCTATCTCTAATAGCACCCGAGATATCACCAGATATATATTGGATTTTTACATGACTTTGGGTGACGGATTCCGAAAATCTGTAATTTTCGCGGCCCCTGGTGGTCCGAGGTCGTTCCTGCTGAACAGATTCATGCGCAAGGGCCTCCTACGGACAATTGCACTTTGATTTATTGCGCTATCACTAATAGCACCCGAGATATCACCAGATATATATAGGATTTTTCCCTGACCCTGACAGTCCGGCCCCATGAGACGGTGGTTTTCTCGGCTCCCGGTGGTCCGAGGTCGTTCCCGCTACACAGATTCATACGCCCTGGCCTCCTGCAGATAACTCACTTTGGTTTATTGCGCTATCTCTAATAGCACCCGAGATATCACCAGATATACATTGGATTTTTCCCTGACCCTGACAGTCCGGCCCCATAAGACGGTGGTTTTCTCGGCCCCTGGTGGTCCGAGGTCGTTCCCGCTGGCCGGATTCATGCGCAAGGGCCTCCTACAGACAATGCACTTTGATTTATTGCGCGATCTGTAATAGCACCCGAGATATCACCAGATATATATTAGATTTTTCCCTGACCCTGAGTCTCCGGCCCCATGAGACGGTGGTTTTCTCGGCCCCTGGTGGTCTAAGGTCGTTCCCGCTGCACAGATTCATGCGCCAGGGCCTCCTACAGACAATGCACTTTGATTTATTGGGCTGTCTGTAATAGCACCCGAGATATCACCAGATATATATTGGATTTTCCCCGGACACTGAGTGTCCGGACCCATGAGACGGTGGTTTTCTCGGCCCCTGGTTCTCCGAGGTCGTTCCCGCTGGCCAGATTCATGCGCCCGGGCCTCCTACAGACAATGCACTTTGATTTATTGCGCTATCTGTAATAGCACCCGAGATATCACCAGATATATATTGGATTTTTCCCTGCCCCTGTGTGTCCGGCCCCATGAGACGGTGCTTGTCTCGGCCCCTCGTGGACCGAGGTCGTTCCCGCTACACAGATTCATGCGCCAGGGCCTCCTGCAGATAATTCACTTTGGTTTATTGCGCTATCCCTAATAGCACCCGAGATATCACCAGATATATACTGGATTTTCCCCTGACCCTGAGTGTCCGGCCTCATGAGACTGTGGTTTTCTCGGCCCCTGGTGGTCCGAGGTCGTTCCCGCAGCCCAGATTAATGTGCCAGGGCCTCCTGCAGATAAATCACTTTGGTTTATTGCGCTATCTCTAATAGCACCCGAGATATCACCAGATATATATTGGATTTTCCCCTGACCCTGAGTGTCCGGCCCCATGAGACGGTGGTTTTCTCGGCCCCTGGTGGTCCGAGGTCGTTCCCGCTGCCCAGATTCATGCGCCAGGGCCTCCTACAGACAATGCACTTTGATTTATTGCGATATCTGTAATAGCACCCGAGAAAGCACCATATATATGCTGGATTTTTACATGACTTTGGGTGGCGGATACCGAAAATCTGTAATTTTCTCGGCCCCTGGTGGTCCGAGGTCGTTCCCGCTGCACAGATTCATGCGCCAGGGCCTCCTGCAGATAATTCACTTTGTTTTATTGCGCTATCTCTAATAGCACCCGAGATATCACCAGATATATACTGGATTTACCCCTGACCCTGAGTGTCCGGCCCCATGAGACAGTGGTTTTCTCGGCCCCTGGTGGTCCGAGGTCGTTCCTGCTGCACAGATTCGTGCGCACGGGCCTCCTACAGATAATTCACTTTGGTTTATTGCGCTATCTCTAATAGCACCCGAGATATCACCAGATATATATTGGATTTTTACATGACTTTGGGTGACGGATACCGAAAATCTGTAATTTTCGCGGCCCCTGGTGGTCCGAGGTCGTTCCTGCTGAACAGATTCATGCGCAAGGGCCTCCTACGGACAATTGCACTTTGATTTATTGCGCTATCTCTATTAGCACCCGAGATATCACCAGATATATATTGGATTTTTCCCTGAACCTGAGTGTCCGGCTCCATGAGACTGTGGTTTTCTCGGCCCCTGGTGGTCCGAGGTCGTTCCCGCTGCACAGATTCATGCGCCAGGGCCTCCTGCAGATAATTCACTTTGTTTTATTGCGCTATCTCTAATAGCACCCGAGATATCACCAGATATATACTGGATTTTCCCCTGACCCTGAGTGTCCGGCCCCATGAGACAGTGGTTTTCTCGGCCCCTGGTGGTCCGAGGTCGTTCCCGCTGCACAGATTCATGCGCACGGCCCTCCTACAGATAATTCACTTTGGTTTATTGCGCTATCTCTAATAGCACCCGAGATATCACCAGATATATATTGGATTTTTCCCTGCCCCTGTGTGTCCGGCCCCATGAGACGGTGCTTGTCTCGGCCCCTGGTGGTCCGAGGTCGTTCCCGCTGCCCAGATTCATGCGCCAGGGCCTCCTGCTGATAAATCACTTTGGTTTATTGCGCTATCCCTAAAAGCACCCGAGATATCACCAGATATATATTGGATTTTTCCCTGACCCTGAGTGTCCGGTCCCATGAGACGGTGGTTTTCTCGGCCCCTGGTGGTCCGAGGTCGTTCCCGCTGCACAGATTCATGCGCCAGGGCCTCCTACAAACAACGCACTTTGATTTACTGCGCTATCTGTAATAGCAACCGAGATATCACCAGATATATCCTGGTTTTTTCGCTGACCCTGAGCGTCCGGCCCCATGAGACGGTGGTTTTCTCGGCCCCTGGTGGTCCGAGGTTGTTCCCGCTGTACAGATTCATGCGCCAGGGCCTCCTGCAGATAATTCACTTTGGTTTAGTGCGCTATCTCTAATAGCGCCCGAGATATCACCAGATATATACTGGATTTTCCCCTGACCCTGAGTGTCCGGCCTCATGAGACGGTGGTTTTCTCGGCCCCTGGTGGTCCGAGGTCGTTCCCTCTGCCCAGATTCATGCGCCAGGGCCTCCTACAAACAACGCACATTGATTTACTGCGCTATCTGTAATAGCAACCGAGATATCACCAGATATATACTGGATTTTTCGCTGACCCTGAGCGTCCGGCCCCATGAGACGGTGATTTTCTCGGCCCCTGGTGGGCCGAGGTCGTTCCCGCTGTACAGATTCATGCGCCAGGGCCTCCTGCAGATAATTCACTTTGGTTTATTGCGCTATCTCTAATAGCACCCGAGATATCACCAGATATATACTGGATTTTCCCCTGACCCTGAGTGTCCGGCCTCATGAGACGGTGGTTTTCTCGGCCCCTGGTGGTCCGAGGTCGTTCCCGCTGCCCAAATTCATGCGCCTGGGCCTCCTGCAGATAAATCACTTTGGTTTATTGCGCTATCCCTAAAAGCACCCAAGATATCACCAGAAATATATTGGATTTTCCCCTGACCCTGAGTGTACGGCCCCATGTGACGGTGGTTTTCTCGGCCCCGGGTGGTCCGAGGTCGTTCCCGCTGCACAGATTCATGCCCTAGGGCCTCCTACGGACAATTGCACTTTGATGTATTGGGCTATCTGTAATAGCACCCGAGATATCACTAGAAATATATTGGATTTTTCCCTGACCCTGTGTGTCCGGCCCCATGAGGCAGTGGTTTTCTCGGCCCCTGGTGGTCCGAGGTCGTTCCCGCTGCACAGATTCATTCGCCAGGTGCTCCTGCAGATAATTCCGTTTGGTTTATTGCGTTATCTCTAATAGCACCCGAGATATCACCAGATATATATTGGATTTTTCCCTGACCCTGAGTGTCCGGCCCCATGAGACGGTGGTTGTCTCGGTCCCTGGTGGTCCGAGGTCGTTCCCGCTGCACAGATTCATGCGCCAGGGCCCCCTGCAGATAATTTACTTTGATTTATTACGCTATCTCTAATAGCACCCGAGATATCACCAGATATATATTGGATTTTTCCTGACTCTGAGCGTCCGGCCCCATGAGACGGTGGTTTTCTCGGCCCCTGGTTGTCCGAGGTCGTTCCCGCTGCCCAGATTCATGCGCCTGGGCCTCCTACAGACAATCCACTTTGATGTATTGGGCTATCTGTAATAGCACCCGAGATATCACCAGATATATATTGGATTTTTCCCTGACCCTGAGTGTCCGGCCCCATGAGACGGTGGTTGTCTCGGTCCCTGGTGGTCCGAGGTCGTTCCCGCTGCACAGATTCATGCGCCAGGGCCCCCTGCAGATAATTTACTTTGATTTATTACGCTATCTCTAATAGCACCCGAGATATCACCAGATATATATTGGATTTTTCCCTGACCCTGAGTGTCCGGCCCCATGAGACGGTGGTTGTCTCGGTCCCTGGTGGTCCGAGGTCGTTCCCGCTGCACACATTCATGCGCCAGGGCCCCCTGCAGATAATTTACTTTGATTTATTACGCTATCTCTAATAGCACCCGAGATATCACCAGATATATATTGGATTTTCCCCTGACCCTGAGTGTCCGGCCCCATGAGATGGTGGTTTTCCCGGCCTCTGGTTGTCCGAGGTCGTTCCCGCTGTCCAGATGCATGCGCCAGGGCCTCCTGCAGATAATTCACTTTGGTTTATTGCAATATCTCTAATACTACCCGATATATCACCAGATATATATTGGATTTTCCCCTGACCCTGAGTGTCCGGCCCCATGAGATGGTGGTTTTCCCGGCCCCTGGTGTTCCGACGTCGTTGCTGCTGCACAGATTCATGCGCCAGGGCTTCCAGCAGGCAATGCACATTGATTTATCGCGCTATCTGTAATAGACCCCGAGATATCACCAGATATATGCTGGATTTTTACATGACCTTGGGTGACGGATACCGAAAATCTGTCATTTTCTTGGCCCCTGGTGTTCCGACGTAGTTGCTGCTGCACAGGTGCATGTGCCAGGGCCTCCTGCAGACAATGCACTTTGATTTATCGCGCTATCTCTAATAGCACCCGAGATATCACCAGATATATGGTGGATTTTTACATGACCATGGGTGACGGATACCGACAATCTGTAATTTTTTTGGCCCCTGGTGTTCCGACGCCGTTGCTGCTGCACAGATGCATGCGCCAGGGCCTCCTGCAGACAATGCACTTTGATTTATCGCGCTATCTCTAATAGCACCCGAGATATCACCAGATATATGCTGGATTTTTACATGACCTTGGGTGACGGATACCGAAAATCTGTAATTTTTTTGGCCCCTGGTGTTCCGACGTCGTTGCTGCTGCACAGATTCGTGCGCCAGGGCTTCCTGCAGGCAATGCACTTTGATTTATCGCGCTATCTGTTATAGCACCCGAGATATCACCAGATATATATTGGATTTTCCCCTGACCCTGAGTGTCCGGCCCCATGAGACTGTAGTTGTTTCGGCCCCTGGAGGTCCGAGGACGTTCCCGCTGCACAGATTCATGCGACAGGGCCTCCTACAGGTAATGCACTTTGATTTATTGCGCTATCTGTAATAGCAGCCGAGATATCACCAGATATATATTGGATTTTACCCTGACCCTGAGTGTCCGGCCCCATGAGACTGTGGTTTTATCGGCCCCTGGTGGTCCGAGGTCGTTCCCGCTGCACAGATTCATGCGCCAGGGCTTCCTACAGACAATGCACTTTGATTTATTGCGCTATCTGTAATTGCACCCGAGATATCACCAGATATATATTGGATTTTTCCCTGACCCTGAGTGTCCGGCCCCATGAGACGGTGGTTTTATCGGCCCGTGGTGGTCCGAGGTCGTTCCCGCTGCACAGATTCATGCGCCAGGGCCTCCTGCAGATAATTCACTTTGGTTTATTGCGCTATCTCCAATAGCACCCGAGATATCACCAGATATATATTGGATTTTCCCCAGACCCTGAGTGTCCGGCCACATGAGACTCTGGTTTTCTCGGCCCCTGGTGGTCCGAGGTCGTTCCCGCTGGCCAGATTCATGCGCCAGGGCCTCCTACAGACAATGCACTTTGATTTATTGCGCTATCTGTAATAGCACCCGAGATATCACCAGATATATATTGGATTTTTCCGTGACCCTTAGTGTCCGGCCCCATGTGACGGTGGTTTTCTCGGCCCGTGGTGGTCCTAGGTCGTTCCCATTGCACAGATTCATGCGCCAGGGCCTCCTGCACATAATTCACTTTGGTTTATTGCGCTGTCTCTAATAACACCCGAGAAATCACCAGATATATATTGGATTTTTCCCTGACCCTGAGTGTCCGGCGGCATGAGACGGTGGCTTTCTCGGCCGCTGGTGGTCCGAGGTCGCTCCCGCTGCACAGATTCATGCGCCAGGGCCTCCTACAGACAATGCACTTTGATTTATTGCGCTATCTGTAATAGCACCCGAGAAAGCTCCATATATATGCTGGATTTTTACATGACTTTGGGTGACGCATACCGATAATCTGTAATTTTCTCGGTCACTGCAGGTCCGATTGCGTTCCTGCTGCACAGATTCATGCGCAAGGGCCTCCTACGGACAATGCACTTTGATTTTTTGCGCTATCTCTAATAGCACCCGAGATATCACCAGATATATATTTGATTTTTCCCTGACCCTGAGTGTCCGGCCTCATGAGACGGTGGTTTTCTCGGCCCCTGGTGGTCCGAGGTCGTTCCCGCTGCAAAGATGCATGCGCCAGGGCCTCCTGCAGATAATTTACTTTGGCTTATTCCGCTATCTCTAATAGCAGCCGAGATATCACCAGATAAATATTGGATTTTCCCCTGACCCTGAGTGGCCAGCCCCATGAGACCGTGGTTTTCTCGGCCCCTGGTGGTGCGAGGTCGTTCCCGCTGCACCGATTCATGCGCCAGTGCCTCCTGCAGATAATTCACTTTGGTTTATTGCGCTATCTCTAATAGCACCCGAGATATCACCAGATAAATATTGGATTTTCCCCTGACCCTGAGTGTCCGGCCGCATGAGACAGTGGTTTTCTCGGCCCCTGGTGGACCGAGGTCGTTCCCGCTGCCCAGATTCATGCGTCAGGGCTTCCTGCAGACAAGGCACTTTGATTTATTGCGGTATCTGTAATAGCACCCGAGATATCACCAGATATATGCTGGATTTTTACATGACCTTGGGTGACGGATACCGAAAATCTGTCATTTTCTTGGCCCCTGGTGTTCCGACGTAGTTGCTGCTGCACAGGTGCATGTGCCAGGGCCTCCTGCAGACAATGCACTTTGATTTATCGCGCTATCTCTAATAGCACCCGAGATATCACCAGATATATGGTGGATTTTTACATGACCATGGGTGACGGATACCGAAAATCTGTAATTTTTTTGGCCCCTGGTGTTCCGACGCCGTTGCTGCTGCACAGATGCATGCGCCAGGGCCTCCTGCAGACAATGCACTTTGATTTATCGCGCTATCTCTAATAGCACCCGAGATATCACCAGATATATGCTGGATTTTTACATGACCTTGGGTGACGGATACCGAAAATCTGTAATTTTTTTGGCCCCTGGTGTTCCGACGTCGTTGCTGCTGCACAGATTCGTGCGCCAGGGCTTCCTGCAGGCAATGCACTTTGATTTATCGCGCTATCTGTTATAGCACCCGAGATATCACCAGATATATATTGGATTTTCCCCTGACCCTGAGTGTCCGGCCCCATGAGACTGTGGTTTTCTCGGCCCCTGGTCGTCCGAGGTCGTTCCCGCTGCACAGATTCATGCGCCAGGGCCTCCTACAGACAATGCACTGTGATTTATTGCGCTATCTGTAATAGCACCCGAGATATCACCAGATATATATTGGATTTTACCCTGACCCTGAGTGTCCGGCCCCATGAGACTGTAGTTGTTTCGGCCCCTGGAGGTCCGAGGACGTTCCCGCTGCACAGATTCATGCGACAGGGCCTCCTACAGGTAATGCACTTTGATTTATTGCGCTATCTGTTATAGCACCCGAGATATCACCAGATATATATTAGATTTTTCCGTGACCCTTAGTGTCCGGCCCCATGTGACGGTGGTTTTCTCGGCCCGTGGTGGTCCTAGGTCGTTCCCATTGCACAGATTCATGCGCCAGGGCCTCCTGCACATAATTCACTTTGGTTTATTGCGCTGTCTCTAATAACACCCGAGAAATCACCAGATATATATTGGATTTTTCCCTGACCCTGAGTGTCCGGCGGCATGAGACGGTGGCTTTCTCGGCCGCTGGTGGTCCGAGGTCGCTCCCGCTGCACAGATTCATGCGCCAGGGCCTCCTACAGACAATGCACTTTGATTTATTGCGCTATCTGTAATAGCACCCGAGAAAGCTCCATATATATGCTGGATTTTTACATGACTTTGGGTGACGCATACCGATAATCTGTAATTTTCTCGGTCACTGCAGGTCCGATGTCGTTCCTGCTGCACAGATTCATGCGCAAGGGCCTCCTACGGACAATGCACTTTGATTTTTTGCGCTATCTCTAATAGCACCCGAGATATCACCAGATATATATTTGATTTTTCCCTGACCCTGAGTGTCCGGCCTCATGAGACGGTGGTTTTCTCGGCCCCTGGTGGTCCGAGGTCGTTCCCGCTGCAAAGATGCATGCGCCAGGGCCTCCTGCAGATAATTTACTTTGGCTTATTCCGCTATCTCTAATAGCAGCCGAGATATCACCAGATATATATTGGATTTTCCCCGGACACTGAGTGTCCGGACCCATGAGACGGTGGTTTTCTCGGCCCCTGGTTCTCCGAGGTCGTTCCCGCTGGCCAGATTCATGCGACCGGGCCTCCTACAGACAATGCACTTTGATTTATTGCGCTATCTGTAATATCACCCGAGATATCACCAGATATATATTGGATTTTTCCCTGACCCTGACAGTCCGGCCCCATGTGACGGTGGTTTTCTCGGCCCCTGGTGGTCCGAGGTCGTTCCCGCTGGCCGGATTCATGCGCAAGGGCCTCCTACAGACAATGCACTTTGATTTATTGGGCTGTCTGTAATAGCACCCGAGATATCACCAGATATATATTGGATTTTCCCCGGACACTGAGTGTCCGGACCCATGAGACGGTGGTTTTCTCGGCCCCTGGTTCTCCGAGGTCGTTCCCGCTGGCCAGATTCATGCGACCGGGCCTCCTACAGACAATGCACTTTGATTTATTGCGCTATCTGTAATATCACCCGAGATATCACCAGATATATATTGGATTTTTCCCTGCCCCTGTGTGTCCGGCCCCATGAGACGGTGCTTGTCTCGGCCCCTGGTGGTCCGATGTCGTCCCTGCTGCGCAGATTCATGCGCAAGGGCCTCCTACGGACAATGCACTTTGATTTATTGCGCTATCTGTAATAGCACCCGAGATATCACCAGATATATATTGGATTTTTCACTGACCCTAAGTGTCCGGCCCCACGGGACGGTGGTTTTCTCGGCCCCTGGTGGTCCGAGGTCGTTCCTGCTGCACAGATTCATCCGGCAGGGCCTCCTACAGGCAATGCACTTTGATTTATTTCGCTATATGTATTAGCAGCCGAGATATCACCACATATATATTGGATTTTACCCTGACCCTGAGTGTCCGGCCCCATGAGACGGTGGTTGTCTCGGCCCCTGGTGGTCCGAGATCGTTCCCGCTGCACAGATTCATGCGCCAGGGCTTCCTGCAGATAATTCACTTTGGTTTACTGCGCTATCTCTAATAGCACCCGAGATATCACCAGATATATACTGGATTTACCCCTGACCCTGAGTGTCCGGCCCCATGAGACAGTGGTTTTCTCGGCCCCTGGTGGTCCGAGGTCGTTCCTGCTGCACAGATTCGTGCGCACGGGCCTCCTACAGATAATTCACTTTGGTTTATTGCGCTATCTCTAATAGCACCCGAGATATCACCAGATATATATTGGATTTTTACATGACTTTGGGTGACGGATACCGAAAATCTGTAATTTTCGCGGCCCCTGGTGGTCCGAGGTCGTTCCTGCTGAACAGATTCATGCGCAAGGGCCTCCTACGGACAATTGCACTTTGATTTATTGCGCTATCACTAATAGCACCCGAGATATCAACAGATATATATAGGATTTTTCCCTGACCCTGACAGTCCGGCCCCATGAGACGGTGGTTTTCTCGGCTCCCGGTGGTCCGAGGTCGTTCCCGCTACACAGATTCATGCGCCCTGGCCTCCTGCAGATAATTCACTTTGGTTTACTGCGCTATCTCTAATAGCACCCGAGATATCACCAGATATATACTGGATTTTCCCCTGACCCTGAGTGTCCGGCCTCATGAGACTGTGGTTTTCTCGGCCCCTGGTGGTCCGAGGTCGTTCCCGCAGCCCAGATTAATGCGCCAGGGCCTCCTGCAGATAAATCACTTTGGTTTATTGCGCTATCTCTAATAGCACCCGAGATATCACCAGATATATATTGGATTTTCCCCTGACCCTGAGTGTCCGGCCCCATGAGACGGTGGTTTTCTCGGCCCCTGGTGGTCCGAGGTCGTTCCCGCTGCCCAGATTCATGCGCCAGGGCCTCCTACAGACAATGCACTTTGATTTATTGCGATATCTGTAATAGCACCCGAGAAAGCACCATATATATGCTGGATTTTTACATGACTTTGGGTGGCGGATACCGAAAATCTGTAATTTTCGCGGCCCCTGGTGGTCCGAGGTCGTTCCTGCTGAACAGATTCATGCGCAAGGGCCTCCTACGGACAATTGCACTTTGATTTATTGCGCTATCACTAATAGCACCCGAGATATCAACAGATATATATAGGATTTTTCCCTGACCCTGACAGTCCGGCCCCATGAGACGGTGGTTTTCTCGGCTCCCGGTGGTCCGAGGTCGTTCCCGCTACACAGATTCATGCGCCCTGGCCTCCTGCAGATAACTCACTTTGGTTTATTGCGCTATCTCTAATAGCACCCGAGATATCACCAGATATATATTGGATTTTTCCCTGACCCTGACAGTCCGGCCCCATGTGACGGTGGTTTTCTCGGCCCCTGGTGGTCCGAGGTCGTTCCCGCTGGCCGGATTCATGCGCAAGGGCCTCCTACAGACAATGCACTTTGATTTATTGGGCTGTCTGTAATAGCACCCGAGATATCACCAGATATATATTGGATTTTCCCCGGACACTGAGTGTCCGGACCCATGAGACGGTGGTTTTCTCGGCCCCTGGTTCTCCGAGGTCGTTCCCGCTGGCCAGATTCATGCGACCGGGCCTCCTACAGACAATGCACTTTGATTTATTGCGCTATCTGTAATATCACCCGAGATATCACCAGATATATATTGGATTTTTCCCTGCCCCTGTGTGTCCGGCCCCATGAGACGGTGCTTGTCTCGGCCCCTGGTGGACCGATGTCGTCCCTGCTGCGCAGATTCATGCGCAAGGGCCTCCTACGGACAATGCACTTTGATTTATTGCGCTATCTGTAATATCACCCGAGATATCACCAGATATATATTGGATTTTTCCCTGACCCTGACAGTCCGGCCCCATGTGACGGTGGTTTCCTCGGCCCCTGGTGGTCCGAGGTCGTTCCCGCTGGCCGGATTCATGCGCAAGGGCCTCCTACAGACAATGCACTTTGATTTATTGGGCTGTCTGTAATAGCACCCGAGATATCACCAGATATATATTGGATTTTCCCCGGACACTGAGTGTCCGGACCCATGAGACGGTGGTTTTCTCGGCCCCTGGTTCTCCGAGGTCGTTCCCGCTGGCCAGATTCATGCGACCGGGCCTCCTACAGACAATGCACTTTGATTTATTGCGCTATCTGTAATATCACCCGAGATATCACCAGATATATATTGGATTTTTCCCTGACCCTGACAGTCCGGCCCCATGTGACGGTGGTTTTCTCGGCCCCTGGTGGTCCGAGGTCGTTCCCGCTGGCCGGATTCATGCGCAAGGGCCTCCTACAGACAATGCACTTTGATTTATTGGGCTGTCTGTAATAGCACCCGAGATATCACCAGATATATATTGGATTTTCCCCGGACACTGAGTGTCCGGACCCATGAGACGGTGGTTTTCTCGGCCCCTGGTTCTCCGAGGTCGTTCCCGCTGGCCAGATTCATGCGACCGGGCCTCCTACAGACAATGCACTTTGATTTATTGCGCTATCTGTAATATCACCCGAGATATCACCAGATATATATTGGATTTTTCCCTGCCCCTGTGTGTCCGGCCCCATGAGACGGTGCTTGTCTCGGCCCCTGGTGGTCCGATGTCGTCCCTGCTGCGCAGATTCATGCGCAAGGGCCTCCTACGGACAATGCACTTTGATTTATTGTGCTATCTCTAATAGCACCCGAGATATCAGCAGATATATACTGGATTTTCCCCTGACCCTGAGTGTCCGGCCCCATGAGACAGTGGTTTTCTCGGCCCCTGGTGGTCCGAGGTCGTTCCCGCTGGCCGGATTCATGCGCAAGGGCCTCCTACAGACAATGCACTTTGATTTATTGGGCTGTCTGTAATAGCACCCGAGATATCACCAGATATATATTGGATTTTCCCCGGACACTGAGTGTCCGGACCCATGAGACGGTGGTTTTCTCGGCCCCTGGTTCTCCGAGGTCGTTCCCGCTGGCCAGATTCATGCGACCGGGCCTCCTACAGACAATGCACTTTGATTTATTGCGCTATCTGTAATATCACCCGAGATATCACCAGATATATATTGGATTTTTCCCTGACCCTGACAGTCCGGCCCCATGTGACGGTGGTTTTCTCGGCCCCTGGTGGTCCGAGGTCGTTCCCGCTGGCCGGATTCATGCGCAAGGGCCTCCTACAGACAATGCACTTTGATTTATTGGGCTGTCTGTAATAGCACCCGAGATATCACCAGATATATATTGGATTTTCCCCGGACACTGAGTGTCCGGACCCATGAGACGGTGGTTTTCTCGGCCCCTGGTTCTCCGAGGTCGTTCCCGCTGGCCAGATTCATGCGACCGGGCCTCCTACAGACAATGCACTTTGATTTATTGCGCTATCTGTAATATCACCCGAGATATCACCAGATATATATTGGATTTTTCCCTGCCCCTGTGTGTCCGGCCCCATGAGACGGTGCTTGTCTCGGCCCCTGGTGGTCCGATGTCGTCCCTGCTGCGCAGATTCATGCGCAAGGGCCTCCTACGGACAATGCACTTTGATTTATTGCGCTATCTGTAATATCACCCGAGATATCACCAGATATATATTGGATTTTTCCCTGACCCTGACAGTCCGGCCCCATGTGACGGTGGTTTCCTCGGCCCCTGGTGGTCCGAGGTCGTTCCCGCTGGCCGGATTCATGCGCAAGGGCCTCCTACAGACAATGCACTTTGATTTATTGGGCTGTCTGTAATAGCACCCGAGATATCACCAGATATATATTGGATTTTCCCCGGACACTGAGTGTCCGGACCCATGAGACGGTGGTTTTCTCGGCCCCTGGTTCTCCGAGGTCGTTCCCGCTGGCCAGATTCATGCGACCGGGCCTCCTACAGACAATGCACTTTGATTTATTGCGCTATCTGTAATATCACCCGAGATATCACCAGATATATATTGGATTTTTCCCTGACCCTGACAGTCCGGCCCCATGTGACGGTGGTTTTCTCGGCCCCTGGTGGTCCGAGGTCGTTACCGCTGGCCGGATTCATGCGCAAGGGCCTCCTACAGACAATGCACTTTGATTTATTGGGCTGTCTGTAATAGCACCCGAGATATCACCAGATATATATTGGATTTTCCCCGGACACTGAGTGTCCGGACCCATGAGACGGTGGTTTTCTCGGCCCCTGGTTCTCCGAGGTCGTTCCCGCTGGCCAGATTCATGCGACCGGGCCTCCTACAGACAATGCACTTTGATTTATTGCGCTATCTGTAATATCACCCGAGATATCACCAGATATATATTGGATTTTTCCCTGCCCCTGTGTGTCCGGCCCCATGAGACGGTGCTTGTCTCGGCCCCTGGTGGTCCGATGTCGTCCCTGCTGCGCAGATTCATGCGCAAGGGCCTCCTACGGACAATGCACTTTGATTTATTGTGCTATCTCTAATAGCACCCGAGATATCACCAGATATATACTGGATTTTCCCCTGACCCTGAGTGTCCGGCCCCATGAGACAGTGGTTTTCTCGGCCCCTGGTGGTCCGAGGTCGTTCCCGCTGCACAGATTCATGCGCACGGGCCTCCTACAGATAATTCACTTTGGTTTATTGCGCTATCTCTAATAGCACCCGAGATATCACCAGATATATATTGAATTTTTCCCTGCCCCTGTGTGTCCGGCCCCATGAGACGGTGCTTGTCTCGGCCCCTGGTGGTCCGAGGTCGTTCCCGCTGCCCAGATTCATGCGCCAGAGCCTCCTGCAGATAATTCACATTGGTTTATTGTGCTATCTCTAATAGCACCCGAGATATCACCAGATAAATATTGGATTTTCCCCTGACCCTGAGTGGCCGGCCCCATGAGACCGTGGTTTTCTCGGCCCCTGGTGGTGCGAGGTCGTTCCCGCTGCACCGATTCATGCGCCAGTGCCTCCTGCAGATAATTCACTTTGGTTTATTGCGCTATCTCTAATAGCACCCGAGATATCACCAGATAAATATTGGATTTTCCCCTGACCCTGAGTGTCCGGCCGCATGAGACAGTGGTTTTCTCGGCCCCTGGTGGACCGAGGTCGTTCCCGCTGCCCAGATTCATGCGTCAGGGCTTCCTGCAGACAAGGCACTTTGATTTATTGCGGTATCTGTACTAGCACCCGAGATATCACCAGATATATGCTGGATTTTTACATGACCTTGGGTGACGGATACCGAAAATCTGTCATTTTTTTGGCCCCTGGTGTTCCGACGTCGTTGCTGCTGCACAGATTCATGCGCCAGGGCTTCCAGCAGGCAATGCACATTGATTTATCGCGCTATCTGTAATAGACCCCGAGATATCACCAGATATATGCTGGATTTTTACATGACCTTGGGTGACGGATACCGAAAATCTGTCATTTTCTTGGCCCCTGGTGTTCCGACGTAGTTGCTGCTGCACAGGTGCATGTGCCAGGGCCTCCTGCAGACAATGCACTTTGATTTATCGCGCTATCTCTAATAGCACCCGAGATATCACCAGATATATGGTGGATTTTTACATGACCATGGGTGACGGATACCGACAATCTGTAATTTTTTTGGCCCCTGGTGTTCCGACGCCGTTGCTGCTGCACAGATGCATGCGCCAGGGCCTCCTGCAGACAATGCACTTTGATTTATCGCGCTATCTCTAATAGCACCCGAGATATCACCAGATATATGCTGGATTTTTACATGACCTTGGGTGACGGATACCGAAAATCTGTAATTTTTTTGGCCCCTGGTGTTCCGACGTCGTTGCTGCTGCACAGATTCGTGCGCCAGGGCTTCCTGCAGGCAATGCACTTTGATTTATCGCGCTATCTGTTATAGCACCCGAGATATCACCAGATATATATTGGATTTTCCCCTGACCCTGAGTGTCCGGCCCCATGAGACTGTAGTTGTTTCGGCCCCTGGAGGTCCGAGGACGTTCCCGCTGCACAGATTCATGCGACAGGGCCTCCTACAGGTAATGCACTTTGATTTATTGCGCTATCTGTAATAGCAGCCGAGATATCACCAGATATATATTGGATTTTACCCTGACCCTGAGTGTCCGGCCCCATGAGACTGTGGTTTTATCGGCCCCTGGTGGTCCGAGGTCGTTCCCGCTGCACAGATTCATGCGCCAGGGCTTCCTACAGACAATGCACTTTGATTTATTGCGCTATCTGTAATTGCACCCGAGATATCACCAGATATATATTGGATTTTTCCCTGACCCTGAGTGTCCGGCCCCATGAGACGGTGGTTTTATCGGCCCGTGGTGGTCCGAGGTCGTTCCCGCTGCACAGATTCATGCGCCAGGGCCTCCTGCAGATAATTCACTTTGGTTTATTGCGCTATCTCCAATAGCACCCGAGATATCACCAGATATATATTGGATTTTCCCCAGACCCTGAGTGTCCGGCCACATGAGACTCTGGTTTTCTCGGCCCCTGGTGGTCCGAGGTCGTTCCCGCTGCACAGATTCATGCGCCAGGGCCTCCTACAGACAATGCACTGTGATTTATCGCGCTATCTCTAATAGCACCCGAGATATCACCAGATATATGCTGGATTTTTACATGACCTTGGGTGACGGATACCGAAAATCTGTAATTTTTTTGGCCCCTGGTGTTCCGACGTCGTTGCTGCTGCACAGATTCGTGCGCCAGGGCTTCCTGCAGGCAATGCACTTTGATTTATCGCGCTATCTGTTATAGCACCCGAGATATCACCAGATATATATTGGATTTTCCCCTGACCCTGAGTGTCCGGCCCCATGAGACTGTGGTTTTCTCGGCCCCTGGTCGTCCGAGGTCGTTCCCGCTGCACAGATTCATGCGCCAGGGCCTCCTACAGACAATGCACTGTGATTTATTGCGCTATCTGTAATAGCACCCGAGATATCACCAGATATATATTGGATTTTACCCTGACCCTGAGTGTCCGGCCCCATGAGACTGTAGTTGTTTCGGCCCCTGGAGGTCCGAG
This sequence comes from Nomia melanderi, assembly GCF_051020985.1. Classification (NCBI taxonomy): domain Eukaryota; kingdom Metazoa; phylum Arthropoda; class Insecta; order Hymenoptera; family Halictidae; genus Nomia; species Nomia melanderi. The sequence goes on from NW_027475142.1 coordinate 1,809,557, forward strand.
GACGTTCCCGCTGCACAGATTCATGCGACAGGGCCTCCTACAGGTAATGCACTTTGATTTATTGCGCTATCTGTTATAGCACCCGAGATATCACCAGATATATATTAGATTTTTCCGTGACCCTTAGTGTCCGGCCCCATGTGACGGTGGTTTTCTCGGCCCGTGGTGGTCCTAGGTCGTTCCCATTGCACAGATTCATGCGCCAGGGCCTCCTGCACATAATTCACTTTGGTTTATTGCGCTGTCTCTAATAACACCCGAGAAATCACCAGATATATATTGGATTTTTCCCTGACCCTGAGTGTCCGGCGGCATGAGACGGTGGCTTTCTCGGCCGCTGGTGGTCCGAGGTCGCTCCCGCTGCACAGATTCATGCGCCAGGGCCTCCTACAGACAATGCACTTTGATTTATTGCGCTATCTGTAATAGCACCCGAGAAAGCTCCATATATATGCTGGATTTTTACATGACTTTGGGTGACGCATACCGATAATCTGTAATTTTCTCGGTCACTGCAGGTCCGATGTCGTTCCTGCTGCACAGATTCATGCGCAAGGGCCTCCTACGGACAATGCACTTTGATTTTTTGCGCTATCTCTAATAGCACCCGAGATATCACCAGATATATATTTGATTTTTCCCTGACCCTGAGTGTCCGGCCTCATGAGACGGTGGTTTTCTCGGCCCCTGGTGGTCCGAGGTCGTTCCCGCTGCAAAGATGCATGCGCCAGGGCCTCCTGCAGATAATTTACTTTGGCTTATTCCGCTATCTCTAATAGCAGCCGAGATATCACCAGATATATATTGGATTTTCCCCGGACACTGAGTGTCCGGACCCATGAGACGGTGGTTTTCTCGGCCCCTGGTTCTCCGAGGTCGTTCCCGCTGGCCAGATTCATGCGACCGGGCCTCCTACAGACAATGCACTTTGATTTATTGCGCTATCTGTAATATCACCCGAGATATCACCAGATATATATTGGATTTTTCCCTGACCCTGACAGTCCGGCCCCATGTGACGGTGGTTTTCTCGGCCCCTGGTGGTCCGAGGTCGTTCCCGCTGGCCGGATTCATGCGCAAGGGCCTCCTACAGACAATGCACTTTGATTTATTGGGCTGTCTGTAATAGCACCCGAGATATCACCAGATATATATTGGATTTTCCCCGGACACTGAGTGTCCGGACCCATGAGACGGTGGTTTTCTCGGCCCCTGGTTCTCCGAGGTCGTTCCCGCTGGCCAGATTCATGCGACCGGGCCTCCTACAGACAATGCACTTTGATTTATTGCGCTATCTGTAATATCACCCGAGATATCACCAGATATATATTGGATTTTTCCCTGCCCCTGTGTGTCCGGCCCCATGAGACGGTGCTTGTCTCGGCCCCTGGTGGTCCGATGTCGTCCCTGCTGCGCAGATTCATGCGCAAGGGCCTCCTACGGACAATGCACTTTGATTTATTGCGCTATCTGTAATATCACCCGAGATATCACCAGATATATATTGGATTTTTCCCTGACCCTGACAGTCCGGCCCCATGTGACGGTGGTTTCCTCGGCCCCTGGTGGTCCGAGGTCGTTCCCGCTGGCCGGATTCATGCGCAAGGGCCTCCTACAGACAATGCACTTTGATTTATTGGGCTGTCTGTAATAGCACCCGAGATATCACCAGATATATATTGGATTTTCCCCGGACACTGAGTGTCCGGACCCATGAGACGGTGGTTTTCTCGGCCCCTGGTTCTCCGAGGTCGTTCCCGCTGGCCAGATTCATGCGACCGGGCCTCCTACAGACAATGCACTTTGATTTATTGCGCTATCTGTAATATCACCCGAGATATCACCAGATATATATTGGATTTTTCCCTGACCCTGACAGTCCGGCCCCATGTGACGGTGGTTTTCTCGGCCCCTGGTGGTCCGAGGTCGTTCCCGCTGGCCGGATTCATGCGCAAGGGCCTCCTACAGACAATGCACTTTGATTTATTGGGCTGTCTGTAATAGCACCCGAGATATCACCAGATATATATTGGATTTTCCCCGGACACTGAGTGTCCGGACCCATGAGACGGTGGTTTTCTCGGCCCCTGGTTCTCCGAGGTCGTTCCCGCTGGCCAGATTCATGCGACCGGGCCTCCTACAGACAATGCACTTTGATTTATTGCGCTATCTGTAATATCACCCGAGATATCACCAGATATATATTGGATTTTTCCCTGCCCCTGTGTGTCCGGCCCCATGAGACGGTGCTTGTCTCGGCCCCTGGTGGTCCGATGTCGTCCCTGCTGCGCAGATTCATGCGCAAGGGCCTCCTACGGACAATGCACTTTGATTTATTGTGTTATCTCTAATAGCACCCGAGATATCACCAGATATATACTGGATTTTCCCCTGACCCTGAGTGTCCGGCCCCATGAGACAGTGGTTTTCTCGGCCCCTGGTGGTCCGAGGTCGTTCCCGCTGGCCGGATTCATGCGCAAGGGCCTCCTACAGACAATGCACTTTGATTTATTGGGCTGTCTGTAATAGCACCCGAGATATCACCAGATATATATTGGATTTTCCCCGGACACTGAGTGTCCGGACCCATGAGACGGTGGTTTTCTCGGCCCCTGGTTCTCCGAGGTCGTTCCCGCTGGCCAGATTCATGCGACCGGGCCTCCTACAGACAATGCACTTTGATTTATTGCGCTATCTGTAATATCACCCGAGATATCACCAGATATATATTGGATTTTTCCCTGACCCTGACAGTCCGGCCCCATGTGACGGTGGTTTTCTCGGCCCCTGGTGGTCCGAGGTCGTTCCCGCTGGCCGGATTCATGCGCAAGGGCCTCCTACAGACAATGCACTTTGATTTATTGGGCTGTCTGTAATAGCACCCGAGATATCACCAGATATATATTGGATTTTCCCCGGACACTGAGTGTCCGGACCCATGAGACGGTGGTTTTCTCGGCCCCTGGTTCTCCGAGGTCGTTCCCGCTGTCCAGATTCATGCGACCGGGCCTCCTACAGACAATGCACTTTGATTTATTGCGCTATCTGTAATATCACCCGAGATATCACCAGATATATATTGGATTTTTCCCTGCCCCTGTGTGTCCGGCCCCATGAGACGGTGCTTGTCTCGGCCCCTGGTGGTCCGATGTCGTCCCTGCTGCGCAGATTCATGCGCAAGGGCCTCCTACGGACAATGCACTTTGATTTATTGCGCTATCTGTAATATCACCCGAGATATCACCAGATATATATTGGATTTTTCCCTGACCCTGACAGTCCGGCCCCATGTGACGGTGGTTTCCTCGGCCCCTGGTGGTCCGAGGTCGTTCCCGCTGGCCGGATTCATGCGCAAGGGCCTCCTACAGACAATGCACTTTGATTTATTGGGCTCTCTGTAATAGCACCCGAGATATCACCAGATATATATTGGATTTTCCCCGGACACTGAGTGTCCGGACCCATGAGACGGTGGTTTTCTCGGCCCCTGGTTCTCCGAGGTCGTTCCCGCTGGCCAGATTCATGCGACCGGGCCTCCTACAGACAATGCACTTTGATTTATTGCGCTATCTGTAATATCACCCGAGATATCACCAGATATATATTGGATTTTTCCCTGACCCTGACAGTCCGGCCCCATGTGACGGTGGTTTTCTCGGCCCCTGGTGGTCCGAGGTCGTTCCCGCTGGCCGGATTCATGCGCAAGGGCCTCCTACAGACAATGCACTTTGATTTATTGGGCTGTCTGTAATAGCACCCGAGATATCACCAGATATATATTGGATTTTCCCCGGACACTGAGTGTCCGGACCCATGAGACGGTGGTTTTCTCGGCCCCTGGTTCTCCGAGGTCGTTCCCGCTGGCCAGATTCATGCGACCGGGCCTCCTACAGACAATGCACTTTGATTTATTGCGCTATCTGTAATATCACCCGAGATATCACCAGATATATATTGGATTTTTCCCTGCCCCTGTGTGTCCGGCCCCATGAGACGGTGCTTGTCTCGGCCCCTGGTGGTCCGATGTCGTCCCTGCTGCGCAGATTCATGCGCAAGGGCCTCCTACGGACAATGCACTTTGATTTATTGTGCTATCTCTAATAGCACCCGAGATATCACCAGATATATACTGGATTTTCCCCTGACCCTGAGTGTCCGGCCCCATGAGACAGTGGTTTTCTCGGCCCCTGGTGGTCCGAGGTCGTTCCCGCTGCACAGATTCATGCGCACGGGCCTCCTACAGATAATTCACTTTGGTTTATTGCGCTATCTCTAATAGCACCCGAGATATCACCAGATATATATTGAATTTTTCCCTGCCCCTGTGTGTCCGGCCCCATGAGACGGTGCTTGTCTCGGCCCCTGGTGGTCCGAGGTCGTTCCCGCTGCCCAGATTCATGCGCCAGAGCCTCCTGCAGATAATTCACATTGGTTTATTGTGCTATCTCTAATAGCACCCGAGATATCACCAGATAAATATTGGATTTTCCCCTGACCCTGAGTGGCCGGCCCCATGAGACCGTGGTTTTCTCGGCCCCTGGTGGTGCGAGGTCGTTCCCGCTGCACCGATTCATGCGCCAGTGCCTCCTGCAGATAATTCACTTTGGTTTATTGCGCTATCTCTAATAGCACCCGAGATATCACCAGATAAATATTGGATTTTCCCCTGACCCTGAGTGTCCGGCCGCATGAGACAGTGGTTTTCTCGGCCCCTGGTGGACCGAGGTCGTTCCCGCTGCCCAGATTCATGCGTCAGGGCTTCCTGCAGACAAGGCACTTTGATTTATTGCGGTATCTGTAATAGCACCCGAGATATCACCAGATATATGCTGGATTTTTACATGACCTTGGGTGACGGATACCGAAAATCTGTCATTTTTTTGGCCCCTGGTGTTCCGACGTCGTTGCTGCTGCACAGATTCATGCGCCAGGGCTTCCAGCAGGCAATGCACATTGATTTATCGCGCTATCTGTAATAGACCCCGAGATATCACCAGATATATGCTGGATTTTTACATGACCTTGGGTGACGGATACCGAAAATCTGTCATTTTCTTGGCCCCTGGTGTTCCGACGTAGTTGCTGCTGCACAGGTGCATGTGCCAGGGCCTCCTGCAGACAATGCACTTTGATTTATCGCGCTATCTCTAATAGCACCCGAGATATCACCAGATATATGGTGGATTTTTACATGACCATGGGTGACGGATACCGACAATCTGTAATTTTTTTGGCCCCTGGTGTTCCGACGCCGTTGCTGCTGCACAGATGCATGCGCCAGGGCCTCCTGCAGACAATGCACTTTGATTTATCGCGCTATCTCTAATAGCACCCGAGATATCACCAGATATATGCTGGATTTTTACATGACCTTGGGTGACGGATACCGAAAATCTGTAATTTTTTTGGCCCCTGGTGTTCCGACGTCGTTGCTGCTGCACAGATTCGTGCGCCAGGGCTTCCTGCAGGCAATGCACTTTGATTTATCGCGCTATCTGTTATAGCACCCGAGATATCACCAGATATATATTGGATTTTCCCCTGACCCTGAGTGTCCGGCCCCATGAGACTGTAGTTGTTTCGGCCCCTGGAGGTCCGAGGACGTTCCCGCTGCACAGATTCATGCGACAGGGCCTCCTACAGGTAATGCACTTTGATTTATTGCGCTATCTGTAATAGCAGCCGAGATATCACCAGATATATATTGGATTTTACCCTGACCCTGAGTGTCCGGCCCCATGAGACTGTGGTTTTATCGGCCCCTGGTGGTCCGAGGTCGTTCCCGCTGCACAGATTCATGCGCCAGGGCTTCCTACAGACAATGCACTTTGATTTATTGCGCTATCTGTAATTGCACCCGAGATATCACCAGATATATATTGGATTTTTCCCTGACCCTGAGTGTCCGGCCCCATGAGACGGTGGTTTTATCGGCCCGTGGTGGTCCGAGGTCGTTCCCGCTGCACAGATTCATGCGCCAGGGCCTCCTGCAGATAATTCACTTTGGTTTATTGCGCTATCTCCAATAGCACCCGAGATATCACCAGATATATATTGGATTTTCCCCAGACCCTGAGTGTCCGGCCACATGAGACTCTGGTTTTCTCGGCCCCTGGTGGTCCGAGGTCGTTCCCGCTGGCCAGATTCATGCGCCAGGGCCTCCTACAGACAATGCACTTTGATTTATTGCGCTATCTGTAATAGCACCCGAGATATCACCAGATATATATTGGATTTTTCCGTGACCCTTAGTGTCCGGCCCCATGTGACGGTGGTTTTCTCGGCCCGTGGTGGTCCTAGGTCGTTCCCATTGCACAGATTCATGCGCCAGGGCCTCCTGCACATAATTCACTTTGGTTTATTGAGCTGTCTCTAATAACACCCGAGAAATCACCAGATATATATTGGATTTTTCCCTGACCCTGAGTGTCCGGCGGCATGAGACGGTGGCTTTCTCGGCCGCTGGTGGTCCGAGGTCGCTCCCGCTGCACAGATTCATGCGCCAGGGCCTCCTACAGACAATGCACTTTGATTTATTGCGCTATCTGTAATAGCACCCGAGAAAGCTCCATATATATGCTGGATTTTTACATGACTTTGGGTGACGCATACCGATAATCTGTAATTTTCTCGGTCACTGCAGGTCCGATGTCGTTCCTGCTGCACAGATTCATGCGCAAGGGCCTCCTACGGACAATGCACTTTGATTTTTTGCGCTATCTCTAATAGCACCCGAGATATCACCAGATATATATTTGATTTTTCCCTGACCCTGAGTGTCCGGCCTCATGAGACGGTGGTTTTCTCGGCCCCTGGTGGTCCGAGGTCGTTCCCGCTGCAAAGATGCATGCGCCAGGGCCTCCTGCAGATAATTTACTTTGGCTTATTCCGCTATCTCTAATAGCAGCCGAGATATCACCAGATAAATATTGGATTTTCCCCTGACCCTGAGTGGCCGGCCCCATGAGACCGTGGTTTTCTCGGCCCCTGGTGGTGCGAGGTCGTTCCCGCTGCACCGATTCATGCGCCAGTGCCTCCTGCAGATAATTCACTTTGGTTTATTGCGCTATCTCTAATAGCACCCGAGATATCACCAGATAAATATTGGATTTTCCCCTGACCCTGAGTGTCCGGCCGCATGAGACAGTGGTTTTCTCGGCCCCTGGTGGACCGAGGTCGTTCCCGCTGCCCAGATTCATGCGTCAGGGCTTCCTGCAGACAAGGCACTTTGATTTATTGCGGTATCTGTAATAGCACCCGAGATATCACCAGATATATGCTGGATTTTTACATGACCTTGGGTGACGGATACCGAAAATCTGTCATTTTTTTGGCCCCTGGTGTTCCGACGTCGTTGCTGCTGCACAGATTCATGCGCCAGGGCTTCCAGCAGGCAATGCACATTGATTTATCGCGCTATCTGTAATAGACCCCGAGATATCACCAGATATATGCTGGATTTTTACATGACCTTGGGTGACGGATACCGAAAATCTGTCATTTTCTTGGCCCCTGGTGTTCCGACGTAGTTGCTGCTGCACAGGTGCATGTGCCAGGGCCTCCTGCAGACAATGCACTTTGATTTATCGCGCTATCTCTAATAGCACCCGAGATATCACCAGATATATGGTGGATTTTTACATGACCATGGGTGACGGATACCGAAAATCTGTAATTTTTTTGGCCCCTGGTGTTCCGACGCCGTTGCTGCTGCACAGATGCATGCGCCAGGGCCTCCTGCAGACAATGCACTTTGATTTATCGCGCTATCTCTAATAGCACCCGAGATATCACCAGATATATGCTGGATTTTTACATGACCTTGGGTGACGGATACCGAAAATCTGTAATTTTTTTGGCCCCTGGTGTTCCGACGTCGTTGCTGCTGCACAGATTCGTGCGCCAGGGCTTCCTGCAGGCAATGCACTTTGATTTATCGCGCTATCTGTTATAGCACCCGAGATATCACCAGATATATATTGGATTTTCCCCTGACCCTGAGTGTCCGGCCCCATGAGACTGTGGTTTTCTCGGCCCCTGGTCGTCCGAGGTCGTTCCCGCTGCACAGATTCATGCGCCAGGGCCTCCTACAGACAATGCACTGTGATTTATTGCGCTATCTGTAATAGCACCCGAGATATCACCAGATATATATTGGATTTTACCCTGACCCTGAGTGTCCGGCCCCATGAGACTGTAGTTGTTTCGGCCCCTGGAGGTCCGAGGACGTTCCCGCTGCACAGATTCATGCGACAGGGCCTCCTACAGGTAATGCACTTTGATTTATTGCGCTATCTGTTATAGCACCCGAGATATCACCAGATATATATTAGATTTTTCCGTGACCCTTAGTGTCCGGCCCCATGTGACGGTGGTTTTCTCGGCCCGTGGTGGTCCTAGGTCGTTCCCATTGCACAGATTCATGCGCCAGGGCCTCCTGCACATAATTCACTTTGGTTTATTGCGCTGTCTCTAATAACACCCGAGAAATCACCAGATATATATTGGATTTTTCCCTGACCCTGAGTGTCCGGCGGCATGAGACGGTGGCTTTCTCGGCCGCTGGTGGTCCGAGGTCGCTCCCGCTGCACAGATTCATGCGCCAGGGCCTCCTACAGACAATGCACTTTGATTTATTGCGCTATCTGTAATAGCACCCGAGAAAGCTCCATATATATGCTGGATTTTTACATGACTTTGGGTGACGCATACCGATAATCTGTAATTTTCTCGGTCACTGCAGGTCCGATGTCGTTCCTGCTGCACAGATTCATGCGCAAGGGCCTCCTACGGACAATGCACTTTGATTTTTTGCGCTATCTCTAATAGCACCCGAGATATCACCAGATATATATTTGATTTTTCCCTGACCCTGAGTGTCCGGCCTCATGAGACGGTGGTTTTCTCGGCCCCTGGTGGTCCGAGGTCGTTCCCGCTGCAAAGATGCATGCGCCAGGGCCTCCTGCAGATAATTTACTTTGGCTTATTCCGCTATCTCTAATAGCAGCCGAGATATCACCAGATATATATTGGATTTTTCCCTGACCCTGAGTGTCCGGCCCCATGAGACGGTGGTTTTATCGGCCCGTGGTGGTCCGAGGTCGTTCCCGCTGCACAGATGCATGCGCCGGCGCCTCCTGAAGATAATTCACTTTGTTTTATTGCGCTATCCATAATAGCAACCGAGATATCACTAGATATATATTAGATTTTCCCCTGACCCTGAGTGTCCGGCCCCATGAATCGTTGGCTTTCTCGGCCGCTGGCGGTCCGAGGTCGCTCCCGCTGCACAGGTGCATGCACCAGGGCCTCCTGCACATAATTCACTTTCGTTTATTGCGCTGTCTCTAATAGCACTCGAGATATCACCAGATATATATTGGATTTTCCCCTGACCCTGAGTGTCCGGCCCCATGAGACGGTGGTTTTCTCGGCCCCTGGTGGTCCGAGGTCGTTCCCGCTGCACAGATGCATGCGCCAGGGGCTCCTGCAGACAACGCACTTTGATTTATCGCGCTATCTGTAATAGAACCCGAGATATCACCATATATATGCTGGATTTTTACATGAAATTGGGTGACGGATACCGAAAATCTGTAATTTTCTCGGCCCCTGGTGGTCCGAGGTCGTTCCCGCTGCACAGATTGATGCTCCAGGGCCTCCTGTAGATAATTCACTTTGGTTTATTGCGCTATCTGTAATAGCACCCGAGGTATCACCAGATATATATTGGATTTTTCCCTGACCCAGAGTGTCCGGCCCCGTGAGACGGTGGTTTTCTCGGCCCCTTGTGGTCCGAGGTCGTTCCCGCTGCACAGATGCATGCGCCAGGGGCTCCTGCAGACAATGCACTTTGATTTATTGCGCTATCTCTAATAGCACCGGAGATATCACCAGATATATATTGGATTTTTCCCTGACCCTGAGTGTCCGGCCCCATGAGACGGTGATTTCTCGGCCCCTGGTGATCCGAGGTCGTTCCCGCTGCACAGATTCATGCGCCACCGCCTCCCGCAGACAATGTACTTTGATTTATCGCGCTATCTGTAATAGAACCCGAGATATCAGCAGATATATGCTGGATTTTTACATGACTATGGGTGACGGATACCGAAAATCTGTAATTTTCTCGGCCCCTGCTGGTCCGATGTCGCTTCTGCTGCACAGATTCATGCGCAAGGGCCTCCTAAGGACACTGCACTTTGATTTATTGCGCCATCTCTAATAACACCCGAGAAATCACCAGATATATATTGGATTTTTCCCTGACCCTGAGTGTCCGGCGCCATGAGGCGGTGGTTTTCTCGGCCCCTGTTGGTCCGAGGTCGTTCCCGCTGCCCAGATTCATGCGTCAGGGCTTCCTGCAGACAAGGCACTTTGATTTATTGCGGTATCTGTAATAGCACCCGAGATATCACCAGATATATGCTGGATTTTTACATGACCTTGGGTGACGGATACCGAAAATCTGTCATTTTTTTGGCCCCTGGTGTTCCGACGTCGTTGCTGCTGCACAGATTCATGCGCCAGGGCTTCCAGCAGGCAATGCACATTGATTTATCGCGCTATCTGTAATAGACCCCGAGATATCACCAGATATATGCTGGATTTTTACATGACCTTGGGTGACGGATACCGAAAATCTGTCATTTTCTTGGCCCCTGGTGTTCCGACGTAGTTGCTGCTGCACAGGTGCATGTGCCAGGGCCTCCTGCAGACAATGCACTTTGATTTATCGCGCTATCTCTAATAGCACCCGAGATATCACCAGATATATGGTGGATTTTTACATGACCATGGGTGACGGATACCGAAAATCTGTAATTTTTTTGGCCCCTGGTGTTCCGACGCCGTTGCTGCTGCACAGATGCATGCGCCAGGGCCTCCTGCAGACAATGCACTTTGATTTATCGCGCTATCTCTAATAGCACCCGAGATATCACCAGATATATGCTGGATTTTTACATGACCTTGGGTGACGGATACCGAAAATCTGTAATTTTTTTGGCCCCTGGTGTTCCGACGTCGTTGCTGCTGCACAGATTCGTGCGCCAGGGCTTCCTGCAGGCAATGCACTTTGATTTATCGCGCTATCTGTTATAGCACCCGAGATATCACCAGATATATATTGGATTTTCCCCTGACCCTGAGTGTCCGGCCCCATGAGACTGTGGTTTTCTCGGCCCCTGGTCGTCCGAGGTCGTTCCCGCTGCACAGATTCATGCGCCAGGGCCTCCTACAGACAATGCACTGTGATTTATTGCGCTATCTGTAATAGCACCCGAGATATCACCAGATATATATTGGATTTTACCCTGACCCTGAGTGTCCGGCCCCATGAGACTGTAGTTGTTTCGGCCCCTGGAGGTCCGAGGACGTTCCCGCTGCACAGATTCATGCGACAGGGCCTCCTACAGGTAATGCACTTTGATTTATTGCGCTATCTGTTATAGCACCCGAGATATCACCAGATATATATTAGATTTTTCCGTGACCCTTAGTGTCCGGCCCCATGTGACGGTGGTTTTCTCGGCCCGTGGTGGTCCTAGGTCGTTCCCATTGCACAGATTCATGCGCCAGGGCCTCCTGCACATAATTCACTTTGGTTTATTGCGCTGTCTCTAATAACACCCGAGAAATCACCAGATATATATTGGATTTTTCCCTGACCCTGAGTGTCCGGCGGCATGAGACGGTGGCTTTCTCGGCCGCTGGTGGTCCGAGGTCGCTCCCGCTGCACAGATTCATGCGCCAGGGCCTCCTACAGACAATGCACTTTGATTTATTGCGCTATCTGTAATAGCACCCGAGAAAGCTCCATATATATGCTGGATTTTTACATGACTTTGGGTGACGCATACCGATAATCTGTAATTTTCTCGGTCACTGCAGGTCCGATGTCGTTCCTGCTGCACAGATTCATGCGCAAGGGCCTCCTACGGACAATGCACTTTGATTTTTTGCGCTATCTCTAATAGCACCCGAGATATCACCAGATATATATTTGATTTTTCCCTGACCCTGAGTGTCCGGCCTCATGAGACGGTGGTTTTCTCGGCCCCTGGTGGTCCGAGGTCGTTCCCGCTGCAAAGATGCATGCGCCAGGGCCTCCTGCAGATAATTTACTTTGGCTTATTCCGCTATCTCTAATAGCAGCCGAGATATCACCAGATATATATTGGATTTTTCCCTGACCCTGAGTGTCCGGCCCCATGAGACGGTGGTTTTATCGGCCCGTGGTGGTCCGAGGTCGTTCCCGCTGCACAGATGCATGCGCCGGCGCCTCCTGAAGATAATTCACTTTGTTTTATTGCGCTATCCATAATAGCAACCGAGATATCACTAGATATATATTAGATTTTCCCCTGACCCTGAGTGTCCGGCCCCATGAATCGTTGGCTTTCTCGGCCGCTGGCGGTCCGAGGTCGCTCCCGCTGCACAGGTGCATGCACCAGGGCCTCCTGCACATAATTCACTTTCGATTATTGCGCTGTCTCTAATAGCACTCGAGATATCACCAGATATATATTGGATTTTCCCCTGACCCTGAGTGTCCGGCCCCATGAGACGGTGGTTTTCTCGGCCCCTGGTGGTCCGAGGTCGTTCGCGCTGCACAGATGCATGCGCCAGGGGCTCCTGCAGACAACGCACTTTGATTTATCGCGCTATCTGTAATAGAACCCGAGATATCACCATATATATGCTGGATTTTTACATGAAATTGGGTGACGGATACCGAAAATCTGTAATTTTCTCGGCCCCTGGTGGTCCGAGGTCGTTCCCGCTGCACAGATTGATGCTCCAGGGCCTCCTGTAGATAATTCACTTTGGTTTATTGCGCTATCTGTAATAGCACCCGAGGTATCACCAGATATATATTGGATTTTTCCCTGACCCAGAGTGTCCGGCCCCGTGAGACGGTGGTTTTCTCGGCCCCTTGTGGTCCGAGGTCGTTCCCGCTGCACAGATGCATGCGCCAGGGGCTCCTGCAGACAATGCACTTTGATTTATTGCGCTATCTCTAATAGCACCGGAGATATCACCAGATATATATTGGATTTTTCCCTGACCCTGAGTGTCCGGCCCCATGAGACGGTGATTTCTCGGCCCCTGGTGATCCGAGGTCGTTCCCGCTGCACAGATTCATGCGCCACCGCCTCCCTCAGACAATGTACTTTGATTTATCGCGCTATCTGTAATAGAACCCGAGATATCAGCAGATATATGCTGGATTTTTACATGACTATGGGTGACGGATACCGAAAATCTGTAATTTTCTCGGCCCCTGCTGGTCCGATGTCGCTTCTGCTGCACAGATTCATGCGCAAGGGCCTCCTAAGGACACTGCACTTTGATTTATTGCGCCATCTCTAATAACACCCGAGAAATCACCAGATATATATTGGATTTTTCCCTGACCCTGAGTGTCCGGCGCCATGAGGCGGTGGTTTTCTCGGCCCCTGTTGGTCCGAGGTCGTTCCCGCTGCACAGATTCATGCGCCAGGGCCTCCTGCAGATAATTCACTTTGGTTTATTGCGCTATCTGTAATAGCACCCGGGATATCACCAGATATATATTGTATTTTCCTCTGACCCTGAGTGTCCGGCCAAATGAGACTGTGGTTTTCTCGGCCCCTGGTGTTCCGAGGTCGTTCCCTCTGCCCAGATTCATGCGCCAGGGCTTCCTGCGGACAATGCACTTTGATTTATCGCGCTATCTGTAATAGCACCAGAGGTATCACAAGATATATATTGGATTTTTCCCTGGCCCTGAGTGTCCGGCCCCATGAGACGGAGGTTTTCTCGGCCCCTGGTGGTCAGAGGTCGTTCCCGCTGCCCAGATTCATGCGCCAGGGCCTCCTACAGACAATGCACTTTGGTTTATTGCGCTATCTGTAATAGCACCCGGAATATCACCAGATCTATATTGGATTTTCCCCTGACCCTGAGTGTCCGGCCGCATGAGACGGTGGTTTTCTCGGCCCCTGGTGGTCAGAGGTCGTTCCCGCTGCCCAGATTCATGCGCCAGGGCCTCCTACAGACAATGCACTTTGGTCTATTGCGCTATCTGTAATAGCACCCGGAATATCACCAGATCTATATTGGATTTTCCCCTGACCCTGAGTGTCCGGCCCCATGAGACGGTGGTTTTCTCGGCCCCTGGTGGTACGAGGTCGTTCCCGCTGCCTAGATTCATGCGCCAGGGCCTCCTACAGACAATGCACTTTGATTTATTGCGCTATCTCTAATAGCACCCGAGATATCACCAGACATATATTGGATTTTTCCCTGGCCCCGAGTGTCCGGCCGCATGAGACGGTGGTTTTCTCGGCCCCTGGTGGTCCGAGGTCGTTCCCGCTGCACAGATTCATGCGCCAGGGCTTCCTGCAGACAATGCACTTTGATTTATCGCGGAATCTGTAACAGCACCCGAGATATCACCAGATATATATTGGATTTTTCCCTGACCCTGAGTGTCCGGCCCCATGAGACTGTGGTTTTCTCGGCCCCTGGTGGTCCGAGGGCGTTCCCGCTGCACGGATTCATGCGCCAGGACCTCCGGCAGACAATTCACTTTGGTTTATTGACCTATCTCTAATAGCACCCGAGATGTCACCAGATATATATTGGATTTTTCCCTGACCCAGAGTGTCCGGCCCCATGAGACGGTGGTTTTCTCGGCCCCTGGTGGTCCGAAGTCGTTCCCGCTGCACGGATTCATGCGCCAGGGCTTCCTGCAGACAATGCACTTTGATTTAACGCGATATCTGTAATAGCACCTGAGATATCACCAGATATATATTGGATTTTTCCCTGACCCTGTGTGTCCGGCCCCTTGAGACGGTGGTTTTCTTGGCCCCTGGTGGTCCGAGGTCGTTCCCGCTGCCCAGATTCTTGCGCCAGGGCCTCCTACAGACAATGCACTTTGATTTATCGCGGAATCTGTAACAGCACCCGAGACATCACCAGATATATATTGGATTTTTCCCTGTCCCTGTGTGTCCGGCCCCATGAGACGGTGGTTTTCTCGGCCCCTGGTGGCCCCAGGTCGTTCCCGCTGCACAGATTCATGCGCCAGGGCGTCCTGCAGATAATTCACTTTGGTTTATTGCGCTATCTGTAACAGCACCCAAGATATCACCAGATATATATCGGATTTTTCCCTGACCCTGAGTGTCCGGCCCGATGAGACGGTGGTTTTCTCGGCCCCTGGTGGACCGAGGTCGTTCCCGCTGCACGGATTCATGCGCCAGGGATTCCTGCAGACAATATACTTTGGTTTATTGCGCTATCTCTAATAGCACTCGACATATCACCAGGTATATATTGGATTTTTCCCAGAACCTGAGTGTCCGGCCCCTGGTGGACCGAGGTCGTTCCCGCTGCCCAGATTCATGCGCCAGTGCTTCCTGCAGACAATGCACTTTGATTTATTGCGGTTTCTGTAACAGCACCCGAGATATCACCAGATATATATTGGATTTTCCCCTGACCCTGAGTGTCCGGCCCCATGAGACGGTGGATTTCTCGGCTCCTGGTGGTCCGAGGTCGTTCCCGCTGGACAGATTCATACGCCAGGGCCTCCTACAGAGGATGCACTTTGATTTATTGCGCTATCTGTAATAGCACCCGAGATATCACCAGATATATATTGGATTTTCCCCTGACCCTGAGTGTCCGGCCCCATGAGACGGTGGATTTCTCGGCCCCTTGTGGTCCGTGGTCGACGCGCTGCACAGATTCATGCGCCAGGGCCTCCTGCAGACAATGCACTTTGATTTATCGCGCTATCTGTAATAGAACCCGAGATATCACCAGATATATATCGGATTTTCCCCTGACCCTGAGTGTCCGGCCCCATGAGACTGTGGTTTTCTCGGCCCCTGGAGGGCTGAGGTCGTTCCTGCTTCACAGATTCATGCGCCAGCGCCTCCTGCAGACAATGCGCTCTGATTTATCGCGCTATCTATAATAGAAACCGAGATATCACCAGATATATGCTGGATTTTTACATGACTTTGGGTGACGGATACCGAAAGTCTTTAATTTTCTCGGCCCCTGCTGGTCCGATGTCGTTCCTGCTGCACAGATTCATGCGCAAGGGCCTCCTAAGGACAATGCACTTTGATTTATTGCGCTATCTCTAATAGCACCCGAGATATCACCAGATATATATTTGATTTTTCCCTGACCCTGAGTGTCCGGCCCCATCAGACGGTGGTTTCGCTGCCCCTGGTGGTCCGAGGTCGTTCCCGCTGCACCGATTCATG
Source organism: Nomia melanderi (assembly GCF_051020985.1). Taxonomy (NCBI): domain Eukaryota; kingdom Metazoa; phylum Arthropoda; class Insecta; order Hymenoptera; family Halictidae; genus Nomia; species Nomia melanderi. Next base: position 1,825,828 of record NW_027475142.1, read on the forward strand.
CGCCAGGGCCTCCTACAGACAATGCACTTTGATTTATTGCGCTATTTGTAATAGCACCCAAGATATCACCTGATATATATTGGATTTTTCCCTGACCCTGAGTGTCCGGCCCCATGAGACGGTGGTTTTCTCGGCCCCTGGTGTTCCGAGGTCGTTCCCGCTGCACAGATTCATGCGCCAGGGCCTCCTACAGACAATGCACTTTGATTTATTGCGCTATTTGTAATAGCACCCAAGATATCACCAGATATATATTGGATTTTTCCCTGACCCTGAGTGTCCGGCCCCAAGAGACGGTGGTTTTCTCGGTCCCTGGTGGTCCGAGGTCGTTCCCGCTGCACAGATTCATGCTCCAGGGCCTCCTGTAGATAATTCACTTTGGTTTATTGCGCTATCTGTAATAGCACCCGAGGTATCACCAGATATATATTGTATTTTCCCCCGACCCTGAGTGCCCGGCCCCAAGAGACGGTGGTTTTCTCGGACCCTGGTGGTCCGAGGTCGTTCCTGCTGCACAGATTCATGCGCCAGAGCCTCCTACAGACAATGCACTTTGATTTATTGCGCTATCTCTAATAGAACCCGAGATATCACCAGATATATGCTGGATTTTTCCCTGACCCTGAGTGTCCGGCCCCAAGAGACGGTGGTTGTCTCCGCCCCTGGTGGTCCGAGGTCGTTCCCGCTGCACAGATTCATGCGCCAGGGCCTCGTACAGACAATGCACTTTGATTTATTGCGCTATATGTAATAGCACCCGAGATATCACCAGATATACATTGGATTTTCCCCTGACCCTGAGTGTCCGGCCCCATGAGACTGTGGTTTTCTCGGCCCCTGGTGGTCCGAGGTCGTTCCCGCTGCACAGATTCATGCGCCAGGGCCTCCTACAGACAATGCACTTTGATTTAATGCGGTATTTGTAATAGCACCCGAGATATCACCAGATATACATTGGATTTTCCCCCGACCCTGAGTGCCCGGCCCCAAGAGACGGTGGTTTTCTCGGCCCCTGGTGGACCGAGGTCGTTCCCGATGCACAGATTCATGCGACAGGGCCTCCTACAGACAATGCACGTTGATTTATTGCGCTATTTGTAATAGCACCCGAGATATCACCTGATATATATTGGATTTTTCCCTGACCCTGATTGTCCGGCCCCAAGAGACGGTGGTTGTCTCGGCCCCTGGTGATCCGAGGTCGTTCCCGCTGCACAGATACATGCGCCAGTGCCTCCTGCAGATAATTCGCTTTGGTTTATTGCGCAATCTCTAATAGCACCCAAGATATCACCAGATATATATTGGATTTTTCCCTGACCCTGAGTGTCCGGGCCCATGAGACGGTGGTTATCTCGGCCCCTGGTGGTCCGAGGTCGTTCCCGCTGCACAGATTCATGCGCCAGGGCCTCCTGCAGATAATTCACTTTGGTTTATTCCGCTATCTCTAATAGCACCCGAGGAATCACCAGATATATATTGGATTTTCCCCTGACCCTGAGTGTCCGGCCCCATGAAACTGTGGTTTTCTCGGCCCCTGGTGATCCGTGGTCGTTCCCGCTGGCCAGATTCATGCGCCAGGGCCTCCTGCAGATAATTCACTTTGATTTATTGCGCTATCTCTAATAGCACCCGAGATATCACCAGATATATGTTGGTTTTTCCCCTGACCCTGAGTGTCCGGCCCCATGAAACTGTGGTTTTCTCGGCCCCTGGTGATCCGTGGTCGTTCCCATTGCCCAGATTCATGCGCCAGGGCCTCCTACAGACAAGGCACTTTGATTTATTGCGCAATATTTAATTGCACCCGAGATATCACCAGATATATATTGGATTTTTCCCTGACCCTGAGTGTCCGGCCCCATGAGACGGTGGTTTTCTCGGCCCCTGGTGGTCCGTGGTCGTTCCCGCTGCCCAGATTCATGCGCCAGGGCCTCCTACAGACAAGGCACTTTGATTTATTGCGCAATATTTAATTGCACCCGAGATATCACCAGATATATATTGGATTTTTCCCTGACCCTGAGTGTCCGGCCCCTTGAGGCGGTGGTTTTCTCGGCCCTTTGGTGGTCCGAGGTCGTTCCCGCTGCACAAATTCATGCGCCAGGCACTCCTGCTGATAATTCAATTTGGTTTATTGTGTTATCTCTAATAGCACCCGAGGTATCACCGGATATATATTGGATTTTCCCCTGACCCTGAGTGTCCGGCCCCATGAGACGGTGGTTTTATCGGCCCCTGGTGGTCCGAGGTCGTTCCCGCTGCACAGATGCATGCGCCAGGGCCTCCCACAGACAATGCCCTTTGATTTATTGCTCTATCTCTAATGGCACCCGAGATATCACCAGATATATATTGGATTTTCCCCTGACCCTGAGTGTTCGGCCCCATGAGACGGTGATTTTCTCGGCCCCTGGTGGTCCGAGGTCGTTCCCGCTGAACAGATGCTTGCGCCAGGGCCTCCTGCAGATAATTCACTTTGGGTTATTGCGCTATCTCTAATAGCACCCGAGATATCACCACATATATATTGGATTTTCCCCTGACCCTGAGTGTTCGGCCCCATGAGACGGTGGTTTTCTCGGCTCCTTGTGGTCCGAGGTCCTTCCCGCAGGCCAGATTCATGCCCCAGGGCCTCCTACAGACAATGCACTTTGATTTATTGCGCTATCTGTAATAGCACCCGAGATATCACCAGATATATATTGGATTTTTCCCTGACCCTGAGTGTCCGGCCCCATGAGACGGTGGTTTTCTCGGCCCCTGGTGGTCCGAGGCGGTTCCCGCTGCACAGATTCATGGGCCAGGGCCTCCTGCAGATAATTCACTTTGGTTTATTGCGCTATCTCCAATAGCACCCGAGATATCACCAGATATATATTGGATTTTCCCCTGACCCTGAGTGTCCGGCCCCATGAAACTGTGGTTTTCTCGGCCCCTGGTGGTCCGAGGACGTTCCCGTTGCACAGATTCATGCGCCAGGGCCTCCTGCAGATAATTCACTTTGGTTTATTGCGCTATCTCTAATAGCACCCGAGATATCACCAGAAATATATTGGATTTATCCCTGACCCTGAGTGTCCGGCCCCATGAGACGGTGATTTTCTCGGCCGCTGGTGGTCCGAGGTCGTTTCCGCTGCACAGATTCATGCGCCAGGGCCTCCTGCAGATAATTCACTTTGGTTTATTGCGCTATCTCTAACAGCACCCGAGATATCACCAGATATATATTGGATTTTTCCCTGACCCTGAGTGTCCGGCCCCATGAGACGGTGATTTCCTCGGCCCCTGGTGGTCCGAGGTCGTTCCCGCTGCACAGATTCATGCGCCAGGCCCTCCTGCAGATAATTCACTTTGGTTTATTGTGCTATCTCTAATAGCACCCGAGATATCACCAGATATATATTGGATTTTCCCCTGACCCTGAGTGTCCGGCCCCATGAGACGGTGGTTTTATCGGCCCCTGGTGGTCCGAGGTCGTTCCCGCTGCACAGATGCATGCGCCAGGGCCTCCCACAGACAATGCACTTTGATTTATTGCGCTATCTGTAATAGCACCCGAGATATCACCAGATATATATTGGATTTTCCCCTGACCCTGAGTGTCCGGCCCCATGAAACTGTGGTTTTGTCGGCCCCTGGTGATCCGTGGTCGTTCCCGCTGGCCAGATTCATGCGCCAGGGCCTCCTGCAGATAATTCACTTTGATGTATTGCGCTATCTCTAATAGCACCCGATATATCACCAGATATATATTGGTTTTTCCCCTGACCCTGAGTGTCCGGCCCCATGAAACTGTGGTTTTCTCGGCCCCTGGTGATCCGTGGTCGTTCCCATTGCCCAAATTCATGCGCCAGGGCCTCCTACAGACAAGGCACTTTGATTTATTGCGCAATATTTAATTGCACCCGAGATATCACCACATATATATTGGATTTTCCCCTGACCCTGAGTGTCCGGCCCCATGAGACGGTGGTTTTCTCGGCTCCTGGTGGTCTGAGGTCCTTCCCGCTGGCCAGATTCATGCGCCAGGGCCTCCTACAGACAATGCACTTTGATTTATCGCGCTATCTCTAATAGCACCCGAGATATCACCAGATATATATTGGATTTTCCCCTGACCCTGAGTATCCGGCCCAATGAGACTCTGGTTTTCTCGGCCCCTGGTGGTCCGAGGTCCTTCCCGCTGGCCAGATTCATGCGCCAGGGCCTCCTACAGACAATGCACTTTGATTTATTGCGCTATCTGTAATAGCACCCGAGATATCACCAGATATATATTGGATTTTTCCCTGACTCTGAGTGTCCGGCCCCATGAGACGGTGGTTTTCTCGGCCCCTGGTGGTCCGAGGCGGTTCCCGCTGCACAGATTCATGGGCCAGGGCCTCCTGCAGATAATTCACTTTGGTTTATTGCGCTATCTCTAATAGCACCCGAGATATCACCAGATATATATTGGATTTTCCCCTGACCCTGAGTGTCCGGCCCCATGAAACTGTGGTTTTCTCGGCCCCTGGTGGTCCGAGGTCGTTCCCGCTGCACAGATTCATGCGCCAGGCCCTCCTGCAGATAATTCACTTTGGTTTATTGTGCTATCTCTAATAGCACCCGAGATATCACCAGATATATATTGGATTTTCCCCTGACCCTGAGTGTCCGGCCCCATGAGACGGTGGTTTTATCGGCCCCTGGTGGTCCGAGGTCGTTCCCGCTGCACAGATTCATGCGCCAGGCCCTCCTGCTGATAATTCAATTTGGTTTATTGTGTTATCTCTAATAGCACCCGAGGTATCACCGGATATATATTGGATTTTCCCCTGACCCTGAGTGTCCGGCCCCATGAGACGGTGGTTTTATCGGCCCCTGGTGGTCCGAGGTCGTTCCCGCTGCACAGATGCATGCGCCAGGGCCTCCCACAGACAATGCACTTTGATTTATTGCGCTATCTGTAATAGCAACCGAGATATCACCAGATATATATTGGATTTTCCCCTGACCCTGAGTGTCCGGCCCCATGAAACTGTGGTTTTCTCGGTCCCTGGTGATCCGTGGTCGTTCCCGCTGGCCAGATTCATGCGCCAGGGCCTCCTGCAGATAATTCTCTTTGATTTATTGCGCTATCTCTAATAGCACCCGAGATATCACCAGATATATATTGGTTTTTCCCCTGACCCTGAGTGTCCGGCCCCATGAACCTGTGGTTTTCTCGGCCCCTGGTGATCCGTGGTCGTTCCCATTGCCCAGATTCATGCGCCAGGGCCTCCTACAGACAAGGCACTTTGATTTATTGCGCAATATTTAATTGCACCCGAGATATCACCAGATATATATTGGATTTTTCCCTGACCCTGAGTGTCCGGCCCCTTGAGGCGGTGGTTTTCTCGGCCCCTGGTGGTCCGAGGTCGTTCCCGCTGCACAGATTCATGCGCCAGGGCCTCCTGCAGATAATTCACTTTGGTTTATTGCGCTATCTCTAATAGCACCCGAGATATCACCAGATATATACTGTATTTTTCCCTGACCCTGAGTGTCCGGCCCCATGAGACGGTGGTTTTCTCGGCTCGTGGTGGTCCGCGGTCGTTCCCGCTGGCCAGATTCATGCGCCAGGGCCTCCTGCAGGTAATTCACTTTGATTTATTGCGCTATCTCTAATAGCACCCGAGATATCACCAGATATATATTGGATTTTCCCCTGACCCTGAGTGTCCGGCCCCACGAAACTGTGGTTTTCTCGGCCCCTGGTGATCCGTGGTCGTTCCCGCTGCCCAGATTCATGCGCCAGGGCCTCCTACAGACAAGGCACTTTGATTTATTGCGCAATATTTAATTGCACCCGAGATACCACCAGATATATATTGGATTTTTCACTGACCCTGAGTGTCCGGCCCATTGAGGCGGTGGTTTTCTCGGCCCCTGGTGGTCCGAGGTCGTTCCCGCTGCACAGATTCATGCGCCAGGGCCTCCTGCAGATAATTCACTTTGGTTTATTGCGCTATCTCTAATAGCACCCGAGATATCACCAGATATATATTGGATTTTTCCCTGACCCTGAGTTTCCGGCCCCATGAGACGGTGGTTTTCTCGGCTCGTGGTGGTCCGAGGTCGTTTCCGCTGGCCAGATTCATGCGCCAGGGCCTCCTGCAGATAATTCACTTTGATTTATTGCGCTATCTCTAATAGCACCCGAGATATCACCAGATATATATTGGATTTTCCCCTGACCCTGAGTGTTCGGCGCCATGAGACGGTGATTTTCTCGGCCCCTGGTGGTCCGAGGTCGTTCCCGCTGGCCAGATTCATGCGCCAGGGCCTCCTACAGACAATGCACTTTGATTTATTGCGCTATCTGTAATAGCACCCGAGATATCACCAGATATATATTGGATTTTCCCCTGACCCTGAGTGTTCGGCGCCATGAGACGGTGATTTTCTCGGCCCCTGGTGGTCCGAGGTCGTTCCCGCTGGCCAGATTCATGCGCCAGGGCCTCCTACAGACAAGGCACTTTGATTTATTGCGCAATATTTAATTGCACCCGAGATATCACCAGATATATATTGGATTTTTCGCTGACCCTGAGTGTCCGGCCCCTTGAGGCGCTGGTTTTCTCGGCCCCTGGTGGTCCGAGGTCGTTCCCGCTGCACAGATTCATGCGCCAGGCCCTCCTGCTGATAATTCAATTTGGTTTATTGTGTTATCTCTAATAGCACCCGAGGTATCACCGGATATATATTGGATTTTCCCCTGACCCTGAGTGTCCGGCCCCATGAGACGGTGGTTTTATCGGCCCCTGGTGGTCCGAGGTCGTTCCCGCTGCACAGATGCATGCGCCAGGGCCTCCCACAGACAATGCCCTTTGATTTATTGCTCTATCTCTAATGGCACCCGAGATATCACCAGATATATATTGGATTTTCCCCTGACCCTGAGTGTTCCGCCCCATGAGACGGTGATTTTCTCGGCCCCTGGTGGTCCGAGGTCGTTCCCGCTGCACAGATGCTTGCGCCAGGGCCTCCTGCAGATAATTCACTTTGGGTTATTGCGCTATCTCTAATAGCACCCGAGATATCACCACATATATATTGGATTTTCCCCTGACCCTGAGTGTTCGGCCCCATGAGACGGTGGTTTTCTCGGCTCCTGGTGGTCCGAGGTCCTTCCCGCTGCACAGATTCATGCGCCAGGGCCTCCTGCAGATGATTCACTTTGGTTTATTGCGCTATCTCTAATAGCACCCGAGATACCACCAGATATATATTGGATTTTTCCCTGACCCTGAGTGTCCGGCCCCTTGAGGCGGTGGTTTTCTCGGCCCCTGGTGGTCCGAGGTCGTTCCCGCTGCACAGATTCATGCGCCAGGGCCTCCTGCAGATAATTCACTTTGGTTTATTGCGCTATCTCTAATAGCACCCGAGATATCACCAGATATATATTGGATTTTTCCCTGACCCTGAGTTTCCGGCCCCATGAGACGGTGGTTTTCTCGGCTCGTGGTGGTCCGAGGTCGTTTCCGCTGGCCAGATTCATGCGCCAGGGCCTCCTGCAGATAATTCACTTTGATTTATTGCGCTATCTCTAATGGCACCCGAGATATCACCAGATATATATTGGATTTTCCCCTGACCCTGAGTGTTCGGCGCCATGAGACGGTGATTTTCTCGGCCCCTGGTGGTCCGAGGTCGTTCCCGCTGGCCAGATTCATGCGCCAGGGCCTCCTACAGACAATGCACTTTGATTTATTGCGCTATCTGTAATAGCACCCGAGATATCACCAGATATATATTGGATTTTCCCCTGACCCTGAGTGTTCGGCGCCATGAGACGGTGATTTTCTCGGCCCCTGGTGGTCCGAGGTCGTTCCCGCTGCACAGATTCATGCGCCAGGCCCTCCTGCTGATAATTCAATTTGGTTTATTGTGTTATCTCTAATAGCACCCGAGGTATCACCGGATATATATTGGATTTTCCCCTGACCCTGAGTGTCCGGCCCCATGAGACGGTGGTTTTATCGGCCCCTGGTGGTCCGAGGTCGTTCCCGCTGCACAGATGCATGCGCCAGGGCCTCCCACAGACAATGCACTTTGATTTATTGCGCTATCTGTAATAGCACCCGAGATATCACCAGATATATATTGGATTTTCCCCTGACCCTGAGTGTCCGGCCCCATGAAACTGTGGTTTTCTCGGTCCCTGGTGATCCGTGGTCGTTCCCGCTGGCCAGATTCATGCGCCAGGGCCTCCTGCAGATAATTCTCTTTGATTTATTGCGCTATCTCTAATAGCACCCGAGATATCACCAGATATATACTGTATTTTTCCCTGACCCTGAGTGTCCGGCCACATGAGACGGTGGTTTTATCGGCCCCTGGTGGTCCGAGGTCGTTCCCGCTGCACAGATGCATGCGCCAGGGCCTCCCACAGACAATGCCCTTTGATTTATTGCGCTATCTCTAATGGCACCCGAGATATCACCAGATATATATTGGATTTTCCCCTGACCCTGAGTGTTCGGCCCCATGAGACGGTGATTTTCTCGGCCCCTGGTGGTCCGAGGTCGTTCCCGCTGCACAGATTCATGCGCCAGGGCCTCCTGCAAATAATTCACTTTGGTTTATTGCGCTATCTCTAATAGCACCCGAGATATCACCAGATATATATTGGATTTTCCCCTGACCCTCAGTGTCCGGCCCCATGAAACTGTGGTTTTCTCGGCCCCTGGTGGTCCGTGGTCGTTCCCGCTGCCCAGATTCATGCGCCAGGGCCTCCTACAGACAAGGCACTTTGATTTATTGCGCAATATTTAATTGCACCCGAGATATCACCAGATATATATTGGATTTTTCCCTGACCCTGAGTGTCCGGCCCCTTGAGGCGCTGGTTTCCTCGGCCCCTGGTGGTCCGAGGTCGTTCCCGCTGCACAGATGCATGCGCCAGGGCCTCCTGCAGATAATTCACTTTGGTTTATTGCGCTATCTCTAATAGCACCCGAGATATCACCAGAAATATATTGGATTTTTCCCTGACCCTGAGTGTCCGGCCCCATGAGACGGTGATTTTCTCGGCCGCTGGTGGTCCGAGGTCGTTCCCGCTGCACAGATTCATGCGCCAGGGCCTCCTGCAGATAATTCACTTTGGTTTATTGCGCTATCTCTAATAGCACCCGAGATATCACCAGATATATATTGGATTTTTCCCTGACCCTGAGTTTCCGGCCCCATGAGACGGTGGTTTTCTCGGCTCGTGGTGGTCCGAGGTCGTTTCCGCTGGCCAGATTCATGCGCCAGGGCCTCCTGCAGATAATTCACTTTGATTTATTGCGCTATCTCTAATAGCACCCGAGATATCACCAGATATATATTGGATTTTCCCCTGACCCTGAGTGTTCGGCGCCATGAGACGGTGATTTTCTCGGCCCCTGGTGGTCCGAGGTCGTTCCCGCTGGCCAGATTCATGCGCCAGGGCCTCCCACAGACAATGCACTTTGATTTATTGCGCTATCTGTAATAGCACCCGAGATATCACCAGATATATATTGGATTTTCCCCTGACCCTGAGTGTCCGGCCCCATGAAACTGTGGTTTTCTCGGTCCCTGGTGATCCGTGGTCGTTCCCGCTGGCCAGATTCATGCGCCAGGGCCTCCTGCAGATAATTCTCTTTGATTTATTGCGCTATCTCTAATAGCACCCGAGATATCACCAGATATATACTGTATTTTTCCCTGACCCTGAGTGTCCGGCCACATGAGACGGTGGTTTTATCGGCCCCTGGTGGTCCGAGGTCGTTCCCGCTGCACAGATGCATGCGCCAGGGCCTCCCACAGACAATGCCCTTTGATTTATTGCGCTATCTCTAATGGCACCCGAGATATCACCAGATATATATTGGATTTTCCCCTGACCCTGAGTGTTCGGCCCCATGAGACGGTGATTTTCTCGGCCCCTGGTGGTCCGAGGTCGTTCCCGCTGCACAGATTCATGCGCCAGGGCCTCCTGCAAATAATTCACTTTGGTTTATTGCGCTATCTCTAATAGCACCCGAGATATCACCAGATATATATTGGATTTTCCCCTGACCCTCAGTGTCCGGCCCCATGAAACTGTGGTTTTCTCGGCCCCTGGTGGTCCGTGGTCGTTCCCGCTGCCCAGATTCATGCGCCAGGGCCTCCTACAGACAAGGCACTTTGATTTATTGCGCAATATTTAATTGCACCCGAGATATCACCAGATATATATTGGATTTTTCCCTGACCCTGAGTGTCCGGCCCCTTGAGGCGCTGGTTTCCTCGGCCCCTGGTGGTCCGAGGTCGTTCCCGCTGCACAGATGCATGCGCCAGGGCCTCCTGCAGATAATTCACTTTGGTTTATTGCGCTATCTCTAATAGCACCCGAGATATCACCAGAAATATATTGGATTTTTCCCTGACCCTGAGTGTCCGGCCCCATGAGACGGTGATTTTCTCGGCCGCTGGTGGTCCGAGGTCGTATCCGCTGCACAGATTCATGCGCCAGGGCCTCCTGCAGATAATTCACTTTGGTTTATTGCGCTATCTGTAATAGCACCCGAGATATCACCAGATATATATTGGATTTTTCCCTGACCCTTAGTGTCCGGCCCCATGAGACGGTGGGTTTCTCTGCCCCTGGTGTTCCGAGGTCGTTCCCGCTGGCCAGATTCATGCGCCAGGTCCTCGTAACAGACAATGCACTTTGATTTATTGCGCTATCTGTAATAGCACCCGAGTAAGCACCATATATATACTGGATTTTTACAAGACTTTGGGTGACGGACACCGAAAATCTGTAAGTTTCTCGGCCCCTGGAGGGCCGAGGTCGTTCCTGATTCACAGATTCATGCGCCAGGGCCTCCTGCAGACAATGCACTTTGATTTACCGCGCTATCTCTAATAGCACCCGAGATATCACCAGATATATATGGGATTTTCCCCTGACCCTGAGTATCCGGCCCCATGAGACTCTGGTTTTCTCGGCCCCTGGTGGTCCGAGGTCCTTCCCGCTGGCCAGATTCATGCGCCAGGGCCTCCTACAGACAATGCACTTTGATTTATTGCGCTATCTGTAATATCACCCGAGATATCACCAGATATATATTGGATTTTTCCCTGACCCTGAGTGTCCGGCCCCATGAGACGGTGATTTTCTCGGCCCCTGGTGGTCCGAGGTCGTTCCAGCTGCACAGATTCATGCGCCAGGGCCTCCTGCAGATAATTGACTTTGATTTATTGCGCTGTCTGTAATAGCACCCAAGATATCACCAGATATATATTGTATTTTTCCCTGACCCTGAGTGTCCGGCCCCATGAGACGGTGGTTTTCTCGGCCCCTGGTGTTCCGAGGTCGTTCCTGCTGCCCAGATTCATGCGCCAGGGCCTCCTGCAGATAATTGACTTTGATTTATTGCGCTGTCTGTAATAGCACCCAAGATATCACCAGATATATATTGTATTTTTCCCTGACCCTGAGTGTCCGGCCCCATGAGACGGTGATTTTCTCGGCCCCTGGTGGTCCGAGGTCGTTCCAGCTGCACAGATTCATGCGCCAGGGCCTCCTGCAGATAATTGACTTTGATTTATTGCGCTGTCTGTAATAGCACCCAAGATATCACCAGATATATATTGTATTTTTCCCTGACCCTGAGTGTCCGGCCCCATGAGACGGTGGTTTTCTCGGCCCCTGGTGTTCCGAGGTCGTTCCTGCTGCCCAGATTCATGCGCCAGGGCCTCCTACAGACAATGCACTTTGATTTATTGCGCTATCTGTAATAGCACCCGAGTAAGCACCATATATATACTGGATTTTTACATGACTTTGGGTGACGGACACCGAAAATCTGTAAGTTTCTCGGCCCCTGGAGGGCCGAGGTCGTTCCTGATTCACAGATTCATGCGCCAGGGCCTCCTGCAGACAATGCACTTTGATTTAGCGCGCTATCTCTAATAGCACCCGAGATATCACCAGATATATATTGGATTTTCCCCTGACCCTGAGTATCCGGCCCCATGAGACTCTGGTTTTCTCGGCCCCTGGTGGTCCGAGGTCCTTCCCGCTGGCCAGATTCATGCGCCAGGGCCTCCTACAGACAATGCACTTTGATTTATTGCGCTATCTGTAATAGCACCCGAGATATCACCAGATATATATTGGATTTTTCCCTGACCCTGAGTGTCCGGCCCCATGAGACGGTGATTTTTTCGGCCCCTGGTGGTCCGAGGTCGTTCCCGCTGCACAGATTCATGCGCCAGGGCCTCCTGCAGATAATTCACTTTGGTTTATTGCGCTATCTCTAATAGCACCCGAGATATCACCAGAAATATATTGGATTTTTCCCTGACCCTGAGTGTCCGGCCCCATGAGACGGTGATTTTCTCGGCCGCTGGTGGTCCGAGGTCGTTTCCGCTGCACAGATTCATGCGCCAGGGCCTCCTGCAGATAATTCACTTTGGTTTATTGCGCTATCTGTAATAGCACCCGAGATATCACCAGATATATATTGGATTTTTCCCTGACCCTTAGTGTCCGGCCCCATGAGACGGTGGTTTTCTCTGCCCCTGGTGTTCCGAGGTCGTTCCCGCTGGCCAGATTCATGCGCCAGGTCCTCGTAACAGACAATGCACTTTGATTTATTGCGCTATCTGTAATAGCACCCGAGTAAGCACCATATATATACTGGATTTTTACATGACTTTGGGTGACGGACACCGAAAATCTGTAAGTTTCTCGGCCCCTGGAGGGCCGAGGTCGTTCCTGATTCACAGATTCATGCGCCAGGGCCTCCTGCAGACAATGCACTTTGATTTACCGCGCTATCTCTAATAGCACCCGAGATATCACCAGATATATATTGGATTTTCCCCTGACCCTGAGTATCCGGCCCCATGAGACTCTGGTTTTCTCGGCCCCTGGTGGTCCGAGGTCCTTCCCGCTGGCCAGATTCATGCGCCAGGGCCTCCTACAGACAATGCACTTTGATTTATTGCGCTATCTGTAATATCACCCGAGATATCACCAGATATATATTGGATTTTTCCCTGACCCTGAGTGTCCGGCCCCATGAGACGGTGATTTTCTCGGCCCCTGGTGGTCCGAGGTCGTTCCAGCTGCACAGATTCATGCGCCAGGGCCTCCTGCAGATAATTGACTTTGATTTATTGCGCTGTCTGTAATAGCACCCAAGATATCACCAGATATATATTGTATTTTTCCCTGACCCTGAGTGTCCGGCCCCATGAGACGGTGGTTTTCTCGGCCCCTGGTGTTCCGAGGTCGTTCCTGCTGCCCAGATTCATGCGCCAGGGCCTCCTGCAGATAATTGACTTTGATTTATTGCGCTGTCTGTAATAGCACCCAAGATATCACCAGATATATATTGTATTTTTCCCTGACCCTGAGTGTCCGGCCCCATGAGACGGTGATTTTCTCGGCCCCTGGTGGTCCGAGGTCGTTCCAGCTGCACAGATTCATGCGCCAGGGCCTCCTGCAGATAATTGACTTTGATTTATTGCGCTGTCTGTAATAGCACCCAAGATATCACCAGATATATATTGTATTTTTCCCTGACCCTGAGTGTCCGGCCCCATGAGACGGTGGTTTTCTCGGCCCCTGGTGTTCCGAGGTCGTTCCTGCTGCCCAGATTCATGCGCCAGGGCCTCCTACAGACAATGCACTTTGATTTATTGCGCTATCTGTAATAGCACCCGAGATATCACCAGATATATATTGGATTTTTCCCTGACCCTGAGTGTCCGGCCCCATGAAACTGTGGTTTTCTCGGCCCCTGGTGGTCCGCGGTCGTTCCCGCTGCCCAGATTCATGCGCCAGGGCCTCCTACAGACAAGGCACTTTGATTTATTGCGCAATATTTAATTGCACCCGAGATATCACCAGATATATATTGGATTTTTCCCTGACCCTGAGTATCCGGCCCCTTGAGGCGGTGGTTTTCTCGGCCCCTGGTGGTCCGAGGTCGTTCCAGCTGCACAGATTCATGCACCAGGGCCTCCTGCAAATAATTCACTTTGGTTTATTGCGCTATCTCTAACAGCACCCGAGATATCACCAGATATATATTGGATTTTTCCCTGACCCTGAGTGTCCGGCCCCATGAGACGGTGGTTTTCTCGGCTCGTGGTGGTCCGAGGTTGTTCCCGCTGGCCAGATTCATGCGCCAGGTCCTCCTACAGACAAGGCACTTTGATTTATTGCGCAATATTTAATTGCACCCGAGATATCACCAGATATATATAGGATTTTTCCCGGACCCTGAGTGTCCGGCCCCTTGAGGCGGTGGTTTTCTCGGCCCCTGGTGCTCCGAGGTCGTTCCAGCTGCACAGATTCATGCGCCAGGGCCTCCTGCAAATAATTCACATTGGTCTATTGCGCTATCTCTAACAGCACACGAGATATCACCAGATATATATTGGATTTTCCCCTGACCCTGAGTGTCCGGCCCCATGAAACTGTGGTTTTCTCGGCTCGTGGTGGTCTGTGGTCGTTCCCGCTGCCCAGATTCATGCGCCAGGGCCTCCTACAGACAAGGCACTTTGATTTATTGCGCAATATTTAATTGCACCCGCGATATCACCAGATATATATTGCATTTTTCCCTGACCCTGAGTGTCCGGCCCCTTGAGACGGTGGTTTTCTCGGCCCCTGGTGGTCCGAGGTCGTTCCAGCTGCACAGATTCATGCGCCAGGGCCTCCTGCAAATAATTCACTTTGGTTTATTGCGCTATCTCTAACAGCACCCGAGATATCACCAGATATATATTGGATTTTTCCCTGACCCTGAGTGTCCGGCCCCATGAGACGGTGGTTTTATCGGCCCCTGGTGGTCCGAGGTCGTTCCCGCTGCACTGATGCATGCGCCAGGGCCTCCCACAGACAATGCACTTTGATTTATTGCTCTATCTCTAATGGCACCCGAGATATCACCAGATATATATTGGATTTTTCCCTGACCCTGAGTGTCCGGCCCCATGAGACGGTAGTTTTATCGGCCCCTGGTGGTCCGAGGTCGTTCCCGCTGCACAGATGCATGCGCCAGGGCCTCCCACAGACAATGCACTTTGATTTATTGCTCTATATCTAATGGCACCCGAGAAATCACCAGATATATATTGGATTTTCCCCTGACCCTGAGTGTCCGGCTCCATGAGACGGTCGTTGTCTCGGCCCCTGGAGGTCCGAGGTCGTTCCCGCTGGCCAGATTCATGCGCCAGGTCCTCCTAACAGACAATGCACTTTGATTTATTGCGCTATCTGTAATAGCACCCGAGTAAGCACCATATATATACTGGATTTTTACATGACTTTGGGTGACGGACACCGAAAATCTGTAAGTTTCTCGGCCCCTGGAGGGCCGAGGTCGTTCCTGATTCACAGATTCATGCGCCAGGGCCTCCTGCAGACAATGCACTTTGATTTAGCGCGCTATCTCTAATAGCACCCAAGATATCACCAGATATATATTCGATTTTCCCCTGACCCTGAGTATCCGGCCCCATGAGACTCTGGTTTGCTCGGCCCCTGGTGGTCCGAGGTCCTTCCCGCTGGCCAGATTCATGCGCCAGGGCCTCCTACAGACAATGCACTTTGATTTATTGCGCTATCTGTAATAGCACCCGAGATATCACCAGATATACATTGGATTTTTCCCTGACCCTGAGTGTCCGGCCCCATGAGACGGTGATTTTCTCGGCCCCTGGTGGTCCGAGGTCGTTCCAGCTGCACAGATTCATGCGCCAGGGCCTCCTGCAGATAATTGACTTTGATTTATTGCGCTGTCTGTAATAGCACCCAAGATATCACCAGATATATATTGTATTTTTCCCTGACCCTGAGTGTCCGGCCCCATGAGACGGTGGTTTTCTCGGCCCCTGGTGTTCCGAGGTCGTTCCTGCTGCCCAGATTCATGCGCCAGGGCCTCCTCCAGACAATGCACTTTGATTTATTGCGCTATCTGTAATAGCACCCGAGTAAGCACCATATATATACTGGATTTTTACATGACTTTGGGTGACGGACACCGAAAATCTGTAAGTTTCTCGGCCCCTGGAGGGCCGAGGTCGTTCCTGATTCACAGATTCATGCGCCAGGGCCTCCTGCAGACAATGCACTTTGATTTAGCGCGCTATCTCTAATAGCACCCGAGATATCACCAGATATATATTGGATTTTCCCCTGACCCTGAGTATCCGGCCCCATGAGACTCTGGTTTTCTCGGCCCCTGGTGGTCCGAGGTCCTACCCGCTGCACAGATTCATGCGCCAGGGCCTCCTGCAGATAATTCACATTGGTTTATTGCGCTATCTCTGATAGCACCCGAGATATCACCAGATATATATTGGATTTTTCCCTGACCCTGAGAGTCCGGCCCCATGAGACGGTAGTTTTCTCGGCCCCTGGTGTTCCGAGGTCGTTCCTGCTGCCCAGATTCATGCGCCAGGGCCTCCTACAGACAATGCACTTTGATTTATTTCTCTATCTGTAATAGCACCCGAGATATCACCAGATATATATTGGATTTTTCCCTGACCCTGAGTGTCCGGCCCCATGAGACGGTGGTTTTCTCGGCCCCTGGTGGTCCGAGGTCGTTCCAGCTGCACAGATTCATGCACCAGGGCCTCCTGCAAATAATTCACTTTGGTTTATTGCGCTATCTCTAACAGCACCCGAGATATCACCAGATATATATTGGATTTTTCTCTGACCCTGAGTGTCCGGCCCCATGAGACGGTGGTTTTCTCGGCTCGTGGTGGTCCGAGGTTGTTCCCGCTGGCCAGATTCATGCGCCAGGTCCTCCTACAGACAAGGCACTTTGATTTATTGCGCAATATTTAATTGCACCCGAGATATCACCAGATATATATAGGATTTTTCCCGGACCCTGAGTGTCCGGCCCCTTGAGGCGGTGGTTTTCTCGGCCCCTGGTGCTCCGAGGTCGTTCCAGCTGCACAGATTCATGCGCCAGGGCCTCCTGCAAATAATTCACATTGGTCTATTGCGCTATCTCTAACAGCACCCGAGATATCACCAGATATATATTGGATTTTCCCCTGACCCTGAGTGTCCGGCCCCATGAAACTGTGGTTTTCTCGGCTCGTGGTGGTCTGTGGTCGTTCCCGCTGCCCAGATTCATGCGCCAGGGCCTCCTACAGACAAGGCACTTTGATTTATTGCGCAATATTTAATTGCACCCGCGATATCAGCAGATATATATTGGATTTTTCCCTGACCCTGAGTGTCCGGCCCCTTGAGACGGTGGTTTTCTCGGCCCCTGGTGGTCCGAGGTCGTTCCAGCTGCACAGATTCATGCGCCAGGGCCTCCTGCAAATAATTCACTTTGGTTTATTGCGCTATCTCTAACAGCACCCGAGATATCACCAGATATATATTGGATTTTTCCCTGACCCTGAGTGTCCGGCCCCATGAGACGGTGATTTCCTCGGCCCCTGGTGGTCCGAGGTCGTTCCCGCTGCACAGATTCATGCGCCAGGCCCTCCTGCAGACAATGCACTTTGTTTTATTGCGCTATCTGTAATAGCACCCGAGATATCACCAGATATATATTGGATTTTCCCTAACCCTGAGTGTCCGGCCCCATGAGACGGTGGTTTTCTCGGCCCCTGGTGGTCCGAGGCCGTTCCCGCTGCACAGATTCATGCGCCAGGGCCTCCTGCAGATAATTCACTTTGGTTTACTGCGCTTTCTCTAATAGCACCCGAGATATCACCAGATATATATTGGATTTTCCCCTGACCCTGAGTGTCCGGCCCCATGAAACTGTGGTTTTCTCGGCCCCTGGTGATCCGTGGTCGTTCCCGCTGCCCAGATTCTTGCGCCAGGGCCTCCTACAGACAAGGCACTTTCATTTATTGCGCAATATTTAATTGCACCCGAGATATCACCAGATATATATTGGATTTTTCCCTGACCCTGAGTGTCCGGCCCCTTGAGGCGGTGGTTTTCTCGGCCCCTGGTGCTCCGAGGTCGTTCCAGCTGCACAGATTCATGCGCCAGGGCCTCCTGCAAATAATTCACATTGGTTTATTGCGCTATCTCTAACAGCACCCGAGATATCACCAGATATATATTGGATTTTCCCCTGACCCTGAGTGTCCGGCCCTATGAGACGGTGGTTTTCTCGGCCCCTGGTGCTCCGAGGTCGTTCCAGCTGCACAGATTCATGCGCCAGGGCCTCCTGCAAATAATTCACATTGGTCTATTGCGCTATCTCTAACAGCACCCGAGATATCACCAGATATATATTGGATTTTCCCCTGACCCTGAGTGTCCGGCCCCATGAAACTGTGGTTTTCTCGGCTCGTGGTGGTCTGTGGTCGTTCCCGCTGCCCAGATTCATGCGCCAGGGCCTCCTACAGACAAGGCACTTTGATTTATTGCGCAATATTTAATTGCACCCGCGATATCACCAGATATATATTGGATTTTTCCCTGACCCTGAGTGTCCGGCCCCTTGAGACGGTGGTTTTCTCGGCCCCTGGTGGTCCGAGGTCGTTCCAGCTGCACAGATTCATGCGCCAGGGCCTCCTGCAAATAATTCACTTTGGTTTATTGCGCTATCTCTAACAGCACCCGAGATATCACCAGATATATACTGGATTTTTCCCTGACCCTGAGTGTCCGGCCCCATGAGACGGTGATTTCCTCGGCCCCTGGTGGTCCGAGGTCGTTCCCGCTGCACAGATTCATGCGCCAGGCCCTCCTGCAGACAATGCACTTTGTTTTATTGCGCTATCTGTAATAGCACCCGAGATATCACCAGATATATATTGGATTTTTCCCTAACCCTGAGTGTCCGGCCCCATGAGACGGTGGTTTTCTCGGCCCCTGGTGGTCCGAGGCCGTTCCCGCTGCACAGATTCATGCGCCAGGGCCTCCTGCAGATAATTCACTTTGGTTTACTGCGCTTTCTCTAATAGCACCCGAGATATCACCAGATATATATTGGATTTTCCCCTGACCCTGAGTGTCCGGCCCCATGAAACTGTGGTTTTCTCGGCCCCTGGTGATCCGTGGTCGTTCCCGCTGCCCAGATTCTTGCGCCAGGGCCTCCTACAGACAACGCACTTTGATTTATTGCGCAATATTTAATTGCACCCGAGATATCACCAGATATATATTGGATTTTTCCCTGACCCTGAGTGTCCGGCCCCTTGAGGTGGTGGTTTTCTCGGCCCCTGGTGCTCCGAGGTCGTTCCAGCTGCACAGATTCATGCGCCAGGGCCTCCTGCAAATAATTCACATTGGTTTATTGCGCTATCTCTAACAGCACCCGAGATATCACCAGATATATATTGGATTTTAACCTGACCCTGAGTGTCCGGCCCCATGAGACGGTGGTTTTATCGGCCCCTGGTGGTCCGAGGTCGTTCCCGCTGCACTGATGCATGCGCCAGGGCCTCCCACAGACAATGCACTTTGATTTATTGCTCTATCTCTAATGGCACCCGAGATATCACCAGATATATATTGGATTTTCCCCAGACCCTGAGTGTTCGGCCCCATGAGACGGTGATTTTCTCGGCCCCTGGTGGTCCGAGGTCGTACCCGCTACACAGATGCTTGCGCCAGGGCCTCCTGCAGATAATTCACTTTGGGTTATTGCGCTATCTCTAATAGCACCCGAGATATCACCACATATATATTGGATTTTCCCCTGACTCTGAGTGTCCGGCCCCATGAGACGGTGGTTTTCTCGGCTCCTGGTGGTCCGAGGTCGTTCCTGCTGGCCAGATTCATGCGCCAGGGCCTCCTACAGACAATGCACTTTGATTTATTGCGCTATCTGTAATAGCACCCGAGATATCACCAGATATATATTGGATTTTTCCCTGACCCTGAGTGTCCGGCCCCATGAGACGGTGGTTTTCTCGGCCCCTGGTGGTCCGAGGCCGTTCCCGCTGCACAGATTCATGCGCCAGGGCCTCCTACAGACAATGCACTTTGATTTATTGCGCTATTTGTAATAGCACCCGAGATATCACCAGATATATATTGGATTTTCCCCTGACCCTGACTGTCCGGCCCCATGAAACTGTGGTTTTCTCGGCTCGTGGTGGTCCGTGGTCGTTCCCGCTGCCCAGATTCATGCGCCAGGGCCTCCTACAGACAAGGCACTTTGATTTATTGCGCAATATTTAATTGCACCCGAGATATCACCAGATATATATTGGATTTTTCCCTGACCCTGAGTGTCCGGCCCCCTGAGACGGTGGTTTTCTCGGCCCCTGGTGGTCGGAGGTCGTTCCAGCTGCACAGATTCATGCGCCAGGGCCTCCTGCAAATAATTCACTTTGGTTTATTGCGCTGTCTCTAACAGCACCCGAGATATCACCAGATATATATTGGATTTTTCCCTGACCCTGAGTGTCCGGCCCCATGAGACGGTGATTTCCTCGGCCCCTGGTGGTCCGAGGTCGTTCCCGCTGAACAGATTCCTGCGCCAGGCCCTCCTGCAGATAATTCACTTTGGTTTATTGTGCTATCTCTAATAGCACCCGAGATATCACAAGATATATATTGGATTTTCCTCTGACCCTGAGTGTCCGGCCCCATGAGACGGTAGTTTTATCGGCCCCTGGTGGTCCGAGGTCGTTCCCGCTGCACAGATGCATGCGCCAGGGCCTCCCACAGACAATGCACTTTGATTTATTGCTCTATATCTAATGGCACCCGAGAAATCACCAGATATATATTGGATTTTCCCCTGACCCTGAGTGTCCGGCTCCATGAGACGGTCGTTGTCTCGGCCCCTGGAGGTCCGAGGTCGTTCCCGCTGGCCAGATTCATGCGCCAGGTACTCCTAACAGACAATGCACTTTGATTTATTGCGCTATCTGTAATAGCACCCGAGTAAGCACCATATATATACTGGATTTTTACATGACTTTGGGTGACGGACACCGAAAATCTGTAAGTTTCTCGGCCCCTGGAGGGCCGAGGTCGTTCCTGATTCACTGATTCATGCGCCAGGGCCTCCTGCAGACAATGCACTTTGATTTAGCGCGCTATCTCTAATACCACCCAAGATATCACCAGATATATATTCGATTTTCCCCTGACCCTGAGTATCCGGCCCCATGAGACTCTGGTTTTCTCGGCCCCTGGTGGTCCGAGGTCCTTCCCGCTGCACAGATTCATGCGCCAGGGCCTCCTGCAGATAATTCACATTGGTTTATTGCGCTATCTCTAATAGCACCCGAGATATCACCAGATATATATTGGATTTTCCCCTGACCCTGAGTGTCCGGCCCCATGAAACTGTGGTTTTCTCGGCCCCTGGTGGTCCGCGGTCGTTCCCGCTGCCCAGATTCATGCGCCAGGGCCTCCTACAGACAAGGCACTTTGATTTATTGCGCAATATTTAATTGCACCCGAGATATCACCAGATATATATTGGATTTTTCCCTGACCCTGAGTGTCCGGCCCCTTGAGACGGGGGTTTTCTCGGCCCCTGGTGGTCCGAGGTCGTTCCCTCTGGCCAGATTCATGCGCCAGGGCCTCCTACAGACAATGCACTTTGATTCATTGCGCTATCTGTAATAGCACCCGAGATATCACCAGATATATATTGGATTTTTCCCTGACCCTGAGTGTCCGGCCCCATGAGACGGTGGTTTTCTCGGCCCCTGGAGGTCCGAGGCCGTTCCCGCTGCACAGATTCATGCGCCAGGGCCTCCTACAGACAATGCACTTTGATTTATTGCGCTATTTGTAATAGCACCCGAGATATCACTAGATATATATTGGATTTTTCCTTGGCGCTGAGTGTCTGGCCCCATGAGGCGGTGGTTTTCTCGGCCCCTGGTGGTCCGAGGTGGTTCCCGCTGCCCAGATTCATGCGCCGGGGCCTCCTACAGACAATGCACTTTGATTTATTTGCGCTGTCTGTAATAGCACCCGAGATATCGCCAGATATATATTGGATTTTTCCCTGACCCTGAGTGTCCGGCCCCATGAGACGGTGGTTTCCTCGTCCCATGGTGGTCCGAGGACGTTCCCGCTGCACAGATTCATGCGCCAGGGCCTCCTGCAGATAATTCACTTTGATTTATTGCTCTATCTCTAATAGCACCCGAGATATCACCAGATATATATTGGATTTTCCCCTGACCCTGAGTGTCCGGCCCCATGAAACTGTGGTTTTCTCGGCCCCTGGTGGTCCGTGGTCGTTCCCGCTGCCCAGATTCATGCGCCAGGGCCTCCTACAGACAAGGCACTTTGATTTATTGCGCAATATTTAATTGCACCCGAGATATCACCAGATATATATTGGATTTTTCCCTGACCCTGATTGTCCGGCCCCTTGAGGCGGTGGTTTTCTCGGCCCCTGGTGGTCCGAGGTCGTTCCCGCTGCACAGATTCATGCGCCAGGGCCTCCTGCAGATAATTCACTTTGGTTTATTGCGCTGTCTCTAATAGCACCCGAGATATCACCAGATATATATTGGATTTTCCCCTGACCCTGAGTGTCCGGCCCCATGAGAC
Source organism: Nomia melanderi (assembly GCF_051020985.1). Classification (NCBI taxonomy): domain Eukaryota; kingdom Metazoa; phylum Arthropoda; class Insecta; order Hymenoptera; family Halictidae; genus Nomia; species Nomia melanderi. The sequence goes on from NW_027475142.1 coordinate 1,848,353, forward strand.
GGTGGTTTTATCCTCTTCTGGTGGTCCGAGGTCGTTCCCGGTGCACAGATGCATGCGCCAGGGCCTCCCACAGACAATGCACTTTGATTTATTGCTCTATTTTTAATGGCACCCGAGATATCACCAGATATATATTGGATTTTCCCCTGACCCCGAGTGTCCGGCCCCATGAGACGGTGATTTCCTCGGCCCCTGGTGGTCCGAGGTCGTTCCCGCTGCACAGATTCATGCGCCAGGCCCTCCTGCAGATAATTCACTTTGGTTTATTGTATTATCTCTAATAGCACCCGAGATATCACCAGATATATATTGGATTTTCCCCTGACCCTGAGTGTCCGGCCCCATGAGACGGTGGTTTTATCCTCTTCTGGTGGTCCGAGGTCGTTCCCGCTGCACAGATGCATGCGCCAGGGCCTCCCACAGACAATGCACTTTGATTTATTGCTCTATTTTTAATGGCACCCGAGATATCACCAGATATATATTGGATTTTCCCCTGACCCTGAGTGTCCGGCCCCATGAGACTCTGCTTTTCTCGGCCCCTGGTGGTCCGAGGTCGTTCCCGCTGCACAGATGCTTGCGCCAGGGCCTCCTACAGACAATGCACTTTGATTTATTGCGCTACCTGTAATAGCACCCGAGATATCACCAGATATATATTGGATTTTTCCCTGACCCTTAGTGTCCGGCCCCATGAGACGGTGGTTTTCTCTGCCCCTGGTGTTCCGAGGTCGTTCCCGCTGGCCAGATTCATGCGCCAGGTCCTCCTAACAGACAATGCACTTTGATTTATTGCGCTATCTGTAATAGCACCCGAGTAAGCACCATATATATACTGGATTTTTACATGACTTTGGGTGACGGACACCGAAAATCTGTAAGTTTCTCGGCCCCTGGATGGCCGAGGTCGTTCCTGATTCACAGATTCATGCGCCAGGGCCTCCTGCAGACAATGCACTTTGATTTAGCGCGCTATCTCTAATAGCACCCAAGATATCACCAGATATATATTCGATTTTCCCCTGACCCTGAGTATCCGGCCCCATGAGACTCTGGTTTGCTCGGCCCCTGGTGGTCCGAGGTCCTTCCCGCTGGCCAGATTCATGCGCCAGGGCCTCCTACAGACAATGCACTTTGATTTATTGCGCTATCTGTAATAGCACCCGAGATATCACCAGATATACATTGGATTTTTCCCTGACCCTGAGTGTCCGGCCCCATGAGACGGTGATTTTCTCGGCCCCTGGTGGTCCGAGGTCGTTCCAGCTGCACAGATTCATGCGCCAGGGCCTCCTGCAGATAATTGACTTTGATTTATTGCGCTGTCTGTAATAGCACCCAAGATATCACCAGATATATATTGTATTTTTCCCTGACCCTGAGTGTCCGGCCCCATGAGACGGTGGTTTTCTCGGCCCCTGGTGTTCCGAGGTCGTTCCTGCTGCCCAGATTCATGCGCCAGGGCCTCCTACAGACAATGCACTTTGATTTATTGCGCTATCTGTAATAGCACCCGAGTAAGCACCATATATATACTGGATTTTTACATGACTTTGGGTGACGGACACCGAAAATCTGTAAGTTTCTCGGCCCCTGGAGGGCCGAGGTCGTTCCTGATTCACAGATTCATGCGCCAGGGCCTCCTGCAGACAATGCACTTTGATTTAGCGCGCTATCTCTAATAGCACCCGAGATATCACCAGATATATATTGGATTTTCCCCTGACCCTGAGTATCCGGCCCCATGAGACTCTGCTTTTCTCTGCCCCTGGTGGTCCGAGGTCCTTCCCGCTGCACAGATTCATGCGCCAGGGCCTCCTGCAGATAATTCACATTGGTTTATTGCGCTATCTCTAATAGCACCCGAGATATCACCAGATATATATTGGATTTTCCCCTGACCCAGAGTGTCCGGCCCCATGAAACTGTGGTTTTCTCGGCCCCTGGTGGTCCGCGGTCCTTCCCGCTGCCCAGATTCATGCGCCAGGGCCTCCTACAGACAAGGCACTTTGATTTATTGCGCAATATTTAATTGCACCCGAGATATCACCAGATATATATTGGATTTTTCCCTGACCCTGAGTGTCCGGCCCCATGAGACGATAGTTTTCTCGGCCCCTGGTGTTCCGAGGTCGTTCCTGCTGCCCAGATTCATGCGCCAGGGCCTCCTACAGACAATGCACTTTGATTGATTGCGCTATCTGTAATAGCACCCGAGATATCACCAGATATATATTGGATTTTTCCCTGACCCTGAGTGTCCGGCCCCATGAGACGGTGGTTTTCTCGGCCCCTGGTGTGCCGAGGCCGTTCCCGCTGCACAGATTCATGCGCCAGGGCCTCCTGCAGATAATTCACTTTGGTTTACTGCGCTTTCTCTAATAGCACCCGAGATATCACCAGATATATATTGGATTTTCCCCTGACCCTGAGTGTCCGGCCCCATGAAACTGTGGTTTTCTCGGCCCCTGGTGATCCGTGGTCGTTCCCGCTGCCCAGATTCTTGCGCCAGGGCCTCCTATAGACAAGGCACTTTGATTTATTGCGCAATATTTAATTGCACCCGAGATATCACCAGATATATATTGGATTTTTCCCTGACACTGAGTGTGCGGCCCCTTGAGGCGGTGGTTTTCTCGGCCCCTGGTGGTCCGAGGTCGTTCCCGCTGCACAGATTCATGCGCCAGGGCCTCCTGCAGATAATTCACTTTGGTTTATTGCGCTATCTCTAATAGCACCCGAGATATCACCAGATATATATTGGATTTTCCCCTGACCCTGAGTGTCCGGCCCCATGAGACGGTGGTTTTCTCAGCTCGTGGTGGTCCGAGGTCGTTCCCGCTGGCCAGATTCATGCGCCAGGGCCTCCTGCAGACAAGGCACTTTGATTTATTGCGCAATATTTAATTGCACCCGAGATATCACCAGATATATATTGGATTTTTCCCTGACCCTGAGTGTCCGGCCCCTTGAGGCGGTGGTTTTCTCGGCCCCTGGTGATCCGAGGTCGTTCCAGCTGCACAGATTCATGCGCCAGGGCCTCCTGCAAATAATTCACATTGGTTTATTGCGCTATCTCTAACAGCACCCGAGATATCACCAGATATATATTGGATTTTCCCCTGACCCTGAGTGTCCGGCCCCATGAGACGGTGGCTTTATCGGCCCCTGGTGGTCCGAGGTCGTTCCCGCTGCACTGATGCATGCGCCAGGGCCTCCTACAGACAATGCACTTTGATTTATTGCTCTATCTCTAATGGCACCCGTGATATCACCAGATATATATTGGATTTTCCCCAGACCCTGAGTGTTCGGCCCCATGAGACGGTGATTTTCTCGGCCCCTGGTGGTCCGAGGTCGTTCCCGCTACACAGATGCTTGCGCCAGGGCCTCCTGCAGATAATTCACTTTGGGTTATTGCGCTATCTCTAATAGCACCCGAGATATCACCACATATATATTGGATTTTCCCCTGACTCTGAGTGCCCGGCCCCATGAGACGGTGGTTTTCTCGGCTCCTGGTGGTCCGAGGTCGTTCCCGCTGGCCAGATTCATGCGCCAGGGCCTCCTACAGACAATGCACTTTGATTTATTGCGCTATCTGTAATAGCACCCGAGATATCACCAGATATATATTGGATTTTTCCCTGACCCTGAGTGTCCGGCCCCATGAGACGGTGGTTTTCTCGGCCCCTGGTGGTCCGAGGCCGTTCCCGCTGCACAGATTCATGCGCCAGGGCCTCCTACAGACAATGCACTTTGATTTATTGCGCTATTTGTAATAGCACCCGAGATATCACCAGATATATATTGGATTTTTCCCTGACCCTGACTGTCCGGCCCCATGAAACTGTGGTTTTCTCGGCTCGTGGTGGTCCGTGGTCGTTCCCGCTGCCCAGATTCATGCGCCAGGGCCTCCTACAGACAAGGCACTTTGATTTATTGCGCAATATTTAATTGCACCCGAGATATCACCAGATATATATTGGATTTTTCCCTGACCCTGAGTGTCCGGCCCCTTGAGACGGTGGTTTTCTCGGCCCCTGGTGGTCGGAGGTCGTTCCAGCTGCACAGATTCATGCGCCGGGGCCTCCTGCAAATAATTCACTTTGGTTTATTGCGCTATCTCTAACAGCACCCGAGATATCACCAGATATATATTGGATTTTTCCCCGACCCTGAGTGTCCGGCCCCATGAGACGGTGATTTCCTCGGCCCCTGGTGGTCCGAGGTCGTTCCCGCTGAACAGATTCATGCGCCAGGGCCTCCTGCAGATAATTGACTTTGATTTATTGCGCTGTCTGTAATAGCACCCAAGATATCACCAGATATATATTGTATTTTTCCCTGACCCTTAGTGTCCGGCCCCATGAGACGGTGGTTTTCTCTGCCCCTGGTGTTCCGAGGTCGTTCCCGCTGGCCAGATTCATGCGCCAGGGCCTCCTGCAGACAATGCACTTTGATTTAGCGCGCTATCTCTAATAGCACCCGAGATATCACCAGATATATATTGGATTTTCCCCTGACCCTGAGTATCCGGCCCCATGAGACTCTGGTTTTCTCGGCCCCTGGTGGTCCGAGGTCCTACCCGCTGCACAGATTCATGCGCCAGGGCCTCCTGCAGATAATTCACATTGGTTTATTGCGCTGTCTCTGATAGCACCCGAGATATCACCAGATATATATTGGATTTTTCCCTGACCCTGAGTGTCCGGCCCCATGAGACGGTAGTTTTCTCGGCCCCTGGTGTTCCGAGGTCGTTCCTGCTGCCCAGATTCATGCGCCAGGGCCTCCTACAGACAATGCACTTTGATTTATTGCGCTATCTGTAATAGCACCCGAGATATCACCAGATATATATTGGATTTTTCCCTGACCCTGAGTGTCCGGCCCCATGAGACGGTGGTTTTCTCGGCCCCTGGTGGTCCGAGGTCGTTCCCGCTGCCCAGATTCATGCGCCAGGGCTTCCTGCGGACAATGCACTTTGAATTATCCCGCTATCTCTAATAGCACCCGAGATATCACCAGATATATATTGGATTTTCCCCTGACCCTGAGTGTCCGGCCCCATGAGACGGTGGTTTTATCGGCCCCTGGTGGTCCGAGGTCGTTCCCGCTGCACAGATGCATGCGCCAGGGCCTCCCACAGACAATGCACTTTGATTCATTGCTCTATATCTAATGGCACCTGAGATATCACCAGATATATATTGGATTTTCCCCTGACCCTTAGTGTCCGGCTCCATGAGACTCTGGTTTTCTCGGCCCCTGGTGGTCCGAGGTCGTTCCCGCTGCACAGATGCTTGCGCCAGGGCCTCCTACAGACAATGCACTTTGATTTCTTGCGCTATCTGTAATAGCACCCGAGATATCACCAGATATATATTGGATTTTTCCCTGACCCTTAGTGTCCGGCCCCACGAGACGGTGGTTTTCTCTGCCCCTGGTGTTCCGAGGTCGTTCCCGCTGGCCTGATTCATGCGCCAGGTCCTCCTAACAGACAATGCACTTTGATTTATTGCGCTATCTGTAATAGCACCCGAGTAAGCACCATATATATACTGGATTTTTACATGTCTTTGGCTGACGGACACCAAAAATCTGTAAGTTTCTCGGCCCCTGGAGGGCCGAGGTCGTTCCTGATTCACAGATTCATGCGCCAGGGCCTCCTGCAGGCAATGCACTTTGATTTATCGCGCTATCTCTAATAGCACCCGAGATATCACCAGATATATATTGGATTTTCCCCTGACCCTGAGTATCCGGCCCCATAAGACTCTGGTTTTCTCGGCCCCTGGTGGTCCGAGGTCCTTCCCGCTGGCCAGATTCATGCGCCAGGGCCTCCTACAGACATTGCACTTTGATTTATTGCGCTATCTGTAATAGCACCCGAGATGTCACCAGATATATATTGGATTTTTCCCTGACCCTGAGTGTCCGGCACCATGAGACGGTGGTTTTCTCGGCCCCTGGTTGTCCGAGGTCGCTCCCGCTGCACAGATTCATGCGCCGGGGCCTCCTGCAGATAATTCACTTTGATTTATTGCGCTATCTCTAATAGCACCCGAGATATCACCATATATATATTTAATTTTCCCCTGACACTGAGTGTCCGGCCCCATGAAACTGTGGTTTTCTCGGCCCGTGGTGGTCCGTGGTCGTTCCCGCTGCCCAGATTCATGCGCCAGGGCCTCCTACAGACAAGGCACTTTGATTTATTGCGCAATATTTAATTGCACCCGAGATATCACCAGATATATATTGGGTTTTTCCCTGACCCTGATTGTCCGGCCCCTTGAGGCGGTGGTTTTCTCGGCCCCTGGTGGTCCAAGGTCGTTCCCGCTGCACAGATTCATGCGCCAGGGCCTCCTGCAGATAATTCACTTTGGTTTATTGCGCTATCTCTAATAGCACCCGAGATATCACCAGAAATATACTGGATTTTTCCCTGACCCTGAGTGTCCGGCCCCATGAGACGGTGATTTTCTCGGCCGCTGGTGGTCCGAGGTCGTTTCCGCTGCACAGATTCATGCGCCAGGGCCTCCTGCAGATAATTCACTGTGGTTTATTGCGGTATCTGTAATAGCACCCGAGATATCACCAGATATATATTGGATTTTTCCCTGACCCTGAGTGTCCGGCACCATGAGACGGTGGTTTTCTCGGCCCCTGGTTGTCCGAGGTCGCTCCCGCTGCACAGATTCATGCGCCGGGGCCTCCTGCAGATAATTCACTTTGATTTATTGCGCTATCTCTAATAGCACCCGAGATATCACCATATATATATTTAATTTTCCCCTGACACTGAGTGTCCGGCCCCATGAGACGGTGGTTTTCTCGGCTCCTGGTGGTCCGAGGTCGTTCCCGCTGGCCAGATTCATGAGCCAGGGCCTCCTAGAGACAATGCACATTGATTTATTGCGCTATCTGGAATAGCACCCGAGATATCACCAGATATATATTGGATTTTTCCCTGACCCTGAGTGTCCGGCCCCATGAGACGGTGGTTTTCTCGGCCCCTGGTGGTCCGAGGTCGTTCCCGCTGCACAGATTCATGTGCCAGGGCCTCCTGCAGATAATTCACTTTGGTTTATTGCGCTATCTCTAATAGCACCCGAGATATCACCAGATATATATTGGATTTTTCCCTGACCCTGAGTGTCCGGCCCCATGAGACCGTGATTTTTTCGGCCCCTGGTGGTCCGAGGTCGTTCCCGCTGCACAGATGCTTGCGCCAGGGCCTCCTGCAGATAATTCACTTTGGGTTATTGCGCTATCTCTAATAGCACCCGAGATATCACCACATATATATTGGATTTTCCCCTGACCCTGAGTGTCCGGCCCCATGAGCCGGTGGTTTTCTCGGCTCCTGGTGGTCCGAGGTCGTTCCCGCTGGCCAGATTCATGCGCCAGGGCCTCCTACAGACAATGCACTTTGATTTATTGCGCTATCTGTAATAGCACCCGAGATATCACCAGATATATATTGGATTTTTCCCTGACCCTGAGTGTCCGGCCCCATGAGACGGTGGTTTTCTCGGCCCCTTGTGGTCCGAGGCCGTTCCCGCTGCACAGATTCATGCGCCAGGGCCTCCTGCAGATAATTCACATTGGTTTATTGCGCTATCTCTAATATCACCCGAGATATCACCAGATATATATTGGATTTTCCCCTGACCCTGAGTGTCCGGCCCCATGAAACTGTGGTTTTCTCGGCCCCTGGTGGTCCGAGGTCGTTCCCGCTGCACAGATTCATGCGCCAGGGCCTCCTACAGACAAGGCACTTTGATTTATTGCGCAATATTTAATTGCACCCGAGATATCACCAGATATATATTGGATTTTTCCCTGACCCTGAGTGTCCGGCCCCTTGAGACGGTGGTTTTCTCGGCCCCTGGTGGTCCGAGGTCGTTCCAGCTGCACAGATTCATGCGCCAGGGCCTCCTGCAAATAATTCACTTTGGTTTATTGCGCTATCTCTAACAGCACCCGAGATATCACCAGATATATATTGGATTTTTCCCTGACCCTGAGTGTCCGGCCCCATGAGACGGTGATTTCCTCGGCCCCTGGTGGTCCGAGGTCGTTCCCGCTGCACAGATTCATGCGCCAGGCCCTCCTGCAGATAATTCACTTTGGTTTATTGTGCTATCTCTAATAGCACCCGAGATATCACCAGATATATATTGGATTTTCCCCTGACCCTGAGTGTCCGGCCCCATGAGACGGTGGTTTTATCGGCCCCTGGTGGTCCGAGGTCGTTCCCGCTGCACAGATGCATGCGCCAGTGCCTCCTACAGACAATGCACTTTGATTTATTGCTCTATATCTAATGGCACCCGAGATATCACCAGATATATATTGGATTTTCCCCTGACGCTGAGTGTCCGGCCCCATGAGACGGTGGTTTTCTCGGCCCCTGGTGGTCCGAGGTCGTTCCTGCTGCCCAGATTCATGCGCCAGGTCCTCCTACAGACAATGCACTTTGATTTATTGCGCTATCTCTAATAGCACCCGAGATATCACCAGATATATATTGGATTTTCCCCTGACCCTGAGTATCCGGCCCCATGAGACTCTGGTTTTCTCGGCCCCTGGTGGTCCGAGGTCCGTCCCGCTGGCCAGATTCATGCGCCAGGGCCTCCTACAGACAATGCACTTTGATTTATTGCGCTATCTGTAATAGCACCCGAGATATCACCAGATATATATTGGATTTTTCCCTGACCCAGATTGTCCGGCCCCTTGAGGCGGTGGTTTTCTCGGCCCCTGGTGGTCCGAGGTCGTTCCCGCTGCAGAGATTCATGCGCCAGGGCCTCCTGCAGATAATTCACTTTGGTTTATTGCGCTATCTCTAATAGCACCCGAGATATCACCAGAAATATATTGGATTTTTCCCTGACCCTGAGTGTCCGGCCCCATGAGACGGTGATTTTCTCGGCCGCTGGTGGTCCGAGGTCGTTTCCGCTGCACAGATTCATGCGCCAGGGCCTCCTGCAAATAATTCACTTTGGTTTATTGCGCTATCTCTAACAGCACCCGAGATATCACCAGATATATATTGGATTTTTCCCTGACCCTGAGTGTCCGGCCCCATGAGACGGTGATTTCCTCGGCCCTTGGTGGTCCGAGGTCGTTCCCGCTGCACAGATTCATGCGCCAGGCCCTCCTGCAGATAATTCACTTTGGTTTATTGTGCTATCTCTAATAGCACCCGAAATATCACCAGATATATATTGGATTTTCCCCTGACCCTGAGTGTCCGGCCCCATGAGACGGTGGTTTTATCGGCCCCTGGTGGTCCGAGGTCGTTCCCGCTGCACAGATGCATGCGCCAGTGCCTCCTACAGACAATGCACTTTGATTTATTGCTCTATATCTAATGGCACCCGAGATATCACCAGATATATATTGGATTTTCCCCTGACCCTGAGTGTCCGGCCCCATGAGACGGTGGTTTTCTCGGCCCCTGGTGGTCCGAGGTCGTTCCTTCTGCCCAGATTCATGCGCCAGGTCCTCCTACAGACAATGCACTTTGATTTATTGCGCTATCTCTAATAGCACCCGAGATATCACCAGATATATATTGGATTTTCCCCTGACCCTGAGTATCCGGCCCCATGAGACTCTGGTTTTCTCGGCCCCTGGTGGTCCGAGGTCGTTCCCGCTGCACAGATTCATGCGCCAGGGCCTCCTACAGACAAGGCACTTTGATTTATTGCGCAATATTTAATTGCACCCGAGATATCACCAGATATATATTGGATTTTTCCCTGACCCTGAGTGTCCGGCCCCTTGAGACGGGGGTTTTCTCGGCCCCTGGTGGTCCGAGGTCGTTCCAGCTGCACAGATTCATGCGCCAGGGCCTCCTGCAGATAATTGACTTTGATTTATTGCGCTGTCTGTAATAGCACCCAAGATATCACCAGATATATATTGTATTTTTCCCTGACCCTTAGTGTCCGGCCCCATGAGACGGTGGTTTTCTCTGCCCCTGGTGTTCCGAGGTCGTTCCCGCTGGCCAGATTCATGCGCCAGGTCCTCCTAACAGACAATGCACTTTGATTTATTGCGCTATCTGTAATAGCACCCGAGTAAGCACCATATATATACTGGATTTTTACATGACTTTGGGTGACGGACACCGAAAATCTGTAAGTTTCTCGGCCCCTGGGGGGCCGAGGTCGTTCCTGATTCACAGATTCATGCGCCAGGGCCTCCTGCAGACAATGCACTTTGATTTAGCGCGCTATCTCTAATAGCACCCGAGATATCACCAGATATATATTGGATTTTCCCCTGACCCTGAGTATCCGGCCCCATGAGACTCTGGTTTTCTCGGCCCCTGGTGGTCCGAGGTCCTACCCGCTGCACAGATTCATGCGCCAGGGCCTCCTGCAGATAATTCACATTGGTTTATTGCGCTGTCTCTGATAGCACCCGAGATATCACCAGATATATATTGGATTTTTCCCTGACCCTGAGTGTCCGGCCCCATGAGACGGTAGTTTTCTCGGCCCCTGGTGTTCCGAGGTCGTTCCTGCTGCCCAGATTCATGCGCCAGGGCCTCCTACAGACAATGCACTTTGATTTATTGCGCTATCTGTAATAGCACCCGAGATATCACCAGATATATATTGGATTTTTCCCTGACCCTGAGTGTCCGGCCCCATGAGACGGTGGTTTTCTCGGCCCCTGGTGGTCCGAGGTCGTTCCCGCTGCCCAGATTCATGCGCCAGGGCTTCCTGCGGACAATGCACTTTGAATTATCCCGCTATCTCTAATAGCACCCGAGATATCACCAGATATATATTGGATTTTCCCCTGACCCTGAGTGTCCGGCCCCATGAGACGGTGGTTTTATCGGCCCCTGGTGGTCCGAGGTCGTTCCCGCTGCACAGATGCATGCGCCAGGGCCTCCCACAGACAATGCACTTTGATTCATTGCTCTATATCTAATGGCACCTGAGATATCACCAGATATATATTGGATTTTCCCCTGACCCTTAGTGTCCGGCTCCATGAGACTCTGGTTTTCTCGGCCCCTGGTGGTCCGAGGTCGTTCCCGCTGCACAGATGCTTGCGCCAGGGCCTCCTACAGACAATGCACTTTGATTTCTTGCGCTATCTGTAATAGCACCCGAGATATCACCAGATATATATTGGATTTTTCCCTGACCCTTAGTGTCCGGCCCCACGAGACGGTGGTTTTCTCTGCCCCTGGTGTTCCGAGGTCGTTCCCGCTGGCCTGATTCATGCGCCAGGTCCTCCTAACAGACAATGCACTTTGATTTATTGCGCTATCTGTAATAGCAACCGAGTAAGCACCATATATATACTGGATTTTTACATGTCTTTGGCTGACGGACACCAAAAATCTGTAAGTTTCTCGGCCCCTGGAGGGCCGAGGTCGTTCCTGATTCACAGATTCATGCGCCAGGGCCTCCTGCAGGCAATGCACTTTGATTTATCGCGCTATCTCTAATAGCACCCGAGATATCACCAGATATATATTGGATTTTCCCCTGACCCTGAGTATCCGGCCCCATAAGACTCTGGTTTTCTCGGCCCCTGGTGGTCCGAGGTCCTTCCCGCTGGCCAGATTCATGCGCCAGGGCCTCCTACAGACATTGCACTTTGATTTATTGCGCTATCTGTAATAGCACCCGAGATGTCACCAGATATATATTGGATTTTTCCCTGACCCTGAGTGTCCGGCACCATGAGACGGTGGTTTTCTCGGCCCCTGGTTGTCCGAGGTCGCTCCCGCTGCACAGATTCATGCGCCGGGGCCTCCTGCAGATAATTCACTTTGATTTATTGCGCTATCTCTAATAGCACCCGAGATATCACCATATATATATTTAATTTTCCCCTGACACTGAGTGTCCGGCCCCATGAAACTGTGGTTTTCTCGGCCCGTGGTGGTCCGTGGTCGTTCCCGCTGCCCAGATTCATGCGCCAGGGCCTCCTACAGACAAGGCACTTTGATTTATTGCGCAATATTTAATTGCACCCGAGATATCACCAGATATATATTGGGTTTTTCCCTGACCCTGATTGTCCGGCCCCTTGAGGCGGTGGTTTTCTCGGCCCCTGGTGGTCCAAGGTCGTTCCCGCTGCACAGATTCATGCGCCAGGGCCTCCTGCAGATAATTCACTTTGGTTTATTGCGCTATCTCTAATAGCACCCGAGATATCACCAGAAATATATTGGATTTTTCCCTGACCCTGAGTGTCCGGCCCCATGAGACGGTGATTTTCTCGGCCGCTGGTGGTCCGAGGTCGTTTCCGCTGCACAGATTCATGCGCCAGGGCCTCCTGCAGATAATTCACTGTGGTTTATTGCGGTATCTGTAATAGCACCCGAGATATCACCAGATATATATTGGATTTTTCCCTGACCCTCAGTGTCCGGCACCATGAGACGGTGGTTTTCTCGGCCCCTGGTTGTCCGAGGTCGCTCCCGCTGCACAGATTCATGCGCCGGGGCCTCCTGCAGATAATTCACTTTGATTTATTGCGCTATCTCTAATAGCACCCGAGATATCACCATATATATATTTAATTTTCCCCTGACACTGAGTGTCCGGCCCCATGAGACGGTGGTTTTCTCGGCTCCTGGTGGTCCGAGGTCGTTCCCGCTGGCCAGATTCATGAGCCAGGGCCTCCTAGAGACAATGCACATTGATTTATTGCGCTATCTGGAATAGCACCCGAGATATCACCAGATATATATTGGATTTTTCCCTGACCCTGAGTGTCCGGCCCCATGAGACCGTGATTTTTTCGGCCCCTGGTGGTCCGAGGTCGTTCCCGCTGCACAGATGCTTGCGCCAGGGCCTCCTGCAGATAATTCACTTTGGGTTATTGCGCTATCTCTAATAGCACCCGAGATATCACCACATATATATTGGATTTTCCCCTGACCCTGAGTGTCCGGCCCCATGAGCCGGTGGTTTTCTCGGCTCCTGGTGGTCCGAGGTCGTTCCCGCTGGCCAGATTCATGCGCCAGGGCCTCCTACAGACAATGCACTTTGATTTATTGCGCTATCTGTAATAGCACCCGAGATATCACCAGATATATATTGGATTTTTCCCTGACCCTGAGTGTCCGGCCCCATGAGACGGTGGTTTTCTCGGCCCCTTGTGGTCCGAGGCCGTTCCCGCTGCACAGATTCATGCGCCAGGGCCTCCTGCAGATAATTCACATTGGTTTATTGCGCTATCTCTAATATCACCCGAGATATCACCAGATATATATTGGATTTTCCCCTGACCCTGAGTGTCCGGCCCCATGAAACTGTGGTTTTCTCGGCCCCTGGTGGTCCGCGGTCGTTCCCGCTGCCCAGATTCATGCGCCAGGGCCTCCTACAGACAAGGCACTTTGATTTATTGCGCAATATTTAATTGCACCCGAGATATCACCAGATATATATTGGATTTTTCCCTGACCCTGAGTGTCCGGCCCCTTGAGACGGTGGTTTTCTCGGCCCCTGGTGTTCCGAGGTCGTTCCTGCTGCCCAGATTCATGCGCCAGGGCCTCCTACAGACAATGCACTTTGATTTAGCGCGCTATCTCTAATAGCACCCGAGATATCACCAGACATATATTGGATTTTCCCCTGACCCTGAGTATCCGGCCCCATGAGACTCTGGTTTTCTCGGCCCCTGGTGGTCCGAGGTCCTTCCCGCTGCACAGATTCATGCGCCAGGGCCTCCTGCAGATAATTCACATTGGTTTATTGCGCTATCTCTAATAGCACCCGAGATATCACCAGATATATATTGGATTTTCCCCTGACCCTGAGTGTCCGGCCCCATGAAACTGTGGTTTTCTCGGCCCCTGGTGGTCCGAGGTCGTTCCCGCTGCCCAGATTCATGCGCCAGGGCCTCCTACAGACAAGGCACTTTGATTTATTGCGCAATATTTAATTGCACCCGAGATATCACCAGATATATATTGGATTTTTCCCTGACCCTGAGTGTCCGGCCCCTTGAGACGGTGGTTTTCTCGGCCCCTGGTGGTCCGAGGTCGTTCCAGCTGCACAGATTCATGCGCCAGGGCCTCCTGCAAATAATTCACTTTGGTTTATTGCGCTATCTCTAACAGCACCCGAGATATCACCAGATATATATTGGATTTTTCCCTGACCCTGAGTGTCCGGCCCCATGAGACGGTGATTTCCTCGGCCCCTGGTGGTCCGAGGTCGTTCCCGCTGCACAGATTCATGCGCCAGGCCCTCCTGCAGATAATTCACTTTGGTTTATTGTGCTATCTCTAATAGCACCCGAGATATCACCAGATATATATTGGATTTTCCCCTGACCCTGAGTGTCCGGCCCCATGAGACGGTGGTTTTATCGGCCCCTGGTGGTCCGAGGTCGTTCCCGCTGCACAGATGCATGCGCCAGTGCCTCCTACAGACAATGCACTTTGATTTATTGCTCTATATCTAATGGCACCCGAGATATCACCAGATATATATTGGATTTTCCCCTGACCCTGAGTGTCCGGCCCCATGAGACGGTGGTTTTCTCGGCCCCTGGTGGTCCGAGGTCGTTCCTGCTGCCCAGATTCATGCGCCAGGTCCTCCTACAGACAATGCACTTTGATTTATTGCGCTATCTCTAATAGCACCCGAGATATCACCATATATATATTTAATTTTCCCCTGACACTGAGTGTCCGGCCCCATGAGACGGTGGTTTTCTCGGCTCCTGGTGGTCCGAGGTCGTTCCCGCTGGCCAGATTCATGAGCCAGGGCCTCCTAGAGACAATGCACATTGATTTATTGCGCTATCTGGAATAGCACCCGAGATATCACCAGATATATATTGGATTTTTCCCTGACCCTGAGTGTCCGGCCCCATGAGACGGTGGTTTTCTCGGCCCCTGGTGGTCCGAGGTCGTTCCCGCTGCACAGATTCATGTGCCAGGGCCTCCTGCAGATAATTCACTTTGGTTTATTGCGCTATCTCTAATAGCACCCGAGATATCACCAGATATATATTGGATTTTTCCCTGACCCTGAGTGTCCGGCCCCATGAGACCGTGATTTTTTCGGCCCCTGGTGGTCCGAGGTCGTTCCCGCTGCACAGATGCTTGCGCCAGGGCCTCCTGCAGATAATTCACTTTGGGTTATTGCGCTATCTCTAATAGCACCCGAGATATCACCAGATATATATTGGATTTTTCCCTGACCCTGAGTGTCCGGCCCCATGAGACGGTGGTTTTCTCGGCCCCTTGTGGTCCGAGGCCGTTCCCGCTGCACAGATTCATGCGCCAGGGCCTCCTGCAGATAATTCACATTGGTTTATTGCGCTATCTCTAATATCACCCGAGATATCACCAGATATATATTGGATTTTCCCCTGACCCTGAGTGTCCGGCCCCATGAAACTGTGGTTTTCTCGGCCCCTGGTGGTCCGCGGTCGTTCCCGCTGCCCAGATTCATGCGCCAGGGCCTCCTACAGACAAGGCACTTTGATTTATTGCGCAATATTTAATTGCACCCGAGATATCACCAGATATATATTGGATTTTTCCCTGACCCTGAGTGTCCGGCCCCTTGAGACGGTGGTTTTCTCGGCCCCTGGTGGTCCGAGGTCGTTCCAGCTGCACAGATTCATGCGCCAGGGCCTCGTGCAGATAATTGACTTTGATTTATTGCGCTGTCTGTAATAGCACCCAAGATATCACCAGATATATATTGTATTTTTCCCTGACCCTGAGTGTCCGTCCCCATGAGACGGTGGTTTTCTCGGCCCCTGGTGTTCCGAGGTCGTTCCTGCTGCCCAGATTCATGCGCCAGGGCCTCCTACAGACAATGCACTTTGATTTAGCGCGCTATCTCTAATAGCACCCGAGATATCACCAGACATATATTGGATTTTCCCCTGACCCTGAGTATCCGGCCCCATGAGACTCTGGTTTTCTCGGCCCCTGGTGGTCCGAGGTCCTTCCCGCTGCACAGATTCATGCGCCAGGGCCTCCTGCAGATAATTCACATTGGTTTATTGCGCTATCTCTAATAGCACCCGAGATATCACCAGATATATATTGGATTTTCCCCTGACCCTGAGTGTCCGGCCCCATGAAACTGTGGTTTTCTCGGCCCCTGGTGGTCCGAGGTCGTTCCCGCTGCCCAGATTCATGCGCCAGGGCCTCCTACAGACAAGGCACTTTGATTTATTGCGCAATATTTAATTGCACCCGAGATATCACCAGATATATATTGGATTTTTCCCTGACCCTGAGTGTCCGGCCCCTTGAGACGGTGGTTTTCTCGGCCCCTGGTGGTCCGAGGTCGTTCCAGCTGCACAGATTCATGCGCCAGGGCCTCCTGCAAATAATTCACTTTGGTTTATTGCGCTATCTCTAACAGCACCCGAGATATCACCAGATATATATTGGATTTTTCCCTGACCCTGAGTGTCCGGCCCCATGAGACGGTGATTTCCTCGGCCCCTGGTGGTCCGAGGTCGTTCCCGCTGCACAGATTCATGCGCCAGGCCCTCCTGCAGATAATTCACTTTGGTTTATTGTGCTATCGCTAATAGCACCCGAGATATCACCAGATATATATTGGATTTTCCCCTGACCCTGAGTGTCCGGCCCCATGAGACGGTGGTTTTATCGGCCCCTGGTGGTCCGAGGTCGTTCCCGCTGCACAGATGCATGCGCCAGTGCCTCCTACAGACAATGCACTTTGATTTATTGCTCTATATCTAATGGCACCCGAGATATCACCAGATATATATTGGATTTTCCCCTGACCCTGAGTGTCCGGCCCCATGAGACGGTGGTTTTCTCGGCCCCTGGTGGTCCGAGGTCGTTCCTGCTGCCCAGATTCATGCGCCAGGTCCTCCTACAGACAATGCACTTTGATTTATTGCGCTATCTCTAATAGCACCCGAGATATCACCAGATATATATTGGATTTTCCCCTGACCCTGAGTATCCGGCCCCATGAGACTCTGGTTTTCTCGGCCCCTGGTGGTCCGAGGTCCGTCCCGCTGGCCAGATTCATGCGCCAGGGCCTCCTACAGACAATGCACTTTGATTTATTGCGCTATCTGTAATAGCACCCGAGATATCACCAGATATATATTGGATTTTTCCCTGACCCAGATTGTCCGGCCCCTTGAGGCGGTGGTTTTCTCGGCCCCTGGTGGTCCGAGGTCGTTCCCGCTGCAGAGATTTATGCGCCAGGGCCTCCTGCAGATAATTCACTTTGGTTTATTGCGCTATCTCTAATAGCACCCGAGATATCACCAGAAATATATTGGATTTTTCCCTGACCCTGAGTGTCCGGCCCCATGAGACGGTGATTTTCTCGGCCGCTGGTGGTCCGAGGTCGTTTCCGCTGCACAGATTCATGCGCCAGGGCCTCCTGCAAATAATTCACTTTGGTTTATTGCGCTATCTCTAACAGCACCCGAGATATCACCAGATATATATTGGATTTTTCCCTGACCCTGAGTGTCCGGCCCCATGAGACGGTGATTTCCTCGGCCCTTGGTGGTCCGAGGTCGTTCCCGCTGCACAGATTCATGCGCCAGGCCCTCCTGCAGATAATTCACTTTGGTTTATTGTGCTATCTCTAATAGCACCCGAGATATCACCAGATATATATTGGATTTTCCCCTGACCCTGAGTGTCCGGCCCCATGAGACGGTGGTTTTATCGGCCCCTGGTGGTCCGAGGTCGTTCCCGCTGCACAGATGCATGCGCCAGTGCCTCCTACAGACAATGCACTTTGATTTATTGCTCTATATCTAATGGCACCCGAGATATCACCAGATATATATTGGATTTTCCCCTGACCCTGAGTGTCCGGCCCCATGAGACGGTGGTTTTCTCGGCCCCTGGTGGTCCGAGGCCGTTCCCGCTGCACAGATTCATGCGCCAGGGCCTCCTGCAGATAATTCACATTGGTTTATTGCGCTATCTCTAATAGCACCGGAGATATCACCAGATATATATTGGATTTTCCCCTGACCCTGAGTGTCCGGCCCCATGAAACTGTGGTTTTCTCGGCCCCTGGTGGTCCGCGGTCGTTCCCGCTGCCCAGATTCATGCGCCAGGGCCTCTTACAGACAATGCACTTTGATTTATTGCGCAATATTTAATTGCACCCGAGATATCACCAGATATATATTGGATTATTCCCTGACCCTGAGTGTCCGGCCCCTTGAGACGGTGGTTTCCTCGGCCCCTGGTGGTCCGAGGTCGTGCCCGCTGCACAGATTCATGCGCCAGGCCCTCTTGCAGATAATTCACTTTGGTTTATTGTGCTATCTCTAATAGCACCCGAGATATCACCAGATATATATTGGATTTTCCCCTGACCCTGAGTGTCCGGCCCCATGAGACGGTGGTTTTATCGGCCCCTGGTGGTCCGAGGTCGTTCCCGCTGCACAGATGCATGCGCCAGGGCCTCCCACAGACAATGCACTTTGATTTAGCGCGCTATCTCTAATAGCACCCGAGATATCACCAGATATATATTGGATTTTCCCCTGACCCTGAGTATCCGGCCCCATGAGACACTGGTTTTCTCGGCCCCTGGTGGTCCGAGGTCCTTCCCGCTGCACAGATTCATGCGCCAGGGCCTCCTGCAGATAATTCACATTGGTTTATTGCGCTATCTCTAATAGCACCCGAGATATCACCAGATATATATTGGATTTTCCCCTGACCCTGAGTGTCCGGCCACATGAAACTGTGGTTTTCTCGGCCCCTGGTGGTCCGCGGTCGTTCCCGCTGCCCAGATTCATGCGCCAGGGCCTCCTACAGACAAGGCACTTTGATTTATTGCGTAATATTTAATTGCACCCGAGATATCACCAGATATATATTGGATTTTTCCCTGACCCTGAGTGTCCGGCCCCTTGAGACGGTGGTTTTCTCGGCCCCTGGTGGTCCGAGGTCGTTCCAGCTGCACAGATTCATGCGCCAGGGCCTCCTACAGACAATGCACTTTGATTTATTGCGCTATCTCTAATAGCACCCGAGATATCACCAGACATATATTGGATTTTCCCCTGACCCTGAGTATCCGGCCCCATGAGACTCTGGTTTTCTCGGCCCCTGGTGGTCCGAGGTCCTTCCCGCTGCACAGATTCATGCGCCAGGGCCTCCTGCAGATAATTCACATTGGTTTATTGCGCTATCTCTAATAGCACCCGAGATATCACCAGATATATATTGGATTTTCCCCTGACCCTGAGTGTCCGGCCCCATGAAACTGTGGTTTTCTCGGCCCCTGGTGGTCCGAGGTCGTTCCCGCTGCCCAGATTCATGCGCCAGGGCCTCCTACAGACAAGGCACTTTGATTTATTGCGCAATATTTAATTGCACCCGAGATATCACCAGATATATATTGGATTTTTCCCTGACCCTGAGTGTCCGGCCCCTTGAGACGGTGGTTTTCTCGGCCCCTGGTGGTCCGAGGTCGTTCCAGCTGCACAGATTCATGCGCCAGGGCCTCCTGCAAATAATTCACTTTGGTTTATTGCGCTATCTCTAACAGCACCCGAGATATCACCAGATATATATTGGATTTTTCCCTGACCCTGAGTGTCCGGCCCCATGAGACGGTGATTTCCTCGGCCCCTGGTGGTCCGAGGTCGTTCCCGCTGCACAGATTCATGCGCCAGGCCCTCCTGCAGATAATTCACTTTGGTTTATTGTGCTATCTCTAATAGCACCCGAGATATCACCAGATATATATTGGATTTTCCCCTGACCCTGAGTGTCCGGCCCCATGAGACGGTGGTTTTATCGGCCCCTGGTGGTCCGAGGTCGTTCCCGCTGCACAGATGCATGCGCCAGTGCCTCCTACAGACAATGCACTTTGATTTATTGCTCTATATCTAATGGCACCCGAGATATCACCAGATATATATTGGATTTTCCCCTGACCCTGAGTGTCCGGCCCCATGAGACGGTGGTTTTCTCGGCCCCTGGTGGTCCGAGGTCGTTCCTGCTGCCCAGATTCATGCGCCAGGTCCTCCTACAGACAATGCACTTTGATTTATTGCGCTATCTCTAATAGCACCCGAGATATCACCATATATATATTTAATTTTCCCCTGACACTGAGTGTCCGGCCCCATGAGACGGTGGTTTTCTCGGCTCCTGGTGGTCCGAGGTCGTTCCCGCTGGCCAGATTCATGAGCCAGGGCCTCCTAGAGACAATGCACATTGATTTATTGCGCTATCTGGAATAGCACCCGAGATATCACCAGATATATATTGGATTTTTCCCTGACCCTGAGTGTCCGGCCCCATGAGACGGTGGTTTTCTCGGCCCCTGGTGGTCCGAGGTCGTTCCCGCTGCACAGATTCATGTGCCAGGGCCTCCTGCAGATAATTCACTTTGGTTTATTGCGCTATCTCTAATAGCACCCGAGATATCACCAGATATATATTGGATTTTTCCCTGACCCTGAGTGTCCGGCCCCATGAGACCGTGATTTTTTCGGCCCCTGGTGGTCCGAGGTCGTTCCCGCTGCACAGATGCTTGCGCCAGGGCCTCCTGCAGATAATTCACTTTGGGTTATTGCGCTATCTCTAATAGCACCCGAGATATCACCAGATATATATTGGATTTTTCCCTGACCCTGAGTGTCCGGCCCCATGAGACGGTGGTTTTCTCGGCCCCTTGTGGTCCGAGGCCGTTCCCGCTGCACAGATTCATGCGCCAGGGCCTCCTGCAGATAATTCACATTGGTTTATTGCGCTATCTCTAATATCACCCGAGATATCACCAGATATATATTGGATTTTCCCCTGACCCTGAGTGTCCGGCCCCATGAAACTGTGGTTTTCTCGGCCCCTGGTGGTCCGCGGTCGTTCCCGCTGCCCAGATTCATGCGCCAGGGCCTCCTACAGACAAGGCACTTTGATTTATTGCGCAATATTTAATTGCACCCGAGATATCACCAGATATATATTGGATTTTTCCCTGACCCTGAGTGTCCGGCCCCTTGAGACGGTGGTTTTCTCGGCCCCTGGTGGTCCGAGGTCGTTCCAGCTGCACAGATTCATGCGCCAGGGCCTCGTGCAGATAATTGACTTTGATTTATTGCGCTGTCTGTAATAGCACCCAAGATATCACCAGATATATATTGTATTTTTCCCTGACCCTGAGTGTCCGTCCCCATGAGACGGTGGTTTTCTCGGCCCCTGGTGTTCCGAGGTCGTTCCTGCTGCCCAGATTCATGCGCCAGGGCCTCCTACAGACAATGCACTTTGATTTAGCGCGCTATCTCTAATAGCACCCGAGATATCACCAGACATATATTGGATTTTCCCCTGACCCTGAGTATCCGGCCCCATGAGACTCTGGTTTTCTCGGCCCCTGGTGGTCCGAGGTCCTTCCCGCTGCACAGATTCATGCGCCAGGGCCTCCTGCAGATAATTCACATTGGTTTATTGCGCTATCTCTAATAGCACCCGAGATATCACCAGATATATATTGGATTTTCCCCTGACCCTGAGTGTCCGGCCCCATGAAACTGTGGTTTTCTCGGCCCCTGGTGGTCCGAGGTCGTTCCCGCTGCCCAGATTCATGCGCCAGGGCCTCCTACAGACAAGGCACTTTGATTTATTGCGCAATATTTAATTGCACCCGAGATATCACCAGATATATATTGGATTTTTCCCTGACCCTGAGTGTCCGGCCCCTTGAGACGGTGGTTTTCTCGGCCCCTGGTGGTCCGAGGTCGTTCCAGCTGCACAGATTCATGCGCCAGGGCCTCCTGCAAATAATTCACTTTGGTTTATTGCGCTATCTCTAACAGCACCCGAGATATCACCAGATATATATTGGATTTTTCCCTGACCCTGAGTGTCCGGCCCCATGAGACGGTGATTTCCTCGGCCCCTGGTGGTCCGAGGTCGTTCCCGCTGCACAGATTCATGCGCCAGGCCCTCCTGCAGATAATTCACTTTGGTTTATTGTGCTATCTCTAATAGCACCCGAGATATCACCAGATATATATTGGATTTTCCCCTGACCCTGAGTGTCCGGCCCCATGAGACGGTGGTTTTATCGGCCCCTGGTGGTCCGAGGTCGTTCCCGCTGCACAGATGCATGCGCCAGTGCCTCCTACAGACAATGCACTTTGATTTATTGCTCTATATCTAATGGCACCCGAGATATCACCAGATATATATTGGATTTTCCCCTGACCCTGAGTGTCCGGCCCCATGAGACGGTGGTTTTCTCGGCCCCTGGTGGTCCGAGGTCGTTCCTGCTGCCCAGATTCATGCGCCAGGTCCTCCTACAGACAATGCACTTTGATTTATTGCGCTATCTCTAATAGCACCCGAGATATCACCAGATATATATTGGATTTTCCCCTGACCCTGAGTATCCGGCCCCATGAGACTCTGGTTTTCTCGGCCCCTGGTGGTCCGAGGTCCGTCCCGCTGGCCAGATTCATGCGCCAGGGCCTCCTACAGACAATGCACTTTGATTTATTGCGCTATCTGTAATAGCACCCGAGATATCACCAGATATATATTGGATTTTTCCCTGACCCAGATTGTCCGGCCCCTTGAGGCGGTGGTTTTCTCGGCCCCTGGTGGTCCGAGGTCGTTCCCGCTGCAGAGATTTATGCGCCAGGGCCTCCTGCAGATAATTCACTTTGGTTTATTGCGCTATCTCTAATAGCACCCGAGATATCACCAGAAATATATTGGATTTTTCCCTGACCCTGAGTGTCCGGCCCCATGAGACGGTGATTTTCTCGGCCGCTGGTGGTCCGAGGTCGTTTCCGCTGCACAGATTCATGCGCCAGGGCCTCCTGCAAATAATTCACTTTGGTTTATTGCGCTATCTCTAACAGCACCCGAGATATCACCAGATATATATTGGATTTTTCCCTGACCCTGAGTGTCCGGCCCCATGAGACGGTGATTTCCTCGGCCCTTGGTGGTCCGAGGTCGTTCCCGCTGCACAGATTCATGCGCCAGGCCCTCCTGCAGATAATTCACTTTGGTTTATTGTGCTATCTCTAATAGCACCCGAGATATCACCAGATATATATTGGATTTTCCCCTGACCCTGAGTGTCCGGCCCCATGAGACGGTGGTTTTATCGGCCCCTGGTGGTCCGAGGTCGTTCCCGCTGCACAGATGCATGCGCCAGTGCCTCCTACAGACAATGCACTTTGATTTATTGCTCTATATCTAATGGCACCCGAGATATCACCAGATATATATTGGATTTTCCCCTGACCCTGAGTGTCCGGCCCCATGAGACGGTGGTTTTCTCGGCCCCTGGTGGTCCGAGGCCGTTCCCGCTGCACAGATTCATGCGCCAGGGCCTCCTGCAGATAATTCACATTGGTTTATTGCGCTATCTCTAATAGCACCGGAGATATCACCAGATATATATTGGATTTTCCCCTGACCCTGAGTGTCCGGCCCCATGAAACTGTGGTTTTCTCGGCCCCTGGTGGTCCGCGGTCGTTCCCGCTGCCCAGATTCATGCGCCAGGGCCTCTTACAGACAATGCACTTTGATTTATTGCGCAATATTTAATTGCACCCGAGATATCACCAGATATATATTGGATTATTCCCTGACCCTGAGTGTCCGGCCCCTTGAGACGGTGGTTTCCTCGGCCCCTGGTGGTCCGAGGTCGTGCCCGCTGCACAGATTCATGCGCCAGGCCCTCTTGCAGATAATTCACTTTGGTTTATTGTGCTATCTCTAATAGCACCCGAGATATCACCAGATATATATTGGATTTTCCCCTGACCCTGAGTGTCCGGCCCCATGAGACGGTGGTTTTATCGGCCCCTGGTGGTCCGAGGTCGTTCCCGCTGCACAGATGCATGCGCCAGGGCCTCCCACAGACAATGCACTTTGATTTAGCGCGCTATCTCTAATAGCACCCGAGATATCACCAGATATATATTGGATTTTCCCCTGACCCTGAGTATCCGGCCCCATGAGACTCTGGTTTTCTCGGCCCCTGGTGGTCCGAGGTCCTTCCCGCTGCACAGATTCATGCGCCAGGGCCTCCTGCAGATAATTCACATTGGTTTATTGCGCTATCTCTAATAGCACCCGAGATATCACCAGATATATATTGGATTTTCCCCTGACCCTGAGTGTCCGGCCACATGAAACTGTGGTTTTCTCGGCCCCTGGTGGTCCGCGGTCGTTCCCGCTGCCCAGATTCATGCGCCAGGGCCTCCTACAGACAAGGCACTTTGATTTATTGCGTAATATTTAATTGCACCCGAGATATCACCAGATATATATTGGATTTTTCCCTGACCCTGAGTGTCCGGCCCCTTGAGACGGTGGTTTTCTCGGCCCCTGGTGGTCCGAGGTCGTTCCAGCTGCACAGATTCATGCGCCAGGGCCTCCTACAGACAATGCACTTTGATTTATTGCGCTATCTGTAATAGCACCCGAGTAAGCACCATATATATACTGGATTTTTACATGACTTTGGGTGACGGACACCGAAAATCTGTAAGTTTCTCGGCCCCTGGAGGGCCGAGGTCGTTCCTGATTCACAGATTCATGCGCCAGGGCCTCCTGCAGACAATGCACTTTGATTTAGCGCGCTATCTCTAATAGCACCCGAGATATCACCAGATATATATTGGATTTTCCCCTGACCCTGAGTATCCGGCCCCATGGGACTCTGGTTTTCTCGGCTCCTGGTGGTCCGAGGTCCTTCCCGCTGGCCAGATTCATGCGCCAGGGCCTCCTACACACAATGCACTTTGATTTATTACGCTGTCTGTAATAGCACCCACGATATCACCAGATATATATTGTATTTTTCCCTGACCCTGAGTGTCCGGCCCCATGAGACGGTGGTTTTCTCGGCCCCTGGTGTTCCGAGGTCGTTCCTGCTGCCCAGATTCATGCGCCAGGGCCTCCTACAGACAATGCACTTTGATTTATTGCGCTATCTGTAATAGCACCCGAGTAAGCACCATATATATACTGGATTTTTACATGACTTTGGGTGACGGACACCGAAAATCTGTAAGTTTCTCGGCCACTGGTGGGCCGAGGTCGTTCCTGATTCACAGATTCATGCGCCAGGGCCTCCTGCAGACAATGCACTTTGATTTAGCGCGCTATCTCTAATAGCACACAGGATATCACCAGATATATATTGGATTTTCCCCTGACCCTGAGTATCCGGCCCCATGAGACTCTGGTTTTCTCGGCCCCTGGTGGTCCGAGGTCCTTCCCGCTGGCCAGATTCATGCGCCAGGGCCTCCTACAGACAATGCACTTTGATTTATTGCGCTATCTGTAATAGCACCCGAGATATCACCAGATATATATTGGATTTTTCCCTGACCCTGAGTGTCCGGCCCCATGAGACGGTGATTTTTTCGGCCCCTGGTGGTCCGAGGTCGTTCCCGCTGCACAGATGCTTGCGCCAGGGCCTCCTGCAGATAATTCACTTTGGGTTATTGCGCTATCTCTAATAGCACCCGAGATATCACCACATATATATTGGATTTTCCCCTGACCCTGAGTATCCGGCCCCATGAGACGGTGGTTTTCTCTGCCCCTGGTGGTCCGAGGTCGTTCCCGCTGCACAGATTCATGCGCCAGGGCCTCCTGCAGATAATTCACTTTGGCTTATTGCTCTATCTCTAATAGCACCCGAGATATCACCAGATATATATTGGATTTTTCCCTGACCCTGAGTGTCCGGCCCCATGAGACGGTGGTTTTCTCAGCCCCTGGTGGTCCGAGGACGTTCCCGCTGCCCAGATTCATGCGCCGGGGCCTCCTACAGACAATGCACTTTGATTTATTTGCGCTGTCTGTAATAGCACCCGAGATATCGCCAGATATATATTGTATTTTTCCCTGACCCTGAGTGTCGACCCCATGAGACGGTGGTTTCCTCGTCCCATGGTGGTCCGAGGACGTTCCCGCTGCACAGATTCATGCGCCAGGGCCTCCTGCAGATAATTCACTTTGATTTATTGCGCTATCTGTAATAGCACCCAAGATATCACTAGATATATATTGGATTTTTCCTTGGCGCTGAGTGTCCGGCCCCATGAGGCGGTGGTTTTCTCGGCCCCTGGTGGTCCGAGCTCGTTCCCGCTGCCCAGATTCATGCGCCGGGGCCTCCTACAGACAATGCACTTTGATTTATTGCGCAATCTGTAATAGCACCCGAGTAAGCACCATATATATACTGGATTTTTACATGACTTTGGGTGACGGACACCGAAAATCTGTAAGTTTCTCGGCCACTGGTGGGCCGAGGTCGTTCCTGATTCACAGATTCATGCGCCAGGGCCTCCGGCAGACAATGCACTTTGATTTAGCGCGCTATCTCTAATAGCACACAGGATATCACCAGATATATATTGGATTTTCCCCTGACCCTGAGTATCCGGCCCCGTGAGACTCTGGTTTTCTCGGCCCCTGGTGGTCCGAGGTCCTTCCCGCTGGCCAGATTCATGCGCCAGGGCCTCCTACAGACAATGCACTTTGATTTATTGCGCTATCTGTAATAGCACCCGAGATATCACCAGATATATATTGGATTTTTCCCTGACCCTGAGTGTCCGGCCCCATGAGACGGTGATTTTTTCGGCCCCTGGTGGTCCGAGGTCGTTCCCGCTGCACAGATGCTTGCGCCAGGGCCTCCTGCAGATAATTCACTTTGGGTTATTGCGCTATCTCTAATAGCACCCGAGATATCACCACATATATATTGGATTTTCCCCTGACCCTGAGTATCCGGCCCCATGAGACGGTGGTTTTCTCTGCCCCTGGTGGTCCGAGGTCGTTCCCGCTGCACAGATTCATGCGCCAGGGCCTCCTGCAGATAATTCACTTTGGTTTATTGCTCTATCTCTAATAGCACCCGAGATATCACCAGATATATATTGGATTTTTCCCTGACCCTGAGTGTCCGGCCCCATGAGACGGTGGTTTTCTCAGCCCCTGGTGGTCCGAGGACGTTCCCGCTGCCCAGATTCATGCGCCGGGGCCTCCTACAGACAATGCACTTTGATTTATTTGCGCTGTCTGTAATAGCACCCGAGATATCACCAGATATATATTGGATTTTTCCCTGACCCTGAGTGTCCGGCCCCTTGAGGCGGTGGTTTTCTCGGCCCCTGGTGGTCCGAGGTCGTTCTAGCTGCACAGATTCATGCGCCAGGGCCTCCTGCAGATAATTCACTTTGATTTATTGCGCTATCTGTAATAGCACCCGAGATATCACTAGATATATATTGGATTTTTCCTTGGCGCTGAGTGTCTGGCCCCATGAGGCGGTGGTTTTCTCGGCCCCTGGTGGTCCGAGCTCGTTCCCGCTGCCCAGATTCATGCGCCGGGGCCTCCTACAGACAATGCACTTTGATTTATTTGCGCTGTCTGTAATAGCACCCGAGATATCGCCAGATATATATTGGATTTTTCCCTGACCCTGAGTGTCCGGCCCCATGAGACGGTGGTTTCCTCGTCCCATGGTGGTCCGAGGACGTTCCCGCTGCACAGATTCATGCGCCAGGGCCTCCTGCAGATAATTCACTTTGATTTATTGCGCTATCTGTAATAGCACCCGAGATATCACTAGATTTATATTGGATTTTTCCTTGGCGCTGAGTGTCCGGCCCCATGAGGCGGTGGTTTTCTCGGCCCCTGGTGGTCCGAGCTCTTTCCCGCTGCCCAGATTCATGCGCCGGGGCCTCCTACAGACAATGCACTTTGATTTATTTGCGCTGTCTCTAATAGCACCCGAGATATCACCAGATATATATTTGATTTTTCCCTGACCCTGTGTGTCCGGCCGCATGAGACGGTGGTTTTCTCGGCCCCTGGTGGTCCGAGGTCGTTCCAGCTACACAGATTCATGCGCCAGGGCCTCCCGCAGACAATGCACTTTGATTTATTGTGCTATCTGTAATAGCACCCGAGATATCACCACATATATATTGGATTTTCCCCTGACCCTGAGTATCCGGCCCCATGAGACGGTGGTTTTCTCTGCCCCTGGTGGTCCGAGGTCGTTCCCGCTGCACAGATTCATGCGCCAGGGCCTCCTGCAGATAATTCACTTTGGTTTATTGCTCTATCTCTAATAGCACCCGAGATATCACCAGATATATATTGGATTTTCCCATGACCCTGAGTGTCCGGCCCCATGAGGCGGTGGTTTTCTCGGCCCCTGGTTGTCCGAGCTCGTTCCCGCTGCCCAGATTCATGCGCCGGGGCCTCCTACAGACAATGCACTTTGATTTATTTGCGCTGTCTGTAATAGCACCCGAGATATCGCCAGATATATATTGGATTTTTCCCTGACCCTGAGTGTCCGGCCCCATGAGACGGTGGATTCCTCGTCCCATGGTGGTCCGAGGACGTTCCCGCTGCACAGATTCATGCGCCAGGGCCTCCTGCAGATAATTCACTTTGATTTATTGCGCTATCTGTAATAGCACCCAAGATATCACTAGATATATATTGTATTTTTCCCTGACCCTGAGAGTTTGGCCCCTTGAGACGGTGGTTTTCTCGGCCCCTGGTGGTCCGAGGTCGTTCCCGCTGGCCAGATTCATGCGCCAGGGCCTCCTAAGGACAATGCACTTTAATTAATTGCGCTATCTCTAATAGCACCCGAGATATCACCAGATATATATTGTATTTTTCCCTGACCCTGAGTGTCCGGCCCCATGAGACTGTGGGTTTCTCGGCCCCTGGTGTTCCGAGGTCGTTCCTGCTGCCCAGATTCATGCGCCAGGGCCTCCTACAGACAAAGCATTTTGATTTATTGCGCAATATTTAATTGCACCCGAGATATCACCGGATATATATTGGATTTTTCCCTGACCCTGAGTGTCCGGCCCGTTGAGGCGGTGGTTTTCTCGGCCCCTGGTGGTCCGAGGTCGTTCTAGCTGCACAGATTCATGCGCCAGGGCCTCCTGAAAATAATTCACTTTGGTTTATTGCGCTATCTCTAACAGCACCCGAGATATCACCAGATATATATTGGATTTTTCCCCGACCCTGAGTGTCCGGCCCCATGAGACGGTGATTTTCTCGGCCCCTGGTGGTCCGAGGTCGTTCCCGCTGCACACATTCACGCGCCAGGCCCTCCAGCAGATAATTCACTTTGGGTTATTGCGCTATCTCTAATAGCACCCGAGATATCACCAGATATATATTGGATTTTTCCTTGACCCTGACAGTCCGGCCCCATGTGTCGATGGTTTTCTCGGCCCCTGCTGGTCCGAGGTCGTTCCCTCTGCACAGATCCATGCGCCAGGTCCTCCTGCAGACAATGCACTTTGGTTTGTTGCGCAATCTCTAATAGCACCCGAGATATCACCAGGTATATATTGGATTTTTCCCTGTCCCTGACAGTCGGGCCCCATGTGTCGATGGTTTTCTCGGTCCCTCGTGGTCCGAGGTCGATACCGCTGAACAGATTCATGCGCCAGGGCTTCCTGCAGATAATTCACTTTGATTTATTGCGCTAACTCTAATAGCACCCGAGATATCACCATTTATATATTGGATTTTTCCCTGACCCTGACAGTCCGGCCCCATGAGACGGTGATTTTCTCGGCCCCTGGTGGTCCGAGGTCGATCCCGCTGCACAGATTCATGCGCCAGGGCCTCTTACAGACAATGCACTTTGATTTATTGTGCTATCTATAATAGCACCCGAGATATCACCAGATATATATGGGAATTTTCCCTGACCCTGAGTGTCCGACCCCATGAGGCGGTGGTTTTCTCGGCCCCTGGTGGTCCGAGGTCGTTACCGCTGCACAGATTCATGCGGCAGGGCCCCCTGCAGATAACTCACTTCTATTTATTGCGGTATCTCTAATAGCACCCGAGATATCACCATATCTATATTGGATTTTCCCCTGACCCTGAGTGTCCGGCCCCATGTGTCGATGGATTTCTCTGTCCCTCGTGGACCGAGGGCGATCCCGCTGCACAGATTCATGCGCCAGGGCCCCCTGCAGAGAATTCACTTTGATTTATTGCGCTATCTCTAATAGCACCCGAGATATCACCAGATATAAATTGGATTTTTCCCTGACCCTGACAGTCCGGCCCCATGAGACGGCGATTTTCTCGGCCCTTGGTGGTCCGAGGTCGACCCCGCTGCACAGATTCATGCGCCAGGGCCTCCTACAGACAATGCACTTTGATTTATTGCGCAATCTGTAATAGCTCCCGGGATATGACCAGATATATATTGGATTTTTCCCTGACCCTGAGGGTCCGACCCCATGAGACGGTGGTTTTCGCGGCCCCTGGTGGTCCGAGGTCGATCCCGCTGCTCAGATTCATGCGCCAAGGCTTCCTGCAGTCAATTCACTTTGGTTTATTGCGCTATCCGTTATAGAACCCGAGATATCACCAGATATATGCTGTATTTTTACATGATCTTGGGTGACGGATTCCGAATATCTATAATATTTTCGGCGCCTGGTTGTCCGAGGTAGTTCCTGCTGCACAGATTCATTCGCCAGTGCCTCCTACAGACAATGCACTTTGATTTATTGCGCTATCTCTAATAGCACCCGAGATATCACCAGATATATATTGGATTTTTCCCTGACCCTGACAGTCCGGCCCCATGAGACGGTGATTTTCTCGGCCCCTGGTGGTCCGAGGTCGATCCCACTGCACAGATTCATGCGCCAGGGCCTCCTACAGACAATGCACTTTGCTTTATTGCGCTATCTGTAATAGTACCCGAGATATCACCATATATATATTGGATTTTTCCCTGACCCTGACAGTCCGGCCCCATGAGACGGTGATTTTCTCGGCCCCTGGTGGTCCGAGGTCGATCCCACTGCACAGATTCATGCGCCAGGGCCTCCTACAGACAATGCACTTTGATTTATTGCGCTATCTGTAATAGCACACGAGATATCACCATATATATATTGGATTTTCCCCTGACCCTGAGTGTCCGGCCCCATGAGACGGCGGTTTTCTCGGCCCCTGGTGGTCCGACGTCGTTCCCGCTGCACAGATTCATGCGCCAGGGCCTCCTGCAGACAATGCACATGGATTTATTGCGCTATCTATAGTAGCACCCGAGATATCACCAGATATATATTGGATTTTTCCCTGACCCTGAGAGTCCGACCCCATGAGACGGTGGTTTTCTCGGCCCCTGCTGGTCCGAGGTCGTTCCCGCTGCACAGATTCATGCACCAGGGCCTCCTGCAGACAATGCGCTTTGATTTATTGCGCTATCTCTAATAGCACCCGAGATATCACCAGATATATATTGGATTTTTCCTTGACCCTGACAGTCCGGCCCCATGTGTCGATGGTTTTCCCGGCCCCTGCTGGTCCGAGGTCGTTCCCTCTGCACAGATCCATGCGCCAGGTCCTACTGCAGACAATGCACTTTGGTTTGTTGCGAAATCTCTAATAGCACCCGAGATATCACCAGGTATATATTGGATTTTTCCCTGTCCCTGACAGTCGGGCCCCATGTGTCGATGGTTTTCTCGGTCCCTCGTGGTCCGAGGTCGATACCGCTGAACAGATTCATGCGCCAGGGCTTCCTGCAGATAATTCACTTCGATTTATTGCGCTATCTCTAATAGCACCCGAGATATCAGCATTTATATATTGGATTTTTCCCTGACCCTGACAGTCCGACCCCATGAGACGGTGGTTTTCTCGGCCCCTGCTGGTCCGCGGTCGATCCCGCTGCTCAGATTCATGCGCCAGGGCCCCCTGCAGATAATTCACTTTGATTTATTGCGCTATCTCTAATAGCACCCGAGATATCACCAGGTATATATTGGATTTTTCCCTGTCCCTGACAGTCGGGCCCCATGTGTCGATGGTTTTCTCGGTCCCTCGTGGTCCGAGGTCGATACCGCTGAACAGATTCATGCGCCAGGGCTTCCTGCAGACAATTCACTTTGGTTTATTGCGCTATCTGTAATAGCACCCGAGATATCACCATTTACATATTGGATATTTCCCTGACCCTGACAGACCGACCCCATGAGACGGTGGTTTTCTCGGCCCCTGGTGGTCCCAGGTCGTTCCCGCTGCACAGATTCATTCGCCAGTGCCTCCTACAGACAATGCACTTTGATTTATTGCGCTATGTGTAATAGCACCCGAGATATCACCATATATATATTGGATTTTCCCCTGACCCTGAGTGTCCGGCCCCATGTGACGGTGGTTTTCTCGGCCCCTGGTCTTCCGAAGTCGTTCCCGCTGTACAGATTCATGCGCCAGGGCCTCCTATAGATAATTCACTTTGGTTTATTCCGCTATCTCTAATAGCACCCGAGACATCACCAGATATATATTGGATTTTTCCTTGACCCTGACAGTCCGACCCCATGAGACGGTGGTTTTCTCGGCCCCTGGTGGTCCCAGGTCGTTCCCGCTGCACAGATTCATTCGCCAGTGCCTCCTACAGACAATGCACTTTGATTTATTGCGCTATGTGTAATAGCACCCGAGATATCACCATATATATATTGGATTTTCCCCTGACCCTGAGTGTCCGGCCCCATGTGACGGTGGTTTTCTCGGCCCCTGGTCTTCCGAAGTCGTTCCCGCTGTACAGATTCATGCGCCAGGGCCTCCTATAGATAATTCACTTTGGTTTATTCCGCTATCTCTAATAGCACCCGAGACATCACCAGATATATATTGGATTTTTCCTTGACCCTGACAGTCCGGACCCATGTGTCTATGGTTTTCTCGGCCCCTGGTGGACCGAGGTCGTTCCCGCTGCACAGATTCATGCGCTAGGGCCTCCTGCAGACAATGCACTTTGATTTATAGCGCTATCTCTAATAGCAGCCGAGATATCACCAGATATATATTGGATTTTTCCCTGACCCTGAGTGTCCGACCCCATGAGACGGTGGTCTCCTCGGCCCCTGGTGGTCCGAGGTCGTCCCGCTGCACAGATTCATGCGCCAGGGCCTCCTGCAGACAATGCACTTTGGTTTATTAGCCTATCTCTAATAGCACCCGAGATATCACCAGATATATATTGGATTTTCCCCTGACCCTGAGTGTTCGGCCCCATGAGACGGTGGTTTTCTCGGCCCCTGGTGGTCCGTGGTCGTTCCCGCTGCACAGATTCATTCTCCAGTGCCTCCTACAGACAATGCACTTTGATTTATTGCGCTATCTGTAATAGCACCCGAGATATCACCATATATATATTGGATTTTTCCCTGACCCTGAGAGTCCGGCCCCATGAGACGGAGATTTTCTCGGCCCCTGGTGGGCCGAGGTCAATCCCGCTGCACAGATTCATGCGCCAGGGCCTCCTACAGACAATGCACTTTGATTTATTGCGCTATCTGTAATAGCACTCGAGATATCACCAGATATATATTGGATTTTCCCCTGACCCTGAGTGTCCGGCCCCATGAGACGGTGGTTTTCTCGGCCCCTGGTGGTCCGAGGTCGTTCCCGCTGCACAGATTCATGGGCAAGGGCTTCCTGCAGACAATTCACTTTGGTTTATTGCACTATCTGTAATAGCACCCGAGATATCACCACATTTATATTGGATTTTTCCCTGACCCTGACAGTCCGGCCCCATGAGACGGTGATTTTCTCGGCCCCTGGTGGTCCGAGGTCGATCCCACTGCACAGATTCATGCGCCAGGGCCTCCTACAGACAATGCACTTTGATTTATTGAGCTATCTCTAATAGCACCCGAGATATCACCAGATATATATTGGATTTTTCCCTGACCCGGACAGTCCGGCCCCATGAGACGGTGATTTTCTCGGCCCCTGGTGGTCCGAGGTGGATCCCGCTACACAGATTCATGCGCCAGGGCCTCCTACAGACAATGCACATTGATTTATTGCGCTATCTATAGTAGCACCCGAGATATCACCAGATATATATTGGACTTTTCCCTGACTCTGACAGTCCGGCCCCATGAGACGGTGGTTTTCTCGGCCCCTGGTGGTCCGAGGTCGTTCCCGCTGCATAGATTCATGCGACAGGGCCTCCTACAGACAATGCACTTTGATTTATTGCGCTATCTGCAATAGCACCCGAGATATCACCAGATTTATATTGGATTTTTACCTGACCCTGAGTGTCCGACCCCATGAGACGGTGGTTTTCTCGGCCCCTGGTAGTCCGAGGTCGTTCCCGCTGCACAGATTCATGCGCCAGGGCATCCTGCAGACAATGCACTTTGATTTATTTCGCTATCCCTAATAGCACCCGAGACATCACCAGATATATATTGGATTTTTCCTTGACCCTGACAGTCCGGCCCCATGTATCGATGGTTTTCTCGGCCCCTGGTGGTCCGAGGTCGTTACCGCTGCACAGATTCATGCGGCAGGGCCCCCTGCAGATAACTCACTTCTATTTATTGCGGTATCTCTAATAGCACCCGAGATATCACCATATATATATTGGATTTTTCCCTGACCCTGAGTGTCCGGCCCCATCAGATGGTGGTTTTCTCGGCCCCTGGTGGTCCCAGGTCGTTCCCGCTGCACAGATTCATGCGCCAGGGCCCCCTGCAGATAATTCACTTTGATTTATTGCGCTATCTCTAATAGCACCCGAGATATCACCAGATATATATTGGATTTTTCCCTGCCCCTGACAGTCGGGCCCCATGTGTCGATTGTCTTCTCGGTCCCTCGTGGTCCGAGGTCGATACCGCTGAACAGATTCATGCGCCAGGGCTTCCTGCAGACAATTCACTTTGGTTTATTGCGCTATCTGTAATAGCACCCGAGATATCACCATTTATATATTGGATTTTTCCCTGACCCTGACAGTCCGACCCCATGAGACGGTGGTTTTCTCGGCCCCTGGTGGTCCCACGTCGTTCCCGCTGCACAGATTCATTCGCCAGTGCCTCCTACAGACAATGCACTTTGATTTATTGCGCTATGTGTAATAGCACCCGAGATATCACCATATATATATTGGATTTTCCCCTGACCCTGAGTGTCCGGCCCCATGAGACGGTGGTTTTCTCGGCCCCTGGTGGTCCGAGGTCGTTCCCGCTGCACAGGTTCATGCGCCAGGGCCCCCTGCAGATAATTCACTTTGATTTATTGCGCTATCTCTAATAGCACCCGAGATATCACCAGATATATATTGGATTTTTCCCTGACCCTGACAGTCCGGCCCCATGAGACGGTGATTTTCTCGGCCCCTGGTGGTCCGAGGTCGATCCCGCTGCACAGATTCATGCGCCAGGGCCTCTTACAGACAATGCACTTTGATTTATTGTGCTATCTATAATAGCACCCGAGATATCAGCAGATATATATGGGAATTTTCCCTGACCCTGAGTGTCCGACCCCATGAGGCGGTGGTTTTCTCGGCCCCTGGTGGTCCGAGGTCGTTACCGCTGCACAGATTCATGCGGCAGGGCCCCCTGCAGATAACTCACTTCTATTTATTGCGGTATCTCTAATGGCACCCGAGATATAACCATATATATATTGGATTTTCCCCTGACCCTGAGTGTCCGGCCCCATGAGATGGTGGTTTTCTCGGCCCCTGGTGGTCCGAGGTTTTTCCCGCTGCACAGATTCATGCGCCAGGGCCCCCTGCAGATAATTCACTTTGATTTATTGGGCTATCTCTAATAGCACCCGAGATATCGCCAGATATATATTGGATTTTTCCCTGACCCTGAGTGTCCGGCCCCATGAGATGGTGGTTTTCTCGGCCCCTGGTGGTCCGAGGTTGTTCCCGCTGCACAGATTCATGCGCCAGGGCCCCCTGCAGATAACTCACTTCTATTTATTGCGGTATCTCTAATGGCACCCGAGATATAACCATATATATATTGGATTTTCCCCTGACCCTGAGTGTCCGGCCCCATGAGATGGTGGTTTTCTCGGCCCCTGGTGGTCCGAGGTTTTTCCCGCTGCACAGATTCATGCGCCAGGGCCCCCTGCAGATAATTCACTTTGATTTATTGGGCTATCTCTAATAGCACCCGAGATATCGCCAGATATATATTGGATTTTTCCCTGACCCTGAGTGTCCGGCCCCATGAGATGGTGGTTTTCTCGGCCCCTGGTGGTCCGAGGTTGTTCCCGCTGCATAGATTCATGCGCCAGGGCCTCCTGCAGACAATGCGCTTTGATTTATTGCGCTATCTCCAATAGCACCCGAGATATCACCAGATATATATTGGACTTTTCCCTGACTCTGACAGTCCGGCCCCATGAGACGGTGGTTTTCTCGGCCCCTGGTGGTCCGAGGTCGTTCCCGCTGCATAGATTCATGCGACAGGGCCTCCTACAGACAATGCACTTTGATTTATTGCGCTATCTGTAATAGCACCCGAGATATCACCAGATTTATATTGGATTTTTACCTGACCCTGAGTGTCCGACCCCATGAGACGGTGGTTTTCTCGGCCCCTGGTAGTCCGAGGTCGTTCCCGCTGCACAGATTCATGCGCCAGGGCATCCTGCAGACAATGCACTTTGATTTATTTCGCTATCCCTAATAGCACCCGAGACATCACCAGATATATATTGGATTTTTCCTTGACCCTGACAGTCCGGCCCCATGTATCGATGGTTTTCTCGGCCCCTGGTGGTCCGAGGTCGTTACCGCTGCACAGATTCATGCGGCAGGGCCCCCTGCAGATAACTCACTTCTATTTATTGCGGTATCTCTAATAGCACCCGAGATATCACCATATATATATTGGATTTTTCCCTGACCCTGAGTGTCCGGCCCCATGAGATGGTGGTTTTCTCGGCCCCTGGTGGTCCCAGGTCGTTCCCGCTGCACAGATTCATGCGCCAGGGCCCCCTGCAGATAATTCACTTTGATTTATTGCGCTATCTCTAATAGCACCCGAGATATCACCAGATATATATTGGATTTTTCCCTGCCCCTGACAGTCGGGCCCCATGTGTCGATTGTCTTCTCGGTCCCTCGTGGTCCGAGGTCGATACCGCTGAACAGATTCATGCGCCAGGGCTTCCTGCAGACAATTCACTTTGGTTTATTGCGCTATCTGTAATAGCACCCGAGATATCACCATTTATATATTGGATTTTTCCCTGACCCTGACAGTCCGACCCCATGAGACGGTGGTTTTCTCGGCCCCTGGTTGTCCCACGTCGTTCCCGCTGCACAGATTCATTCGCCAGTGCCTCCTACAGACAATGCACTTTGATTTATTGCGCTATGTGTAATAGCACCCGAGATATCACCATATATATATTGGATTTTCCCCTGACCCTGAGTGTCCGGCCCCATGAGACGGTGGTTTTCTCGGCCCCTGGTGGTCCGAGGTCGTTCCCGCTGCTCAGATTCATGCGCCAGGGCCCCCTGCAGATAATTCACTTTGATTTATTGCGCTATCTGTAATAGCACCCGAGATATCACCATTTACATATTGGATTTTTCCCTGACACTGACAGTCCGACCCCATGAGACGGTGGTTTTCTCGGCCCCTGGTGGTCCCAGGTCGTTCCCGCTGCACAGATTCATTCGCCAGGGCCTCCTACAGACAATGCACTTTGATTTATTGCGCTATGTGTAATAGCACCCGAGATATCACCATATATATATTGGATTTTCCCCTGACCCTGAGTGTCCGGCCCCATGAGACGGTGGTTTTCTCGGCCCCTGGTGGTCCGAGGTCGTTCCCGGTGCACAGGTTCATGCGGCAGGGCCCCCTGCAGATAACTCACTTCTATTTATTGCGGTATCTCTAATAGCACCCGAGATATCACCATATATATATTGGATTTTCCCCTGACCCTGAGTGTCCGGCCCCATGAGATGGTGGTTTTCTCGGCCCCTGGTGGTCCGAGGTTGTTCCCGCTGCACAGATTCATGCGCCAGGGCCTCCTGCAGACAATGCGCTTTGATTTATTGCGCTATCTCTAATAGCACCCGAGATATCACCAGATATATATTGGATTTTTCCCTGACCCTGACAGTCCGGCCCCATGAGACGGTGATTTTCTCGGCCCCTGGTGGTCCGAGGTCGTTCCCGCTGCACGGATTCATGCGCCAGTGCCTCCTACAGACAATGCACTTTGATTTATTGCGCTATCTCTAATAGCACCCGAGATATCACCAGATATATATTGGATTTTTCCCTGACCCGGACAGTCCGGCCCCATGAGACGGTGATTTTCTCGGCCCCTGGTGGTCCGAGGTGGATCCCGCTACACAGATTCATGCGCCAGAGCCTCCTACAGACAATGCACATTGATTTATTGCGCTATCTATAGTAGCACCCGAGATATCACCAGATATATATTGGATTTTTCCCTGACCCTGAGAGTCCGACCCCATGAGACGGTGGTTTTCTCGGACCCTGCTGGTCCGAGGTCGTTCCCGCTGCACAAATTCATGCGCCAGGGCCTCCTGCAGACAATGCGCTTTGATTTATTGCGCTATCTCTAATAGCACCCGTGATATCACCAGATATATATTGGATTTTTCCTTGACCCTGACAGTCCGGCCCCATGTGTCGATGGTTTTCCCGGCCCCTGCTGGTCCGAGGTCGTTCCCTCTGCACAGATTCATGCGCCAGGGCCTCCTGCAGACAATGCACTTTGGTTTGTTTCGCTATCCCTAATAGCACCCGAGACATCACCAGATATATATTGGATTTTTCCTTGACCCTGACAGTCCGGCCCCATGTATCGATGGTTTTCTCGGTCCCTCGTGGTCCGCGGTCGATCCCGCTGCTCAGATTCATGCGCCAGGGCCCCCTGCAGATAATTCACTTTGATTTATTGCGCTATCTGTAATAGCACCCGAGATATCACCATTTACATATTGGATTTTTCCCTGACACTGACAGTCCGACCCCATGAGACGGTGGTTTTCTCGGCCCCTGGTGGTCCCAGGTCGTTCCCGCTGCACAGATTCATTCGCCAGTGCCTCCTACAGACAATGCACTTTGATTTATTGCGCTATGTGTAATAGCACCCGAGATATCACCATATATATATTGGATTTTCCCCTGACCCTGAGTGTCCGGCCCCATGTGACGGTGGTTTTCTCGGCCCCTGGTCTTCCGAAGTCGTTCCCGCTGTACAGATTCATGCGCCAGGGCCCCCTGCAGATAATTCACTTTGATTTATTGCGCTATCTGTAATAGCACCCGAGATATCACCAGATATATATTGGATTGTTCCTTGACCCTGACTGTCCGGCCCCATGTGTCGATGGTTTTCTCGGTCCCTCGTGGTTCGAGGTCGATACCGCTGAACAGATTCATGCGCCAGGGCTTCCTGCAGACAATTCACTTTGGTTTATTGCGCTATCTGTAATAGCACCCGATATATCACCATTTATATATTGGATTTTTCCCCGACCCTGACAGTCCGACCCCATGAGACGGTGGTTTTCTCGGCCCCTGGTGGTCCCAGGTCGTTCCCGCTGCACAGATTCATTCGCCAGTGCCTCCTACAGACAATGCACTTTGATTTATTGCGATATGTGTAATAGCACCCGAGATATCACCATATATATATTGGATTTTCCCCTGACCCTGAGTGTCCGGCCCCATGAGACGGTGGTTTTCTCGGCCCCTGGTGGTCCGAGGTCGTTCCCGCTGCACAGGTTCATGCGCCAGGGCCCCCTGCAGATAATTCACTTTGATTTATTGCGCTATCTCTAATAGCACCCGAGATATCACCAGATATATATTGGATTGTTCCTTGACCCTGACAGTCCGGCCCCATGTGTCGATGGTTTTCTCGGTCCCTCGTGGTTCGAGGTCGATCCCGCCGCACAGATTCATTCGCCAGTGCCTCCTACAGACAAAGCACTTTGACTTATTGCGCTATCTCTAATAACACCCCAGATATCACCAGGTATATATTGGATTTTTCCCTGACCCTGACAGTCGGTTCCCATGCGTCGATGGTTTTCTCGGTCCCTCGTGGTCCGAGGTCGATACCGCTGAACAGATTCATGCGCCAGGGCTTCCCGCAGACAATTCACTTTGGTTTATTGCGCTATCTGTAATAGCACCCGAGATATCACCAGATTTATATTGGATTTTTCCCTGACCCTGAGTGTCCGACTCCATGAGACGGTGGTTTTCTCGGCCCCTGGTGGTCCCAGGTCGTTCCCGCTGCACAGATTCATGCGCCAGGGCCTCCTGCAGACAATGCACTTTGATTTATTGCGCTATCTGTAATAGCACCCGAGATATCACCAGATATATATTGGATTTTCCCCTGTCCCTGACAGTCGGGCCCCATGTGTCGATGGTCTTCTCGGTCCCTCGTGGTCCGAGGTCGATACCGCTGAACAGATTCATGCGCCAGGGCTTCCTGCAGACAATTCACTTTTGTTTATAGCGCTATCTGTAATAGCACCCGAGATATCACCATTTATATATTGGATTTTTCCCTGACCCTGACAGTCCGGCCCCATGAGACGGTGATTTTCTCGGCCCCTGGTGGTCCGAGGACGATCCCGCTGCACAGATTCATGCGCCAGGGCCTCTAACAGACAATGCACTCTGATTTATTGTGCTATCTATAATAGCACCCGAGATATCACCAGATATATATGGGAATTTTCCCTGACCCTGAGTGTCCGACCCCATGAGGCGGTGGTTTTCTCGGCCCCTGGTGGTCCGAGGTCGTTACCGCTGCACAGATTCATGCGGCAGGGCCCCCTGCAGATAACTCACTTCTATTTATTGCGGTATCTCTAATAGCACCCGAGATATCACCATATATATATTGGATTTTCCCCTGACCCTGAGTGTCCGGCCCCATGAGATGGTGGTTTTCTCGGCCCCTGGTGGTCCGAGGTTGTTCCCGCTGCACAGATTCATGCGCCAGGGCCCCCTGCAGATAATTCACTTTGATTTATTGCGCTATCTCTAATAGCACCCGAGATATCACCAGATATATATTGGATTTTTCCCTGACCCTGACAGTCCGGCCCCATAAGACGGTGATTTTCTCGGCCCCTGGTGGTCCGAGGTCGTTCCCGCTGCACAGATTCATGCGCCAGGGCCTCTAACAGACAATGCACTCTGATTTATTGTGCTATCTATAATAGCACCCGAGATATCACCAGATATATATGGGAATTTTCCCTGACCCTGAGTGTCCGACCCCATGAGGCGGTGGTTCTCTCGGCCCCTGGTGGTCCGAGGTCGTTACCGCTGCACAGATTCATGCGGCAGGGCCCCCTGCAGATAATTCACTTTGATTTATTGCGCTATCTCTAATAGCACCCGAGATATCACCAGATATATATTGGATTTTTCCCTAACCGTGAGAGTCCGGCCCCATGAGACGGTGATTTTCTCGGCCCCTGGTGGTCCGAGGTCGATCCCGCTGCACAGATTCATGCGCCAGGGCCTCTTACAGACAATGCACTTTGATTTATTGTGCTATCTATAATAGCACCCGAGATATCACCAGATATATATGGGAATTTTCCCTGACCCTGAGTGTCCGACCCCATGAGGCGGTGGTTTTCTCGGCCCCTGGTGGTCCGAGGTCGTTACCGCTGCACAGATTCATGCGGCAGGGCCCCCTGCAGATAACTCACTTCTATTTATTGCGGTATCTCTAATAGCACCCGAGATATCACCATATATATATTGGATTTTCCCCTGACCCTGAGTGTCCGGCCCCATGAGATGGTGGTTTTCTCGGCCCCTGGTGGTCCGAGGTTGTTCCCGCTGCACAGATTCATGCGCCAGGGCCCCCTGCAGATAATTCACTTTGATTTATTGCGCTATCTCTAATAGCACCCGAGATATCACCAGATATATATTGGATTTTTCCCTGACCCTGACAGTCCGGCCCCATGAGACGGTGATTTTCTCGGCCCCTGGTGGTCCGAGGTCGTTCCCGCTGCACGGATTCATGCGCCAGTGCCTCCTACAGACAATGC
The DNA here is from genome assembly GCF_051020985.1 of Nomia melanderi. NCBI lineage: Eukaryota > Metazoa > Arthropoda > Insecta > Hymenoptera > Halictidae > Nomia > Nomia melanderi. The sequence continues at coordinate 1,890,265 of NW_027475142.1, forward strand.
ACTTTGATTTATTGCGCTATCTCTAATAGCACCCGAGATATCACCAGATATATATTGGATTTTTCCCTGACCCGGACAGTCCGGCCCCATGAGACGGTGATTTTCTCGGCCCCTGGTGGTCCGAGGTGGATCCCGCAACACAGATTCATGCGCCAGAGCCTCCTACAGACAATGCACATTGATTTATTGCGCTATCTATAGTAGCACCCGAGATATCACCAGATATATATTGGATTTTTCCCTGACCCTGAGATTCCGACCCCATGAGACGGTGGTTTTCTCGGACCCTGCTGGTCCGAGGTCGTTCCCGCTGCACAAATTCATGCGCCAGGGCCTCCTGCAGACACTGCGCTTTGATTTATTGCGCTATCTCTAATAGCACCCGTGATATTACCAGATATATATTGGATTTTTCCTTGACCCTGACAGTCCGGCCCCATGTGTCGATGGTTTTCCCGGCCCCTGCTGGTCCGAGGTCGTTCCCTCTGCACAGATTCATGCGCCAGGGCCTCCTGCAGACAATGCACTTTGGTTTGTTTCGCTATCCCTAATAGCACCCGAGACATCACCAGATATATATTGGATTTTTCCTTGACCCTGACAGTCCGGCCCCATGTATCGATGGTTTTCTCGGTCCCTCGTGGTCCGCGGTCGATCCCGCTGCTCAGATTCATGCGCCAGGGCCCCCTGCAGATAATTCACTTTGATTTATTGCGCTATCTCTAATAGCACCCGAGATATCACCAGGTATATATTGGATTTTTCCCTGTCCCTGACAGTCGGGCCCCATGTGTCGATGGTTTTCTCGGTCCCTCGTGGTCCGAGGTCGATACCGCTCAACAGATTCATGCGCCAGGGCTTCCTGCAGACAATTCACTTTGGTTTATTGCGCTATCTGTAATAGCACCCGAGATATCACCATTTACATATTGGATTTTTCCCTGACACTGACAGTCCGACCCCATGTGACGGTGGTTTTCTCGGCCCCTGGTGGTCCCAGGTCGTTCCCGCTGCACAGATTCATTCGCCAGTGCCTCCTACAGACAATGCACTTTGATTTATTGCGCTATGTGTAATAGCACCCGAGATATCACCATATATATATTGGATTTTCCCCTGACCCTGAGTGTCCGGCCCCATGTGACGGTGGTTTTCTCGGCCCCTGGTCTTCCGAAGTCGTTCCCGCTGTACAGATTCATGCGCCAGGGCCCCCTGCAGATAATTCACTTTGATTTATTGCGCTATCTGTAATAGCACCCGAGATATCACCAGATATATATTGGATTGTTCCTTGACCCTGACTGTCCGGCCCCATGTGTCGATGATTTTCTCGGTCCCTCGTGGTTCGAGGTCGATACCGCTGAACAGATTCATGCGCCAGGGCTTCCTGCAGACAATTCACTTTGGTTTATTGCGCTATCTGTAATAGCACCCGATATATCACCATTTATATATTGGATTTTTCCCTGACCCTGACAGTCCGACCCCATGAGACGGTGGTTTTCTCGGCCCCTGGTGGTCCCAGGTCGTTCCCGCTGCACAGATTCATTCGCCAGTGCATCCTACAGACAATGCACTTTGATTTATTGCGATATGTGTAATAGCACCCGAGATATCACCATATATATATTGGATTTTCCCCTGACCCTGAGTGTCCGACCCCATGAGACGGTGGTCTCCTCGGCCCCTGGTGGTCCGAGGTCGTCCCGCTGCACAGATTCATGCGCCAGGGCCTCCTGCAGACAATGCACTTTGGTTTATTGGCCTATCTCTAATAGCACCCGAGATATCACCAGATATATATTGGATTTTCCCATGACCCTGAGTGTTCGGCCCCATGAGACGGTGGTTTTCTCGGCCCCTGGTGGTCCGAGGTCGTTCCCGCTGCACAGATTCATTCTCCAGTGCCTCCTACAGACAATGCACTTTGATTTATTGCGCTATCTGTAATAGCACCCGAGATATCACCATATATATATTGGATTTTTCCCTGACCCTGACAGTCCGGCCCCATGAGACGGAGATTTTCTCGGCCCCTGGTGGGCCGAGGTCAATCCCGCTGCACAGATTCATGCGCCAGGGCCTCCTACAGACAATGCACTTTGAATTATTGCGCTATCTGTAATAGCACTCGAGATATCACCAGATATATATTGGATTTTCCCCTGACCCTGAGTGTCCGGCCCCATGAGACGGTGGTTTTCTCGGCCCCTGGTGGTCCGAGGTCGTTCCCGCTGCACAGATTCATGGGCAAGGGCTTCCTGCAGACAATTCACTTTGGTTTATTGCACTATCTGTAATAGCACCCGAGATATCACCAGATATATATTGGATTTTTCCCTGACCCTGAGAGTCCGACCCCATGAGACGGTGGTTTTCTCGGCCCCTGCTGGTCCGAGGTGGTTCCCGCTGCACAGATTCATGCGCCAGGGCCTCCTGCAGACAATGCGCTTTGATTTATTGCGCTATCTCCAATAGCACCCGAGATATCACCAGATATATATTGGATTTTTCCTTGACCCTGACAGTCCGGCCCCATGTGTCGATGGTTTTCTCGGCCCCTGCTGGTCCGAGGTCGTTCCCTCTGCACAGATCCATGCGCCAGGGCCTCCTGCAGACAATGCACTTTGGTTTGTTGCACTATCTCTATTAGCACCCGAGATATCACCAGATATATATTGGACTTTTCCCTGACTCTGACAGTCCGGCCCCATGAGACGGTGGTTTTCTCGGCCCCTGGTGGTCCGAGGTCGTTCCCGCTGCATAGATTCATGCGCCAGGGCCTCCTACAGACAATGCACTTTGATTTATTGCGCTATCTGTAATAGCACCCGAGATATCACCATTTATATATTGGATTTTTCCCTGACCCTGACAGTCCGACCCCATGAGACGGTGGTTTTCTCGGCCCCTGGTGGTCCCACGTCGTTCCCGCTGCACAGATTCATTCGCCAGTGCCTCCTACAGACAATGCACTTTGATTTATTGCGCTATGTGTAATAGCACCCGAGATATCACCATATATATATTGGATTTTCCCCTGACCCTGAGTGTCCGGCCCCATGAGACGGTGGTTTTCTCGGCCCCTGGTGGTCCGAGGTCGTTCCCGCTGCACAGGTTCATGCGCCAGGGCCCCCTGCAGATAATTCACTTTGATTTATTGCGCTATCTCTAATAGCACCCGAGATATCACCAGATATATATTGGATTTTTCCCTGACCCTGACAGTCCGGCCCCATGAGACGGTGATTTTCTCGGCCCCTGGTGGTCCGAGGTCGATCCCGCTGCACAGATTCATGCGCCAGGGCCTCTTACAGACAATGCACTTTGATTTATTGTGCTATCTATAATAGCACCCGAGATATCAGCAGATATATATGGGAATTTTCCCTGACCCTGAGTGTCCGACCCCATGAGGCGGTGGTTTTCTCGGCCCCTGGTGGTCCGAGGTCGTTACCGCTGCACAGATTCATGCGGCAGGGCCCCCTGCAGATAACTCACTTCTATTTATTGCGGTATCTCTAATAGCACCCGAGATATCACCATATATATATTGGATTTTCCCCTGACCCTGAGTGTCCGGCCCCATGAGATGGTGGTTTTCTCGGCCCCTGGTGGTCCGAGGTTGTTCCCGCTGCACAGATTCATGCGCCAGGGCCCCCTGCAGATAATTCACTTTGATTTATTGCGCTATCTCTAATAGCACCCGAGATATCACCAGATATATATTGGATTTTTCCCTGACCCTGACAGTCCGGCCCCATGAGACGGTGATTTTCTCGGCCCCTGGTGGTCCGAGGTCGTTCCCGCTGCACGGATTCATGCGCCAGTGCCTCCTACAGACAATGCACTTTGATTTATTGCGCTATCTCTAATAGCACCCGAGATATCACCAGATATATATTGGATTTTTCCCTGACCCTGAGAGTCCGACCCCATGAGACGGTGGTTTTCTCAGACCCTGCTGGTCCGAGGTCGTTCCCGCTGCACAAATTCATGCGCCAGGGCCTCCTGCAGACAATGCGCTTTGATTTATTGCGCTATCTCTAATAGCACCCGTGATATCACCAGATATATATTGGATTTTTCCTTGACCCTGACAGTCCGGCCCCATGTGTCGATGGTTTTCCCGGCCCCTGCTGGTCCGAGGTCGTTCCCTCTGCACAGATTCATGCGCCAGGGCCTCCTGCAGACAATGCACTTTGGTTTGTTTCGCTATCCCTAATAGCACCCGAGACATCACCAGATATATATTGGATTTTTCCTTGACCCTGACAGTCCGGCCCCATGTATCGATGGTTTTATCGGTCCCTCGTGGTCCGCGGTCGATCCCGCTGCTCAGATTCATGCGCCGGGGCCCCCTGCAGATAATTCACTTTGATTTATTGCGCTATCTGTAATAGCACCCGAGATATCACCATTTACATATTGGATTTTTCCCTGACACTGACAGTCCGACCCCATGAGACGGTGGTTTTCTCGGCCCCTGGTGGTCCCAGGTCGTTCCCGCTGCACAGATTCATTCGCCAGTGCCTCCTACAGACAATGCACTTTGATTTATTGCGCTATGTGTAATAGCACCCGAGATATCACCATATATATATTGGATTTTCCCCTGACCCTGAGTGTCCGGCCCCATGTGACGGTGGTTTTCTCGGCCCCTGGTCTTCCGAAGTCGTTCCCGCTGTACAGATTCATGCGCCAGGGCCCCCTGCAGATAATTCACTTTGATTTATTGCGCTATCTGTAATAGCACCCGAGATATCACCAGATATATATTGGATTGTTCCTTGACCCTGACTGTCCGGCCCCATGTGTCGATGGTTTTCTCGGTCCCTCGTGGTTCGAGGTCGATACCGCTGAACAGATTCATGCGCCAGGGCTTCCTGCAGACAATTCACTTTGGTTTATTGCGCTATCTGTAATAGCACCCGATATATCACCATTTATATATTGGATTTTTCCCTGACCCTGACAGTCCGACCCCATGAGACGGTGGTTTTCTCGGCCCCTGGTGGTCCCAGGTCGTTCCCGCTGCACAGATTCATTCGCCAGTGCCTCCTACAGACAATGCACTTTGATTTATTGCGATATGTGTAATAGCACCCGAGATATCACCATATATATATTGGATTTTCCCCTGACCCTGAGTGTCCGGCCCCATGAGACGGTGGTTTTCTCGGCCCCTGGTGGTCCGAGGTCGTTCCCGCTGCACAGGTTCATGCGCCAGGGCCCCCTGCAGATAATTCACTTTGATTTATTGCGCTATCTCTAATAGCACCCGAGATATCACCAGATATATATTGGATTTTTCCCTGACCCTGACAGTCCGGCCCCATGAGACGGTGATTTTCTCGGCCCCTGGTGGTCCGAGGTCGATCCCGCTGCACAGATTCATGCGCCAGGGCCTCTTACAGACAATGCACTTTGATTTATTGTGCTATCTATAATAGCACCCGAGATATCAGCAGATATATATGGGAATTTTCCCTGACCCTGAGTGTCCGACCCCATGAGGCGGTGGTTTTCTCGGCCCCTGGTGGTCCCAGGTCGTTCCCGCTGCACAGATTCATGCGCCAGGGCCTCCTACAGACAATGCACTTTGATTTATTGCGCTATCTCTAATAGCACCCGAGATATCACCAGATATATATTGGATTGTTCCTTGACCCTGACAGTCCGGCCCCATGTGTCGATGGTTTTCTCGGTCCCTCGTGGTTCGAGGTCGATCCCGCCGCACAGATTCATTCGCCAGTGCCTCCTACAGACAATGCACTTTGACTTATTGCGCTATCTCTAATAACACCCCAGATATCACCAGGTATATATTGGATTTTTCCCTGACCCTGACAGTCGGTTCCCATGCGTCGATGGTTTTCTCGGTCCCTCGTGGTCCGAGGTCGATACCGCTGAACAGATTCATGCGCCAGGGCTTCCTGCAGACAATTCACTTTGGTTTATTGCGCTATCTGTAATAGCACCCGAGATATCACCAGATTTATATTGGATTTTTCCCTGACCCTGAGTGTCCGACTCCATGAGACGGTGGTTTTCTCGGCCCCTGGTGGTCCCAGGTCGTTCCCGCTGCACAGATTCATGCGCCAGGGCCTCCTGCAGACAATGCACTTTGATTTATTGCGCTATCTGTAATAGCACCCGAGATATCACCAGATATATATTGGATTTTCCCCTGTCCCTGACAGTCGGGCCCCATGTGTCGATGGTCTTCTCGGTCCCTCGTGGTCCGAGGTCGATACCGCTGAACAGATTCATGCGCCAGGGCTTCCTGCAGACAATTCACTTTTGTTTATAGCGCTATCTGTAATAGCACCCGAGATATCACCATTTATATATTGGATTTTTCCCTGACCCTGACAGTCCGGCCCCATGAGACGGTGATTTTCTCGGCCCCTGGTGGTCCGAGGACGATTCCGCTGCACAGATTCATGCGCCAGGGCCTCTAACAGACAATGCACTCTGATTTATTGTGCTATCTATAATAGCACCCGAGATATCACCAGATATATATGGGAATTTTCCCTGACCCTGAGTGTCCGACCCCATGAGGCGGTGGTTCTCTCGGCCCCTGGTGGTCCGAGGTCGTTACCGCTGCACAGATTCATGCGGCAGGGCCCCCTGCAGATAATTCACTTTGATTTATTGCGCTATCTCTAATAGCACCCGAGATATCACCAGATATATATTGGATTTTTCCCTAACCGTGAGAGTCCGGCCCCATGAGACGGTGATTTTCTCGGCCCCTGGTGGTCCGAGGTCGATCCCGCTGCACAGATTCATGCGCCAGGGCCTCTTACAGACAATGCACTTTGATTTATTGTGCTATCTATAATAGCACTCGAGATATCACCAGATATATATGGTAATTTTCCCTGACCCTGAGTGTCCGACCCCATGAGGCGGTGGTTTTCTCGGCCCCTGGTGGTCCGAGGTCGTTACCGCTGCACAGATTCATGCGGCAGGGCCCCCTGCAGATAACTCACTTCTATTTATTGCGGTATCTCTAATAGCACCCGAGATATCACCATATATATATTGGATTTTCCCCTGACCCTGAGTGTCCGGCCCCATGAGATGGTGGTTTTCTCGGCCCCTGGTGGTCCGAGGTTGTTCCCGCTGCACAGATTCATGCGCCAGGGCCCCCTGCAGATAATTCACTTTGATTTATTGCGCTATCTCTAATAGCACCCGAGATATCACCAGATATATATTGGATTTTTCCCTGACCCTGACAGTCCGGCCCCATGAGACGGTGATTTTCTCGGCCCCTGGTGGTCCGAGGTCGTTCCCGCTGCACGGATTCATGCGCCAGTGCCTCCTACAGACAATGCACTTTGATTTATTGCGCTATCTCTAATAGCACCCGAGATATCACCAGATATATATTGGATTTTTCCCTGACCCGGACAGTCCGGCCCCATGAGACGGTGATTTTCTCGGCCCCTGGTGGTCCGAGGTGGATCACGCTACACAGATTCATGCGCCAGAGCCTCCTACAGACAATGCACATTGATTTATTGCGCTATCTATAGTAGCACCCGAGATATCACCAGATATATATTGGATTTTTCCCTGACCCTGAGAGTCCGACCCCATGAGACGGTGGTTTTCTCGGACCCTGCTGGTCCGAGGTCGTTCCCGCTGCACAAATTCATGCGCCAGGGCCTCCTGCCGACAATGCGCTTTGATTTATTGCGCTATCTCTAATAGCACCCGTGATATCACCAGATATATATTGGATTTTTCCTTGACCCTGACAGTCCGGCCCCATGTGTCGATGGTTTTCCCGGCCCCTGCTGGTCCGAGGTCGTTCCCTCTGCACAGATTCATGCGCCAGGGACTCCTGCAGACAATGCACTTTGGTTTGTTTCGCTATCTCTAATAGCACCCGAGATATCACCAGATATATATTGGATTTTTCCCTGACCCTGACAGTCCGGCCCCATGAGACGGTGATTTTCTCGGCCCCTGGTGGTCCGAGGTCGTTCCCGCTGCACGGATTCATGCGCCAGTGCCTCCTACAGACAATGCACTTTGATTTATTGCGCTATGTGTAATAGCACCCGAGATATCACCAGATATATATTGGATTTTTCCTTGACCCTGACAGTCCGGCCCCATGTGTCGATGGTTTTCCCGGCCCCTGCTGGTCCGAGGTCGTTCCCTCTGCACAGATTCATGCGCCAGGGACTCCTGCAGACAATGCACTTTGGTTTGTTTCGCTATCCCTAATAGCACCCGAGACATCACCAGATATATATTGGATTTTTCCTTGACCCTGACAGTCCGGCCCCATGTATCGATGGTTTTCTCGGTCCCTCGTGGTCCGCGGTCGATCCCGCTGCTCAGATTCATGCGCCAGGGCCCCCTGCAGATAATTCACTTTGATTTATTGCGCTATCTCTAATAGAACCCGAGATATCACCAGGTATATATTGGATTTTTCCCTGTCCCTGACAGTCGGGCCCCATGTGTGGATGGTTTTCTCGGTCCCTCGTGGTCCGAGGTCGATACCGCTCAACAGATTCATGCGCCAGGGCTTCCTGCAGACAATTCACTTTGGTTTATTGCGCTATCTGTAATAGCACCCGAGATATCACCATTTACATATTGGATTTTTCCCTGACACTGACAGTCCGACCCCATGAGACGGTGGTTTTCTCGGCCCCTGGTGGTCCCAGGTCGTTCCCGCTGCACAGATTCATTCGCCAGTGCCTCCTACAGACAATGCACTTTGATTTATTGCGCTATGTGTAATAGCACCCGAGATATCACCATATATATATTGGATTTTCCCCTGACCCTGAGTGTCCGGCCCCATGTGACGGTGGTTTTCTCGGCCCCTGGTCTTCCGAAGTCGTTCCCGCTGTACAGATTCATGCGCCAGGGCCCCCTGCAGATAATTCACTTTGATTTATTGCGCTATCTGTAATAGCACCCGAGATATCACCAGATATATATTGGATTGTTCCTTGACCCTGACTGTCCGGCCCCATGTGTCGATGATTTTCTCGGTCCCTCGTGGTTCGAGGTCGATACCGCTGAACAGATTCATGCGCCAGGGCTTCCTGCAGACAATTCACTTTGGTTTATTGCGCTATCTGTAATAGCACCCGATATATCACCATTTATATATTGGATTTTTCCCTGACCCTGACAGTCCGACCCCATGAGACGGTGGTTTTCTCGGCCCCTGGTGGTCCCAGGTCGTTCCCGCTGCACAGATTCATTCGCCAGTGCATCCTACAGACAATGCACTTTGATTTATTGCGATATATGTAATAGCACCCGAGATATCACCATATATATATTGGATTTTCCCCTGACCCTGAGTGTCCGGCCCCATGAGACGGTGGTTTTCTCGGCCCCTGGTGGTCCGAGGTCGTTCCCGCTGCACAGGTTCATGCGCCAGGGCCCCCTGCAGATAATTCACTTTGATTTATTGCGCTATCTCTAATAGCACCCGAGATATCACCAGATATATATTTGATTTTTCCCTGACCCTGACAGTCCGGCCCCATGAGACGGTGATTTTCTCGGCCCCTGGTGGTCCGAGGTCGATCCCGCTGCACAGATTCATGCGCCAGGGCCTCTTACAGACAATGCACTTTGATTTATTGTGCTATCTCTAATAGCACCCGAGATATCTCCAGATATATATTGGATTTTCCCCTTACCCTGAGTGTCCGGCCCCAGGTGTCGGTGGTTTTCTCGGCCCCTGGTGGTCCGAGGTCGTTCCCGCTGCACAGATTCATGCGCTAGGGCCTCCTGCAGACAATGCACATTGATTTATTGCGCTATCTATAGTAGCACCCGAGATATCACCAGATATATATTGGATTTTTCCCTGACCCTGAGTGTCCGGCCCCATGAGACGGTGGTTTTCTCGGCCCCTGGTGGTCCGAGGTCGTTCCCGCTGCACAGATTCATTCGCCAGTGCCTCCTACAGACAATGCACTTTGATTTATTGCGCTATCTGTAATAGCACCCGAGATATCACCATATATATATTGGATTTTTCCCTGACCCTGACAGTCCGGCCCCATGAGACGGTGATTTTCTCGTCCCCTGGTGGGACGAGGTCAATCCCGCTGCACAGATTCATGCGCCAGGGCCTCCTACAGACAATGCACTTTGATTTATTGCGCTATCTGTAATAGCACTCGAGATATCACCATATATATATTGGATTTTTCCCTGACCCTGAGTGTCCGTCCCCATGAGACGGTGGTTTTCTCGGCCCTTGGTGGTCCGAGGTCGTTCCCGCTGCACAGATTCATGCGCCAGGGCCCCCTGCAGATAATTCACTTTGATTTATTGCGCTATCTCTAATAGCACCCGAGATATCACCAGATTTATATTGGATTTTTCCCTGACCCTGAGTGTCCGACTCCATGAGACGGTGGTTTTCTCGGCCCCTGGTGGTCCCAGGTCGTTCCCGCTGCACAGATTCATGCGCCAGGGCCTCCTGCAGACAATGCACTTTGGTTTATTGGCCTATCTCTAATAGCAGCCGAGATATCACCAGATATATATTGGATTTTTCCTTGACCCTGACAGTCCGGCCCCATGTATCGATTGTTTTCTCGGTCCCTCGTGGTCCGCGGTCGATCCCGCTGCTCAGATTCATGCGCCAGTGCCCCCTGCAGACAATGCACTTTGGTTTATTGCGCTATCTCTAATAGCACCCGAGATATCACCAGGTATATATTGGATTTTTCCCTGTCCCTGACAGTCGGGCCCCATGTATCGATGGTTTTCTCGGTCCCTCATGGTCCGAGGTCGATACCGCTGAACAGATTCATGCGCCAGGGCTTCCTGCAGACAATTCACTTTGGTTTATTGCGCTATCTGTAATAGCACCCGAGATATCACCATTTATATATTGGATTTTTCCCTGACCCGGACAGTCCAGCCCCATGAGACGGTGATTTTCTCGGCCCCTGGTGGTCCGAGGTGGATCCCGCTACACAGATTCATGCGCCAGAGCCTCCTACAGACAATGCACATTGATTTATTGCGCTATCTATAGTAGCACCCGAGGTATCACCAGATATATATTGGATTTTTCCCTGACCCTGAGAGTCCGACCGCATGAGACGGTGGTTTTCTGGGCCCCTACTGGTCCGAGGTCGTTCCCGCTGCACAGGTTCATGCGCTAGGGCCTCCTGCAGACAATGCACTTTGATTTATAGCGCTATCTCTAATAGCAGCCGAGATATCACCGGATATATATTGGATTTTTCCCTGACCCTGAGTGTCCGACCCCATGAGACGGTGGTCCCCTCGGCCCCTGGTGGTCCGAGCTCGTTCCCGCTGCACAGATTCATGCGCCAGGGCCTCCTGCAGACAATGCACTTTGCTTTATTGCGCTATCTCTAATAACACCCCAGATATCACCAGGTATATATTGGATTTTTCCCTGACCCTGACAGTCGGGCCCCATGCGTCGATGGTTTTCTCGGTCCCTCGTGGTCCGAGGTCGATACCGCTGAACAGATACATGCGCCAGGGCTTCCTGCAGACAGTTCACTTTGATTTATTGCGCTATCTATAATAGCATCCGAGATATCACCAGGTATATATTGGATTTTCCCTGACCCGGACAGTCCGGCCCCATGAGACGGTGATTTTCTCGGCCCCTGGTGGTCCGAGGTCGTTCCCGCTGCACAGATTCATGCGCCAGGGCCTCCTACAGACAATGCGCTTTGATTTATTGCCCTATCTGTAAGAGCACCCGAGATATCACCAGATATATATTGGATTTTTCCCTGACCCTGAGTGTCCGACCCCATGAGACGGTTGTCTCCTCGGCCCCTGGTGGTCCGAGGTCGTTCCCGCTGCACAGATTCATGCGCCAGGGACTCCTGCAGACAATGCACTTTGGTTTATTGCCCTATCTCTAATAGCACCCGAGATATCACCAGATATATATTGGATTTTCCCCTGACCCTGAGTGTCCGGCCCCATGAGACGGTGGTTTTCTCGGCCCCTGGTGGTCCGAGGTCGTTCCCGCTGCACAGATTCATTCGCCAGTGCCTCCTACAGACAATGCACTTTGATTTATTGCGCTATCTGCAATAGCACCCGAGATATCACCATATATATATTGTATTTTTCCCTGACCCTGACAGTCCGGCCCCATGAGACGGTGATTTTCTCGTCCCCTGGTGGGCCGAGGTCAATCCCGCTGCACAGATTCATGCGCCAGGGCCTCCTACAGACAATGCACTTTGATTTATTGCGCTATCTGTAATAGCACTCGAGATATCACCATATATATATTGGATTTTTCCCTGACCCTGAGTGTCCGTCCCCATGAGACGGTGGTTTTCTCGGCCCCTGGTGGTCCGAGGTCGTTCCCGCTGCACAGATTCATGCGCCAGGGCCCCCTGCAGATAATTCACTTTGATTTATTGCGCTATCTCTAATAGCACCCGAGATATCACCAGATTTATATTGGATTTTTCCCTGACCCTGAGTGTCCGTCCCCATGAGACGGTGGTTTTCTCGGCCCCTGGTGGTCCGAGGTCGATCCCGCTGCACAGATTCATGCGCCAGGGCCTCTAACAGACAATGCACTCTGATTTATTGTGCTATCTATAATAGCACCCGAGATATCACCAGATATATATGGGAATTTTCCCTGACCCGGACAGTCCAGCCCCATGAGACAGTGATTTTCTCGGCCCATGGTGGTCCGAGGTGGATCCCGCTACACAGATTCATGCGCCAGAGCCTCCTACAGACAATGCACATTGATTTATTGCGCTATCTATAGTAGCACCCGAGATATCACCAGATATATATTGGATTTTTCCCTGACCCTGAGAGTCCGACCCCATGAGACGGTGGTTTTCTCGGCCCCTGCTGGTCCGAGGTCGTTCCCGCTGCACAAATTCACGCGCCAGGGCCTTCTGCAGACAATGCGCTTTGATTTATTGCGCTATCTCTAATAGCACCCGAGATATCACCAGATATATATTGGATTTTTCCCTGACCCTGACAGTCCGGCCCCATGTGTCGATGGTTTTCTCGGCCCCTGCTGGTCCGAGGTCGTTCCCTCTGCACAGATTCATGCGCCAGGGCCTCCTGCAGACAATGCACTTTGATTTATTGCGCTATCCCTAATAGCACCCGAGATATCACCAGATATTTATTGGATTTTTCCCTGACCCTGACAGTCCGGCCCCATGAGACGGTGATTTTCTCGGCCCCTGGTGGTCCGAGGTCGATCCCACTGCACAGATTCATGCGCCAGGGCCTCCTGCAGACAATGCACTTTGATTTATTTCGCTATCCCTAATAGCACCCGAGACATCACCAGATATATATTGGATTTTTCCTTGACCCTGACAGTCCGGCCCCATGTATCGATGGTTTTCTCGGTCCCTCGTGGTCCGTGGTCGATCCCGCTGCTCAGATTCATGCGCCAGTGCCCCCTGCAGATAATTCGCTTTGATTTATTGCGCTATCTCTAATAGCACCCGAGATATCACGAGGTATATATTGGATTTTTCCCTGTCCCTGACAGTCGGGCCCCATGTGTCGATGGTTTTCTCGGCCCCTGCTGGTCCGAGGTCGTTCCCTCTGCACAGATTCATGCGCCAGGGCTTCCTGCAGACAATTCACTTTGGTTTATTGCGCTATCTGTAATAGCACCCGAGATATCACCATTTATATATTGGATTTTTCCCTGAGCCTGACAGTCCGACCCCATGAGACGGTGGTTTTCTCGGCCCCTGGTGGTCGCAGGTCATTCCCGCTGCACAAATTCATGCGCCAGGGCCTCCTGCAGACAATGCACTTTGGTTTATTGCGCTATCTCTAATACCACCCGAGATATCACCAGATATATATTGGATTTTTCCCTGACCCTGAGTGTCCGGCCCCATGTGACGGTAGTTTTCTCGGCCCATGGTGGTCCGAGGTCGTTCCCGCTGCACAGATTCATGCGCCAGGGCCTCCTAGAGACAATTCACATTGATTTATTGCCTTATCTGTAATAGCACCCGAGATATCACCAGATATATATTGGATTTTTCCTTGACTCTGAGTGTCCGGCCCCATGAGACGGTAGTTTTCTCGGCCCCTGGTGGTCCGAGGTCGCTCCCGCTGCACAGATTCATGCGCCAGTGCCTCCTACAGACAATGCACATTGATTTATTGCGTTATCTGTAATAGCACTCGAGATATCACCAGATATATATTGAATTTTTCCCCGACCCTGAGTGTCCGGCCCCATGTGTCGATGGATGTCTCGGTCCCTGGTGGTCCGAGGTCGTTCCCGCTGCACAGATTCATGCGCCAGGGCCTCCTGCAGACAATACACTTTGATTTATTGATCTATCTGTAATAGCACCCGAGATATCACCAGATACATATTGGATTTTTCCTTGACCCTGACAGTCCGGCCCCATGTGTCGATGGTTTTCTCGGTCCCTCGTGGTCCGACGTCGATCCCGCCGAACAGATTCGTGCTCCAGGGCCCCCTGCAGATATTTCACTTTGATTTATTGTTCTATCTCTAATAGCACCCGAGATATCTCCAGATATATATTGGATTTTCCCCTTACCCTGAGTGTCCGGCCCCATGTGTCGGTGGTTTTCTCGGCCCCTGGTGGTCCGAGGTCGTTCCCGCTGCACAGATTCATGCGCTAGGGCCTCCTGCAGACAATGCACTTTGATTTATAGCGCTATCTCTAATAGCAGCCGAGATATCACCGGATATATATTGGATTTTTCCCTGACCCTGAGTGTCCGACCCCATGAGACGGTGGTCTCCTCGGCCCCTGGTGGTCCGAGCTCGTTCCCGCTGCACAGATTCATGCGCCAGGGCCTCCTGCAGACAATGCACTTTGCTTTATTGCGCTATCTCTAATAACACCCCAGATATCACCAGGTATATATTGGATTTTTCCCTGACCCTGACAGTCGGGCCCCATGCGTCGATGGTTTTCTCGGTCCCTCGTGGTCCGAGGTCGATACCGCTGAACAGATACATGCGCCAGGGCTTCCTGCAGACAGTTCACTTTGATTTATTGCGCTATCTCTAATAGCACCCGAGATATCACCAGATATATATTGGATTTTTCCCTGACCCTGACAGTCCGGCCCCATGTGTCGATGGTTTTCTCGGCCCCTGCTGGTCCGAGGTCGTTCCCTCTGCACAGATTCATGCGCCAGGGCCTCCTGCAGACAATGCACTTTGATTTATTGCGCTATCCCTAATAGCACCCGAGATATCACCAGATATTTATTGGATTTTTCCCTGACCCTGACAGTCCGGCCCCATGAGACGGTGATTTTCTCGGCCCCTGGTGGTCCGAGGTCGATCCCACTGCACAGATTCATGCGCCAGGGCCTCCTGCAGACAATGCACTTTGATTTATTTCGCTATCCCTAATAGCACCCGAGACATCACCAGATATATATTGGATTTTTCCTTGACCCTGACAGTCCGGCCCCATGTATCGATGGTTTTCTCGGTCCCTCGTGGTCCGTGGTCGATCCCGCTGCTCAGATTCATGCGCCAGTGCCCCCTGCAGATAATTCGCTTTGATTTATTGCGCTATCTCTAATAGCACCCGAGATATCACGAGGTATATATTGGATTTTTCCCTGTCCCTGACAGTCGGGCCCCATGTGTCGATGGTTTTCTCGGCCCCTGCTGGTCCGAGGTCGTTCCCTCTGCACAGATTCATGCGCCAGGGCTTCCTGCAGACAATGCATTTTGATTTACTGCCCTATCTGTAATAGCACCCGAGATATCACCAGATATATGCTGGATTTTGCATGACCTTGGGTGACGGATTCCAAATATCTGTAATTTTCTCGGCGACTGGTGGTCCGAGGTCGTTCCTGCTGCACAGATTCATTCGCCAGTGCCTCGTACAGACAATGCACTTTGATTTATTGTTCTATCTCTAATAGCACCCGAGATATCTCCAGATATATATTGGATTTTCCCCTGACCCGGACAGTCCGGCCCCATGAGACGGTGATTTTCTCGGCCCCTGGTGGTCCGAGGTCGATCCCGCTGCACAGATTCATGCGCCAGGGCCTCCTACAGACAATGCACTTTGATTTATTGCGCTATCTATAGTAGCACCCGAGATATCACCAGATATATACTGAATATTTCCCTGACCCTGAGTGTCCGACCCCATGAGACGGTCATTTTCGCGGCCCCTGGTGGTCCGAGGTCGACCCCGCTGCACAGATTCATGCACCAGGGCCTCCTACAGACAATGCACTTTGATTTATTGCGCTATCTGTAATAGCACCCGAGATATCACCATATATATATTGGATTTTCCCCTGACCCTGAGTGTCCATCCCCATGAGACGGTGGTTTTCTCGCCCCTGGTAGTCCGAGGTCGTTCCCGCAGCACAGATTCATGCGCCAGGGCCCCCTGCAGATAATTCACTTTGATTTATTGCGCTATCTCTAATAGCACCCGAGATATCACCAGATATATATTGGATTTTTCCCTGACCCTGACAGTCCGGCCGCATGAGACGGTGATTTTCTCAACCCCTGGGTGTCCGAGGTCGTTCCCGCCGCACAGATTCATTCGCCAGTGCCTCCTACAGACAATGCACTTTGATTTATTGCGCTATCTCTAATAACACCCCAGATATCACCAGGTATATATTGGATTTTTCCCTGACCCTGACAGTCGGGCCCCATGCGTCGATGGTTTTCTCGGTCCCTCGTGGTCCGAGGTCGATCCCGCTGCACAGATTCATGCGCCAGGGCCTCCTACAGACAATGCACTTTGATTTATTGCGCTATTTGTAATAGCCCCCGAGATATCACTATATATATATATATATATATAGTGATATCTCGGGGGCTATTACAAATAGCGCAATATATATATATATATTGGATTTTCCCCTGACCCTCAGTGTCCGGCCCAATGAGACGGTGGTTTTCTCGGCCCCTGGTGGTCCGAGATCGTTCCCGCTGCACAGATTCATGCGCTAGGGCCTCCTGCAGACAATGCATTTTGATTTATTGCCCTATCTGTAATAGCACCCGAGATATCACCAGATATATGCTGGATTTTGCATGACCTTGGGTGACGGATTCCAAATATCTGTAATTTTCTCGGCGACTGGTGGGCCGAGGTCGTTCCCGCTGCACAGATTCATTCGCCAGTGCCTCCTACAGACAATGCACATTGATTTATTGCGTTATCTGTAATAGCACTCGAGATATCACCAGATATATATTGGATTTCCCCTGACCCTGAGTGTCCGGCCTCATGAGACGGTGGTTTTCTCAACCCCTGGGTGTCCGAGGTCGTTCCCGCTGCACAGATTCATGCGCCAGGGCCTCGTGCAGATAATTCACTTTGATTTATTGCGCTATCTCTAATAGCAGCCGCGATATCACCAGATATATATTGGATTTTCCCCTGACCCTGAGTGTCCGGCCCCATGTGTCGATGGTTTTCTCGGTCCCTCGTGGTCCGAGGTCGATCCCGCTGCTAGATTGATGCGCCAGGGCCTCCTACAGACAATGCTCTTTGATTTATTGCGTTATCTGTAATAGTACCCGAGATATCACCAGATATATGCTGGATTTTTACATGACCTTGGGTGACGGATTCCGAATATCTGTAATTTTCTCGGCGCCTGGTGTTCCGAGGTGGTTCCTGCTGCACAGATTCATTCGCCAGTGCCTCCTACAGACAATGCACTTTGATTTATTGCGCTATCTGTAATAGCACCCGAGGTATCACCAGATATATATTGGATTTTTCCCTGACCCTGACAGTCCGGCCCCATGAGACGGTGATTTTCTCGGCCCCTGGTGGTCCGAGGTCGATCCTGCTGCACAGATTCATGCGCCAGGGCCTCCTACCGACAATGCACTTTGATTTATTGCGCTATCTGTAAGAGCACCCGAGATATCACCATATATATATTGGATTTTCCCCTGACCCTGAGTGTCCGTCCCCATGTGTCGATGGTTTTCTCGGTCCCTCGTGGTTCGAGGTCGATCCCGCCGCACAGATTCATTCGCCAGTGCCTCCTACAAACAATGCACATTGATTTATTGCGCTATCTGTAATAGCACCCGAGATATCACCAGATATATATTGGATTTTTCCCTGACTCTGAGTGTCCGGCCCCATGAGACGGTAGTTTTCTCGGCCCCTGGTGGTCCGAGGTCGCTCCCGCTGCACAGATTCATGCGCCAGTGCCTCCTACAGACAATGCACTTTGATTTATTGCGCTATGTGTAATAGCACCCGAGATATCACCATATATATATTGGATTTTCCCCTGACCCTGAGTGTCCGGCCCCATGTGACGGTGGTTTTCTCGGCCCCTGGTCTTCCGAAGTCGTTCCCGCTGTACAGATTCATGCGCCAGGGCCCCCTGCAGATAATTCACTTTGATTTATTGCGCTATCTGTAATAGCACCCGAGATATCACCAGATATATATTGGATTGTTCCTTGACCCTGACTGTCCGGCCCCATGTGTCGATGGTTTTCTCGGTCCCTCGTGGTTCGAGGTCGATACCGCTGCACAGATTCATGCACCAGGGCCCCCGCAGGTAATTCACTTTGGTTTAGAGCGCTATCTGTAAGAGCACCCGAGATGTCACCAGATATATATTGAATTTTTCCCCGACCCTGAGTGTCCGGCCCCATGTGTCGGTGGTTTTCTCGGCCCCTGGTGGTCCGAGGTCGATCCCGCTGCACAGATTCATGCGCCAGGGCCTCCTACAGACAATGCACTTTGATTTATTGCGCTATTTGTAATAGCCCCCGAGATATCACTATATATATATTGGATTTTTCCCTGACCCGGACAGTCCGGCCCCATGAGACGGTGATTTTCTCGGCCACTGGTGGTCCGAGGTGGATCCCGCTACACAGATTCGTGCGCCAGGGCCACCTGCAGACAATGCACTTTGGTTTACTGCGCTATCTCTAATAGCACCCGAGATATCACCAGATATATATTGGATTTTTCCCTGACCCTGACAGTCCGGCCCCATGAGACGGTAGTTTTCTCGGCCCCTGGTGGTCCCAGGTCGTTCCCGCTGCAGAGATTCATTCGCCAGTGCCTCCTACAGACAATGCATTTTGATTTATTGCGCTATCTGTAATAGCACCCGAGATATCAACAGATATATGCTGGATTTTTACATGACCTTGGGTGACGGATTCCAAATATCTGTAATTTTCTCGGCGACTGGTGGTCCGAGGTCGTTCCTGCTGCACAGATTCATTCGCCAGTGCCTCCTACCAAGAATGCACTTTGATTTATTGTTCAATCTCTAATAGCACCCGAGATATCTCCAGATATATATTGGATTTTCCCCTTACCCTGCATGTCCGGCCCCATGTGTCGGTGGTTTTCTCGGCCCCTGGTGGTCCGAGGTCGTTCCCGCTGCACTGATTCATGCGCTAGGGCCTCCTGCAGACAATGCACTTTGATTTATAGCGCTATCTCTAATAGCAGCCGAGATATCACCAGATATATATTGGATTTTTCCCTGACCCTGAGTGTCCGACCCCATGAGACGGTGGTCTCCTCGGCCCCTGGTGGTCCGAGCTCGTTCCCGCTGCACAGATTCATGCGCCAGGGCCTCCTGCAGACAATGCACTTTGGTTTATTGCCCTACCTCTAATAGCACCCGAGATATCACCAGATATATATTGGATTTTCCCCTGACCCTGAGTGTCCGGCCCCATGAGACGGTGATTTTCTCGGCCCCTGGTGGTCCGAGGTCGATCCCACTGCACAGATTCATGCGCCAGGGCCTCCTACAGACAATGCGCTTTGATTTATTGCCCTATCTGTAAGAGCACCCGAGATATCACCAGATATATATTGAATTTTTCCACGACCCTGAGTGTCCCGCCCCATGTGTCGGTGGTTTTCTCGGCCCCTGGTGGTCCGAGGTCGTTCCCGCTGCACAGATTCATGCGCCAGGGCCTCCTACAGACAATGCACTTTGATTTATTGCGCTATCTGTAATAGCACCCGAGATATCACCAGATATATATTGGATATTTCCCTGTCCCTGAGTGTCCGGCCCCCTTGAGACGGTAGTTTTCTCGGCCCCTGGTGGTCCGAGGACGTTCCCGCTGCACAGATTCATGCGCCAGGGCCTCCTACAAACAATGCACTTTGACTTATTGCGCTATCTCTAATAGCACCCGAGATATCACAAGATATATATTGGATTTTTCCCTGACCCTGAGTGTCCGACCCCATGAGACGGTGGTTTCCTCGGCCCCTGGTGGTCCGAGGTCGTTCCCGCTGTACAGATTCATTCGCCAGGGCCTGCTACAGACAATGCACTTTGGTTTATTGCGCTATCTCTAATAGCACCCGAGATGTCACCAGATATATATTGGATTTTTCCCTGACCCTGAGTGTCCGGCCCCATGAGACGGTAATTTTCTCGGCCCCTGATGGTCCGAGGTCGTTCCCGCTGCACAGATTCATGCGCTAGGGCCTCCTGCAGACAATGCACTTTGGTTTATTACGCTATCTCTAATAGCACCCGAGATATCACCAGATACATATTGGATTTTTCCCTGACTCTGAGTGTCCGGCCCCATGAGACGGTAGTTTTCTCGGCCCCTGGTGGTCCGAGGACGTTCCCGCTGCACAGATTCATGCGATAGGGCCTCCTGCAGACAATGCACTTTGATTTATTGCGCTATCTCTAATAGCTCCCGAGATATCACCAGATATATATTGGATTTTTCCCTGACCCTGAGCGTCCGGCCCCATGAGACGGTAGTTTTCGCGGCCCCTGGTGGTCCGAGGTCGTTCCCGCTGCACAGATTCATGCGCTAGGGCCTCCTGCAGACAATGCACTTTAATTTATTGCGCTATCTCTAATAGCACCCGAGATATCACCAGATATATATTGGATTTTTCCCTGACCCTGAGTGTCTGGCCCCATGTGTCGATGGATGTCTCGGTCCCTCGTGGTCCGAGGTCGTTCCCGCTGCACAGATTCATTCGCCAGGGCCTCCTGCAGACAATACACTTTGATTTATTGATCTATCTGTAATAGCACCCGAGATATCACCGGATTTATATTGGATTTTTCCCTGACCCTGAGTGTCTGGACCCATGTGTCGATGGATGACTCGGTCCCTCGTGGTCCGAGGTCGTTCCCGCTGCACAGATTCATTCGCCAGTGCCTCCTACAGACAATGCACTTTCATTTATTGCGCTATCTGTAATAGCACCCGAGGTATCACCAGATATATATTGGATTTTTCCCTGACCCTGAGCGTCCGGCCCCATGAGACGGTAGTTTTCGCGGCCCCTGGTGGTCCGATGTCGTTCCCGCTGCACAGATTCATGCGTCAGGGCCTCCTGCAGACAATGCACTTTGGTTTATTACGCTATCTCTAATAGCACCCGAGATATCACCAGATATATATTGGATTTTTCCTTGACCCTGACAGACCGGCCACATGTGTCGATGGTTTTCTCGGTCCCTCGTGGTCCCAGGTCGATCCCGCTGCACAGATTCATGCGCCAGGGCCTCCTACAGACTTTGCTTTATTGCGCTATCTGTAATAGCACCCGAGATATCACCAGATATATATTGGATTTTTCCCTGACCCTGAGTGTCCGACCCCATGAGACGGTGGTTTCCTCGGCCGCTGGTGGTCCGAGGTCGTTCCCGCTGTACAGATTCATTCGCCAGGGCCTCCTACAGACAATGCACTTTGGTTTATTGCGCTATCTCTAATAGCACCCGAGATGTCACCAGATATATATTGGATTTTTCCCTGACCCTGAGTGTCCGGCCCCATGAGACGGTAATTTTCTCGGCCCCTGGTGGTCCGAGGACGTTCCCGCTGCACAGATTCATGCGCCAGGGCCCCCTACAGACAATACACTTTGACTTATTGCGCTATCTCTAATAGCACCCGAGATATCACCAGATATATATTGGATTTTTACCTGACTCTGACAGTCCGGCCCCATGAGACAGTGATTTTCTCGGCCCCTGGTGGTCCGAGGTCGTTCCCGCTGCACAGATTCATGCGCTAGGGCCTCCTGCAGACAATGCACTTTGGTTTATTAAGCTATCTCTAATAGCACCCGAGATATCACCAGATATATATTGGATTTTTCCTTGACCCTGACAGACCGGCCACATGTGTCGATGGTTTTCTCGGTCCCTCGTGGTCCCAGGTCGATCCCGCTGCACAGATTCATGCGCCAGGGCCTCCTACAGACTTTGCTTTATTGCGCTATCTGTAATAGCACCCGAGATATCACCAGATATATATTGGATTTTTCCCTGACCCTGAGTGTCCCACCCCATGAGACGGTGGTTTTCTCGGCCCCAGGTCGTCCGGGGTCATTCCCGCTGCACAGATTCATGCGCCTGGGCCTGCTGCAGACAATGCACTTTGATTTATTGCGCTATCTGTAATTGCACCCGAGATATCACCAGATATATATTGGATTTTTCCCTGACCCTGTGTGTCCGGCCCCATGAGACGGTAGTTTTCTCGGCCCCTGGTGGTCCGAGGTCGTTCCGGGTGCACAGATTCATGCGCCAGGGCCCCCTACAGACAATGCACTTTGACTTATTGCGCTATCTCTAATAGCACCCGAGATATCACCAGATATATATTGGATTTTTACCTGACTCTGACAGTCCGGCCCCATAAGACGGTGATTTTCTCGGCCCCTGGTGGTCCGAGGTCGTTCCCGCTGCACAGATTCATGCGCTAGGGCCTCCTGCAGATAACTAACTTTGGTTTATTGCGCCATCTCTAATAGCACCCGAGATATCACCAGATATATATTGGATTTTTCCCTGACCCTGAGTGTCCGGCCCCATGAGACGGTGGTCTTCTCGGCCCCCGTTGGCCCGAGGTCGTTCCCGCTGCACAGATTCATTCGCCAGGGCCTCCTGCAGATAATTCACTTTGGTTTATTGCGCTATCTCTAATAGCACCCGAGATATCACCAGATATATATTGGATTTTCCCCTGACCCTGAGAGTCCGGCCCCATGAGACTGTGGTTATCTCGGCCCCTGGTGGTCCGACGTCGTTCCTGCTGGCCAGATTCATGCGCCTGGGCCTCCTACAGACAATGCACTTTGATTTATTGCGCTATCTCAAATAGCACCCGAGATATCACCAGATATATATTGGATTTTTCCCTGACCCTGAGTGTCCGACCCCATGAGACGGTGGTTTTCTCGGGCCCTGGTGGTCCGAGGTCGTTCCCGCTGCACAGATTCATTCGCCTGGGCCTCCTACAGACAATGCACTTTGGTTTATTACGCTATCTCTAATAGCACCCGAGATATCACCAGATATATATTGGATTTTTCCCTGACCCTGACAGTCCGGCCCCATGTGTCGATGGTTTTCTCTGTCCCTCGGGGTCCGAGGTCGATCCCGCTGCACAGATTGATGCGCCAGGGCCTCCTACAGACAATGCACTTTGATTTATTGCGTTATCTGTAATAGCACCCGAGATATCACCAGATATATGCTGGATTTTTACATGACCTTGGGTGACGGATTCCGAATATCTGTAATTTTCTCGGCGCCTGGTGTTCCGAGGTGGTTCCTGCTGCACAGATTCATTCACCAGTGCCTCCTACAGACAATGCACTTTGATTTATTGCGCTATCTGTAATAGCACCCGAGGTATCACCAGATATATATTGGATTTTCCCCTGACCCTGAGTGTCCGGCCCCATGAGACGGTGGTTTTTTCTGCCCCTGGTGGTCCGATGTCGTTCCCGCTGCACAGATTCATGCGTCAGGGCCTCCTGCAGACAATGCACTTTGGTTTATTGCGCTATCTCTAATAGCACCCGAGATACCACCAGATGTATATTGGATTTTTCGCTGACTCTGACAGTCCGGCCCCATGAGACGGTAGTTTTCTCGGCCCCTGGAGGTCCGAGGTCGTTCCCGCTGCACAGATTCATGCGTCAGGGCCTCCTGCAGACAATGCACTTTGATTTATTGCGCTATCTGTAATAGCACCCGACATATCACCAGATATATATTGGATTTTTCCTTGACCCTTACACTCCGGCGCCATGAGACGGTGATTTTCTCGGCCCCTGGTGGTCCGAGGTCGATCCCGCTGCACAGATTCATGCGCCAGGGCCTCCTACAGACAATGCACTTTGATTTATTGTGCTATCTCTAATAGCACCCGAGATATCACCAGAAATATATTGGATTTTTCCCTGACCCTGAGTGTCCGACCCCACGAGACGGTGGTTTTCTCGGCCGCTGGTGGTCCGAGGTCGTTCCCGCTGCACAGATTCATGCCCCAGGGCCTCCTGAAGATAATTCGCTTTGATTTATTGCCCTATCTCTAATAGCATCCGAGATATCACCAGATATATATTGGATTTTCCCCTGACCCTGAGTGTCCGGCCCCAGGTGTCGATGGTTTTCTCGGTCCCACGTGGTCCGAGGTCGATCCCGCTGCACAGATTCATGCGCCAGGGCCTCCTACAGACAATGCACTTTGACTTATTGTGCTATCTCTAATAGCACCCGAGATATCACCAGAAATATATTGGATTTTTCCCTGACCCTGACAGTCCGGCACCATGAGACGGTGATTTTCTCGGTCCCTGGTGGTCCGAGGTCGATCCCGCTGCACAGATTCATGCGCCAGGGCCTCCTACAGACAATGCACTTTGGTTTATTGCGCTATCTGTAATAGCACCCGAGATATCACCAGATATATGCTGGATTTTTACATGACCTTGTGTGACGGATTCCGAATATCTATAATTTTCTCGGCCCCTGGTTGTCCGAGGTAGTTCCTGCTGCACAGATTCATTCGCCAGTTCCTCCTACAGACACTGCACTTCGATTTATTGCGCTATATCTAATAGCACCCGAGATATCACCAGATATATATTGGATTTTTCCCTGACCCTGAGTGTCCGACCCCATGAGACGGTGGTTTTCTCGGCCCCTGCTGGTCCGAGGTCGATCCCGCTGAACAGATTCATGCGCCAGGGCCTCCTATAGATAATTCACTTTGGTTTATTGCGCTATCTGTTATAGCACCCGAGATATCACCAGATATATGCTGGATTTTTACATGACCTTGTGTGACGGATTCCGAATATCTATAATTTTCTCGGCCCCTGGTTGTCCGAGGTAGTTCCTGCTGCACAGATTCATTCGCCAGTTCCTCCTACAGACACTGCACTTCGATTTATTGCGCTATCTCTAATAGCACCCGAGATATCACCAGATATATATTGGATTTTTCCCTGACCCTGACAGTCCGGCCCCATGAGGCGGTGATTTTCTCGGCCCCTGGTGGTCCGAGGTCGATCCCGCTGCACAGATCCATGCGCCAGGGCCTCCTACAGACAATGCACTTTGATTTATTGCCCTATATGTAATAGCACCCGAGATATCACCAGATATATATTGGATTTTTCCTTGACCCTGACAGTCCGGCCCCATGTGTCGGTGGTTTTCTCGGCCCCTGGTGGTCCGAGGTCGATCCGGCTGCACAGATTCATGCCCTAGGGCCTCCTGCAGACAATGCACTTTGATTTATTGCGCTATATCTAATAGCACCCGAGATATCACCAGATATATAATGGATTTTTCCCTGACCCTGACAGTCCGGCCCCATGAGACGGTGATTTTCTCGGCCCCTGGTGGTCCGACATCATGAGACGGTGGTTTTCTCGGCCCCTGCTGGTCCGAGGTCGATCCCGCTGAACAGATTCATGCGCCAGGGCTTTCTGCAGACAATTCACGTTGGTTTATTGCGTTATCTGTTATAGCACCCGAGATATCACCAGATATATGCTGGATTTTTACATGACCTTGTGTGACGGATTCCGAATATCTATAATTTTCTCGGCCCCTGGTTGTCCGAGGTAGTTCCTGCTGCACAGATTCATTCGCCAGGGCCTCCTGCAGACAATGCACTTTGGTTTATTGCGCTATCTCTAATAGCACCCGAGATATCACCAGATATATATTGGATTTTCCCCTGACCCTGAGTGTCCGGCACCATGAGACGGTGGTTTTTTCTGCCCCTGGTGGTCCGATGTCGTTCCCGCTGCACAGATTCATGCGTCAGGGCCTCCTGCAGACAATGCACTTTGGTGTATTGCGCTATCTCTAATAGCACCCGAGATACCACCAGATGTATATTGGATTTTTCCCTGACTCTGACAGTCCGGCCCCATGAGACGGTAGTTTTCTCGGCCCCTGGTGGTCCGAGGTCGTTCCCGCTGCACAGATTCATGCGCCAGGGCCCCCTACAGACAATGCACTTTGACTTATTGCGCTATCTCTAATAGCACCCGAGATATCACCAGATATATATTGGATTTTTACATGACCTTGGCTGACGGATTCCGAATATCTATAATTTTCTCGGCCCCTGGTTGTACGAGGTAGTTCCTGCTGCACACATTCATTCGCCAGTGCCCCCTGCAGATAATTCACTTTGATTTATTGCCCTATCTCTAATAGCACCCGAGATATCACCAGATATATAATGGATTTTCCCCTGACCCTGAGTGTCCGGCCCCAGGTGTCGATGGTTTTCTCGGTCCCACGTGGTCCGAGGTCGATCCCGCTGCACAGATTCATGCGCCAGGGCCTCCTACAGACAATGCACTTTGATTTATTGTGCTATCTCTAATAGCACCCGAGATATCACCAGAAATATATTGGATTTTTCCCTGACCCTGAGTGTCCGACCTCATGACACGGTGGTTTTCTCGGCCCCTGCTGGTCCGAGGTCGATCCCGCTGAACAGATTCATGCGCCAGGGCCTCCTATAGATAATTCACTTTGGTTTATTGCGCTATCTCTAATAGCACCCGCGATATCACCAGATATATATTGGATTTTTCCCTGACCCTGACAGTCCGGCCCCATGAGGCGGTGATTTTCTCGGCCCCTGGTGGTCCGAGGTCGATCCCGCTGCACAGATTCATGCACCAGGGCCTCCTACAGACAATGCACTTTGATTTATTGCCCTATATGTAATAGCACCCGAGATATCACCAGATATATATTGGATTTTTCCTTGACCCTGGCAGTCCGGCCCCATGTGTCGGTGGTTTTCTCGGCCCCTGGTGGTCCGAGGTCGTTCCCGCTGCACAGATTCATGCGCCAGGGCGTCCTACAGACAATGCACTTTGATTTATTGCGCTATCTGTAATAGCACCCGAGATATCACCAGATATATATTGGATTTTTCCTTGACCCTGACAGTCCGGCCTCATGAGGCGGTGATTTTCTCGGCCCCTGGTGGTCCGAGGTCGATCCGGCTGCACAGATTCATGCGCTAGGGCCTCCTGCAGACAATGCACTTTGATTTATTGCGCTATATCAAATAGCACCCGAGATATCACCAGATATATAATGGATTTTTCGTTGGCCCTGACAGTCCGGCCCCATGAGACGGTGATTTTCTCGACCCCTGGTGGTCCGAGGTCGTTCACGCTGCACAGATTCATGCGCCAGGGCCTCCTACAGACAATGCACTTTGATTTATTGCGCTATCTGTAATAGCACCCGAGATATCACCAGATATATATTGGATTTTCCGCTGACCCTGAGTGTCCGGCCCCATGAGACGGTGGTTTTCTCGGCCCCTGCAGGTCCGAGGTCGTTCCCGCTGCACAGATTCATGCGCCAGGGCCCCCAGCAGATAATTCACTTTGCTTTATTGCGCTATCTCTAATAACACCCGAGATATCACCAGATATATATTGGATTTTGCCCTGACCCTGACAGTCCGGCCTCATGAGACGGTGATTTTCTCGGCCCCTGGTGGTCCGAGGTCGATCCCGCTGCACAGATTCATGTGCCAGTGCCTCCTACAGACAATGCACTTTGATTTATTGCGCAATCTGTAATAGCACCCGAGATATCACCAGATATATATTGGATTTTTACATGACCCTGAGTGTCCGACCCCATGAGACGGTGATTTTCTCGGCCCCTGGTGGTCCGAGGTCGATCCCGCTGCACAGATTCATGCGCCATGGCCTCCTACAGACAATGCACTTTGATTTATTGCGCTATCTGTAATAGCACCCGAGATATCACCAGATATATATTGGATTTTGCCCTGACCCTGACAGTCCGGCCTCATGAGACGGTGATTTTCTCGGCCCCTGGTGGTCCGAGGTCGATCCCGCTGCACAGATTCATGCGCTAGGGCCTCCTGCAGACAATGCACTTTGATTTATTGCGCTATATCTAATAGCACCCGAGATATCACCAGATATATATTGGATTGTTCCCTGACCCTGAGTGTCCGACCCCATGAGACGGTGGTTTTCTCGGCCCCTGCTGGTCCGAGGTCGATCCCGCTGAACAGATTCATGCGCCAGGGCCTCCTATACATAATTCACTTTGGTTTATTGCGCTATCTGTTATAGCACCCGAGATATCACCAGATATATGCTGGATTTTTACATGACCTTGTGTGACGGATTCCGAATATCTATAATTTTCTCGGCCCCTGGTTGTCTGAGGTAGTTCCTGCTGCACAGATTCATTCGCCAGTTCCTCCTACAGACACTGCACTTCGATTTATTGCGCTATCTCTAATAGCACCCGAGATATCACCAGATATATAATGGATTTTTCCCTGACCCTGACAGTCCGGCCCCATGAGACGGTGATTTTCTCGGCCCCTTGTGGTCCGAGGTAGTTCCTGCTGCACAGATTCATTCGCTAGTGCCTCCTACAGACAATGCACTTTGATTTATTGCGCTACCTCTAATAGCACCCGAGATATCACCAGATATATATTGGATGTTTCCTTGACCCTGACAGTCCGGCCCCATGTGTCGGTGGTTTTCTCGGTCCCTGGTGGTCCGAGGTCGTTCCCGCTGCACAGATTCATGCGCCAGGGCGTCCTACAGACAATGCACTTTGATTTATTGCGCTATCTGTAATAGCACCCGAGATATCACCAGATATATATTGGATTTTCCCCTGACCCTGAGTGTCCGGCCCCATGAGACGGTGGTTTTCTCGGCCCCTGGTGGTCCGAGGTCGTTCCCGCTGCGCAGATTCATGCGCCAGTGTCCCCTGCAGATAATTCACTTTGATTTATTGCGCTATCTCTAATAGCACCCGAGATATCACCAGATATATATAGGATTTTTCCTTGACCCTGACAGTCCGGCCCCATGTGTCGATGGTTTTCTCGGTCCCTCGTGGTCCGATGTCGATCCCGCTGCACAGATTCATGCGCCAGGGCCCCCTGCAGATAATTCACTTTGATTTATTGCGCTATATCTAATAGCACCCGAGATATCACCAGATATATATTGGATTTTTCCCTGACCCTGAGTGTCCGACCCCATGAGACGGTGGTTTTCTCGGCCCTTGCTGGTCCGAGGTCGATCCCGCTGAACAGATTCATGCGCCAGGGCCTCCTATAAATAATTCACATTAGTTTATTGCGCTATCTGTTATAGCACCCGAGATATCACCAGATATATGCTGGATTTTTGCATGACCTTGTGTGAGGGATTCCGAATATCTATAATTTTCTCGGCCCCTGGTTGTCCGAGGTAGTTCCTGCTGCACAGATTCATTCGCCAGTGCCTCCTACAGACACTGCACTTTGATTTATTGCGCTATCTCTAATAGCACCCGAGATATCACCAGATATATATTAGATTTTCCGCTGACCCTGAGTGTCCGGCCCCATGAGACGGTGGTTTTCTCGGCCCCTGCTGGTCCGAGGTCGTTCCCGCTGCACAGATTCATGCGCCAGGGCCCCCAGCAGAAAATTCACTTTGCTTTATTGCGCTATCTCTAATAGCAACCCGAGATATCACCAGATATATATTGGATTTTGCCCTGACCCTGACAGTCCGGCCTCATGAGACGGTGATTGTCTCGGCCCCTGGTGGTCTGAGGTCGATACCGCTGCACAGATTCATGCGCCAGGGCCTCCTACATACAATGCACTTTGATTTATTGCGCTATCTGTAATAGCACCCGAGATATCACCAGATATATATTGGATTTTTCCTTGACCCTGACAGTCCGGCCCCATCTGTCGGTGGTTTTCTCGGCCCCTGGTGGTCCGAGGTCGATCCCGCTGCACAGATTCATGCGCCAGGGCCTCCTACATACAATGCACTTTGATTTATTGCGCTATCTGTAATAGCACCCGAGATATCACCAGATATATATTGGATTTTTCCTTGACCCTGACAGTCCGGCCCCATGTGTCGATGGTTTTCTCGGTCCCTCGTGGTCCGAGGTCGTTCCCGCTGCACAGATTCATGCGCCAGGGCGTCCTACAGACAATGCACTTTGATTTATTGCGCTATCTGTAATAGCACCCGAGATATCACCAGATATATATTGGATTTTCCCCTGACCCTGAGTGTCCGGCCCCATTAGACGGTGGTTTTCTCATCCCCTGGGTGTCCGAGGTCGTTCCCGCTGCACAGATTCATGCGCCAGGGCCTCCTGCAGATAATTCACTTTGATTTATTGCGCTATATCTAATAGCACCCGAGATATCACCAGATATGTATTGGATTTTTCCCTGACCCTGACAGTCCGGCCCCATGAGGCGGTGATTTTCTCGGCCCCTGGTGGTCCGAGGTCGATCCCGCTGCACAGATTCATGCGCCAGGGCCTCCTATAGACAATGCACTTTGATTTATTGCCCTATATGTAATAGCACCCGAGATATCACCAGATATATATTGGATTTTTCCTTGACCCTGACAGTCCGGCCCCATGTGTCGGTGGTTTTCTCGGCCCCTGGTGGCCCGAGGTCGTTCCCGCTGCACAGATTCATGCGCCAGGGCGTCCTACAGACAATGCACTTTGATTTATTGCGCTATCTGTAATAGCACCCGAGATATCACCAGATATATATTGGATTTTTCCTTGACCCTGACAGTCCGGCCTCATGAGGCGGTGATTTTCTCGGCCCCTGGTGGTCCGAGGTCGATCCGGCTGCACAGATTCATGTGCCAGTGCCTCCTACAGACAATGCACTTTGATTTATTGCGCAATCTGTAATAGCACCCGAGATATCACCAGATATATATTGTATTTTTCCCTGACCCTGAGTGTCCGACCCCATGAGACGGTGGTTTTCTCGGCCCCTGCTGGTACGAGGTCGATCCCGCTGAACAGATTCATGCGCCAGGGCCTCCTATAGATAATTCACTTTGGTTTATTGCGCTATCTCTAATAGCACCCGCGATATCACCAGATATATATTGGATTTTTCCCTGACCCTGACAGTCCGGCACCATGAGACGGTGATTTTCTCGGCCCCTGGTGGTCCGAGGTCGATCCCGCTGCACAGATTCATGCGCCAGGGCCTCCTACAGACAATGCACTTTGGTTTATTGCGCTATCTGTAATAGCACCCGAGATATCACCAGATATATGCTGGATTTTTACATGACCTTGTGTGACGTATTCCGAATATCTATAATTTTCTCGGCCCCTGGTTGTCCGAGGTAGTTCCTGCTGCACAGATTCATTCGCCAGTGCCGCCTACAGACAATGCACTTTGATTTATTGCGCTATCTCTAATAGCACCCGAGATATCACCAGATATATATTGGATTCTTCCCTGACCCTGACAGTCCGGCCCAATGAGGCGGTGATTTTCTCGGCCCCTGGTGGTCCGAGGTCGATCCCGCTGCACAGATTCATGCGCCAGGGCCTCCTACAGACAATGCACTTTGATTTATTGCCCTATATGTAATAGCACCCGAGATATCACCAGATATATATTGGATTTTTCCTTGACCCTGACGGTCCGGCCCCATGTGTCGGTGGTTTTCTCGGCCCCTTGTGGTCCGAGGTCGATCCCGCAGCACAGATTCATGCGCCAGTGCCTCCTACAGACAGTGCACTTTGATTTATTGCGCTATCTCTAATAGCACCCGAGATATCACCAGATATATATTGGATTTTTTCCTGACCCTGACAGTCCGGCCCCATGAGACGGTGATTTCCTCGGCCCCTGGTGGTCCGAGGTCGTACCCGCTGCACGGAATCATGCGCCAGGGCTTCCTGCAGACAATGCACTTTGATTTATTGCGCTATCTCTAATAGCACCCGAGATATC
The DNA here is from genome assembly GCF_051020985.1 of Nomia melanderi. Lineage (NCBI taxonomy): Eukaryota > Metazoa > Arthropoda > Insecta > Hymenoptera > Halictidae > Nomia > Nomia melanderi. Next base: position 1,922,411 of record NW_027475142.1, read on the forward strand.
ATCAGATACATCCTGGGTTTTTACATGACCTTGTGTGTCCGGCGCCATGTGTCGGTGGTTTTCTCGGCCCCTGGTTATCCGAGGTTGTTCCCGCTGCACAGATTCATGCGCCAGGGCCTCCTACGGACAATGCACTTTGATTTATTGCGCTATCTGTAATAGCACCCGAGATATCACCAGATATATATTGGATTTTTTCCTGACCCCGACAGTCCGGCCACAAGAGACGGTGATTTTCTCGGCCCCTGGTGGTCCGAGGTCGTTCCTGCTGCACAGATTCATTCGCCAGTGCATCCTACAGACAGTGCACTTTGATTTATTGCGATATCTCTAATAGCACCCGAGATATCACCAGATATATATTGGATTTTTCCCTGACCCTGAGTGCCCGGCCCCATGAGACGGTGGTTTTCTCGGCCCCTGGTGGTCCGAGGTCGTTCCCTCTGCAAAGATTCATGCGCCAGGGCCTTCTGCAGATAATTCACTTTGGTTTATTGCGCTATCTCTAATAGCTCCCGAGATATCACCAGATATATATTGGATTTTCCCCTGACCCTGAGTGTCAGGCCCCATGAGACGGTGGTTTTCTCGGCCCCTGGTGGTCCGAGGTCGTTCCCGCTGCCCAGATTCAAGCGGCAGGGCCTCCTACAGACAATGCACTTCGATTCATTACGCTATCTGTAATAGCACCCGAGATATCACCAGATATATATTGGATTTTTCCCTGACCCTGAGTGCCCGGCCCCATGAGACGGTGGATTTCTCGGCCCCTGGTGGTCCGAGGTCGTTGCCTCTGCAAAGATTCATGCGCCAGGGCCTCCTGCAGATAATTCACATTGGTTTATTGCGCTATCTCTAATAGCTCCCGAGATATCACCAGATATATATTGGATTTTCCCCTGACCGTGAGTGTCCGGCCCCATGAGACGGTGGTTTTCTCGGCCCCTGGTGGTCCGAGGTCGTCCCCGCTGCCCAGAATCATGCGCCAGGGCTTCCTGCAGACAATGCACTTTGATTTATTGCGCTATCTCTAATAGCACCCGAGATATCATCAGATACATCCTGGCTTTTTACATGACCTTGGGGGTCCGGCGCCATGTGTCGGTGGTTTTCTCGGTCCCTGGTGGTCCGAGGTCGTTCCGGCTGCACAGATTCATGCCCCAGGGCCCGCTGCAGATAATTCACTTTGGTTTAGTGCGCTATCTCTAATAGCACCCGAGATATCACCAGATATATATTGGATTTTTCCCTGACCCTGACAGTCCGGCCCCATGAGACGGTGATTTTCTCGGCCCCTGGTGGTCCGAGGTCGTTCCCGCTGCACGGATTCATGCGCCAGGGCGTCCTACAGACAATGCACTTTTATTTATTGCGCTATCTGTAATAGCACCCGAGATATCACCAGATATATATTAGATTTCCGCTGACCCTGAGTGTCCGGCCCCATGAGACGGTGGTTTTCTCGGCCCCTGCTGGTCCGAGGTCTTTCCCGCTGCACAGATTCATGCGCCAGGGCCCCCAGCAGAAAATTCACTTTGCTTTATTGCGCTATTTCTAATAGCAACCCGAGATATCACCAGATATATATTGGATTTTGCCCTAACCCTGACAGTCCGGCCTCATGTGACGGCGATTGTCTCGGCCCCTGGTGGTCCGAGGTCGATCCCGCTGCCCAGATTCATGTGCCAGGGCCGCCTACAGACAATGCACTTTGATTTATTGCGCAATCTGTAATAGCACCCGAGATATCACCAGATATATATTGGATTTTCCCCTGACCCTGAGTGTCCGGCCCCATGAGACGGTGGTTTTCTCAGCCCCTGGTGGTCCGAGGTCTTTCCCGCTGCACAGATTCATGCGCCAGGGCCCCCAGCAGAAAATTCACTTTGCTTTATTGCGCTATCTCTAGTAGCAACCCGAGATATCACCAGATATATATTGGATTTTGCCCTGACCCTGACAGTCCGGCCTCATGTGACGGCGATTGTCTCGGCCCCTGCTGGTCCGAGGTCGATCCCGCTGAACAGATTCATGCGCCAGGGCCTCCTATAAATAATTCACATTGGTTTATTGCGCTATCTGTTATAGCACCCGAGATATCACCAGATATATGCTGGATTTTTACATGATCTTGTGTCGGGGATTCCGAATATCTATAATTTTCTCGGCCCCTGGTTGTCCGAGGTAGTTCCTGCTGCACAGATTCATTCGCCAGTGCCTCCTACAGACACTGCACTTTGATTTATTGCGCTATCTCTAATAGCACCCGAGATATCACCAGATATATATTGGATTTTTCCCTGACCCTGACAGTCCGGCACCATGAGACGGTGATGTTCTCGGTCCCTGGTGGTCCGAGGTCGATCCCGCTGCACAGATTCATGCGCCAGGGCCTCCTACAGACAATGCACTTTGGTTTATTGCGCTATCTGTAATAGCACCCGAGATATCACCAGATATATGCTGGATTTTTACATGACCTTGGGTGACGGATTCCGAATATCTATAATTTTCTCGGCCCCTGGTAGTCCGAGGTAGTTCCTGCTGCACACATTCATTCGCCAGTGCCGCCTACAGACAATGCACTTTGATTTATTGCGCTATCTCTAATAGCACCCGAGATATCACCAGATATATATTGGATTCTTCCCTGACCCTGACAGTCCGGCCCAATGAGGCGGTGATTTTCTCGGCCCCTGGTGGTCCGAGGTCGATCCCGCTGCACAGATTCATGCGCCAGGGCCTCCTACAGACAATGCACTTTGATTTATTGCCCTATATGTAATAGCACCCGAGATATCACCAGATATATATTGGATTTTTCCTTGACCCTGACGGTCCGGCCCCATGTGTCGGTGGTTTTCTCGGCCCCTTGTGGTCCGAGGTCGATCCCGCAGCACAGATTCATGCGCCAGTGCCTCCTACAGACAGTGCACTTTGATTTATTGCGCTATCTCTAATAGCACCCGAGATATCACCAGATATATATTGGATTTTTTCCTGACCCTGACAGTCCGGCCCCATGAGACGGTGATTTCCTCGGCCCCTGGTGGTCCGAGGTCGTACCCGCTGCACGGAATCATGCGCCAGGGCTTCCTGCAGACAATGCACTTTGATTTATTGCGCTATCTCTAATAGCACCCGAGATATCATCAGATACATCCTGGGTTTTTACATGACCTTGTGTGTCCGGCGCCATGTGTCGGTGGTTTTCTCGGCCCCTGGTTATCCGAGGTTGTTCCCGCTGCACAGATTCATGCGCCAGGGCCTCCTACGGACAATGCACTTTGATTTATTGCGCTATCTGTAATAGCACCCGAGATATCACCAGATATATATTGGAATTTTCCCTGACCCTGAGTGTCCGGCCCCATGAGACGTTGGTTTTCTCGGCCCCTGGTGGTCCGAGGTCGTTCCCGCTGCACAGCTTCATGCGCAAGGGCCTCCTGCAGATAATTCACTTTGGTTTATTGCACTATCTCTAATAGCACCCGAGATATCACCAGATATATATTGGATTTTCCCCTGACCCTGAGTGTCCGGCCCCATGAGATGGTGGTTTTCTCGGCCCCTGGTGATCCGAGGTCGTTCCCGCTGCACAGATTCATGCGCCAGGGCCTCCTGCAGACAATTCACTTTGGTTTATTGCGCTATCTCTTATAGCACCCGAGATATCACCTGATGTATATTGGATTTTTCCCCGACCCTGAGTGTTCGGCCCCATCAGACGGTGGTTTTCTCGGCCCCTCGTGGTCCGAGGTCGTTCCCGCAGCACAGAATCATGCGCCAGGTCCTCCTACAGACAATGCACTTTGATTTATTGCGCTATCTCTAATAGCACACGAGATATCATCAGATACATCCTGGCTTTTTACATGACCTTGGGTGTCCGGCCCCATGTGTCGGTGGATTTCTCGGTCCCTGGTGGTCCGAGGTCGTTCCGGCTGCACAGATTCATGCCCCAGGGCCCGCTGCAGATAATTCACTTTGGTTTAGTGCGCTATCTGTAAGAGCACCCGAGATATCACCAGATATATATTCAATTTTTCAACCGACCGTGAGTGTCCGCCCCATGAGACGGTGGTTTTCTTGGCCCCTGGTGGTCCGAGGTCGTTCCCGCACCACAGATGCATGCGCCAGGGCCTCCTGCAGATAATTCACTTTGGTTTATTGCGCTATCTCTAATAGCACCGGAGATATCTCCAGATATATATTGGATTTTCCCCTGACCCTGAGTGTCCGGCCCCATGAGACGGTGGTTTTCTCGGCCCCTGGTGGTCCGAGGTCGTACCTGCTGCACAGATTCATTCGCCAGTGCCTCCTACAGACAGTGCACTTTGATTTATTGCGCTATCTCTAATTGCACCCGAGATATCACCAGATATATATTGGATTTCTCCCTGACCCGGACAGTCCAGCCCCATGAGACGGTGATTTTCTCGGCCCCTGGTGGTCCGAGGTCGTTCCCGCTGCACAGATTCATGCGCCAGGGCCCCCTGCTGATAATTCACTTTGATTTATTGCGCTATCTCTAATAGCACCCGAGATATCACCAGATATATATTGGATTTTCCCCTGACCCTGAGTGTCCGGCCCCATGAGATGGTGGTTTTCTCGGCCCCTGGTGATCCGAGGTCGTTCCCGCTGCACAGATTCATGCGCCAGGGCCTCCTGCAGACAATTCACTTTGGTTTATTGCGCTATCTCTTATAGCACCCGAGATATCACCAGATGTATATTGGATTTTTCCCCGACCCTGAGTGTTCGGCCCCATCAGACGGTGGTTTTCTCGGCCCCTCGTGGTCCGAGATCGTTCCCGCAGCACAGAATCATGCGCCAGGGCCTCCTACAGACAATGCACTTTGATTTATTGCGCTATCTCTAATAGCACCCGAGATATCATCAGATACATCCTGGCTTTTTACATGTCCTTGGGTGTCCGGCCCCATGTGTCGGTGGTTTTCTCGGTCCCTGGTGGTGCGAGGTCGTTCCCGCTGCACAGATTCATGCCCCAGGGCCCGCTGCAGATAATTCACTTTGGTTTATTGCGCTATCTGTAATAGCACCCGAGATATCACCAGATATATGCTGGATTTTTACATGACCTTCGGTGACCGATTCCGAATATCTGTAATTTTCTCGGCCGCTGGTGGTCCGAGGTCGTTCCTGCTCCACAGATTCATTCGCCGGTGCCTTCTACAGACAATGCACTTTGATTTATTGCGCTGTCTCTAATAGCACCCGAGATATCACCAGATATATATTGGATTTTTCCCTGACCCTGAGTGCCCGGCCCCATGAGACGGTGGATTTCTCGGCCCCTGGTGGTCCGAGGTCGTTCCCTCTGCAGAGATTCATGCGCCAGGGCCTCCTGCAGATAATTCACTTTGGTTTATTGCGCTATCTCTAATAGCTCCCGAGATATCACCAGATATATATTGGATTTTCCCCTGACCGTGAGGGTCCGGCCCCATGAGACGGTGGTTTTCTCGGCCCCTGGTGGTCCGAGGTCGTCCCCGCTGCCCAGAATCATGCGCCAGGGCTTCCTGCAGACAATGCACTTTGATTTATTGCGCTATCTCTAATAGCACCCGAGATATCATCAGATACATCCTGGCTTTTTACATGACCTTGGGTGTCCGGCGCCATGTGTCGGTGGTTTTCTCGGCCCCTGGTGATCCGAGGTTGTTCCCGCTGCACAGATTCATGCCCCAGGGCCCGCTGCAGATAATTCACTTTGGTTTAGTGCGCTATCTCTAATAGCACGCGAGATATCACCAGATATATATTGGATTTTTCCCTGACCCTTAGTGTCTGGCCCCATGTGTCGGTGGTTTTCTCGGTCCCTGGTGGTCCGAGGTCGTTCCGGCTGCACAGATTCATGCCCCAGGGCCCGCTGCAGATAATTCACTTTGGTTTAGTGCGCTATCTGTAAGAGCACCCGAGATATCACCAGATATATATTCAATTTTTCAACCGACCGTGAGAGTCCCGGCCCATGAGACGGTGGTTTTCTCGGCCCCTGGTGGTCCGAGGTCGTTCCCGCTGCACATATTCATTCGCCAGTGCCTCCTACAGACAGTGCACTTTCATTTATTGCGCTATCTCTAATAGCACCCGAGATATCACCAGATATATGTTGGATGTTTCCCTGACCCTGAAAGTCCGGCCCCATGAGACGGTGGTTTTCTCGGACCCTGGTGGTCCGAGGTCGTTCCCGCTGCCCAGATTCATGCGCCAGGGCCTCCTACAGACAATGCACTTTGATTTATTGCGCTATCTCTAATAGCACGAGAGATATCACAAGATATATATTGGATTTTTCTCCGACCCTGAGTGTCCGGCCCCATGAGACGGTGGTTTTCTCGGCCCCTGGTGGCCCGAGGTTGTTCCCGCCTCACAGATTCATGGGCCAGGGCCTCCTACAGGCAATGCACTTTGATTTATCGCGCTATCTGTAATAGAACCCGAGATATCACCAGATATATACTGGATTTTTACATCACATTGGGTGACGGATACCGAAAATCTGTAATTTTCTCGGACCCTGGTGGTCCGATGTCGTTCCCGCTGCACAGCTTCATGCGCAAGGGCCTCCTGCAGATAATTCACTTTGGTTTATTGCGCTATCTCTAATAGCACCCGAGATATCACCAGATATATATTGGATTTTCCCGTGACCCTGATTGTCCGGCCCCATGAGACGGTGGTTTTCTCGGCCCCTGGTGGTCGGAGGTCGTTCCCGCTGCCCAGATTCATGCGCCAGGTCCTCCTACAGACAATGCACTTTGATTTATTGCGCTATCTGTAATAGCACCCGAGATATCACCAGATATATATTGGATTTTTCCCTGACCCTGACAGTCCGGCTCCATGAGACGGTGGTTTTCTCGGCCCCTGGTGGTCCGAGGTCGTTCCCGCTGCCCAGATTCATGCGCCAGGGCCTCCTACAGACAATGCACTTTGGTTTATTGCGCTATCTGCAATAGCACCCGAGTTATCACCAGATATATGCTGGATTTTTCCCTGACCCTGAGTGTTCGGCCCCATGAGACTTTGGTTTTCTCGGCCCCTGGTGGTCCGAGGTCGTTCCGGCTGCACAGATTCATGCGCCAGGGCCTCCTGCAGATAATTCACTTTGGTTTATTGCGCTACCTCTAATAGCACCCGAGATATCACCAGATATATATTGGATTTTCCCCTGACCCTGAGTGTCCGGCCCCATGAGACGGTGGTTTTCTCGGCACCTGGTGATCCGAGGCCGTCCCCGCTGCACAGATTCATGCACCAGGGCCTCCTGCAGACAATGCACTTTGATTTATTGCGCTGTCTCTAATAGCACCCGAGATATCACCAGATATATATTGGATTTTTCCCTGACCCTGACAGTCCGGCTCCATGAGACGGTGATTTTCTCGGACCCTGGTGGTCCGAGGTCGTGCCCGCTGCACAGAATCATGCGCCAGGGCCTCCTACAGACAATGCACATTGGCTTATTGCGCTATCTGTAATAGCACCCGAGATATCACCAGATGTATGCTGGATTTTTACATGACCCTTAGTGTCCGGCCCCATGTGTCGGTGGTTTTCTCGGTCCCTGGTGGTCCGAGGTCGTTCCGGCTGCACAGATTCATGCCCCATGGCCCGCTGTAGATAATTCGCTTTGGTTTAGTGCGCTATCTGTAAGAGCACCCGAGATATCACCAGACATATATTGAATTTTTCAACAGACCGTGAGTGTCCCGCCCCATGGGACGGTGGTTTTCTCGGTCCCAGGTGATCCGAGGTGGTTCCCGCTGCATAGATTCATGCGCCAGGGCCTCCTGCAGATAATTCAGTTTGGTTTATTGCGCTATCTCTAACAGCACCCGAGATATCACCAGATATATGCTGGATGTTTCCCTGACCCTGAAAGACCGGCCCCATCAGACGGTGGTTTTCTCGGACCCTGGTGGTCCGAGGTCGTTCCGGCTGCACAGATTCGTGCCCCATGGCCCGCTGTAGATAATTCGCTTTGGTTTAGTGCGCTATCTGTAATAGCACCCGAGTTATCACCAGATATATGCTGGATTTTTCCCTGACCCTGAGTGTCCGGCCCCATGAGACGGTGGTTTTCTCGGCCCCTGGTGGTCGGAGGTCGTTCCCGCTGCCCAGATTCATGCGCCAGGTCCTCCTACAGACAATGCACTTTGATTTATTGCGCTATCTGTAATAGCACCCGAGATATCACCAGATATATATTGGATTTTTCCCTGACCCTGACAGTCCGGGTCCATGAGACGGTGGTTTTCTCGGCCCCAGGTGGTCCGAGGTCGTTCCCGCTGCCCAGATTCATGCGCCAGGGCCTCCTACAGACAATGCACTTTGGTTTATTGCGCTATCTGTAATAGCACCCGAGTTATCACCAGATATATGCTGGATTTTTCCCTGACCCTGAGTGTCCGGCCCCATGAGACGGTGGTTTTCTCGGCCCCTGGTGATCCGAGGCCGTTCCCGCTGCACAGATTCATGCGCCAGGGCCTCCTGCAGACAATGCACTTTGATTTATTGCGCTACCAGTAATAGCACCCGAGATATCACCAGATATATATTGGATTTTTCCCTGACCCTGAGTGTCCGGCCCCATGAGACGGTGGTTTTCTTGGCCCCTGGTGGTCCGAGGTCGTTCCCGCTGCACAGATTCATGCGCCAGGGCCTCCTACAGACAATGCACTTTGGTTTATTCCGCTATCTGTAATAGCACCCGAGATATCACTAGATATATGCTGGATTTTTACATGACCTTGGGTGACCGATTCCGAATATCTGTAATTTTCTCGGCCCCTGGTGGTCCGAGGTCGTTCCTGCTCCACAGATTCATTCGCCAGTGCCTCCTACACACAATACACTTTGATTTATTGCGCTGTCTCTAATAGCACCCGAGATATCACCAGATATATATTAGATTTTCCCCTGACCCTGAGTGTCCGGCCCCATGAGACAGTGGTTTTCTCGGCCCCTGGTGGTCGGAGGTCGTTCCCGCTGCCCAGATTCATGCGCCAGGGCCTCCTACAGACAATGCACTTTGATTTATTGCGCTATCTGTAATAGCACCCGAGATATCAGCAGATATATATTGGTTTTTTCCCTGACCCTGAGTTTCCGGCCCCATGTGTCGGTGGTTTTCTCGGCCCCTGGTGGTCCCAGGTCGATCCCGCTGAACAGATTCATGCGCCAGGTCCTCCTACAGACAATGCACTTTGGTTTATTGCGCTATCTGTAATAGCACACGAGATATCACCAGATATATATTGGATTTTTCTCTGACCCTGAGTGTCCGGCCCCATGAGACGGTGGTTTTCTTGGCCCCTGGTGGTCCGAGGTCGTTCCCGCTGCACAGATTCATGCGCCAGGTCCTCCTACAGACAATGCACTTCGGTTTATTGCGCTATCTGTAATAGCACCAGAGATATCACCAGATATATGCTGGATTTTTACATGACCTTGGGTGACCGATTCCGAATATCTGTAATTTTCTCGGCCCCTGGTGGTCCGAGGTTGTTCCTGCTCCACAGATTCATTCGCCAGTGCCTCCTACAGACAATGCACTTTGATTTATTGCGCTGTCTCTAATAGCACCCGAGATATCACCAGATATATATTGGATTTTTCCCTGACCCTGACAGTCCGGCTCCATGAGACGGTGATTTTCTCGGCCCCTGGTGGTCCGAGGTCGTTCCCGCTTCACAGAATCATGCGCCAGGGCCTCCTACAGACAATGCACTTTGGTTTATTGCGCTATCTGTAATAGCACCCGAGATATCACCAGATACATGCTGGATTTTTACATGACCCTTAGTGTCTGGCCCCATGTGTCGGTGGTTTTCTCGGTCTCTGGTGGTCCGAGGTCGTTCCGGCTGCACAGATTCATGACCCATGGCCCGCTGCAGATAATTCGCTTTGGTTTAGTGCGCTATCTGTAAGAGCACCCGAGATATCACCAGATATATATTGAATTTTTCAACCGACCGTGAGTGTCCCGCCCCATGGGACGGTGGTTTTCTCTTACCCTGGTGATCCGAGGTCGTTCCCGCTGCATAGATTCATGCGCCAGGGCCTCCTGCAGATAATTCAGTTTGGTTTATTGCGCTATCTCTATCAGCACCCGAGATATCACCAGATATATGTTGGATGTTTCCCTGACCCTGAAAGTCCGGCCCCATGAGACGGTGGTTTTCTCGGACCCTGGTGGTCCGAGGTCGTTCCCGCTGCCCAGATTCATGCGCCAGGACCTCCTACAGACAATGCACTTTGATTTATTGCGCTATCTCTAATAGCACGAGAGATATCACAAGATATATATTGGATTTTTCCCCGACCCTGAGTGTCCGGCCCCATGAGACGGTGGTTTTCTCGGCCCCTGGTGGTCCGAGGTTGTTCCCGCCGCACAGATTCATGGGCCAGGGCCTCCTACAGACAATGCACTTTGATTTATTGCGCTATCTGTAATAGAACCCGAGATATCACCAGATATATGCTGGATTTTTACATCACATTGGGTGACGGATACCGAAAATCTGTAATTTTCTCGGACCCTGGTGGTCCGATGTCGTTCCCGCTGCACAGCTTCATGCGCAAGGGCCTCCTGCAGATAATTCACTTTGGTTTATTGCGCTATCTGTAATAGCATCCGAGATATCACCAGATATATATTGGATTTTTCCCTGACCCTGAGTGCTCGGCCCCATGAGACGGTGGTTTTCTCGGCCCCTGGTGGTCCGAGGTCGTTCCCTCTGCAGATATTCGTGCGCCAGGGCCTCCTGCAGATAATTCACTTTGATTTATTGCGCTATCTCTAATAGCACCCGAGATATCACCAGACATATATTTGATTTTTCCCTGACCCTGAGTGTCCGGCCCCATGAGACGTGGTTTTCTCGGCCCCTGGTGGTCCGAGGTCGTTCCCGCTGCACAGATTCATGAGCCCGGGCCTCCTGCAGATAATTCACTTTGGTTTACTGCGCTATCTCTAATAGCACCCGAGATATCACCAGATATATATTGGATTTTTCACCGTCCCCGACTGTCCGGCCCCATGACACAGGTGGTTTTCTTGGACCCTGGTGATCCGAGGTCGTTCCCGCTGCACAGATTCATGAGCCCGGGCCTCCTGCAGATAATTCACTTTGGTTTATTGCGCTATCTCTAATAGCACCCGAGATATCACCAGATATATATTGAATTTTTCAACCGACCCTGAGTGTCCCGCCCCATGAGACGGTGGTTTTCTTGGACCCTGGTGATCCGAGGTCGTTCCCGCTGCACAGATTCATGCGCCAGGGCCTCCTGCAGATAATTCACTTTGGTTTAGTGCGCTATCTCTAATAGCACCCGAGATATCGCCAGATATATATTGGATTTTCCCCTGACCATGAATGTCCGGCCCCATGAGACGGTGGTTTTCTCGGCCCCTGGAGGTCCGAGGTCTTTCCCGCTCCACAGATTCATGCGCCAGGGCCTCCCGCAGACAATGCACTTTGATTTATTGCGCTATCTCTAATAGCACCCGACAAATCACCAGATATATATTGGATTTTTACCTGACCCTGAGTGTCCGGCCCCATGTGACGGTGGTTTTCTCGGACCCTGGTGGTCCGAGGTTGTTCCCGCCTCACAGATTCATGGGCCAGGGCCTCCTACAGACAATGCACTTTGATTTATCGCGCTATCTGTAGTAGAACCCGAGATATCACCAGATATATACTGGATTTTTACATCACATTGGGTGACGGATACCGAAAATCTGTAATTCTCTCGGACCCTGGTGGTCCGATGTCGTTCCCGCTGCACAGCTTCATGCGCAAGGGCCTCCTGCAGATAATTCACTTTGGTTTATTGCGCTATCTCTAATAGCACCCGAGATATCACCAGATATATATTGGATTTTTCCCTGACCCTGACAGTCCGGCTCCATGAGACGGTGGTTTTCTCGGCCCCTGGTGGTCCGAGGTCGTTCCCGCTGCCCAGATTCATGCGCCAGGGCCTCCTACAGACAATGCACTTTGGTTTATTGCGCTATCTGTAATAGCACCCGAGATATCACCAGATATATGCTGGATTTTTACATGACCCTTAGTGTCCGGCCCCATGTGTCGGTGGTTTTCTCGGTCCCTGGTGGTCCGAGGTCGCTCCGGCTGCACAGATTCATGCCCCATGGCCCGCTGCAGATAATTCGCTTTGGTTTAGTGCGCTATCTGTAAGAGCACCCGAGATATCACCAGACATATATTAAATTTTTCAACCGACCGTGAGTGTCCCGCCCCATGGGACGGTGGTTTTCTCGGTCCCAGGTGATCCGAGGTGGTTCCCGCTGCATAGATTCATGCGCCAGGGCCTCCTGCAGATAATTCAGTTTGGTTTATTGCGCTATCTCTAACAGCACCCGAGATATCACCAGATATATGCTGGATGTTTTCCTGACCCTGAAAGTCCGGCCCCATCAGACGGTGGTTTTGTCGGACCCTGGTGGTCCGAGGTCGTTCCCGCTGCCCAGATTCATGCGCCAGGGCCTCCTACAGACAATGCACTTTGATTTATCGCGCTATCTGTAATAGAACCCGAGATATAACCAGATATATATTGGATTTTTCCCCGACTCTGAGTGTCCGGCCCCATGAGACGGTGGTTTTCTCGGCCGCTGGTGGTCCGAGGTTGTTCCCGCCGCACAGATTCATGGGCCAGGGCCTCCTACAGACAATGCACTTTGGTTTATTGCGCTATCTGTAATAGCACCCGAGATATCACCAGATATATGCTGGATTTTTACATCACATTGGGTGACAGATTCCGAATATCTGTAATTTTCTCGGCCCCTGGTGGTCCGAGGTCGTTCCTGCTCTACAGATTCATTCGCCAGTGCCTCCTACAGACAATGCACTTTGATTTATTGCGCTGTCTCTAATAGCACCCGAGATATCACCAGATATATATTGGATTTTTCCCTGACCCTGACAGTCCGGCTCCATGAGACGGTGATTTTCTCGGCCCCTGGTGGTCCGAGGTCGTTCCCGCTGCACAGAATCATACGCCAGGGCCTCCTACAGACAATGCACATTGGTTTATTGCGCTATCTGTAATAGCACCCGAGATATCACCAGATATATGCTGGATTTTTACATGACCCTTAGTGTCCGGCCCCATGTGTCGATAGTTTTCTCGGTCCCTGGTGGTCCGAGGTCGCTCCGGCTGCACAGATTCATGCCCCATGGCCCGCTGTAGATAATTCGCTTTGGTTTAGTGCGCTATCTGTAAGAGCACCCGAGATATCACCAGACATATATTGAATTTTTCAACCGACCGTGAGTGTCCCGCACCATGGGACGGTGGTTTTCTCGGTCCCAGGTGATCCGAGGTGGTTCCCGCTGCATAGATTCATGCGCCAGGGCCTCCTGCAGATAATTCAGTTTGGTTTATTGCGCTATCTCTAACAGCACCCGAGATATCACCAGATATATGCTGGATGTTTCCCTGACCCTGAAAGTCCGGCCCCATCAGACGGTGGTTTTCTCGGACCCTGGTGGTCCGAGGTCGTTCCCGCTGCCCAGATTCATGCGCCAGGGCCTCCTACAGACAATGCACTTAGATTTATCGCGCTATCTGTAACAGAACCCGAGATATAACCAGATATATATTGGATTTTTCCCCGACCCTGAGTGTCCGGCCCCATGAGACGGTGGTTTTCTCGGCCCCTGGTGGTCCGAGGTTGTTCCCGCCGCACAGATTCATGGGCCAGGGCCTCCTACAGACAATGCACTTTGATTTATCGCGCTATCTGTAATAGAACCCGAGATATCACCAGATATATGCTGGATTTTTACATCACATTGGGTGACGGATACCGAAAATCTGTAATTTTCTCGGACCCTGGTGGTCCGATGTCGTTGCCGCTGCACAGCTTCATGCGCAAGGGCCTCCTGCAGATAATTCACTTTGGTTTATTGCGCTATCTCTAATATCACCCGAGTTATCACCAGATATATATTGGATTTTCCCCTGACCCTGAGTGTCCGGCCCCATGAGACAGTGGTTTTCTCGGCCCCTGGTGGTCGGAGGTCGTTCCCGCTGCCCAGATTCATGCGCCAGGGCCTCCTGCAGATAATTCACTTTGGTTTATTGCGCTATCTCTAATAGCACCCTAGATATCACCACATATATATTGGATTTTTCCCTGACCCTGAGTGTCCGGCCCCATGAGACGGTGGTTTTCTCGGCCCCTGGTGGTCCGAGGTCGTTCCCGCTGCACAGATTCATCCGCCAGGGCCTCCTACAGACAATGCACGTTGGTTTATTGCGCTATCTGTAATAGCACCCGAGATATCACCAGATATATATTGGATTTTTCCCTGACCCTGAGTGCCCGGCCCCATGAGACGGTGTTTTCTCGGCCCCTGGTGGTCCGAGGTCGTTCCCGCTGCCCAGAATCATGCGCCAGGGCTTCCTGCAGACAATGCACTTTGATTTATTGCGCTATCTCTAATAGCACCCGAGATATCATCAGATACATCCTGGGTTTTTACATGACCTTGGGTGTCCGGCGAAAGGTGTCGGTGGTTTTCTCAGACCCTGGTGATCCGAGTTCGTTCCCGCTGTAGAGATTCATGCCCCAGGGCCCGCTGCAGACAATTCACTTTGATTTATTGCGCTATCTCTAATAGCACCCGAGATATCATCAGATACATCCTGGGTTTTTACATGACCTTGGGTGTCCGGCGAAAGGTGTCGGTGGTTTTCTCAGACCCTGGTGATCCGAGTTCGTTCCCGCTGTACAGATTCATGCCCCAGGGCCCGCTGCAGACAATTCACTTTGGTTTAGTGCGCTATCTCTAATAGCACCCGAGATATCACCAGATATATATCGGATTTTTCCCTGACCCTGAATGTCCGGCCCCATGAGACGGTGATTTTCTCGGCCCCTGGTGGTCCGAGGTCGTTCCCGCTACACGGAATCATGCGCCAGGGCTTCATGCAGACAATGCACTTTGATTTATTGTGCTATCTCTAATAGCACCCGAGATATCATCAGATACATCCTGGGTTTTTACATGACCTTGGGTGTCCGGCGGCATGTGTCGAACGTTTTCTCGGCCCCTGGTGATCCGAGGTCGTTCCCGCTGCACAGATTCATGCCCCAGGGCCCGCTGTAGATAATTCACTTTGGTTTACTGCGCTATCTGTAAGAGCACCCGAGATATCACCAGATGTATATATTGAATTTTTCAACCGACCCTGAGTGTCCGGCCCCATGTGTCGGTGGTTTTCTCGGCCCCTGGTAGTCCGAGGTCGTTGCCGCTGCACAGATTCATGCGGCAGGGCCTCCCGCAGACAACGCACTTTGATTTATTACGCTATCTGTAATAGCACCCGAGATATCACCAGATATATGCTGGATTTTTACATGACCTTGGGTGACCGATCCCGAATATCTGTAATTTTCTCGGCCCCTGGTGGTCCGAGGTCGTTCCTGCTCCACAGATTCATTCACCAGTGCCTCCTACAGACAATGCACTTTGATTTATTGCGCTGTCTCTAATAGCACCCGAGATATCACCAGATATGTATTGGATTTTTCCCTGACCCTGACAGTCCGGCTCCATGAGACGGTGATTTTCTCGGCCCCTGGTGGTCCGAGGTCGTTCCCGCTTCACAGAATCATGCGCCAGGGCCTCCTACAGACAATGCACTTTGGTTTATTGCGCTATCTGTAATAGCACCCGAGATATCACCAGATACATGCTGGATTTTTACATGACCCTTAGTGTCTGGCCCCATGTGTCGGTGGTTTTCTCGGTCTCTGGTGGTCCGAGGTCGTTCCGGCTGCACAGATTCATGACCCATGGCCCGCTGCAGATAATTCGCTTTGGTTTAGTGCGCTATCTGTAAGAACACCCGAGATATCACCAGATATATATTGAATTTTTCAACCGACCGTGAGTGTCCCGCCCCATGGGACGGTGGTTTTCTCTTACCCTGGTGATCCGAGGTCGTTCCCGCTGCATAGATTCATGCGCCAGGGCCTCCTGCAGATAATTCAGTTTGGTTTATTGCGCTATCTCTATCAGCACCCGAGATATCACCAGATATATGTTGGATGTTTCCCTGACCCTGAAAGTCCGGCCCCATGAGACGGTGGTTTTCTCGGACCCTGGTGGTCCGAGGTCGTTCCCGCTGCCCAGATTCATGCGCCAGGACCTCCTACAGACAATGCACTTTGATTTATTGCGCTATCTCTAATAGCACGAGAGATATCACAAGATATATATTGGATTTTTCCCCGACCCTGAGTGTCCGGCCCCATGAGACGGTGGTTTTCTCGGCCCCTGGTGGTCCGAGGTTGTTCCCGCCGCACAGATTCATGGGCCAGGGCCTCCTACAGACAATGCACTTTGATTTATTGCGCTATCTGTAATAGAACCCGAGATATCACCAGATATATGCTGGATTTTTACATCACATTGGGTGACGGATACCGAAAATCTGTAATTTTCTCGGACCCTGGTGGTCCGATGTCGTTCCCGCTGCACAGCTTCATGCGCAAGGGCCTCCTGCAGATAATTCACTTTGGTTTATTGCGCTATCTGTAATAGCATCCGAGATATCACCAGATATATATTGGATTTTTCCCTGACCCTGAGTGCTCGGTCCCATGAGACGGTGGTTTTCTCGGCCCCTGGTGGTCCGAGGTCGTTCCCTCTGCAGATATTCGTGCGCCAGGGCCTCCTGCAGATAATTCACTTTGATTTATTGCGCTATCTCTAATAGCACCCGAGATATCACCAGACATATATTTGATTTTTCCCTGACCCTGAGTGTCCGGCCCCATGAGACGTGGTTTTCTCGGCCCCTGGTGGTCCGAGGTCGTTCCCGCTGCACAGATTCATGAGCCCGGGCCTCCTGCAGATAATTCACTTTGGTTTACTGCGCTATCTCTAATAGCACCCGAGATATCACCAGATATATATTGGATTTTTCACCGACCCCGACTGTCCGGCCCCATGACACAGGTGGTTTTCTTGGACCCTGGTGATCCGAGGTCGTTCCCGCTGCACAGATTCATGAGCCCGGGCCTCCTGCAGATAATTCACTTTGGTTTATTGCGCTATCTCTAATAGCACCCGAGATATCACCAGATATATATTGAATTTTTCAACCGACCCTGAGTGTCCCGCCCCATGAGACGGTGGTTTTCTTGGACCCTGGTGATCCGAGGTCGTTCCCGCTGCACAGATTCATGCGCCAGGGCCTCCTGCAGATAATTCACTTTGGTTTAGTGCGCTATCTCTAATAGCACCCGAGATATCGCCAGATATATATTGGATTTTCCCCTGACCATGAATGTCCGGCCCCATGAGACGGTGGTTTTCTCGGCCCCTGGAGGTCCGAGGTCTTTCCCGCTCCACAGATTCATGCGCCAGGGCCTCCCGCAGACAATGCACTTTGATTTATTGCGCTATCTCTAATAGCACCCGACAAATCACCAGATATATATTGGATTTTTACCTGACCCTGAGTGTCCGGCCCCATGTGACGGTGGTTTTCTCGGACCCTGGTGGTCCGAGGTTGTTCCCGCCTCACAGATTCATGGGCCAGGGCCTCCTACAGACAATGCACTTTGATTTATCGCGCTATCTGTAGTAGAACCCGAGATATCACCAGATATATACTGGATTTTTACATCACATTGGGTGACGGATACCGAAAATCTGTAATTCTCTCGGACCCTGGTGGTCCGATGTCGTTCCCGCTGCACAGCTTCATGCGCAAGGGCCTCCTGCAGATAATTCACTTTGGTTTATTGCGCTATCTCTAATAGCACCCGAGATATCACCAGATATATATTGGATTTTTCCCTGACCCTGACAGTCCGGCTCCATGAGACGGTGGTTTTCTCGGCCCCTGGTGGTCCGAGGTCGTTCCCGCTGCCCAGATTCATGCGCCAGGGCCTCCTACAGACAATGCACTTTGGTTTATTGCGCTATCTGTAATAGCACCCGAGATATCACCAGATACATGCTGGATTTTTACATGACCCTTAGTGTCCGGCCCCATGTGTCGGTGGTTTTCTCGGTCCCTGGTGGTCCGAGGTCGCTCCGGCTGCACAGATTCATGCCCCATGGCCCGCTGCAGATAATTCGCTTTGGTTTAGTGCGCTATCTGTAAGAGCACCCGAGATATCACCAGACATATATTAAATTTTTCAACCGACCGTGAGTGTCCCGCCCCATGGGACGGTGGTTTTCTCGGTCCCAGGTGATCCGAGGTGGTTCCCGCTGCATAGATTCATGCGCCAGGGCCTCCTGCAGATAATTCAGTTTGGTTTATTGCGCTATCTCTAACAGCACCCGAGATATCACCAGATATATGCTGGATGTTTTCCTGACCCTGAAAGTCCGGCCCCATCAGACGGTGGTTTTGTCGGACCCTGGTGGTCCGAGGTCGTTCCCGCTGCCCAGATTCATGCGCCAGGGCCTCCTACAGACAATGCACTTTGATTTATCGCGCTATCTGAAATAGAACCCGAGATATAACCAGATATATATTGGATTTTTCCCCGACTCTGAGTGTCCGGCCCCATGAGACGGTGGTTTTCTCGGCCGCTGGTGGTCCGAGGTTGTTCCCGCCGCACAGATTCATGGGCCAGGGCCTCCTACAGACAATGCACTTTGGTTTATTGCGCTATCTGTAATAGCACCCGAGATATCACCAGATATATGCTGGATTTTTACATCACATTGGGTGACAGATTCCGAATATCTGTAATTTTCTCGGCCCCTGGTGGTCCGAGGTCGTTCCTGCTCTACAGATTCATTCGCCAGTGCCTCCTACAGACAATGCACTTTGATTTATTGCGCTGTCTCTAATAGCACCCGAGATATCACCAGATATATATTGGATTTTTCCCTGACCCTGACAGTCCGGCTCCATGAGACGGTGATTTTCTCGGCCCCTGGTGGTCCGAGGTCGTTCCCGCTGCACAGAATCATACGCCAGGGCCTCCTACAGACAATGCACATTGGTTTATTGCGCTATCTGTAATAGCACCCGAGATATCACCAGATATATGCTGGATTTTTACATGACCCTTAGTGTCCGGCCCCATGTGTCGATAGTTTTCTCGGTCCCTGGTGGTCCGAGGTCGCTCCGGCTGCACAGATTCATGCCCCATGGCCCGCTGTAGATAATTCGCTTTGGTTTAGTGCGCTATCTGTAAGAGCACCCGAGATA
Source organism: Nomia melanderi (assembly GCF_051020985.1). Classification (NCBI taxonomy): domain Eukaryota; kingdom Metazoa; phylum Arthropoda; class Insecta; order Hymenoptera; family Halictidae; genus Nomia; species Nomia melanderi. The sequence goes on from NW_027475142.1 coordinate 1,941,671, forward strand.
TCACCAGACATATATTGAATTTTTCAACCGACCGTGAGTGTCCCGCACCATGGGACGGTGGTTTTCTCGGTCCCAGGTGATCCGAGGTGGTTCCCGCTGCATAGATTCATGCGCCAGGGCCTCCTGCAGATAATTCAGTTTGGTTTATTGCGCTATCTCTAACAGCACCCGAGATATCACCAGATATATGCTGGATGTTTCCCTGACCCTGAAAGTCCGGCCCCATCAGACGGTGGTTTTCTCGGACCCTGGTGGTCCGAGGTCGTTCCCGCTGCCCAGATTCATGCGCCAGGGCCTCCTACAGACAATGCACTTAGATTTATCGCGCTATCTGTAACAGAACCCGAGATATAACCAGATATATATTGGATTTTTCCCCGACCCTGAGTGTCCGGCCCCATGAGACGGTGGTTTTCTCGGCCCCTGGTGGTCCGAGGTTGTTCCCGCCGCACAGATTCATGGGCCAGGGCCTCCTACAGACAATGCACTTTGATTTATCGCGCTATCTGTAATAGAACCCGAGATATCACCAGATATATGCTGGATTTTTACATCACATTGGGTGACGGATACCGAAAATCTGTAATTTTCTCGGACCCTGGTGGTCCGATGTCGTTGCCGCTGCACAGCTTCATGCGCAAGGGCCTCCTGCAGATAATTCACTTTGGTTTATTGCGCTATCTCTAATATCACCCGAGTTATCACCAGATATATATTGGATTTTCCCCTGACCCTGAGTGTCCGGCCCCATGAGACAGTGGTTTTCTCGGCCCCTGGTGGTCGGAGGTCGTTCCCGCTGCCCAGATTCATGCGCCAGGGCCTCCTGCAGATAATTCACTTTGGTTTATTGCGCTATCTCTAATAGCACCCTAGATATCACCACATATATATTGGATTTTTCCCTGACCCTGAGTGTCCGGCCCCATGAGACGGTGGTTTTCTCGGCCCCTGGTGGTCCGAGGTCGTTCCCGCTGCACAGATTCATCCGCCAGGGCCTCCTACAGACAATGCACGTTGGTTTATTGCGCTATCTGTAATAGCACCCGAGATATCACCAGATATATATTGGATTTTTCCCTGACCCTGAGTGCCCGGCCCCATGAGACGGTGTTTTCTCGGCCCCTGGTGGTCCGAGGTCGTTCCCGCTGCCCAGAATCATGCGCCAGGGCTTCCTGCAGACAATGCACTTTGATTTATTGCGCTATCTCTAATAGCACCCGAGATATCATCAGATACATCCTGGGTTTTTACATGACCTTGGGTGTCCGGCGAAAGGTGTCGGTGGTTTTCTCAGACCCTGGTGATCCGAGTTCGTTCCCGCTGTAGAGATTCATGCCCCAGGGCCCGCTGCAGACAATTCACTTTGATTTATTGCGCTATCTCTAATAGCACCCGAGATATCATCAGATACATCCTGGGTTTTTACATGACCTTGGGTGTCCGGCGAAAGGTGTCGGTGGTTTTCTCAGACCCTGGTGATCCGAGTTCGTTCCCGCTGTACAGATTCATGCCCCAGGGCCCGCTGCAGACAATTCACTTTGGTTTAGTGCGCTATCTCTAATAGCACCCGAGATATCACCAGATATATATCGGATTTTTCCCTGACCCTGAATGTCCGGCCCCATGAGACGGTGATTTTCTCGGCCCCTGGTGGTCCGAGGTCGTTCCCGCTGCACGGAATCATGCGCCAGGGCTTCATGCAGACAATGCACTTTGATTTATTGTGCTATCTCTAATAGCACCCGAGATATCATCAGATACATCCTGGGTTTTTACATGACCTTGGGTGTCCGGCGGCATGTGTCGAACGTTTTCTCGGCCCCTGGTGATCCGAGGTCGTTCCCGCTGCACAGATTCATGCCCCAGGGCCCGCTGTAGATAATTCACTTTGGTTTACTGCGCTATCTGTAAGAGCACCCGAGATATCACCAGATGTATATATTGAATTTTTCAACCGACCCTGAGTGTCCGGCCCCATGTGTCGGTGGTTTTCTCGGCCCCTGGTAGTCCGAGGTCGTTGCCGCTGCACAGATTCATGCGGCAGGGCCTCCCGCAGACAACGCACTTTGATTTATTACGCTATCTGTAATAGCACCCGAGATATCACCAGATATATGCTGGATTTTTACATGACCTTGGGTGACCGATCCCGAATATCTGTGATTTTCTCGGCCCCTGGTGGTCCGAGGTCGTTCCTGCTCCACAGATTCATTCACCAGTGCCTCCTACAGACAATGCACTTTGATTTATTGCGCTGTCTCTAATAGCACCCGAGATATCACCAGATATGTATTGGATTTTTCCCTGACCCTGACAGTCCGGCTCCATGAGACGGTGATTTTCTCGGCCCCTGGTGGTCCGAGGTCGTTCCCGCTGCACAGAATCATGCGCCAGGGCCTCCTACAGACAATGCACTTTGGTTTATTGCTCTATCTGTAATAGCACCCGAGATATCACCAGATATATGCTGGATTTTTACATGACATTGGGTGACGGATACCGAAAATCTGTAATTTTCTCGGACCCTGGTGGTCCGATGTCGTTCCTGCTGCACAGATTCATGCGCAAGGGCCTCCTACGGACAATGCACTTTGATTTAATGCGCTATCTGTAATAGCACCCGAGATATCACCAGATATATGCAGGATTTTTACATGACCCTCAGTGTCCGGCCCCATGTGTCGGTGGTTTTCTCGGCCCCTGGTGGTCCGAGGTCGTTGCCGCTGCACAGATTCATGCGCCAGGGCCTCCCGCAGACAAAGCACTTTGATTTATTACGCTATCTCTAATAGCACCCGAGATTTCACCAGATATATATTGAATTTTTCAACCGACCCTGAGTGTCCGGCTCCATGAGACTGTCTTTTTCTCGGCCCCTGGTTGTCCGAGGTCGTTCCCGCTGCACAGATTCATGCGCCAGTGCCTCCTGCAGATAATTCACTTTGGCTTATTGCGCTATCTCCAATAGCACCCGAGATATCACCAGATATATATTGGATTTTTCACCGACACTGACTGTCCGGCCCCATGACACAGGTGGTTTTCTTGGACCCTGGTGATCCTAGGTCGTTCCCGCTGCACAGATTCATGCGCCAGGGCCTCCTGCAGATAATTCACTTTCGTTTATTGCCCTATCTCTAATGGCACCCGAGATATCACCACATATATATTGGATTTTTCCCTGACCCTGAGTGTCCGGCCCCATGAGACTGTGGTTTTCTCGGCCCCTGGTGCTCCGAGGTCGTTCCCGCTGCACAGATTCATGCGCCAGGGCCTCCTGCAGATAATTCACTTTGGTTTATTGCCCTATCTCTAAGAGCACCCGAGATATCACCAGATATATATTGGATTTTCCCCTGACCCTGAGTGTCCGGCCCCATGTGACTGTGGTTTTCTCGGCCCCTGGTGGTCCCAGGTCGTTCCCGCTGCAGAGATTCATGCGGCAGGGCCTCCTACAGACAATGCACTTTGATTTATTGCGCTATCTCTAATAGCACCCGAGATATCACCAGATATATATTGAATTTTTCCCTGACCCTGAGTGTCCGGCCCCATGAGACGGTGGTTTTCTCGGCCCCTGGTGGTCCGAGGTGGTTCCCGCTGCACAGATGCATGCGCCAGTGCCTCCTACAGACAATGCACTTTGATTTATTGCGCTATCTCTAATAGCACCCGACAAATCACCAGATATATATTGGATTTTTACCTGACCCTGAAAGTCCGGCCCCATCAGACGGTGGTTTTCTCGGACCCTGGTGGTCCGAGGTCGTTCCCGCTGCCCAGATTCATGCGCCAGGGCCTCCTACAGACAATGCACTTTGATTTATCGCGCTATCTGTAATAGAACCCGAGATATAACCAGATATATATTGGATTTTTCCCCGACCCTGAGTGTCCGGCCCCATGAGACGGTGGTTTTCTCGGCCCCTGGTGCTCCGAGGTCGTTCCCGCTGCACAGATTCATGCGCCAGGGCCTCCTGCAGATAATTCACTTTGGTTTATTGCCCTATCTCTAAGGGCACCCGAGATATCACCAGATATATATTGGATTTTCCCCTGACCCTGAGTGTCCGGCCCCATGAGACTGTGGTTTTCTCGGCCCCTGGTGGTCCGAGGTCGTTCCCGCCGCACAGATTCATGCGCCAGGGCCTCCTACAGACAATGCACTTTGATTTATTGCGCTATCTGTAATAGCACCCGAGATATCACCAGATACATATTGGATTTTTCCCTGACCCTGAGTGTCCGGCCCCATGAGACGGTGGTTTTCTCGGCCCCTGGTGAACCGAGGCCGTTCCCGCTGCACAGATTCATGCGCCAGGGCCTCCTGCAGACAATGCACTTTGATTTATTGCGCTATCAGTAATAGCACCCGAGATATCACCAGATATATATTGGATTTTTCCCTGACCCTGAGTGTCCGGCCCCATGAGACGGCGGTTTTCTCGGCCCCTGGTGGTCCGAGGTCGTTCCCGCTGCACAGATTCATGCGCCAGAGCCTCCTGCAGATAATTCACTTTGGTTTATTGCGCTATCTCTAATAGCACCCAAGATATCACCACATATATATTGGATTTTTCCCTGACCCTGAGTGTCCGGCCCCATGAGACGGTGGTTTTCTCGGCCCCTGGTGGTCCGAGGTCGTTCCCGCCGCACAGATTCATGCGCCAGGGCCTCCTACAGACAATGCACGTTGGTTTATTGCGCTATCTGTAATAGCACCCGAGATATCACCAGATATATATTGGATTTTTCCCTGACCCTGACAGTCCGGCGCCACGAGACGGTGATTTTCTCGGCCCCTGGTGGTCCGAGCTCGTTCCCGCTGCAGAGATTCGTGCACAGGGCCTCCTGCAGATAATTCACTTTGATTTATTGCGCTATCTCTAATAGCACCCGAGATATCACCAGACATATATTTGATTTTTCCCTGACCCTGAGTGTCCGGCCCCATGAGACGTGGTTTTCTCGGCCCCTGGTGGTCCGAGGTCGTTCCCGCTGCACAGATTCATGCGCCAGGGCCTCCTGCAGATAATTCACTTTGGTTTATTGCGCTATCTCTAATAGCACCCTAGATATCACCACATATATATTGGATTTTTCCCTGACCCTGAGTGTCCGGCCCCATGAGACGGTGGTTTTCTCGGCCCCTGGTGGTCCGAGGTCGTTCCCGCTGCACAGATTCATGCGCCAGGGCCTCCTACAGACAATGCACTTTGATTTATTGCGCTATCTGTAATAGCATCCGAGATATCACCAGATATATATTGGATTTTTCCCTGACCCTGAGAGCTCGGCCCCATGAGACGGTGGTTTTCTCGGCGCCTGGTGGTCCGAGGTCGTTCCCTCTGCAGAGATTCGTGCGCCAGGGCCTCTTGCAGATAATTCACTTTGATTTATTGCGCTATCTCTAATAGCACCCGAGATATCACCAGATATATATTGAATTTTTCAACCGACCCTGAGTGTCCCGCCCCATGAGACGGTGGTTTTCTTGGACCCTGGTGATCCGAGGTCGTTCCCGCTGCACAGATTCATGCGCCAGGGCCTCCTGCGGATAATTCACTTTGGTTTAGTGCGCTATCTCTAATAGCACCCGAGATATCGCCAGATATATATAGGATTTTCCCCTGACCCTGAGTGTCCGGCCCCATGAGACGGTGGTTTTCTCGGCCCCTGGAGGTCCGAGGTCTTTCCCGCTCCACAGATTCATGCGCCAGGGCCTCCCGCAGACAAAGCACTCTGAATTATTACGCTATCTGTAATAGCATCCGAGATATCTCCAGATATATATTGGATTTTTCCGTGACCCTGAGTGTCCGGCCCCATGAGACGGTGGTTTTCTCGGCCCATGGTGGTCCGAGGTCGTTCCCGCTGCACAGATTCATGCACCAGGGCCTCCTGCAGATAATTCACTTTGGTTTATTGCGCTATCTCTAATAGCACCCGAGATAGCATCAGATACATCCTGGGTCTTTACATGACCTTGGGTGTCCGGCGAAAGGTGTCGGTGGTTTTCTCGGACCCTGGTGATCCGAGTTCGTTCCCGCTGTACAGATTCATGCCCCAGGGCCCGCTGCAGTTAATTCACTTCGGTTTAGTGCGCTATCTGTAAGAGCACCCGAGATATCATCAGACATATATTGAATTTTTCCCTGACCCTGAGTGTCCGGCCCCATGAGACGGTGGTTTTCTCGGCCCCTGGTGATCCGAGGTCGTTCCCGCTGCACAGATGCATGCGCCAGTGCCTCCTACAGACAATGCACTTTGATTTATTGCGCTATCTCTAATAGCACCCGACAAATCACCAGATATATATTGGATTTTTACCTGACCCTGAGTGTCCGGCCCCATGAGACGGTGGTTGTCTCGGCCCCTCGTGTTCCGAGGTCGTTCCCGATGCCCAGATTCATGCACCAGGGCCTCCTACAGATAATTCACTTTGGTTTAGTGCGCTATCTGTAAGAGCACCCGAGATATCACCAGATATATATTGGATTTTTCCCTGACCCTGAGTGCCCGGCCCCATGAGACGGTGGTTTTCTCGGCCCCTGGTGGTCCGAGGTCGTTCCCTCTGCAAAGATTCATGCGCCAGGGCCTCCTGCAGATAATTCACTTTGATTTATTACGCTATCTCTAATAGCACCCGAGATTTCACCAGATATATATTGAATTTTTCAACCGACCCTGAGTGTCCGGCTCCATGAGACTATCGTTTTCTCGGCCCCTGGTTGTCCGAGGTCGTTCCTGCTGCACAGATTCATGCGCCAGGGCCTCCTACAGACAATGCACATTGGTTTATTGCGCTATCTGTAATAGCACCCGAGACATCACCAGATGTATGCTGGATTTTTACATGACCCTTAGTGTCCGGCCCCATGTGTCGGTGGTTTTCTCGGTCCCTGGTGGTCCGAGGTCGTTCCGGCTGCACAGATTCATGCCCCATGGCCCGCTGTAGATAATTCGCTTTGGTTTAGTGCGCTATCTGTAAGAGCACCCGAGATATCACCAGACATATATTGAATTTTTCAACCGACCGTGAGTGTCCCGCCCCATGGGACGGTGGTTTTCTCGGTCCCAGGTGATCCGAGGTGGTTCCCGCTTCATAGATTCATGAGCCAGGGCCTCCTGCAGATAATTCAGTTTGGTTTATTGCGCTATCTCTAACAGCACCCGAGATATCACCAGATATATGCTGGATGTTTCCCTGACCCTGAAAGACCGGCCCCATCAGACGGTGGTTTTCTCGGACCCTGGTGGTCCGAGGTCGTTCCCGCTGCCCAGATTCATGAGCCAGGGCCTCCTACAGACAATGCACTTTGATTTATCGCGCTATCTGTAATAGAACCCGAGATATCACCAGATATATATTGGATTTCTCCCCGACCCTGAGTGTCCGGCCCCATGAGACGGTGGTTTTCTCGGCCCCTGGTGGTCCGAGGTTGTTCCCGCCGCACAGATTCATGGGCCAGGGCCTCCTACAGACAATGCACTTTGATTTATCGCGCTATCTGTAATAGAACCCGAGATATCACCAGATATATGCTGGATTTTTACATCACATTGGGTGACGTATACCGAAAATCTGTAATTTTCTCGGACCCTGGTTGTCCGATGTCGTTCCCGCTGCACAGCTTCATGCGCAAGGGCCTCCTGCAGATAATTCACTTTGGTTTATTGCGCTATCTCTAATAGCACCCGAGATATCACCAGATATATATTGGATTTTCCCCTGACCCTGAGTGTCCGGCCCCATGAGACAGTGGTTTTCTCGGCCCCTGGTGGTCGGAGGTCGTTCCCGCTGCCCAGATTCTTGCGCCAGGGCCTCCTACAGACAATGCACTTTGATTTATTGCGCTATCTGTAATAGCACCCGAGATATCACCAGATATATATTGGATTTTTCCCTGTCCCTGAGTGTCCGGCCCCATGAGACGGTGGTTTTCTCGGCCCCTGGTGGTCCGAGGTCGTTCCCGCTGAACAGATTCATGCGCCAGGGCCTCCTGCAGATAATTCACTTTGGTTTATTGCGCTATCTCTAATAGCACCCTAGATATCACCACATATATATTGGATTTTTCCCTGACCCTGAGTGTCCGGCCCCATGAGACGGTGGTTTTCTCGGCCCCTGGTGGTCCGAGGTCGTTCCCGCCGCACAGATTCATGCGCCAGGGCTTCCTGCAGACAATGCACTTTCATTTATTGCACTATCTGTTATAGCACCCGAGATATCATCAGAAACATCCTGGGTTTTTACATGACATTGGGTGACGGATACCGAAAATCTGTAATTTTCTCGGACCCTGGTGGTCCGATGTCGTTCCTGCTGCACAGATTCATGCGCCAGGGCCTCCTGCAGACAATGCACTTTGATTTATTGCGCTATCAGTAGTAGCACCAGAGATATCACCAGATATATATTGGATTTTTCCCTGACCCTGAGTGCCCGGCCCCATGAGACGGTGGTTTTCTCGGCCCCTGGTGGTCCGAGGTCGTTCCCTCTGCAAAGATTCATGCCCCAGGGCCCGCTGCAAACAATTCACTTTGGTTTAGTGCGCTATCTCTAATAGCACCCGAGATATCACCAGATATATATCGGATTTTTCCCTGACCCTGAATGTCCGGCCCCATGAGACGGTGATTTTCTCGGCCCCTGGTGGTCCGAGGTCGTTCCCGCTGCACGGAATCATGCGCCAGGGCTTCATGCAGACAATGCACTTTGATTTATTGCGCTATCTCTAATAGCACCCGAGATATCATCAGATACATCCTGGGTTTTTACATGACCTTGGGTGTCCGGCGGCATGTGTCGAACGTTTTCTCGGCCCCTGGTGATCCGAGGTCGTTCCCGCTGCACAGATTCATGCCCCAGGGCCCGCTGTAGATAATTCACTTTGGTTTACTGCGCTATCTGTAAGAGCACCCGAGATATCACCAGATGTATATATTGAATTTTTCAACCGACCCTGAGTGTCCGGCCCCATGTGTCGGTGGTTTTCTCGGCCCCTGGTGGTCCGAGGTCGTTGCCGCTGCACAGATTCATGCGGCAGGGCCTCCCGCAGACAACGCACTTTGATTTATTACGCTATCTGTAATAGCACCCGAGATATCACCAGATATATGCTGGATTTTCACATGACCTTGGGTGACCGATTCCGAATATCTGTAATTTTCTCGGCCCCTGGTGGTCCGAGGTCGTTCCTGCTCCACAGATTCATTCACCAGTGCCTCCTACAGACAATGCACTTTGATTTATTGCGCTGTCTCTAATAGCACCCGAGATATCACCAGATATGTATTGGATTTTTCCCTGACCCTGACAGTCCGGCTCCATGAGACGGTGATTTTCTCGGCCCCTGGTGGTCCGAGGTCGTTCCCGCTGCACAGAATCATGCGCCAGGGCCTCCTACAGACAATGCACTTTGGTTTATTGCTCTATCTGTAATAGCACCCGAGATATCACCAGATATATGCTGGATTTTTACATGACATTGGGTGACGGATACCGAAAATCTGTAATTTTCTCGGACCCTGGTGGTCCGATGTCGTTCCTGCTGCACAGATTCATGCGCAAGGGCCTCCTACGGACAATGCACTTTGATTTAATGCGCTATCTGTAATAGCACCCGAGATATCACCAGATATATGCTGGATTTTTACATGACCCTCAGTGTCCGGCCCCATGTGTCGGTGGTTTTCTCGGCCCCTGGTGGTCCCAGGTCGTTCCCGCTGCAGAGATTCATGCGGCAGGGCCTCCTACAGACAATGCACTTTGATTTATTGCGCTATCTCTAATAGCACCCGAGATATCACCAGATATATATTGAATTTTTCCCTGACCCTGAGTGTCCGGCCCCATGAGACGGTGGTTTTCTCGGCCCCTGGTGGTCCAGGTGGTTCCCGCTGCACAGATGCATGCGCCAGTGCCTCCTACAGACAATGCACTTTGATTTATTGCGCTATCTCTAATAGCACCCGACAAATCACCAGATATATATTGGATTTTTACCTGACCCTGAAAGTCCGGCCCCATCAGACGGTGGTTTTCTCGGATCCTGGTGGTCCGAGGTCGTTCCCGCTGCCCAGATTCATGCGCCAGGGCCTCCTACAGACAATGCACTTTGATTTATCGCGCTATCTGTAATAGAACCCGAGATATAACCAGATATATATTGGATTTTTCCCCGACCCTGAGTGTCCGGCCCCATGAGACGGTGGTTTTCTCGGCCCCTGGTGCTCCGAGGTCGTTCCCGCTGCACAGATTCATGCGCCAGGGCCTCCTGCAGATAATTCACTTTGGTTTATTGCCCTATCTCTAAGGGCACCCGAGATATCACCAGATATATATTGGATTTTCCCCTGACCCTGAGTGTCCGGCCCCATGAGACTGTGGTTTTCTCGGCCCCTGGTGGTCCGAGGTCGTTCCCGCCGCACAGATTCATGCGCCAGGGCCTCCTACAGACAATGCACTTTGATTTATTGCGCTATCTGTAATAGCACCCGAGATATCACCAGATACATATTGGATTTTTCCCTGACCCTGAGTGTCCGGCCCCATGAGACGGTGGTTTTCTCGGCCCCTGGTGAACCGAGGCCGTTCCCGCTGCACAGATTCATGCGCCAGGGCCTCCTGCAGACAATGCACTTTGATTTATTGCGCTATCAGTAATAGCACCCGAGATATCACCAGATATATATTGGATTTTTCCCTGACCCTGAGTGTCCGGCCCCATGAGACGGCGGTTTTCTCGGCCCCTGGTGGTCCGAGGTCGTTCCCGCTGCACAGATTCATGCGCCAGAGCCTCCTGCAGATAATTCACTTTGGTTTATTGCGCTGTCTCTAATAGCACCCAAGATATCACCACATATATATTGGATTTTTCCCTGACCCTGAGTGTCCGGCCCCATGAGACGGTGGTTTTCTCGGCCCCTGGTGGTCCGAGGTCGTTCCCGCCGCACAGATTCATGCGCCAGGGCCTCCTACAGACAATGCACGTTGGTTTATTGCGCTATCTGTAATAGCACCCGAGATATCACCAGATATATATTGGATTTTTCCCTGACCCTGACAGTCCGGCGCCACGAGACGGTGATTTTCTCGGCCCCTGGTGGTCCGAGCTCGTTCCCGCTGCAGAGATTCGTGCGCCAGGGCCTCCTGCAGATAATTCACTTTGATTTATTGCGCTATCTCTAATAGCACCCGAGATATCACCAGACATATATTTGATTTTTCCCTGACCCTGAGTGTCCGGCCCCATGAGACGTGGTTTTCTCGGCCCCTGGTGGTCCGAGGTCGTTCCCGCTGCACAGATTCATGCGCCAGGGCCTCCTGCAGATAATTCACTTTGGTTTATTGCGCTATCTCTAATAGCACCCTAGATATCACCACATATATATTGGATTTTTCCCTGACCCTGAGTGTCCGGCCCCATGAGACGGTGGTTTTCTCGGCCCCTGGTGGTCCGAGGTCGTTCCCGCTGCACAGATTCATGCGCCAGGGCCTCCTACAGACAATGCACTTTGATTTATTGCGCTATCTGTAATAGCATCCGAGATATCACCAGATATATATTGGATTTTTCCCTGACCCTGAGAGCTCGGCCCCATGAGACGGTGGTTTTCTCGGCGCCTGGTGGTCCGAGGTCGTTCCCTCTGCAGAGATTCGTGCGCCAGGTCCTCTTGCAGATAATTCACTTTGATTTATTGCGCTATCTCTAATAGCACCCGAGATATCACCAGATATATATTGAATTTTTCAACCGACCCTGAGTGTCCCGCCCCATGAGACGGTGGTTTTCTTGGACCCTGGTGTTCCGAGGTCGTTCCCGATGCCCAGATTCATGCACCAGGGCCTCCTACAGATAATTCACTTTGGTTTAGTGCGCTATCTGTAAGAGCACCCGAGATATCACCAGATATATATTGGATTTTTCCCTGACCCTGAGTGCCCGGCCCCATGAGACGGTGGTTTTCTCGGCCCCTGGTGGTCCGAGGTCGTTCCCTCTGCAAAGATTCATGCGCCAGGGCCTCCTGCAGATAATTCACTTTGATTTATTACGCTATCTCTAATAGCACCCGAGATTTCACCAGATATATATTGAATTTTTCAACCGACCCTGAGTGTCCGGCTCCATGAGACTATCGTTTTCTCGGCCCCTGGTTGTCCGAGGTCGTTCCTGCTGCACAGATTCATGCGCCAGGGCCTCCTACAGACAATGCACATTGGTTTATTGCGCTATCTGTAATAGCACCCGAGACATCACCAGATGTATGCTGGATTTTTACATGACCCTTAGTGTCCGGCCCCATGTGTCGGTGGTTTTCTCGGTCCCTGGTGGTCCGAGGTCGTTCCGGCTGCACAGATTCATGCCCCATGGCCCGCTGTAGATAATTCGCTTTGGTTTAGTGCGCTATCTGTAAGAGCACCCGAGATATCACCAGACATATATTGAATTTTTCAACCGACCGTGAGTGTCCCGCCCCATGGGACGGTGGTTTTCTCGGTCCCAGGTGATCCGAGGTGGTTCCCGCTTCATAGATTCATGAGCCAGGGCCTCCTGCAGATAATTCAGTTTGGTTTATTGCGCTATCTCTAACAGCACCCGAGATATCACCAGATATATGCTGGATGTTTCCCTGACCCTGAAAGACCGGCCCCATCAGACGGTGGTTTTCTCGGACCCTGGTGGTCCGAGGTCGTTCCCGCTGCCCAGATTCATGAGCCAGGGCCTCCTACAGACAATGCACTTTGATTTATCGCGCTATCTGTAATAGAACCCGAGATATCACCAGATATATATTGGATTTCTCCCCGACCCTGAGTGTCCGGCCCCATGAGACGGTGGTTTTCTCGGCCCCTGGTGGTCCGAGGTTGTTCCCGCCGCACAGATTCATGGGCCAGGGCCTCCTACAGACAATGCACTTTGATTTATCGCGCTATCTGTAATAGAACCCGAGATATCACCAGATATATGCTGGATTTTTACATCACATTGGGTGACGTATACCGAAAATCTGTAATTTTCTCGGACCCTGGTTGTCCGATGTCGTTCCCGCTGCACAGCTTCATGCGCAAGGGCCTCCTGCAGATAATTCACTTTGGTTTATTGCGCTATCTCTAATAGCACCCGAGATATCACCAGATATATATTGGATTTTCCCCTGACCCTGAGTGTCCGGCCCCATGAGACAGTGGTTTTCTCGGCCCCTGGTGGTCGGAGGTCGTTCCCGCTGCCCAGATTCTTGCGCCAGGGCCTCCTACAGACAATGCACTTTGATTTAATGCGCTATCTGTAATAGCACCCGAGATATCACCAGATATATGCTGGATTTTTCCCTGACCCTGAGTGTCCGGCCCCATGAGACGGCGGTTTTCTCGGCCCCTGGTGGTCCGAGGTCGTTCCCGCTGCACAGATTCATGCGCCAGAGCCTCCTGCAGATAATTCACTTTGGTTTATTGCGCTATCTCTAATAGCACCCAAGATATCACCACATATATATTGGATTTTTCCCTGACCCTGAGTGTCCGGCCCCATGAGACGGTGGTTTTCTCGGCCCCTGGTGGTCCGAGGTCGTTCCCGCCGCACAGATTCATGCGCCAGGGCCTCCTACAGACAATGCACGTTGGTTTATTGCGCTATCTGTAATAGCACCCGAGATATCACCAGATATATATTGGATTTTTCCCTGACCCTGACAGTCCGGCGCCACGAGACGGTGATTTTCTCGGCCCCTGGTGGTCCGAGCTCGTTCCCGCTGCAGAGATTCGTGCGCCAGGGCCTCCTGCAGATAATTCACTTTGATTTATTGCGCTATCTCTAATAGCACCCGAGATATCACCAGACATATATTTGATTTTTCCCTGACCCTGAGTGTCCGGCCCCATGAGACGTGGTTTTCTCGGCCCCTGGTGGTCCGAGGTCGTTCCCGCTGCACAGATTCATGCGCCAGGGCCTCCTGCAGATAATTCACTTTGGTTTATTGCGCTATCTCTAATAGCACCCTAGATATCACCACATATATATTGGATTTTTCCCTGACCCTGAGTGTCCGGCCCCATGAGACGGTGGTTTTCTCGGCCCCTGGTGGTCCGAGGTCGTTCCCGCTGCACAGATTCATGCGCCAGGGCCTCCTACAGACAATGCACTTTGATTTATTGCGCTATCTGTAATAGCATCCGAGATATCACCAGATATATATTGGATTTTTCCCTGACCCTGAGAGCTCGGCCCCATGAGACGGTGGTTTTCTCGGCGCCTGGTGGTCCGAGGTCGTTCCCTCTGCAGAGATTCGTGCGCCAGGGCCTCTTGCAGATAATTCACTTTGATTTATTGCGCTATCTCTAATAGCACCCGAGATATCACCAGATATATATTGAATTTTTCAACCGACCCTGAGTGTCCCGCCCCATGAGACGGTGGTTTTCTTGGACCCTGGTGATCCGAGGTCGTTCCCGCTGCACAGATTCATGCGCCAGGGCCTCCTGCGGATAATTCACTTTGGTTTAGTGCGCTATCTCTAATAGCACCCGAGATATCGCCAGATATATATAGGATTTTCCCCTGACCCTGAGTGTCCGGCCCCATGAGACGGTGGTTTTCTCGGCCCCTGGAGGTCCGAGGTCTTTCCCGCTCCACAGATTCATGCGCCAGGGCCTCCCGCAGACAAAGCACTCTGAATTATTACGCTATCTGTAATAGCATCCGAGATATCTCCAGATATATATTGGATTTTTCCGTGACCCTGAGTGTCCGGCCCCATGAGACGGTGGTTTTCTCGGCCCATGGTGGTCCGAGGTCGTTCCCGCTGCACAGATTCATGCACCAGGGCCTCCTGCAGATAATTCACTTTGGTTTATTGCGCTATCTCTAATAGCACCCGAGATAGCATCAGATACATCCTGGGTCTTTACATGACCTTGGGTGTCCGGCGAACGGTGTCGGTGGTTTTCTCGGACCCTGGTGATCCGAGTTCGTTCCCGCTGTACAGATTCATGCCCCAGGGCCCGCTGCAGTTAATTCACTTCGGTTTAGTGCGCTATCTGTAAGAGCACCCGAGATATCATCAGACATATATTGAATTTTTCCCTGACCCTGAGTGTCCGGCCCCATGAGACGGTGGTTTTCTCGGCCCCTGGTGATCCGAGGTCGTTCCCGCTGCACAGATGCATGCGCCAGTGCCTCCTACAGACAATGCACTTTGATTTATTGCGCTATCTCTAATAGCACCCGACAAATCACCAGATATATATTGGATTTTTACCTGACCCTGAGTGTCCGGCCCCATGAGACGGTGGTTGTCTCGGCCCCTCGTGTTCCGAGGTCGTTCCCGATGCCCAGATTCATGCGCCAGGGCCTCCTACAGACAATGCACATTGGTTTATTGCGCTATCTGTAATAGCACCCGAGACATCACCAGATGTATGCTGGATTTTTACATGACCCTTAGTGTCCGGCCCCATGTGTCGGTGGTTTTCTCGGTCCCTGGTGGTCCGAGGTCGTTCCGGCTGCACAGATTCATGCCCCATGGCCCGCTGTAGATAATTCGCTTTGGTTTAGTGCGCTATCTGTAAGAGCACCCGAGATATCACCAGACATATATTGAATTTTTCAACCGACCGTGAGTGTCCCGCCCCATGGGACGGTGGTTTTCTCGGTCCCAGGTGATCCGAGGTGGTTCCCGCTTCATAGATTCATGAGCCAGGGCCTCCTGCAGATAATTCAGTTTGGTTTATTGCGCTATCTCTAACAGCACCCGAGATATCACCAGATATATGCTGGATGTTTCCCTGACCCTGAAAGACCGGCCCCATCAGACGGTGGTTTTCTCGGACCCTGGTGGTCCGAGGTCGTTCCCGCTGCCCAGATTCATGAGCCAGGGCCTCCTACAGACAATGCACTTTGATTTATCGCGCTATCTGTAATAGAACCCGAGATATCACCAGATATATATTGGATTTCTCCCCGACCCTGAGTGTCCGGCCCCATGAGACGGTGGTTTTCTCGGCCCCTGGTGGTCCGAGGTTGTTCCCGCCGCACAGATTCATGGGCCAGGGCCTCCTACAGACAATGCACTTTGATTTATCGCGCTATCTGTAATAGAACCCGAGATATCACCAGATATATGCTGGATTTTTACATCACATTGGGTGACGTATACCGAAAATCTGTAATTTTCTCGGACCCTGGTTGTCCGATGTCGTTCCCGCTGCACAGCTTCATGCGCAAGGGCCTCCTGCAGATAATTCACTTTGGTTTATTGCGCTATCTCTAATAGCACCCGAGATATCACCAGATATATATTGGATTTTCCCCTGACCCTGAGTGTCCGGCCCCATGAGACAGTGGTTTTCTCGGCCCCTGGTGGTCGGAGGTCGTTCCCGCTGCCCAGATTCTTGCGCCAGGGCCTCCTACAGACAATGCACTTTGATTTATTGCGCTATCTGTAATAGCACCCGAGATATCACCAGATATATATTGGATTTTTCCCTGTCCCTGAGTGTCCGGCCCCATGAGACGGTGGTTTTCTCGGCCCCTGGTGGTCCGAGGTCGTTCCCGCTGAACAGATTCATGCGCCAGGGCCTCCTGCAGATAATTCACTTTGGTTTATTGCGCTATCTCTAATAGCACCCTAGATATCACCACATATATATTGGATTTTTCCCTGACCCTGAGTGTCCGGCCCCATGAGACGGTGGTTTTCTCGGCCCCTGGTGGTCCGAGGTCGTTCCCGCCGCACAGATTCATGCGCCAGGGCTTCCTGCAGACAATGCACTTTCATTTATTGCACTATCTGTTATAGCACCCGAGATATCATCAGAAACATCCTGGGTTTTTACATGACATTGGGTGACGGATACCGAAAATCTGTAATTTTCTCGGACCCTGGTGGTCCGATGTCGTTCCTGCTGCACAGATTCATGCGCCAGGGCCTCCTGCAGACAATGCACTTTGATTTATTGCGCTATCAGTAGTAGCACCAGAGATATCACCAGATATATATTGGATTTTTCCCTGACCCTGAGTGCCCGGCCCCATGAGACGGTGGTTTTCTCGGCCCCTGGTGGTCCGAGGTCGTTCCCTCTGCAAAGATTCATGCCCCAGGGCCCGCTGCAAACAATTCACTTTGGTTTAGTGCGCTATCTCTAATAGCACCCGAGATATCACCAGATATATATCGGATTTTTCCCTGACCCTGAATGTCCGGCCCCATGAGACGGTGATTTTCTCGGCCCCTGGTGGTCCGAGGTCGTTCCCGCTGCACGGAATCATGCGCCAGGGCTTCATGCAGACAATGCACTTTGATTTATTGCGCTATCTCTAATAGCACCCGAGATATCATCAGATACATCCTGGGTTTTTACATGACCTTGGGTGTCCGGCGGCATGTGTCGAACGTTTTCTCGGCCCCTGGTGATCCGAGGTCGTTCCCGCTGCACAGATTCATGCCCCAGGGCCCGCTGTAGATAATTCACTTTGGTTTACTGCGCTATCTGTAAGAGCACCCGAGATATCACCAGATGTATATATTGAATTTTTCAACCGACCCTGAGTGTCCGGCCCCATGTGTCGGTGGTTTTCTCGGCACCTGGTGGTCCGAGGTCGTTGCCGCTGCACAGATTCATGCGGCAGGGCCTCCCGCAGACAACGCACTTTGATTTATTACGCTATCTGTAATAGCACCCGAGATATCACCAGATATATGCTGGATTTTCACATGACCTTGGGTGACCGATTCCGAATATCTGTAATTTTCTCGGCCCCTGGTGGTCCGAGGTCGTTCCTGCTCCACAGATTCATTCACCAGTGCCTCCTACAGACAATGCACTTTGATTTATTGCGCTGTCTCTAATAGCACCCGAGATATCACCAGATATGTATTGGATTTTTCCCTGACCCTGACAGTCCGGCTCCATGAGACGGTGATTTTCTCGGCCCCTGGTGGTCCGAGGTCGTTCCCGCTGCACAGAATCATGCGCCAGGGCCTCCTACAGACAATGCACTTTGGTTTATTGCTCTATCTGTAATAGCACCCGAGATATCACCAGATATATGCTGGATTTTTACATGACATTGGGTGACGGATACCGAAAATCTGTAATTTTCTCGGACCCTGGTGGTCCGATGTCGTTCCTGCTGCACAGATTCATGCGCAAGGGCCTCCTACGGACAATGCACTTTGATTTAATGCGCTATCTGTAATAGCACCCGAGATATCACCAGATATATGCTGGATTTTTACATGACCCTCAGTGTCCGGCCCCATGTGTCGGTGGTTTTCTCGGCCCCTGGTGGTCCGAGGTCGTTGCCGCTGCACAGATTCATGCGCCAGGGCCTCCCGCAGACAAAGCACTTTGATTTATTACGCTATCTCTAATAGCACCCGAGATTTCACCAGATATATATTGAATTTTTCAACCGACCCTGAGTGTCCGGCTCCATGAGACTGTCGTTTTCTCGGCCCCTGGTTGTCCGAGGTCGTTCCCGCTGCACAGATTCATGCGCCAGTGCCTCCTGCAGATAATTCACTTTGGCTTATTGCGCTATCTCCAATAGCACCCGAGATATCACCAGATATATATTGGATTTTTCACCGACACTGACTGTCCGGCCCCATGACACAGGTGGTTTTCTTGGACCCTGGTGATCCTAGGTCGTTCCCGCTGCACAGATTCATGCGCCAGGGCCTCCTGCAGATAATTCACTTTCGTTTATTGCCCTATCTCTAATGGCACCCGAGATATCACCACATATATATTGGATTTTTCCCTGACCCTGAGTGTCCGGCCCCATGAGACGGTGGTTTTCTCGGACCCTGGTGGTCCGAGGTCGTTCCCGCTGCACAGATTCATGCGCCAGGGCCTCCTGCAGATAATTCACTTTGGTTTATTGCGCTATCTGTAATAGCACCCGAGATATCACCAGATATATGCTGGATTTTTACATGACCTTGGGTGACCGATTCCGAATATCTGTAATTTTCTCGGCCCCTGGTGGTCCGAGGTCGTTCCTGCTCCACATATTCATTCGCCAGTGCCTCCTACAGACAATGCACTTTGATTTATTGCGCTGTCTCTAATAGCACCCGAGATATCACCAGATATATATTGGATTTTTCCCTGACCCTGAGTGTCCGGCCCCATGAGACGGTGGTTTTCTTGGCCCCTGGTGGTCCGAGGTCGTTCCCGCTGCACAGATTCATGCGCCAGGGCCTCCTACAGAAAATGCACTTTGATTTATCGCGCTATCTGTAATAGAACCCGAGATATCACCAGATATATGCTGGATTTTTACATCACATTGGGTGACGGATACCGAGAATCTGTAATTTTCTCGGACCCTGGTGGTCCGATGTCGTTCCTGCCGCACTGATTCATGCGCAAGGGCCTCCTACGGACAATGCACTTTGATTTATTGCGCTATCTGTAATAGCACCCGAGATATCACCAGATATATATTGGATTTTTCCCTGACCCTGAGCGTGCGGCTCCATGAGACGGTGGTTTTCTCGGCCCCTGGCCGTCCGAGGTCGTTCTTGCTGCCCAGATTCATACGCCAGGGCCTCCTACAGACAATGCACTCTGATTTATTGCGCTATCAGTAATAGCACCCGAGATATCACCAGATATATATTGGATTTTTCCCGGACCCTGAGTGTCCGGCCCCATGAGACTGTGGTTTTCTCGGCCCCTGGTGCTCCGAGGTCGTTCCCGCTGCACAGATTCATGCGCCAGGGCCTCCTGCAGATAATTCACTTTGGTTTATTGCCCTATCTCTAAGAGCACCCGAGATATCACCAGATATATATTGGATTTTCAGCTGACCCTGAGTGTCCGGCCCCATGTGACTGTGGTTTTCTCGGCCCCTGGTGGTCCGAGGTCGATCCCGCTGCAGAGGTTCATGCGGCAGGGCCTCCTACAGACAATGCACTTTGATTTATTGCGCTATCTCTAATAGCACCCGAGATATCACCAGATATATATTGGATTTTTCCCTGACCCTGTGTTTCCGGCCCCATGAGACGGGGGTTTTCTTGGCCCCTGGTGGTCCGAGGTCGTTCCCGCTGCACAGATTCATGCGCCAGGTCCTCCTACAGACAATGCACTTCGGTTTATTGCGCTATCTGTAATAGCACCCGAGATATCACCAGATATATGCTGGATTTTTACATGACCTTGGGTGACCGATTCCGAATATCTGTAATTTTCTCGGCCCCTGGTGGTCCGAGGTCGTTCCTGCTCCACAGATTCATTCGCCAGTGCCTCCTACAGACAATGCACTTTGATTTATTGCGCTGTCTCTAATAGCACCCGAGATATCACCAGATATATATTGGATTTTTCCCTGACCCTGACAGTCCGGCTCCATGAGACGGTGATTTTCTCGGCCCCTGGTGATCCGAGGTCGTTCCCGCTGCACAGATTCATGCGCCAGGGCCTCCTGCAGACAATGCACTTTGGTTTATTGCGCTATCTGTAATAGCACCCGAGTTATCACCAGATATATATTGGATTTTTCCCTGACCCTGTGTGTCCGGCCCCATGAGACGGTGGTTTTCTTGGCCCCTCGTGGTCCGAGGTCGTTCCCGCTGCACAGATTCATGCGCCAGGTCCTCCTACAGACAATGCACTTCGGTTTATTGCGCTATCTGTAATAGCACCCGAGATATCACCAGATATATGCTGGATTTTTACATGACCTTGGGTGACCGATTCCGAATATCTGTAATTTTCTCGGCCCCTGGTGGTCCGAGGTCGTTCCTGCTCCACAGATTCATTCGCCAGTGCCTCCTACAGACAATGCACTTTGATTTATTGCGCTGTCTCTAATAGCACCCGAGATATCACCAGATATATATTGGATTTTTCCCTGACCCTGACAGTCCGGCTCCATGAGACGGTGATTTTCTCGGCCCCTGGTGGTCCGAGGTCGTTCCCGCTGCACAGAATCATGCGCCAGGGCCTCCTACAGACAATGCACTTTGGTTTATTGCGCTATCTGTAATAGCATCCGAGATATCACCAGATATATATTGGATTTTTCCCTGACCCTGAGTGCTCGGCCCCATGAGACGGTGGTTTTCTCGGCCCCTGGTGGTCCGAGGTCGTTCACTCTGCAGAGATTCGTGCGCCAGGGCCTCCTGCAGATAATTCACTTTGATTTATTGCGCTATCTCTAATAGCACCCGAGATATCACCAGACATATATTTGATTTTTCCCTGACCCTGAGTGTCCGGCCCCATGAGACGGTGGTTTTCTCGGCTCCTGGTGGTCCGAGGTCGTTCCCTCTGCAAAGATTCATGCGCCAGGGCCTCCTGCAGATAATTCACTTTGGTTTATTGCGCTATCTCTAATAGCACCCGAGATATCACCAGATATATATTGGATTTTTCCCTGACCCTGAAAGTCCGGCACCATGAGACGGTGATTTTCTCGGCCCCTGGTGGTCCGAGGTCGTTCCCGCTGCACAGAATCATGCGCCACGGCTTCCTGCAGATAATTCACTTTGGATTCTTGCGCTATCTCTAATAGCACCCGAGATATCACCAGATATATATTGGATTTTTCCCCGACCCTGAGTGTCCGGCCCCATGAGACGGTGGTTTTCTCGGCCCCTCGAGATCCGAGTTCGTTCCCGCTGTACAGATTCATGCCCCAGGGCCCGCTGCAGATAATTCACTTTGGTTTAGTGCGCTATCTCTAATAGCACCCGAGATATCACCAGATATATGCTGGATTTTTACATGACCCTGAGTGTCCGACCCCATGTGTCGGTGGTTTTCTCGGCCCCTGGTGGTCCGAGGTCGTTGCCGCTGCACAGATTCGTGCGGCAGGGCCTCCCGCAGACAACGCACTTTGATTTATTACGCTATCTCTAATAGCACCCGAGATATCACCAGATATATATTGGATTTTTCCCTGACCCTGAGTGTCCGGCCCCATGTGTCGGTGGTTTTCTCGGCTCCTGGTGGTCCGAGGTCGTTCCCGCTGCACAGATTCATGCGCCAGGGCCTCCTACAGACAATGCACTTTGACTTATTGCGCTATCTGTAATAGCATCCGAGATATCACCAGAT
Source organism: Nomia melanderi (assembly GCF_051020985.1). NCBI lineage: Eukaryota > Metazoa > Arthropoda > Insecta > Hymenoptera > Halictidae > Nomia > Nomia melanderi. The sequence goes on from NW_027475142.1 coordinate 1,963,746, forward strand.
ATATATTGGATTTTTCCCTGACCCTGAGTGCTCGGCCCCATGAGACGGTGGTTTTCTCGGCCCCTGGTGGTCCGAGGTCGTTCCCTCTGCAGAGATTCGTGCGCCAGGGCCTCCTGCAGATAATTCACTTTGATTTATTGCGCTATCTCTAATAGCACCCGAGATATCACCAGACATATATTTGATTTTTCCCTGACCCTGAGTGTCCGGCCCCATGAGACGGTGGTTTTCTCGGCCCCTGGTGGTCCCAGGTCGTTCCCTCTGCAAAGATTCATGCGCCAGGGCCTCCTGCAGATAATTCACTTTGGTTTATTGCGCTATCTCTAATAGCACCCGAGATATCACCAGATATATATTGGATTTTTCCCTGACCCTGAAAGTCCGGCACCATGAGACGGTGATTTTCTCGGCCCCTGGTGGTCCGAGGTCGTTCCCGCTGCACAGAATCATGCGCCACGGCTTCCTGCAGATAATTCACTTTGGTTTCTTGCGCTATCTCTAATAGCACCCGAGATATCACCAGATATATATTGGATTTTTCCCCGACCCTGAGTGTCCGGCCCCATGTGTCGGTGGTTTTCTCGGCCCCTGGTGATCCGAGGTCGTTCCTGCTTCACAGAATGATGCGCCAGGGCCTCCTGCAGACAATGCACTTTGGTTTAGTGCGCTATCTCTAACAGCACCCGAGATATCACCAGATATATGCTGGATTTTTACATGACCCTGAGTGTCCGACCCCATGTGTCGGTGGTTTTCTCGGCCCCTGGTGGTCCGAGGTCGTTGCCGCTGCACAGATTCGTGCGGCAGGGCCTCCCGCAGACAACGCACTTTGATTTATTACGCTATCTCTAATAGCACCCGAGATATCACCAGATATATATTGGATTTTTCCCTGACCCTGAGTGTCCGGCCCCATGTGTCGGTGGTTTTCTCGGCCCCTGGTGGTCCGAGGTCGTTCCCGCTGCACAGATTCATGCGCCAGGGCCTCCTACAGACAATGCACTTTGACTTATTGCGCTATCTGTAATAGCATCCGAGATATCACCAGATATATATTGGATTTTTCCCTGACCCTGAGTGCTCGGCCCCATGAGACGGTGGTTTTCTCGGCCCCTGGTGGTCCGAGGTCGTTCCCTCTGCAGAGATTCGTGCGCCAGGGCCTCCTGCAGATAATTCACTTTGATTTATTGCGCTATCTCTAATAGCACCCGAGATATCACCAGACATATATTTGATTTTTCCCTGACCCTGAGTGTCCGGCCCCATGAGACGGTGGTTTTCTCGGCCCCTGGTGGTCCGAGGTCGTTCCCTCTGCAAAGATTCATGCGCCAGGGCCTCCTGCAGATAATTCACTTTGGTTTATTGCGCTATCTCTAATAGCACCCGAGATATCACCAGATATATATTGGATTTTTCCCTGACCCTGAAAGTCCGGCACCATGAGACGGTGATTTTCTCGGCCCCTGGTGGTCCGAGGTCGTTCCCGCTGCACAGAATCATGCGCCACGGCTTCCTGCAGATAATTCACTTTGGTTTCTTGCGCTATCTCTAATAGCACCCGAGATATCACCAGATATATATTGGATTTTTCCCCGACCCTGAGTGTCCGGCCCCATGTGTCGGTGGTTTTCTCGGCCCCTGGTGATCCGAGGTCGTTCCTGCTTCACAGAATGATGCGCCAGGGCCTCCTGCAGACAATGCACTTTGATTTATCGCGCTATCTGAAATAGAACGCGAGATATCACCAGATATATATTGGATTTTTACCTGACCCTGAGTGTCCGGCCCCATGAGACGGTGGTTTTCTCGGACCCTGATGATCCGAGGACGTTCCCGCTGCACAGATTCATGCGCCAGGGCCTCCTGCAGATAATTCACTTTGGTTTATTGCGCTATCTCTAATAGCACCCGAGATATCACCAGATATATATTGGATTTTTCCCTGACCCTGAGTGTCCGGCCTCATGTGTCGGGGGTTTTCTCGGCCCCTGGTGATCCGAGGTCGTTCCTGCTTCACAGAATGATACGCCAGGGCCTCCTACAGACAATGCACTTTGATTTATCCCGCTATCTGTAATAGAACCCGAGATATCACCAGATATATGCTGAATTTTTACATGACATTGGGTGACGGATACCGAAAATCTGTAATTTTCTCGGACCCTGGTGGTCCGATGTCGTTCCTGCTGCACAGATTCATGCGCAAGGGCCTCCTACGGACAATGCACTTTGATTTAATGCGCTATCTGTAATAGCACCCGAGATATCACCAGATATATGCTGGATTTTTACATGACCCTCAGTGTCCGGCCCCATGTGTCGGTGGTTTTCTCAGCACCTGGTGGTCCGAGGTCGTTGCCGCTGCACAGATTCATGCGCCAGGGCCTCCCGCAGACAAAGCACTTTGATTTATTACGCTATCTCTAATAGCACCCGAGATTTCACCAGATATATATTGAATTTTTCAACCGACCCTGAGTGTCCGGCTCCATGAGACTATCGTTTTCTCGGCCCCTGGTTGTCCGAGGTCGTTCCCGCTGCACAGATTCATGAGCCCGGGCCTCCTGCAGATAATTCACTTTGGTTTATTGCGCTATCTCTAATAGCACCCGAGATATCACCAGATATATATTGGATTTTTCACCGACCCCGACTGTCCGGCCCCACGACACAGGTGGTTTTCTTGGACCCTGGTGATCCGAGGTCGTTCCCGCTGCACAGATTCATGAGCCCGGGCCTCCTGCAGATAATTCACTTTGCTTTATTGCGCTATCTCTAATAGCACCCGAGATATCACCAGATATATATTGGATTTTTCACCGACCCCGACTGTCCGGCCCCATGACACAGGTGGTTTTCTTGGACCCTGGTGATCCGAGGTCGTTCCCGCTGCACAGATTCATGAGCCCGGGCCTCCTGCAGATAATTCACTTTGGTTTATTGCGCTATCTCTAATAGCACCCGAGATATCACCAGACATATATTTGATTTTTCCCTGACCCTGAGTGTCCGGCCCCATGAGACGGTGGTTTTCTCGGCCCCTGGTGGTCCGAGGTCGTTCCCTCTGCAAAGACTCATGCGCCAGGGCCTCCTGCAGATAATTCACTTTGGTTTATTGCGTTATCTCTAATAGCACCCGAGATATCACCAGATATATATTGGATTTTTCCCTGACCCTGAAAGTCCGGCACCATGAGACGGTGATTTTCTCGGCCCCTGGTGGTCCGAGGTCGTTGCCGCTGCACAGAATCATGCGCCACGGCTTCCTGCAGATAATTCACTTTGGTTTCTTGCGCTATCTCTAATAGCACCCGAGATATCACCAGATATATATTGGATTTTTCCCCGACCCTGAGTGTCCGGCCCCATGAGACGGTGGTTTTCTCGGCCCCTCGAGATCCGAGTTCGTTCCCGCTGTACAGATTCATGCCCCAGGGCCCGCTGCAGATAATTCACTTTGGTTTAGTGCGCTATCTCTAATAGCACCCGAGATATCACCAGATATATGCTGGATTTTTGCATGACCCTGGGTGTCCGACCCCATGTGTCGGTGGTTTTCTCGGCCCCTGGTGGTCCGAGGTCGTTGCCGCTGCACAGATTCGTGCGGCAGGGCCTCCCGCAGACAACGCACTTTGATTTATTACGCTATCTCTAATAGCACCCGAGATATCACCAGATATATATTGGATTTTTCCCTGACCCTGAGTGTCCGGCCCCATGTGTCGGTGGTTTTCTCGGCCCCTGGTGATCCGAGGTCGTTCCTGCTTCACAGAATGATGCGCCAGGGTCTCCTGCAGACAATGCACTTTGATTTATCGCGCTATCTGAAATAGAACGCGAGATATCACCAGATATATATTGGATTTTTACCTGACCCTGAGTGTCCGGCCCCATGAGACGGTGGTTTTCTCGGACCCTGATGATCCGAGGACGTTCCCGCTGCACAGATTCATGCGCCAGGGCCTCCTGCAGATAATTCACTTTGGTTTATTGCGCTATCTCTAATAGCACCCGAGATATCACCAGATATATATTGGATTTTTCCCTGACCCTGAGTGTCCGGCCTCATGTGTCGGGGGTTTTCTCGGCCCCTGGTGATCCGAGGTCGTTCCTGCTTCACAGAATGATACGCCAGGGCCTCCTACAGACAATGCACTTTGATTTATCCCGCTATCTGTAATAGAACCCGAGATATCACCAGATATATGCTGAATTTTTACATGACATTGGGTGACGGATACCGAAAATCTGTAATTTTCTCGGACCCTGGTGGTCCGATGTCGTTCCTGCTGCACAGATTCATGCGCAAGGGCCTCCTACGGACAATGCACTTTGATTTAATGCGCTATCTGTAATAGCACCCGAGATATCACCAGATATATGCTGGATTTTTACATGACCCTCAGTGTCCGGCCCCATGTGTCGGTGGTTTTCTCGGCCCCTGGTGGTCCGAGGTCGTTGCCGCTGCACAGATTCATGCGCCAGGGCCTCCCGCAGACAAAGCACTTTGATTTATTACGCTATCTCTAATAGCACCCGAGATTTCACCAGATATATATTGAATTTTTCAACCGACCCTGAGTGTCCGGCTCCATGAGACTATCGTTTTCTCGGCCCCTGGTTGTCCGAGGTCGTTCCCGCTGCACAGATTCATGAGCCCGGGCCTCCTGCAGATAATTCACTTTGGTTTATTGCGCTATCTCTAATAGCACCCGAGATATCACCAGATATATATTGGATTTTTCACCGACCCCGACTGTTCGGCCCCATGACACAGGTGGTTTTCTTGGACCCTGGTGATCCGAGGTCGTTCCCGCTGCACAGATTCATGAGCCCGGGCCTCCTGCAGATAATTCACTTTGGTTTATTGCGCTATCTCTAATAGCACCCGAGATATCACCAGATATATATTGAATTTTTCAACCGACCCTGAGTGTCCCGCCCCATGAGACGGTGGTTTTCTTGGACCCTGGTGATCCGAGGTCGTTCCCGCTGCACAGATTCATGCGCCAGGGCCTCCTGCAGATAATTCACTTTGGTTTAGTGCGCTATCTCTAATAGCACCCGAGATATCGCCAGATATATATTGGATTTTCCCCTGACCCTGAGTGTCCGGCCCCATGAGACGGTGGTTTTCTCGGCCCCTGGAGGTCCGAGGTCTTTCCCGCTCCACAGATTCATGCGCCAGGGCCTCCCGCAGACAAAGCACTTTGATTTATTGCGCTATCTCTAATAGCACCCGAGATATCACCAGATATATATTGGATTTTTCACCGACCCCGACTGTTCGGCCCCATGACACAGGTGGTTTTCTTGGACCCTGGTGATCCGAGGTCGTTCCCGCTGCACAGATTCATGAGCCCGGGCCTCCTGCAGATAATTCACTTTGGTTTATTGCGCTATCTCTAATAGCACCCGAGATATCACCAGATATATATTGAATTTTTCAACCGACCCTGAGTGTCCCGCCCCATGAGACGGTGGTTTTCTTGGACCCTGGTGATCCGAGGTCGTTCCCGCTGCACAGATTCATGCGCCAGGGCCTCCTGCAGATAATTCACTTTGGTTTAGTGCGCTATCTCTAATAGCACCCGAGATATCGCCAGATATATATTGGATTTTCCCCTGACCCTGAGTGTCCGGCCCCATGAGACGGTGGTTTTCTCGGCCCCTGGAGGTCCGAGGTCTTTCCCGCTCCACAGATTCATGCGCCAGGGCCTCCCGCAGACAAAGCACTTTGATTTATTACGCTATCTGTAATAGCATCCGAGATATCTCCAGATATATATTGGATTTTTCCGTGACCCTGAGTGTCCGGCCCCATGAGACGGTGGTTTTCTCGGCCCCTGGTGGTCCGAGGTCGTTCCCGCTGCACAGATTCATGCCCCAGGGCCCGCTGCAGTTAATTCACTTTGGTTTAGTGCGCTATCTGTAAGAGCACCCGAGATATCATCAGACATATATTGAATTTTTCCCTGACCCTGAGTGTCCGGCCCCATGAGACGGTGGTTTTCTCGGCCCCTGGTGGTCCGAGGTCGTTCCCGCTGCACAGATGCATGCGCCAGTGCCTCCTACAGACAATGCACTTTGATTTATTGCGCTATCTCTAATAGCACCCGACAAATCACCAGATATATATTGGATTTTTACCTGACCCTGAGTGTCCGGCCCCATGAGACGGTGGTTTTCTCGGACCCTGGTGGTCCGAGGTTGTTCCCGCCTCACAGATTCATGGGCCAGGGCCTCCTACAGACAATGCACTTTGATTTATCGCGCTATCTGTAATAGAACCCGAGATATCACCAGATATATACTGGATTTTTACATCACATTGGGTGACGGATACCGAAAATCTGTAATTCTCTCGGACCCTGGTGGTCCGATGTCGTTCCCGCTGCACAGCTTCATGCGCAAGGACCTCCTGCAGATAATTCACTTTGGTTTATTGCGCTATCTCTAATAGCACCCGAGATATCACCAGATATATATTGGATTTTTCCCTGACCCTGACAGTCCCGCTCCATGAGACGGTGGTTTTCTCGGCCCCTGGTGGTCCGAGGTCGTTCCCGCTGCCCAGATTCATGCGCCAGGGCCTCCTACAGACAATGCACTTTGGTTTATTGCGCTATCTGTAATAGCACCCGAGTTATCACCAGATATATGCTGGATTTTTCCCTGACCCTGAGTGTCCGGCCCCATGAGACGGTGGTTTTCTCGGCCCCTGGTGGTCCGAGGTCGTTCCTGCTCCACATATTCATTCGCCAGTGCCTCCTACAGACAATGCACTTTGATTTATTGCGCTGTCTCTAATAGCACCCGAGATATCACCAGATATATATTGGATTTTTCCCTGACCCTGTCAGTCCGGCTCCATGAGACGGTGATTTTCTCGGCCCCTGGTGGTCCGAGGTCGTTCCCGCTGCACAGAATCATACGCCAGGGCCTCCTACAGACAATGCACATTGGTTTATTGCGCTATCTGTAATAGCACCCGAGATATCACCAGATATATGCTGGATTTTTACATGACCCTTAGTGTCCGGCCCCATGTGTCGGTGGTTTTCTCGGTCCCTGGTGGTCCGAGGTCGCTCCGGCTGCACAGATTCATGCCCCATGGCCCGCTGTAGATAATTCGCTTTGGTTTAGTGCGCTATCTGTAAGAGCACCCGAGATATCACCAGACATATATTGAATTTTTCAACCGACCGTGAGTGTCCCGCCCCATGAGACGGTGGTTTTCTCGGCCCCTGGTGGTCCGAGGTTGTTCCCGCCGCACAGATTCATGGGCCCGGGCCTCCTACAGACAATGCACTTTGATTTATCGCGCTATCTGTAATAGAACCCGAGATATCACCAGATATATGCTGGATTTTTACATCACATTGGGTGACGGATACCGAAAATCTGTAATTTTCTCGGACCCTGGTGGTCCGATGTCGTTCCCGCTGCACAGCTTCATGCGCAAGGGCCTCCTGCAGATAATTCACTTTGGTTTATTGCGCTATCTCTAATAGCACCCGAGATATCACCAGATATATATTGGATTTTTCCCTGACCCTGAGTTTCCGGCCCCATGAGACTGTGGTTTTCTCGGCCCCTGGTGCTCCGAGGTCGTTCCCGCTGCACAGATTCATGCGCCAGGGCCTCCTGCAGATAATTCACTTTGGTTTATTGCCCTATCTCTAAGGGCACCCGAGATATCACCAGATATATATTGGATTTTCCCCTGACCCTGAGTGTCCGGCCCCATGAGACTGTGGTTTTCTCGGCCCCTGGTGGTCCGAGGTCGTTCCCGCCGCACAGATTCATGCGCTAGGGCCTCCTACAGACAATGCACTTTGATTTATTGCGCTATCTGTAATAGCACCCGAGATATCACCAGATACATATTGGATTTTTCCCTGACCCTGAGTGTCCGGCCCCATGAGACGGTGGTTTTCTCGGCCCCTGGTGATCCGAGGCCGTTCCCGCTGCACAGATTCATGCGCCAGGGCCTCCTGCAGACAATGCACTTTGATTTATTGCGCTATCAGTAATAGCACCCGAGTTATCACCAGATATATATTGGATTTTTCCCCGACCCTGAGTGTCCGGCCCCATGAGACGGCGGTTTTCTCGGCCCCTGGTGGTCCGAGGTCGTTCCCGCTGCACAGATTCATGCGCCAGGGCCTCCTGCAGATAATTCACTTTGGTTTATTGCGCTATCTCTAATAGCACCCTAGATATCACCACATATATATTGGATTTTTCCCTGACCCTGAGTGTCCGGCCCCATGAGACGGTGGTTTTCTCGGCCCCTGGTGGTCCGAGCTCGTTCCCGCTGCACAGAATCGTGCGCCAGGGCTTCCTGCAGACAATGCACTTTCATTTATTGCACTATCTGTTATAGCACCCGAGATATCATCAGAAACATCCTGGGTTTGTACATGACATTGGGTGACGGATACCGAAAATCTGTAATTTTCTCGGACCCTGGTGGTCCGATGTCGTTCCTGCTGCACAGATTCATGCGCAAGGGCCTCCTACGGACAATGCACTTTGATTTATTGCGCTATCAGTAATAGCACCAGAGATATCACCAGATATATATTGGATTTTTCCCTGACCCTGAGTGCCCGGCCCCATGAGACGGTGGTTTTCTCGGCCCCTGGTGGTCCGAGGTCGTTCCCTCTGCAAAGATTCATGCGCCAGGGCCTCCTGTAGATAATTCACTTTGATTTATTACGCTATCTCTAATAGCACCCGAGATTTCACCAGATATATATTGAATTTTTCAACCGACCCTGAGTGTCCGGCTCCATGAGACTATCGTTTTCTCGGCCCCTGGTTGTCCGAGGTCGTTCCCGCTGCACAGATTCATGCGCCAGGGCCTCCTGCAGATAATTCACTTTGGTTTATTGCGCTATCTCTAATAGCACCCGAGATATCACCAGATATATATTGAATTTTTCAACCGACCCTGAGTGTCCCGCCCCATGAGACGGTGGTTTTCTTGGACCCTGGTGATCCGAGGTCGTTCCCGCTGCACAGATTCATGCGCCAGGGCCTCCTGCAGATAATTCACTTTGGTTTAGTGCGCTATCTCTAATAGCACCCGAGATATCACCAGATATATATTGGATTTTTCCCTGACCCTGAGTGTCCGGCCTCATGTGTCGGGGGTTTTCTCGGCCCCTGGTGATCCGAGGTCGTTCCTGCTTCACAGAATGATACGCCAGGGCCTCCTACAGACAATGCACTTTGATTTATCCCGCTATCTGTAATAGAACCCGAGATATCACCAGATATATGCTGAATTTTTACATGACATTGGGTGACGGATACCGAAAATCTGTAATTTTCTCGGACCCTGGTGGTCCGATGTCGTTCCTGCTGCACAGATTCATGCGCAAGGGCCTCCTACGGACAATGCACTTTGATTTAATGCGCTATCTGTAATAGCACCCGAGATATCACCAGATATATGCTGGATTTTTACATGACCCTCAGTGTCCGGCCCCATGTGTCGGTGGTTTTCTCGGCCCCTGGTGGTCCGAGGTCGTTGCCGCAGCACAGATTCATGCGCCAGGGCCTCCTGCAGATAATTCACTTTGGTTTATTGCGCTATCTCTAATAGCACCCGAGATTTCACCAGATATATATTGAATTTTTCAACCGACCCTGAGTGTCCGGCTCCATGAGACTATCGTTTTCTCGGCCCCTGGTTGTCCGAGGTCGTTCCCGCTGCACAGATTCATGAGCCCGGGCCTCCTGCAGATAATTCACTTTGGTTTATTGCGCTATCTCTAATAGCACCCGAGATATCACCAGATATATATTGGATTTTTCACCGACCCCGACTGTTCGGCCCCATGACACAGGTGGTTTTCTTGGACCCTGGTGATCCGAGGTCGTTCCCGCTGCACAGATTCATGAGCCCGGGCCTCCTGCAGATAATTCACTTTGGTTTATTGCGCTATCTCTAATAGCACCCGAGATATCACCAGATATATATTGAATTTTTCAACCGACCCTGAGTGTCCCGCCCCATGAGACGGTGGTTTTCTTGGACCCTGGTGATCCGAGGTCGTTCCCGCTGCACAGATTCATGCGCCAGGGCCTCCTGCAGATAATTCACTTTGGTTTAGTGCGCTATCTCTAATAGCACCCGAGATATCGCCAGATATATATTGGATTTTCCCCTGACCCTGAGTGTCCGGCCCCATGAGACGGTGGTTTTCTCGGCCCCTGGAGGTCCGAGGTCTTTCCCGCTCCACAGATTCATGCGCCAGGGCCTCCCGCAGACAAAGCACTTTGATTTATTGCGCTATCTCTAATAGCACCCGAGATATCACCAGATATATATTGGATTTTTCACCGACCCCGACTGTTCGGCCCCATGACACAGGTGGTTTTCTTGGACCCTGGTGATCCGAGGTCGTTCCCGCTGCACAGATTCATGAGCCCGGGCCTCCTGCAGATAATTCACTTTGGTTTATTGCGCTATCTCTAATAGCACCCGAGATATCACCAGATATATATTGAATTTTTCAACCGACGTTGAGTGTCCCGCCCCATGAGACGGTGGTTTTCTTGGACCCTGGTGATCCGAGGTCGTTCCCGCTGCACAGATTCATGCGCCAGGGCCTCCTGCAGATAATTCACTTTGGTTTAGTGCGCTATCTCTAATAGCACCCGAGATATCGCCAGATATATATTGGATTTTCCCCTGACCCTGAGTGTCCGGCCCCATGAGACGGTGGTTTTCTCGGCCCCTGGAGGTCCGAGGTCTTTCCCGCTCCACAGATTCATGCGCCAGGGCCTCCCGCAGACAAAGCACTTTGATTTATTACGCTATCTGTAATAGCATCCGAGATATCTCCAGATATATATTGGATTTTTCCGTGACCCTGAGTGTCCGGCCCCATGAGACGGTGGTTTTCTCGGCCCCTGGTGGTCCGAGGTCGTTCCCGCTGCACAGATTCATGCCCCAGGGCCCGCTGCAGTTAATTCACTTTGGTTTAGTGCGCTATCTGTAAGAGCACCCGAGATATCATCAGACATATATTGAATTTTTCCCTGACCCTGAGTGTCCGGCCCCATGAGACGGTGGTTTTCTCGGTCCCTGGTGGTCCGAGGTCGTTCCCGCTGCACAGATGCATGCGCCAGGGCCTCCTACAGACAATGCACTTTGATTTATCGCGCTATCTGTAATAGAACCCGAGATATAACCAGATATATATTGGATTTTTCCCCGACCCTGAGTGTCCGGCCCCATGAGACGGTGGTTTTCTCGGCCCCTGGTGGTCCGAGGTTGTTCCCGCCGCACAGATTCATGGGCCAGGGCCTCCTACAGACAATGCACTTTGATTTATCGCGCTATCTGTAATAGAACCCGAGATATCACCAGATATATGCTGGATTTTTACATCACATTGGGTGACGGATACCGAAAATCTGTAATTTTCTCGGACCCTGGTGGTCCGATGTCGTTCCCGCTGCACAGCTTCATGCGCAAGGGCCTCCTGCAGATAATTCACTTTGGTTTATTGCGCTATCTCTAATAGCACCCGAGATATCACCAGATATATATTGGATTTTTCCCTGACCCTTAGTTTCCGGCCCCATGAGACTGTGGTTTTCTCGGCCCCTGGTGCTCCGAGGTCGTTCCCGCTGCACAGATTCATGCGCCAGGGCCTCCTGCAGATAATTCACTTTGGTTTATTGCCCTATCTCTAAGGGCACCCGAGATATCACCAGATATATATTGGATTTTCCCCTGACCCTGAGTGTCCGGCCCCATGAGACTGTGGTTTTCTCGGCCCCTGGTGGTCCGAGGTCGTTCCCGCCGCACAGATTCATGCGCTAGGGCCTCCTACAGACAATGCACTTTGATTTATTGCGCTATCTGTAATAGCACCCGAGATATCACCAGATACATATTGGATTTTTCCCTGACCCTGAGTGTCCGGCCCCATGAGACGGTGGTTTTCTCGGCCCCTGGTGATCCGAGGCCGTTCCCGCTGCACAGATTCATGCGCCAGGGCCTCCTGCAGACAATGCACTTTGATTTATTGCGCTATCAGTAATAGCACCCGAGATATCACCAGATATATATTGGATTTTTCCCTGACCCTGAGTGTCCGGCCCCATGAGACGGCGGTTTTCTCGGCCCCTGGTGGTCCGAGGTCGTTCCCGCTGCACAGATTCATGCGCCAGGGCCTCCTGCAGATAATTCACTTTGGTTTATTGCGCTATCTCTAATAGCACCCTAGATATCACCACATATATATTGGATTTTTCCCTGACCCTGAGTGTCCGGCCCCATGAGACGGTGGTTTTCTCGGCCCCTGGTGGTCCGAGCTCGTTCCCGCTGCACAGAATCGTGCGCCAGGGCTTCCTGCAGACAATGCACTTTCATTTATTGCACTATCTGTTATAGCACCCGAGATATCATCAGAAACATCCTGGGTTTGTACATGACATTGGGTGACGGATACCGAAAATCTGTAATTTTCTCGGACCCTGGTGGTCCGATGTCGTTCCTGCTGCACAGATTCATGCGCAAGGGCCTCCTACGGACAATGCACTTTGATTTATTGCGCTATCAGTAATAGCACCAGAGATATCACCAGATATATATTGGATTTTTCCCTGACCCTGAGTGTCCGGCCCCATGAGACGGCGGTTTTCTCGGCCCCTGGTTGTCCGAGGTCGTTCCCGCTGCACAGATTCATGCGCCAGGGCCTCCTGCAGATAATTCACTTTGGTTTATTGCGCTATCTCTAATAGCACCCGAGATATCACCAGATATATATTGAATTTTTCAACCGACCCTGAGTGTCCGGCTCCATGAGACTATCGTTTTCTCGGCCCCTGGTTGTCCGAGGTCGTTCCCGCTGCACAGATTCATGCGCCAGGGCCTCCTGCAGATAATTCACTTTGGTTTATTACGCTATCTGTAATAGCATCCGAGATATCTCCAGATATATATTGGATTTTTCCGTGACCCTGAGTGTCCGGCCCCATGAGACGGTGGTTTTCTCGGCCCCTGGTGGTCCGAGGTCGTTCCCGCTGCACAGATTCATGCACCAGGGCCTCCTGCAGATAATTCACTTTGGTTTATTGCGCTATCTCTAATAGCACCCGAGATAGCATCAGATACATCCTGGGTCTTTACATGACCTTGGGTGTCCGGCGAAAGGTGTCGGTGGTTTTCTCGGACCCTGGTGATCCGAGTTCGTTCCCGCTGTACAGATTCATGCCCCAGGGCCCGCTGCAGTTAATTCACTTCGGTTTAGTGCGCTATCTGTAAGAGCACCCGAGATATCATCAGACATATATTGAATTTTTCCCTGACCCTGAGTGTCCGGCCGCATGAGACGGTGGTTTTCTCGGCCCCTGGTGTTCCGAGGTCGTTCCCGCTGCACAGATGCATGCGCCAGTGCCTCCTACAGACAATGCACTTTGATTTATTGCGCTATCTCTAATAGCACCCGACAAATCACCAGATATATATTGGATTTTTACCTGACCCTGAGTGTCCGGCCCCATGAGACGGTGGTTGTCTCGGCCCCTGGTGGTCCGAGGTCGTTCCCGATGCCCAGATTCATGCACCAGGGCCTCCTACAGATAATTCACTTTGGTTTAGTGCGCTATCTGTAAGAGCACCCGAGATATCACCAGATATATATTGGAATTTCCCCTGACCCTGAGTGTCCGGCCCCATGAGACGGTGATTTTCTCGGCCCCTGGTGGTCCGAGGTCGTTCCCGCTGCATGGATTCATGCGCCAGTGACTCCTACAGACAATGCACTTTGATTTATTGCGCTATCTGTAACAGCACCCGAGATATCACCAGATATATATTGTATTTTTCCCTGACCCTGACAGTCCGGCCCCACGAGACGGTGACTTTCTCGGCCCCTGGTGGTCCGAGGTCGTTCCCGATGCGCAGATTCATGCGCCAGGGCTTCCTGCAGACAATGCACTTTGATTTATTGCGCTATCTCTTATAGCACCCGAGTTATCACCAGATATATGCTGTATTTTTACATGACCCTGACTGTCCGGCCCCATGAGACGGTGGTTTTCTCGGCCCCTGGTGGTCCGAGGTCGTTGCCGATGCACAGATTCATGCGCCAGGGCCTCCTGCAGATAATTCACTTCGGTTTATTGCGCTATCTCTAATAGCACCCGAGATATCACCAGATATATATTGGATTTTTCCCTCACCCTGAGTGTCCGGCCCCATGAGACGGTGTGTTGTCTCGGCCCCTCGTGGTCCGAGGTCGTTCCCGCTGCCCAGATTCATGCGCCAGGGCCTCCTACAGACAATGCACTTTGATTTATTGCGCTATCTGTAATAGCACCCGAGATATCTCCAGATATATATTGGATTTTTCCGTGACCCTGAGTGTCCGGCCCCATGAGACGGTGGTTTTCTCGGCCCCTGGTGGTCCGAGGTCGTTCCCGCTGCACAGATTCATGCAGCAGGGCCTCCTGCAGATAATTCACTTTGGTTTATTGCGCTATCTCTAATAGCCCCGAGATATCACCAGATATATATTGGATTTTTGCTTGACCCTGACAGTCCGGCCGCATGTGTCGATGGTTTTCTCGGCCCCTGGTGGTCCGAGGACGTTCCCGCTGCACAGATGCATGCGCCAGTGCCTCCTACAGACAATGCACTTTGATTTATTGCGCTATCTCTAATAGCACCCGAGGTAGCATCAGATACATCCTGGGTCTTTACATGTCCTTGGGTGTCCGGCGAAAGGTGTCGGTGGTTTTCTCGGACCCTGGTGATCCGAGTTCGTTCCCGCTGTACAGATTCATGCCCCAGGGCTCGCTGCAGATAATTCACTTTGGTTTAGTGTGCTATCTGTAAGAGCACCCGTGATATCACCAGATATATATTGGATTTTTCCCTGACCCTGACAGTCCGGCCGCACGAGACGGTGATTTTCTCGGCCCCTGGTGGTCCGAGGTCGTTCCCGCTGCACAGAATCATACGCCAGGGCTTCCTGCAGACAATGCACTTTGATTTATTGCGCTATCTCTAATAGCACCCGAGATAGCATCAGATACATCCTGGGTCTTTACATGACCTTGGGTGTCCGGCGAAAGGTGTCGGTGGTTTTCTCGGAGCCTGGTGATCCGAGTTTGTTCCCGCTGTACAGATTCATGCCCCAGGGCTCGCTACAGATAATTCACTTTGGTTTAGTGCGCTATCTCTAATAGCACCCGAGATATCGCCAGATATATATTGGAATTTCCCCTGACCCTGAGTGTCCGGCCCCATGAGACGGTGGTTTTCTCGGCCCCTGGAGGTCCGAGGTCGTTCCCGCTCCACAGATTCATGCGCCAGGGCCTCCCGCAGACAAAGCACTTCGATTTATTACGCTATCTGTAATAGCATCCGAGATATCTCCAGATATATATTGGATTTTTCCGTGACCCTGAGTGTCCAGCCCCATGAGACGGTGGTTTTCTCGGCCCCTGGTGGTCCGAGGTCGTTCCCGCTGCACAGATTCATGCACCAGGGCCTCCTGCAGATAATTCACTTTGGTTTATTGCGCTATCTCTAATAGCCCCGAGATATCACCAGATATATATTGGAATTTCCCCTGACCCTGAGTGTCCGGCCCCATGAGACTGTGGTTTTCTCGGCCCCTGGTGGTCCGAGGTCGTTCCCGCTGCACAGATTCATGCGCCAGGGCCTCCTACAGACAATGCACTTTGGTTTATTGCGCTATCTGTAATAGCACCCGAGATATCACCAGATATATTTTGGATTTTTCCCTGACCCTGAGTGTCCGGCCCCATGTCTCGGTGGTTTTCTCGGCCCCTGGTGGTCCGAGGTCGATCCCGCTGCACAGGTTCATGCGCCAGGGCCCCCTGCAGATGATTCACTTTGTTTTGGTGCGCTGTCTGTAAGAGCACCCGAGATATCACCAGATGTATATTGGATTTTTCCTTGACCCTGACAGTCCGGCCCCATGTGTCGATGGTATTCTCGGTCCCTCGAAGTCCGAGGTCCATCCCGCTGCACAGATTCATGCGCCTGGGCCCCCTGCAGATAATTCACTTTGATTTATTGCGCTATCTCTCATAGCACCCGAGATATCACCAGATATATATTGGATTTTTCCCTGACCCTGACAGTCCGGCCCCATGAGACTGTGGTTTTCTCGGCCCCTGGTGCTCCGAGGTCGTTCCCGCTGCACAGATTCATGCGCCAGGGCCTCCTGCAGATAATTCACTTTGGTTTATTGCCCTATCTCTAAGGGCACCCGAGATATCACCAGATATATATTGGATTTTCCCCTGACCCTGAGTGTCCGGCCCCATGAGACTGTGGTTTTCTCGGCCCCTGGTGGTCCGAGGTCGTTCCCGCCGCACAGATTCATGCGCTAGGGCCTCCTACAGACAATGCACTTTGATTTATTGCGCTATCTGTAATAGCACCCGAGATATCACCAGATACATATTGGATTTTTCCCTGACCCTGAGTGTCCGGCCCCATGAGACGGTGGTTTTCTCGGCCCCTGGTGATCCGAGGCCGTTCCCGCTGCACAGATTCATGCGCCAGGGCCTCCTGCAGACAATGCACTTTGATTTATTGCGCTATCAGTAATAGCACCCGAGATATCACCAGATATATATTGGATTTTTCCCTGACCCTGAGTGTCCGGCCCCATGAGACGGCGGTTTTCTCGGCCCCTGGTGGTCCGAGGTCGTTCCCGCTGCACAGATTCATGCGCCAGGGCCTCCTGCAGATAATTCACTTTGGTTTATTGCGCTATCTCTAATAGCACCCTAGATATCACCACATATATATTGGATTTTTCCCTGACCCTGAGTGTCCGGCCCCATGAGACGGTGGTTTTCTCGGCCCCTGGTGGTCCGAGCTCGTTCCCGCTGCACAGAATCGTGCGCCAGGGCTTCCTGCAGACAATGCACTTTCATTTATTGCACTATCTGTTATAGCACCCGAGATATCATCAGAAACATCCTGGGTTTGTACATGACATTGGGTGACGGATACCGAAAATCTGTAATTTTCTCGGACCCTGGTGGTCCGATGTCGTTCCTGCTGCACAGATTCATGCGCAAGGGCCTCCTACGGACAATGCACTTTGATTTATTGCGCTATCAGTAATAGCACCAGAGATATCACCAGATATATATTGGATTTTTCCCTGACCCTGAGTGTCCGGCCCCATGAGACGGCGGTTTTCTCGGCCCCTGGTTGTCCGAGGTCGTTCCCGCTGCACAGATTCATGCGCCAGGGCCTCCTGCAGATAATTCACTTTGGTTTATTGCGCTATCTCTAATAGCACCCGAGATATCACCAGATATATATTGAATTTTTCAACCGACCCTGAGTGTCCGGCTCCATGAGACTATCGTTTTCTCGGCCCCTGGTTGTCCGAGGTCGTTCCCGCTGCACAGATTCATGCGCCAGGGCCTCCTGCAGATAATTCACTTTGGTTTATTACGCTATCTGTAATAGCATCCGAGATATCTCCAGATATATATTGGATTTTTCCGTGACCCTGAGTGTCCGGCCCCATGAGACGGTGGTTTTCTCGGCCCCTGGTGGTCCGAGGTCGTTCCCGCTGCACAGATTCATGCACCAGGGCCTCCTGCAGATAATTCACTTTGGTTTATTGCGCTATCTCTAATAGCACCCGAGATAGCATCAGATACATCCTGGGTCTTTACATGACCTTGGGTGTCCGGCGAAAGGTGTCGGTGGTTTTCTCGGACCCTGGTGATCCGAGTTCGTTCCCGCTGTACAGATTCATGCCCCAGGGCCCGCTGCAGTTAATTCACTTCGGTTTAGTGCGCTATCTGTAAGAGCACCCGAGATATCATCAGACATATATTGAATTTTTCCCTGACCCTGAGTGTCCGGCCGCATGAGACGGTGGTTTTCTCGGCCCCTGGTGTTCCGAGGTCGTTCCCGCTGCACAGATGCATGCGCCAGTGCCTCCTACAGACAATGCACTTTGATTTATTGCGCTATCTCTAATAGCACCCGACAAATCACCAGATATATATTGGATTTTTACCTGACCCTGAGTGTCCGGCCCCATGAGACGGTGGTTGTCTCGGCCCCTGGTGGTCCGAGGTCGTTCCCGATGCCCAGATTCATGCACCAGGGCCTCCTACAGATAATTCACTTTGGTTTAGTGCGCTATCTGTAAGAGCACCCGAGATATCACCAGATATATATTGGAATTTCCCCTGACCCTGAGTGTCCGGCCCCATGAGACGGTGATTTTCTCGGCCCCTGGTGGTCCGAGGTCGTTCCCGCTGCATGGATTCATGCGCCAGTGACTCCTACAGACAATGCACTTTGATTTATTGCGCTATCTGTAACAGCACCCGAGATATCACCAGATATATATTGTATTTTTCCCTGACCCTGACAGTCCGGCCCCACGAGACGGTGACTTTCTCGGCCCCTGGTGGTCCGAGGTCGTTCCCGATGCGCAGATTCATGCGCCAGGGCTTCCTGCAGACAATGCACTTTGATTTATTGCGCTATCTCTTATAGCACCCGAGTTATCACCAGATATATGCTGTATTTTTACATGACCCTGACTGTCCGGCCCCATGAGACGGTGGTTTTCTCGGCCCCTGGTGGTCCGAGGTCGTTGCCGATGCACAGATTCATGCGCCAGGGCCTCCTGCAGATAATTCACTTCGGTTTATTGCGCTATCTCTAATAGCACCCGAGATATCACCAGATATATATTGGATTTTTCCCTCACCCTGAGTGTCCGGCCCCATGAGACGGTGTGTTGTCTCGGCCCCTCGTGGTCCGAGGTCGTTCCCGCTGCCCAGATTCATGCGCCAGGGCCTCCTACAGACAATGCACTTTGATTTATTGCGCTATCTGTAATAGCACCCGAGATATCTCCAGATATATATTGGATTTTTCCGTGACCCTGAGTGTCCGGCCCCATGAGACGGTGGTTTTCTCGGCCCCTGGTGGTCCGAGGTCGTTCCCGCTGCACAGATTCATGCAGCAGGGCCTCCTGCAGATAATTCACTTTGGTTTATTGCGCTATCTCTAATAGCCCCGAGATATCACCAGATATATATTGGATTTTTGCTTGACCCTGACAGTCCGGCCGCATGTGTCGATGGTTTTCTCGGCCCCTGGTGGTCCGAGGACGTTCCCGCTGCACAGATGCATGCGCCAGTGCCTCCTACAGACAATGCACTTTGATTTATTGCGCTATCTCTAATAGCACCCGAGGTAGCATCAGATACATCCTGGGTCTTTACATGTCCTTGGGTGTCCGGCGAAAGGTGTCGGTGGTTTTCTCGGACCCTGGTGATCCGAGTTCGTTCCCGCTGTACAGATTCATGCCCCAGGGCTCGCTGCAGATAATTCACTTTGGTTTAGTGTGCTATCTGTAAGAGCACCCGTGATATCACCAGATATATATTGGATTTTTCCCTGACCCTGACAGTCCGGCCGCACGAGACGGTGATTTTCTCGGCCCCTGGTGGTCCGAGGTCGTTCCCGCTGCACAGAATCATACGCCAGGGCTTCCTGCAGACAATGCACTTTGATTTATTGCGCTATCTCTAATAGCACCCGAGATAGCATCAGATACATCCTGGGTCTTTACATGACCTTGGGTGTCCGGCGAAAGGTGTCGGTGGTTTTCTCGGAGCCTGGTGATCCGAGTTTGTTCCCGCTGTACAGATTCATGCCCCAGGGCTCGCTACAGATAATTCACTTTGGTTTAGTGCGCTATCTCTAATAGCACCCGAGATATCGCCAGATATATATTGGAATTTCCCCTGACCCTGAGTGTCCGGCCCCATGAGACGGTGGTTTTCTCGGCCCCTGGAGGTCCGAGGTCGTTCCCGCTCCACAGATTCATGCGCCAGGGCCTCCCGCAGACAAAGCACTTCGATTTATTACGCTATCTGTAATAGCATCCGAGATATCTCCAGATATATATTGGATTTTTCCGTGACCCTGAGTGTCCAGCCCCATGAGACGGTGGTTTTCTCGGCCCCTGGTGGTCCGAGGTCGTTCCCGCTGCACAGATTCATGCACCAGGGCCTCCTGCAGATAATTCACTTTGGTTTATTGCGCTATCTCTAATAGCCCCGAGATATCACCAGATATATATTGGAATTTCCCCTGACCCTGAGTGTCCGGCCCCATGAGACTGTGGTTTTCTCGGCCCCTGGTGGTCCGAGGTCGTTCCCGCTGCACAGATTCATGCGCCAGGGCCTCCTACAGACAATGCACTTTGGTTTATTGCGCTATCTGTAATAGCACCCGAGATATCACCAGATATATTTTGGATTTTTCCCTGACCCTGAGTGTCCGGCCCCATGTCTCGGTGGTTTTCTCGGCCCCTGGTGGTCCGAGGTCGATCCCGCTGCACAGGTTCATGCGCCAGGGCCCCCTGCAGATGATTCACTTTGTTTTGGTGCGCTGTCTGTAAGAGCACCCGAGATATCACCAGATGTATATTGGATTTTTCCTTGACCCTGACAGTCCGGCCCCATGTGTCGATGGTATTCTCGGTCCCTCGAAGTCCGAGGTCCATCCCGCTGCACAGATTCATGCGCCTGGGCCCCCTGCAGATAATTCACTTTGATTTATTGCGCTATCTCTCATAGCACCCGAGATATCACCAGATATATATTGGATTTTTCCCTGACCCTGACAGTCCGGCCCCAGGAGACGGTGATTTTCTCGGCCCCTGGTGGTCCGAGGTCGATCCCGCTGCACAGATTCATGCGCCAGGGCCTCCTACAGACAATGCACTTTGATTTATTGCGCTATCTCTAATAGCACCCGAGATATCACCAGATATATATTAGATTTTTCCCTGACCCTGAGTGTCCGACCCCATGAGACGGTAGTTTTCTCGGCCCCTGGTTGTCCGAGGACGACTCCGCTGAACAGATTCATGCGCCAAGGCTTCCTGCAGACAATTCACTTTGGTTTATTGCGCTATCTGTAATAGTACCCGAGATATCACCAGATATATGTTGGATTTTTACATGACCTTGGGTGTAGGATTCCGAATATCTGTAATTTTCTCGGCCCCTGGTGGACCGAGGTAGTTCCTGCTGCACAGATTCATTCGCCAGTGCCTCCTACAGACAATGCACTTTGATTTATTGCGCTATCTCTAATAGCACCCGAGATATCACCAGATATATATTGGATTTTCCCCTGACCCTGGGTGTCCGGTCCCATGAGACGGTGGTTTTCTCGGCCCCTGGTGGTCCGAGGTCGTTCCCGCTGCACAGACTCATGCGCCAGGGCCTCCTACAGACAATGCACTTTGATTTATTGCGCTATCTGTAATAGCACCCGAGATATCACCAGATATATGCTGGATTTTTACATGACCTTGGGTGACGGATTTCAAATATCTGTAATTTTCTCGGCGCCTGGTGGTCCGAGGTCGTTCCCGCTGCACAGATTCATGCGCCAGGGCCCCCTGCAGATAATTTACTTTTATTTATTGCGCTATCTCTAACAGCACCCGAGATATCACCAGATATATGTTGGATTTTCCCCTGACCCTGAGTGTCCGGCCCCATGAGACGGTGGTTTTCTCGACCCCTGGTGGTCCGAGGTCGTTCCCGCTGCACAGATTCATGCGCCAGGGCCGCCTACAGACAATGCACTTTGATTTATTGCGCCATCTGTAATAGCACACGAGATATCACCATATATATATTGGATTTTCCCCTGACCCTGAGCGTCCGGCCCCATGAGACGGTGGTTTTCTCGGTCCCTCGTGGTCCGAGGTCGATCCCGCTGCACAGATTCAGGCGCCAGGGCCTCCCACAGACAATGCACTTTGATTTATTGCGCTATCTGTAATAGCACCCGAGATATCACCAGGTATATATTGTATTTTCCCCTGACCCTGAGTGTCCGGCCCCATGAGACGGTGGTTTTCTCGGCCCATGGTGGTCCGAGGTCGTTCCCGTTGCACACATTCATGCGCCAGGGCCTCCTATAGATAATTCTCTTTGGTTTATTGCCCTATCTCTAATAGCACCCGAGATATCACCAGATATATATTGAATTTTTCCCAGACCCTGACAGTCCGGCCCCATGTGTCGGTGGCTTTCTCGGCCCCTGGTGGTCCGAGGTCGATCCCGCTGCACAGATTCATGCGCCAGGGCCTCCTACAGACAATGCACTTTGATTTATTACGCTATCTGTAATAGCATCCGAGATATCTCCAGATATATATTGGATTTTTCCGTGACCCTGAGTGTCCAGCCCCATGAGACGGTGGTTTTCTCGGCCCCTGGTGGTCCGAGGTCGTTCCCGCTGCACAGATTCATGCACCAGGGCCTACTGCAGATAATTCACTTTGGTTTATTGCGCTATCTCTAATAGCCCCGAGATATCACCAGATATATATTGGAATTTCCCCTGACCCTGAGTGTCCGGCCTCATGAGACTGTGGTTTTCTCGGCCCCTGGTGGTCCGAGGTCGTTCCCGCTGCACAGATTCATTCGCCAGTGCCTCCTACAGACAATGCACTTTGATTTATTGCGCTATCTCTAATAGCACCCGAGATATCACCAGATATATATTGGATTTTCCCCTGACCCTGGGTGACCGGTCCCATGAGACGGTGGTTTTCTCGGCCCCTGGTGGTCCGAGGTCGTTCCCGCTGCACAGACTCATGCGCCAGGGCCTCCTACAGACAATGCACTTTGATTTATTGCGCTATCTGTAATAGCACCCGAGATATCACCAGATATATGCTGGATTTTTACATGACCTTGGGTGACGGATTTCAAATATCTGTAATTTTCTCGGCGCCTGGTGGTCCGAGGTCGTTCCCGCTGCACAGATTCATGCGCCAGGGCCCCCTGCAGATAATTTACTTTTATTTATTGCGCTATCTCTAACAGCACCCGAGATATCACCAGATATATGTTGGATTTTCCCCTGACCCTGAGTGTCCGGCCCCATGAGACGGTGGTTTTCTCGGTCCCTCGTGGTCCGAGGTCGATCCCGCTGCACAGATTCAGGCGCCAGGGCCTCCCACAGACAATGCACTTTGATTTATTGCGCTATCTGTAATAGCACCCGAGATATCACCAGGTATATATTGTATTTTCCCCTGACCCAGAGTGTCCGGCCCCATGAGACGGTGGTTTTCTCGGCCCATGGTGGTCCGAGGTCGTTCCCGTTGCACACATTCATGCGCCAGGGCCTCCTATAGATAATTCACTTTGGTTTATTGCCCTATCTCTAATAGCACCCGAGATATCACCAGATATATATTGAATTTTTCCCAGACCCTGACAGTCCGGCCCCATGTGTCGGTGGCTTTCTCGGCCCCTGGTGGTCCGAGGTCGATCCCGCTGCACAGATTCATGCGCCAGGGCCTCCTACAGACAATGCACTTTGATTTATTGCGCTATCTCAAATAGCACCCGAGATATCACCAGATATATATTGGATTTTTCCTTGACCCTGACAGTCCGGCCCCATGTGTCGATGGTTTTCTCGGTCCCTCCTGGTCCGAGGTCGATCCCGCTGAACAGATTCATGCGCCAAGGCTTCCTATAGACAATTCACTTTGGTTTATTGCGCTATCTGTAATAGCACCCGAGATATCACCAGATACATGCTGGATTTTTACATGACCCTGACAGTCCGGCCCCATGAGACGCTGATTTTCTCGGCCCCTGGTGGTCCGAGGTCGATCACGCTGCTCAGATTCATGCGCCAGGGCCTCCTATAGATAATTCACTTTGGTTTATTGCGCTATCTCTAATAGCACCCGAGATATCACCAGATATGTATTGGATTTTCCCCTGACCCTGAGTGTCCGGCCCCATGAGACGGTGGTTTTCTCGACCCCTGGTGGTCCGAGGTCGTTCCCGCTGCACAGATTCATGCGCCAGGGCCGCCTACAAACAAAGCACTTTGATTTATTGCGCTATCTCTAATAGCACCCGAAATATCACCAGATATGTATTGGATTTTCCCCTGACCCTGACAGTCCGGCCACATGTGTCGGTGGTTTTCTCGGCCCTTGGTGGTCCGAGGTCGTTCCCGCTGCACAGATTCATGCGCCGGGGCCCCCTGCAGATAATGCACTTTGATTTATTGCGCTATCTCTAATAGCACCCGAGATATCACCAGATATATATTGGATTTTCCCCTGACCCTGAGTGTCCGCCCCCATGTGTCGATGGTTTTCTCGGTCCCTCCTGGTCCGATGTCGATCCCGCTGAACAGATTCATGCGCCAAGGCTTCCTGCAGACAATTCACTTTGGTTTATTGCGCTATCTGTAATAGCACCCGAGATATCACCAGATATATGCTGGATTTTTACATGACCCTGACAGTCCGGCCCCATGAGACGGTGATTTTCTCGGCCCCTGGTGGTCCGAGGTCGTTCCCGCTGCTCAGATTCATGCGCCAGGGCCTCCTACAGACAATGCAGTTTGATTTATTGCGCTATCTCTAATAGCACCCGAGATATCACCGGATATATATTGGATTTTTCCTTGTCCCTGACAGTCCCGCCCCATGTGTCGATGGTTTTCTCGGTCCCTGGTGGTCCGAGGTCGATCCCGCTGCACAGATTCATTCGCCAGTGCCTCCTACAGACAATGCACTTTGATTTATTGCGCTATCTCTAATAACACCCGAGATATCACCAGATATATATCGGATTTTTCGCTGACCCTGACAGTCCGGCCCCATGAGACGCTGGTTTTCTCGGCCCCTGGTGGACCGGGTTCGATCCCGCTGCACAGATTCATGCGCCAGGGTCCCCTGCAGATAATTCACTTTGATTTATTACGCTATCTCTAATAGCACCCTAGATATCACCAGATATATATTGAATTCTTCCCTGACCCTGAGAGTCCGGCCCCATGTGACGGTGATTTTCTCGGTCCCTCGTGGTCCGAGGTCGATCCCGCTGCACAGATTCATTCGCCAGTGCCTCCTACAGACAATGCACTTTGATTTTTTGCGCTATCTCTAATAGCACCCGAGATATCACCAGATATATATCGAATTTTTCCCCGACCCTGACTGTCCGGCCCCATATGTCGGTGGTTTTCTCGGCCACTGGTGATCCGAGGTCGATCCCGCTGCACAGATTCATGCGCCAGGGCCTCCTACAGACGATGCACTTTGATTTATTGCGCTATCTGTAATAGCACCCGAGATATCACCAGATTTATATTGGATTTTTCCCTGAACCTGAGTGTCCGACCCCATGAGACAGTGGTTTTCTCGGCCCCTGGTGGTCCGAGGTCGTTCCCGCTGCACAGATTCATGCGCCAGGGCCTCCTTCAGACAATGCACTTTGATTTATTGCGCTATCTCTAATAGCACCCGAGATAACAGCAGATATATATTGGATTTTTCCCTGACCCTGAGTGTCGGGCCCCATGAGACGGTAGTTTTTTCGGCCCCTGGTGGTCCGAGGTCGATACCGCTGCACAGATTCATGCGCCAGGGCCCCCTGCAGATAATTCACTTTGATTTATTGCGCTACCTCTAATAGTACCCGAGATATCACCAGATATATGCTGGATTTTTACATGACCCTGACAGTCCGGCCCCATGAGACGGTGGTTTTCTCGGCCCCTGGTGGTCCGAGGTCGTTCCCGCTGCACAGATTCATGCGCCAGGGCCTCGTACAGACACTGCACTTTGATTTATTGCGCTATCTGTAATAGCACCCGAGATATCACCAGATATATGCCCGGATTTTCCCCTGACCCTGAATGTCCGGCCCCATGAGACGGTGGTTTTCTCGACCCCTGGAGGTCCGAGGTCGTTCCCGCTGCACAGATTCATGCGCCAGGGCCGCCTACAGACAAAGCACTTTGATTTATTGCGCTATCTGTAATAGCACCCGAGATATCACCAGATATATGCCCGGATTTTCCCCTGACCCTGAATGTCCGGCCCCATGAGACGGTGGTTTTCTCGACCCCTGGGGGTCCGAGGTCGTTCCCGCTGCACAGATTCATGCGCCAGGGCCTCCTACAGACACTGCACTTTGATTTATTGCGTTATCTGTAATAGCACCCGAGATATCACCAGATATATATTGGATTTTTCCCTGACCCTGACAGTCCGGCCCAGTGAGACGGTGATTTTCTCGGCCCCTGGTGGTCCGAGGTCGTTCCCGCTGCACAGATTCTTGCGACAGGGCCTCCTGCAGACAATGCACTTTGCTTTATTGCGCTGTCTGTAATAGCACACGAGATATCACCTGATATATATTGGATTTTCCCCTGACCCTGAGTGTCCGTCCCCATGAGACGGTGGTTTTCTCGGCCCCTGGAGGTCCGAGGTCGATCCCGCAGCACAGATTCATGCGCCAGGCCTTCCTACAGACAATGCACTTTGATTTATTGCGCTATCTCTAATAGCACCCGAGATATCACCAGATATATATTGGATTTTTCCCTGACCCCGACAGTCCGGCCCCATGAGACGGTGATTTTATCGGGCCCTGGTGGTCCGAGGTCGATCCCTCTGAACAGATACATGCGCCAGGGCATCCTACAGACAATGCACTTTGATTTATTGCGCTATCTGTAATAGCACCCGAGAAATAACCATACATATATTGGATTTTCCCCTGACATTGAGTGTCCGGCCCCATGAGACGGTTGTTTTCTCGGCCCCTGGTGGTCCGAGGTCGTTCCCGCTGCACAGATTCATGCGGCAGGGCCCCCTGCAGATAAGTCACTTTGATTTATTACGCTGTCTGTAATAGCACCCGAGATATCACCAGATATATATTGGATTTTCCCCTGACCCTGAGTGCCCGTCCCCATGAGACGGTGGTTTTCTCGGCCCCTGGAGGTCCGATGTCGATCCCGCTGAACAGATTCATGCGCCAAGGCTTCCTGCAGACAATTCACTTTGGTTTATTGCGCTATCTGTAATAGCACCCGAGATATCACCAGATATATGCTGGATTTTTACATGACCCTGACAGTCCGGCCCCATGAGACGGTGATTTTCTCGGCCCCTGGTGGTCCGAGGTCGTTCCCGCTGCTCAGATTCATGCGCCAGGGCCTCCTACAGACAATGCAGTTTGATTTATTGCGCTATCTCTAATAGCACCCGAGATATCACCGGATATATATTGGATTTTTCCTTGTCCCTGACAGTCCCGCCCCATGTGTCGATGGTTTTCTCGGTCCCTGGTGGTCCGAGGTCGATCCCGCTGCACAGATTCATTCGCCAGTGCCTCCTACAGACAATGCACTTTGATTTATTGCGCTATCTCTAATAACACCCGAGATATCACCAGATATATATCGGATTTTTCGCTGACCCTGACAGTCCGGCCCCATGAGACGCTGGTTTTCTCGGCCCCTGGCGGACCGGGTTCGATCCCGCTGCACAGATTCATGCGCCAGGGTCCCCTGCAGATAATTCACTTTGATTTATTACGCTATCTCTAATAGCACCCTAGATATCACCAGATATATATTGAATTCTTCCCTGACCCTGAGAGTCCGGCCCCATGTGACGGTGATTTTCTCGGTCCCTCGTGGTCCGAGGTCGATCCCGCTGCACAGAATCATTCGCCAGTGCCTCCTACAGACAATGCACTTTGATTTTTTGCGCTATCTCTAATAGCACCCGAGATATCACCAGATATATATCGAATTTTTCCCCGACCCTGACTGTCCGGCCCCATATGTCGGTGGTTTTCTCGGCCACTGGTGATCCGAGGTCGATCCCGCTGCACAGATTCATGCGCCAGGGCCTCCTACAGACAATGCACTTTGATTTATTGCGCTATCTGTAATAGCACCCGAGATATCACCAGATTTATATTGGATTTTTCCCTGAACCTGAGTGTCCGACCCCATGAGACAGTGGTTTTCTCGGCCCCTGGTGGTCCGAGGTCGTTCCCGCTGCACAGATTCATGCGCCAGGGCCTCCTTCAGACAATGCACTTTGATTTATTGCGCTATCTCTAATAGCACCCGAGATAACAGCAGATATATATTGGATTTTTCCCTGACCCTGAGTGTCGGGCCCCATGAGACGGTAGTTTTTTCGGCCCCTGGTGGTCCGAGGTCGATACCGCTGCACAGATTCATGCGCCAGGGCCCCCTGCAGATAATTCACTTTGATTTATTGCGCTACCTCTAATAGTACCCGAGATATCACCAGATATATGCTGGATTTTTACATGACCCTGACAGTCCGGCCCCATGAGACGGTGGTTTTCTCGGCCCCTGGTGGTCCGAGGTCGTTCCCGCTGCACAGATTCATGCGCCAGGGCCTCGTACAGACACTGCACTTTGATTTATTGCGCTATCTGTAATAGCACCCGAGATATCACCAGATATATGCCCGGATTTTCCCCTGACCCTGAATGTCCGGCCCCATGAGACGGTGGTTTTCTCGACCCCTGGAGGTCCGAGGTCGTTCCCGCTGCACAGATTCATGCGCCAGGGCCGCCTACAGACAAAGCACTTTGATTTATTGCGCTATCTGTAATAGCACCCGAGATATCACCAGATATATGCCCGGATTTTCCCCTGACCCTGAATGTCCGGCCCCATGAGACGGTGGTTTTCTCGACCCCTGGGGGTCCGAGGTCGTTCCCGCTGCACAGATTCATGCGCCAGGGCCTCCTACAGACACTGCACTTTGATTTATTGCGTTATCTGTAATAGCACCCGAGATATCACCAGATATATATTGGATTTTTCCCTGACCCTGACAGTCCGGCCCAGTGAGACGGTGATTTTCTCGGCCCCTGGTGGTCCGAGGTCGTTCCCGCTGCACAGATTCTTGCGACAGGGCCTCCTGCAGACAATGCACTTTGCTTTATTGCGCTGTCTGTAATAGCACACGAGATATCACCTGATATATATTGGATTTTCCCCTGACCCTGAGTGTCCGTCCCCATGAGACGGTGGTTTTCTCGGCCCCTGGAGGTCCGAGGTCGATCCCGCAGCACAGATTCATGCGCCAGGCCTTCCTACAGACAATGCACTTTGATTTATTGCGCTATCTCTAATAGCACCCGAGATATCACCAGATATATATTGGATTTTTCCCTGACCCCGACAGTCCGGCCCCATGAGACGGTGATTTTATCGGGCCCTGGTGGTCCGAGGTCGATCCCTCTGAACAGATACATGCGCCAGGGCATCCTACAGACAATGCACTTTGATTTATTGCGCTATCTGTAATAGCACCCGAGAAATAACCATACATATATTGGATTTTCCCCTGACATTGAGTGTCCGGCCCCATGAGACGGTTGTTTTCTCGGCCCCTGGTGGTCCGAGGTCGTTCCCGCTGCACAGATTCATGCGGCAGGGCCCCCTGCAGATAAGTCACTTTGATTTATTACGCTGTCTGTAATAGCACCCGAGATATCACCAGATATATATTGGATTTTCCCCTGACCCTGAGTGCCCGTCCCCATGAGACGGTGGTTTTCTCGGCCCCTGGAGGTCCGATGTCGATCCCGCTGCACAGATTCATGCGCCAGGGCTTCCTACAGACAATGCACTTTGATTTATTGCGCTATCTCTAATAGCACCCGAGATATCACCAGATATATATTGGATTTTTCCCTGACCCCGACAGTCCGGCCCCATGAGACGGTGATTTTATCGGCCCTTGGTGGTCCGAGGACGATCCCTCTGCACAGATTCATGCGCCACGGCATCCTACAGACAATGCACTTTGATTTATTGCGCTATCTGTAATAGCACCCGAGATATCACCAGATATATATTGGATTTTTCCCTGACCCTCACAGACCGACCTCATGAGACGGTGGTTTTCTCGGCCCCTGGTGGTCCGAGGTCGTTCCCGCTGCACAGATTCATGCGCCGGGGCCCCCTGCAGATAATTCACTTTGATTTATTGCGCTATCTCTAATAGCACCCGAGATATCACCAGATATATATTGGATTTTCCCCTCACCCTGAGTGTCCGTCCCCATGAGACGGTGGTTTTCTCGGCCCCTGGAGGTACGAGGTCGATCCCGCTGCACAGATTCATGCGCCAGGGCTTCCTACAGACAATGCACTTTGATTTATTGCGCTATCTCTAATAGCACCCGAGATATCACCAGATATATATTGGATTTTTCCCTGACCCTGACAATCCTTGACCCATGGGACTGTGATTTTCACGGCCCCTGGTGGTCCGAGGTCGATGCCGCTGCACCGATTCATGCGCCAGGGCCTCCTGCAGACAATTCACCTAGGTTTATTGCGCTATCTCTAATAGCACCCGAGATATCACCAGATATATATTGGAGTTTTCCCTGACCCTGACAGTCCGGCCCCATGTGTCGGTGGTTTTCTCGGCCCCTGGTGGTCCGACGTCGTTCCCGCTGCACAGATTCATGCGCCTGGGCCTCCTGCAGATAATTCACTTTGGTTTAGTGCGCTATCTGTAATAGCACCCGAGATATCACCAGATATATATTGGATTTTTCCCCGACCCTGACAGTCCGGCCCCATGTGTCGGTGGTTTTCTCCGCCCCTGGTGGTCCGAGGTCGTTCCCGCTGCACAGATTCATGCGCCAGGGCCTCCTGCAGATAATTCACTTTGGCTTAGTGCGCTATCTGTAATAGCACCCGAGATATCACCAGATTTATATTGGATTTTCCCCTGACCCTGAGTGTCCGGCCCCATGTGTCGGTGGTTTTCTCGGCCCCTGGTGGTCCGAGGTCGTTCCCGCTGAACAGAATCATGCGCGAGGGCCTCCTGCAGACAATGCACTTTGATTTATTGCGCTATCTCTAATAGCACCCGAGATATCACCAGATATATATTGGATTTTTCCCCGACCCTGACAATCCGGCCACATGAGACGGTGATTTTCTCGGCCCCTGGTGGTCCGAGGTCATTCCCGCTGCACAGATTCATGCGCCAGGGCCTCCTGCAGACAATGCACTTTGATTTATTGCGCTATCTGTAATAGCACACGAGATATCACCAGATATATGTTGGATTCTTCCCTGACCCTGACAATCCGGCCCCATGAGACGGTAATTTTCTCTGCCCCTGGTGGTCCGAGGTCGATCCCGCTGAACAGATTCATGCGCCAGGGCTTCCTGCAGACAATTCACTTTGGTTTATTGCGCTATCTGTAATAGCACCCGAGATGTCACCAGATATATGCTGGATTTTTACATGACCTTGGGTGACGGATTCCGAATATCTGTAATTTTCTCGGCGCCTGGTGGTCCGAGGTCGTTCCTGCTGCACAGATTCATTCTCCAGTGCCTCCTACAGACAATGCACTTTGATTTATTGCGCTATCTCTAATAGCACCCGAGATGTCACCAGATATATATTGGATTTTTCCCTGACCCTGACAATCCGGCCCCATGAGACGGTGATTTTCTCGGCCCCAGGTGGTCCGAGGTCGATCCCGCTGCACAGATTCATGCGCTAGGGCCCCCTGCAGATAATTCACTTTGGTTTAGTGCGCTGTCTGTAAGAGCACCCGAGATATCACCTGATGTATATTGGATTTTTCCCTGACCCTGACAGTACGGCCCCATGAGAGGGTAGTTTTCTCGGCCCCTGGTGGTCCGAGGTCGTTCCCGCCGCACAGATTCATGCGCCAGGGCCTCCCGCAGAAAATGCACTTTGGTTTGTTGCGCTATCGGTAATAGCACCCGAGATATCACTAGATATATATTGGATTTTCCCCTGACCCTGAGTGTCCGGCCCCATGAGACGGTGGTTTTCTCGGCCCCTGGTGGTCCGAGATCGTTCCCGCTGCACAGATTCATGCGCCAGGGCCTCCTATAGATAATTCACTTTGGTTTATTGCGCTACCTCTAATAGCACCCGAGATATCACCAGATATATATTGGATTTTTCCCTGACCCTGACAATCCGGCCCCATGAGACGGTGATTTTCTCGGCCCCTGCTGGTCCGAGGTCGATCCCGCTGCACAGATTCATGCGCCAGGGCCTCCTACAGACAATGCACTTTGATTTATTGCGATATCTGTAATAGCACTCGAGATATCACCAGATATATATTGGATTCTTCCCTGGCCCTGAGTGTCCGACTCCTTGAGACGGTGGTTTTCTCGGCCCCTGGTGGTCCGAGGTCGTTCCCGCTGCACAGATTCATGCGCCAGGGCCGCCTGCAGATAATTCACTTTGGTTTAGTGCGCTATCTGTAAGAGCACCCGAGATATCACCAGATATATATTGAATTTTTCCCTGACCCTGAAAGTCCGGCCCCATGTGTCGGTGGTTTTCTCGGCCCCTGGTGGTCCGAGGTCGTTCCCGCTGCACAGTTTCATGCGCCAGGGCCTCCTGCAGACAATGCACTTTGATTTATTGCGCTATCTGTAATCGCACCCGAGATATCACCAGATTTATATTGGATTGTTCCCTGTCCCTGAGTGTCCGACATCATGAGACGGTGGTTTTCTCGGCCCCTGCTGGTCCGAGGTCGATCCCGCTGCACAGATTCATGCGCCAGGTCCTCCTGCAGATAATTCACTTTGGTTTAGTGTGCTATCTGTAAGAGCACCCGAGATATAACCAGATATATATTGGATTTTTCCCTGACCCTGACATTCCGGCCCCTTGAGACGGTAGTTTTCTCGGTCCGTGGTTGTCCGAGATCGTTCCCGCTCCACAGATTCATGCGCTAGAGCCTCGTGCAGACAATGCACTTGGATTTATTGCGATATCTCTAATAGCACCCGAGATATCACCAGATATATATTGGATTTTCCCCTGACCCTGAGTGTCCGACCCCATGAGACGGTGGTTTTCTCGGCCCCTGGTAGTCCGAGGTCGTTCCCGCTGCACAGATTCATGCGCCAGGGCCTCCTACAGACAATGCACTTTGATTTATTGCGCTATCTCTAATAGCACCCGAGATATCACCAGATATATATTGGATTTTCCCCTGACCCTGAGTGTCCGGCCCCATGAGACGGTGGTTTTCTCGGACCCTGGTCGTCCGAGGTCGTGCCCGCTGCACAGATTCATGCGCCAGTGCCTCCTCTAGATAATTCACTTTGGTTTATTGTTCTATCTCTAATATCACCCGATATATCACCAGATATATATTGGACTTTTCCCTGACCCTGACAGTCCGGCCCCTTGAGACGGTAGTTTTCTCGGCCCCTGGTTGTCCGAGGTCGTTTCCGCTGCACAGATTCATGCGCCAGGGCCTCCTAAAGACAATGCACTTTGATTTATTGCGCTGTCTGTAATAGCACCCGAGATATCACCAGATATATATTGGATTTTACCCTGACCCTGAGTGTCCGGCCCCATGGGACGGTGGTTTTCTCGGCCCCTGGTGGTCCGAGGTCGTTCCCGCTGCACAGATTCATGCGCCAGGGACTCCTGCAGACAATGCACTTTGATTTATTGCGCTATCTCTAATAGCACCCGAGATATCACCAGATATATATTGGATTTTTCCCTGACCCTGACAGTCCGGCCCCATGAGACGGTAGTTTTCTCGGCCCCTGGTGGTCCGAGGTCGTTCCCGCTGCACAGATTCATGCGCCAGGGCCGCCTGCAGATAATTCACTTTGATTTATTGCGCTATCTGTAATCGCACCCGAGATATCACCAGATATATATTGGATTTTTCCCTGACCCTGACAGTCCGGCCCCTTGAGACGGTAGTTTTCTCGGCCCCTGGTGGTCCGAGGTCGTTCCCGTTGCACACATTCATGCGCCAGGGCCTCCTCTAGATAAGTCACTTTGGTTTATTGTGCTATCTCTAATAGCACCCGAGATATCACCAGATATGTATTGGATTTTTCCCTGACCCTGAGTGTCCGGCCCCATGAGACGGTGGTTTTCTCGGCCCCTGGTGGTCCGAGGTCGTTCCCGCTGCACAGATTCATGCGCCAGGGCCCCCTGCAGATAATTCACTTTGGTTTAGTGCGCTATCTGTAAGAGCACCCGATATATCACCAGATATATATTGGATTTTTCCCTGACCCTGACAGTCCGGCCCCATGAGACGGTAGTTTTTTCGGCCCCTGGTGGTCCGAGGTCGTTCCCGCTGCACAGATTCATGCGCCAGGGCCTCCTACAGACAATGCACTTGGATTTATTGCGCTATCTCTAATAGCACCCGAGATATCACCAGATATATATTGGATTTTCCCCTGACCCTGAGTGTCCGGCCCCATGAGACGGTGGTTTTCTCGGCCCCTGGTGGTCCGAGGTCGTTCCCGCTGCACAGATTCATGCGCCAGGGCCGCCTGCAGATAATTCACTTTGATTTATTGCGCTATCTGTAATCGCACCCGAGATATCACCAGATTTATATTGGATTTTTCCCTGACCCTGACAGTCCGGCCCAATGAGACGGTGATTTTCTCGGCCCCTGGTGGTCCGAGGTCGTTCCGGTTGCACAGATTCATGCGCCAGGTCCTCCTGCAGATAATTCACTTTGGTTTAGTGCGCTATCTGTAATAGCACCCGAGATATCACCAGATATATATTGGATTTTTCCCTGACCTTGAGGGTCCGACACCATGAGACGGTGGTCTTCTCGGTGCCTGGAGGTCCGAGGTCGTTCCCGCTGCACAGATTCATGCGCTAGGGCCTCCTGCAGACAATGCACTTTGATTTCTTGCGCTATCTCTAATAGCACCCGAGATATCACCAGATATATATTGGATTTTTCCCTGACCCTGACAGTCCGGCCCCATGAGACGGCGATTTCTCGGCCCCTGGTGGTCCGAGGTCGTTCCCGCTACACAGAATCCTGCGCTAGGGCCTCCTGCAGACAATGCACTTTGATTTATTGCGCTGTCTCTAATAGCACTCCAGATATCACCAGATATATATTGGATTTTTCCCTGACCCTGAAAGTCCGGCCCCATGTGTCGGTGGTTTTCTCGGCCCCTGGTGGTCCGAGGTCGTTCCCGCTGCACAGTTTCATGCGCCAGGGCCTCCTGCAGACAATGCACTTTGATTTATTGCGCTATCTGTAATCGCACCCGAGATATCACCAGATTTATATTGGATTGTTCCCTGTCCCTGAGTGTCCGACCCCATGAGACGGTGGTTTTCTCGGCCCCTGGTAGTCCGAGGTCGTTCCCGCTGCACAGATTCATGCGCCAGGGCCTCCTACAGACAATGCACTTTGATTTATTGCGCTATCTCTAATAGCACCCGAGATATCACCAGATATATATTGGATTTTCCCCTGACCCTGAGTGTCCGGCCCCATGAGACGGTGGTTTTCTCGGACCCTGGTCGTCCGAGGTCGTGCCCGCTGCACAGATTCATGCGCCAGTGCCTCCTCTAGATAATTCACTTTGGTTTATTGTTCTATCTCTAATATCACCCGATATATCACCAGATATATATTGGACTTTTCCCTGACCCTGACAGTCCGGCCGCTTGAGACGGTAGTTTTCTCGGCCCCTGGTTGTCCGAGGTCGTTTCCGCTGCACAGATTCATGCGCCAGGGCCTCCTAAAGACAATGCACTTTGATTTATTGCGCTGTCTGTAATAGCACCCGAGATATCACCAGATATATATTGGATTTTCCCCTGACCCTGAGTGTCCGGCCCCATGAGACGGTGGGTTTCTCGGCCCCTGGTGGTCCGAGGTCGTTCACGCTGCACAGATTCATGCGCCAGGGACTCCTGCAGACAATGCACTTTGATTTATTGCGCTATCTGTAATCGCACCCGACATATCACCAGATTTATATAGGATTTTTCCCTGACCCTGACAGTACGGCCCAATGAGACGGTGATTTTCTCGGCCCCTGGTGGTCCGAGGTTGTTCCCGCTGCACAGATTCATGCGCCAGGGACTCCTGCAGATAATTCACTTTGATTGATTGCGCTATCTCTAATAGCACCCGAGATATCACCAGATATATATTGGATTTTCCCCTGACCCTGGGTGACCGGTCCCATGAGACGGTGGTTTTCTCGGCCCCTGGTGGTCCGAGGTCGTTCCCGCTGCACAGACTCATGCGCCAGGGCCTCCTACAGACAATGCACTTTGATTTATTGCGCTATCTGTAATAGCACCCGAGATATCACCAGATATATGCTGGATTTTTACATGACCTTGGGTGACGGATTTCAAATATCTGTAATTTTCTCGGCGCCTGGTGGTCCGAGGTCGTTCCCGCTGCACAGATTCATGCGCCAGGGCCCCCTGCAGATAATTTACTTTTATTTATTGCGCTATCTCTAACAGCACCCGAGATATCACCAGATATATGTTGGATTTTCCCCTGACCCTGAGTGTCCGGCCCCATGAGACGGTGGTTTTCTCGACCCCTGGTGGTCCGAGGTCGTTCCCGCTGCACAGATTCATGCGCCAGGGCCGCCTACAGACAATGCACTTTGATTTATTGCGCCATCTGTAATAGCACACGAGATATCACCATATATATATTGGATTTTCCCCTGACCCTGAGCGTCCGGCCCCATGAGACGGTGGTTTTCTCGGTCCCTCGTGGTCCGAGGTCGATCCCGCTGCACAGATTCAGGCGCCAGGGCCTCCCACAGACAATGCACTTTGATTTATTGCGCTATCTGTAATAGCACCCGAGATATCACCAGGTATATATTGTATTTTCCCCTGACCCTGAGTGTCCGGCCCCATGAGACGGTGGTTTTCTCGGCCCATGGTGGTCCGAGGTCGTTCCCGTTGCACACATTCATGCGCCAGCGCCTCCTATAGATAATTCACTTTGGTTTATTGCCCTATCTCTAATAGCACCCGAGATATCACCAGATATATATTGGATTTTCCCCTGACCCTGGGTGACCGGTCCCATGAGACGGTGGTTTTCTCGGCCCCTGGTGGTCCGAGGTCGTTCCCGCTGCACAGACTCATGCGCCAGGGCCTCCTACAGACAATGCACTTTGATTTATTGCGCTATCTGTAATAGCACCCGAGATATCACCAGATATATGCTGGATTTTTACATGACCTTGGGTGACGGATTTCAAATATCTGTAATTTTCTCGGCGCCTGGTGGTCCGAGGTCGTTCCCGCTGCACAGATTCATGCGCCAGGGCCCCCTGCAGATAATTTACTTTTATTTATTGCGCTATCTCTAACAGCACCCGAGATATCACCAGATATATGTTGGATTTTCCCCTGACCCTGAGTGTCCGGCCCCATGAGACGGTGGTTTTCTCGACCCCTGGTGGTCCGAGGTCGTTCCCGCTGCACAGATTCATGCGCCAGGGCCGCCTACAGACAATGCACTTTGATTTATTGCGCCATCTGTAATAGCACACGAGATATCACCATATATATATTGGATTTTCCCCTGACCCTGAGCGTCCGGCCCCATGAGACGGTGGTTTTCTCGGTCCCTCGTGGTCCGAGGTCGATCCCGCTGCACAGATTCAGGCGCCAGGGCCTCCCACAGACAATGCACTTTGATTTATTGCGCTATCTGTAATAGCACCCGAGATATCACCAGGTATATATTGTATTTTCCCCTGACCCTGAGTGTCCGGCCCCATGAGACGGTGGTTTTCTCGGCCCATGGTGGTCCGAGGTCGTTCCCGTTGCACACATTCATGCGCCAGCGCCTCCTATAGATAATTCACTTTGGTTTATTGCCCTATCTCTAATAGCACCCGAGATATCACCAGATATATATTGAATTTTTCCCAGACCCTGACAGTCCGGCCCCATGTGTCGGTGGCTTTCTCGGCCCCTGGTGGTCCGAGGTCGATCCCGCTGCACAGATTCATGCGCCAGGGCCTCCTACAGACAATGCACTTTGATTTATTGCGCTATCTGTAATAGCACCCGAGATATCACCAGATATATTTTGGATTTTTCCCTGACCCTGAGTGTCCGGCCCCATGTCTCGGTGGTTTTCTCGGCCCCTGGTGGTCCGAGGTCGATCCCGCTGCACAGGTTCATGCGCCAGGGCCCCCTGCAGATGATTCACTTTGTTTTGGTACGCTGTCTGTAAGAGCACCCGAGATATCACCAGATGTATATTGGATTTTTCCTTGACCCTGACAGTCCGGCCCCATGTGTCGATGGTATTCTCGGTCCCTCGAAGTCCGAGGTCCATCCCGCTGCACAGATTCATGCGCCTGGGCCCCCTGCAGATAATTCACTTTGATTTATTGCGCTATCTCTCATAGCACCCGAGATATCACCAGATATATATTGGATTTTTCCCTGACCCTGACAGTCCGGCCCCAGGAGACGGTGATTTTCTCGGCCCCTGGTGGTCCGAGGTCGATCCCGCTGCACAGATTCATGCGCC
Source organism: Nomia melanderi (assembly GCF_051020985.1). NCBI lineage: Eukaryota > Metazoa > Arthropoda > Insecta > Hymenoptera > Halictidae > Nomia > Nomia melanderi. Next base: position 2,002,020 of record NW_027475142.1, read on the forward strand.
AGGGCCTCCTACAGACAATGCACTTTGATTTATTGCGCTATCTCTAATAGCACCCGAGATATCACCAGATATATATTAGATTTTTCCCTGACCCTGAGTGTCCGACCCCATGAGACGGTAGTTTTCTCGGCCCCTGGTTGTCCGAGGACGACTCCGCTGAACAGATTCATGCGCCAAGGCTTCCTGCAGACAATTCACTTTGGTTTATTGCGCTATCTGTAATAGCACCCGAGATATCACCAGATATATATTGGATTTTTCCCTGACCCTGACAGTCCGGCCCCATGAGACGGTGATTTCTCGGCCCCTGGTGGTCCGAGGTCGTTCCCGCTACACAGATTCCTGCGCTAGGGCCTCCTGCAGACAATGCACTTTGATTTATTGCGCTGTCTCTAATAGCACTCCAGATATCACCAGATATATATTGGATTTTTCCCTGACCCTGAAAGTCCGGCCCCATGTGTCGGTGGTTTTCTCGGCCCCTGGTGGTCCGAGGTCGTTCCCGCTGCACAGTTTCATGCGCCAGGGCCTCCTGCAGACAATGCACTTTGATTTATTGCGCTATCTGTAATCGCACCCGAGATATCACCAGATTTATATTGGATTGTTCCCTGTCCCTGAGTGTCCGACATCATGAGACGGTGGTTTTCTCGGCCCCTGCTGGTCCGAGGTCGATCCCGCTGCACAGATTCATGCGCCAGGTCCTCCTGCAGATAATTCACTTTGGTTTAGTGTGCTATCTGTAAGAGCACCCGAGATATAACCAGATATATATTGGATTTTTCCCTGACCCTGACATTCCGGCCCCTTGAGACGGTAGTTTTCTCGGTCCGTGGTTGTCCGAGATCGTTCCCGCTCCACAGATTCATGCGCTAGAGCCTCGTGCAGACAATGCACTTGGATTTATTGCGATATCTCTAATAGCACCCGAGATATCACCAGATATATATTGGATTTTCCCCTGACCCTGAGTGTCCGACCCCATGAGACGGTGGTTTTCTCGGCCCCCGGTAGTCCGAGGTCGTTCCCGCTGCACAGATTCATGCGCCAGGGCCTCCTACAGACAATGCACTTTGATTTATTGCGCTATCTCTAATAGCACCCGAGATATCACCAGATATATATTGGATTTTCCCCTGACCCTGAGTGTCCGGCCCCATGAGACGGTGGTTTTCTCGGACCCTGGTCGTCCGAGGTCGTGCCCGCTGCACAGATTCATGCGCCAGTGCCTCCTCTAGATAATTCACTTTGGTTTATTGTTCTATCTCTAATATCACCCGATATATCACCAGATATATATTGGACTTTTCCCTGACCCTGACAGTCCGGCCCCTTGAGACGGTAGTTTTCTCGGCCCCTGGTTGTCCGAGGTCGTTTCCGCTGCACAGATTCATGCGCCAGGGCCTCCTAAAGACAATGCACTTTGATTTATTGCGCTGTCTGTAATAGCACCCGAGATATCACCAGATATATATTGGATTTTACCCTGACCCTGAGTGTCCGGCCCCATGGGACGGTGGTTTTCTCGGCCCCTGGTGGTCCGAGGTCGTTCCCGCTGAACAGATTCATGCGCCAGGGACTCCTGCAGACAATGCACTTTGATTTATTGCGCTATCTCTAATAGCACCCGAGATATCACCAGATATATATTGGATTTTTCCCTGACCCTGACAGTCCGGCCCCATGAGACGGTAGTTTTCTCGGCCCCTGGTGGTCCGAGGTCGTTCCCGCTGCACAGATTCATGCGCCAGGGCCGCCTGCAGATAATTCACTTTGATTTATTGCGCTATCTGTAATCGCACCCGAGATATCACCAGATATATATTGGATTTTTCCCTGACCCTGACAGTCCGGCCCCTTGAGACGGTAGTTTTCTCGGCCCCTGGTGGTCCGAGGTCGTTCCCGTTGCACACATTCATGCGCCAGGGCCTCCTCTAGATAAGTCACTTTGGTTTATTGTGCTATCTCTAATAGCACCCGAGATATCACCAGATATGTATTGGATTTTTCCCTGACCCTGAGTGTCCGGCCCCATGAGACGGTGGTTTTCTCGGCCCCTGGTGGTCCGAGGTCGTTCCCGCTGCACAGATTCATGCGCCAGGGCCCCCTGCAGATAATTCACTTTGGTTTAGTGCGCTATCTGTAAGAGCACCCGATATATCACCAGATATATATTGGATTTTTCCCTGACCCTGACAGTCCGGCCCCATGAGACGGTAGTTTTTTCGGCCCCTGGTGGTCCGAGGTCGTTCCCGCTGCACAGATTCATGCGCCAGGGCCTCCTACAGACAATGCACTTGGATTTATTGCGCTATCTCTAATAGCACCCGAGATATCACCAGATATATATTGGATTTTCCCCTGACCCTGAGTGTCCGGCCCCATGAGACGGTGGTTTTCTCGGCCCCTGGTGGTCCGAGGTCGTTCCCGCTGCACAGATTCATGCGCCAGGGCCGCCTGCAGATAATTCACTTTGATTTATTGCGCTATCTGTAATCGCACCCGAGATATCACCAGATTTATATTGGATTTTTCCCTGACCCTGACAGTCCGGCCCAATGAGACGGTGATTTTCTCGGCCCCTGGTGGTCCGAGGTCGTTCCGGTTGCACAGATTCATGCGCCAGGTCCTCCTGCAGATAATTCACTTTGGTTTAGTGCGCTATCTGTAATAGCACCCGAGATATCACCAGATATATATTGGATTTTTCCCTGACCTTGAGGGTCCGACACCATGAGACGGTGGTCTTCTCGGTGCCTGGAGGTCCGAGGTCGTTCCCGCTGCACAGATTCATGCGCTAGGGCCTCCTGCAGACAATGCACTTTGATTTCTTGCGCTATCTCTAATAGCACCCGAGATATCACCAGATATATATTGGATTTTTCCCTGACCCTGACAGTCCGGCCCCATGAGACGGTGATTTCTCGGCCCCTGGTGGTCCGAGGTCGTTCCCGCTACACAGATTCCTGCGCTAGGGCCTCCTGCAGACAATGCACTTTGATTTATTGCGCTGTCTCTAATAGCACTCCAGATATCACCAGATATATATTGGATTTTTCCCTGACCCTGAAATTCCGGCCCCATGTGTCGGTGGTTTTCTCGGCCCCTGGTGGTCCGAGGTCGTTCCCGCTGCACAGTTTCATGCGCCAGGGCCTCCTGCAGACAATGCACTTTGATTTATTGCGCTATCTGTAATCGCACCCGAGATATCACCAGATTTATATTGGATTGTTCCCTGTCCCTGAGTGTCCGACCCCATGAGACGGTGGTTTTCTCGGCCCCTGGTAGTCCGAGGTCGTTCCCGCTGCACAGATTCATGCGCCAGGGCCTCCTACAGACAATGCACTTTGATTTATTGCGCTATCTCTAATAGCACCCGAGATATCACCAGATATATATTGGATTTTCCCCTGACCCTGAGTGTCCGGCCCCATGAGACGGTGGTTTTCTCGGACCCTGGTCGTCCGAGGTCGTGCCCGCTGCACAGATTCATGCGCCAGTGCCTCCTCTAGATAATTCACTTTGGTTTATTGTTCTATCTCTAATATCACCCGATATATCACCAGATATATATTGGACTTTTCCCTGACCCTGACAGTCCGGCCGCTTGAGACGGTAGTTTTCTCGGCCCCTGGTTGTCCGAGGTCGTTTCCGCTGCACAGATTCATGCGCCAGGGCCTCCTAAAGACAATGCACTTTGATTTATTGCGCTGTCTGTAATAGCACCCGAGATATCACCAGATATATATTGGATTTTCCCCTGACCCTGAGTGTCCGGCCCCATGAGACGGTGGGTTTCTCGGCCCCTGGTGGTCCGAGGTCGTTCACGCTGCACAGATTCATGCGCCAGGGACTCCTGCAGACAATGCACTTTGATTTATTGCGCTATCTGTAATCGCACCCGACATATCACCAGATTTATATAGGATTTTTCCCTGACCCTGACAGTACGGCCCAATGAGACGGTGATTTTCTCGGCCCCTGGTGGTCCGAGGTTGTTCCCGCTGCACAGATTCATGCGCCAGGGACTCCTGCAGATAATTCACTTTGATTGATTGCGCTATCTCTAATAGCACCCGAGATATCACCAGATATATATTGGATTTTCCCCTGACCCTGGGTGACCGGTCCCATGAGACGGTGGTTTTCTCGGCCCCTGGTGGTCCGAGGTCGTTCCCGCTGCACAGACTCATGCGCCAGGGCCTCCTACAGACAATGCACTTTGATTTATTGCGCTATCTGTAATAGCACCCGAGATATCACCAGATATATGCTGGATTTTTACATGACCTTGGGTGACGGATTTCAAATATCTGTAATTTTCTCGGCGCCTGGTGGTCCGAGGTCGTTCCCGCTGCACAGATTCATGCGCCAGGGCCCCCTGCAGATAATTTACTTTTATTTATTGCGCTATCTCTAACAGCACCCGAGATATCACCAGATATATGTTGGATTTTCCCCTGACCCTGAGTGTCCGGCCCCATGAGACGGTGGTTTTCTCGACCCCTGGTGGTCCGAGGTCGTTCCCGCTGCACAGATTCATGCGCCAGGGCCGCCTACAGACAATGCACTTTGATTTATTGCGCCATCTGTAATAGCACACGAGATATCACCATATATATATTGGATTTTCCCCTGACCCTGAGCGTCCGGCCCCATGAGACGGTGGTTTTCTCGGTCCCTCGTGGTCCGAGGTCGATCCCGCTGCACAGATTCAGGCGCCAGGACCTCCCACAGACAATGCACTTTGATTTATTGCGCTATCTGTAATAGCACCCGAGATATCACCAGGTATATATTGTATTTTCCCCTGACCCCGAGTGTCCGGCCCCATGAGACGGTGGTTTTCTCGGCCCATGGTGGTCCGAGGTCGTTCCCGTTGCACACATTCATGCGCCTGCGCCTCCTATAGATAATTCACTTTGGTTTATTGCCCTATCTCTAATAGCACCCGAGATATCACCAGATATATATTGAATTTTTCCCAGACCCTGACAGTCCGGCCCCATGTGTCGGTGGCTTTCTCGGCCCCTGGTGGTCCGAGGTCGATCCCGCTGCACAGATTCATGCGCCAGGGCCTCCTACAGACAATGCACTTTGATTTATTACGCTATCTGTAATAGCATCCGAGATATCTCCAGATATATATTGGATTTTTCCGTGACCCTGAGTGTCCAGCCCCATGAGACGGTGGTTTTCTCGGCCCCTGGTGGTCCGAGGTCGTTCCCGCTGCACAGATTCATGCACCAGGGCCTCCTGCAGATAATTCACTTTGGTTTATTGCGCTATCTCTAATAGCCCCGAGATATCACCAGATATATATTGGAATTTCCCCTGACCCTGAGTGTCCGGCCCCATGAGACTGTGGTTTTCTCGGCCCCTGGTGGTCCGAGGTCGTTCCCGCTGCACAGATTCATGCGCCAGGGCCTCCTACAGACAATGCACTTTGGTTTATTGCGCTATCTGTAATAGCACCCGAGATATCACCAGATATATTTTGGATTTTTCCCTGACCCTGAGTGTCCGGCCCCATGTCTCGGTGGTTTTCTCGGCCCCTGGTGGTCCGAGGTCGATCCCGCTGCACAGGTTCATGCGCCAGGGCCCCCTGCAGATGATTCACTTTGTTTTGGTACGCTGTCTGTAAGAGCACCCGAGATATCACCAGATGTATATTGGATTTTTCCTTGACCCTGACAGTCCGGCCCCATGTGTCGATGGTATTCTCGGTCCCTCGAAGTCCGAGGTCCATCCCGCTGCACAGATTCATGCGCCTGGGCCCCCTGCAGATAATTCACTTTGATTTATTGCGCTATCTCTCATAGCACCCGAGATATCACCAGATATATATTGGATTTTTCCCTGACCCTGACAGTCCGGCCCCAGGAGACGGTGATTTTCTCGGCCCCTGGTGGTCCGAGGTCGATCCCGCTGCACAGATTCATGCGCCAGGGCCTCCTACAGACAATGCACTTTGATTTATTGCGCTATCTCTAATAGCACCCGAGATATCACCAGATATATATTAGATTTTTCCCTGACCCTGAGTGTCCGACCCCATGAGACGGTAGTTTTCTCGGCCCCTGGTTGTCCGAGGACGACTCCGCTGAACAGATTCATGCGCCAAGGCTTCCTGCAGACAATTCACTTTGGTTTATTGCGCTATCTGTAATAGTACCCGAGATATCACCAGATATATGTTGGATTTTTACATGACCTTGGGTGTCGGATTCCGAATATCTGAAATTTTCTCGGCCCCTGGTGGACCGAGGTAGTTCCTGCTGCACAGATTCATTCGCCAGTGCCTCCTACAGACAATGCACTTTGATTTATTGCGCTATCTCTAATAGCACCCGAGATATCACCAGATATATATTGGATTTTCCCCTGACCCTGGGTGACCGGTCCCATGAGACGGTGGTTTTCTCGGCCCCTGGTGGTCCGAGGTCGTTCCCGCTGCACAGACTCATGCGCCAGGGCCTCCTACAGACAATGCACTTTGATTTATTGCGCTATCTGTAATAGCACCCGAGATATCACCAGATATATGCTGGATTTTTACATGACCTTGGGTGACGGATTTCAAATATCTGTAATTTTCTCGGCGCCTGGTGGTCCGAGGTCGTTCCCGCTGCACAGATTGATGCGCCAGGGCCCCCTGCAGATAATTTACTTTTATTTATTGCGCTATCTCTAACAGCACCCGAGATATCACCAGATATATGTTGGATTTTCCCCTGACCCTGAGTGTCCGGCCCCATGAGACGGTGGTTTTCTCGGTCCCTCGTGGTCCGAGGTCGATCCCGCTGCACAGATTCAGGCGCCAGGGCCTCCCACAGACAATGCACTTTGATTTATTGCGCTATCTGTAATAGCACCCGAGATATCACCAGGTATATATTGTATTTTCCCCTGACCCTGAGTGTCCGGCCCCATGAGACGGTGGTTTTCTCGGCCCATGGTGGTCCGAGGTCGTTCCCGTTGCACACATTCATGCGCCAGGGCCTCCTATAGATAATTCACTTTGGTTTATTGCCCTATCTCTAATAGCACCCGAGATATCACCAGATATATATTGAATTTTTCCCAGACCCTGACAGTCCGGCCCCATGTGTCGGTGGCTTTCTCGGCCCCTGGTGGTCCGAGGTCGATCCCGCTGCACAGATTCATGCGCCAGGGCCTCCTACAGACAATGCACTTTGATTTATTGCGCTATCTCAAATAGCACCCGAGATATCACCAGATATATATTGGATTTTTCCTTGACCCTGACAGTCCGGCCCCATGTGTCGATGGTTTTCTCGGTCCCTCCTGGTCCGAGGTCGATCCCGCTGAACAGATTCATGCGCCAAGGCTTCCTATAGACAATTCACTTTGGTTTATTGCGCTATCTGTAATAGCACCCGAGATATCACCAGATACATGCTGGATTTTTACATGACCCTGACAGTCCGGCCCCATGAGACGCTGATTTTCTCGGCCCCTGGTGGTCCGAGGTCGATCACGCTGCTCAGATTCATGCGCCAGGGCCTCCTATAGATAATTCACTTTGGTTTATTGCGCTATCTCTAATAGCACCCGAGATATCACCAGATATGTATTGGATTTTCCCCTGACCCTGAGTGTCCGGCCCCATGAGACGGTGGTTTTCTCGACCCCTGGTGGTCCGAGGTCGTTCCCGCTGCACAGATTCATGCGCCAGGGCCGCCTACAAACAAAGCACTTTGATTTATTGCGCTATCTCTAATAGCACCCGAAATATCACCAGATATATATTGGATTTTCCCCTGACCCTGAGTGTCCGGCCCCATGTGTCGATGGTTTTCTCGGTCCCTCCTGGTCCGATGTCGATCCCGCTAAACAGATTCATGCGCCAAGGCTTCCTGCAGACAATTCACTTTGGTTTATTGCGCTATCTGTAATAGCACCCGAGATATCACCAGATATATGCTGGATTTTTACATGACCCTGACAGTCCGGCCCCATGAGACGGTGATTTTCTCGGCCCCTGGTGGTCCGAGGTCGTTCCCGCTGCTCAGATTCATGCGCCAGGGCCTCCTACAGACAATGCAGTTTGATTTATTGCGCTATCTCTAATAGCACCCGAGATATCACCAGATATATATTGGATTTTTCCTTGTCCCTGACAGTCCCGCCCCATGTGTCGATGGTTTTCTCGGTCCCTGGTGGTCCGAGGTCGATCCCGCTGCACAGATTCATTCGCCAGTGCCTCCTACAGACAATGCACTTTGATTTATTGCGCTATCTCTAATAACACCCGAGATATCACCAGATATATATCGGATTTTTCGCTGACCCTGACAGTCCGGCCCCATGAGACGCTGGTTTTCTCGGCCCCTGGTAGACCGGGTTCGATCCCGCTGCACAGATTCATGCGCCAGGGTCCCCTGCAGATAATTCACTTTGATTTATTACGCTATCTCTAATAGCACCCGAGATATCACCAGATATATATTGAATTCTTCCCTGACCCTGAGAGTCCGGCCCCATGTGACGGTGATTTTCTCGGTCCCTCGTGGTCTGAGGTCGATCCCGCTGCACAGATTCATGCGCCAGGGCCTCCTACAGACAATGCACTTTGATTTTTTGCGCTATCTCTAATAGCACCCGAGATATCACCAGATATATATCGAATTTTTCCCCGACCCTGACTGTCCGGCCCCATATGTCGGTGGTTTTCTCGGCCACTGGTGATCCGAGGTCGATCCCGCTGCACAGATTCATGCGCCAGGGCCTCCTACAGACAATGCACTTTGATTTATTGCGCTATCTGTAATAGCACCCGAGATATCACCAGATTTATATTGGATTTTTCCCTGAACCTGAGTGTCCGACCCCATGAGACAGTGGTTTTCTCGGCCCCTGGTGGTCCGAGGTCGTCCCCGCTGCACAGATTCATGCGCCAGGGCCTCCTTCAGACAATGCACTTTGATTTATTGCGCTATCTCTAATAGCACCCGAGATAACAGCAGATATATATTGGATTTTTCCCTGACCCTGAGTGTCGGGCCCCATGAGACGGTAGTTTTTTCGGCCCCTCGTGGTCCGAGGTCGATACCGCTGCACAGATTCATGCGCCAGGGCCCCCTGCAGATAATTCACTTTGATTTATTGCGCTACCTCTAATAGTACCCGAGATATCACCAGATATATGCTGGATTTTTACATGACCCTGACAGTCCGGCCCCATGAGACGGTGGTTTTCTCGGCCCCTGGTGGTCCGAGGTCGTTCCCGCTGCACAGATTCATGCGCCAGGGCCTCCTACAGACACTGCACTTTGATTTATTGCGCTATCTGTAATAGCACCCGAGATATCACCAGATATATGCCCGGATTTTCCCCTGACCCTGAATGTCCGGCCCCATGAGACGGTGGTTTTCTCGACCCCTGGGGGTCCGAGGTCGTTCCCGCTGCACAGATTCATGCGCCAGGGCCGCCTACAGACAAAGCACTTTGATTTATTGCGTTATCTGTAATAGCACCCGAGATATCACCAGATATATATTGGATTTTTCCCTGACCCTGACAGTCCGGCCCAGTGAGACGGTGATTTTCTCGGCCCCTGGTGGTCCGAGGTCGTTCCCGCTGCACAGGTTCTTGCGACAGGGCCTCCTGCAGACAATGCACTTTGCTTTATTGCGCTGTCTGTAATAGCACACGAGATATCACCTGATATATATTGGATTTTCCCCTGACCCTGAGTGTCCGTCCCCATGAGACGGTGGTTTTCTCGGCCCCTGGAGGTCCGAGGTCGATCCCGCAGCACAGATTCATGCGCCAGGCCTTCCTACAGACAATGCACTTTGATTTATTGCGCTATCTCTAATAGCACCCGAGATATCACCAGATATATATTGGATTTTTCCCTGACCCCGACAGTCCGGCCCCATGAGACGGTGATTTTATCGGGCCCTGGTGGTCCGAGGTCGATCCCTCTGCACAGATACATGCGCCAGGGCATCCTACAGACAATGCACTTTGATTTATTGCGGTATCTGTAATAGCACCCGAGATATCACCAGATATATATTGGATTTTTCCCTGACCCTCACAGACCGACCTCATGAGACGGTGGTTTTCTCGGCCCCTGGTGGTCCGAGGTCGTTCCCGCTGCACAGATTCATGCGCCGCGGCCCCCTGCAGATAATTCACTTTGATTTATTGCGCTATCTCTAATAGCACCCGAGATATCACCAGATATATATTGGATTTTCCCCTCACCCTGAGTGTCCGTCCCCATGAGACGGTGGTTTTCTCGGCCCCTGGAGGTCCGAGGTCGATCCCGCTGCACAGATTCATGCGCCAGGGCTTCCTACAGACAATGCACTTTGATTTATTGCGCTATCTCTAATAGCACCCGAGATATCACCAGATATATATTGGATTTTTCCCTGACCCTGACAATCCTTGACCCATGGGACTATGATTTTCACGGCCCCTGGTGGTCCGAGGTCGATGCCGCTGCACAGATTCATGCGCCAGGGCCTCCTGCAGACAATTCACCTAGGTTTATTGCGCTATCTCTAATAGCACCCGAGATATCACCAGATATATATTGGATTTTCCCCTGACCCTGAGTGTCCGGCCCCATGAGACGGTGGTTTTCTCGGACCCTGGTGGTCCGAGGTCGTTCCCGTTGCACACATTCATGCGCCAGGGCCTCCTCTAGATAAGTCACTTTGGTTTATTGTGCTATCTCTAATAGCACCCGAGATATCACCAGATATGTATTGGATTTTTCCCTGACCCTGAGTGTCCGGCCCCATGAGACGGTGGTTTTCTCGGCCCCTGGTGGTCCGAGGTCGTTCCCGCTGCACAGATTCATGCGCCAGGGCCCCCTGCAGATAATTCACTTTGGTTTAGTGCGCTATCTGTAAGAGCACCCGATATATCACCAGATATATATTGGATTTTTCCCTGACCCTGAGTGTCCGGCCCCATGAGACGGTGGTTTTCTCGGCCCATGGTGGTCCGAGGTCGTTCCCGTTGCACACATTCATGCGCCAGGGCCTCCTATAGATAATTCACTTTGGTTTATTGCCCTATCTCTAATAGCACCCGAGATATCACCAGATATATATTGAATTTTTCCCAGACCCTGACAGTCCGGCCCCATGTGTCGGTGGCTTTCTCGGCCCCTGGTGGTCCGAGGTCGATCCCGCTGCACAGATTCATGCGCCAGGGCCTCCTACAGACAATGCACTTTGATTTATTGCGCTATCTCAAATAGCACCCGAGATATCACCAGATATATATTGGATTTTTCCTTGACCCTGACAGTCCGGCCCCATGTGTCGATGGTTTTCTCGGTCCCTCCTGGTCCGAGGTCGATCCCGCTGAACAGATTCATGCGCCAAGGCTTCCTATAGACAATTCACTTTGGTTTATTGCGCTATCTGTAATAGCACCCGAGATATCACCAGATACATGCTGGATTTTTACATGACCCTGACAGTCCGGCCCCATGAGACGCTGATTTTCTCGGCCCCTGGTGGTCCGAGGTCGATCACGCTGCTCAGATTCATGCGCCAGGGCCTCCTATAGATAATTCACTTTGGTTTATTGCGCTATCTCTAATAGCACCCGAGATATCACCAGATATGTATTGGATTTTCCCCTGACCCTGAGTGTCCGGCCCCATGAGACGGTGGTTTTCTCGACCCCTGGTGGTCCGAGGTCGTTCCCGCTGCACAGATTCATGCGCCAGGGCCGCCTACAAACAAAGCACTTTGATTTATTGCGCTATCTCTAATAGCACCCGAAATATCACCAGATATATATTGGATTTTCCCCTGACCCTGAGTGTCCGGCCCCATGTGTCGATGGTTTTCTCGGTCCCTCCTGGTCCGATGTCGATCCCGCTAAACAGATTCATGCGCCAAGGCTTCCTGCAGACAATTCACTTTGGTTTATTGCGCTATCTGTAATAGCACCCGAGATATCACCAGATATATGCTGGATTTTTACATGACCCTGACAGTCCGGCCCCATGAGACGGTGATTTTCTCGGCCCCTGGTGGTCCGAGGTCGTTCCCGCTGCTCAGATTCATGCGCCAGGGCCTCCTACAGACAATGCAGTTTGATTTATTGCGCTATCTCTAATAGCACCCGAGATATCACCAGATATATATTGGATTTTTCCTTGTCCCTGACAGTCCCGCCCCATGTGTCGATGGTTTTCTCGGTCCCTGGTGGTCCGAGGTCGATCCCGCTGCACAGATTCATTCGCCAGTGCCTCCTACAGACAATGCACTTTGATTTATTGCGCTATCTCTAATAACACCCGAGATATCACCAGATATATATCGGATTTTTCGCTGACCCTGACAGTCCGGCCCCATGAGACGCTGGTTTTCTCGGCCCCTGGTAGACCGGGTTCGATCCCGCTGCACAGATTCATGCGCCAGGGTCCCCTGCAGACAATTCACTTTGATTTATTGCGCTATCTCTAATAGCACCCGAGATATCACCAGATATATATTGGATTTTTCCCTGACCCTGAGTGTCCGGCCCCATGAGACGGTGGTTTTCTCGGCCCCTGGTGGTCCGAGGTCGATCCCGCTGCACAGATTCATGCGCCAGGGCCGCCTGCAGACATTGCACTTTGATTTATTGCGCTATCTCTAATAGCACCCGAGATATCACCAGATATATATTGGATTTTTCCCTGACCTTGAGGGTCCGACCCCATGAGACGGTGGTCTTCTCGGCGCCTGGAGGTCCGAGGTCGATCCCGCTGCACAGATTCATGCGCCAGGGCCTCCTGCAGACAATGCACTTTGATTTATTGCGCTATCTCTAATAGCACCAGAGATATCTCCAGATATGTATTGGATTTTCCCCTGACCCTGAGTGTCCGGCCACATGAGACGGTGGGTTTCTCGGCCCCTGGTGGTCCGAGGTCGTTCCAGCTGCACAGATTTATTCGCCAGGGCCGCCTGCAGATAATTCACTTTGATTGATTGCGCTATCTGTAATAGCACCCGAGATATCACCAGATATATATTGGATTTTTCCCTGACCTTGAGGGTCCGACCCCATGAGACGGTGGTCTTCTCGGCCCCTGGTGGTCCGAGGTCGTTCCCGCTGCACACATTTATGCGCCAGGGCCTCCTACAGACAATGCACTTTGATTTATTGCGCTATCTCTAATAGCACCCAAGATATCACCAGATATATATTGGATTTTTCCCTGACCCTGAGTGTCCGACATCATGAGACGGTGGTTTTCTCGGCCCCTGCTGGTCCGAGGTCGATCCGGCTGCACAGATTCATGCGCCAGGTCCTCCTGCAGATAATTCACTTTGGTTTAGTGTGCTATCTGTAAGAGCACCCGAGATATAACCAGATATATATTGGATTTTTCCCTGACCCTGACATTCCGGCCCCTTGAGACGGTAGTTTTCTCGGTCCGTGGTTGTCCGAGATCGTTCCCGCTCCACAGATTCATGCGCTAGAGCCTCGTGCAGACAATGCACTTGGATTTATTGCGATATCTCTAATAGCACCCGAGATATCACCAGATATATATTGGATTTTCCCCTGACCCTGAGTGTCCGACCCCATGAGACGGTGGTTTTCTCGGCCCCTGGTAGTCCGAGGTCGTTCCCGCTGCACAGATTCATGCGCCAGGGCCTCCTACAGACAATGCACTTTGATTTATTGCGCTATCTCTAATAGCACCCGAGATATCACCAGATATATATTGGATTTTCCACTGACCCTGAGTGTCCGGCCCCATGAGACGGTGGTTTTCTCGGACCCTGGTCGTCCGAGGTCGTGCCCGCTGCACAGATTCATGCGCCAGTGCCTCCTCTAGATAATTCACTTTGGTTTATTGTTCTATCTCTAATATCACCCGATATATCACCAGATATATATTGGACTTTTCCCTGACCCTGACAGTCCGGCCCCTTGAGACGGTAGTTTTCTCGGCCCCTGGTTGTCCGAGGTCGTTTCCGCTGCACAGATTCATGCGCCAGGGCCTCCTAAAGACAATGCACTTTGATTTATTGCGCTGTCTGTAATAGCACCCGAGATATCACCAGATATATATTGGATTTTACCCTGACCCTGAGTGTCCGGCCCCATGGGACGGTGGTTTTCTCGGCCCCTGGTGGTCCGAGGTCGTTCCCGCTGCACAGATTCATGCGCCAGGGACTCCTGCAGACAATGCACTTTGATTTATTGCGCTATCTCTAATAGCACCCGAGATATCACCAGATATATATTGGATTTTTCCCTGACCCTGACAGTCCGGCCCCATGAGACGGTAGTTTTCTCGGCCCCTGGTGGTCCGAGGTCGTTCCCGCTGCACAGATTCATGCGCCAGGGCCGCCTGCAGATAATTCACTTCGATTTATTGCGCTATCTGCAATCGCACCCGAGATATCACCAGATATATATTGGATTTTTCCCTGACCCTGACAGTCCGGCCCCTTGAGACGGTAGTTTTCTCGGCCCCTGGTGGTCCGAGGTCGTTCCCGTTGCACACATTCATGCGCCAGGGCCTCCTCTAGATAAGTCACTTTGGTTTATTGTGCTATCTCTAATAGCACCCGAGATATCACCAGATATGTATTGGATTTTTCCCTGACCCTGAGTGTCCGGCCCCATGAGACGGTGGTTTTCTCGGCCCCTGGTGGTCCGAGGTCGTTCCCGCTGCACAGATTCATGCGCCAGGCCCCCCTGCAGATAATTCACTTTGGTTTAGTGCGCTATCTGTAAGAGCACCCGATATATCACCAGATATATATTGGATTTTTCCCTGACCCTGACAGTCCGGCCCCATGAGACGGTAGTTTTTTCGGCCCCTGGTGGTCCGAGGTCGTTCCCGCTGCACAGATTCATGCGCCAGGGCCTCCTACAGACAATGCACTTTGATTTATTGCGCTATCTCTAATAGCACCCGAGATATCACCAGATATATATTGGATTTTCCCCTGACCCTGAGTGTCCGGCCCCATGAGACGGTGGTTTTCTCGGCCCCTGGTGGTCCGAGGTCATTCCCGCTGCACAGATTCATGCGCCAGGGCCGCCTGCAGATAATTCACTTTGATTTATTGCGCTATCTGTAATCGCACCCGAGATATCACCAGATATATATTGGATTTTTCCCTGATCCTGACAGTCCGGCCCCATGTGTCGGTGGTCTTCTCGGCCCCTGGTGGTCCGAGGTCGTTCCCGCTGCACAGATTCATGCGCTAGGGACTCCTGCAGACAATGCACTTTGATTTGTTGCGCTATCTCTAATAGCACCCGAGATATCACCAGATATATATTGGATTTTCCCCTGACCCTGAGTGTCCGGCCCCATGAGACGGTGGGTTTCTCGGCCCCTGGTGGTCCGAGGTCGTTCACGCTGCACAGATTCATGCGCCAGGGACTCCTGCAGACAATGCACTTTGATTTATTGCGCTATCTGTAATCGCACCCGACATATCACCAGATTTATATAGGATTTCTCCCTGACCCTGACAGTCCGGCCCAATGAGACGGTGATTTTCTCGGCCCCTGGTGGTCCGAGGTTGTTCCCGCTGCACAGATTCATGCGCCAGGGACTCCTGCAGATAATTCACTTTGATTGATTGCGCCATCTGTAATAGCACCCGAGATATCACCAGATATATATTGGATTTTTCCCTGACCTTGAGGGTCCGACCCCATGAGACGGTGGTCTTCTCGGCGCCTGGAGGTCCGAGGTCGTTCCCGCTGCACAGATTCATGCGCTAGGGCCTCCTGCAGACAATGCACTTTGATTTATTGCGCTATCTCTAATAGCACCCGAGATATCACCAGATATATATTGGATTTTTCCCTGACCCTGACAGTCCGGCCCCATGAGACGGTGATTTCTCGGCCCCTGGTGGTCCGAGGTCGTTCGCGCTGCACAGATTCATGCGCTACGGCCTCCTGCAGACAATGCACTTTGATTTATTGCGCTATCTCTAATAGCACCCCAGATATCACCAGATATATATTGGATTTTTCCCTGACCCTGACAGTCCGGCCCCATGTGTCGGTGGTTTTCTCGGCCCCTGGTGGTTCGAGGTCGTTCCCGCTGCACAGATTCATGCGCCAGGGCCTCCTGCAGACAATGCGCTTTGATTTATTGCGCTATCTGTAATCGCACCCGAGATATCACCAGATTTATATTGGATTGTTCCCTGAGCCTGAGTGTCCGACCGTATGAGACGGTGGTTTTCTCGGCCCCTGGTGGTCCGAGGTCGTTCCGGCTGCACAGATTCATGCGCCAGGGCCCCCTGCAGATAATTCACTTTGGTTTAGTGCGCTATCTGTAAGAGCACCCGATATATCACCAGATATATATTGGATTTTTCCTTGACCCTGACAGTCCGGCCCCATGAGACGGTAGTTTTTTCGGCCCCTGGTGTTTCGAGGTCGTTCCCGCTGCACAGATTCATGCGCCAGGGCCTCCTACAGACAATGCACTTTGATTTATTGCGCTATCTCTAATAGCACCCGAAATATCACCAGATATATATTGGATTTTCCCCTGACCCTGAGTGTCCGGCCCCATGTGTCGATGGTTTTCTCGGTCCCTCCTGGTCCGATGTCGATCCCGCTAAACAGATTCATGCGCCAAGGCTTCCTGCAGACAATTCACTTTGGTTTATTGCGCTATCTGTAATAGCACCCGAGATATCACCAGATATATGCTGGATTTTTACATGACCCTGACAGTCCGGCCCCATGAGACGGTGATTTTCTCGGCCCCTGGTGGTCCGAGGTCGTTCCCGCTGCTCAGATTCATGCGCCAGGGCCTCCTACAGACAATGCAGTTTGATTTATTGCGCTATCTCTAATAGCACCCGAGATATCACCAGATATATATTGGATTTTTCCTTGTCCCTGACAGTCCCGCCCCATGTGTCGATGGTTTTCTCGGTCCCTGGTGGTCCGAGGTCGATCCCGCTGCACAGATTCATTCGCCAGTGCCTCCTACAGACAATGCACTTTGATTTATTGCGCTATCTCTAATAACACCCGAGATATCACCAGATATATATCGGATTTTTCGCTGACCCTGACAGTCCGGCCCCATGAGACGCTGGTTTTCTCGGCCCCTGGTAGACCGGGTTCGATCCCGCTGCACAGATTCATGCGCCAGGGTCCCCTGCAGATAATTCACTTTGATTTATTACGCTATCTCTAATAGCACCCGAGATATCACCAGATATATATTGAATTCTTCCCTGACCCTGAGAGTCCGGCCCCATGTGACGGTGATTTTCTCGGTCCCTCGTGGTCTGAGGTCGATCCCGCTGCACAGATTCATGCGCCAGGGCCTCCTACAGACAATGCACTTTGATTTTTTGCGCTATCTCTAATAGCACCCGAGATATCACCAGATATATATCGAATTTTTCCCCGACCCTGACTGTCCGGCCCCATATGTCGGTGGTTTTCTCGGCCACTGGTGATCCGAGGTCGATCCCGCTGCACAGATTCATGCGCCAGGGCCTCCTACAGACAATGCACTTTGATTTATTGCGCTATCTGTAATAGCACCCGAGATATCACCAGATTTATATTGGATTTTTCCCTGAACCTGAGTGTCCGACCCCATGAGACAGTGGTTTTCTCGGCCCCTGGTGGTCCGAGGTCGTCCCCGCTGCACAGATTCATGCGCCAGGGCCTCCTTCAGACAATGCACTTTGATTTATTGCGCTATCTCTAATAGCACCCGAGATAACAGCAGATATATATTGGATTTTTCCCTGACCCTGAGTGTCGGGCCCCATGAGACGGTAGTTTTTTCGGCCCCTCGTGGTCCGAGGTCGATACCGCTGCACAGATTCATGCGCCAGGGCCCCCTGCAGATAATTCACTTTGATTTATTGCGCTACCTCTAATAGTACCCGAGATATCACCAGATATATGCTGGATTTTTACATGACCCTGACAGTCCGGCCCCATGAGACGGTGGTTTTCTCGGCCCCTGGTGGTCCGAGGTCGTTCCCGCTGCACAGATTCATGCGCCAGGGCCTCCTACAGACACTGCACTTTGATTTATTGCGCTATCTGTAATAGCACCCGAGATATCACCAGATATATGCCCGGATTTTCCCCTGACCCTGAATGTCCGGCCCCATGAGACGGTGGTTTTCTCGACCCCTGGGGGTCCGAGGTCGTTCCCGCTGCACAGATTCATGCGCCAGGGCCGCCTACAGACAAAGCACTTTGATTTATTGCGTTATCTGTAATAGCACCCGAGATATCACCAGATATATATTGGATTTTTCCCTGACCCTGACAGTCCGGCCCAGTGAGACGGTGATTTTCTCGGCCCCTGGTGGTCCGAGGTCGTTCCCGCTGCACAGGTTCTTGCGACAGGGCCTCCTGCAGACAATGCACTTTGCTTTATTGCGCTGTCTGTAATAGCACACGAGATATCACCTGATATATATTGGATTTTCCCCTGACCCTGAGTGTCCGTCCCCATGAGACGGTGGTTTTCTCGGCCCCTGGAGGTCCGAGGTCGATCCCGCAGCACAGATTCATGCGCCAGGCCTTCCTACAGACAATGCACTTTGATTTATTGCGCTATCTCTAATAGCACCCGAGATATCACCAGATATATATTGGATTTTTCCCTGACCCCGACAGTCCGGCCCCATGAGACGGTGATTTTATCGGGCCCTGGTGGTCCGAGGTCGATCCCTCTGCACAGATACATGCGCCAGGGCATCCTACAGACAATGCACTTTGATTTATTGCGGTATCTGTAATAGCACCCGAGATATCACCAGATATATATTGGATTTTTCCCTGACCCTCACAGACCGACCTCATGAGACGGTGGTTTTCTCGGCCCCTGGTGGTCCGAGGTCGTTCCCGCTGCACAGATTCATGCGCCGCGGCCCCCTGCAGATAATTCACTTTGATTTATTGCGCTATCTCTAATAGCACCCGAGATATCACCAGATATATATTGGATTTTCCCCTCACCCTGAGTGTCCGTCCCCATGAGACGGTGGTTTTCTCGGCCCCTGGAGGTCCGAGGTCGATCCCGCTGCACAGATTCATGCGCCAGGGCTTCCTACAGACAATGCACTTTGATTTATTGCGCTATCTCTAATAGCACCCGAGATATCACCAGATATATATTGGATTTTTCCCTGACCCTGACAATCCTTGACCCATGGGACTATGATTTTCACGGCCCCTGGTGGTCCGAGGTCGATGCCGCTGCACAGATTCATGCGCCAGGGCCTCCTGCAGACAATTCACCTAGGTTTATTGCGCTATCTCTAATAGCACCCGAGATATCACCAGATATATATTGGATTTTCCCCTGACCCTGAGTGTCCGGCCCCATGAGACGGTGGTTTTCTCGGACCCTGGTGGTCCGAGGTCGTTCCCGTTGCACACATTCATGCGCCAGGGCCTCCTCTAGATAAGTCACTTTGGTTTATTGTGCTATCTCTAATAGCACCCGAGATATCACCAGATATGTATTGGATTTTTCCCTGACCCTGAGTGTCCGGCCCCATGAGACGGTGGTTTTCTCGGCCCCTGGTGGTCCGAGGTCGTTCCCGCTGCACAGATTCATGCGCCAGGGCCCCCTGCAGATAATTCACTTTGGTTTAGTGCGCTATCTGTAAGAGCACCCGATATATCACCAGATATATATTGGATTTTTCCCTGACCCTGAGTGTCCGGCCCCATGAGACGGTGGTTTTCTCGGCCCATGGTGGTCCGAGGTCGTTCCCGTTGCACACATTCATGCGCCAGGGCCTCCTATAGATAATTCACTTTGGTTTATTGCCCTATCTCTAATAGCACCCGAGATATCACCAGATATATATTGAATTTTTCCCAGACCCTGACAGTCCGGCCCCATGTGTCGGTGGCTTTCTCGGCCCCTGGTGGTCCGAGGTCGATCCCGCTGCACAGATTCATGCGCCAGGGCCTCCTACAGACAATGCACTTTGATTTATTGCGCTATCTCAAATAGCACCCGAGATATCACCAGATATATATTGGATTTTTCCTTGACCCTGACAGTCCGGCCCCATGTGTCGATGGTTTTCTCGGTCCCTCCTGGTCCGAGGTCGATCCCGCTGAACAGATTCATGCGCCAAGGCTTCCTATAGACAATTCACTTTGGTTTATTGCGCTATCTGTAATAGCACCCGAGATATCACCAGATACATGCTGGATTTTTACATGACCCTGACAGTCCGGCCCCATGAGACGCTGATTTTCTCGGCCCCTGGTGGTCCGAGGTCGATCACGCTGCTCAGATTCATGCGCCAGGGCCTCCTATAGATAATTCACTTTGGTTTATTGCGCTATCTCTAATAGCACCCGAGATATCACCAGATATGTATTGGATTTTCCCCTGACCCTGAGTGTCCGGCCCCATGAGACGGTGGTTTTCTCGACCCCTGGTGGTCCGAGGTCGTTCCCGCTGCACAGATTCATGCGCCAGGGCCGCCTACAAACAAAGCACTTTGATTTATTGCGCTATCTCTAATAGCACCCGAAATATCACCAGATATATATTGGATTTTCCCCTGACCCTGAGTGTCCGGCCCCATGTGTCGATGGTTTTCTCGGTCCCTCCTGGTCCGATGTCGATCCCGCTAAACAGATTCATGCGCCAAGGCTTCCTGCAGACAATTCACTTTGGTTTATTGCGCTATCTGTAATAGCACCCGAGATATCACCAGATATATGCTGGATTTTTACATGACCCTGACAGTCCGGCCCCATGAGACGGTGATTTTCTCGGCCCCTGGTGGTCCGAGGTCGTTCCCGCTGCTCAGATTCATGCGCCAGGGCCTCCTACAGACAATGCAGTTTGATTTATTGCGCTATCTCTAATAGCACCCGAGATATCACCAGATATATATTGGATTTTTCCTTGTCCCTGACAGTCCCGCCCCATGTGTCGATGGTTTTCTCGGTCCCTGGTGGTCCGAGGTCGATCCCGCTGCACAGATTCATTCGCCAGTGCCTCCTACAGACAATGCACTTTGATTTATTGCGCTATCTCTAATAACACCCGAGATATCACCAGATATATATCGGATTTTTCGCTGACCCTGACAGTCCGGCCCCATGAGACGCTGGTTTTCTCGGCCCCTGGTAGACCGGGTTCGATCCCGCTGCACAGATTCATGCGCCAGGGTCCCCTGCAGACAATTCACTTTGATTTATTGCGCTATCTCTAATAGCACCCGAGATATCACCAGATATATATTGGATTTTTCCCTGACCCTGAGTGTCCGGCCCCATGAGACGGTGGTTTTCTCGGCCCCTGGTGGTCCGAGGTCGATCCCGCTGCACAGATTCATGCGCCAGGGCCGCCTGCAGACATTGCACTTTGATTTATTGCGCTATCTCTAATAGCACCCGAGATATCACCAGATATATATTGGATTTTTCCCTGACCTTGAGGGTCCGACCCCATGAGACGGTGGTCTTCTCGGCGCCTGGAGGTCCGAGGTCGATCCCGCTGCACAGATTCATGCGCCAGGGCCTCCTGCAGACAATGCACTTTGATTTATTGCGCTATCTCTAATAGCACCAGAGATATCTCCAGATATGTATTGGATTTTCCCCTGACCCTGAGTGTCCGGCCACATGAGACGGTGGGTTTCTCGGCCCCTGGTGGTCCGAGGTCGTTCCAGCTGCACAGATTTATTCGCCAGGGCCGCCTGCAGATAATTCACTTTGATTGATTGCGCTATCTGTAATAGCACCCGAGATATCACCAGATATATATTGGATTTTTCCCTGACCTTGAGGGTCCGACCCCATGAGACGGTGGTCTTCTCGGCCCCTGGTGGTCCGAGGTCGTTCCCGCTGCACACATTTATGCGCCAGGGCCTCCTACAGACAATGCACTTTGATTTATTGCGCTATCTCTAATAGCACCCAAGATATCACCAGATATATATTGGATTTTTCCCTGACCCTGAGTGTCCGACATCATGAGACGGTGGTTTTCTCGGCCCCTGCTGGTCCGAGGTCGATCCGGCTGCACAGATTCATGCGCCAGGTCCTCCTGCAGATAATTCACTTTGGTTTAGTGTGCTATCTGTAAGAGCACCCGAGATATAACCAGATATATATTGGATTTTTCCCTGACCCTGACATTCCGGCCCCTTGAGACGGTAGTTTTCTCGGTCCGTGGTTGTCCGAGATCGTTCCCGCTCCACAGATTCATGCGCTAGAGCCTCGTGCAGACAATGCACTTGGATTTATTGCGATATCTCTAATAGCACCCGAGATATCACCAGATATATATTGGATTTTCCCCTGACCCTGAGTGTCCGACCCCATGAGACGGTGGTTTTCTCGGCCCCTGGTAGTCCGAGGTCGTTCCCGCTGCACAGATTCATGCGCCAGGGCCTCCTACAGACAATGCACTTTGATTTATTGCGCTATCTCTAATAGCACCCGAGATATCACCAGATATATATTGGATTTTCCACTGACCCTGAGTGTCCGGCCCCATGAGACGGTGGTTTTCTCGGACCCTGGTCGTCCGAGGTCGTGCCCGCTGCACAGATTCATGCGCCAGTGCCTCCTCTAGATAATTCACTTTGGTTTATTGTTCTATCTCTAATATCACCCGATATATCACCAGATATATATTGGACTTTTCCCTGACCCTGACAGTCCGGCCCCTTGAGACGGTAGTTTTCTCGGCCCCTGGTTGTCCGAGGTCGTTTCCGCTGCACAGATTCATGCGCCAGGGCCTCCTATAGACAATGCACTTTGATTTATTGCGCTGTCTGTAATAGCACCCGAGATATCACCAGATATATATTGGATTTTACCCTGACCCTGAGTGTCCGGCCCCATGGGACGGTGGTTTTCTCGGCCCCTGGTGGTCCGAGGTCGTTCCCGCTGCACAGATTCATGCGCCAGGGACTCCTGCAGACAATGCACTTTGATTTATTGCGCTATCTCTAATAGCACCCGAGATATCACCAGATATATATTGGATTTTTCCCTGACCCTGACAGTCCGGCCCCATGAGACGGTAGTTTTCTCGGCCCCTGGTGGTCCGAGGTCGTTCCCGCTGCACAGATTCATGCGCCAGGGCCGCCTGCAGATAATTCACTTCGATTTATTGCGCTATCTGCAATCGCACCCGAGATATCACCAGATATATATTGGATTTTTCCCTGACCCTGACAGTCCGGCCCCTTGAGACGGTAGTTTTCTCGGCCCCTGGTGGTCCGAGGTCGTTCCCGTTGCACACATTCATGCGCCAGGGCCTCCTCTAGATAAGTCACTTTGGTTTATTGTGCTATCTCTAATAGCACCCGAGATATCACCAGATATGTATTGGATTTTTCCCTGACCCTGAGTGTCCGGCCCCATGAGACGGTGGTTTTCTCGGCCCCTGGTGGTCCGAGGTCGTTCCCGCTGCACAGATTCATGCGCCAGGCCCCCCTGCAGATAATTCACTTTGGTTTAGTGCGCTATCTGTAAGAGCACCCGATATATCACCAGATATATATTGGATTTTTCCCTGACCCTGACAGTCCGGCCCCATGAGACGGTAGTTTTTTCGGCCCCTGGTGGTCCGAGGTCGTTCCCGCTGCACAGATTCATGCGCCAGGGCCTCCTACAGACAATGCACTTTGATTTATTGCGCTATCTCTAATAGCACCCGAGATATCACCAGATATATATTGGATTTTCCCCTGACCCTGAGTGTCCGGCCCCATGAGACGGTGGTTTTCTCGGCCCCTGGTGGTCCGAGGTCATTCCCGCTGCACAGATTCATGCGCCAGGGCCGCCTGCAGATAATTCACTTTGATTTATTGCGCTATCTGTAATCGCACCCGAGATATCACCAGATATATATTGGATTTTTCCCTGATCCTGACAGTCCGGCCCCATGTGTCGGTGGTCTTCTCGGCCCCTGGTGGTCCGAGGTCGTTCCCGCTGCACAGATTCATGCGCTAGGGACTCCTGCAGACAATGCACTTTGATTTGTTGCGCTATCTCTAATAGCACCCGAGATATCACCAGATATATATTGGATTTTCCCCTGACCCTGAGTGTCCGGCCCCATGAGACGGTGGGTTTCTCGGCCCCTGGTGGTCCGAGGTCGTTCACGCTGCACAGATTCATGCGCCAGGGACTCCTGCAGACAATGCACTTTGATTTATTGCGCTATCTGTAATCGCACCCGACATATCACCAGATTTATATAGGATTTCTCCCTGACCCTGACAGTCCGGCCCAATGAGACGGTGATTTTCTCGGCCCCTGGTGGTCCGAGGTTGTTCCCGCTGCACAGATTCATGCGCCAGGGACTCCTGCAGATAATTCACTTTGATTGATTGCGCCATCTGTAATAGCACCCGAGATATCACCAGATATATATTGGATTT
The DNA here is from genome assembly GCF_051020985.1 of Nomia melanderi. Classification (NCBI taxonomy): domain Eukaryota; kingdom Metazoa; phylum Arthropoda; class Insecta; order Hymenoptera; family Halictidae; genus Nomia; species Nomia melanderi. Next base: position 2,026,428 of record NW_027475142.1, read on the forward strand.
TTCCCTGACCTTGAGGGTCCGACCCCATGAGACGGTGGTCTTCTCGGCGCCTGGAGGTCCGAGGTCGTTCCCGCTGCACAGATTCATGCGCTAGGGCCTCCTGCAGACAATGCACTTTGATTTATTGCGCTATCTCTAATAGCACCCGAGATATCACCAGATATATATTGGATTTTTCCCTGACCCTGACAGTCCGGCCCCATGAGACGGTGATTTCTCGGCCCCTGGTGGTCCGAGGTCGTTCGCGCTGCACAGATTCATGCGCTACGGCCTCCTGCAGACAATGCACTTTGATTTATTGCGCTATCTCTAATAGCACCCCAGATATCACCAGATATATATTGGATTTTTCCCTGACCCTGACAGTCCGGCCCCATGTGTCGGTGGTTTTCTCGGCCCCTGGTGGTTCGAGGTCGTTCCCGCTGCACAGATTCATGCGCCAGGGCCTCCTGCAGACAATGCGCTTTGATTTATTGCGCTATCTGTAATCGCACCCGAGATATCACCAGATTTATATTGGATTGTTCCCTGAGCCTGAGTGTCCGACCGTATGAGACGGTGGTTTTCTCGGCCCCTGGTGGTCCGAGGTCGTTCCGGCTGCACAGATTCATGCGCCAGGGCCCCCTGCAGATAATTCACTTTGGTTTAGTGCGCTATCTGTAAGAGCACCCGATATATCACCAGATATATATTGGATTTTTCCTTGACCCTGACAGTCCGGCCCCATGAGACGGTAGTTTTTTCGGCCCCTGGTGTTTCGAGGTCGTTCCCGCTGCACAGATTCATGCGCCAGGGCCTCCTACAGACAATGCACTTTGATTTATTGCGCTATCTCTAATAGCACCCGAGATATCGCCAGATATATATTGGATTTTTCCCTGGCTCTGACAGTCCGACCGCATGAGACGGTGGTTTTCTCGGCCCCTGTTGGTCCGAGGTCGTTCCTGCTGCACAGATTCATGCGCCAGGGCCTCCTGCAGACAATGCACTTTGATTTATTGCGCCATCTGTAATAGCTCCCGAGATATCACCAGATATATATTGGATTTTTCCCTGACCCTGAGCGTCCGGCCCCATGAGACGGTAGTTTTCTCGGCCCCTGGTGGTCCGAGGTCGTTCCTGCTGCACAGATACATGCGCCAGGGCCTCCTGCAGACAATGCATTTTGATTTATTGCGCCATCTGTAATAGCACCCGAGATATAACCAGATATATATTGGATTTTTCCCTGACCCTGAGCGTCCGGCCCCATGAGACGGTAGTTTTCTCGGCCCCTGGTGGTCCGAGGTCGTTCCTGCTGCACAGATTCATGCGCTAGGGCCTCCTGCAGACAATGCACTGTGATTTATTGCGCTATCTCTAATAGCACCCTAATATAACCAGATATGTATTGGATTTTTCCCTGACCCTGACAGTCCGGCCCCATGAGACGGTGGTTTTCTCGGCCCCTGGTGGTCCGAGGTCGTTCCCGCTGCACAGATTCATGCGCCAGGGCCGCCTGCAGACAATGCACTTTTATTTATTCCGCTATCTCTAATAGCACCCGAGATATCACCAGATGTATATTGGATTTTCCCCTGACCCTGAGTGTGCGGTCCCATGAGACGGTGGTTTTCTCGGCCCCTGGTGGTCCGAGGTCGTTCCCGCTGCACAGATTCATGCGCCAGGGCCGCCTGCAGATAATTCACTTTGATTTATTGCGCTATGTGTAATAGCAGCCGAGATATCACCAGATATATATTGGATTCTTCCCTGACCTTGAGGGTCCGACCCCATGAGACGGTGGTTTTCTCGGCGCCTGGAGGTCCGAGGTCGTTCCCGCCGCACAGATTCATGCGCTAGGGCCTCCTGCAGACAATGCACTTTGATTTGTTGCGGTATCTCTAATAGCACCCGAGATATCACCAGATATATATTGGATTTTCCCCTGACCCCGAGTGTCCGGCCCCATGAGACGGTGGGTTTCTCGGCCCCTGGTGGTCCGGGGTCGTTCCTGCTGCACAGATTCATGCGCTAGGGCCTCCTGCAGACAATGCACTGTGATTTATTGCGCTATCTCTAATAGCACCCTAATATAACCAGATATGTATTGGATTTTTCCCTGACCCTGACAGTCCGGCCCCATTTGTCTGTGGTTTTCTCGGCCCCTGGTGGTCCGAGGTCGTTCCCGCTGCACAGATTCATGCGCCAGGGCGCCCTGCAGATAATTCACTTTGATTTATTGCGCTATCTCTAATAGCACCCGAGATATCACCAGATATATATTGGATTTTCCCCTGACCCTGAGTGTCCGGCCCCATGAGACGGTGGGTTTCTCGGCCCCTGGTGGTCCGAGGTCGTTCCAGCTGCACAGATTCCTGCGCTAGGGCCTCCTGCAGACAATGCACTTTGATTTATTGCGCTATCTCTAATAGCACCCGAGATATCACCAGATATATATTGGATCTTTCCCTGACCCTGACAGTCCGGCCCCATGTGTCGGTGGTTTTCTCGGCCCCTGGTGGTCCGAGGTCTTTCCCGCTGCACAGATTCATGCGCCAGGGCCTCCTGCAGACAATGCACTTTGATTTATTGCGCTATCTCTAATAACACCCGAGATATCACCAGATATATATTGGATTTTTCCCTGGCTCTGACAGTCCGACCGCATGAGACGGTGGTTTTCTCGGCCCCTGGTGGTCCGAGGTCGTTCCCGCTGCACAGATTCATGCGCCAGGGCCTCCTGCAGACAATGCACTTTGATTTATTGCGCCATCTGTAATAGCACCCGAGATATCACCAGATATATATTGGATTTTTCCCTGACCCTGAGCGTCCGGCCCCATGAGACGGTGGTTTTCTCGGCCCCTGGTGGTCCGAGGTCGTTCCTGCTGCACAGATTCATGCGCCAGGGCCCCCTGCAGATAATTCACTTTGGTTTAGTGCGCTATCTGTAAGAGCACCCGATATATCACCAGATATATATTGGATTTTTCCCTGACCCTGACAGTCCGGCCCCATGAGACGGTAGTTTTTTCGGCCCCCTGTGGTCCGAGGTCGTTCCCGCTGCACAGATTCATGCGCCAGGGCCTCCTACAGACAATGCACTCTGATTTATTGCGCCATCAGTAATAGCAGCCGAGATATCACCAGATATATATTGGATTTTTCCCTGACCCTGAGTGTCCGGACCCATGAGACGGTGGTTTTCTCGGCCCCTGGTGGTCCGACGTCGTTCCCGCTGCACAGATTCATGCGCCAGGGCCGCCTGCAGACATTGCACTTTGATTTATTGCGCTATCTCTAATAGCACCCGAGATATCACCAGATATATATTGGATTTTTCCCTGACCCTGAGTGTCCGGCCCCATGAGACGGTGGTTTTCTCGGCCCCTGGTGGTCCGAGGTCGATCCCGCTGCACAGATTCATGCGCCAGGGCCGCCTGCAGACATTGCACTTTGATTTATTGCGCTATCTCTAATAGCACCCGAGATATCACCAGATATATATTGGATTTTTCCCTGACCTTGAGGGTCCGACCCCATGAGACGGTGGTCTTCTCGGCGCCTGGAGGTCCGAGGTCGATCCCGCTGCACAGATTCATGCGCCAGGGCCTCCTGCAGACAATGCACTTTGATTTATTGCGCTATCTCTAATAGCACCAGAGATATCTCCAGATATGTATTGGATTTTCCCCTGACCCTGAGTGTCCGGCCCCATGAGACGGTGGGTTTCTCGGCCCCTGGTGGTCCGAGGTCGTTCCAGCTGCACAGATTTATTCGCCAGGGCCGCCTGCAGATAATTCACTTTGATTGATTGCGCTATCTGTAATAGCACCCGAGATATCACCAGATATATATTGGATTTTTCCCTGACCTTGAGGGTCCGACCCCATGAGACGGTGGTCTTCTCGGCGCCTGGAGGTCCGAGGTCAATCCCGCTGCACAGATTCATGCGCCAGGGCCTCCTGCAGACAATGCACTTTGATTTATTGCGCTATCTCTAATAGCACCCGAGATATCACCAGATATATATTGGATTTTTCCCTGACCCTGACAGTCCGGCCCCATGTGTCGGTGGTTTTCTCGGCCCCTGGTGGTCCGAGGTCGTTCCAGCTGCACAGATTTATTCGCCAGGGCCGCCTGCAGATAATTCACTTTGATTGATTGCGCTATCTGTAATAGCACCCGAGATATCACCAGATATATATTGGATTTTTCCCTGACCTTGAGGGTCCGACCCCATGAGACGGTGGTCTTCTCGGCGCCTGGAGGTCCGAGGTCGATCCCGCTGCACAGATTCATGCGCCAGGGCCTCCTGCAGACAATGCACTTTGATTTATTGCGCTATCTCTAATAGCACCCGAGATATCACCAGATATATATTGGATTTTTCCCTGACCCTGACAGTCCGGCCCCATGTGTCGGTGGTTTTCTCGGCCCCTGGTGGTCCGAGGTCGATCCCGCTGCACAGATTCATGCGCCAGGGCCTCCTGCAGACAATGCACTTTGATTTATTGCGCTATCTGTAATCGCACCCGAGATATAACCAGATTTATATTGGATTGTTCCCTGACCCTGAGTGTCCGACCGTATGAGACGGTGGTTTTCTCGGCCCCTGGTGGTCCGAGGTCGTTCCGGCTGCACAGATTCATGCGCCAGGGCCCCCTGCAGATAATTCACTTTGGTTTAGTGCGCTATCTGTAAGAGCACCCGATATATCACCAGATATATATTGGATTTTTCCCTGACCCTGACAGTCCGGCCCCATGAGACGGTAGTTTTTTCGGCCCCTGGTGTTTCGAGATCGTTCCCGCTGCACAGATTCATGCGCCAGGGCCTCCTACAGACAATGCACTTTGATTTATTGCGCTATCTCTAATAGCACCCGAGATATCACCAGATATATATTGGATTTTTCCCTGGCTCTGGCAGTCCGACCGCATGAGACGGTGGTTTTCTCGGCCCCTGGTGGTCCGAGGTCGTTCCTGCTGCACAGATTCATGCGCCAGGGCCTCCTGCAGACAATGCACTTTGATTTATTGCGCCATCTGTAATAGCACCCGAGATATCACCAGATATATATTGGATTTTTCCCTGACCCTGAGCGTCCGGCCCCATGAGACGGTAGTTTTCTCGGCCCCTGGTGGTCCGAGGTCGTTCCTGCTGCACAGATTCATGCGCCAGGGCCTCCTGCAGACAATGCACTTTGATTTATTGCGCCATCTGTAATAGCACCCGAGATATCACCAGATATATATTGGATTTTTCCCTGACCCTGAGCGTCCGGCCCCATGAGACGGTAGTTTTCTCGTCCCCTGGTGTTGCGAGGTCGTTCCCGCTGCACAGATTCATGCGCTAGGGCCTCCTGCAGACAATGCACTTTGATTTATTTGGCTATCTCTAATAGCACCCGAGATATCGCCAGATATATATTGGATTTTTCCCTGACCCTGACAGTGCGGCCCCATGAGACGGTGGTTTTCTCGGCCCATGGTGGTCCGAGGCCGTTCCCGCTGCACAGATTCATGCGCCAGGGCCTCCTGCAGACAATGCACTTTGATTTATTGCGCTATCTGTAATCGCACCCGAGATATCACCAGATTTATATTGGATTTTTCCCTGACTCTGACAGTCCGGCCCAATGAGACAGTGATTTTCTCGGCCGCTGGTGGTCCGAGGTCGTTCCCGTTACACAGATTCATGCGCTAGGGCCTCCTGCAGACAATGCACTTTGATTTATTGCGCTATCTCTTCTAGCACCCGAGATATCACCAGATATATATTGGATTTTTCCCTGACCCTGAGGTTCCGACCGCATGAGACGGTGGTTTTGTCGGCCCCTGGTGGTCCGAGGTCGTTCCCGCTGCACGGATTCATGCGCCAGGGCCTCCTGCAGACAATGCACTTTGATTTATTTCGCTATCTCTAATAGCACCCGAGATATCACCAGATATATATTGGATTTTTCCCTGACCCTGATTGTCCGGCCCCATGAGACGGTAGTTTTCTCGGCCCCTGGTTGTCCGAGGTCGTTCCCGCTGCACAGATTCATGCGCCAGGGCCTCCTGCAGACAATGCACTTTGATTTATTTCGCTATCTCTAATAGCACCCGAGATATCACAAGATATATATTCGATTTTTCCTTGACCCTGACAGTCCGGCCCCATGTGTCGGTGGTTTTCTCGGCCCCTGGTGGTCCGAGGTCGTTCTCGCTGCACAGATTCATGTGCTAGGGCCTCCTGCAGACAATGCACTTTGATTTATTGCGCTACCTCTAACAGCACCCGAGATATCGCCAGATATATATTGGATTTTTCCCTGACCCTGAGTGTCCGACCCCATCAGACGGTGGTTTTCTCGGCCCCTGGTGGTCCGAGGTCGTTCCTGCTGCCCAGATTCATGCGCTATGGCCTCCTGCAGACACTGCACTTTGATTTATTTCGCTGTCTCTTATAGCACCCGAGATATAACCAGATATATATTGGATTTTTCCCTGACCCTGACAGTCCGGCCCCATGTGTCGGTGGTTTTCTCGGCCCCTGGTGGTCCGAGGTCGATCCCGCTGCACAGATTCATGCTCCAGGGCCTCCTGCAGACAATGCACTTTGATTTATTGCGCTATCTGTAATCGCACCCGAGATATCACCAGATTTATATTGGATTGTTCCCTGACCCTGAGTGTCCGACCGTATGAGACGGTGGTTTTCTCGGCCCCTGGTGGTCCGAGGTCGTTCCTGCTGCACAGATTCATGCGCCAGGGCCTCCTGCAGACAATGCACTTTGATTTATTGCGCCATCTGTAATAGCACCCGAGATATCACCAGATATATATTGGATTTTTCCCTGACCCTGAGCGTCCGGCCCCATGAGACGGTAGTTTTCTCGCCCCCTGGTGGTCCGAGGTCGTTCCTGCTGCACAGATTCATGTGCTAGGGCCTCCTGCAGATAATGCACTTTGATTTATTGCGCTATCTCTAATAGCACCCTAATATAACCAGATATATATTGGATTTTTCCCTGACCCTGACAGTCCGGCCCCATGAGACGGTGGTTTTCTCGGCCCCTGGTGGTCCGAGGTCGTTCCCGCTGCACAGATTCATGCGCCAGGGCAGCCTGCAGATAATTCACTTTGATTTATTGCGCTATCTGTAATAGCAGCCGAGATATCACCAGATATATATTGGATTTTCCCCTGACCCTGAGTGTCCGGCCCCTTGAGACGGTAGTTTTCTCGGCCCCTGGAGGTCCGAGGTCGTTCCCGCTGCACACATTCATGCGCCAGGGCCTCCTACAGACAATGCACTTTGATTTATTGCGCCATCAGTAATTGTACCCGAGATATCACCAGATATATATTGGATTTTTCCCTGACCCTGAGTGTCCCGCCCCATGAGACGGTGGTTTTCTCGGCCCCTGGTGGTCCGAGGTCGTTCCCGCTGCACAGATTCATGCGCCAGGGCCGCCTGCAGATAACTCACTTTGATTTATTGCGCCATCTGTAATAGCACCCGAGATATCACCAGATATATATTGAATATTCCCGTGACCCTGAGTGTCCGGCCCCATGAGACGGTGGACTTCTCGGCCCCTGGTGGTCCGAGGTCGTTCCCGCTGCACAGATTCATGCACCAGGGCCGCCTGCAGATAATTCACTTTGATTTATTGCGCTATCTGTAATAGCACCCGAGATATCACCAGATATATATTGGATTTTTCCCTGACCCCGACAGTCCGGCCCCATGAGACGGTGATTTTATCGGGCCCTGGTGGTCCGAGGTCGATCCCTCTGCACAGATACATGCGCCAGGGCATCCTACAGACAATGCACTTTGATTTATTGCGGTATCTGTAATAGCACCCGAGATATCACCAGATATATATTGGATTTTTCCCTGACCCTCACAGACCGACCTCATGAGACGGTGGTTTTCTCGGCCCCTGGTGGTCCGAGGTCGTTCCCGCTGCACAGATTCATGCGCCGCGGCCCCCTGCTGATAATTCACTTTGATTTATTGCGCTATCTCTAATAGCACCCGAGATATCACCAGATATATATTGGATTTTCCCCTCACCCTGAGTGTCCGTCCCCATGAGACGGTGGTTTTCTCGGCCCCTGGAGGTCCGAGGTCGATCCCGCTGCACAGATTCATGCGCCAGGGCTTCCTACAGACAATGCACTTTGATTTATTGCGCTATCTCTAATAGCACCCGAGATATCACCAGATATATATTGGATTTTTCCCTGACCCTGACAATCCTTGACCCATGGGACTGTGATTTTCACGGCCCCTGGTGGTCCGAGGTCGATGCCGCTGCACAGATTCATGCGCCAGGGCCTCCTGCAGACAATTCACCTAGGTTTATTGCGCTATCTCTAATAGCACCCGAGATATCACCAGATATATATTGGAGTTTTCCCTGACCCTGACAGTCCGGCCCCATGAGACGGTGATTTTCTCGGCCCCTGGTGGTCCGAGGTCGATCCCACTGAACAGATTCATGCGCCAGGGCTTCCTGCAGACAATTCACTTTGGTTTATTATGCTATCTGTAATAGCACCCGAGATATCACCAGATATATATTGGATTTTTCCCTGACCCTGACTGACCGACCTCATGAGACGGTGGTTTTCTCGGCCCCTGGTGGTCCGAGGTCCTTCCCGCTGCACAGATTCATGCGCCGGGACCCCTGCAGATAATTCACTTTGATTTATTGCGCTATCTCTAATAGTACCCGAGATATCACCAGATATATATTGGATTTTCCCCTGACCCTGAGTGTCCGTCCCCATGAGACGGTGGGTTTCTCGGCCCCTGGTGGTCCGAGGTCGTTCCAGCTGCACAGATTCCTGCGCTAGGTCCTCCTGCAGACAATGCACTTTGATTTATTGCGCTATCTCTAATAGCACCCGAGATATCACCAGATATATATTGGATCTTTCCCTGACCCTGACAGTCCGGCCCCATGTGTCGGTGGTTTTCTCGGCCCCTGGTGGTCCGAGGTCTTTCCCGCTGCACAGATTCATGCGCCAGGGCCTCCTGCAGACAATGCACTTTGATTTATTGCGCTATCTGTAATCGCACCCGAGATATCACCATATTTATATTGGATTGTTCCCTGACCCTGAGTGTCCGACCGTATGAGACGGTGGTTTTCTCGGCCCCTGGTGGTCCGAGGTCGTTCCGGCTGCACAGATTCATGCGCCAGGGCCCCCTGCAGATAATTCACTTTGGTTTAGTGCGCTATCTGTAAGAGCACCCGATATATCACCAGATATATATTGGATTTTTCCCTGACCCTGACAGTCCGGCCCCATGAGACGGTAGTTTTTTCGGCCCCTGTTGCTTCGAGGTCGATCCCGCTGCACAGATTCATGCGCCAGGGACTCCTACAGACAATGCACTTTGATTTATTGCGCTGTCTCTAATAACACCCGAGATATCACCAGATATATATTGGATTTTTCCCTGGCTCTGACAGTCCGACCGCATGAGACGGTGGTTTTCTCGGCCCCTGGTGGTCCGAGGTCGTTCCTGCTGCACAGATTCATGCGCCAGGGCCTCCTGCAGACAATGCACTTTGATTTATTGCGCCATCTGTAATAGCACCCGAGATATCACCAGATATATATTGGATTTTTCCCTGACCCTGAGCGTCCGGCCCCATGAGACGGTAGTTTTCTCGGCCCCTGGTGGTCCGAGGTCGTTCCTGCTGCACAGGTTCATGCGCTAGGGCCTCCTGCAGACAATGCACTTTGATTTATTGCGCTATCTCTAATAGCACCCTAATATAACCAGATATATATTGGATTTTTCCCTGACCCTGACAGTCCGGCCCCATGAGACGGTGGTTTTCTCGGCCCCTGGTGGTCCGAGGTCGTTCCTGCTGCACAGATTCATGCGCCAGGGCCCCCTGCAGATAATTCACTTTGGTTTAGTGCGCTATCTGTAAGAGCACCCGATATATCACCAGATATATATTGGATTTTTCCCTGACCCTGACAGTCCGGCCCCATGAGACGGTAGTTTTTTCGGCCCCCTGTGGTCCGAGGTCGTTCCCGCTGCACAGATTCATGCGCCAGGGCCTCCTACAGACAATGCACTTTGATTTATTGCGCCATCAGTAATAGCACCCGAGATATCACCAGATATATATTGGATTTTTCCCTGACCCTGAGTGTCCGGACCCATGAGACGGTGGTTTTCTCGGCCCCTGGTGGTCCGACGTCGTTCCCGCTGCACAGATTCATGCGCCAGGGCCGCCTGCAGACATTGCACTTTGATTTATTGCGCTATCTCTAATAGCACCCGAGATATCACCAGATATATATTGGATTTTTCCCTGACCCTGAGTGTCCGGCCCCATGAGACGGTGGTTTTCTCGGCCCCTGGTGGTCCGAGGTCGATCCCGCTGCACAGATTCATGCGCCAGGGCCGCCTGCAGACATTGCACTTTGATTTATTGCGCTATCTCTAATAGCACCCGAGATATCACCAGATATATATTGGATTTTTCCCTGACCTTGAGGGTCCGACCCCATGAGACGGTGGTCTTCTCGGCGCCTGGAGGTCCGAGGTCGATCCCGCTGCACAGATTCATGCGCCAGGGCCTCCTGCAGACAATGCACTTTGATTTATTGCGCTATCTCTAATAGCACCAGAGATATCTCCAGATATGTATTGGATTTTCCCCTGACCCTGAGTGTCCGGCCACATGAGACGGTGGGTTTCTCGGCCCCTGGTGGTCCGAGGTCGTTCCAGCTGCACAGATTTATTCGCCAGGGCCGCCTGCAGATAATTCACTTTGATTGATTGCGCTATCTGTAATAGCACCCGAGATATCACCAGATATATATTGGATTTTTCCCTGACCTTGAGGGTCCGACCCCATGAGACGGTGGTCTTCTCGGCCCCTGGTGGTCCGAGGTCGTTCCCGCTGCACACATTTATGCGCCAGGGCCTCCTACAGACAATGCACTTTGATTTATTGCGCTATCTCTAATAGCACCCGAGATATCACCAGATATATATTGGATTTTTCCCTGACCCTGAGTGTCCGACATCATGAGACGGTGGTTTTCTCGGCCCCTGCTGGTCCGAGGTCGATCCGGCTGCACAGATTCATGCGCCAGGTCCTCCTGCAGATAATTCACTTTGGTTTAGTGTGCTATCTGTGAGAGCACCCGAGATATAACCAGATATATATTGGATTTTTCCCTGACCCTGACATTCCGGCCCCTTGAGACGGTAGTTTTCTCGGTCCGTGGTTGTCCGAGATCGTTCCCGCTCCACAGATTCATGCGCTAGAGCCTCGTGCAGACAATGCACTTGGATTTATTGCGATATCTCTAATAGCACCCGAGATATCACCAGATATATATTGGATTTTTCCCTGACCCTGAGCGTCCGGCCCCATGAGACGGTAGTTTTCTCGCCCCCTGGTGGTCCGAGGTCGTTCCTGCTGCACAGATTCATGTGCTAGGGCCTCCTGCAGATAATGCACTTTGATTTATTGCGCTATCTCTAATAGCACCCTAATATAACCAGATATATATTGGATTTTTCCCTGACCCTGACAGTCCGGCCCCATGAGACGGTGGTTTTCTCGGCCCCTGGTGGTCCGAGGTCGTTCCCGCTGCACAGATTCATGCGCCAGGGCAGCCTGCAGATAATTCACTTTGATTTATTGCGCTATCTGTAATAGCAGCCGAGATATCACCAGATATATATTGGATTTTCCCCTGACCCTGAGTGTCCGGCCCCTTGAGACGGTAGTTTTCTCGGCCCCTGGAGGTCCGAGGTCGTTCCCGCTGCACACATTCATGCGCCAGGGCCTCCTACAGACAATGCACTTTGATTTATTGCGCCATCAGTAATTGTACCCGAGATATCACCAGATATATATTGGATTTTTCCCTGACCCTGAGTGTCCCGCCCCATGAGACGGTGGTTTTCTCGGCCCCTGGTGGTCCGAGGTCGTTCCCGCTGCACAGATTCATGCGCCAGGGCCGCCTGCAGATAACTCACTTTGATTTATTGCGCCATCTGTAATAGCACCCGAGATATCACCAGATATATATTGAATATTCCCGTGACCCTGAGTGTCCGGCCCCATGAGACGGTGGACTTCTCGGCCCCTGGTGGTCCGAGGTCGTTCCCGCTGCACAGATTCATGCACCAGGGCCGCCTGCAGATAATTCACTTTGATTTATTGCGCTATCTGTAATAGCACCCGAGATATCACCAGATATATATTGGATTTTTCCCTGACCCCGACAGTCCGGCCCCATGAGACGGTGATTTTATCGGGCCCTGGTGGTCCGAGGTCGATCCCTCTGCACAGATACATGCGCCAGGGCATCCTACAGACAATGCACTTTGATTTATTGCGGTATCTGTAATAGCACCCGAGATATCACCAGATATATATTGGATTTTTCCCTGACCCTCACAGACCGACCTCATGAGACGGTGGTTTTCTCGGCCCCTGGTGGTCCGAGGTCGTTCCCGCTGCACAGATTCATGCGCCGCGGCCCCCTGCTGATAATTCACTTTGATTTATTGCGCTATCTCTAATAGCACCCGAGATATCACCAGATATATATTGGATTTTCCCCTCACCCTGAGTGTCCGTCCCCATGAGACGGTGGTTTTCTCGGCCCCTGGAGGTCCGAGGTCGATCCCGCTGCACAGATTCATGCGCCAGGGCTTCCTACAGACAATGCACTTTGATTTATTGCGCTATCTCTAATAGCACCCGAGATATCACCAGATATATATTGGATTTTTCCCTGACCCTGACAATCCTTGACCCATGGGACTGTGATTTTCACGGCCCCTGGTGGTCCGAGGTCGATGCCGCTGCACAGATTCATGCGCCAGGGCCTCCTGCAGACAATTCACCTAGGTTTATTGCGCTATCTCTAATAGCACCCGAGATATCACCAGATATATATTGGAGTTTTCCCTGACCCTGACAGTCCGGCCCCATGAGACGGTGATTTTCTCGGCCCCTGGTGGTCCGAGGTCGATCCCACTGAACAGATTCATGCGCCAGGGCTTCCTGCAGACAATTCACTTTGGTTTATTATGCTATCTGTAATAGCACCCGAGATATCACCAGATATATATTGGATTTTTCCCTGACCCTGACTGACCGACCTCATGAGACGGTGGTTTTCTCGGCCCCTGGTGGTCCGAGGTCCTTCCCGCTGCACAGATTCATGCGCCGGGACCCCTGCAGATAATTCACTTTGATTTATTGCGCTATCTCTAATAGTACCCGAGATATCACCAGATATATATTGGATTTTCCCCTGACCCTGAGTGTCCGTCCCCATGAGACGGTGGGTTTCTCGGCCCCTGGTGGTCCGAGGTCGTTCCAGCTGCACAGATTCCTGCGCTAGGGCCTCCTGCAGACAATGCACTTTGATTTATTGCGCTATCTCTAATAGCACCCGAGATATCACCAGATATATATTGGATCTTTCCCTGACCCTGACAGTCCGGCCCCATGTGTCGGTGGTTTTCTCGGCCCCTGGTGGTCCGAGGTCTTTCCCGCTGCACAGATTCATGCGCCAGGGCCTCCTGCAGACAATGCACTTTGATTTATTGCGCTATCTGTAATCGCACCCGAGATATCACCATATTTATATTGGATTGTTCCCTGACCCTGAGTGTCCGACCGTATGAGACGGTGGTTTTCTCGGCCCCTGGTGGTCCGAGGTCGTTCCGGCTGCACAGATTCATGCGCCAGGGCCCCCTGCAGATAATTCACTTTGGTTTAGTGCGCTATCTGTAAGAGCACCCGATATATCACCAGATATATATTGGATTTTTCCCTGACCCTGACAGTCCGGCCCCATGAGACGGTAGTTTTTTCGGCCCCTGTTGCTTCGAGGTCGATCCCGCTGCACAGATTCATGCGCCAGGGACTCCTACAGACAATGCACTTTGATTTATTGCGCTATCTCTAATAACACCCGAGATATCACCAGATATATATTGGATTTTTCCCTGGCTCTGACAGTCCGACCGCATGAGACGGTGGTTTTCTCGGCCCCTGGTGGTCCGAGGTCGTTCCTGCTGCACAGATTCATGCGCCAGGGCCTCCTGCAGACAATGCACTTTGATTTATTGCGCCATCTGTAATAGCACCCGAGATATCACCAGATATATATTGGATTTTTCCCTGACCCTGAGCGTCCGGCCCCATGAGACGGTAGTTTTCTCGGCCCCTGGTGGTCCGAGGTCGTTCCTGCTGCACAGGTTCATGCGCTAGGGCCTCCTGCAGACAATGCACTTTGATTTATTGCGCTATCTCTAATAGCACCCTAATATAACCAGATATATATTGGATTTTTCCCTGACCCTGACAGTCCGGCCCCATGAGACGGTGGTTTTCTCGGCCCCTGGTGGTCCGAGGTCGTTCCTGCTGCACAGATTCATGCGCCAGGGCCCCCTGCAGATAATTCACTTTGGTTTAGTGCGCTATCTGTAAGAGCACCCGATATATCACCAGATATATATTGGATTTTTCCCTGACCCTGACAGTCCGGCCCCATGAGACGGTAGTTTTTTCGGCCCCCTGTGGTCCGAGGTCGTTCCCGCTGCACAGATTCATGCGCCAGGGCCTCCTACAGACAATGCACTTTGATTTATTGCGCCATCAGTAATAGCACCCGAGATATCACCAGATATATATTGGATTTTTCCCTGACCCTGAGTGTCCGGACCCATGAGACGGTGGTTTTCTCGGCCCCTGGTGGTCCGACGTCGTTCCCGCTGCACAGATTCATGCGCCAGGGCCGCCTGCAGACATTGCACTTTGATTTATTGCGCTATCTCTAATAGCACCCGAGATATCACCAGATATATATTGGATTTTTCCCTGACCCTGAGTGTCCGGCCCCATGAGACGGTGGTTTTCTCGGCCCCTGGTGGTCCGAGGTCGATCCCGCTGCACAGATTCATGCGCCAGGGCCGCCTGCAGACATTGCACATTGATTTATTGCGCTATCTCTAATAGCACCCGAGATATCACCAGATATATATTGGATTTTTCCCTGACCTTGAGGGTCCGACCCCATGAGACGGTGGTCTTCTCGGCGCCTGGAGGTCCGAGGTCGATCCCGCTGCACAGATTCATGCGCCAGGGCCTCCTGCAGACAATGCACTTTGATTTATTGCGCTATCTCTAATAGCACCAGAGATATCTCCAGATATGTATTGGATTTTCCCCTGACCCTGAGTGTCCGGCCACATGAGACGGTGGGTTTCTCGGCCCCTGGTGGTCCGAGGTCGTTCCAGCTGCACAGATTTATTCGCCAGGGCCGCCTGCAGATAATTCACTTTGATTGATTGCGCTATCTGTAATAGCACCCGAGATATCACCAGATATATATTGGATTTTTCCCTGACCTTGAGGGTCCGACCCCATGAGACGGTGGTCTTCTCGGCCCCTGGTGGTCCGAGGTCGTTCCCGCTGCACACATTTATGCGCCAGGGCCTCCTACAGACAATGCACTTTGATTTATTGCGCTATCTCTAATAGCACCCGAGATATCACCAGATATATATTGGATTTTTCCCTGACCCTGAGTGTCCGACATCATGAGACGGTGGTTTTCTCGGCCCCTGCTGGTCCGAGGTCGATCCGGCTGCACAGATTCATGCGCCAGGTCCTCCTGCAGATAATTCACTTTGGTTTAGTGTGCTATCTGTGAGAGCACCCGAGATATAACCAGATATATATTGGATTTTTCCCTGACCCTGACATTCCGGCCCCTTGAGACGGTAGTTTTCTCGGTCCGTGGTTGTCCGAGATCGTTCCCGCTCCACAGATTCATGCGCTAGAGCCTCGTGCAGACAATGCACTTGGATTTATTGCGATATCTCTAATAGCACCCGAGATATCACCAGATATATATTGGATTTTCCCCTGACCCTGAGTGTCCGACCCCATGAGACGGTGGTTTTCTCGGCCCCTGGTAGTCCGAGGTCGTTCCCGCTGCACAGATTCATGCGCCAGGGCCTCCTACAGACAATGCACTTTGATTTATTGCGCTATCTCTAATAGCACCCGAGATATCACCAGATATATATTGGATTTTCCACTGACCCTGAGTGTCCGGCCCCATGAGACGGTGGTTTTCTCGGACCCTGGTCGTCCGAGGTCGTGCCCGCTGCACAGATTCATGCGCCAGTGCCTCCTCTAGATAATTCACTTTGGTTTATTGTTCTATCTCTAATATCACCCGATATATCACCAGATATATATTGGACTTTTCCCTGACCCTGACAGTCCGGCCCCTTGAGACGGTAGTTTTCTCGGCCCCTGGTTGTCCGAGGTCGTTTCCGCTGCACAGATTCATGCGCCAGGGCCTCCTAAAGACAATGCACTTTGATTTATTGCGCTGTCTGTAATAGCACCCGAGATATCACCAGATATATATTGGATTTTACCCTGACCCTGACAGTCCGGCCCCTTGAGACGGTAGTTTTCTCGGCCCCTGGTGGTCCGAGGTCGTTCCCGTTGCACACATTCATGCGCCAGGGCCTCCTCTAGATAAGTCACTTTGGTTTATTGTGCTATCTCTAATAGCACCCGAGATATCACCAGATATGTATTGGATTTTTCCCTGACCCTGAGTGTCCGGCCCCATGAGACGGTGGTTTTCTCGGCCCCTGGTGGTCCGAGGTCGTTCCCGCTGCACAGATTCATGCGCCAGGCCCCCCTGCAGATAATTCACTTTGGTTTAGTGCGCTATCTGTAAGAGCACCCGATATATCACCAGATATATATTGGATTTTTCCCTGACCCTGACAGTCCGGCCCCATGAGACGGTAGTTTTTTCGGCCCCTGGTGGTCCGAGGTCGTTCCCGCTGCACAGATTCATGCGCCAGGGCCTCCTACAGACAATGCACTTTGATTTATTGCGCTATCTCTAATAGCACCCGAGATATCACCAGATATATATTGGATTTTCCCCTGACCCTGAGTGTCCGGCCCCATGAGACGGTGGTTTTCTCGGCCCCTGGTGGTCCGAGGTCATTCCCGCTGCACAGATTCATGCGCCAGGGCCGCCTGCAGATAATTCACTTTGATTTATTGCGCTATCTGTAATCGCACCCGAGATATCACCAGATATATATTGGATTTTTCCCTGACCCTGACAGTCCGGCCCCATGTGTCGGTGGTCTTCTCGGCCCCTGGTGGTCCGAGGTCGTTCCCGCTGCACAGATTCATGCGCTAGGGACTCCTGCAGACAATGCACTTTGATTTGTTGCGCTATCTCTAATAGCACCCGAGATATCACCAGATATATATTGGATTTTCCCCTGACCCTGAGTGTCCGGCCCCATGAGACGGTGGGTTTCTCGGCCCCTGGTGGTCCGAGGTCGTTCACGCTGCACAGATTCATGCGCCAGGGACTCCTGCAGACAATGCACTTTGATTTATTGCGCTATCTGTAATCGCACCCGACATATCACCAGATTTATATAGGATTTTTCCCTGACCCTGACAGTCCGGCCCAATGAGACGGTGATTTTCTCGGCCCCTGGTGGTCCGAGGTTGTTCCCGCTGCACAGATTCATGCGCCAGGGACTCCTGCAGATAATTCACTTTGATTGATTGCGCCATCTGTAATAGCACCCGAGATATCACCAGATATATATTGGATTTTTCCCTGACCTTGAGGGTCCGACCCCATGAGACGGTGGTCTTCTCGGCGCCTGGAGGTCCGAGGTCGTTCCCGCTGCACAGATTCATGCGCTAGGGCCTCCTGCAGACAATGCACTTTGATTTATTGCGCTATCTCTAATAGCACCCGAGATATCACCAGATATATATTGGATTTTTCCCTGACCCTGACAGTCCGGCCACATGAGACGGTGATTTCTCGGCCCCTGGTGGTCCGAGGTCGTTCGCGCTGCACAGATTCATGCGCTACGGCCTCCTGCAGACAATGCACTTTGATTTATTGCGCTATCTCTAATAGCACCCCAGATATCACCAGATATATATTGGATTTTTCCCTGACCCTGACAGTCCGGCCCCATGTGTCGGTGGTTTTCTCGGCCCCTGGTGGTTCGAGGTCGTTCCCGCTGCACAGATTCATGCGCCAGGGCCTCCTGCAGACAATGCGCTTTGATTTATTGCGCTATCTGTAATCGCACCCGAGATATCACCAGATTTATATTGGATTGTTCCCTGAGCCTGAGTGTCCGACCGTATGAGACGGTGGTTTTCTCGGCCCCTGGTGGTCCGAGGTCGTTCCGGCTGCACAGATTCATGCGCCAGGGCCCCCTGCAGATAATTCACTTTGGTTTAGTGCGCTATCTGTAAGAGCACCCGATATATCACCAGATATATATTGGATTTTTCCTTGACCCTGACAGTCCGGCCCCATGAGACGGTAGTTTTTTCGGCCCCTGGTGGTCCGAGGTCGTTCCTGCTGCACAGATACATGCGCCAGGGCCTCCTGCAGACAATGCATTTTGATTTATTGCGCCATCTGTAATAGCACCCGAGATATAACCAGATATATATTGGATTTTTCCCTGACCCTGAGCGTCCGGCCCCATGAGACGGTAGTTTTCTCGGCCCCTGGTGGTCCGAGGTCGTTCCTGCTGCACAGATTCATGCGCTAGGGCCTCCTGCAGACAATGCACTTTGATTTATTGCGCTATCTGTAATCGCACCCGAGATATCACCATATTTATATTGGATTGTTCCCTGACCCTGAGTGTCCGACCGTATGAGACGGTGGTTTTCTCGGCCCCTGGTGGTCCGAGGTCGTTCCGGCTGCACAGATTCATGCGCCAGGGCCCCCTGCAGATAATTCACTTTGGTTTAGTGCGCTATCTGTAAGAGCACCCGATATATCACCAGATATATATTGGATTTTTCCCTGACCCTGACAGTCCGGCCCCATGAGACGGTAGTTTTTTCGGCCCCTGTTGCTTCGAGGTCGATCCCGCTGCACAGATTCATGCGCCAGGGACTCCTACAGACAATGCACTTTGATTTATTGCGCTATCTCTAATAACACCCGAGATATCACCAGATATATATTGGATTTTTCCCTGGCTCTGACAGTCCGACCGCATGAGACGGTGGTTTTCTCGGCCCCTGGTGGTCCGAGGTCGTTCCCGCTGCACAGATTCATGCGCCAGGGCCTCCTGCAGACAATGCACTTTGATTTATTGCGCCATCTGTAATAGCACCCGAGATATCACCAGATATATATTGGATTTTTCCCTGACCCTGAGCGTCCGGCCCCATGAGACGGTGGTTTTCTCGGCCCCTGGTGGTCCGAGGTCGTTCCTGCTGCACAGATTCATGCGCCAGGGCCCCCTGCAGATAATTCACTTTGGTTTAGTGCGCTATCTGTAAGAGCACCCGATATATCACCAGATATATATTGGATTTTTCCCTGACCCTGACAGTCCGGCCCCATGAGACGGTAGTTTTTTCGGCCCCCTGTGGTCCGAGGTCGTTCCCGCTGCACAGATTCATGCGCCAGGGCCTCCTACAGACAATGCACTCTGATTTATTGCGCCATCAGTAATAGCACCCGAGATATCACCAGATATATATTGGATTTTTCCCTGACCCTGAGTGTCCGGCCCCATGAGACGGTGGTTTTCTCGGCCCCTGGTGGTCCGACGTCGTTCCCGCTGCACAGATTCATGCGCCAGGGCCGCCTGCAGACATTGCACTTTGATTTATTGCGCTATCTCTAATAGCACCCGAGATATCACCAGATATATATTGGATTTTTCCCTGACCTTGAGGGTCCGACCCCATGAGACGGTGGTCTTCTCGGCGCCTGGAGGTCCGAGGTCGATCCCGCTGCACAGATTCATGCGCCAGGGCCTCCTGCAGACAATGCACTTTGATTTATTGCGCTATCTCTAATAGCACCAGAGATATCTCCAGATATGTATTGGATTTTCCCCTGACCCTGAGTGTCCGGCCCCATGAGACGGTGGGTTTCTCGGCCCCTGGTGGTCCGAGGTCGTTCCAGCTGCACAGATTTATTCGCCAGGGCCGCCTGCAGATAATTCACTTTGATTGATTGCGCTATCTGTAATAGCACCCGAGATATCACCAGATATATATTGGATTTTTCCCTGACCTTGAGGGTCCGACCCCATGAGACGATGGTCTTCTCGGCGCCTGGAGGTCCGAGGTCAATCCCGCTGCACAGATTCATGCGCCAGGGCCTCCTGCAGACAATGCACTTTGATTTATTGCGCTATCTCTAATAGCACCCGAGATATCACCAGATATATATTGGATTTTTCCCTGACCCTGACAGTCCGGCCCCATGTGTCGGTGGTTTTCTCGGCCCCTGGTGGTCCGAGGTCGTTCCAGCTGCACAGATTTATTCGCCAGGGCCGCCTGCAGATAATTCACTTTGATTGATTGCGCTATCTGTAATAGCACCCGAGATATCACCAGATATATATTGGATTTTTCCCTGACCTTGAGGGTCCGACCCCATGAGACGGTGGTCTTCTCGGCGCCTGGAGGTCCGAGGTCGATCCCGCTGCACAGATTCATGCGCCAGGGCCTCCTGCAGACAATGCACTTTGATTTATTGCGCTATCTCTAATAGCACCCGAGATATCACCAGATATATATTGGATTTTTCCCTGACCCTGACAGTCCGGCCCCATGTGTCGGTGGTTTTCTCGGCCCCTGGTGGTCCGAGGTCGATCCCGCTGCACAGATTCATGCGCCAGGGCCTCCTGCAGACAATGCACTTTGATTTATTGCGCTATCTGTAATCGCACCCGAGATATAACCAGATTTATATTGGATTGTTCCCTGACCCTGAGTGTCCGACCGTATGAGACGGTGGTTTTCTCGGCCCCTGGTGGTCCGAGGTCGTTCCGGCTGCACAGATTCATGCGCCAGGGCCCCCTGCAGATAATTCACTTTGGTTTAGTGCGCTATCTGTAAGAGCACCCGATATATCACCAGATATATATTGGATTTTTCCCTGACCCTGACAGTCCGGCCCCATGAGACGGTAGTTTTTTCGGCCCCTGGTGTTTCGAGATCGTTCCCGCTGCACAGATTCATGCGCCAGGGCCTCCTACAGACAATGCACTTTGATTTATTGCGCTATCTCTAATAGCACCCGAGATATCACCAGATATATATTGGATTTTTCCCTGGCTCTGGCAGTCCGACCGCATGAGACGGTGGTTTTCTCGGCCCCTGGTGGTCCGAGGTCGTTCCTGCTGCACAGATTCATGCGCCAGGGCCTCCCGCAGACAATGCACTTTGATTTATTGCGCCATCTGTAATAGCACCCGAGATATCACCAGATATATATTGGATTTTTCCCTGACCCTGAGCGTCCGGCCCCATGAGACGGTAGTTTTCTCGGCCCCTGGTGGTCCGAGGTCGTTCCTGCTGCACAGATTCATGCGCCAGGGCCTCCTGCAGACAATGCACTTTGATTTATTGCGCCATCTGTAATAGCACCCGAGATATCACCAGATATATATTGGATTTTTCCCTGACCCTGAGCGTCCGGCCCCATGAGACGGTAGTTTTCTCGGCCCCTGGTGTTGCGAGGTCGTTCCCGCTGCACAGATTCATGCGCTAGGGCCTCCTGCAGACAATGCACTTTGATTTATTTGGCTATCTCTAATAGCACCCGAGATATCGCCAGATATATATTGGATTTTTCCCTGACCCTGACAGTGCGGCCCCATGAGACGGTGGTTTTCTCGGCCCATGGTGGTCCGAGGCCGTTCCCGCTGCACAGATTCATGCGCCAGGGCCTCCTGCAGACAATGCACTTTGATTTATTGCGCTATCTGTAATCGCACCCGAGATATCACCAGATTTATATTGGATTTTTCCCTGACCCTGACAGTCCGGCCCAATGAGACAGTGATTTTCTCGGCCGCTGGTGGTCCGAGGTCGTTCCCGTTACACAGATTCATGCGCTAGGGCCTCCTGCAGACAATGCACTTTGATTTATTGCGCTATCTCTTCTAGCACCCGAGATATCACCAGATATATATTGGATTTTTCCCTGACCCTGAGGTTCCGACCGCATGAGACGGTGGTTTTGTCGGCCCCTGGTGGTCCGAGGTCGTTCCCGCTGCACGGATTCATGCGCCAGGGCCTCCTGCAGACAATGCACTTTGATTTATTTCGCTATCTCTAATAGCACCCGAGATATCACCAGATATATATTGGATTTTTCCCTGACCCTGATTGTCCGGCCCCATGAGACGGTAGTTTTCTCGGCCCCTGGTTGTCCGAGGTCGTTCCCGCTGCACAGATTCATGCGCCAGGGCCTCCTGCAGACAATGCACTTTGATTTATTTCGCTATCTCTAATAGCACCCGAGATATCACAAGATATATATTCGATTTTTCCTTGACCCTGACAGTCCGGCCCCATGTGTCGGTGGTTTTCTCGGCCCCTGGTGGTCCGAGGTCGTTCTCGCTGCACAGATTCATGTGCTAGGGCCTCCTGCAGACAATGCACTTTGATTTATTGCGCTACCTCTAACAGCACCCGAGATATCGCCAGATATATATTGGATTTTTCCCTGACCCTGAGTGTCCGACCCCATCAGACGGTGGTTTTCTCGGCCCCTGGTGGTCCGAGGTCGTTCCTGCTGCCCAGATTCATGCGCTATGGCCTCCTGCAGACACTGCACTTTGATTTATTTCGCTATCTCTTATAGCACCCGAGATATAACCAGATATATATTGGATTTTACCCTGACCCTGACAGTCCGGCCCCATGTGTCGGTGGTTTTCTCGGCCCCTGGTGGTCCGAGGTCGATCCCGCTGCACAGATTCATGCTCCAGGGCCTCCTGCAGACAATGCACTTTGATTTATTGCGCTATCTGTAATCGCACCCGAGATATCACCAGATTTATATTGGATTGTTCCCTGACCCTGAGTGTCCGACCGTATGAGACGGTGGTTTTCTCGGCCCCTGGTGGTCCGAGGTCGTTCCTGCTGCACAGATTCATGCGCCAGGGCCTCCTGCAGACAATGCACTTTGATTTATTGCGCCATCTGTAATAGCACCCGAGATATCACCAGATATATATTGGATTTTTCCCTGACCCTGAGCGTCCGGCCCCATGAGACGGTAGTTTTCTCGCCCCCTGGTGGTCCGAGGTCGTTCCTGCTGCACAGATTCATGCGCTAGGGCCTCCTGCAGACAATGCACTTTGATTTATTGCGCTATCTCTAATAGCACCCTAATATAACCAGATATATATTGGATTTTTCCCTGACCCTGACAGTCCGGCCCCATGAGACGGTGGTTTTCTCGGCCCCTGGTGGTCCGAGGTCGTTCCCGCTGCACAGATTCATGCGCCAGGGCAGCCTGCAGATAATTCACTTTGATTTATTGCGCTATCTGTAATAGCAGCCGAGATATCACCAGATATATATTGGATTTTCCCCTGACCCTGAGTGTCCGGCCCCTTGAGACGGTAGTTTTCTCGGCCCCTGGAGGTCCGAGGTCGTTCCCGCTGCACACATTCATGCGCCAGGGCCTCCTACAGACAATGCACTTTGATTTATTGCGCCATCAGTAATAGTACCCGAGATATCACCAGATATATATTGGATTTTTCCCTGACCCTGAGTGTCCCGCCCCATGAGACGGTGGTTTTCTCGGCCCCTGGTGGTCCGAGGTCGTTCCCGCTGCACAGATTCATGCGCCAGGGCCGCCTGCAGATAACTCACTTTGATTTATTGCGCCATCTGTAACAGCACCCGAGATATCACCAGATATATATTGAATATTCCCGTGACCCTGAGTGTCCGGCCCCATGAGACGGTGGACTTCTCGGCCCCTGGTGGTCCGAGGTCGTTCCCGCTGCACAGATTCATGCACCAGGGCCGCCTGCAGATAATTCACTTTGATTTATTGCGCTATCTGTAATAGCACCCGAGATATCACCAGATATATATTGGATTTTTCCCTGACCCTGAGGGTCCGACACCATGAGACGGTGGTTTTCTCGGCCCCTGGTGGTCCGAGGTCGTTCCCGCTGCACAGATTCATGCGCCAGGGCCGCCTGTAGATAATTCACTTTGATTTATTGCGCTATCTGTAATAGCACCCGAGATATCACCAGATATATATAGGATTTTTCCCTGACCTTGAGGGTCCGACCCCATGAGACGCTGGTTTTCTCGGCGCCTGGAGGTCCGAGGTCGTTCCTGCTGCACAGATTCATGCGCTAGGGCCTCCTGCAGACAATGCACTTTGATTTATTGCGCTATCTCTAATAGCACCCGAGATATCACCAGATATATATTGGATTTTTCCCTGACCCTGACAGTCCGGCCCCATGAGACGGTGATTTCTCGGCCCCTGGTGGTCCGAGGTCGTTCCCGCTGCACAGATTCATGCGCCAGGGCCGCCTGCAGATAATTCACTTTGATTTATTGCGCTATCTGTAATAGAACCCGAGATATCACCAGATATATATTGGATTTTTCCCTGACCTTGAGGGTCCGACCCCATGAGACGGTGGTTTACTCGGCGCCTGGAGGTCCGAGGTCGTTCCCGCTGCACAGATTCATGCGCTAGGGCCTCCTGCAGACAATGCACTTTGATTTATTTCGCTATGTCTAATAGCACCCGAGATATCACCAGATATATATTGGTTTTTTCCCTGACCCTGACAGTCCGGCCCCATGAGACGGTGGTTTTCTCGACCCCTGGTGTTCCGAGATCGTTCCCGCTGCACAGATTCATGCGCTAGGGCCTCCTGCAGACAATGCACTTTGATTTATTGCGCTATCTCTAATAGCAACCGAGATATCACCAGGTATATATTGGATTTTTCGCTGGCTCTGACAGTCCGACCCCATGAGACGGTGGTTTTCTCGGCCCCTGGTGGTCCGAGGTCGTTCCCGCTGCACAGATTCATGCGCCAGGGCCTCCTACTGACAATGCACTTTGATTTATTGCGCTATCTCTAATAGCATCCGAGATATCACCAGATATATATTGGATTTTCCCTGGCTCTGACATTCCGACCCCATGAGACGGTGATTTCTCGGCCCCTGGTGGTCCGAGGTCGTTCCCGCTGCACAGATTGATGCGCCAGGGCCTCCTGTGGACAATGCACTTTGATTTATTGCGCTATCTGTAATCGCACCCGAGATATCACCAGATATATATTGGATTTTTCCCTGACCTTGAGGGTCCGACCCCATGAGAAGCTGGTTTTCTCGGCGCCTGGATATCCGAGGTCGTTCCCGCTGCACAGATTTATGCGCTAGAGCCTCCTGCAGACAATGCACTTTGATTTATTGCGCTATCTCTAATAGCAACCGAGATATCACCAGGTATATATTGGATTTTTCGCTGGCTCTGACAGTCCGACCCCATGAGACGGTGGTTTTCTCGGCCCCTGGTGGTCCGACGTCGTTCCCGCTGCACAGATTCATGCGCCAGGGCCGCCTGCAGACATTGCACCTTGATTTATTGCGCTATCTGTAATAGCACCCAAGGTATCACCAGATTTATATTGGATTTTTCCCTGACCCTGAGTGTCCGACCCCATGAGACGGTGGTTTCCTCGGCCCCTGGTGGTCCGAGGTCGTTCCCGCTGCACAGATTGATGCGCCAGGGCCTCCTGCGGACAATGCACTTTGATTTATTGCGCTATCTGTAATCGCACCCGAGATATCACCAGATATATATTGGATTTTTCCCTGACCTTGAGGGTCCGAACCCATGAGACGCTGGTTTCCTCGGCACCTGGAGGTCCGAGGTCGTTCCCGCTGCACAGATTCATGCGCCAGGGCCTCCTACAGACAATGCACTTTGATTTATTTCGCTATCTCTAATAGCACCCGAGATATCACCAGATATATATTGGATTTTCCCCTGACCCTGAGTGTCCGGCCCCATGAGACGGTAGTTTTCTCGGCCCCTGGTGTTGCGAGGTCGTTCCCGCTGCACAGATTCATGCGCTAGGGCCTCCTGCAGACAATGCACTTTGATTTATTTGGCTATCTCTAATAGCACCCGAGATATCGCCAGATATATATTGGATTTTTCCTTGACCCTGACAGTCCGGCCCCATGTGTCGGTGGTTTTCTCGGCCCCTGGTGGTCCGACGTCGTTCCCGCTGCACAGATTCATGCGCCTGGGCCCCCTGCAGATAATTCACTTTGGTTTAGTGCGCTATCTGTAAGAGCACCCGAGATATCACCAGATATATATTGTATTTTTCCCTGACCCTGACAGTCCGGCCCCATTAGACGGTAGTTTTCTCGGCCCCTGCTTGTCCGAGGTCGTTCCCGCTGCACAGATTCATGCGCCAGGGCCTCCTGCAGACAATGCACTTTGATTTATTTCGCTATCTGTAATAGCACCCGAGATATAACCAGATATATATTGGATTTTTCCCTGACCCTGAGGGTCCGACACCATGAGACGGTGGTTTCCTCGGCCCCTGGTGGTCCGAGGTCGTTCCCGCTGCACAGATTCATGCGTCAGGGCCGCCTGCAGATAATTCACTTTGACTTATTGCGCTATCTGTAATAGCACCCGAGATATAACCAGATATATATTGGATTTTTCCCTGACCCTGATGGTCCGAAACCATGAGACGGTGGTTTTCTCGGCCCCTGGTGGTCCGAGGTCGTTCCCGCTGCACAGATTCATGCGCCAGGGCCCCCTGCAGATAATTCACTTTGGTTTAGTGCGCTATCTGTAAGAGCACCCGAGATATCACCAGATATATATTGTATTTTTCCCTGACCTTGAGGGTCCGACCCCATGAGACGCTGGTTTTCTCGGCGCCTGGAGGTTCGAGGTCGTTCTCGCTGCACAGATTCATGCGCTAGGGCCTCCTGCAGACAATGCACTTCGATTTGTTGCGCTATCTCTAATAGCACCCGAGATATCACCAGATATATATTGGATTTTCCCCTGACCCTGAGTGTCCGGCCCCATGAGACGGTAGTTTTCTCGGCCCCTGGTGTGCCGAGGTCGTTCCCGCGTCACAGATTCATGCGCCAGGGCCTCTAACAGACAATGCACTCTTATTTATTGCGCTATCTATAATAGCACCCGAGATATCACCAGATATATATGGGAATTTTCCCTGACCCTGGGTGTCCGACCCCATGAGGCGGTGGTTTTCTCGGCCCCTGGTGGTCCGAGGTCGTTACCGCTGCACAGATCCATGCGGCAGGGCCCCCTGCAGATAACTCACTTCTATTTATTGCGGTATCTTTAATAGCACCCGAGATATCACCATATATATATTGGATTTTCCCCTGACCCTGAGTGTCCGGCCCCATGAGATGGTGGTTTTCTCGGCCCCTGGTGGTCCGAGGTTGTTCCCGCTGCACAGATTCATGCGCCAGGGCCCCCTGCAGATAATTCACTTTGATTTATTGCGCTATCTCTAATAGCACCCGAGATATCACCAGATATATATTGGATTTTTCCCTGTCCCTGATAGTCGGGCCCCATGTGTCGATGGTCTTCTCGGTCCCTCGTGGTCCGAGGTCGATACCGCTGAACAGATTCATGCGCCAGGGCTTCCTGCAGACAATTCACTTTGGTTTATTGCGCTATCTGTAATAGCACCCGAGCTATCACCAGATTTATATTGGATTTTTCCCTGACCCTGAGTGTCCGACTCCATGAGACGGTGGTTTTCTCGGCCCCTGGTGGTCCCAGGTCGTTCCCGCTGCACAGATTCATGCGCCAGGGCCTCCTGCAGACAATGCACTCTGATTTATTGTGCTATCTATAATAGCACCCAGGATATCACCAGATATATATGGGAATTTTCCCTGACCCTGAGTGTCCGACCCCATGAGGCGGTGGTTTTCTCGGCCCCTGGTGGTCCGAGGTCGTTACCGCTGCACAGATTCATGCGGCAGGGCCCCCTGCAGATAACTCACTTCTATTTATTGCGGTATCTTTAATAGCACCCGAGATATCACCATATATATATTGGATTTTCCCTTGACCCTGACTGTCCGGCCCCATGTGTCGATGGTTTTCTCGGTCCCTCGTGGTTCGAGGTCGATACCGCCGCACAGATTCATTCGCCAGTGCCTCCTACAGACAATGCACTTTGATTTATTGCGCTATCTCTAATAGCACCCGAGATATCACCAGATATATATTGGATTTTTCCCTGTCCCTGACAGTCGGGCCCCATGTGTCGATGGTCTTCTCGGTCCCTCGTGGTCCGAGGTCGATACCGCTGAACAGATTCATGCGCCAGGGCTTCCTGCAGACAATTCACTTTGGTTTATTGCGCTATCTGTAATAGCACCCGAGATATCACCATTTATATATTGGATTTTTCCCTGACCCTGACAGTCCGACCCCATGAGACGGTGGTTCTCTCGGCCCCTGGTGGTCCCAGGTCGTTCCCGCTGCACAGATTCATTCGCCAGTGCCTCCTACAGACAATGCACTTTGATTTATTGCGCTATGTGTAATAGCATCCGAGATATCACCATATATATATTGGATTTTCCCCTGACCCTGAGTGTCCGGCCCCATGAGACGGTGGTTTTCTCGGCCCCTGGTGGTCCGAGGTCGTTCCCGCTGCACAGGTTCATGCGCCAGGGCCCCCTGCAGATAATTCACTTTGCTTTATTGCGCTATCTCTAATAGCACCCGAGATATCACCAGATATATATTGGATTTTTCCCTGACCCTGACAGTCCGGCCCCATGAGACGGTGATTTTCTCGGCCCCTGGTGGTCCGAGGTCGATCCCGCTGCACAGATTCATGCGCCAGGGCCTCTTACAGACAATGCACTTTGGTTTATTGCCCTATCTCTAATAGCACCCGAGATATCACCAGATATATATTGGATTTTCCCCTGACCCTGAGGGTCCGGCCCCATGAGACGGTGGTTTTCTCGGCCCCTGGTGGTCCGAGGTCGTTCCCGCCGCACAGATTCATTCGCCAGTGCCTCCTACAGACAATGCACTTTGATTTATTGCGCTATCTCTAATAACACCCCAGATATCACCAGGTATATATTGGATTTTTCCCTGACCCTGACAGTCGGGCCCCATGCGTCGATGGTTTTCTCGGTCCCTCGTGGTCCGAGGTCGATACCGCTGAACAGATTCATGCGCCAGGGCTTCCTGCAGACAATTCACTTTGGTTTATTGCGCTATCTGTAATAGCAGCCGAGATATCACCAGATTTATATTGGATTTTTCCCTGACCCTGAGTGTCCGACTCCATGAGACGGTGGTTTTCTCGGCCCCTGGTGGTCCCAGGTCGTTCCCGCTGCACAGATTCATGCGCCAGGGCCTCCTGCAGACAATGCACTTTGATTTATTGCGCTATCTGTAATAGCACCCGAGATATCACCAGATATATATTGGATTTTCCCCTGTCCCCGACAGTCGGGCCCCATGTGTCGATGGTCTTCTCGGTCCCTCGTGGTCCGAGGTCGATACCGCTGAACAGATTCATGCGCCAGGGCTTCCTGCAGACAATTCACTTTGGTTTATTGCGCTATCTGTAATAGCACCCGAGATATCACCATTTATATATTGGATTTTTCCCTGACCCTGACAGTCCGGCCCCATGAGACGGTGATTTTCTCGGCCCCTGGTGGTCCGAGGACGATCCCGCTGCACAGATTCATGCGCCAGGGCCTCTAACAGACAATGCACTCTGATTTATTGTGCTATCTATAATAGCACCCGAGATATCACCAGATATATATGGGAATTTTCCCTGACCCTGAGTGTCCGACCCCATGAGGCGGTGATTTTCTCGGCCCCTGGTGGTCCGAGGTCGTTACCGCAGCACAGATTCATGCGGCAGGGCCCCCTGCAGATAACTCACTTCTATTTATTGCGGTATCTTTAATAGCACCCGAGATATCACCATATATATATTGGATTTTCCCCTGACCCTGAGTGTCCGGCCCCATGAGATGGTGGTTTTCTCGGCCCCTGGTGGTCCGAGGTTGTTCCCGCTGCACAGATTCATGCGCCAGGGCCCCCTGCAGATAATTCACTTTGATTTATTGCGCTATCTCTAATAGCACCCGAGATATCACCAGATATATATTGGATTTTTCCCTGACCCTGAGTGTCCGGCCCCATGAGATGGTGGTTTTCTCGGCCCCTGGTGGTCCGAGGTTGTTCCCGCTGCACAGATTCATGCGCCAGGGCCCCCTGCAGATAATTCACTTTGATTTATTGCGCTATCTCTAATAGCACCCGAGATATCACCAGATATATATCGGATTTTGCCCTGTCCCTGACAGTCGGGCCCCATGTGTCGATGGTCTTCTCGGTCCCTCGTGGTCCGAGGTCGATACCGCTGAACAGATTCATGCGCCAGGGCTTCCTGCAGACAATTCACTTTGGTTTATTGCGCTATCTGTAATAGCACCCGAGATATCACCATTTATATATTGGATTTTTCCCTGACCCTGACAGTCTGACCCCATGAGACGGTGGTTTTCTCGGCATCTGGTGGTCCCAGGGCGTTCCCGCTGCACAGACTCATGCGTCAGGGCCTCCTACAGACAATGCACTTTGATTTATTGCGCGATCTGTAGTAGCATCCGAGATATCACCATATATATATTGGATTTTCCCCTGACCCTGAGTGTCCGGCCCCATGAGACGGTGGTTTTCTCGGCCCCTGGTGGTCCGAGGTCGTTCCCGCTGCACAGATTCATTCGCAAGTGCCTCCTACAGACAATGCACTTTGATTTATTGCGCTATCTCTAATAGCACCCGAGATATCACCAGATATATATTGGATTGTTCCTTGACCCTGACAGTCCGGCCCCATGTGTCGATGGTTTTCTCGGTCCCTCGTGGTTCGAGGTCGATCCCGCCGCACAGATTCATTCGCCAGTGCCTCCTACAGACAATGCACTTTGATTTATTGCGCTATCTCTAATAACACCCCAGATATCACCAGGTATATATTGGATTTTTCCCTGTCCCTGACAGTCGGGCCCCATGCGTCGATGGTTTTCTCGGTCCCTCGTGGTCCGAGGTCGATACCGCTGAACAGATTCATGCTCCAGGGCTTCCTGCGGACAATTCACTTTGGTTTATTGCGCTATCTGTAATAGCACCCGAGATATCACCAGATATATATTGGATTTTCCCCTGACCCGGACAGTCCGGCCCCATGAGACGGTGATTTTCTCGGCCCCTGGTGGTCCGAGGTCGTTCCCGCTGCACAGATTCATTCGCCAGTGCCTCCTACAGACAATGCACTTTGATTTATTGCGCTATCTGTAATAGCACCCGAGATATCACCATATATATATTGGATTTTTCCCTGACCCTGACAGTCCGGCCCCATGAGACTGTGATTTTCTCGGCCCCTGGTGGTCCGAGATCAATCCCGCTGCACAGATTCATGCGCCAGGGCCTCCTACAGACAATGCACTTTGATTTATAGCGCTATCTCTAATAGCAGCCGAAATATCACCAGATATATATTGGATTTTTCCCTGACCCTGACAGTCGGGCCCCATGCGTCGATGGTTTTCTCGGTCCCTCGTGGTCCGAGGTCGATACCGCTGAACAGATTCATGCGCCAGGGCTTCCTGCAGACAATTCACTTTGGTTTATTGCGCTATCTGTAATAGCACCCGAGATATCACCATTTATATATTGGATTTTTCCCTGACCCTGACAGTCCGGCCCCATGAGACGGTGATTTTCACGGCCCCTGGTGGTCCGAGGTCGATCCCGCTGCACAGATTCATGCGCCAGGGCCTCTAACAGACAATGCACTCTGATTTATTGTGCTATCTATAATAGCACCAGAGATATCACCAGATATATATGGGAATTTTCCCTGACACTGAGTGTCCGACCCCATGAGGCGGTGGTTTTCTCGGCCCCTGGTGGTCCGAGGTCGTTACCGCTGCACAGATTCATGCGGCAGGGCCCCCTGCAGATAACTCACTTCTATTTATTGCGGTATCACTAATAGCACCCGAGATATCACCATATATATATTGCATTTTCCCCTGACCCTGAGTGTCCGGCCCCATGAGATGGTGGTTTTCTCGGCCCCTGGTGGTCCGAGGTTGTTCCCGCTGCACAGATTCATGCGCCAGGGCCCCCTGCAGATAATTCACTTTGATTTATTGCGCTATCCCTAATAGCACCCGAGACATCACCAGATATATATTGGATTTTTCCTTGACCCTGACAGTCCGGCCCCATGTATCGATGGTTTTCTCGGTCCCTCGTGGTCCGAGGTCGATACCGCTGAACAGATTCATGCGCCAGGGCTTCCTGCAGACAATTCACTTTGGTTTATTGCGCTATCTGTAATAGCACCCGAGATATCACCATTTACATATTGGATTTTTCCCTGACCCTGACAGTCCGACCCCATGAGACGGTGGTTTTCTCGGCCCCTGGTGGTCTCAGGTCGTTCCCGCTGAACAGATTCATTCGCCAGTGCCTCCTACAGACAATGCACTTTGGTTTGTTGCGCTATCTGTAATAGCGCCCGAGATATCACCAGATATATATTGGATTTTTCCCTGACCCTGACAGTCCGGCCCCATGAGACGGTGATTTTCTCGTCCCCTGGTGGGCCGAGGTCAATCCCGCTGCACAGATTCATGCGCCAGGGCCTCCTACAGACAATGCACTTTGATTTATTGCGCTATCTGTAATAGCACTCGAGATATCACCATATATATATTGGATTTTTCCCTGACCCTGAGTGTCCGACCGCATGAGACGGTGGTTTTCTCGGCCCTTGGTGGTCCGAGGTCGTTCCCGCTGCACAGATTCATGCGCCAGGGCCCCCTGCAGATAATTCACTTTGATTTATTGCGCTATCTCTAATAGCACCCGAGATATCACCAGATTTATATTGGATTTTTCCCTGATCCTGAATGTCCGACTCCATGAGACGGTGGTTTTCTCGGCCCCTGGTGGTCCCAGGTCGTTCCCGCTGCACAGATTCATGCGCCAGGGCCTCCTGCAGACAATGCACTTTGGTTTATTGGCCTATTTCTAATAGCACCCGAGATATCACCAGATATATATTGGATTTTCCCCTGACCCTGAGTGTCCGGCCCCATGAGACGGTGGTTTTCTCGGCCCCTGGTGGTCCAAGGTCGTTCCCGCTGCACAGATTCATTCGCCAGTGCCTCCTACAGACAATGCACTTTGATTTATTGCGCTATCTGTAATAGCACCCGAGATATCACCATATATATATTGGATTTTTCCCTGACCCTGACAGTCCGGCCCCATGAGACGGTGATTTTCTCGGCCCCTGGTGGTCCGAGGTCAATCCCGCTGCACAGATTCATGCGCCAGGGCCTCCTACAGACAATGCACTTTGATTTATAGCGCTATCTCTAATAGCAGCCGAGATATCACCAGATATATATTGGATTTTTCCTTGACCCTGACAGTCCGGCCCCATGTATCGTTGGTTTTCTCGGTCCCTCGTGGTCCGCGGTCGATCCCGCTGCTCAGATTCATGCGCCAGTGCCCCCTGCAGATAATTCACTTTGATTTATTGCGCTATCTCTAATAGCACCCGAGATATCGCCAGGTATATATTGGATTTTTCCCTGTCCCTGACAGTCGGGCCCCTTGTGTCGTTGGTTTTCTCGATCCCTCGTGGTCCGAGGTCGATACCGCTGAACAGATTCCTGCGCCAGGGCTTCCTGCAGACAATTCACTTTGGTTTATTGCGCTATCTGTAATAGCACCCGAGATATCACCATTTATATATTGGATTTTTCCCTGACCCTGACAGTCCGGCCCCATGAGACGGTGATTTTCTCGGCCCCTGGTGGTCCGAGGTCGATCCCGCTGCACAGATTCATGCGCCAGGGCCTCTAACAGACAATGCACTCTGATTTATTGTGCTATCTATAATAGCACCCGAGATATCACCAGATATATATGGGAACTTTCCCTGACCCGGACAGTCCAGCCCCATGAGACGGTGATTTTCTCGGCCCCTGGTGGTCCGAGGTGGATCCCGCTACACAGATTCATGCGCCAGAGCCTCCTACAGACAATGCACATTGATTTATTGCGCTATCTATAGTAGCACCCGAGATATCACCAGATATATATTGGATTTTTCCCTGACCCTGAGAGTCCGACCCCATGAGACGGTGGTTTTCTCGGCCCTTGCTGGTCCGAGGTCGTTGCCGCTGCACAAATTCATGCGCCAGGGCCTCCTGCAGACAATGCGCTTTGATTTATTGCGCTATCTCTAATAGCACCCGAGATATCACCAGATATATATTGGATTTTTCCTTGACCCTGACAGTCGGGCCCCATGTGTCGATGGTTTTCTCGGTCCCTCGTGGTCCGAGGTCGATACCGCTGAACAGATTCATGCGCCAGTGCTTCCTGCAGACAATTCACTTTGGTTTATTGCGCTATCTGTAATAGCACCCGAGATATCACCATTTACATATTGGATTTTTCCCTGACCCTGACAGTCCGACCCCATGAGACGGTGGTTTTCTCGGCCCCTGGTGGTCCCAGGTCGTTCCCGCTGCACAGATTCATTCGCCAGTGCCTCCTACAGACAATGCACTTTGATTTATTGCGCTATGTGTAATAGCACCCGAGATATCACCATATATATATTGGATTTTCCCCTGACCCTGAGTGTCCGGCCCCATGTGACGGTGGTTTTCTCGGCCCCTGGTCTTCCGAAGTCGTTTCCGCTGTACAGATTCATGCGCCAGGGCCTCCTATAGATAATTCACTTTGGTTTATTCCGCTATCTCTAATAGCACCCGAGACATCACCAGATATATATTGGATTTTTCCTTGACCCTGACAGTCCGGCCCCATGTGACGGTGGTTTTCTCGGCCCCTGGTCTTCCGAAGTCGTTTCCGCTGTACAGATTCATGCGCCAGGGCCTCCTATAGATAATTCACTTTGGTTTATTCCTCTATCTCTAATAGCACCCGAGACATCACCAGATATATATTGGATTTTTCCTTGACCCTGACAGTCGGGCCCCATGTGTTGATGGTTTTCTCGGCCCCTGGTGGTCCGAGGTCGTTCCCGCTGCACAGATTCATGCGCTAGGGCCTCCTGCAGACAATGCACTTTGATTTATAGCGCTATCTCTAATAGCAGCCGAGATATCACCAGATATATATTGGATTTTTCCCTGACCCTGAGTGTCCGACCCCATGAGACGGTGGTCTCCTCGGCCCCTGGTGGTCCGAGGTCGTCCCGCTGCACAGATTCATGCGCCAGGGCCTCCAGCAGACAATGCACTTTGGTTTATTGGCCTATCTCTAATAGCACCCGAGATATCACCAGATATATATTGGATTTTCCCCTGACCCTGAGTGTCCGGCCCCATGAGACGGTGGTTTTCTCGGCCCCTGGTGGTCCGAGGTCGTTCCCGCTGCACAGCTTCATTCGCCAGTGCCTCCTACAGACAATGCACTTTGATTTATTGCGCTATCTGTAATAGCACCCGAGATATCACCATATATATATTGGATTTTTCCCTGACCCTGACAGTCCGGCCCCATGAGACGGTGATTTTCTCGGCCCCTGGTGGTCCGAGGTCAATCCCGCTGCACAGATTCATGCGCCAGGGCCTCCTACAGACAATGCACTTTGATTTATTGTTCTATCTCTAATAGCACCCGAGATATCTCCAGATATATATTGGATTTTCCCCTTACCCTGAGTGTCCGGCCACAGGTGTCGGTGGTTTTCTCGGCCCCTGGTGGTCCGAGGTCGTTCCCGCTGCACAGATTCATTCGCCAGTGCCTCCTACAGGCAATGCACTTTGATTTATTGCGCTATCTGTAATAGCACCCGAGATATCACCATATATATATTGGATTTTTCCCTGACCCTGACAGTCCGGCCCCATGAGACGGTGATTTTCTCGTCCCCTGGTGGGCCGAGGTCAATCCCGCTGCACAGATTCATGCGCCAGGGCCTCCTACAGACAATGCACTTTGATTTATTGCGCTATCTGTAATAGCACTCGAGATATCACCATATATATATTGGATTTTTCCCTGACCCTGAGTGTCCGTCCCCATGAGACGGTGGTTTTCTCGGCCCCTGGTGGTCCGAGGTCGTTCCCGCTGCACAGATTCATGCGCCAGGGCCCCCTGCAGATAATTCACTTTGATTTATTGCGCTATCTCTAATAGCACCCGAGATATCACCAGATTTATATTGGATTTTTCCCTGACCCTGAGTGTCCGTCCCCATGAGACGGTGGTTTTCTCGGCCCCTGGTGGTCCGAGGTCGATCCCGCTGCACAGATTCATGCGCCAGGGCCTCTAACAGACAATGCACTCTGATTTATTGTGCTATCTATAATAGCACCCGAGATATCACCAGATATATATGGGAATTTTCCCTGACCCGGACAGTCCAGCCCCATGAGACAGTGATTTTCTCGGCCCCTGGTGGTCCGAGGTGGATCCCGCTACACAGATTCATGCGCCAGGGCCTCCTGCAGACAATGCGCTTTGATTTATTGCGCTATCTCTAATAGCACCCGAGATATCACCAGATATATATTGGATTTTTCCTTGACCCTGACAGTCCGGCCCCATGTGTCGATGGTTTTCTCGGCCCCTGCTGGTCCGAGGTCGTTCCCTCTGCACAGATTCATGCGCCAGGGCCTCCTGCAGACAATGCACTTTGGTTTGTTGCGCTATCTGTAATAGCGCCCAAGATATCACCAGATTTATATTGGATTTTTACCTGACCCTGAGTGTCCGACCCCATGAGACGGTGGTTTTCTCGGCCCCTGGTGGTCCGAGGTCGTTCCCGCTGCACAGATTCATGCGCCAGGGCCTCCTGCAGACAATGCACTTTGATTTATTTCGCTATCCCTAATAGCACCCGAGACATCACCAGATATATATTGGATTTTTCCTTGACCCTGACAGTCCGGCCCCATGTATCGATGGTTTTCTCTGTCCCTCGTGGTCCAAGGGCGATACCGCTGAAGAGATTCATCCGCCAGGGCTTCCTGCAGACAATTTACTTTGGTTTATTAAGCTATCTGTAATAGCACCCGAGATATCACCATTTACATATTGGATTTTTCCCTGACCCTGACAGTCCGACCCCATGAGACGGTGGTTTTCTCGGCCCCTGGTGGTCCCAGGTCGTTCCCGCTGCACAGATTCATTCGCCAGTGCCTCCTACAGACAATGCACTTTGATTTATTGCGCTATGTGTAATAGCACCCGAGATATCACCATATATATATTGGATTTTCCCCTGACCCTGAGTGTCCGGCCCCATGTGACGGTGGTTTTCTCGGCCCCTGGTCTTCCGAAGTCGTTTCCGCTGTACAGATTCATGCGCCAGGGCCTCCTATAGATAATTAACTTTGGTTTATTCCGCTATCTCTAATAGCACCCGAGACATCACCAGATATATATTGGATTTTTCCTTGACCCTGACAGTCCGGCCCCATGTGTCGATGGTTTTCTCGGCCCCTGGTGGTCCGAGGTCGTTCCCGCTGCACAGATTCATGCTCCAGGGCCCCCTGCAGATAATTCACTTTGATTTATTGCGCTATCTCTAATAGCGCCCGAGATATCACCAGATATATATTGGATTGTTCCTTGACCCTGACAGTCCGGCCCCCAGGTGTCGATGGTTTTCTCGGTCCCTCGTGGTTCGAGGTCGATACCGCTGAACAGATTCATGCGCCAGGGCTTCCTGCAGACAATTCACTTTGGTTTATTGCGCTATCTGTAATAGCACCCGAGATATCACCAGATTTATAAAGGATTTTTCCTTGACCCTGAGTGTCCGACTCCATGAGACGGTGGTTTTCTCGGCCCCTGGTGGTCCCAGGTCGTTCCCGCTGCACAGATTCATGCGCCTGGGCCTCCTGCAGACAATGCACTTTGATTTATTGTTCTATCTCTAATAGCACCCGAGATATCTCCAGATATATATTGGATTTTCCCCTTACCCTGAGTGTCCGGCCACAGGTGTCGGTGGTTTTCTCGGCCCCTGGTGGTCCGAGGTCGTTCCCGCTGCACAGATTCATGCGCTAGGGCCTCCTGCAGACAATGGACTTTGATTTATTTCGCTATCTCTAATAGCACCCGAGATATCACCAGATATATATTGGATTTTTCCCTGACTCTGACAGTCCGGCCCCATGAGACGGTGGTTTTCTCGGACCCTGGTGGTCCGAGGTCGTTCCCGCTGCACAGATTCATTCGCCAGTGCCTCCTACAGACAATGCACTTTGATTTATTGCGCTATCTGTAATAGCACCCGAGATATCACCATATATATATTGGATTTTTCCCTGAACCTGACAGTCCGGCCCCATGAGACCGTGATTTTCTCGGCCCCTGGTGGGCCGAGGTCAATCCCGCTGCACAGATTCATGCACCAGGGCCTCCTACAGACAATGCACTTTGATTTATTGCGCTATCTGTAATAGCACTCGAGATATCACCATATATATATTGGATTTTTCCCTGACCCTGAGTGTCCGTCCCCATGAGACGGTGGTTTTCTCGGCCCCTGGTGGTCCGAGGTCGTTCCCGCTGCACAGATTCATGCGCCAGGGCCCCCTGCAGATAATTCACTTTGATTTATTGCGCTATCTCTAATAGCACCCGAGATATCACCAGATATATATTGGATTGTTCCTTGACCCTGACAGTCCGGCCCCATGTGTCGATGGTTTTCTCGGTCCCTCGTGGTTCGAGGTCGATCCCGCCGCACAGATTCATTCGCCAGTGCCTCCTACAGACAATGCACTTTGATTTATTGCGCTATCTCTAATAACACCCCAGTTATCACCAGGTATATATTGGATTTTTCCCTGACCCTGACAGTCGGGCCCCATGCGTCGATGGTTTTCTCGGTCCCTCGTGGTCCGAGGTCGATACCGCTGAACAGATTCATGCGCCAGGGCTTCCTGCAGACAATTCACTTTGGTTTATTGCGCTATCTGTAATAGCACCCGAGATATCACCAGATTTATATTGGATTTTTCCCTGACCCTGAGTGTCCGACTCCATGAGACGGTGGTTTTCTCGGCCCCTGGTGGTCCCAGGTCGTTCCCGCTGCACAGATTCATGCGCCAGGGCCTCCTGCAGACAATGCACTTTGATTTATTGCGCTATCTGTAATAGCACCCGAGGTATCACCAGATATATATTGGATTTTTCCCTGACCCTGACAGTCCGGCCCCATGAGACGGTGATTTTCTCGGCCCCTGGTGGTCCGAGGTCGATCCCACTGCACAGATTCATGCGCCAGGGCCTCCTGCAGACAATGCACTTTGATTTATTTCGCTATCCCTAATAGCACCCGAGACATCACCAGATATATATTGGATTTTTCCTTGACCCTGACAGTCCGGCCCCATGTATCGATGGTTTTCTCGGTCCCTCGTGGTCCGTGGTCGATCCCGCTGCTCAGATTCATGCGCCAGTGCCCCCTGCAGATAATTCACTTTGATTTATTGCGCTATCTCTAATAGCACCCGAGATATCACCAGGTATATATTAGATTTTTCCCTGTCCCTGACAGTCGGGCCCCATGTGTCGATGGTTTTCTCGGTCCCTCGTGGTCCGAGGTCGATATTGCTGAACAGATTCATGTGCCAGGGCTTCCTGCAGACAATTCACTTTGGTTTATTGCGCTATCTGTAATAGCACCCGAGATATCACCATTTATATATTGGATTTTTCCCTGACCCTGACAGTCCGACCCCATGAGACGGTGGTTTTCTCGGCCCCTGGTGGTCCCAGGTCGTTCCCGCTGCACAGATTCATGCGCCAGGGCCTCCTGCAGACAATGCACTTTGATTTATTGCGCTATCTGTAATAGCACCCGAGGTATCACCAGATATATATTGGATTTTTCCCTGACCCTGACAGTCCGGCCCCATGAGACGGTGATTTTCTCGGCCCCTGGTGGTCCGAGGTCGATCCCACTGCACAGATTCATGCGCCAGGGCCTCCTGCAGACAATGCACTTTGATTTATTTCGCTATCCCTAATAGCACCCGAGACATCACCAGATATATATTGGATTTTTCCTTGACCCTCACAATCCGGCCCCATGTATCGATGGTTTTATCGGTCCCTCGTGGTCCGTGGTCGATCCCGCTGCTCAGATTCATGCGCCAGTGCCCCCTGCAGATAATTCACTTTGATTTATTGCGCTATCTCTAATAGGACCCGAGATATCACCAGGTATATATTGGATTTTTCCCTGTCCCTGACAGTCGGGCCCCATGTGTCGATGGTTTTCTCGGTCCCTCGTGGTCCGAGGTCGATATTGCTGAACAGATTCATGCGCCAGGGCTTCCTGCAGACAATTCACTTTGGTTTATTGCGCTATCTGTAATAGCACCCGAGATATCACCATTTATATATTGGATTTTTCCCTGACCCTGACAGTCCGACCCCATGAGACGGTGGTTTTCTCGGCCCCTGGTGGTCGCAGGTCATTCCCGCTGCACAGATTCATGCGCCAGGGCCTCCTGCAGACAATGCACTTTGGTTTATTGCGCTATCTCTAATAGCACCCGAGATATCACCAGATATATATTGGATTTTTCCCTGACCCTGAGTGTCCGGCCCCATGAGACGATGATTTTCTCGGCCCCTGGTGGTCCGAGGTCGTTCCCGCTGCACAGATTCATGCGCCAGGGCCTCCTG
Organism: Nomia melanderi; assembly: GCF_051020985.1. Taxonomy (NCBI): domain Eukaryota; kingdom Metazoa; phylum Arthropoda; class Insecta; order Hymenoptera; family Halictidae; genus Nomia; species Nomia melanderi. The sequence continues at coordinate 2,067,119 of NW_027475142.1, forward strand.
CAGACAATACACTTTGATTTATTGATCTATCTGTAATAGCACCCGAGATATCACCGGATTTATATTGGATTTTTCCCTGACCCTGAGTGTCCGGCCCCATGTGTCGATGGATGTCTCGGTCTCTCGTGGTCCGAGGACGTTCCCGCTGCACAGATTCATTCGCCAGTGCCTCCTACAGACAATGCACATTGATTTATTGCGTTATCTGTAATAGCACTCGAGATATCACCAGATATATATTGAATTTTTCCCCGACCCTGAGTGTCCGGCCCCATGTGTCGATGGATGTCTCGGTCCCTGGTGGTCCGAGGTCGTTCCCGCTGCACAGATTCATGCGGCAGGGCCTCCTGCAGACAATACACTTTGATTTATTGATCTATCTGTAATAGCACCCGAGATATCACCAGATATATATTGGATTTTCCCCTGACCCGCAGAGTCCGGCCCCATGAGACGGTGATTTTCTCGGCCCCTGGTGGTCCGAGGTCGTTCCCGCTGCACGGATTCATGCGCCAGGGCCTCCTGCACACAATGCACTTTGGTTTATTGGCCTATCTCTAACAGCACCCGAGATATCACCAGATATATATTGGATTTTCCCCTGACCCTGAGTGTCCGGCCCCATGAGACGGTGGTTTTCTCGGCCCCTGGTGATCCGAGGTCGTTCCCGCTGCACAGATTCATTCGCCAGTGCCTCCTACAGACAATGCACTTTGATTTATTGCGCTATCTGTAATAGCACCCGAGGTATCACCATATATATATTGGATTTTTCCCTGACCCTGACAGTCCGGCCCCATGAGACGGTGATTTTCTCGGCCCCTGGTGGTCCGAGGTCGATCCCACTGCACAGATTCATGCGCCAGGGCCTCCTGCAGACAATGCACTTTGATTTATTTCGCTATCCCTAATAGCACCCGAGACATCACCATATATATATTGGATTTTTCCCTGACCCTGAGTGTCCGTCCCCATGAGACGGTGGTTTTCTCGGCCCCTCGTGGTCCGTGGTCGATCCCGCTGCTCAGATTCATGCGCCAGTGCCCCCTGCAGATAATTCACTTTGATTTATTGCGCTATCTCTAATAGCACCCGAGATATCACCAGGTATATATTGGATTTTTCCCTGTCCCTGACAGTCGGGCCCCATGTGTCGATGGTTTTCTCGGTCCCTCCTGGTCCGAGGTCGATATTGCTGAACAGATTCATGCGCCAGGGCTTCCTGCAGACAATTCACTTTGGTTTATTGCGCTATCTGTAATAGCACCCGAGATATCACCATTTATATATTGGATTTTTCCCTGACCCTGACAGTCCGACCCCATGAGACGGTGGTTTTCTCGGCCCCTGGTGGTCGCAGGTCATTCCCGCTGCACAGATTCATGCGCCAGGGCCTCCTGCAGACAATGCACTTTGGTTTATTGCGCTATCTCTAATAGCACCCGAGATATCACCAGATATATATTGGATTTTTCCCTGACCCTGAGTGTCCGGCCCCATGAGACGGTAGTTTTCTCGGCCCATGGTGGTCCGAGGTCGTTCCCGCTGCACAGATTCATGCGCCAGGGCCTCCTACAGACAATGCACATTGATTTATTGCCTTATCTGTAATAGCACCCGAGATATCACCAGATATATATTGGATTTTTCCTTGACTCTGAGTGTCCGGCCCCATGAGACGGTAGTTTTCTCGGCCCCTGGTGGTCCGAGGTCGCTCCCGCTGCACAGATTCATGCGCCAGGGCCTCCTACAGACAATGCACTTCGATTTATTGCGCTATCTGTAATAGCACCCGAGATATCACCAGATATATATTGGATTTTTCCCTGACCCTGAGTGTCCGGCCCCATGAGACGATGATTTTCTCGGCCCCTGGTGGTCCGAGGTCGTTCCCGCTGCACAGATTCATGCGCCAGGGACTCCTGCAGACAATACACTTTGATTTATTGATCTATCTGTAATAGCACCCGAGATATCACCGGATTTATATTGGATTTTTCCCTGACCCTGAGTGTCCGGCCCCATGTGTCGATGGATGTCTCGGTCCCTCGTGGTCCGAGGACGTTCCCGCTGCACAGATTCATTCGCCAGTGCCTCCTACAGACAATGCACATTGATTTATTGCGTTATCTGTAATAGCACTCGAGATATCACCAGATATATATTGAATTTTTCCCCGACCCTGAGTGTCCGGCCCCATGTGTCCATGGATGTCTCGGTCCCTGGTGGTCCGAGGTCGTTCCCGCTGCACAGATTCATGCGACAGGGCCTCCTGCAGACAATACACTTTGATTTATTGATCTATCTGTAATAGCACCCGAGATATCACCAGATATATATTGGATTTTCCCCTGACCCGCAGAGTCCGGCCCCATGAGACGGTGATTTTCTCGGCCCCTGGTGGTCCGAGGTCGTTCCCGCTGCACAGATTCATGCGCCAGGGCCTCCTGCACACAATGCACTTTGGTTTATTGGCCTATCTCTAATAGCACCCGAGATATCACCAGATATATATTGGATTTTCCCCTGACCCTGAGTGTCCGGCCCCATGAGACGGTGGTTTTCTCGGCCCCTGGTGATCCGAGGTCGTTCCCGCTGCACAGATTCATTCGCCAGTGCCTCCTACAGACAATGCACTTTGATTTATTGCGCTATCTGTAATAGCACCCGAGATATCACCATATATATATTGGATTTTTCCCTGACCCTGACAGTCCGGCCCCATGAGACGGTGATTTTCTCGGCCCCTGGTGGGCCGAGGTCAATCCCGCTGCACAGATTCATGCACCAGGGCCTCCTAAAGACAATGCACTTTGATTTATTGCGCTATCTGTAATAGCACTCGAGATATCACCATATATATATTGGATTTTCCCCTGACCCTGAGTGTCCGGCCCCATGAGACGGTGGTTTTCTCGGCCCCTGGTGGTCCGAGGTCGTTCCCGCTGCACAGATCCATGCGCCAGGGCCGCCTGCAGACAATGCACTTTGATTTATTTCGCTATCCCTAATAGCACCCGAGACATCACCAGATATATATTGGATTTTTCCTTGACCCTGACAGTCCGGCCCCATGTATCGATGGTTTTCGCGGTCCCTCGTGGTCCGCGGTCGATCCCGCTGCTCAGATTCATGCGCCAGGGCCCCCTGCAGATAATTCACTTTGATTTATTGCGCTATCTCTAATAGCACCCGAGATATCACCAGGTATATATTGGATTTTTCCCTGTCCCTGACAGTCGGGCCCCATGTGTCGATGGTTTTCTCGGTCCCTCGTGGTCCGAGGTCGATACCGCTCAACAGATTCATGCGCCAGGGCTTCCTGCAGACAATTCACTTTGGTTTATTGCGCTATCTGTAATAGCACCCGAGATATTACCATTTACATATTGGATTTTTCCCTGACACTGACAGTCCGACCCCATGAGACGGTGGTTTTCTCGGCCCCTGGTGGTCCCAGGTCGTTCCCGCTGCACAGATTCATTCGCCAGTGCCTCCTACAGACAATGCACTTTGATTTATTGCGCTATGTGTAATAGCACCCGAGATATCACCATATATATATTGGATTTTCCCCTGACCCTGAGTGTCCGGCCCCATGTGACGGTGGTTTTCTCGGCCCCTGGTCTTCCGAAGTCGTTCCCGCTGCACAGATTCATGCGCCAGGGCCCCCTGCAGATAATTCACTTTGATTTATTGCGCTATCTCTAATAGCACCCGAGATATCACCAGATATATATTGGATTGTTCCTTGACCCTGACAGTCCGGCCCCATGTGTCGATGGTTTTCTCGGTCCCTCGTGGTTCGAGGTCGATCCCGCCGCACAGATTCATTCGCCAGTGCCTCCTACAGACAATGCACTTTTATTTATTGCGCTATCTCTAATAACACCCCAGTTATCACCAGGTATATATTGGATTTTTCCCTGACCCTGACAGTCGGGCCCCATGCGTCGATGGTTTTCTCGGTCCCTCGTGGTCCGAGGTCGCTCCCGCTGCACAGATTCATACGCCAGGGCTTCCTGCAGACAATTCACTTTGGTTTATTGCGCTATCTGTAATAGCACCCGAGATATCACCAGATTTATATTGGATTTTTCCCTGACCCTGAGTGTCCGACTCCATGAGACGGTGGTTTTCTCGGCCCCTGGTGGTCCCAGGTCGTTCCCGCTGCACAGATTCATGCGCCAGGGCCTCCTGCAGACAATGCACTTTGATTTATTGCGCTATCTGTAATAGCACCCGAGGTATCACCAGATATATATTGGATTTTTCCCTGACCCTGACAGTCCGGCCCCATGAGACGGTGATTTTCTCGGCCCCTGGTGGTCCGAGGTCGATCCCACTGCACAGATTCATGCGCCAGGGCCTCCTGCAGACAATGCACTTTGATTTATTTCGCTATCCCTAATAGCACCCGAGACATCACCAGATATATATTGGATTTTTCCTTGACCCTGACAGTCCGGCCCCATGTATCGATGGTTTTCTCGGTCCCTCGTGGTCCGTGGTCGATCCCGCTGCTCAGATTCATGCGCCAGTGCCCCCTGCAGATAATTCACTTTGATTTATTGCGCTATCTCTAATAGCACCCGAGATATCACCAGGTATATATTGGATTTTTCCCTGTCCCTGACAGTCGGGCCCCATGTGTCGATGGTTTTCTCGGTCCCTCGTGGTCCGAGGTCGATATTGCTGAACAGATTCATGCGCCAGGGCTTCCTGCAGACAATTCACTTTGGTTTATTGCGCTATCTGTAATAGCACCCGAGATATCACCATTTATATATTGGATTTTTCCCTGACCCTGACAGTCCGACCCCATGAGACGGTGGTTTTCTCGGCCCCTGGTGGTCGCAGGTCATTCCCGCTGCACAGATTCATGCGCCAGGGCCTCCTGCAGACAATGCACTTTGGTTTATTGCGCTATCTCTAATAGCACCCGAGATATCACCAGATATATATTGGATTTTTCCCTGACCCTGTGTGTCCGGCCCCATGAGACGGTAGTTTTCTCGGCCCATGGCGGTCCGAGGTCGTTCCCGCTGCACAGATTCATGCGCCAGGGCCTCCTACAGACAATGCACATTGATTTATTGCCTTATCTGTAATAGCACCCGAGATATCACCAGATATATATTGGATTTTTCCTTGACTCTGAGTGTCCGGCCCCATGAGATGGTAGTTTTCTCGGCCCCTGGTGGTCCGAGGTCGCTCCCGCTGCACAGATTCATGCGCCAGGGCCTCCTACAGACAATGCACTTCGATTTATTGCGCTATCTGTAATAGCACCCGAGATATCACCAGATATATATTGGATTTTTCCCTGACCCTGAGTGTCCGGCCCCATGAGACGATGATTTTCTCGGCCCCTGGTGGTCCGAGGTCGTTCCCGCTGCACAGATTCATGCGCCAGGGCCTCCTGCAGACAATACACTTTGATTTATTGATCTATCTGTAATAGCACCCGAGATATCACCGGATTTATATTGGATTTTTCCCTGACCCTGAGTGTCCGGCCCCATGTGTCGATGGATGTCTCGGTCCCTCGTGGTCCGAGGACGTTCCCGCTGCACAGATTCATTCGCCAGTGCCTCCTACAGACAATGCACATTGATTTATTGCGTTATCTGTAATAGCACTCGAGATATCACCAGATATATATTGAATTTTTCCCCGACCCTGAGTGTCCGGCCCCATGTGTCGATGGATGTCTCGGTCCCTGGTGGTCCGAGGTCGTTCCCGCTGCACAGATTCATGCGCCAGGGCCTCCTGCAGACAATACACTTTGATTTATTGATCTATCTGTAATAGCACCCGAGATATCACCAGATACATATTGGATTTTTCCTTGACCCTGACAGTCCGGCCCCATGTGTCGATGGTTTTCTCGGTCCCTCGTGGTCCGACGTCGATCCCGCCGAACAGATTCGTGCTCCAGGGCCCCCTGCAGATATTTCACTTTGATTTATTGTTCTATCTCTAATAGCACCCGAGATATCACCAGGTATATATTGGATTTTCCCCTTACCCTGAGTGTCCGGCCCCATGTGTCGGTGGTTTTCTCGGCCCCTGGTGGTCCGAGGTCGTTCCCGCTGCACAGATTCATGCGCTAGGGCCTCCTGCAGACAATGCACTTTGATTTATAGCGCTATCTCTAATAGCAGCCGAGATATCACCGGATATATATTGGATTTTTCCCTGACCCTGAGTGTCCGACCCAATGAGACGGTGGTCTCCTCGGCCCCTGGTGGTCCGAGCTCGTTCCCGCTGCACAGATTCATGCGCCAGGGCCTCCTGCAGACAATGCACTTTGCTTTATTGCGCTATCTCTAATAACACCCCAGATATCACCAGGTATATATTGGATTTTTCCCTGACCCTGACAGTCGGGCCCCATGCGTCGATGGTTTTCTCGGTCCCTCGTGGTCCGAGGTCGATACCGCTGAACAGATACATGCGCCAGGGCTTCCTGAAGACAGTTCACTTTGATTTATTGCGCTATCTCTAATAGCACCCGAGATATCACCAGGTATATATTGGATTTTCCCTGACCCGGACAGTCCGGCCCCACGAGACGGTGATTTTCTCGGCCCCTGGTGGTCCGAGGTCGTTCCCGCTGCACAGATTCATGCGCTAGGGCCTCCTACAGACAATGCGCTTTGATTTATTGCCCTATCTGTAAGAGCACCCGAGATATCACCAGATATATATTGAATTTTTCCACGACCCTGAGTGTCCGGCCCCATGAGACGGTAGTTTTCTCGGCCCCTGGTGGTCCGAGGTCGTTCCTGCTGCACAGATTCATGCGCCAGGGCCTCCTGCAGACAATGCACTTTGATTTATTTCGCTATCTCTAATAGTACCCGAGATATCACCAGATATATATTGGATTTTTCCTTGACCCTGAGTGTCCGGCCCCATGAGACGGTAGTTTTCTCGCCCCTGGTAGTCCGAGGTCGTTCCCGCAGCACAGATTCATGCGCCAGGGCCCCCTGCAGATAATTCACTTTGATTTATTGCGCTATCTCTAATAACACCCCAGATATCACCAGGTATATATTGGATTTTTCCCTGACCCTGACAGTCGGGCCCCATGAGACGGTGATTTTCTCAACCCCTGGTGTCCGAGGTCGTTCCCGCCGCACAGATTCATTCGCCAGTGCCTCCTACAGACAATGCACTTTGATTTATTGCGCTATCTGTAATAGCACCCGAGGTATCACCAGATATATATTGGATTTTTCCCTGACCCTGACAGTCCGGCCCCATGAGACGGTAGTTTTCTCGGCCCCTGGTGGTCCGAGGTCGATCCCACTGCACAGATTCATGCGCCAGGGCCTCCTACAGACAATGCACTTTGATTTATTGCGCTATCTCTAATAGCACCCGAGATATCACCAGATATATATTGGATTTTTCCCTGACCCGGACAGTCCGGCCCCATGAGACGGTGATTTTCTCGGCCACTGGTGGTCCGAGGTGGATCCCGCTACACAGATTCATGCGCCAGGGCCTCCTACAGACAATGCACATTGATTTATTTCGCTATCCCTAATAGCACCCGAGACATCACCAGATATATATTGGATTTTCCCTTGACCCTGACAGTCCGGCCCCATGTATCGACGGTTTTCTCGGTCCCTCGTGGTCCGTGGTCGATCCCGCTGCTCAGATTCATGCGCCAGTGCCCCCTGCAGATAATTCACTTTGATTTATTGCGCTATCTCTAATAGCACCCGAGATATCACCAGGTATATATTGGATTTTTCCCTGTCCCCGACAGTCGGGCCCCATGTGTCGATGGTTTTCTCGGTCCCTCGTGGTCCGAGGTCGATACCGCTGATCAGATTCATGCGCCAGGGCTTCCTGCAGACAATTCACTTTGGTTTATTGCGCTATGTGTAATAGCACCCGAGATATCACCATATATATATTGGATTTTCCCCTGACCCTGAGTGTCCGGCCCCATGTGACGGTGGTTTTCTCGGCCCCTGGTGGTCCGAGGTCGTTCCCGCTGCACAGATTCATGCGCCAGGGCCTCCTACAGACAATGCACCTCGATTTATTGCGCTATCTGTAATAGCACCCGAGATATCACAAGATATATATTGGATTTTTCCCTGACCCTGACAGTCCGGCCCCATGGGACGGTGATTTTCTCGGCCCCTGTTGGTCCGAGGCCGATCCCGCTGCACAGATTCATGCGGTAGGGCCTCCTGCAGACAATGTACTTTGATTTATTGCGCTATCTCTAATAGCACCCGAGATATCACCAGATATTTATTGGATTTTTCCTTGACCCTGACAGTCCGGAACCATGTGTCGATGGTTTTCTCGGTCCCTCGTGGTCCGACGTCGATCCCGCCGAACAGATTCGTGCTCCAGGGCCCCCTGCAGATATTTCACTTTGATTTATTGCGCTATCTCTAATAGCACCCGAGATATCACCAGATATATATTGGATTTTTCCCCGACCCTGAGTGCCCGGCCCCATGAAACGGTGGTTTTCTCGGCACCTGGTGGTCCGAGGTCGTTCCCGCTGCACAGATTCATGCGCCAGGGCCTCCTGCAGACAATGCACTTTGATTTATTGCGCTATCTCTAATAGCACCCGAGATATCAACAGATATATATTGGATTTTTCCCTGACCCTGAGTGCCCGGCCCCATGAAACGGTGGTTTTCTCGGCCCCTGGTGGTCCGAGGTCGTTCCCGCTGCACAGATTCATGCGCCAGTGCCTCCTACAGACAATGCACTTTGATTTATTGCGTTATCTCTAATAGCACCCGAGATATCACCAGATGTATATTGGATTTTTCCCTGAGCCTGACAGTCCGACCCCATGAGACGATGGTTTTCTCGGCCCCTGGTGGTCCGAGCTCGTTCCCGCTGCACAGATTCATGCGCCAGGGCCTGCTGCAGACAATGCACTATGATTTATTGCGCTATCTGTAATAGCACCCGAGATATCACCAGATATATATTGGATTTTTCCCTGACCCTGAGTGTCCGGCCCCATGAGACGGTAGTTTTCTCGGCCCCTGGTGGTCCGAGGTCGTTCCCGCTGCACAGATTCGTGCGCCAGGGCCACCTGCAGACAATGCACTTTGGTTTACTGCGCTATCTCTAATAGCACCCGAGATATCCCCAGATATATATTGGATTTTTCCCTGACCCTGACAGTCCGGCCCCATGAGACGGTAGTTTTCTCGGCCCCTGGGGGTCCGAGGTCGTTCCCGCTGCACAGATTCATGCGCCAGGGCCTCCTACAGACAATGCACTTTGATTTATTGCGCTATCTCTAATAGCACCCGAGATATCACCAGGTATATATTGGATTTTTCCCTGTCCCTGACAGTCGGGCCCCATGTGTCGATGGTTTTCTCGGTCCCTCGTGGTCCGAGGTCGATACCGCTGAACAGATTCATGCGCCAGGGCTTCCTGCAGACAATTCACTTTGGTTTATTGCGCTATCTGTAATAGCACCCGAGATATCACAAGATATATATTGGATTCTTCCCTGACCCTGACAGTCCGGCCCCATGAGACGGTGATTTTCTCGGCCCCTGTTGGTCCGAGGCCGTTCCCGCTGCACAGATTCATGCGGTAGGGCCTCCTGCAGACAATGTACTTTGATTTATTGCGCTATCTCTAATAGCACCCGAGATATCACCAGATATATATTGGATTTTTCCCTGACCCTGACAGTCCGAACCCATGAGACGATGGTTTTCTCGGCCCCTGGTGGTCCGAGCTCGTTCCCGCTGCACAGATTCATGCGCCAGGGCCTCCTGCAGATAATGCACTTTGATTTATTGCGCTATCTGTAATAGCACCCGAGATATCACCAGATATATATTGGATTTTTCCCTGACCCTGAGTGTCCGGCCCCATGAGACGGTAGTTTTCTCGGCCCCTGGTGGTCCGAGGTCTTTCCCGCTGCACAGATTCATGCGCCAGGGCCTCCTGCAGACAATGCACTTTGGTTTATTGCGCTATCTCTAATAGCACCCGAGATATCAACAGATATATATTGGATTTTTCCCTGACCCTGACAGTCCGGCCCCATGAGACGGTAGTTTTCTCGGCCCCTGGTGGTCCGAGGTCGTTCCCGCTGCACAGATTCATGCGCCAGGGCCTCCTACAGACAATGCACTTTGATTTATTGCGCTATCTGTAATAGCACCCGAGATATCACCAGATATATATTGGATATTTCCCTGTCCCTGAGTGTCCGGCCCCCTTGAGACGGTAGTTTTCTCGGCCCCTGGTGGTCCGAGGACGTTCCCGCTGCACAGATTCATGCGCCAGGGCCTCCTACAGACAATGCACTTTGATTTATTGCGCTATCTCTAATAGCACCCGAGATATCACCAGGTATATATTGGATTTTTCCCTGTCCCTGACAGTCGGGCCCCATGTGTCGATGGTTTTCTCGGTCCCTCGTGGTCCGAGGTCGATACCGCTGAACAGATTCATGCGCCAGGGCTTCCTGCAGACAATTCACTTTGGTTTATTGCGCTATCTGTAATAGCACCCGTGATATCACCATTTATATATTGGATTTTTCCCTGACCCTGACAGTCCGACCCCATGAGACGGTGGTTTTCTCGGCCCCTGGTGGTCCCAGGTCGTTCCCGCTGCAGAGATTCATTCGCCAGTGCCTCCTACAGACAATGCACTTTGATTTATTGCGCTGTCTGTAATAGCACCCGAGATATCAACAGATATATGCTGGATTTTTACATGACCTTGGGTGACGGATTCCAAATATCTGTAATTTTCTCGGCGACTGGTGGTCCGAGGTCGTTCCTGCTGCACAGATTCATTCGCCAGTGCCTCCTACCGAGAATGCACTTTGATTTATTGTTCTATCTCTAATAGCACCCGAGATATCTCCAGATATATATTGGATTTTCCCCTTACCCTGAGTGTCCGGCCCCATGTGTCGGTGGTTTTCTCGGCCCCTGGTGGTCCGAGGTCGTTCCCGCTGCACAGATTCATGCGCTAGGGCCTCCTCCAGACAATGCACTTTGATTTATAGCGCTATCTCTAATAGCAGCCGAGATATCACCAGATATATATTGGATTTTTCCCTGACCCTGAGTGTCCGACCCCATGAGACGGTGGTCTCCTCGGCCCCTGGTGGTCCGAGCTCGTTCCCGCTGCACAGATTCATGCGCCAGGGCCTCCTACAGACAATGCACTTTGATTTATTGCGCTATCTGTAATAGCACCCGAGATATCACCAGATATATATTGGATATTTCCCTGTCCCTGAGTGTCCGGCCCCCTTGAGACGGTAGTTTTCTCGGCCCCTGGTGGTCCGAGGACGTTCCCGCTGCACAGATTCATGCGCCAGGGCCTCCTACAAACAATGTACTTTGACTTATTGCGCTATCTCTAATAGCACCCGAGATATCACAAGATATATATTGGATTTTTCCCTGACCCTGACAGTCCGGCCCCATGAGACGGTGATTTTCTCGGCCCCTGTTGGTCCGAGGCCGTTCCCGCTGCACAGATTCATGCGGTAGGGCCTCCTGCAGACAATGTACTTTGATTTATTGCGCTATCTCTAATAGCACCCGAGATATCACCAGATATATATTGGATTTTTCCCTGACCCTGTCAGTCCGAACCCATGAGACGATGGTTTTCTCGGCCCCTGGTGGTCCGAGCTCGTTCCCGCTGCACAGATTCATGCGCCAGGGCCTCCTGCAGATAATGCACTTTGATTTATTTCGCCATCTGTAATAGCACCCGAGATATCACCAGATATATATTGGATTTTTCCCTGACCCTGAGTGTCCGGCCCCATGAGACGGTAGTTTTCTCGGCCCCTGGTGGTCCGAGGTCTTTCCCGCTGCACAGATTCATGCGCCAGGGCCTCCAGCAGACAATGCACTTTGGTTTATTGCGCTATCTCTAATAGCACCCGAGATATCAACAGATATATATTGGATTTTTCCCTGACCCTGACAGTCCGGCCCCATGAGACGGTAGTTTTCTCGGCCCCTGGTGGTCCGAGGTCGTTCCCGCTGCACAGATTCATGCGCCAGGGCCTCCTACAGACAATGCACTTTGATTTATTGCGCTATCTGTAATAGCACCCGAGATATCACCAGATATATATTGGATATTTCCCTGTCCCTGAGTGTCCGGCCCCCTTGAGACGGTAGTTTTCTCGGCCCCTGGTGGTCCGAGGACGTTCCCGCTGCACAGATTCATGCGCCAGGGCCTCCTACAGACAATGCACTTTGATTTATTGCGCTATCTGTAATAGCACCCGAGATATCAACAGATATATGCTGGATTTTTACATGACCTTGGGTGACGGATTCCAAATATCTGTAATTTTCTCGGCGACTGGTGGTCCGAGGTCGATCCCGCTGCACAGATTCATGCGCCAGGGCCTCCTACAGACAATGCACTTTGGTTTATTGCGCTATCTGTAATAGCACCCGAGATATCACCAGATATATGCTGGATTTTTACATGACCTTGTGTGACGGATTCCGAATATCTATAATTTTCTCGGCCCCTGGTTGTCCGAGGTAGTTCCTGCTGCACAGATTCATTCGCGAGTTCCTCCTACAGACACTGCACTTCGATTTATTGCGCTATATCTAATAGCACCCGAGATATCACCAGATATATATTGGATTTTTCCCTGACCCTGAGTGTCCGACCCCATGAGACGGTGGTTTTCTCGGCCCCTGCTGGTCCGAGGTCGATCCCGCTGAACAGATTCATGCGCCAGGGCCTCCTATAGATAATTCACTTTGGTTTATTGCGCTATCTGTTATAGCACCCGAGATATCACCAGATATATGCTGGATTTTTACATGACCTTGTGTGACGGATTCCGAATATCTATAATTTTCTCGGTCCCTGGTGGTCCGAGGTCGTTCCCGCTGCACAGATTCATGCGCCAGGGCGTCCTACAGACAATGCACTTTGATTTATTGCGCAATCTGTAATAGCACCCGAGATATCACCAGATATATATTGGATTTTTCCCTGACCCTGAGTGTCCGACCCCATGAGACGGTGGTTTTCTCGGCCCCTGGTGGTCCGAGGTCTTTCCCGCTGCACAGATTCATGCGCCAGGGCCCCCAGCAGAAAATTCACTTTGCTTTATTGCGCTATCTCTAATAGCAACCCGAGATATCACCAGATATATATTGGATTTTGCCCCGACCCTGACAGTCCGGCATCATGTGACGGCGATTGTCTCGGCCCCTGGTGGTCCGAGGTCGATCCCGCTGCCCAGATTCATGTGCCAGGGCCGCCTACAGACAATGCACTTTGATTTATTGCGCAATCTGTAATAGCACCCGAGATATCACCAGATATATATTGGATTTTTCCCTGACCGTGAGTGTCCGACCCCATGAGACGGTGGTTTTCTCGGCCCCTGGTGGTCCGAAGTCGATTCCGCTGCTCAGATTCATGCGCCAAGGCTTTCTGCAGACAATTCACTTTGGTTTATTGCGCTATCTGTTATAGCACCCGAGATATCACCAGATATATGCTGGATTTTTACATGACCTTGGGTGACGGATTCCGAATATCTATAATTTTCTCGGCCCCTGGTTGTCCCAGGTAGTTCCTGCTGCACAGATTCATTCGCCAGTGCCTCCTACAGACAATGCACTTTGATTTATTGCGCTACCTCTAATAGCACCCGAGATATCACCAGATATGTATTGGATTTTTCCTTGACCCTGACAGTCCAGCCCCATCTGTCGGTGGTTTTCTCGGCCCCTGGTGGTACGAGGTCGATCCCGCTGCACAGATTCATGCGCCAGGGCCTCCTACATACAATGCACTTTGATTTATTGCGCTATCTCTAATAGCACACGAGATATCACCAGATATATATTGGATTTTTCCTTGACCCTGACAGTCCGGCCCCATGTGTCGATGGTTTTCTCGGTCGCTCGTGGTCCGAGGTCGTTCCCGCTGCACAGATTCATGCGCCAGGGCGTCCTACAGACAATGCACTTTGATTTATTGCGCTATCTGTAATAGCACCCGAGATATCACCAGATATATATTGGATTTTCCCCTGACCCTGAGTGTCCGGCCCCATGAGACGGTGGTTTTCTCAGCCCCTGGTGGTCCGAGGTCGTTCCCGCTGCACAGATTCATGCGCCAGGGTCCCCTGCAGATAATTCACTTTGATTTATTGCGCTATCTCTAATAGCACCCGAGATATCACCAGATATATATAGGATTTTTCCTTGACCCTGACAGTCCGGCCCCATGGGTCGATGGTTTTCTCGGTCCCTTGTGATCCCATGTCGATCCCGCTGCACAGATTCATTCGCCAGTGCCTCCTACCGAGAATGCACGTTGATTTATTGTTCTATCTCTAATAGCACCCGAGATATCTCCAGATATATATTGGATTTTCCCCTTACCCTGAGTGTCCGGCCCCATGTGTCGGTGGTTTTCTCGGCCCCTGGTGGTCCGAGGTCGTTCCCGCTGCACAGATTCATGCGCTAGGGCCTCCTGCAGACAATGCACTTTGATTTATAGCGCTATCTCTAATAGTAGCCGAGATATCACCAGATATATATTGGATTTTTCCCTGGCCCTGAGTGTCCGACCCCATGAGACGGTGGTCTCCTCGGCCCCTGGTGGTCCGAGCTCGTTCCCGCTGCACAGATTCATGCGCCAGGGCCTCCTGCAGACAATGCACTTTGGTTTATTGCCCTATCTCTAATAGCACCCGAGATATCACCAGATATATATTGGATTTTCCCCTGACCCTGAGTGTCCGGCCCCATGAGACGGTGATTTTCTCGGACCCTGGTGGTCCGAGGTCGATCCCACTGCACAGATTCATGCGCCAGGGCCTCCTACAGACAATGCACTTTGATTTATTGCGCTATCTGTAATAGCACCCGAGATATCACCATATATATACTGGATTTTTCCCTGACCCTGAGTGTCCGACCTCATGAGACGGTGGTTTTCTCGGCCCCTGGTGCTCCGAGGTCGTTCCCGCTGCACAGATTCATGCGCCAGGGTCTCCTACAGACAATGCACTTCGATTTATTGCGCTATCTGTAATAGCACCCGAGATATCACCACATATATATTGGATTTTTCCCTGAACCTGACAGTCCGGCCCCATGAGACGGTGGTTTTCTCGGCCCCTGGTGGTCCGAGGTCGTTCCCGCTGCACAGATTCATGCGCTAGGGCCTCCTGCAGACAATGCATTTTGATTTATTGCCCTATCTGTAATAGCACCCGAGATATATGCTGGATATTCGCATGACCTTGGGTGACGGATTCCAAATATCTGTAATTTTCTCGGCGACTGGGGGTCCGAGGTCGTTCCCGCTGCACAGATTCATGCGCCAGGGCCTCCTACAGACAATGCACTTTGATTTATTGCGCTATCTGTAATAGCACCCGAGATATCACCATATATATATATTGGATTTTCCCCTGACCCTGAGCGTCCGACCCCATGAGACGGTCATTATCTCGGCCCCTGGTGGTCCGAGGTTGATCCCGCTGCACAGATTCATGCACCAGGGCCTCCTACAGACAATGCACTTTGATTTATTGCGCTGTCTCTAATAGCACCCGAGATATCACCAGATATATATTGGATTTTTCCCTGACCCGGACACTCCGGCCCCATGAGACGGTGATTTTCTCGGCCCCTGGTGGTCCGAGGTCGATCCTGCTGCACAGATTCATGCGCCAGGGCCTCCTACAGACAATGCACTTTGATTTATTGCCCTATCTCTAATAGCACCCGAGATATCACCAGGTATATATTGGATTTTTCCCTGTCCCTGACAGTCGGGCCCCATGTGTCGATGGTTTTCTCGGTCCCTCGTGGTCCGAGGTCGATACCGCTGAACAGATTCATGTGCCAGGGCTTCCTGCAGACAATTCACTTTGGTTTATTGCGCTATCTGTAATAGCACCGGAGATATCACCATTTATATATTGGATTTTTCCCTGACCCTGACAGTCCGACCCCATGAGACGGTGGTTTTCTCGGCCCCTGGTGGTCCCAGGTCGTTCCCGCTGCAGAGATTCATTCGCCAGTGCCTCCTACAGACAATGAACTTTGATTTATTGCGCTATCTGTAATAGCACCCGACATATCAACAGATATATGCTGGATTTTTACATGACCTTGGGTGACGGATTCCAAATATCTGTAATTTTCTCGGCGACTGGTGGTCCGAGGTCGTTCCTGCTGCACAGATTCATTCGCCAGTGCCTCCTACCGAGAATGCACTTTGATTTATTGTTCTATCTCTAATAGCACCCGAGATATCTCCAGATATATATTGGATTTTCCCCTTACCCTGAGTGTCCGGCCCCATGTGTCGATGGTTTTCTCGGCCCCTGGTGGTCCGAGGTCGTTCCCGCTGCACAGATTCATGCGCCAGGGCCCCCTGCAGATAATTCACTTTGATTTATTGCGCTATCTCTAATAGCACCCGAGATATCACCAGATATATATAGGATTTTTCCTTGACCCTGACAGTCCGGCCCCATGGGTCGATGGTTTTCTCGGTCCCTTGTGATCCGATGTCGATCCCGCTGCACAGATTCATTCGCCAGTGCCTCCTACCGAGAATGCACGTTGATTTATTGTTCTATCTCTAATAGCACCCGAGATATCTCCAGATATATATTGGATTTTCCCCTTACCCTGAGTGTCCGGCCCCATGTGTCGGTGGTTTTCTCGGCCCCTGGTGGTCCGAGGTCGTTCCCGCTGCACAGATTCATGCGCTAGGGCCTCCTGCAGACAATGCACTTTGATTTATAGCGCTATCTCTAATAGTAGCCGAGATATCACCAGATATATATTGGATTTTTCCCTGGCCCTGAGTGTCCGACCCCATGAGACGGTGGTCTCCTCGGCCCCTGGTGGTCCGAGCTCGTTCCCGCTGCACAGATTCATGCGCCAGGGCCTCCTGCAGACAATGCACTTTGGTTTATTGCCCTATCTCTAATAGCACCCGAGATATCACCAGATATATATTGGATTTTCCCCTGACCCTGAGTGTCCGGCCCCATGAGACGGTGATTTTCTCGGACCCTGGTGGTCCGAGGTCGATCCCACTGCACAGATTCATGCGCCAGGGCCTCCTACAGACAATGCACTTTGATTTATTGCGCTATCTGTAATAGCACCCGAGATATCACCATATATATACTGGATTTTTCCCTGACCCTGAGTGTCCGACCTCATGAGACGGTGGTTTTCTCGGCCCCTGGTGCTCCGAGGTCGTTCCCGCTGCACAGATTCATGCGCCAGGGTCTCCTACAGACAATGCACTTCGATTTATTGCGCTATCTGTAATAGCACCCGAGATATCACCACATATATATTGGATTTTTCCCTGAACCTGACAGTCCGGCCCCATGAGACGGTGGTTTTCTCGGCCCCTGGTGGTCCGAGGTCGTTCCCGCTGCACAGATTCATGCGCTAGGGCCTCCTGCAGACAATGCATTTTGATTTATTGCCCTATCTGTAATAGCACCCGAGATATATGCTGGATATTCGCATGACCTTGGGTGACGGATTCCAAATATCTGTAATTTTCTCGGCGACTGGGGGTCCGAGGTCGTTCCCGCTGCACAGATTCATGCGCCAGGGCCTCCTACAGACAATGCACTTTGATTTATTGCGCTATCTGTAATAGCACCCGAGATATCACCATATATATATATTGGATTTTCCCCTGACCCTGAGCGTCCGACCCCATGAGACGGTCATTATCTCGGCCCCTGGTGGTCCGAGGTTGATCCCGCTGCACAGATTCATGCACCAGGGCCTCCTACAGACAATGCACTTTGATTTATTGCGCTGTCTCTAATAGCACCCGAGATATCACCAGATATATATTGGATTTTTCCCTGACCCGGACACTCCGGCCCCATGAGACGGTGATTTTCTCGGCCCCTGGTGGTCCGAGGTCGATCCTGCTGCACAGATTCATGCGCCAGGGCCTCCTACAGACAATGCACTTTGATTTATTGCCCTATCTCTAATAGCACCCGAGATATCACCAGGTATATATTGGATTTTTCCCTGTCCCTGACAGTCGGGCCCCATGTGTCGATGGTTTTCTCGGTCCCTCGTGGTCCGAGGTCGATACCGCTGAACAGATTCATGTGCCAGGGCTTCCTGCAGACAATTCACTTTGGTTTATTGCGCTATCTGTAATAGCACCGGAGATATCACCATTTATATATTGGATTTTTCCCTGACCCTGACAGTCCGACCCCATGAGACGGTGGTTTTCTCGGCCCCTGGTGGTCCCAGGTCGTTCCCGCTGCAGAGATTCATTCGCCAGTGCCTCCTACAGACAATGAACTTTGATTTATTGCGCTATCTGTAATAGCACCCGACATATCAACAGATATATGCTGGATTTTTACATGACCTTGGGTGACGGATTCCAAATATCTGTAATTTTCTCGGCGACTGGTGGTCCGAGGTCGTTCCTGCTGCACAGATTCATTCGCCAGTGCCTCCTACCGAGAATGCACTTTGATTTATTGTTCTATCTCTAATAGCACCCGAGATATCTCCAGATATATATTGGATTTTCCCCTTACCCTGAGTGTCCGGCCCCATGTGTCGATGGTTTTCTCGGCCCCTGGTGGTCCGAGGTCGTTCCCGCTGCACAGATTCATGCGCCAGGGCCCCCTGCAGATAATTCACTTTGATTTATTGCGCTATCTCTAATAGCGCCCGAGATATCACCAGATATATATTGGATTGCTCCTTGACCCTGACAGTCCGGCCCCATGTGTCGATAGTTTTCTCGGTCCCTCGTGGTTCGAGGTCGATACCGCTGAACAGATTCATGCGCCACGGCTTCCTGCAGACAATTCACTTTGGTTTATTGCGCTATCTGTAATAGCACCCGAGATATCACCAGATTTATAAAGGATTTTTCCCTGACCCTGAGTGTCCGACTCCATGAGGCGGTGGTTTTCTCGGCCCCTGGTGGTCCCAGGTCGTTCCCGCTGCACAGATTCATGCGCCAGGGCCTCCTGCAGACAATACACTTTGATTTATTGATCTATCTGTAATAGCACCCGAGATATCACCGGATTTATATTTGATTTTTCCCTGACCCTGAGTGTCCGGCCCCATGAGACGGTAGTTTTCTCGGCCCCTGGTGGTCCGAGGTCGCTCCCGCTGCACAGATTCATGCGCCAGGGCCTCCTACAGACAATGCACTTCGATTTATTGCGCTATCTGTAATAGCACCCGAGATATCACCAGATATATATTGGATTTTTCCCTGACCCTGAGTGTCCGGCCCCATGAGACGATGATTTTCTCGGCCCCTGGTGGTCCGAGGTCGTTCCCGCTGCACAGATTCATGCGCCAGGGCCTCCTGCAGACAATACACTTTGATTTATTGATCTATCTGTAATAGCACCCGAGATATCACCGGATTTATATTGGATTTTTCCCTGACCCTGAGTGTCCGGCCCCATGTGTCGATGGATGTCTCGGTCCCTCGTGGTCCGAGGACGTTCCCGCTGCACAGATTCATTCGCCAGTGCCTCCTACAGACAATGCACATTGATTTATTGCGTTATCTGTAATAGCACTCGAGATATCACCAGATATATATTGAATTTTTCCCCGACCCTGAGTGTCCGGCCCCATGTGTCGATGGATGTCTCGGTCCCTGGTGGTCCGAGGTCGTTCCCGCTGCACAGATTCATGCGCCAGGGCCGCCTACAGACAATGCACTTTGATTTATTGCGCAATCTGTAATAGCACCCGAGATATCACCAGATATATATTGGATTTTTCCCTGACGCTGACAGTCCGGCCCCATGTGTCGATGGTTTTCTCGGTCCCTCGTGGTCCGACGTCGATCCCGCCGAACAGAGTCGTGCTCCAGGGCCCCCTGCAGATATTTCACTTTGATTTATTGTTCTATCTCTAATAGCACCCGAGATATCTCCAGATATATATTGGATTTTCCCCTTACCCTGAGTGTCCGGCCCCATGTGTCGGTGGTTTTCTCGGCCCCTGGTGGTCCGAGGTCGTTCCCGCTGCACAGATTCATGCGCTAGGGCCTCCTGCAGACAATGCACTTTGATTTATAGCGCTATCTCTAATAGCAGCCGAGATATCACCGGATATATATTGGATTTTTCCCTGACCCTGAGTGTCCGACCCCATGAGACGGTGGTCTCCTCGGCCCCTGGTGGTCCGAGCTCGTTCCCGCTGCACAGATTCATGCGCCAGGGCCTCCTGCAGACAATGCACTTTGCTTTATTGCGCTATCTCTAATAACACCCCAGATATCACCAGGTATATATTGGATTTTTCCCTGACCCTGACAGTCGGGCCCCATGCGTCGATGGTTTTCTCGGTCCCTCGTGGTCCGAGGTCGATACCGCTGAACAGATACATGCGCCAGGGCTTCCTGCAGACAGTTCACTTCGATTTATTGCGCTATCTCTAATAGCACCCGAGATATCACCAGGTATATATTGGATTATCCCTGACCCGGACAGTCCGGCCCCATGAGACTGTGATTTTCTCGGCCCCTGGTGGTCCGAGGTCGTTCCCGCTGCACAGATTCATGCGCCAGGGCCTCCTACAGACAATGCGCTTTGATTTATTGCCCTATCTGTAAGAGCACCCGAGATATCACCAGATATATATTGGATTTTTCCCTGACCCTGACAGTCCGGCCCCATGAGACGGTGGTTTTCTCGGCCCCTGGTGGTCCGAGATCGTTCCCGCTGCACAGATTCATGCGCTAGGGCCTCCTGCAGACAATGCATTTTGATTTACTGCCCTATCTGTAATAGCACCCGATATATCGCCAGATATATGCTGGATTTTGCATGACCTTGGGTGACGGATTCCAAATATCTGTAATTTTCTCGGCGACTGGTGGTCCGAGGTCGTTCCTGCTGCACAGATTCATTCGCCAGAGCCTCGTACAGACAATGCACTTTGATTTATTGTTCTATCTCTAATAGCACCCGAGATATCTCCAGATATATATTGGATTTTCCCCTGACCCGGACAGTCCGGCCCCATGAGACGGTGATTTTCTCGGCCCCTGGTGGTCCGAGGTCGATCCCGCTGCACAGATTCATGCGCCAGGGCCTCCTACAGACAATGCACTTTGATTTATTGCGCTATCTATAGTAGCACCCGAGATATCACCAGATATATACTGGATATTTCCCTGACCCTGAGTGTCCGACCCCATGAGACGGTCATTTTCTCGGCCCCTGGTGGTCCGAGGTCGACCCCGCTGCACAGATTCATGCACCAGGGCCTCCTACAGACAATGCACTTTGATTTATTGCGCTATCTGTAATAGCACCCGAGATATCACCATATATATATTGGATTTTCCCCTGACCCTGAGTGTCCGTCCCCATGAGACGGTGGTTTTCTCGCCCCTGGTAGTCCGAGGTCGTTCCCGCAGCACAGATTCATGCGCCAGGGCCCCCTGCAGATATTTCACTTTGATTTATTGTTCTATCTCTAATAGCACCCGAGATATCTCCAGATATATATTGGATTTTTCCCTGACCCTGACAGTCCGGCCCCATGAGACGGTGGTTTTCTCGGCCCCTGGTGGTCCGAGATCGTTCCCGCTGCACAGATTCGTGCGCCAGGGCCACCTGCAGACAATGCACTTTGGTTTACTGCGCTATCTCTAATAGCACCCGAGATATCACCAGATATATATTGGATTTTTCCCTGACCCTGACAGTCCGGCCCCATGAGACGGTAGTTTTCTCGGCCCCTGGGGGTCCGAGGTCGTTCCCGCTGCACAGATTCATGCGCCAGGGCCTCCTACAGACAATGCACTTTGATTTATTGCGCTATCTGTAATAGCACCCGAGATATCTCCAGATATATATTGGATTTTCCCCTTACCCTGAGTGTCCGGCCCCATGTGTCGGTGGTTTTCTCGGCCCCTGGTGGTCCGAGGTCGTTCCCGCTGCACAGATTCATGCGCTAGGGCCTCCTGCAGACAATGCACTTTGATTTATAGCGCTATCTCTAATAGCAGCCGAGATATCACCGGATATATATTGGATTTTTCCCTGACCCTGAGTGTCCGACCCCATGAGACGGTGGTCTCCTCGGCCCCTGGTGGTCCGAGCTCGTTCCCGCTGCACAGATTCATGCGCCAGGGCCTCCCGCAGACAATGCACTTTGCTTTATTGCGCTATCTCTAATAACACCCCAGATATCACCAGGTATATATTGGATTTTTCCCTGACCCTGACAGTCGGGCCCCATGCGTCGATGGTTTTCTCGGTCCCTCGTGGTCCGAGGTCGATACCGCTGAACAGATACATGCGCCAGGGCTTCCTGCAGACAGTTCACTTCGATTTATTGCGCTATCTCTAATAGCACCCGAGATATCACCAGGTATATATTGGATTATCCCTGACCCGGACAGTCCGGCCCCATGAGACGGTGATTTTCTCGGCCCCTGGTGGTCCGAGGTCGTTCCCGCTGCACAGATTCATGCGCCAGGGCCTCCTACAGACAATGCGCTTTGATTTATTGCCCTATCTGTAAGAGCACCCGAGATATCACCAGATATATATTGAATTTTTCCACGACCCTGAGTGTCCCGCCCCATGTGTCGGTGGTTTTCTCGGCCCCTGGTGTTCCGCGGTCGTTCCCGCTGCACAGATTCATGCGCCAGGGCCTCCTGCAGATAATTCACTTTGGTTTATTGCGCTATCTCTAATAGCACCCGAGATATCACCAGATATATATTGGATTTTTACCTGACGCTGAGTGTCCGGCCCCATGAGACGGTATTTTCTCGGCCCCTGGTGGTCCGAGGTCGTTCTCGCTGCACAGATTCATGCGCTAGGGCCTCCTGCAGACAATGCATTTTGATTTATTACTCTATCTGTAATAGCACCAGAGATATCACCAGATATATATTGGATTTTTCCCTGACCCTGACAGTCCGGCCCCATGAGACGGTGGTTTTCTCGGCCCCTGGTGGTCCGAGATCGTTCCCGCTGCACAGATTCATGCGCTAGGGCCTCCTGCAGACAATGCATTTTGATTTACTGCCCTATCTGTAATAGCACCCGAGATATCGCCAGATATATGCTGGATTTTGCATGACCTTGGGTGACGGATTCCAAATATCTGTAATTTTCTCGGCGACTGGTGGTCCGAGGTCGTTCCTGCTGCACAGATTCATTCGCCAGTGCCTCCTACCGAGAATGCACTTTGATTTATTGTTCTATCTCTAATAGCACCCGAGATATCTCCAGATATATATTGGATTTTCCCCTTACCCTGAGTGTCCGGCCCCATGTGTCGATGGTTTTCTCGGCCCCTGGTGGTCCGAGGTCGTTCCCGCTGCACAGATTCATGCGCCAGGGCCCCCTGCAGATAATTCACTTTGATTTATTGCGCTATCTCTAATAGCGCCCGAGATATCACCAGATATATATTGGATTGTTCCTTGACCCTGACAGTCCGGCCCCATGTGTCGATGGTTTTCTCGGTCCCTCGTGGTTCGAGGTCGATACCGCTGAACAGATTCATGCGCCAGGGCTTCCTGCAGACAATTCACTTTGGTTTATTGCGCTATCTGTAATAGCACCCGAGATATCACCAGATTTATAAAGGATTTTTCCCTGACCCTGAGTGTCCGACTCCATGAGACGGTGGTTTTCTCGGCCCCTGGTGGTCCCAGGTCGTTCCCGCTGCACAGATTCATGCGCCAGGGCCTCCTGCAGACAATACACTTTGATTTATTGATCTATCTGTGATAGCACCCGAGATATCACCGGATTTATATTTGATTTTTCCCTGACCCTGAGTGTCCGGCCCCATGAGACGGTAGTTTTCTCGGCCCCTGGTGGTCCGAGGTCGCTCCCGCTGCACAGATTCATGCGCCAGGGCCTCCTACAGACAATGCACTTCGATTTATTGCGCTATCTGTAATAGCACCCGAGATATCACCAGATATATATTGGATTTTTCCCTGACCCTGAGTGTCCGGCCCCATGAGACGATGATTTTCTCGGCCCCTGGTGGTCCGAGGTCGTTCCCGCTGCACAGATTCATGCGCCAGGGCCTCCTGCAGACAATACACTTTGATTTATTGATCTATCTGTAATAGCACCCGAGATATCACCGGATTTATATTGGATTTTTCCCTGACCCTGAGTGTCCGGCCCCATGTGTCGATGGATGTCTCGGTCCCTGGTGGTCCGAGGTCGTTCCCGCTGCACAGATTCATGCGCCAGGGCCTCCTGCAGACAATACACTTTCATTTATTGATCTATCTGTAATAGCACCCGAGATATCACCAGATACATATTGGATTTTTCCTTGACGCTGACAGTCCGGCCCCATGTGTCGATGGTTTTCTCGGTCCCTCGTGGTCCGACGTCGATCCCGCCGAACAGAGTCGTGCTCCAGGGCCCCCTGCAGATATTTCACTTTGATTTATTGTTCTATCTCTAATAGCACCCGAGATATCTCCAGATATATATTGGATTTTCCCCTTACCCTGAGTGTCCGGCCCCATGTGTCGGTGGTTTTCTCGGCCCCTGGTGGTCCGAGGTCGTTCCCGCTGCACAGATTCATGCGCTAGGGCCTCCTGCAGACAATGCACTTTGATTTATAGCGCTATCTCTAATAGCAGCCGAGATATCACCGGATATATATTGGATTTTTCCCTGACCCTGAGTGTCCGACCCCATGAGACGGTGGTCTCCTCGGCCCCTGGTGGTCCGAGCTCGTTCCCGCTGCACAGATTCATGCGCCAGGGCCTCCTGCAGACAATGCACTTTGCTTTATTGCGCTATCTCTAATAACACCCCAGATATCACCAGGTATATATTGGATTTTTCCCTGACCCTGACAGTCGGGCCCCATGCGTCGATGGTTTTCTCGGTCCCTCGTGGTCCGAGGTCGATACCGCTGAACAGATACATGCGCCAGGGCTTCCTGCAGACAGTTCACTTCGATTTATTGCGCTATCTCTAATAGCACCCGAGATATCACCAGGTATATATTGGATTATCCCTGACCCGGACAGTCCGGCCCCATGAGACGGTGATTTTCTCGGCCCCTGGTGGTCCGAGGTCGTTCCCGCTGCACAGATTCATGCGCCAGGGCCTCCTACAGACAAAGCGCTTTGATTTATTGCCCTATCTGTAAGAGCACCCGAGATATCACCAGATATATATTGAATTTTTCCACGACCCTGAGTGTCCCGCCCCATGTGTCGGTGGTTTTCTCGGCCCCTGGTGTTCCGCGGTCGTTCCCGCTGCACAGATTCATGCGCCAGGGCCTCCTGCAGATAATTCACTTTGGTTTATTGCGCTATCTCTAATAGCACCCGAGATATCACCAGATATATATTGGATTTTTACCTGACGCTGAGTGTCCGGCCCCATGAGACGGTATTTTCTCGGCCCCTGGTGGTCCGAGGTCGTTCTCGCTGCACAGATTCATGCGCTAGGGCCTCCTGCAGACAATGCATTTTGATTTATTGCTCTATCTGTAATAGCACCAGAGATATCACCAGATATATATTGGATTTTTCCCTGACCCTGACAGTCCGGCCCCATGAGACGGTGGTTTTCTCGGCCCCTGGTGGTCCGAGATCGTTCCCGCTGCACAGATTCATGCGCTAGGGCCTCCTGCAGACAATGCATTTTGATTTACTGCCATATCTGTAATAGCACCCGAGATATCGCCAGATATATGCTGGATTTTGCATGACCTTGGGTGACGGATTCCAAATATCTGTAATTTTCTCGGCGACTGGTGGTCCGAGGTCGTTCCTGCTGCACAGATTCATTCGCCAGAGCCTCGTACAGACAATGCACTTTGATTTATTGTTCTATCTCTAATAGCACCCGAGATATCTCCAGATATATATTGGATTTTCCCCTGACCCGGACAGTCTGGCCCCATGAGACGGTGATTTTCTCGGCCCCTGGTGGTCCGAGGTCGATCCCGCTGCACAGATTCATGCGCCAGGGCCTCCTACAGACAATGCACTTTGATTTATTGCGCTATCTATAGTAGCACCCGAGATATCACCAGATATATACTGAATATTTCCCTGACCCTGAGTGTCCGACCCCATGAGACGGTCATTTTCTCGGCCCCTGGTGGTCCGAGGTCGACCCCGCTGCACAGATTCATGCACCAGGGCCTCCTACAGACAATGCACTTTGATTTATTGCGCTATCTGTAATAGCACCCGAGATATCACCATATATATATTGGATTTTCCCCTGACCCTGAGTGTCCGTCCCCATGAGACGGTGGTTTTCTCGCCCCTGGTAGTCCGAGGTCGTTCCCGCAGCACAGATTCATGCGCCAGGGCCCCCTGCAGACAATTCACTTTGATTTATTGCGCTATCTCTAATAGCACCCGAGATATCACCAGATATATATTGGATTTTTCCCTGACCCTGACAGTCCGGCCGCATGAGACGGTGATTTTCTCAACCCCTGGGTGTCCGAGGTCGTTCCCGCCGCACAGATTCATTCGCCAGTGCATCCTACAGACAATGCACTTTGATTTATTGCGCTATCTCTAATAACACCCCAGATATCACCAGGTATATATTGGATTTTTCCCTGACCCTGACAGTCGGGCCCCATGCGTCGATGGTTTTCTCGGTCCCTCGTGGTCCGAGGTCGATACCGCTGAACAGATACATGCGCCAGGGCTTCCTGCAGACAGTTCACTTTGATTTATTGCGCTATCTCTAATAGCACCCGAGATATCACCAGGTATATATTGGATTTTCCCTGACCCGGACAGTCCGGCCCCATGAGACGGTGATTTTCTCGGCCCCTGGTGGTCCGAGGTCGTTCCCGCTGCACAGATTCATGCGCCAGGGCCTCCTACAGACAATGCCCTTTGATTTATTGCCCTATCTGTAAGAGCACCCGAGATATCACCAGATATATATTGAATTTTTTCACGACCCTGAGTGTCCCGCCCCATGTGTCGGTGGTTTTCTCGGCCCCTGGTGTTCCGCGGTCGTTCCCGCTGCACAGATTCAGGCGCCAGGGCCTCCTGCAGATAATTCACTTTGGTTTATTGCGCTATCTCTAATAGCACCCGAGATATCACCAGATATATATTGGATTTTTACCTGACGCTGAGTGTCCGGCCCCATGAGACGGTATTTTCTCGGCCCCTGGTGGTCCGAGGTCGTTCTCGCTGCACAGATTCATGCGCTAGGGCCTCCTGCAGACAATGCATTTTGATTTATTGCTCTATCTGTAATAGCACCAGAGATATCACCAGATATATATTGGATTTTTCCCTGACCCTGACAGTCCGGCCCCATGAGACGGTGGTTTTCTCGGCCCCTGGTGGTCCGAGATCGTTCCCGCTGCACAGATTCATGCGCTAGGGCCTCCTGCAGACAATGCATTTTGATTTACTGCCCTATCTGTAATAGCACCCGAGATATCACCAGATATATGCTGGATTTTGCATGACCTTGGGTGACGGATTCCAAATATCTGTAATTTTCTCGGCGACTGGTGGTCCGAGGTCGTTCCTGCTGCACAGATTCATTCGCCAGTGCCTCCTACAGACAATGCACTTTCATTTATTGTTCTATCTCTAATAGCACCCGAGATATCTCCAGATATATATTGGATTTTCCCCTGAACCGGACAGTCCGGCCCCATGAGACGGTGATTTTCTCGGCCCCTGGTGGTCCGAGGTCGATCCCGCTGCACAGATTCATGCGCCAGGGCCTCCTACAGACAATGCACTTTGATTTATTGCGCTATCTATAGTAGCACCCGAGATATCACCAGATATATACTGGATATTTCCCTGACCCTGAGTGTCCGACCCCATGAGACGGTCATTTTCTCGGCCCCTGGTGGTCCGAGGTCGACCCCGCTGCACAGATTCATGCACCAGGGCCTCCTACAGACAATGCACTTTGATTTATTGCGCTATCTGTAATAGCACCCGAGATATCACCAGATATATATTGAATTTTTCCACGACCCTGAGTGTCCCGCCCCATGTGTCGGTGGTTTTCTCGGCCCCTGGTGTTCCGCGGTCGTTCCCGCTGCACAGATTCATGCGCCAGGGCCTCCTGCAGATAATTCACTTTGGTTTATTGCGCTATCTCTAATAGCACCCGAGATATCACCAGATATATATTGGATTTTTACCTGACGCTGAGTGTCCGGCCCCATGAGACGGTATTTTCTCGGCCCCTGGTGGTCCGAGGTCGTTCTCCCTGCACAGATTCATGCACCAGGGCCTCCTACAGACAATGCACTTTGATTTATTGCTCTATCTGTAATAGCACCCGAGATATCACCAGATATATATTGGATTTTCCCCTGACCCTGACAGTCCGGCCCCATGAGACGGTAGTTTTCTCGGCCCCTGGGGGTCCGAGGTCGTTCCCGCTGCACAGATTCATGCGCCAGGGCCTCCTACAGGCAATGCACTTTGATTTATTGCGCTATCTGTAATAGCAACCGAGATATCACAAGATATATATTGGATTTTTCCCTGACCCTGACAGTCCGGCCCCATGAGACGGTGATTTTCTCGGCCCCTGTTGGTCCGAGGCCGTTCCCACTGCACAGATTCATGCGGTAGGGCCTTCTGCAGACAATGTACTTTGATTTACTGCGCTATCTCTAATAGCACCCGAGATATCACCAGATATATATTGGATATTTCCCTGTCCCTGAGTGTCCGGCCCCCTTGAGACGGTAGTTTTCTCGGCCCCTGGTGGTCCGAGGACGTTCCCGCTGCACAGATTCATGCGCCCGGGGCCTCCTACAGACAATGCACTTTGATTTATTGCGCTATCTCTAATAGCACCCGAGATATCACCAGGTATATATTGGATTTTTCCCTGTCCCTGACAGTCGGGCCCCATGTGTCGATGGTTTTCTCGGTCCCTCGTGGTCCGAGGTCGATACCGCTGAACAGATTCATGGGCCAGGGCTTCCTGCAGACAATTCACTTTGGTTTATTGCGCTATCTGTAATAGCACCCGTGATATCACCATTTATATATTGGATTTTTCCCTGACCCTGACAGTCCGACCCCATGAGACGGTGGTTTTCTCGGCCCCTGGTGGTCCCAGGTCGTTCCCGCTGCAGAGATTCATTCGCCAGTGCCTCCTACAGACAATGCACTTTGATTTATTGCGCTATCTGTAATAGCACCCGAGATATCAACAGATATATGCTGGATTTTTTCATGACCTTGGGTGACGGATTCCAAATATCTGTAATTTTCTCGGCGACTGGTGGTCCGAGGTCGTTCCTGCTGCACAGATTCATTCGCCAGTGCCTCCTACCGAGAATGCACTTTGATTTATTGTTCTATCTCTAATAGCACCCGAGATATCTCCAGATATATATTGGATTTTCCCCTTACCCTGAGTGTCCGGCCCCATGTGTCGGTGGTTTTCTCGGCCCCTGGTGGTCCGAGGTCGTTCCCGCTGCACAGATTCATGCGCTAGGGCCTCCTGCAGACAATGCACTTTGATTTATAGCGCTATCTCTAATAGCAGCCGAGATATCACCAGATATATATTGGATTTTTCCCTGACCCTGAGTGTCCGACCCCATGAGACGGTGGTCTCCTCGGCCCCTGGTGGTCCGAGCTCGTTCCCGCTGCACAGATTCATGCGCCAGGGCCTCCTGCAGACAATGCACTTTGGTTTATTGCCCTATCTCTAATAGCACCCGAGATATCACCAGATATATATTGGATTTTCCCCTGACCCTGAGTGTCCGGCCCCATGAGACGGTGATTTTCTCGGCCCCTGGTGGTCCGAGGTCGATCCCACTGCACAGATTCATGCGCCAGGGCCTCCTACAGACAATGCACTTTGGTTTATTGCGCTATCTCTAATAGCACCCGAGATATCACCAGATATATATTGGATTTTTCCCTGATCCTGACAGTCCGGCCCCATGAGACGGTAGTTTTCTCGGCCCCTGGGGGTCCGAGGTCGTTCCCGCTGCACAGATTCATGCGCCAGGGCCTCCTACAGACAATGCACTTTGATTTATTGCGCTATCTGTAATAGCACCCGAGATATCAACAGATATATGCTGGATTTTTACATGACCTTGGGTGACGGATTCCAAATATCTGTAATTTTCTCGGCGACTGGTGGTCCGAGGTCGTTCCTGCTGCACAGATTCATTCGCCAGTGCCTCCTACCGAGAATGCACTTTGATTTATTGTTCTATCTCTAATAGCACCCGAGATATCTCCAGATATATATTGGATTTTCCCCTTACCCTAAGTGTCCGGCCCCATGTGTCGGTGGTTTTCTCGGCCCCTGGTGGTCCGAGGTCGTTCCCGCTGCACAGATTCATGCGCTAGGGCCTCCTGCAGACAATGCACTTTGATTTATAGCGCTATCTCTAATAGTAGCCGAGATATCACCAGATATATATTGGATTTTTCCCTGACCCGGAGTGTCCGACCCCATGAGACGGTGGTCTCCTCGGCCCCTGGTGGTCCGAGCTCGTTCCCGCTGCACAGATTCATGCGCCAGGGCCTCCTGCAGACAATGCACTTTGGTTTATTGCCCTATCTCTAATCGCACCCGAGATATCACCAGATATATATTGGATTTTCCCCTGACCCTGAGTGTCCGGCCCCATGAGACGGTGATTTTCTCGGCCCCTGGTGGTCCGAGGTCGATCCCACTGCACAGATTCATGCGCCAGGGCCTCCTACAGACAATGCACTTTGATTTATTGCGCTATCTGTAATAGCACCCGAGATATCACCATATATATATTCGATTTTTCCCTGACCCTGAGTGTCCGACCCCATGAGACGGTGGTTTTCTCGGCCCCTGGTGGTCCGAGGTCGTTCCCGCTGCACAGATTCCTGCGTCAGGGCTTCCTGCAGATAATTCACTTTGATTTATTGCGCTATGTCTAATAGCACCCGAGATATCACCAGATATATATTGGATTGTTCCTTGACCCTGACAGTCCGGCCCCATGTGTCGATGGTTTTCTCGGTCCCTCGCGGTTCGAGGTCGATCCCGCCGCACAGATTCATGCGCCAGGGCCTCCTACAGACAATGCACTTTGATTTATTGCGCTATCTGTAATAGCACCCGAGATATCACCACATATATATTGGATTTTTCCCTGAACCTGACAGTCCGGCCCCATGAGACGGTGGTTTTCTCGGCCCCTGGTGGTCCGAGGTCGTTCCCGCTGCACAGATTCATGCGCTAGGGCCTCCTGCAGACAATGCATTTTGATTTATTGCCCTATCTGTAATAGCACCCGAGATATATGCTGGATATTTGCATGACCTTGGGTGACGGATTCCAAATATCTGTAATTTTCTCGGCGACTGGGGGTCCGAGGTCGTTCCCGCTGCACAGATTCATGCGCCAGGGCCCCCTGCAGATAATTCACTTTGACTTATTGCGCTATCTCTAATAGCACCCGAGATATCACCAGATATATATTGGATTGTTCCTTGACCCTGACAGTCCGGCCCCATGTGTCGATGGTTTTCTCGGCCCCTGCTGGTCCGAGGTCGTTCCCGCTGCACAGATTCATGCGCCAGGGCCTCCTACAGACAATGCACTTTGATTTATTGCGCTATCTGTAATAGCACCCGAGATATCACCAGATATATATTTGATTTTTCCCTGACCCTGAGTGTCCGACCCCATGAGACGGTGATTTTCTCGGTCCGTGGTGGTCCGAGGTCGATCCCGCTGCACAGATTCATGCACCAGGGCCTCCTACAGACAATGCACTTTGATTTATTGCGCTATCTGTAATAGCACCCGAGATATCACCATATATATATTGGATTTTCCCCTGACCCTGAGTGTCCGTCCAAATGTGTCGATGGTTTTCTCGGTCCCTCGTGGTTCGAGGTCGATCCCGCCGCACAGATTCATTCGCCAGTGCCTCCTACAAACAATGCACTTTGATTTATTGCGCTATCTCTAATAGCACCCGAGATATCACCAGATATATATTGGATTTTTCCCTGTCCCTGACAGTCCGGCCCCATGAGACTGTGATTTTCTCGGCCCCTGGTGGTTTGAGGTCGATCTCGTTTCACAGATTCATGCGCCAGGGCCTCCTACAGACAATCCGCTTTGATTTATTGCACTATCTCTAATAGCACCCGAGATATCACCAGATATATATTGGATTTTTCCCTGACCCTGAGTGTCCGACCCCATGAGACGGTGGTCTTCTCGGCCCCTGGTGGTCCGAGGTCGTTCCCTCTGCACAGATTCATGCGCCAGAGCCTCCTGCAGATAATTCACTTTGATTTATTGCGCTATGTCTAATAGCACCCGAGATGTTACCAGATATATATTGGATTTTTCCCTGACCCTGAGTGCCCGACCCCATGAGACGGGGGTTTCTCGGCCCCTGGTGGTCCGAGGTCGTTCCCGCTGCACAGATTCATGCGCCAGGGCCTCCTGCAGACAATGCACTTTGATTTATTTCGCTATCTGTAATAGCACCCGAGATATCACCAGATATATATTGGATTTTTCCCTGACCCTGAGTGTCCGACCCCATGAGACGGTGGTCTTCTCGGCCCCTGGTGGTCCGAGGTCGTTCCCTCTGCACAGATTCATGCGCCAGAGCCTCCTGCAGATAATTCACTTTGATTTATTGCGCTATGTCTAATAGCACCCGAGATGTTACCAGATATATATTGGATTGTTCCTTGACCCTGACAGTCCGGCCCCATGTGTCGATGGTTTTCTCGGTCCCTCGTGGTTCGAGGTCGATCCCGCCGCACAGATTCATGCGCCAGGGCCTCCTACAGACAATGCACTTTGATTTATTGCGCTATCTGTAATAGCACCCGAGATATCACCACATATATATTGGATTTTTCCCTGAACCTGACAGTCCGGCCCCATGAGACGGTGGTTTTCTCGGCCCCTGGTGGTCCGAGGTCGTTCCCGCTGCACAGATTCATGCGCTAGGGCCTCCTGCAGACAATGCATTTTGATTTATTGCCCTATCTGTAATAGCACCCGGGATATATGCTGGATATTTGCATGACCTTGGGTGACGGATTCCAAATATCTGTAATTTTCACGGCGACTGGGGGTCCGAGGTCGTTCCCGCTGCACAGATTCATGCGCCAGGGCCCCCTGCAGATAATTCACTTTGACTTATTGCGCTATCTCTAATAGCACCCGAGATATCACCAGATATATATTGGATTGTTCCTTGACCCTGACAGTCCGGCCCCATGTGTCGATGGTTTTCTCGGCCCCTGCTGGTCCGAGGTCGTTCCCGCTGCACAGATTTATGCGCCAGGGCCTCCTACAGACAATGCACTTTGATTTATTGCGCTATCTGTAATAGCACCCGAGATATCACCAGATATATATTTGATTTTTCCCTGACCCTGAGTGTCCGACCCCATGAGACGGTGATTTTCTCGGTCCGTGGTGGTCCGAGGTCGATCCCGCTGCACAGATTCATGCACCAGGGCCTCCTACAGACAATGCACTTTGATTTATTGCGCTATCTGTAATAGCACCCGAGATATCACCATATATATATTGGATTTTCCCCTGACCCTGAGTGTCCGTCCAAATGTGTCGATGGTTTTCTCGGTCCCTCGTGGTTCGAGGTCGATCCCGCCGCACAGATTCATTCGCCAGTGCCTCCTACAAACAATGCACTTTGATTTATTGCGCTATCTCTAATAGCACCCGAGATATCACCAGATATATATTGGATTTTTCCCTGTCCCTGACAGTCCGGCCCCATGAGACTGTGATTTTCTCGGCCCCTGGTGGTTTGAGGTCGAACTCGTTTCACAGATTCATGCGCCAGGGCCTCCTACAGACAATCCGCTTTGATTTATTGCACTATCTCTAATAGCACCCGAGATATCACCAGATATATATTGGATTTTTCCCTGACCCTGAGTGTCCGACCCCATGAGACGGTGGTCTTCTCGGCCCCTGGTGGTCCGAGGTCGTTCCCTCTGCACAGATTCATGCGCCAGAGCCTCCTGCAGATAATTCACTTTGATTTATTGCGCTATGTCTAATAGCACCCGAGATGTTACCAGATATATATTGAATTTTTCCCGACCCTGAGTGTCCGGCCCCATGTATCGGTGGTTTTCGCGGCCCCTGTTGGTCCGAGGTCGATCCCGCTGCACAGATTCATGCGCCAGGGCCTCCTGCAGACAATGCACTTTGATTTATTTCGCTATCTGTAATAGCACCCGAGATATCACCAGATTTATATTGGATTTTTCCCTGACCCTGAGTGTCCGACGCCATGTGACAGTGGTTTTCTCGGCCCCTGGTGGTCGGAGGTCATTACCGCTGCACAGATTCATGCGCCAGAGCCTCCTGCAGACAATTCACTTTGATTTTTTTCGCTATCTGTAATAGCACCCGAGATATCACCAGATTTATATTGGATTTTTCCCTGACCCTGAGTGTCCGACGCCATGTGACAGTGGTTTTCTCGGCCCCTGGTGGTCGGAGGTCATTACCGCTGCACAGATTCATGCGCCAGAGCCTCCTGCAGACAATTCACTTTGATTTATTGCGCTATCTGTAATAGCACCCGAGATATCACCATATATATATTGGATTTTCCGCTGACCCTGAGTGTCCGGCCCCATGAGACGGTGGTTTTCTCGACCCATGGGGGTCCGAGGACGTTCCCGCTGCACATATTCATGCCACAGGGCCTCCTGCAGATAATGCACTTTGATTTATTGCGCTATCTGTAATAGCACCCGAGATATCACCAGATATATATTGGATTTTTCCCTGACCCTGAGTGTCCGACCCCATGAGACGGTGGTTTTCTCGGCCCCTGGTTGTCCGAGGTCATTCCGGCTGCACAGATGCATGCGCCAGTGCCTCCTACAGACAATGCACATTGATTTATTGCGCTATCTGTAATAGCACCCGAGATATCACCAGATATATATTGGATTTTTCCCTGACCCTGACAGTCCGAACCCATGAGACGATGGTTTTCTCGGCCCCTGGTGGTCCCAGCTCGTTCCCGCTGCACAGATTCATGCGCCAGGGCCTGCTGCAGACAATGCACTATGATTTATTACGCTATCTGTAATAGCACCCGAGATATCACCAGATATATATTGGATTTTTCCCTGACCCTGAGTGTCCGGCCCCATGAGACGGTAATTTTCTCGGCCCCTGGTGGTCCGAGGACGTTCCCGCTGCACAGATTCATGCGCCAGGGCCCCCTACAGACAATACACTTTGACTTATTGCGCTATCTCTAATAGCACCCGAGATATCACCAGATATATATTGGATTTTTACCTGACTCTGACAGTCCGGCCCCATGAGACGGTGATTTTCTCGGCCCCTGGTGGTCCGAGGTCGTTCCCGCTGCACAGATTCATGCGCTAGGGCCTCCTGCAGACAATGCCCTTTGGTTTATTAAGCTATCTCTAATAGCACCCGAGATATCACCAGATATATATTGGATTTTTCCTTGACCCTGACAGACCGGCCACATGTGTCGATGGTTTTCTCGGTCCCTCGTGGTCCCAGGTCGATCCCGCTGCACAGATTCATGCGCCAGGGCCTCCTACAGACTTTGCTTTATTATGCTATCTGTAATAGCACCCGAGATATCACCAGATATATATTGGATTTTTCCCTGACCCTGAGTGTCCCACCCCATGAGACGGTGGTTTTCTCGGCCCCAGGTCGTCCGGGGTCATTCCCGCTGCACAGATTCATGCGCCTGGGCCTGCTGCAGACAATGCACTTTGATTTATTGCGCTATCTGTAATAGCACCCGAGATATCACCAGATATATATTGGATTTTTCCCTGACCCTGACAGTCCGGCCCCATGAGACGGTGGTTTTTTCGGCCCCAGGTGGTCCGAGGTCGTTCCCGCTGCACAGATTCATATGTCAGGGCCCCCTGAAGATAATTCCCTTTGATTTATTGCGCTATCTCTAATAGCACCCGAGATATCACCAGATATATATTGGATTTTTCCCTGACCCTGACAGTCCGGCCCCATGTGTCGATGGTTTTCTCGGTCCCTCGGGGTCCGAGGTCGATCCCGCTGCACAGATTGATGCGCCAGGGCCTCCTACAGACAATGCACTTTGATTTATTGCGTTATCTGTAATAGCACCCGAGATATCACCAGATATATGCTGGATTTTTACATGACCTTGGGTGACGGATTCCGAATATCTGTAATTTTCTCGGCGCCTGGTGTTCCGAGGTGGTTCCTGCTGCACAGATTCATTCACCAGTGCCTCCTACAGACAATGCACTTTGATTTATTATGCTATCTGTAATAGCACCCGAGGTATCACCAGATATATATTGGATTTTTCCCAGACCCTGAGTGTCCGACCCCACGAGACGGTGGTTTTCTCGGCCCCTGGTGGTCCGAGGACGTTCCCGCTGCACAGATTCATGCGCTAGGGCCTCCTGCAGACAATGCACTTTGATTTATTGCGCTATCTCTAATAGCTCCCAAGATATCACCAGATACATATTGGATTTTTCCCTGACTCTGAGTGTCCGGCCCCTTGAGACGGTAGTTTTCTCGGCCCCTGGTGGTCCGAGGACGTTCCCGCTGCACAGATTCATGCGCCAGGGCCTCCTACAAACAATGCACTTTGACTTATTGCGCTATCTCTAATAGCACCCGAGATATCACCAGATATATATTGGATTTTTCCCTGACCCTGACAGTCCGGCCCCATGAGACGGTGATTTTCTCGGCCCCTGTTGGTCCGAGGCCGTTCCCGCTGCACAGATTCATGCGGTAGGGCCTCCTGCAGACAATGTACTTTGATTTATTGCGCTATCTCTAATAGCACCCGAGATATCACCAGATATATATTGGATTTTTCCCTGACCCTGACAGTCCGGCCCCATGAGACGGTGATTTTCTCGGCCCCTGGTGGTCCGAGGTCGTTCACGCTGCACAGATTCATGCGCCAGGGCCTCCTACAGGCAATGCACTTTGATTTATTGCGCTATCTGTAATAGCACCCGAGATATCACCAGATATATATTGGATTTTCCGCTGACCCTGAGTGTCCGGCCCCATGAGACGGTGGTTTTCTCGGTCCCTGCTGGTCCGAGGTCGTTCCCGCTGCACAGATTCATGCGCCAGGGCCCCCAGCAGATAATTCACTTTGCTTTATTGCGCTATCTCTAATAGCACCCGAGATATCACCAGATATATATTGGATTTTGCCCTGACCCTGACAGTCCGGCCTCATGAGACGGTGATTTTC
Organism: Nomia melanderi; assembly: GCF_051020985.1. NCBI lineage: Eukaryota > Metazoa > Arthropoda > Insecta > Hymenoptera > Halictidae > Nomia > Nomia melanderi. The sequence continues at coordinate 2,104,453 of NW_027475142.1, forward strand.
TCGGCCCCTGGTGGTCCGAGGTCGATCCCGCTGCTCAGATTCATGTGCCAGTGCCTCCTACAGACAATGCACTTTGATTTATTGCGCAATCTGTAATAGCACCCGAGATATCACCAGATATATATTGGATTTTGCCCTGACCCTGACAGTCCGGCCTCATGAGACGGTGATTTTCTCGGCCCCTGGTGGTCCGAGGTCGATCCCGCTGCACAGATTCATGCGCTAGGGCCTCCTGCAGACAATGCACTTTGATTTATTGCGCTATATCTAATAGCACCCGAGATATCACCAGATATATAATGGATTGTTCCCTGACCCTGAGTGTCCGTCCCCATGTGTCGATGGTTTTCTCGGTCCCTCGTGGTCCGAGGTCGATCCCGCTGCACAGATTCATGCGCCAGGGCCTCCTGCAGATAATTCACTTTGATTTATTGCCCTATCTCTAATAGCACCCGAGATATCAGCAGATATATATTGGATTTTCCCCTGACCCTGAGTGTCCGGCCCCAGGTGTCGATGGTTTTCTCGGTCCGACGTGGTCCGAGGTCGATCCCGCTGCACAGATTCATGCGCCAGGGCCTCCTACAGACAATGCACTTTGATTTATTGTGCTATCTCTAATAGCACCCGAGATATCACCAGAAATATATTGGATTTTTCCCTGACCCTGAGTGTCCGACCTCATGAGACGGTGGTTTTCTCGGCCCCTGCTGGTCCGAGGTCGATCCCGCTGAACAGATTCATGCGCCAGGGCCTCCTATAGATAATTCACTTTGGTTTATTGCGCTATCTCTAATAGCACCCGCGATATCACCAGATATATATTGGATTTTTCCCTGACCCTGACAGTCCGGCCCCATGAGGCGGTGATTTTCTCGGCCCCTGGTGGTCCGAGGTCGATCCCGCTGCACAGAATCATGCGCCAGGGCCTCCTACAGACAATGCACTTTGATTTATTGCCCTATATGTAATAGCACCCGAGATATCACCCGATATATATTGGAGTTTTCCTTGACCCTGACAGTCCGGCCCAATGTGTCGGTGGTTTTCTCGGCCCCTGGAGGTCCGAGGTCGTTCCCGCTGCACAGATTCATGCGCCAGGGCGTCCTACAGACAATGCACTTTGATTTATTGCGCTATCTGTAATAGCACCCGAGATATCACCAGATATAAATTGGATTTTTCCTTGACCCTGACAGTCCGGCCCCATGTGTCGATGGTTTTCTCGGTCCCTCGTGGTCCGAGGTCGATCCCGCTGCACAGATTCATACGCCAGGGCCCCCAGCAGATAATTCACTTTGATTTATTGCGCTATATCAAATAGCACCCGAGATATCACCAGATATATAATGGATTTTTCGCTGACCCTGACAGTCCGGCCCCATGAGACGGTGATTTTCTCGGCCCCTGGTGGTCCGAGGTCGTTCCCGCTGCACAGATTCATGCGCCAGGGCCTCCTACAGACAATGCACTTTGATTTATTGCGCTATTTGTAATAGCACCCGAGATATCACCAGATATATATTGGATTTTCCGCTGACCCTGAGTGTCCGGCCCCATGAGACGGTGGTTTTCTCGGCCCCTGCTGGTCCGAGGTCGTTCCCGCTGCACAGATTCATGCGCCAGGGCCCCCAGCAGATAATTCACTTTGCTTTATTGCGCTATCTCTAATAGCACCCGAGATATCACCAGATATATATTGGATTTTGCCCTGACCCTGACAGTCCGGCCTCATGAGACGGTGATTTTCTCGGCCCCTGGTGGTGCGAGGTCGATCCTGCTGCACAGATTCATGTGCCAGTGCCTCCTACAGACAATGCACTTTGATTTATTGCGCAATCTGTAATAGCACCCGAGATATCACCAGATATATATTGGATTTTTCCCTGACCCTGAGTGTCCGACCCCATGAGACGGTGGTTTTCTCGGCCCCTGCTGGTCCGAGGTCGATCCCGCTGAACAGATTCATGCGCCAGGGCCTCCTATAGATAATTCACTTTGGTTTATTGCGCTATCTCTAATAGCACCCGCGATATCACCAGATATATATTGGATTTTTCCCTGACCCTGACAGTCCGGCACCATGAGACGGTGATTTTCTCGGCCCCTGGTGGTCCGAGGTCGATCCCGCTGCACAGATTCATGCGCCAGGGCCTCCTACAGACAATGCACTTTGGTTTATTGCGCTATCTGTAATAGCACCCGAGATATCACCAGATATATGCTGGATTTTTACATGACCTTGTGTGACGGATTCCGAATATCTATAATTTTCTCGGCCCCTGGTTGTCCGAGGTAGTTCCTGCTGCACAGATTCATTCGCCAGTTCCTCCTACAGACACTGCACTTCGATTTATTGCGCTATATCTAATAGCACCCGAGATATCACCAGATATATATTGGATTTTTCCCTGACCCTGAGTGTCCGACCCCATGAGACGGTGGTTTTCTCGGCCCCTGCTGGTCTGAGGTCGATCCCGCTGAACAGATTCATGCGCCAGGGCCTCCTATAGATAATTCACTTTGGTTTATTGCGCAATCTGTAATAGCACCCGAGATATCACCAGATATATATTGGATTTTTCCCTGACCGTGAGTGTCCGACCCCATGAGACGGTGGTTTTCTCGGCCCCTGGTGGTCCGAAGTCGATCCCGCTGCTCAGATTCATGCGCCAGGGCCTCCTACATACAATGCACTTTGATTTATTGCGCTATCTCTAATAGCACACGACATATCACCAGATATATATTGGATTTTTCCTTGACCCTGACAGTCCGGCCCCATGCGTCGATGGTTTTCTCCGTCCCTCGTGGTCCGAGGTCGTTCCCGCTGCACAGATTCATGCGCCAGGGCGTCCTACAGACAATGCACTTTGATTTATTGCGCTATCTCTAATAGCACCCGAGATATCACCAGATATATATTGGATTTTCCCCTGACCCTGAGTGTCCGGCCCCATGAGACGGTGGTTTTCTCAGCCCCTGGTGGTCCGAGGTCGTTCCCGCTGCACAGATTCATGCGCCAGGGTCCCCTGCAGATAATTCACTTTGATTTATTGCGCTATCTCTAATAGCACCCGAGATATCACCAGATATATATAGGATTTTTCCTTGACCCTGACAGTCCGGCCCCATGTGTCGATGGTTTTCTCGGTCCCTCGTGATCCGATGTCGATCCCGCTGCACAGATTCATGCGCCAGGACCTCCTATAAATAATTCACATTGGTTTATTGCGCTATCTGTTATAGCACCCGAGATATCACCAGATATATGCTGGATTTTTACATGATCTTGTGTGTGGGATTCCGAATATCTATAATTTTCTCGGCCCCTGGTTGTCCGAGGTAGTTCCTGCTGCACAGATTCATTCGCCAGTGCCTCCTACAGACACTGCACTTTGATTTATTGCGCTATCTCTAATAGCACCCGAGATATCACCAGATATATATTGGATTTTTCCCTGACCCTGACAGTCCGGCACCATGAGACGGTGATGTTCTCGGTCCCTGGTGGTCCGAGGTCGATCCCGCTGCACAGATTCATGCGCCAGGGCCTCCTACAGACAATGCACTTTGGTTTATCGCGCTATCTGTAATAGCACCCGAGATATCACCAGATATATGCTGGATTTTTACATGACCTTGGGTGACGGATTCCGAATATCTATAATTTTCTCGGCCCCTGGTAGTCCGAGGTAGTTCCTGCTGCACACATTCATTCGCCAGTGCCGCCTACAGACAATGCACTTTGATTTATTGCGCTATCTCTAATAGCACCCGAGATATCACCAGATATATATTGGATTTTTCCCTTACCCTGACAGTCCGGCCCCATGAGGCGGTGATTTTCTCGGCCCCTGGTGGTCCGAGGTCGATCCCGCTACACAGATTCATGCGCCAGGGCCTCCTACAGACAATGCACTTTCATTTATTGCCCTATATGTAATAGCACCCGAGATATCACCAGATATATATTGGATTTTTCCTTGATCCTGACGGTCCGGCCCCATGTGTCGGTGGTTTTCTCGGCCCCTGGTGGTCCGAGGTCGATCCCGCTGCACAGATTCATGCGCCAGGGCGTCCTACAGACAATGCACTTTGATTTATTGCGCTATCTGTAATAGCACCCGAGATATCACCAGATATATATTGGATTTTCCCCTGACCCGGACTGTCCGGCCCCATGTGTCGATGGTTTTCTCGGTCCCTCGTGGTCCGAGGTCGATCCCGCTGCACAGATTCATGCGCCATGGCCCCCTGCAGATAATTCACTTTGATTTATTGCGCTATCTCTAATAGCACCCGAGATATCACCAGATATATATAGGATTTTTCCTTGACCCTGACAGTCCGGCCCCATGTGTCGATGGTTTTCTCGGTCCCTCGTGGTCCGATGTCGATCCCGCTGCACAGATTCATGCGCCAGGGCCCCCTGCAGATAATTCACTTTGATTTATTGCGCTATATCTAATAGCACCCGAGATATCACCAGATATATATTGGATTTTTCCCTGACCCTGAGTGTCCGACCCCATGAGACGGTGGTTTTCTCGGCCCCTGCTGGTCCGAGGGCGATCCCGCTGAACAGATTCATGCGCCAGGGCCTCCTATAGATAATTCACTTTGGTTTATTGCGCTATCTCTAATAGCACCCGCGATATCACCAGATATATATTGGATTTTTCCCTGACCCTGACAGTCCGGCACCATGAGACGGTGATTTTCTCGGCCCCTGGTGGTCCGAGGTCGATCCCGCTGCACAGATTCATGCGCCAGGGCCCCCTACAGACAATGCACTTTGGTTTATTGCGCTATCTGTAATAGCACCCGAGATATCACCAGATATATGCTGGATTTTTACATGACCTTGTGTGACGGATTCCGAATATCTATAATTTTCTCGGCCCCTGGTTGTCCGAGGTAGTTCCTGCTGCACAGATTCATTCGCGAGTTCCTCCTACAGACACTGCACTTCGATTTATTGCGCTATATCTAATAGCACCCGAGATATCACCAGATATATATTGGATTTTTCCCTGACCCTGAGTGTCCGACCCCATGAGACGGTGGTTTTCTCGGCCCCTGCTGGTCCGAGGTCGATCCCGCTGAACAGATTCATGCGCCAGGGCCTCTTATAGATAATTCACTTTGGTTTATTGCGCTATCTGTTATAGCACCCGAGATATCACCAGATATATGCTGGATTTTTACATGACCTTGTGTGACGGATTCCGAATATCTATAATTTTCTCGGCCCCTGGTTGTCTGAGGTAGTTCCTGCTGCACAGATTCATTCGCCAGTTCCTCCTACAGACACTGCACTTCGATTTATTGCGCTATCTCTAATAGCACCCGAGATATCACCAGATATATAATGGATTTTTCCCTGACCCTGACAGTCCGGCCCCATGAGACGGTGATTTTCTCGGCCCCTGGTGGTCCGAGGTAGTTCCTGCTGCACAGATTCATTCGCCAGTGCCTCCTACAGACAATGCACTTTGATTTATTGCGCTACCTCTAATAGCACCCGAGATATCACCAGATATATATTGCATGTTTCCTTGACCCTGACAGTCCGGCCCCATGTGTCGGTGGTTTTCTCGGTCCCTGGTGGTCCGAGGTCGTTCCCGCTGCACAGATTCATGCGCCAGGGCGTCCTACAGACAATGCACTTTGATTTATTGCGCAATCTGTAATAGCACCCGAGATATCACCAGATATATATTGGATTTTTCCCTGACCCTGAGTGTCCGACCCCATGAGACGGTGGTTTTCTCGGCCCCTGGTGGTCCGAGGTCTTTCCCGCTGCACAGATTCATGCGCCAGGGCCCCCAGCAGAAAATTCACTTTGCTTTATTGCGCTATCTCTAATAGCAACCCGAGATATCACCAGATATATATTGGATTTTGCCCCGACCCTGACAGTCCGGCATCATGTGACGGCGATTGTCTCGGCCCCTGGTGGTCCGAGGTCGATCCCGCTGCCCAGATTCATGTGCCAGGGCCGCCTACAGACAATGCACTTTGATTTATTGCGCAATCTGTAATAGCACCCGAGATATCACCAGATATATATTGGATTTTTCCCTGACCGTGAGTGTCCGACCCCATGAGACGGTGGTTTTCTCTGCCCCTGGTGGTCCGAAGTCGATTCCGCTGCTCAGATTCATGCGCCAAGGCTTTCTGCAGACAATTCACTTTGGTTTAGTGCGCTATCTGTTATAGCACCCGAGATATCACCAGATATATGCTGGATTTTTACATGACCTTGGGTGACGGATTCCGAATATCTATAATTTTCTCGGCCCCTGGTTGTCCCAGGTAGTTCCTGCTGCACAGATTCATTCGCCAGTGCCTCCTACAGACAATGCACTTTGATTTATTGCGCTACCTCTAATAGCACCCGAGATATCACCAGATATGTATTGGATTTTTCCTTGACCCTGACAGTCCAGCCCCATCTGTCGGTGGTTTTCTCGGTCGCTCGTGGTCCGAGGTCGTTCCCGCTGCACAGATTCATGCGCCAGGGCGTCCTACAGACAATGCACTTTGATTTATTGCGCTATCTGTAATAGCACCCGAGATATCACCAGATATATATTGGATTTTCCCCTGACCCTGAGTGTCCGGCCCCATGAGACGGTGGTTTTCTCAGCCCCTGGTGGTCCGAGGTCGTTCCCGCTGCACAGATTCATGCGCCAGGGTCCCCTGCAGATAATTCACTTTGATTTATTGCGCTATCTCTAATAGCACCCGAGATATCACCAGATATATATAGGATTTTTCCTTGACCCTGACAGTCCGGCCCCATGTGTCGATGGTTTTCTCGGTCCCTTGTGATCCGATGTCGATCCCGCTGCACAGATTCATGCGCCAGGGCCCCCTGCAGATAATTCACTTTGATTTATTGCGCTATATCTAATAGCACCCGAGATATCACCAGATATATATTGGATTTTTCCCTGACCCTGAGTGTCCGGCCCCATGAGACGGTGGTTTTCTCAGCCCCTGGTGGTCCGAGGTCGTTCCCGCTGCACAGATTCATGCGCCAGGGTCCCCTGCAGATAATTCACTTTGATTTATTGCGCTATCTCTAATAGCACCCGAGATATCACCAGATATATATTGGATTTTTCCCTGACCCTGACAGTCCGGCACCATGAGACGGTGATGTTCTCGGTCCCTGGTGGTCCGAGGTCGATCCCGCTGCACAGATTCATGCGCCAGGGCCTCCTACAGACAATGCACTTTGGTTTATTGCGCTATCTGTAATAGCACCCGAGATATCACCAGATATATGCTGGATTTTTACATGACCTTGGGTGACGGATTCCGAATATCTATAATTTTCTCGGCCCCTGGTAGTCCGAGGTAGTTCCTGCTGCACACATTCATTCGCCAGTGCCGCCTACAGACAATGCACTTTGATTTATTGCGCTATCTCTAATAGCACCCGAGATATCACCAGATATATATTGGATTTTTCCCTGACCCTGTCAGTCCGGCCCCATGAGGCGGTGATTTTCTCGGCCCCTGGTGGTCCGAGGTCGATCCCGCTGCACAGATTCATGCGCCTGGGCCTCCTACAGACAATGCACTTTGATTTATTGCCCTATATGTACTAGCACCCGAGATATCACCAGATATATATTGGATTTTTCTTGACCCTGACGGTCCGGCCCCATGTGTCGGTGGTTTTCTCGGCCCCTGGTGGTCCGAGGTCGATCCCGCTGCACAGATTCATGCGCCAGGGCGTCCTACAGACAATGCACTTTGATTTATTGCGCTATCTCTAATAGCACCCGAGATATCACCAGATATATATAGGATTTTTCCTTGACCCTGACAGTCCGGCCCCATGTGTCGATGGTTTTCTCGGTCCCTCGTGGTCCGATGCCGATCCCGCTGCACAGATTCATGCGCCAGGGCTCCCTGCAGATAATTCACTTTGATTTATTGCGCTATATCTAATAGCACCCGAGATATCACCAGATATATATTGGATTTTTCCCTGACCCTGAGTGTCCGACCCCATGAGACGGTGGTTTTCTCGGCCCTTGCTGGTCCGAGGTCGATCCCGCTGAACAGATTCATGCGCCAGGGCCTCCTATAAATAATTCACATTAGTTTATTGCGCTATCTGTTATAGCACCCGAGATATCACCAGATATATGCTGGATTTTTACATGACCTTGTGTGAGGGATTCCGAATATCTATAATTTTCTCGGCCCCTGGTTGTCCGAGGTAGTTCCTGCTGCACAGATTCATTCGCCAGTGCCTCCTACAGACACTGCACTTTGATTTATTGCGCTATCTCTAATAGCACCCGAGATATCACCAGATATATATTAGATTTTCCGCTGACCCTGAGTGTCCGGCCCCATGAGACGGTGGTTTTCTCGGCCCCTGCTGGTCCGAGGTCTTTCCCGCTGCACAGATTCATGCGCCAGGGCCCCCAGCAGAAAATTCACTTTGCTTTATTGCGCTATCTCTAATAGCAACCCGAGATATCACCAGATATATATTGGATTTTTCCCTGACCCTGACAGTCCGGCCCCATGAGACGGTGATTTTCTCGGCCCCTGGTGGTCCGAGGTCGATCCCGCTGCACAGATTCATGCGCCAGGTCCTCCTACTGACAATGCACTTTGATTTATTGCGCTATCTCTAATAGCACCCGAGATATCACCAGATATATAATGGATTTTTCCCTGACCCTGACAGTCCGGCCCCATGAGACGGTGATTTTCTCGGCCCCTGGTGGTCCGAGGTAGTTCCTGCTGCACAGATTCATTCGCCAGTGCCTCCTACAGACAATGCACTTTGATTTATTGCGCTACCTCTAATAGCACCCGAGATATCACCAGATATATATTGGATGTTTCCTTGACCCTGACAGTCCGGCCCCATGTGTCGGTGGTTTTCTCGGTCCCTGGTGGTCCGAGGTCGTTCCCGCTGCACAGATTCATGCGCCAGGGCGTCCTACAGACAATGCACTTTGATTTATTGCGCAATCTGTAATAGCACCCGAGATATCACCAGATATATATTGGATTTTTCCCTGACCCTGAGTGTCCGACCCCATGAGACGGTGGTTTTCTCGGCCCCTGGTGGTCCGAGGTCTTTCCCGCTGCACAGATTCATGCGCCAGGGCCCCCAGCAGAAAATTCACTTTGCTTTATTGCGCTATCTCTAATAGCAACCCGAGATATCACCAGATATATATTGGATTTTGCCCCGACCCTGACAGTCCGGCATCATGTGACGGCGATTGTCTCGGCCCCTGGTGGTCCGAGGTCGATCCCGCTGCCCAGATTCATGTGCCAGGGCCGCCTACAGACAATGCACTTTGATTTATTGCGCAATCTGTAATAGCACCCGAGATATCACCAGATATATATTGGATTTTTCCCTGACCGTGAGTGTCCGACCCCATGAGACGGTGGTTTTCTCTGCCCCTGGTGGTCCGAAGTCGATTCCGCTGCTCAGATTCATGCGCCAAGGCTTTCTGCAGACAATTCACTTTGGTTTAGTGCGCTATCTGTTATAGCACCCGAGATATCACCAGATATATGCTGGATTTTTACATGACCTTGGGTGACGGATTCCGAATATCTATAATTTTCTCGGCCCCTGGTTGTCCCAGGTAGTTCCTGCTGCACAGATTCATTCGCCAGTGCCTCCTACAGACAATGCACTTTGATTTATTGCGCTACCTCTAATAGCACCCGAGATATCACCAGATATGTATTGGATTTTTCCTTGACCCTGACAGTCCAGCCCCATCTGTCGGTGGTTTTCTCGGTCGCTCGTGGTCCGAGGTCGTTCCCGCTGCACAGATTCATGCGCCAGGGCGTCCTACAGACAATGCACTTTGATTTATTGCGCTATCTGTAATAGCACCCGAGATATCACCAGATATATATTGGATTTTCCCCTGACCCTGAGTGTCCGGCCCCATGAGACGGTGGGTTTCTCAGCCCCTGGTGGTCCGAGGTCGTTCCCGCTGCACAGATTCATGCGCCAGGGTCCCCTGCAGATAATTCACTTTGATTTATTGCGCTATCTCTAATAGCACCCGAGATATCACCAGATATATATAGGATTTTTCCTTGACCCTGACAGTCCGGCCCCATGTGTCGATGGTTTTCTCGGTCCCTTGTGATCCGATGTCGATCCCGCTGCACAGATTCATGCGCCAGGGCCCCCTGCAGATAATTCACTTTGATTTATTGCGCTATATCTAATAGCACCCGAGATATCACCAGATATATATTGGATTTTTCCCTGACCCTGAGTGTCCGGCCCCATGAGACGGTGGTTTTCTCAGCCCCTGGTGGTCCGAGGTCGTTCCCGCTGCACAGATTCATGCGCCAGGGTCCCCTGCAGATAATTCACTTTGATTTATTGCGCTATCTCTAATAGCACCCGAGATATCACCAGATATATATTGGATTTTTCCCTGACCCTGACAGTCCGGCACCATGAGACGGTGATGTTCTCGGTCCCTGGTGGTCCGAGGTCGATCCCGCTGCACAGATTCATGCGCCAGGGCCTCCTACAGACAATGCACTTTGGTTTATTGCGCTATCTGTAATAGCACCCGAGATATCACCAGATATATGCTGGATTTTTACATGACCTTGGGTGACGGATTCCGAATATCTATAATTTTCTCGGCCCCTGGTAGTCCGAGGTAGTTCCTGCTGCACACATTCATTCGCCAGTGCCGCCTACAGACAATGCACTTTGATTTATTGCGCTATCTCTAATAGCACCCGAGATATCACCAGATATATATTGGATTTTTCCCTGACCCTGTCAGTCCGGCCCCATGAGGCGGTGATTTTCTCGGCCCCTGGTGGTCCGAGGTCGATCCCGCTGCACAGATTCATGCGCCTGGGCCTCCTACAGACAATGCACTTTGATTTATTGCCCTATATGTACTAGCACCCGAGATATCACCAGATATATATTGGATTTTTCTTGACCCTGACGGTCCGGCCCCATGTGTCGGTGGTTTTCTCGGCCCCTGGTGGTCCGAGGTCGATCCCGCTGCACAGATTCATGCGCCAGGGCGTCCTACAGACAATGCACTTTGATTTATTGCGCTATCTCTAATAGCACCCGAGATATCACCAGATATATATAGGATTTTTCCTTGACCCTGACAGTCCGGCCCCATGTGTCGATGGTTTTCTCGGTCCCTCGTGGTCCGATGCCGATCCCGCTGCACAGATTCATGCGCCAGGGCTCCCTGCAGATAATTCACTTTGATTTATTGCGCTATATCTAATAGCACCCGAGATATCACCAGATATATATTGGATTTTTCCCTGACCCTGAGTGTCCGACCCCATGAGACGGTGGTTTTCTCGGCCCTTGCTGGTCCGAGGTCGATCCCGCTGAACAGATTCATGCGCCAGGGCCTCCTATAAATAATTCACATTAGTTTATTGCGCTATCTGTTATAGCACCCGAGATATCACCAGATATATGCTGGATTTTTACATGACCTTGTGTGAGGGATTCCGAATATCTATAATTTTCTCGGCCCCTGGTTGTCCGAGGTAGTTCCTGCTGCACAGATTCATTCGCCAGTGCCTCCTACAGACACTGCACTTTGATTTATTGCGCTATCTCTAATAGCACCCGAGATATCACCAGATATATATTAGATTTTCCGCTGACCCTGAGTGTCCGGCCCCATGAGACGGTGGTTTTCTCGGCCCCTGCTGGTCCGAGGTCTTTCCCGCTGCACAGATTCATGCGCCAGGGCCCCCAGCAGAAAATTCACTTTGCTTTATTGCGCTATCTCTAATAGCAACCCGAGATATCACCAGATATATATTGGATTTTTCCCTGACCCTGACAGTCCGGCCCCATGAGACGGTGATTTTCTCGGCCCCTGGTGGTCCGAGGTCGATCCCGCTGCACAGATTCATGCGCCAGGTCCTCCTACTGACAATGCACTTTGATTTATTGCGCTATCTCTAATAGCACCCGAGATATCACCAGAAATATATTGGATTTTTCCCTGACCCTGAGTGTCCGGCGCCATGTGTCGGTGGTTTTCTCGGCCCCTGGTTATCCGAGGTCGTTCCCGCTGCACAGATTCATGCCCCAGGGCCCGCTGCAGATAATTCACTTTGGTTTAGTGCGCTATCTGTAAGAGCACCCGAGATATCACCAGATATATATTAGATTTTTCCCTGACCCTGAAAGTCCGGCCCCATGAGACGGTGATTTTCTCGGCCCCTGGTGGTCCGAGGTCGTTCCCGCTGCACAGAATCATGCGCCACGGCTTCCTGCAGATAATTCACTTTGGTTTATTGCGCTATCTATAATAGCTCCCGAGATATCACCAGATATATATTGGATTTTCCCCTGACCCTGAGTGTCCGGCCCCATGAGACGGTGGTTTTCTCGGCCCCTGGTGGTCCGAGGTCGTTCCCTCTGCACAGATTCATGCCCCAGGGACCGCTGTAGATAATTCACTTTGGTTTATTGCGCTATCTCTACTAGCACCCGAGATATCACCAGATATATATTGGATTTTTCCCTGACCCTTAGTGTCTGGCCCCTTGTGTCGGTGGTTTTCTCGGTCCCTGGTGGTCCGAGATCGTTCCGGCTGCACAGATTCATGCCCCAGGGCCCGCTGCAGATAATTCACATTGGTTTAGTGCCCTATCTGTAAGAGCACCCGAGATATCACCAGATATATATTGAATTTTTCAACCGACCGTGAGTGTCCCACCCAATGGGACGGTGGTTTTCTCGGACCCTGGTGATCCGAGGTCGTTCCCGCTGCACAGATTCATGCGCCAGGGCCTCCCAGAGACAATGCACTCTGATTTATTGCGCTATCAGTAATAGCTCCCGAGATATCACCAGATATATATTGGATTTTTCCCTGACCCTGAGTGACCGGCCCCATGAGACGGTGGTTTTCTCGGCCCCTGGTGGTCCGAGGTCGTTCCCTCTGCAAAGATTCATGCGCCAGGGCCTCCTGCAGATAATTCACTTTGGTTTATTGCGCTATCTCTAATAGCTCCCGAGATATCACCAGATATATATTGGATTTTCCCCTGACCCTGAGTGTCCGGCCCCATGAGACTGTGGTTTTCTCGGCCCCTGGTGGTCCGAGGTCGTTCCCGCGGCACAGATTCATGCGCCAGGGCCTCCTGCAGATAATTCACTTTGGTTTATTGCGCTATCTCTAATAGCACCCTAGATATCACCACATATATATTGGATTTTTCCCTGACCCTGAGTGTCCGGGCCCATGAGACGGTGGTTTTCTCGGCCCCTGGTGGTCCGAGGTCGTTCCCGCTGCCCAGATTCAAGCGGCAGGGCCTTCTACAGACAATGCACTTCGATTCATTACGCTATCTGTAATAGCACCCGAGATATGACCAGATATATATTGGATTTTTCCCTGACCCTGAGTGCCCGGCCCCATGAGACGGTGATTTTCTCGGCCCCTGGTGGTCCGAGGTCGTTCCCGCTGCACAGATTCATGCGCCAGGGCCTCCTACGGACAATGCACTTTGATTTATTGCGCTATCTGTAATAGCACCCGAGATATCACCAGATATATATTGGATTTTTTCCTGACCATGACAGTCCGGCCCCATGAGACGGTGATTTCCTCGGCCCCTGGTGGTCCGAGGTCGTACCCGCTGCACGGAATCATGCGCCAGGGCTTCCTGCAGACAATGCACTTTGATTTATTGCGCTATCTCTAATAGCACCCGAGATATCATCAGATACATCCTGGGTTTTTACATGACCTTGGGTGTTCGGCGCCATGTGTCGGTGGTTTTCTCGGCCCCTGGTGATCCGAGGTTGTTCCCGCTGCACAGATTCATGCGCCAGGGCCTGCTACGGACAATGCACTTTGATTTATTGCGCTATCTGTAATAGCACCCGAGATATCACCAGATATATATTGGATTTTTTCCTGACTCCGACAGTCCGGCCACATGAGACGGTGATTTTCTCGGCCCCTGGTGGTCCGAGGTCGTTCCTGCTGCACAGATTCATTCGCCAGTGCCTCCTACAGACAGTGCACTTTGATTTATTGCGCTATCTCTAATAGCACCCGAGATATCACCAGATATATATTGGATTTTTCCCTGACCCTGAGTGCCCGGCCCCATGAGACGGTGGTTTTCTCGGCCCCTGGTGGTCCGAGGTCGTTCCCTCTGCAAAGATTCATGCGCCAGGGCCTTCTGCAGATAATTCACTTTGGTTTATTGCGCTATCTCTAATAGCTCCCGAGATATCACCAGATATATATTGGATTTTCCCCTGACCCTGAGTGTCAGGCCCCATGAGACGGTGGTTTTCTCGGCCCCTGGTGGTCCGAGGTCGTTCCCGCTGCCCAGATTCAAGCGGCAGGGCCTCCTACAGACAATGCACTTCGATTCATTAGGCTATCTGTAATAGCACCCGAGATATCACCAGATATATATTGGATTTTTCCCTGACCCTGAGTGCCCGGCCCCATGAGACGGTGGATTTCTCGGCCCCTGGTGGTCCGAGGTCGTTCCCTCTGCAAAGATTCATGCGCCAGGGCCTCCTGCAGATAATTCACTTTGGTTTATTGCGCTATCTCTAATAGCTCCCGAGATATCACCAGATATATATTTGATTTTCCCCTGACCGTGAGTGTCCGGCCCCATGAGACGGTGGTTTTCTCGGCCCCTGGTGGTCCGAGGTCGTCCCCGCTGCCCAGAATCATGCGCCAGGGCTTCCTGCAGACAATGCACTTTGATTTATTGCGCTATCTCTAATAGCACCCGAGATATCATCAGATACATCCTGGCTTTTTACATGACCTTGGGTGTCCGGCGCCATGTGTCGGTGGTTTTCTCGGTCCCTGGTGGTCCGAGGTCGTTCCGGCTGCACAGATTCATGCCCCAGGGCCCGCTGCAGATAATTCACTTTGGTTTAGTGCGCTATCTCTAATAGCACCCGAGATATCACCAGATATATATTGGATTTTTCCCTGACCCTGACAGTCCGGCCCCATGAGACGGTGATTTTCTCGGCCCCTGGTGGTCCGAGGTCGTTCCCGCTGCACAGATTCATGCGCCAGGGCCTCCTACGGACAATGCACTTTGATTTATTGCGCTATCTGTAATAGCACCCGAGATATCACCAGATATATATTGGATTTTTTCCTGACCCTGACAGTCCGGCCCCATGAGACGGTGATTTTCTCGGCCCCTGGTGGTCCGAGGTCGTTCGTGCTGCACAGATTCAATCGCCAGTGCCTCCTACAGACAGTGCACTTTGATTTATTGCGCTACCTCTAATAGCTCCCGAGAGATCACCAGATATATATTGGATTTTTCCCTGACACTGAGTGTCCGACCCCATGAGACGGTGGTTTTCTCGGCCCCTGGTGGTCCGAGGTCGTTCCCGCTGCACAGATTCATGCGCCAGGGCCTCCTGCAGATAATTCACTTTGGTTTATTGCGCTATCTCTAATAGCACCCGAGATATCACCAGATATATATTGGGTTTTTCCCTGACCCTTAATGTCTGGCCCCATGTGTCGGTGGTTTTCTCGGTCCCTGGTGGTCCGAGGTCGTTCCGGCTGCACAGATTCATGCCCCAGGGCCCGCTGCAGATAATTCACTTTGGTTTAGTGCGCTATCTGTAAGAGCACCCGAGATATCACCAGATGTATATTCAATTTTTCAACCGACCGTGAGTGTCCCGGCCCATGAGACGGTGGTTTTCTTGGCCCCTGGTGGTCCGAGGTCGTTCCCGCGCCACAGATGCATGCGCCAGGGCCTCCTGCAGACAATACACTTTGGTTTATTGCGCTATCTCTAATAGCACCCGAGATATCTCCAGATATATATTGGATTTTCCCCTGACCCTGAGTGTCCGGCCCCATGAGACGGTGGTTATCTCGGCCCCTGGTGGTCCGAGGTCGTTTCCGCTGCACATATTCATTCGCCAGTGCCTCCTACAGACAGTGCACTTTGATTTATTGCGCTATCAGTAATAGCACCCGAGATATCAACAGATATATATTGGATTTTTCCCTGACCCTGAGTGTCCGGCCCCATGAGACGGTGGTTTTCTTGGCCCCAGGTGGTCCGAGGTCGTCCCCGCTGCACAGATTCATGCGCCAGGGCCTCCTGCAGATAATTCACTTTGGTTTATTTCGCTATCTCTAATAGCACCCGAGATATCACCAGATATATATTGGATTTTTCACTGACCCTGAGCGTGCGGCTCCATGAGACGGTGGTTTTCTCGGACCCTTGTGATCCGAGTTCGTTCCCGCTGTACAGATTCATGCCCCATGGCCCGCTGCAGATAATTCACTTTGGTTTAGTGCGCTATCACTAATACCACCCGAGATATCACCAGATATATATTGGATTTTTCCCTGGCCCTGAATGTCCGGCCCCATGAGACGGTGATTTTCTCGGCCCCTGGTCGTCCGAGGTCGTTCCCGCTGCACGGAATCATGCGCCAGGGCTTCCTGCAGACAATGCACTTTGATTTATTGCGCCATCTCTAATAGCACCCGAGATATCATCAGATACATCCTCGGTTTTTACATGACCTTGGGTGTCCGGCGAAAGGTGTCGGTGGTTTTCTCGGACCCTTGTGATCCGAGTTCGTTCCCGCTGCACAGATTCATGCCCCAGGGCCCGCTGTAGATAATTCACTTTGGTTTATTGCGCTATCTCTAATAGCACCCGAGATATTACCAGATATATATTGGATTTTTCCCTGACCCTGACAGTCCGGCCCCATGAGACGGTGATTTTCTCGGCCCCTGGTGGTCCGAGGTCGTTCCCGCTGCACGGAATCATGCGCCAGGGCTTCCTGCAGACAATGCACTATGATTTATTGCGCTATCTCTAATAGCACCCGAGATATCATCAGATACATCCTGGGTTTTTACATGACCTTGGGTGTTCGGCGCCATGTGTCGGTGGTTTTCTCGGCCCCTGGTGATCCGAGGTTGTTCCCGCTGCACAGATTCATGCGCCAGGGCCTGCTACGGACAATGCACTTTGATTTATTGCGCTATCTGTAATAGCACCCGAGATATCACCAGATATATATTGGATTTTTTCCTGACCCCGACAGTCCGGCCACATGAGACGGTGATTTTCTCGGCCCCTGGTGGTCCGAGGTCGTTCCTGCTGCACAGATTCATTCGCCAGTGCCTCCTACAGACAGTGCACTTTGATTTATTGCGCTATCTCTAATAGCACCCGAGATATCACCAGATATATATTGGATTTTTCCCTGACCCTGAGTGCCCGGCCCCATGAGACGGTGGTTTTCTCGGCCCCTGGTGGTCCGAGGTCGTTCCCTCTGCAAAGATTCATGCGCCAGGGCCTTCTGCAGATAATTCACTTTGGTTTATTGCGCTATCTCTAATAGCACCCGAGATATTACCAGATATATATTGGATTTTTCCCTGACCCTGACAGTCCGGCCCCATGAGACGGTGATTTTCTCGGCCCCTGGTGGTCCGAGGTCGTTCCCGCTGCACGGAATCATGCGCCAGGGCTTCCTGCAGACAATGCACTATGATTTATTGCGCTATCTCTAATAGCACCCGAGATATCATCAGATACATCCTGGGTTTTTACATGACCTTGGGTGTTCGGCGCCATGTGTCGGTGGTTTTCTCGGCCCCTGGTGATCCGAGGTTGTTCCCGCTGCACAGATTCATGCGCCAGGGCCTGCTACGGACAATGCACTTTGATTTATTGCGCTATCTGTAATAGCACCCGAGATATCACCAGATATATATTGGATTTTTTCCTGACCCCGACAGTCCGGCCACATGAGACGGTGATTTTCTCGGCCCCTGGTGGTCCGAGGTCGTTCCTGCTGCACAGATTCATTCGCCAGTGCCTCCTACAGACAGTGCACTTTGATTTATTGCGCTATCTCTAATAGCACCCGAGATATCACCAGATATATATTGGATTTTTCCCTGACCCTGAGTGCCCGGCCCCATGAGACGGTGGTTTTCTCGGCCCCTGGTGGTCCGAGGTCGTTCCCTCTGCAAAGATTCATGCGCCAGGGCCTTCTGCAGATAATTCACTTTGGTTTATTGCGCTATCTCTAATAGCTCCCGAGATATCACCAGATATATATTGGATTTTCCCCTGACCCTGAGTGTCAGGCCTCATGAGACGGTGGTTTTCTCGGCCCCTGGTGGTCCGAGGTCGTCCCCGCTGCCCAGAATCATGCGCCAGGGCCTCCTACAGACAATGCACTTCGATTCATTACGATATCTGTAATAGCACCCGAGATATCACCAGATATATATTGGATTTTTCCCTGACACTGAGTGTCCGACCCCATGAGACGGTGGTTTTCTCGGCCCCTGGTGGTCCGAGGTCGTTCCCGCTGCACAGATTCATGCGCCAGGGCCTCCTGCAGATAATTCACTTTGGTTTATTGCGCTATCTCTAATAGCACCCGAGATATCACCAGATATATATTGGGTTTTTCCCTGACCCTTAATGTCTGGCCCCATGTGTCGGTGGTTTTCTCGGTCCCTGGTGGTCCGAGGTCGTTCCGGCTGCACAGATTCATGCCCCAGGGCCCGCTGCAGATAATTCACTTTGGTTTAGTGCGCTATCTGTAAGAGCACCCGAGATATCACCAGATGTATATTCAATTTTTCAACCGACCGTGAGTGTCCCGGCCCATGAGACGGTGGTTTTCTTGGCCCCTGGTGGTCCGAGGTCATACCCGCGCCACAGATGCATGCACCAGGGCCTCCTGCAGACAATACACTTTGGTTTATTGCGCTATCTCTAATAGCACCCGAGATATCTCCAGATATATATTGGATTTTCCCCTGACCTCGAGTGTCCGGCCGAATGAGACTGTGGTTATCTCGGCCCTTGGTAGTCCGAGGTGGTTCCCGCTGACCAGATTCATGCGCCAGGGCCTCCTACAGACAATGCACTTTGATTTACTGCGCTATCTGTAACAGCACCCGAGATATCACCAGATATATATTGGATTTCTCCCTGACCCTGAGTGTCCGGCCCCATGTGACGGTGGTTGTCTCGGCCCCTGGTGGTCCGAGGTCGTTCCCGCTGCTCAGATTCATGCGCCAGGGCCTCCTGCAGATAATTCACTTTGGTTTATTGCGCTACCTCTAATAGCACCCGAGATATCACCAGATATATATTGGATTTTCCCCTGACCCTGAGTGTCCGGCCGCAATGAGACTGTGGTTTTCTCGGCCCCTGGTGGTCCGAGGTCATTCCGGCTGCACAGATTTATGCGCCCGGGCCTCCTGCAGATAACTCACTTTGATTTATTGCGCTATCTCTAATAGCACCCGAGATATCACCAGATATATATTGGAATTTCCCCTGACCCTGAGTGTCCGGCCCCATGAGACTGTGGTTTTCTCGGCCCCTGGTGGTCCGAGGTCGTTCCCGCTGCATGGGTTCATGCGCCAGTGACTCCTACAGACAATGCACTTTGATTTATTGCGCTATCTGTAACAGCACCCGAGATATCACCAGATATATATTGGATTTTTCCCTGACCCTGACAGTCCGGCCCCACGAGACGGTGATTTTCTCGGCCCCTGGTGGTCCGAGGTCGTTCCCGATGCGCAGATTCATGCGCCAGGGCTTCCTGCAGACAATGCACTTTGATTTATTGCGCTATCTCTTATAGCACGCGAGATATCACCAGATATATGCTGTATTTTTACATGACCCTGACTGTCCGGCCCCATGAGACGGTGGTTTTCTCGGCCCCTGGTGGTCCGAGGTCGTTGCCGATGCACAGATTCATGCGCCAGGGCCTCCTGCAGATAATTCACTTCGGTTTATTGCGCTATCTCTAATAGCACCCGAGATATCACCAGATATATATTGGATTTTTCCCTCACCCTGAGTGTCCGGCCCCATGAGACGGTGTGTTGTCTCGGCCCCTCGTGGTCCGAGGTCGTTCCCGCTGCCCAGATTCATGCGCCAGGGCCTCCTACAGACAATGCACTTTGATTTATTGCGCTATCTGTAATAGCACCCGAGATATCTCCAGATATATATTGGATTTTTCCGTGACCCTGAGTGTCCGGCCCCATGAGACGGTGGTTTTCTCGGCCCCTGGTGGTCCGAGGTCGTTCCCGCTGCACAGATTCATGCAGCAGTGCCTCCTGTAGATAATTCACTTTGGTTTATTGCGCTATCTCTAATAGCCCCGAGATATCACCAGATATATATTGTAATTTCCCCTGACCCTGAGTGTCCGGCCCCATGAGACGGTGGTTGTCTCGGCCCCTGGTGGTCCGAGGTCGTTCCCGCTGCCCAGATTCATGCGCCAGGGCCTGCTACAGACAATGCACTTTGATTTATTGCGCTATCTGTAATAGCACCCGAGATATCTCCAGATATATATTGGATTTTTCCGTGACCCTGAGTGTCCGGCCCATTGAGACCGTGGTTTTCTCGGCCCCTGGTGGTCCGACGTCGAACCCGTTGCACAGATTCATGCGCCAGGGCCTCCTGCAGATAATTCACTTTGATTTATTGCGCTATCTGTAATAGCACCCGAGAAAGCTCCAGATATATATTGGATTTTTACCTGACCCTGAGTGTCCGGCCCCATGTGACGGTGGTTGTCTCGGCCCCTGGTGGTCCGAGGTCGTACCCGATGCCCAGATTCATGCGCCAGGGCCTCCTGCAGATAATTCACTTTGATTTATTGCGCTATCTCTAATAGCACCCGAGATATCACCAGGTATATATTGGATTTTTCCCTGACCCTGACAGTCCGGCCCCATGAGACGGTGATTTTCTCGGCTCTTGGTGGTTCGAGGTCGATCCCGCTGCACAGATTCATGCGCCAGGGCCTCCTACAGACAATGCACTTTGATTTATTGCGCTGTCTGTAAGAGCACCCGAGATATCACCAGATATATGCTGGATTTATACATGACCTTGGGTGACGGTTCCGAATATCTGTAATTTTCTCATCCCCTGGTGATCCGAGGTAGTTCCTGCTGCACAGACACATTCGCCAGTGCCTCCTACAGACAATGCACTTTGATTTATTGCGCTATCTCTAATAGCACCCGAGATATCACCAGATATATATCGGATTTTTCACTGACCCTGACAGTCCGGCCCCATGAGACGGTGATTTTCTCGGCCCCTGGTGGTCCGAGGTCGATCCCGCTGCACAGATTCATTCGCCAGGGCCTCCTATAGATAATTCACTTTGGTTTATTGCCCTATCTCTAATAGCACCCGAGATATCACCAGATATATGTTGGATTTTTCCTTGACCCTGACAGTCCGGCCCCATGTGTCGATGGTTTTCTCGGTCCCTCGTGGTCCGATGTCGATCCCGCTGCACAGATTCATGCGCCAGGGCCCCCTGCAGATGATTCACTTTGGCTTAGTGCTCTGTCTGTAAGAGCACCCGGGATATCACCAGATATATAAAGAATTTTTCCCCGACCCTGAGTGTCCGGCCCCATGTGTCGCTGGTTTTCTCGGCCCCTGGTGGTCCGAGGTCGATCCCGCTGCACAGGTTCATGCGCCAGGGCCCCCTGCAGATGATTCACTTTGTTTTGGTGCGCTGTCTGTAAGAGCACCCGAGATATCTTCAGATGTATATTGGATTTTTCCCTGACCCTGACAGTCCGGCCCCACGAGACGGTGATTTTATCGGCCCCTGGTGGTCCGAGGTCGATCCCGTCGAACAGATTCATGCGCCAGGGCATCCTACAGACAGTGCAATTTGATTTAATTCGCTATCTCTAATCGCACCCGAGATATCACCAGATATATATTGGATTTTTGCTTGACCCTGACAGTCCGGCCGCATGTGTCGATGGTTTTCTCGGTCCCTCGTGGTCCGAGGTCGATCCCGCTGCACAGATTCATGCGCCAGGGCCTCCTACAGACAATGCACTTTGATTTATTGCGCTATCTCTAATAGCACCCGAGATATCACGAGATATATATTAGATTTTTCCCTGACCCTGAGTGTCCGACCCCATGAGACGGTAGTTTTCTCGGCCCCTGGTTGTCCGAGGACGATACCGCTGAACAGATTCATGCGCCAAGGCTTCCTGCAGACAATTCACTTTGTTTTATTGCGCTATCTGTAATAGTACCCGAGATATCACCAGATATATGTTGGATTTTTACATGACCTTGGGTGATTGATTCCGAATATGTGTAATTTTCTTGTCCCCTGGTGATCCGAGGTCGTAACCGCTGCCCAGATTCATGCACCACGGCCTCCTGCAGATAATTCACTTTGGTTTATTGCGCTATCTCTAATAGCACCCGAGATATCACCAGATATATATCGGATTTTTCAATGACCCTGACAGTCCGGCCGCATGAGACGGTGATTTTCTCGGCGCCTGGTGGTCCGAGGTCGTTCCCGCTGCCCAGATTCATGCGCCAGGGCCTCCTACAGACAATGCACTTTGATTTATTGCGCTATCTGTAATAGCATCCGAGAAAGCACCATATATATTCTGGATTTTTACATGACTTTTGGTGACGTATACCGAAAATCTGTAATTTTTTCGGCCGCTGGTGGTCCGATGTCGTTCCTGCTGCACAGCTTCATGCGCAAGGTCCTCCTACGGACAATGCACTTTGATTTATTGAGCTATCTGTAATAGCACCCGAGATATCACCAGACATATATTGAATTTTTCCCTGACCCTGAGTGTCAAGCCCCATGAGACGGTGGTTTTCTCGGCCCCTGGTGGTCCGAGGACGTTCCCGCTGCACAGATGCATGCGCCAGTGCCTCCTACAGACAATGCACTTTGATTTATTGCGCTATCTTTAATAGCACCCGTGATATCACCAGATATATATTGGATTTTTCCCTGACCCTGACAGTCCGGCCGCACGAGACGGTGATTTTATCGGCCCCTGGTGGTCCGAGGTCGTTCCCGCTGCACAGAATCGTGCGCCAGGGCTTCCTGGAGACAATGCACTTTGATTTATTGCGCTATCTCTAATAGCACCCGAGATAGCATCAGATACATCCTGGGTCTTTTCATGTCCTTGGGTGTCCGGCGAAAGGTGTCGGTGGTTTTCTCGGACCCTGGTGATCCGAGTTCGTTCCCGCTGTACAGATTCATGCCCCAGGGCTCGCTGCAGATAATTCACTTTGGTTTAGTGTGCTATCTGTAAGAGCACCCGTGATATCACCAGATATATATTGGATTTTTCCCTGACCCTGACAGTCCGGCCGCACGAGACGGTGATTTTCTCGGCCCCTGGTGGTCCGAGGTCGTTCCCGCTGCACAGAATCATACGCCAGGGCTTCCTGCAGATAATGCACTTTGATTTATTGCGCTATCTCTAATAGCACCCGAGATATCACCAGATATATTTTGGATTTTTCCCTGACCCTGAGTGTCCGGCCCCATGTGTCGGTGGTTTTCTCGGCCCCTGGTGGTCCGAGGTCGATCCCGCTGCACAGGTTCATGCGCCAGGGCCCCCTGCAGATGATTCCCTTTGTTTTGGTGCGCTGTCTGTAAGAGCACCCGAGATATCACCAGATGTATATTGGATTTTTCCTTGACCCTGACAGACCGGCCCCATGTGTCGATGGTATTCTCGGTCCCTCGAAGTCCGAGGTCCATCCCGCTGCACAGATTCATGCGCCTGGGCCCCCTGCAGATAATTCACTTTGATTTATTGCGCTATCTCTCATAGCACCCGAGATATCACCAGATATATGTTGGATTTTCCCCTGACCCTGAGTGTCCGGCCCCATGAGACGGTGGTTTTCTCGACCCCTGGTGGTCCGAGGTCGTTCCCGCTGCACAGATTCATGCGCCAGGGCCGCCTACAGACAATGCACTTTGATTTATTGCGCCATCTGTAATAGCACACGAGATATCATCATATATATATTGGATTTTCCCCTGACCCTGAGCGTCCGGCCCCATGAGACGGTGGTTTTCTCGGTCCCTCGTGGTCCGAGGTCGATCCCGCTGCACAGATTCATGCGCCAGGGCCTCCCACAGACAATGCACTTTGATTTATTGCGCTATCTGTAATAGCACCCGAGATATCACCAGGTATATATTGTATTTTCCCCTGACCCTGAGTGTCCGGCCCCATGAGACGGTGGTTTTCTCGGCGCATGGTGGTCCGAGGTCGTTCCCGTTGCACACATTCATGCGCCAGGGCCTCCTATAGATAATTCACTTTGGTTTATTGCGCTATCTCTAATAGCACCCGAGATATCACCAGATATATATTGAATTTTTCCCAGACCCTGACAGTCCGGCCCCATGTGTCGGTGGCTTTCTCGGCCCCTTGTGGTCTGATGTCGTTCCCGCTGAAGAGATTCATGCGCCAAAGCTTCCTATAGACAATTCACTTTGGTTTATTGCGCTATCTGTAATAGCACCCGAGATATCACCAGATATATGCTGGATTTTTACATGACCCTGACAGTCCGGCCCCATGAGACGGTGATTTTCTCGGCCCTTGGTGGTCCGAGGTCGATCCCGCTGCACTGATACATGCGCCAGGGCCTCCTACAGACAATGCAATTTGATTTATTGCGCTATCTGTAATAGCACCCGAGATATCACCAGATATATGCTGGATTTTTACATGACCCTGGGTGACGGATTCCAAATATCTGTAATTTTCTCGGCGCCTAGTGGTCCGAGGTCGTTCCTGCTGCACAGATTCATTCGCCAGTGCCTCCTACAGACAATGCACTTTGATTTATTGCGCTATCTCTAATAATACCCGAGATATCACCAGATATATATCGGATTTTTCCCTGACCCTGACAGTCCGGCCCCATGAGACGGTGGTTTTCTCGGCCCCTGGTGGACCGAGGTCGATCCCGCTGCACAGATTCATGCGCCAGGGTCCCCTGCAGATAATTCACTTTGATTTATTACGCTATCTCTAATAGCACCCGAGATATCACCAGATATATATTGAATTCTTCCCTGACCCTGAGAGTCCGGCCCCATGTGACGGTGATTTTCTCGGTCCCTCGTGGTCCGAGGTCGATCCCGCTGCACAGATTCATGCGCCAGGGCCTCCTACAGACAATGCACTTTGATTTATTGCGCTATCTCTAATAGCACCCGAGATATCACCAGATATATATTGGATTTTTCCTTGACCCTGACAGTCCGGCCTCATGTGTCGATGGTTTTCTCGGTCCCTCCTGGTCCGAGGTCGATCCCGCTGAAGAGATTCATGCGCCAAAGCTTCCTATAGACAATTCACTTTGGTTTATTGCGCTATCTGTAATAGCACCCGAGATATCACCAGATATATGCTGGATTTTTACATGACCCTGACAGTCCGGCCCCATGAGACGCTGATTTTCTCGGCCCCTGGTGGTCCGAGGTCGATCACGCTGCTCAGATTCATGCGCCAGGGCCTCCTATAGATAATTCACCTTGGTTTATTGCGCTATCTGTAATAGCACCCGAGATATCACCAGATATATGCTGGATTTTTACATGACCCTGTCAGTCCGGCCCCATGAGACGGTGATTTTCTCGGCCCCTGGTGGTCCGAGGTCGTTCCCGCTGCACAGATTCATGCGCCAGGGCCCCCTGCAGATAATTTACTTTGATTTATTGCGCTATCTCTAATAGCACCCGAGATATCACCAGATATATATTGGATTTTTCCTTGACCCTGACAGTCCGGCCCCATGAGACGCTGATTTTCTCGGCACCTGGTGGTCCGAGGTCGATCCCGCTGCACAGATTCATGCGCCAGGGACTCCTACAGACAATGCACTTTGATTTATTGCTCTGTCTGTAAGAGCACCCGAGATATCACCAGATATATATCGAATATTTCCTTGAACCTGAGTGTCCGGCCCCATGTGTCGGTGGTTTTCTCGGCCCTTGGTGGTCCGAGGTCGATCCCGCTGCCCAGATTCATGCGCCAGGGCCTCCTACAGACAATGCACTTTGATTTATTGCGCTGTCTGTAAGAGCACCCGAGACATCACCATATATATATTGGATTTTCCCCTGACCCTGAGTGTCCGGCCCCATGAGACGGTGGTTTTCTCGGCCCCTGGTTGTCCGAGGTCGTTCCCGCTGCACAGATTCATGCGCCAGGGCCTCCTACAGACAATGCACTTTGATTTATTGCGCCATCTGTAATAGCACACGAGATATCACCATAAATATATTGGATTTTCCCCTTACCCTGAGCGTCCGGCCCCATGAGACGGTGGTTTTCTCGGTCCCTCGTGGTCCGAGGTCGATCCCGCTGCACAGATTCGTGAGCCAGGGCCTCCTACAAACAATGTACTTTGATATATTGCGCTATCTCTAATAGCACCCGAGATATCACCAGATATATATTGGATTTTTCCTTGACCCTGACGGTCCGGCACCATGTGTCGATGGTTTTCTCGCCCCCTGGTGGTCCGAGGTCGATCCCGCTGCACATATTCATGCACCAGGGCCTCTTATAGATAATTCACTTTGGTTTATTGCGCTATCTCTAATTGCAACCGAGATATCACCAGATATATATTGGATTTTTCCCTGACCCTGAGAGTCCGGCCCCATGAGACGGTAGTTTTCTCGGCCCCTGGTGGTCCGAGGTCGTTCCCGCTGCACATATTCATGCACCAGGGCCTCCTGCAGATAATTCACTTCGGTTTATTGCGCTATCTCTAATAGCACCCGAGATATCACCAGATATATGCTGGATTTTTACATGACCCTGACAGTCCGGCCCCATGAGACGCTGATTTTCTCGGCCCCTGGTGGTCCGAGGTCGATCACGCTGCTCAGATTCATGCGCCAGGGCCTCCTATAGATAATTCACCTTGGTTTATTGCGCTATCTGTAATAGCACCCGAGATATCACCAGATATATGCTGGATTTTTACATGACCCTGTCAGTCCGGCCCCATGAGACGGTGATTTTCTCGGCCCCTGGTGGTCCGAGGTCGTTCCCGCTGCACAGATTCATGCGCCAGGGCCCCCTGCAGATAATTTACTTTGATTTATTGCGCTATCTCTAATAGCACCCGAGATATCACCAGATATATATTGGATTTTTCCTTGACCCTGACAGTCCGGCCCCATGAGACGCTGATTTTCTCGGCACCTGGTGGTCCGAGGTCGATCCCGCTGCACAGATTCATGCGCCAGGGACTCCTACAGACAATGCACTTTGATTTATTGCTCTGTCTGTAAGAGCACCCGAGATATCACCAGATATATATCGAATATTTCCTTGAACCTGAGTGTCCGGCCCCATGTGTCGGTGGTTTTCTCGGCCCTTGGTGGTCCGAGGTCGATCCCGCTGCCCAGATTCATGCGCCAGGGCCTCCTACAGACAATGCACTTTGATTTATTGCGCTGTCTGTAAGAGCACCCGAGACATCACCATATATATATTGGATTTTCCCCTGACCCTGAGTGTCCGGCCCCATGAGACGGTGGTTTTCTCGGCCCCTGGTTGTCCGAGGTCGTTCCCGCTGCACAGATTCATGCGCCAGGGCCTCCTACAGACAATGCACTTTGATTTATTGCGCCATCTGTAATAGCACACGAGATATCACCATATATATATTGGATTTTCCCCTTACCCTGAGCGTCCGGCCCCATGAGACGGTGGTTTTCTCGGTCCCTCGTGGTCCGAGGTCGATCCCGCTGCACAGATTCGTGCGCCAGGGCCTCCTACAAACAATGTACTTTGATATATTGCGCTATCTCTAATAGCACCCGAGATATCATCAGATACATCCTGGCTTTTTACATGACCTTGGGTGTCCGGCGCCATGTGTCGGTGGTTTTCTCGGTCCCTGGTGGTCCGAGGTCGTTCCGGCTGCACAGATTCATGCCCCAGGGCCCGCTGCAGATAATTCACTTTGGTTTAGTGCGCTATCTCTAATAGCACCCGAGATATCACCAGATATATATTGGATTTTTCCCTGACCCTGACAGTCCGGCCCCATGAGACGGTGATTTTCTCGGCCCCTGGTGGTCCGAGGTCGTTCCCGCTGCACAGATTCATGCGCCAGGGCCTCCTACGGACAATGCACTTTGATATATTGCGCTATCTCTAATAGCACCGGAGATATCACCAGATATATATTGGATTTTTCCTTGACCCTGACGGTCCGGCACCATGTGTCGATGGTTTTCTCGCCCCCTGGTGGTCCGAGGTCGATCCCGCTGCACATATTCATGCACCAGGGCCTCTTATAGATAATTCACTTTGGTTTATTGCGCTATCTCTAATTGCAACCGAGATATCACCAGATATATATTGGATTTTTCCCTGACCCTGAGAGTCCGGCCCCATGAGACGGTAGTTTTCTCGGCCCCTGGTGGTCCGAGGTCGTTCCCGCTGCACATATTCATGCACCAGGGCCTCCTGCAGATAATTCACTTCGGTTTATTGCGCTATCTCTAATAGCACCCGAGATATCACCAGATATATATTGGATTTTTCCCTGACCCTGACAGTCCGGCCCCATGAGACGGTGATTTTCTCGGCCCCTGCTGGTCCGAGGTCGTTCCCGCTGCACAGATTCATGCGTCAGGGCTTCCTGCAGATAATTCACTTTGGTTTAGTGCGCTATCTTTAATAGCACCCGAGATATCACCAGATTTATATTGGATTTTTCCCCGACCCTGACTGTCCGGCCCCATGAGACGGTAGTTTTCTCGGCCCCTGGTGGTCCGAGGTCGATCCCGCTGCACAGATTCATGCGCCCGGGCCTTCTACAGACAATGCACTCTGATTTATTGCGCTATCTGTAATAGCACCCGAGATATCACCATATATATATTGGATTTTTCCCTGGCCCTGAGTGTCCGACCCCATGAGACGGTGGTTTTCTCGGCCCCAGGTGGTCCGAGGTCGTTCCCGCTGCACAGATTCATGCGCCAGGGCCTCCTACAGACATTGCACTTTGATTTATTGCGCTATCTCTAATAGCAACCGAGATATCACCAGATATATATTGGATTTTCCCCTGACCCTGAGTGTCCGGCCCCATGAGACGGTGGTTTTCTCGGCCCCTGGTGGTCCGACGTCGTTCCCGCTGCACAGATTCATGCGCCAGGGCCTCCTATAGATAATACACTTTGGTTTATTGCGCTATCTGTAAGAGCACCCTAGATATCACCAGATATATATTGGAATTTTCCCTGACCCTGACAGTTCGTCCCCATGAGGCGGTGGTTTTCTCGGCCCCTGGTGGTCCGAGGTCGATCCCGCTGCACAGATTCATGCGCCAGTCCCTCCTACAGAAAATGCAGTTTGATTTATTGCGCTATCTGTAATAGCACCCGAGATATCACTAGATATATATTGGATTTTTCCCTGACCCTGCCAGTCCGGCCCCATGTGTCGATGGTTTTCTCGGTCCCTCGTGGTCCGAGGTCGATCCGGCTGAACAGATTCATGCGCCAAGGCTTCCTCTAGACAATTCACTTTGGTTTATTGCGCTATCTGTAATTGCACCCGAGATATCACCAGATATATGCTGGATTTTTACATGACCTTGGGTGACGGATTCCGAATATCTGTAATTTTCTCGGCCCCTGGTGGTCCGAGGTAGTTCCAGCTGCACAGATTCATTCGCCAGTGCCTCCTACAGACAATGCACTTTGATTTATTGCGGTATTTCTAATAGCACCCGAGATATCACCAGATATATATTGGATTTTTCCCTTACCCTGACATTCCGGCCCCATGAGACGGTGATTTTCTCGGCCCCTGGTGGTCCGAGGTCGATCCCGCTGCACAGATTCATGCGCCCGGGCCTTCTACAGACAATGCACTCTGATTTATTGCGCTATCTGTAATAGCACCCGAGATATCACCATATATATATTGGATTTTTCCCTGGCCCTGAGTGTCCGACCCCATGAGACGGTGGTTTTCTCGGCCCCAGGTGGTCCGAGGTCGTTCCCGCTGCACAGATTCATGCGCCAGGGCCTCCTACAGACATTGCACTTTGATTTATTGCGCTATCTCTAATAGCAACCGAGATATCACCAGATATATATTGGATTTTCCCCTGACCCTGAGTGTCCGGCCCCATGAGACGGTGGTTTTCTCGGCCCCTGGTGGTCCGACGTCGTTCCCGCTGCACAGATTCATGCGCCAGGGCCTCCTATAGATAATTCACTTTGGTTTATTGCGCTATCTGTAAGAGCACCCTAGATATCACCAGATATATATTGGAATTTTCCCTGACCCTGACAGTTCGTCCCCATGAGACGGTGGTTTTCTCGGCCCCTGGTGGTCCGAGGTCGTTCCCGCTACACGGATTCATGCGCCAGGGCCTCCTGCAGACAATGCACTTTGGTTTATTGCGCTATCTGTAATAGCACCCGAGATATCACCAGGATATATATTGGATTTTTCCCTGACCCTGAGTGTCCGACACCATGAGACGGGGGTTTACACGGCCCCTGGTGGTCCGAGATCGTTCCCGCTGCACAGATTCATGCGCCAGGGCCTCCTGCAGACAATGCACTTTGGTTTATTGCGCTGTCTGTAATTGCACCCGAGATATCACCAGATATATAATGGATTTTTCCTCGACCCTGTTAGTCCGGCCCCGTGTGTCGATGGTTTTCTCGGTCCCTCGTGGTCCGAGGTCGATCCCGCTGCACAGATTCATGCGCCAGGGCCTCCTGCAGGCAATGCACTTTGGTTTATTGCGCTATCTCTAATAGCACCCGAGATATCACCAGACATATGCTGGATTTATAAATGACCTTGGGTGACGGATTCCGAATATCTGTAATATTCTCGGCCCCTGGTGGTCCGAGGTCGATCCCGCTGCACAGATTCATGCGCCATGGCCCCCTTCAGATAATTCACTTTGGTTTATTGCGCCATCTCTAATAGCACCCGAGATATCACCAGATATATATTGGACTTTTCCCTGACCCTGACAGTCCGGCCCCATGAGACAGTGTTTTTCTCGGCCCCTGGTGGTCCGAGGTCGATCCCGCTGCACAGATTCATGCGCCAGGGCCTCCTACAGTCAATGCACTGTGATTTATTGCGCTATCTCTAATAGCACCCCAGATATCACCAGATATATATTGGATTTTTCCCTGACCCTGAGTGTCCGACCCCATGAGACGGTGGTTTTCTCGGCCCCTGGTGGTCCGAGGTCGTTCCCGCTGCACAGATTCATGCGCCAGGGTCTCCTGCAGACAATGCACTTTGGTTTATTGCGCTATCTGCAATAGCACCCGAGATATCACCAGATATATATTGGATTTTTCCCTGACCCTGCCAGTCCGGCCCCATGAGACGGTGATTTTCTCGGCCCCTGGTGGTCCGAGGTCGTTTCCGCTGCACAGATGCATGCGCCAGTGCCTCCTACAGACAATGCACTTTGATTTATTGCGCTATCTCTAATAGCACCCGTGATATCACCAGATATATATTGGATTTTTCCCTGACCCTGACAGTCCGGCCGCACGAGACGGTGATTTTATCGGCCCCTGGTGGTCCGAGGTCGTCCCCGCTGCACAGAATCGTGCGCCAGGGCTTCCTGGAGACAATGCACTTTGATTTATTGCGCTATCTCTAATAGCACCCGAGATAGCATCAGATACATCCTGGGTCTTTTCATGTCCTTGGGTGTCCGGCGAAAGGTGTCGGTGGTTTTCTCGGACCCTGGTGATCCGAGTTCGTTCCCGCTGTACAGATTCATGCCCCAGGGCTCGCTGCAGATAATTCACTTTGGTTTAGTGTGCTATCTGTAAGAGCACCCGTGATATCACCAGATATATATTGGATTTTTCCCTGACCCTGACAGTCCGGCCGCACGAGACGGTGATTTTCTCGGCCCCTGGTGGTCCGAGGTCGTTCCCGCTGCACAGAATCATACGCCAGGGCTTCCTGCAGATAATGCACTTTGATTTATTGCGCTATCTCTAATAGCACCCGAGATATCACCAGATATATTTTGGATTTTTCCCTGACCCTGAGTGTCCGGCCCCATGTGTCGGTGGTTTTCTCGGCCCCTGGTGGTCCGAGGTCGATCCCGCTGCACAGGTTCATGCGCCAGGGCCCCCTGCAGATGATTCACTTTGTTTTGGTGCGCTGTCTGTAAGAGCACCCGAGATATCACCAGATGTATATTGGATTTTTCCTTGACCCTGACAGACCGGCCCCATGTGTCGATGGTATTCTCGGTCCCTCGAAGTCCGAGGTCCATCCCGCTGCACAGATTCATGCGCCTGGGCCCCCTGCAGATAATTCACTTTGATTTATTGCGCTATCTCTCATAGCACCCGAGATATCACCAGATATATGTTGGATTTTCCCCTGACCCTGAGTGTCCGGCCCCATGAGACGGTGGTTTTCTCGACCCCTGGTGGTCCGAGGTCGTTCCCGCTGCACAGATTCATGCGCCAGGGCCGCCTACAGACAATGCACTTTGATTTATTGCGCCATCTGTAATAGCACACGAGATATCATCATATATATATTGGATTTTCCCCTGACCCTGAGCGTCCGGCCCCATGAGACGGTGGTTTTCTCGGTCCCTCGTGGTCCGAGGTCGATCCCGCTGCACAGATTCATGCGCCAGGGCCTCCCACAGACAATGCACTTTGATTTATTGCGCTATCTGTAATAGCACCCGAGATATCACCAGGTATATATTGTATTTTCCCCTGACCCTGAGTGTCCGGCCCCATGAGACGGTGGTTTTCTCGGCGCATGGTGGTCCGAGGTCGTTCCCGTTGCACACATTCATGCGCCAGGGCCTCCTATAGATAATTCACTTTGGTTTATTGCGCTATCTCTAATAGCACCCGAGATATCACCAGATATATATTGAATTTTTCCCAGACCCTGACAGTCCGGCCCCATGTGTCGGTGGCTTTCTCGGCCCCTTGTGGTCTGATGTCGTTCCCGCTGAAGCGATTCATGCGCCAAAGCTTCCTATAGACAATTCACTTTGGTTTATTGCGCTATCTGTAATAGCACCCGAGATATCACCAGATATATGCTGGATTTTTACATGACCCTGACAGTCCGGCCCCATGAGACGGTGATTTTCTCGGCCCTTGGTGGTCCGAGGTCGATCCCGCTGCACTGATACATGCGCCAGGGCCTCCTACAGACAATGCAATTTGATTTATTGCGCTATCTGTAATAGCACCCGAGATATCACCAGATATATGCTGGATTTTTACATGACCCTGGGTGACGGATTCCAAATATCTGTAATTTTCTCGGCGCCTAGTGGTCCGAGGTCGTTCCTGCTGCACAGATTCATTCGCCAGTGCCTCCTACAGACAATGCACTTTGATTTATTGCGCTATCTCTAATAATACCCGAGATATCACCAGATATATATCGGATTTTTCCCTGACCCTGACAGTCCGGCCCCATGAGACGGTGGTTTTCTCGGCCCCTGGTGGACCGAGGTCGATCCCGCTGCACAGATTCATGCGCCAGGGTCCCCTGCAGATAATTCACTTTGATTTATTACGCTATCTCTAATAGCACCCGAGATATCACCAGATATATATTGAATTCTTCCCTGACCCTGAGAGTCCGGCCCCATGTGACGGTGATTTTCTCGGTCCCTCGTGGTCCGAGGTCGATCCCGCTGCACAGATTCATGCGCCAGGGCCTCCTACAGACAATGCACTTTGATTTATTGCGCTATCTCTAATAGCACCCGAGATATCACCAGATATATATTGGATTTTTCCTTGACCCTGACAGTCCGGCCTCATGTGTCGATGGTTTTCTCGGTCCCTCCTGGTCCGAGGTCGATCCCGCTGAAGAGATTCATGCGCCAAAGCTTCCTATAGACAATTCACTTTGGTTTATTGCGCTATCTGTAATAGCACCCGAGATATCACCAGATATATGCTGGATTTTTACATGACCCTGACAGTCCGGCCCCATGAGACGCTGATTTTCTCGGCCCCTGGTGGTCCGAGGTCGATCACGCTGCTCAGATTCATGCGCCAGGGCCTCCTATAGATAATTCACCTTGGTTTATTGCGCTATCTGTAATAGCACCCGAGATATCACCAGATATATGCTGGATTTTTACATGACCCTGTCAGTCCGGCCCCATGAGACGGTGATTTTCTCGGCCCCTGGTGGTCCGAGGTCGTTCCCGCTGCACAGATTCATGCGCCAGGGCCCCCTGCAGATAATTTACTTTGATTTATTGCGCTATCTCTAATAGCACCCGAGATATCACCAGATATATATTGGATTTTTCCTTGACCCTGACAGTCCGGCCCCATGAGACGCTGATTTTCTCGGCACCTGGTGGTCCGAGGTCGATCCCGCTGCACAGATTCATGCGCCAGGGACTCCTACAGACAATGCACTTTGATTTATTGCTCTGTCTGTAAGAGCACCCGAGATATCACCAGATATATATCGAATATTTCCTTGAACCTGAGTGTCCGGCCCCATGTGTCGGTGGTTTTCTCGGCCCTTGGTGGTCGGGAGGTCGATCCCGCTGCCCAGATTCATGCGCCAGGGCCTCCTACAGACAATGCACTTTGATTTATTGCGCTGTCTGTAAGAGCACCCGAGACGTCACCATATATATATTGGATTTTCCCCTGACCCTGAGTGTCCGGCCCCATGAGACGGTGGTTTTCTCGGCCCCTGGTTGTCCGAGGTCGTTCCCGCTGCACAGATTCATGCGCCAGGGCCTCCTACAGACAATGCACTTTGATTTATTGCGCCATCTGTAATAGCACACGAGATATCACCATATATATATTGGATTTTCCCCTTACCCTGAGCGTCCGGCCCCATGAGACGGTGGTTTTCTCGGTCCCTCGTGGTCCGAGGTCGATCCCGCTGCACAGATTCGTGAGCCAGGGCCTCCTACAAACAATGTACTTTGATATATTGCGCTATCTCTAATAGCACCCGAGATATCACCAGATATATATTGGATTTTTCCTTGACCCTGACGGTCCGGCACCATGTGTCGATGGTTTTCTCGCCCCCTGGTGGTCCGAGGTCGATCCCGCTGCACATATTCATGCACCAGGGCCTCTTATAGATAATTCACTTTGGTTTATTGCGCTATCTCTAATTGCAACCGAGATATCACCAGATATATATTGGATTTTTCCCTGACCCTGAGAGTCCGGCCCCATGAGACGGTAGTTTTCTCGGCCCCTGGTGGTCCGAGGTCGTTCCCGCTGCACATATTCATGCACCAGGGCCTCCTGCAGATAATTCACTTCGGTTTATTGCGCTATCTCTAATAGCACCCGAGATATCACCAGATATATATTGGATTTTTCCCTGACCCTGACAGTCCGGCCCCATGAGACGGTGATTTTCTCGGCCCCTGCTGGTCCGAGGTCGTTCCCGCTGCACAGATTCATGCGTCAGGGCTTCCTGCAGATAATTCACTTTGGTTTAGTGCGCTATCTTTAATAGCACCCGAGATATCACCAGGTATATATTGTATTTTCCCCTGACCCTGAGTGTCCGGCCCCATGAGACGGTGGTTTTCTCGGCGCATGGTGGTCCGAGGTCGTTCCCGTTGCACACATTCATGCGCCAGGGCCTCCTATAGATAATTCACTTTGGTTTATTGCGCTATCTCTAATAGCACCCGAGATATCACCAGATATATATTGAATTTTTCCCAGACCCTGACAGTCCGGCCCCATGTGTCGGTGGCTTTCTCGGCCCCTTGTGGTCTGATGTCGTTCCCGCTGCACAGATTCATGCGCAAGGGCCCCCTGCAGATAATTCACTTTGATTTATTGCGCTATCTCTAATAGCTCCCGAGATATCACCAGATATATATTGGATTTTTCCCTGACCCTGAGTGTCCGGCCCCATGAGACGGTGATTTTCTCGGCCCTTGGTGGTCCGAGGTCGATCCCGCTGCACTGATACATGCGCCAGGGCCTCCTACAGACAATGCAATTTGATTTATTGCGCTATCTGTAATAGCACCCGAGATATCACCAGATATATGCTGGATTTTTACATGACCCTGGGTGACGGATTCCAAATATCTGTAATTTTCTCGGCGCCTAGTGGTCCGAGGTCGTTCCTGCTGCACAGATTCATTCGCCAGTGCCTCCTACAGACAATGCACTTTGATTTATTGCGCTATCTCTAATAATACCCGAGATATCACCAGATATATATCGGATTTTTCCCTGACCCTGACAGTCCGGCCCCATGAGACGGTGGTTTTCTCGGCCCCTGGTGGACCGAGGTCGATCCCGCTGCACAGATTCATGCGCCAGGGTCCCCTGCAGATAATTCACTTTGATTTATTACGCTATCTCTAATAGCACCCGAGATATCACCAGATATATATTGAATTCTTCCCTGACCCTGAGAGTCCGGCCCCATGTGACGGTGATTTTCTCGGTCCCTCGTGGTCCGAGGTCGATCCCGCTGCACAGATTCATGCGCCAGGGCCTCCTACAGACAATGCACTTTGATTTATTGCGCTATCTCTAATAGCACCCGAGATATCACCAGATATATATTGGATTTTTCCTTGACCCTGACAGTCCGGCCTCATGTGTCGATGGTTTTCTCGGTCCCTCCTGGTCCGAGGTCGATCCCGCTGAAGAGATTCATGCGCCAAAGCTTCCTATAGACAATTCACTTTGGTTTATTGCGCTATCTGTAATAGCACCCGAGATATCACCAGATATATGCTGGATTTTTACATGACCCTGACAGTCCGGCCCCATGAGACGCTGATTTTCTCGGCCCCTGGTGGTCCGAGGTCGATCATGCTGCTCAGATTCATGCGCCAGGGCCTCCTATAGATAATTCACCTTGGTTTATTGCGCTATCTGTAATAGCACCCGAGATATCACCAGATATATGCTGGATTTTTACATGACCCTGTCAGTCCGGCCCCATGAGACGGTGATTTTCTCGGCCCCTGGTGGTCCGAGGTCGTTCCCGCTGCACAGATTCATGCGCCAGGGCCTCCTACAGACAATGCACTTTGATTTATTGCGCCATCTGTAATAGCACACGAGATATCACCATATATATATTGGATTTTCCCCTTACCCTGAGCGTCCGGCCCCATGAGACGGTGGTTTTCTCGGTCCCTCGTGGTCCGAGGTCGATCCCGCTGCACAGATTCGTGCGCCAGGGCCTCCTACAAACAATGTACTTTGATATATTGCGCTATCTCTAATAGCACCCGAGATATCATCAGATACATCCTGGCTTTTTACATGACCTTGGGTGTCCGGCGCCATGTGTCGGTGGTTTTCTCGGTCCCTGGTGGTCCGAGGTCGTTCCCGCTGCACAGATTCATGCCCCAGGGCCCGCTGCAGATAATTCACTTTGGTTTAGTGCGCTATCTCTAATAGCACCCGAGATATCACCAGATATATATTGGATTTTTCCCTGACCCTGACAGTCCGGCCCCATGAGACGGTGATTTTCTCGGCCCCTGGTGGTCCGAGGTCGTTCCCGCTGCACAGATTCATGCGCCAGGGCCTCCTACGGACAATGCACTTTGATATATTGCGCTATCTCTAATAGCACCGGAGATATCACCAGATATATATTGGATTTTTCCTTGACCCTGACGGTCCGGCACCATGTGTCGATGGTTTTCTCGCCCCCTGGTGGTCCGAGGTCGATCCCGCTGCACATGTTCATGCACCAGGGCCTCTTATAGATAATTCACTTTGGTTTATTGCGCTATCTCTAATTGCAACCGAGATATCACCAGATATATATTGGATTTTTCCCTGACCCTGAGAGTCCGGCCCCATGAGACGGTAGTTTTCTCGGCCCCTGGTGGTCCGAGGTCGTTCCCGCTGCACATATTCATGCACCAGGGCCTCCTGCAGATAATTCACTTCGGTTTATTGCGCTATCTCTAATAGCACCCGAGATATCACCAGATATATATTGGATTTTTCCCTGACCCTGACAGTCCGGCCCCATGAGACGGTGATTTTCTCGGCCCCTGCTGGTCCGAGGTCGTTCCCGCTGCACAGATTCATGCGTCAGGGCTTCCTGCAGATAATTCACTTTGGTTTAGTGCGCTATCTTTAATAGCACCCGAGATATCACCAGATTTATATTGGATTTTTCCCCGACCCTGACTGTCCGGCCCCATGAGACGGTAGTTTTCTCGGCCCCTGGTGGTCCGAGGTCGATCCCGCTGCACAGATTCATGCGCCCGGGCCTTCTACAGACAATGCACTCTGATTTATTGCGCTATCTGTAATAGCACCCGAGATATCACCATATATATATTGGATTTTTCCCTGGCCCTGAGTGTCCGACCCCATGAGACGGTGGTTTTCTCGGCCCCAGGTGGTCCGAGGTCGTTCCCGCTGCACAGATTCATGCGCCAGGGCCTCCTACAGACATTGCACTTTGATTTATTGCGCTATCTCTAATAGCAACCGAGATATCACCAGATATATATTGGATTTTCCCCTGACCCTGAGTGTCCGGCCCCATGAGACGGTGGTTTTCTCGGCCCCTGGTGGTCCGACGTCGTTCCCGCTGCACAGATTCATGCGCCAGGGCCTCCTATAGATAATTCACTTTGGTTTATTGCGCTATCTGTAAGAGCACCCTAGATATCACCAGATATATATTGGAATTTTCCCTGACCCTGACAGTTCGTCCCCATGAGACGGTGGTTTTCTCGGCCCCTGGTGGTCCGAGGTCGATCCCGCTGCACAGATTCATGCGCCAGTCCCTCCTACAGAAAATGCAGTTTGATTTATTGCGCTATCTGTAATAGCACCCGAGATATCACTAGATATATATTGGATTTTTCCCTGACCCTGCCAGTCCGGCCCCATGTGTCGATGGTTTTCTCGGTCCCTCGTGGTCCGAGGTCGATCCGGCTGAACAGATTCATGCGCCAAGGCTTCCTCTAGACAATTCACTTTGGTTTATTGCGCTATCTGTAATTGCACCCGAGATATCACCAGATATATGATGGATTTTTACATGACCTTGGGTGACGGATTCCGAATATCTGTAATTTTCTCGGCCCCTGGTGGTCCGAGGTAGTTCCAGCTGCACAGATTCATTCGCCAGTGCCTCCTACAGACAATGCACTTTGATTTATTGCGGTATTTCTAATAGCACCCGAGATATCACCAGATATATATTGGATTTTTCCCTTACCCTGACATTCCGGCCCCATGAGACGGTGATTTTCTCGGCCCCTGGTGGTCCGAGGTCGATCCCGCTGCACAGATTCATGCGCCCGGGCCTTCTACAGACAATGCACTCTGATTTATTGCGCTATCTGTAATAGCACCCGAGATATCACCAGATATATATTGGATTTTTCCCTGACCCTGACAGTCCGGCCCGATGAGACGGTGATTTTCTCGGCCCCTGGTGGTCCGAGGTCGTTCCCGCTGCACAGATTCATGCGCCAGGGCCTCCTACAGACAATGCACTTTGATTTATTGCGCTATCTCTAATAGCACCCGAGATACCACCAGATATATATAGGATTTTTCCCTGACCCTGACAGTGCGGCCCCATGAGACGGTAGTTTTCTCGGCCCCTGGTGGACCGAGGTCGTTCCCGCTGCACAGCTTCATGCGCCAGGGCCTCCTACAGACAATTCACTTTGATTTATTGCCCTATCTGGAATAGCACCCGAGATGTCACCAGATATATATTGGATTTTTCCTGACCCTGACAGTCCGGCCCGATGAGACCGTGATTTTATCGGCCCCTGGTGGTCCGAGGTCGTTCCCGCTGCACAGATTCATGCGCCAGGGCCTCCTACAGACAAATGCACTTTGATTTATTGCGTTATCTCTAATAGCACCCGAGATATCACCAGATATATATAGGATTTTTCCCTGACCCTGACAGTCCGGCCCCATGAGACGGTAGTTTTCTCGGCCCCTGGTGGACCGAGGTCGTTCCCGCTGCACAGCTTCATGCGCCAGGGCCTCCTACAGACAATGCACTTTGATTTATTGCGCTATCTGTAATACCACCCGAGATATCACCAGATATATATTGGATTTTTCCCTGACCCTGAGAGTCCGGCCCCATGAGACGGTGGTTTTCTAGGCCCCTGGGGGTCCGACGTCGTTCCCGCTCCACAGATTCATGCGCCAGGGCCTGCTGCAGACAACGCACTTTGGTTTATTGCGCTATCTCTAATAGCACCCGAGATATCACCAGATATATATTGGATTTTTCCATGACCCTGAGTGTCCGGCCCCATGAGACGGTAGTTTTCTCGGACCCTGGTGGTCCGAGGCCGTTCCCGCTGCACAGATTCATGCGCCAGGGCCTCCTACAGACAGTGCACCTTGATTTATTGCGCTATCTGTAATAGCACCCGAGAAATCACCAGAAATATATTGGATTTTTCCCTGACCCTGACAGTCCGGCCCCATGAGACGGCGATTTTCTCGGCCCCTGGTGGTCCGAGGTCGATCCCATTGCTCAGATTCATGCGCCAGGGCCTCCTACAGACAATGCACTTTGATTTATTGCGCTATCTGTAATAGCACCCGCGATATCACCAGATATATATTGGATTTTTCCCTGACCCTGAGTGTCCGGCCCCATGGGACGGTGGTTTTTTCGGCCCCTGGTGGTCCGAGGTCGTTCCCGCTGCACAGATTCATGCGCCAGGGCCTCCTGCAGACAACGCACTTTGATTTATTGCGCTATCTCTAATAGCACCTGAGAAATCACCAGAAATATTTTGGAATTTTCCCTGACCCTGACAGTCCGGCCCCATGAGACGGCGATTTTCTCGGCCCCTGGTGGTCCGAGGTCGATCCCATTGCTCAGATTCATGCGCCAGGGCCTCCTGCAGACAATTCATTTTGATTTATTGTGCTATCTCTAATAGCAACCGAGATATCACCAGATATGTATTGGATTTTTCCCTGACCCTGACAGTCCGTCAC
The DNA here is from genome assembly GCF_051020985.1 of Nomia melanderi. Classification (NCBI taxonomy): domain Eukaryota; kingdom Metazoa; phylum Arthropoda; class Insecta; order Hymenoptera; family Halictidae; genus Nomia; species Nomia melanderi. The sequence goes on from NW_027475142.1 coordinate 2,145,392, forward strand.
CATGGGACGGTAGTTTTCTCGGCCCCTGGAGGACCGAGGTGGTTCCTGCTGCACAGATTCATGCACTAGGGCCTCCTGCAGACAATGCACTTTGGTTTATTGCGCTATCTCTAATAGCACACGAGAAATCACCAGAAATATATTGGAATTTTCCCTGACCTTGAGAGTCCGGCCCCATGGGACGGTGGTTTTCTCGGCCCCTGGTGGTCCGAGGTCGTTCCCGCTGCACAGACTCATGCGCCAGGGCCTCCTGCAGACAATGCAGTTTCATTTATTGCGCTATCTCTAATAGCACCCGAGATATCACCAGATATGTATTGGATTTTTCCCTGACCCTGACAGTCCGTCCCCATGAGACGGTGATTTTATCGGCCCCTGGTGGTCCGAGGTCGTTCCCGCTGCACAGATTCATGCGCCAGGGCCTCCTACAGACAATTCACTTTTGTTTATTGCGCTATCTGTAATAGCACCCGAGATATCACCAGATATATATTGGATTTTTCCCCGACCTTGAGAGTCCGGCCCCATGAGACGGTGGTTTTCTCGGCCCCTGGTGGTCCGAGGTCGTTCCCGCTGCACAGATTCATGCGCCAGGGCCTCCTACAGACAATGCACTTTGATTTATTGCGCTATCTGTAATAGCACCCGAGATATCACCAGATGTATGCTGGATTTTTACATGACCTTGGGCGACGGATTCCGAATATCTGTAATTTTCTCGGCCCCTGGTGGTCCGAGGTCGTTCCTGCTGCACAGATTCATTCCCCAGTGCCTCCTACAGACAATGCACTTTGATTTATTGCGTTATCTGTAATAGCATCCGTGATATCACCAGATATATATTGGATTTTTCCCTGACCCTGAGTGTCCGACCCCATGAGACGGTGGTTTTCTCGGCCCCTGGTGGTCCGAGGTCGTTCCCGCTGCACAGATTCATGCGCCAGGGCCTCCTGCAGACAATGCACTTTCATTTATTGCGCTATCTCTAATAGCACCCGAGATATCACCAGATATATATTGGATTTCCCCCGGACCCTGACAGTCCGGCCCCATGTGTCGATGGTTTTCTCGGTCCCTCGTTGTCCGAGGTCGATCCCGCTGAACAGATTCATGCGCCAGGGCTTCCTGCAGACAATTCACTTTTGTTTATTGCGCTATCTGTAATAGCACCCGAGATATCACCATATATATATATGATTTTTCCATGACCCTGAGTGTCCGGCCCCATGAGACGGCAGTTTTCTCGGCCCCTGATGGTCCGAGGCCGTTCCCGCTGCACAGATTTATGGGCCAGGGCCTCCTGCAGACAATGCACTTTCATTTATTGCGCTATATCTAATAGCATCCGAGATATCACCAGATATATATTGGATTTTTCCCTGACCCCGAGTGTCCGACCCCATGAGACGGTGATTTTATCGGCCCCTGGTGGTCCGAGGTCGTTCCCGCTGCACAGATTCATGCGCCAGGGCCTCCTACAGACAATGCACTTTGGTTTATTGCGCTATCTCTAATAGCACCCGAGATATCACCAGATATATATTGCATTTTTCCATGACCCTGAGTGTCCGGCCCCATGAGACGGTAGTTTTCTCGGCCCCTGGTGGTCCGAGGTCGTTCCCGCTGCACATATTCATGCACCAGGGCCTCCTGCAGATAATTCACTTCGGTTTATTGCGCTATCTCTAATAGCACCCGAGATATCACCAGATATATATTGGATTTTTCCCTGACCCTGACAGTCCGGCCCCATGAGACGGTGATTTTCTCGGCCCCTGCTGGTCCGAGGTCGTTCCCGCTGCACAGATTCATGCGTCAGGGCTTCCTGCAGATAATTCACTTTGGTTTAGTGCGCTATCTTTAATAGCACCCGAGATATCACCAGGTATATATTGTATTTTCCCCTGACCCTGAGTGTCCGGCCCCATGAGACGGTGGTTTTCTCGGCGCATGGTGGTCCGAGGTCGTTCCCGTTGCACACATTCATGCGCCAGGGCCTCCTATAGATAATTCACTTTGGTTTATTGCGCTATCTCTAATAGCACCCGAGATATCACCAGATATATATTGAATTTTTCCCAGACCCTGACAGTCCGGCCCCATGTGTCGGTGGCTTTCTCGGCCCCTTGTGGTCTGATGTCGTTCCCGCTGCACAGATTCATGCGCAAGGGCCCCCTGCAGATAATTCACTTTGATTTATTGCGCTATCTCTAATAGCTCCCGAGATATCACCAGATATATATTGGATTTTTCCCTGACCCTGAGTGTCCGGCCCCATGAGACGGTGATTTTCTCGGCCCTTGGTGGTCCGAGGTCGATCCCGCTGCACTGATACATGCGCCAGGGCCTCCTACAGACAATGCAATTTGATTTATTGCGCTATCTGTAATAGCACCCGAGATATCACCAGATATATGCTGGATTTTTACATGACCCTGGGTGACGGATTCCAAATATCTGTAATTTTCTCGGCGCCTAGTGGTCCGAGGTCGTTCCTGCTGCACAGATTCATTCGCCAGTGCCTCCTACAGACAATGCACTTTGATTTATTGCGCTATCTCTAATAATACCCGAGATATCACCAGATATATATCGGATTTTTCCCTGACCCTGACAGTCCGGCCCCATGAGACGGTGGTTTTCTCGGCCCCTGGTGGACCGAGGTCGATCCCGCTGCACAGATTCATGCGCCAGGGTCCCCTGCAGATAATTCACTTTGATTTATTACGCTATCTCTAATAGCACCCGAGATATCACCAGATATATATTGAATTCTTCCCTGACCCTGAGAGTCCGGCCCCATGTGACGGTGATTTTCTCGGTCCCTCGTGGTCCGAGGTCGATCCCGCTGCACAGATTCATGCGCCAGGGCCTCCTACAGACAATGCACTTTGATTTATTGCGCTATCTCTAATAGCACCCGAGATATCACCAGATATATATTGGATTTTTCCTTGACCCTGACAGTCCGGCCTCATGTGTCGATGGTTTTCTCGGTCCCTCCTGGTCCGAGGTCGATCCCGCTGAAGAGATTCATGCGCCAAAGCTTCCTATAGACAATTCACTTTGGTTTATTGCGCTATCTGTAATAGCACCCGAGATATCACCAGATATATGCTGGATTTTTACATGACCCTGACAGTCCGGCCCCATGAGACGCTGATTTTCTCGGCCCCTGGTGGTCCGAGGTCGATCATGCTGCTCAGATTCATGCGCCAGGGCCTCCTATAGATAATTCACCTTGGTTTATTGCGCTATCTGTAATAGCACCCGAGATATCACCAGATATATGCTGGATTTTTACATGACCCTGTCAGTCCGGCCCCATGAGACGGTGATTTTCTCGGCCCCTGGTGGTCCGAGGTCGTTCCCGCTGCACAGATTCATGCGCCAGGGCCTCCTACAGACAATGCACTTTGATTTATTGCGCCATCTGTAATAGCACACGAGATATCACCATATATATATTGGATTTTCCCCTTACCCTGAGCGTCCGGCCCCATGAGACGGTGGTTTTCTCGGTCCCTCGTGGTCCGAGGTCGATCCCGCTGCACAGATTCGTGCGCCAGGGCCTCCTACAAACAATGTACTTTGATATATTGCGCTATCTCTAATAGCACCCGAGATATCATCAGATACATCCTGGCTTTTTACATGACCTTGGGTGTCCGGCGCCATGTGTCGGTGGTTTTCTCGGTCCCTGGTGGTCCGAGGTCGTTCCCGCTGCACAGATTCATGCCCCAGGGCCCGCTGCAGATAATTCACTTTGGTTTAGTGCGCTATCTCTAATAGCACCCGAGATATCACCAGATATATATTGGATTTTTCCCTGACCCTGACAGTCCGGCCCCATGAGACGGTGATTTTCTCGGCCCCTGGTGGTCCGAGGTCGTTCCCGCTGCACAGATTCATGCGCCAGGGCCTCCTACGGACAATGCACTTTGATATATTGCGCTATCTCTAATAGCACCGGAGATATCACCAGATATATATTGGATTTTTCCTTGACCCTGACGGTCCGGCACCATGTGTCGATGGTTTTCTCGCCCCCTGGTGGTCCGAGGTCGATCCCGCTGCACATGTTCATGCACCAGGGCCTCTTATAGATAATTCACTTTGGTTTATTGCGCTATCTCTAATTGCAACCGAGATATCACCAGATATATATTGGATTTTTCCCTGACCCTGAGAGTCCGGCCCCATGAGACGGTAGTTTTCTCGGCCCCTGGTGGTCCGAGGTCGTTCCCGCTGCACATATTCATGCACCAGGGCCTCCTGCAGATAATTCACTTCGGTTTATTGCGCTATCTCTAATAGCACCCGAGATATCACCAGATATATATTGGATTTTTCCCTGACCCTGACAGTCCGGCCCCATGAGACGGTGATTTTCTCGGCCCCTGCTGGTCCGAGGTCGTTCCCGCTGCACAGATTCATGCGTCAGGGCTTCCTGCAGATAATTCACTTTGGTTTAGTGCGCTATCTTTAATAGCACCCGAGATATCACCAGATTTATATTGGATTTTTCCCCGACCCTGACTGTCCGGCCCCATGAGACGGTAGTTTTCTCGGCCCCTGGTGGTCCGAGGTCGATCCCGCTGCACAGATTCATGCGCCCGGGCCTTCTACAGACAATGCACTCTGATTTATTGCGCTATCTGTAATAGCACCCGAGATATCACCATATATATATTGGATTTTTCCCTGGCCCTGAGTGTCCGACCCCATGAGACGGTGGTTTTCTCGGCCCCAGGTGGTCCGAGGTCGTTCCCGCTGCACAGATTCATGCGCCAGGGCCTCCTACAGACATTGCACTTTGATTTATTGCGCTATCTCTAATAGCAACCGAGATATCACCAGATATATATTGGATTTTCCCCTGACCCTGAGTGTCCGGCCCCATGAGACGGTGGTTTTCTCGGCCCCTGGTGGTCCGACGTCGTTCCCGCTGCACAGATTCATGCGCCAGGGCCTCCTATAGATAATTCACTTTGGTTTATTGCGCTATCTGTAAGAGCACCCTAGATATCACCAGATATATATTGGAATTTTCCCTGACCCTGACAGTTCGTCCCCATGAGACGGTGGTTTTCTCGGCCCCTGGTGGTCCGAGGTCGATCCCGCTGCACAGATTCATGCGCCAGTCCCTCCTACAGAAAATGCAGTTTGATTTATTGCGCTATCTGTAATAGCACCCGAGATATCACTAGATATATATTGGATTTTTCCCTGACCCTGCCAGTCCGGCCCCATGTGTCGATGGTTTTCTCGGTCCCTCGTGGTCCGAGGTCGATCCGGCTGAACAGATTCATGCGCCAAGGCTTCCTCTAGACAATTCACTTTGGTTTATTGCGCTATCTGTAATTGCACCCGAGATATCACCAGATATATGATGGATTTTTACATGACCTTGGGTGACGGATTCCGAATATCTGTAATTTTCTCGGCCCCTGGTGGTCCGAGGTAGTTCCAGCTGCACAGATTCATTCGCCAGTGCCTCCTACAGACAATGCACTTTGATTTATTGCGGTATTTCTAATAGCACCCGAGATATCACCAGATATATATTGGATTTTTCCCTTACCCTGACATTCCGGCCCCATGAGACGGTGATTTTCTCGGCCCCTGGTGGTCCGAGGTCGATCCCGCTGCACAGATTCATGCGCCCGGGCCTTCTACAGACAATGCACTCTGATTTATTGCGCTATCTGTAATAGCACCCGAGATATCACCAGATATATATTGGATTTTTCCCTGACCCTGACAGTCCGGCCCGATGAGACGGTGATTTTCTCGGCCCCTGGTGGTCCGAGGTCGTTCCCGCTGCACAGATTCATGCGCCAGGGCCTCCTACAGACAATGCACTTTGATTTATTGCGCTATCTCTAATAGCACCCGAGATACCACCAGATATATATAGGATTTTTCCCTGACCCTGACAGTGCGGCCCCATGAGACGGTAGTTTTCTCGGCCCCTGGTGGACCGAGGTCGTTCCCGCTGCACAGCTTCATGCGCCAGGGCCTCCTACAGACAATTCACTTTGATTTATTGCCCTATCTGGAATAGCACCCGAGATGTCACCAGATATATATTGGATTTTTCCTGACCCTGACAGTCCGGCCCGATGAGACCGTGATTTTATCGGCCCCTGGTGGTCCGAGGTCGTTCCCGCTGCACAGATTCATGCGCCAGGGCCTCCTACAGACAAATGCACTTTGATTTATTGCGTTATCTCTAATAGCACCCGAGATATCACCAGATATATATAGGATTTTTCCCTGACCCTGACAGTCCGGCCCCATGAGACGGTAGTTTTCTCGGCCCCTGGTGGACCGAGGTCGTTCCCGCTGCACAGCTTCATGCGCCAGGGCCTCCTACAGACAATGCACTTTGATTTATTGCGCTATCTGTAATACCACCCGAGATATCACCAGATATATATTGGATTTTTCCCTGACCCTGAGAGTCCGGCCCCATGAGACGGTGGTTTTCTCGGCCCCTGGGGGTCCGACGTCGTTCCCGCTCCACAGATTCATGCGCCAGGGCCTGCTGCAGACAACGCACTTTGGTTTATTGCGCTATCTCTAATAGCACCCGAGATATCACCAGATATATATTGGATTTTTCCATGACCCTGAGTGTCCGGCCCCATGAGACGGTAGTTTTCTCGGACCCTGGTGGTCCGAGGCCGTTCCCGCTGCACAGATTCATGCGCCAGGGCCTCCTACAGACAGTGCACCTTGATTTATTGCGCTATCTGTAATAGCACCCGAGAAATCACCAGAAATATATTGGATTTTTCCCTGACCCTGACAGTCCGGCCCCATGAGACGGCGATTTTCTCGGCCCCTGGTGGTCCGAGGTCGATCCCATTGCTCAGATTCATGCGCCAGGGCCTCCTACAGACAATGCACTTTGATTTATTGCGCTATCTGTAATAGCACCCGCGATATCACCAGATATATATTGGATTTTTCCCTGACCCTGAGTGTCCGGCCCCATGGGACGGTGGTTTTTTCGGCCCCTGGTGGTCCGAGGTCGTTCCCGCTGCACAGATTCATGCGCCAGGGCCTCCTGCAGACAACGCACTTTGATTTATTGCGCTATCTCTAATAGCACCTGAGAAATCACCAGAAATATTTTGGAATTTTCCCTGACCCTGACAGTCCGGCCCCATGAGACGGCGATTTTCTCGGCCCCTGGTGGTCCGAGGTCGATCCCATTGCTCAGATTCATGCGCCAGGGCCTCCTGCAGACAATTCATTTTGATTTATTGTGCTATCTCTAATAGCAACCGAGATATCACCAGATATGTATTGGATTTTTCCCTGACCCTGACAGTCCGTCACCATGGGACGGTAGTTTTCTCGGCCCCTGGAGGACCGAGGTGGTTCCTGCTGCACAGATTCATGCACTAGGGCCTCCTGCAGACAATGCACTTTGGTTTATTGCGCTATCTCTAATAGCACACGAGAAATCACCAGAAATATATTGGAATTTTCCCTGACCTTGAGAGTCCGGCCCCATGGGACGGTGGTTTTCTCGGCCCCTGGTGGTCCGAGGTCGTTCCCGCTGCACAGACTCATGCGCCAGGGCCTCCTGCAGACAATGCAGTTTCATTTATTGCGCTATCTCTAATAGCACCCGAGATATCACCAGATATGTATTGGATTTTTCCCTGACCCTGACAGTCCGTCCCCATGAGACGGTGATTTTATCGGCCCCTGGTGGTCCGAGGTCGTTCCCGCTGCACAGATTCATGCGCCAGGGCCTCCTACAGACAATTCACTTTTGTTTATTGCGCTATCTGTAATAGCACCCGAGATATCACCAGATATATATTGGATTTTTCCCCGACCTTGAGAGTCCGGCCCCATGAGACGGTGGTTTTCTCGGCCCCTGGTGGTCCGAGGTCGTTCCCGCTGCACAGATTCATGCGCCAGGGCCTCCTACAGACAATGCACTTTGATTTATTGCGCTATCTGTAATAGCACCCGAGATATCACCAGATGTATGCTGGATTTTTACATGACCTTGGGCGACGGATTCCGAATATCTGTAATTTTCTCGGCCCCTGGTGGTCCGAGGTCGTTCCTGCTGCACAGATTCATTCCCCAGTGCCTCCTACAGACAATGCACTTTGATTTATTGCGTTATCTGTAATAGCATCCGTGATATCACCAGATATATATTGGATTTTTCCCTGACCCTGAGTGTCCGACCCCATGAGACGGTGGTTTTCTCGGCCCCTGGTGGTCCGAGGTCGTTCCCGCTGCACAGATTCATGCGCCAGGGCCTCCTGCAGACAATGCACTTTCATTTATTGCGCTATCTCTAATAGCACCCGAGATATCACCAGATATATATTGGATTTCCCCCGGACCCTGACAGTCCGGCCCCATGTGTCGATGGTTTTCTCGGTCCCTCGTTGTCCGAGGTCGATCCCGCTGAACAGATTCATGCGCCAGGGCTTCCTGCAGACAATTCACTTTTGTTTATTGCGCTATCTGTAATAGCACCCGAGATATCACCATATATATATATGATTTTTCCATGACCCTGAGTGTCCGGCCCCATGAGACGGCAGTTTTCTCGGCCCCTGATGGTCCGAGGCCGTTCCCGCTGCACAGATTTATGGGCCAGGGCCTCCTGCAGACAATGCACTTTCATTTATTGCGCTATATCTAATAGCATCCGAGATATCACCAGATATATATTGGATTTTTCCCTGACCCCGAGTGTCCGACCCCATGAGACGGTGATTTTATCGGCCCCTGGTGGTCCGAGGTCGTTCCCGCTGCACAGATTCATGCGCCAGGGCCTCCTACAGACAATGCACTTTGGTTTATTGCGCTATCTCTAATAGCACCCGAGATATCACCAGATATATATTGCATTTTTCCATGACCCTGAGTGTCCGGCCCCATGAGACGGTAGTTTTCTCGGCCCCTGGTGGTCCGAGGCCGTTCCCGCTGCACAGATTCATGCGCCAGGGCCTCCTACAGACAATGCACTTTGGTTTATTGCGCTATCTCTAATAGCACCCGAGATATCACCTGATATATATTGGACTTCTCCCTGACCCTGACAGTCCGGCCCCATGTGTCGATGGTCTTCTCGGTCCCTCGTTGTCCGAGGTCGATCCCGCTGAACAGATTCATTCCCCAGTGCCTCCTACAGACAATGCACTTTGATTTATTGCGCTATCTGTAATAGCATCCGAGATATCACCAGATATAAATTGGATTTTTCCCTGACCCGGAGAGTCCGGCCCCATGAGACGGTGGTTTTCTCGGCCCCTGTTGGTCCGAGGTCGTTCCCGCTGCACAGACTCATTCGCCAGGGCCTCCTGCAGACAATGCAGTTTGATTTATTGCGCTATCTCTAATAGCACCCGAGATATCACCAGATATATATTAGATTTTTCCCTGACCCTGACAGTCCGACCGCATGAGACGGTGGTTTTCTCGGCCCCTGGGGGTCCGAGGTCGTTCCCGCTCCACAGATTCATGCTGTTGGGCCTCCTGCAGACAATGCACTTTGATTTATTGGGCTATCTGTAATAGCACCCGAGATATCACCAGATATATATTGGATTTTTCCCTGACCCTGACAGTCCGGCCCGATGAGACGGTGATTTTCTCGGCCCCTGGTGGTCCGAGGTCGTTCCCGCTGCACAGATTCATGCGCCAGGGCCTCCTGCAGACAATGCACTTTCATTTATTGCGCTATCTCTAATAGCACCCGAGATATCACCAGATATATATTGGATTTCCCCCGGACCCTGACAGTCCGGCCCCATGTGTCGATGGTTTTCTCGGTCCCTCGTTGTCCGAGGTCGATCCCGCTGAACAGATTCATGCGCCAGGGCTTCCTGCAGACAATTCACTTTTGTTTATTGCGCTATCTGTAATAGCACCCGAGATATCACCATATATATATATGATTTTTCCATGACCCTGAGTGTCCGGCCCCATGAGACGGCAGTTTTCTCGGCCCCTGATGGTCCGAGGCCGTTCCCGCTGCACAGATTTATGGGCCAGGGCCTCCTGCAGACAATGCACTTTCATTTATTGCGCTATATCTAATAGCATCCGAGATATCACCAGATATATATTGGATTTTTCCCTGACCCCGAGTGTCCGACCCCATGAGACGGTGATTTTATCGGCCCCTGGTGGTCCGAGGTCGTTCCCGCTGCACAGATTCATGCGCCAGGGCCTCCTACAGACAATGCACTTTGGTTTATTGCGCTATCTCTAATAGCACCCGAGATATCACCAGATATATATTGGATTTTTCCATGACCCTGAGTGTCCGGCCCCATGAGACGGTAGTTTTCTCGGCCCCTGGTGGTCCGAGGCCGTTCCCGCTGCACAGATTCATGCGCCAGGGCCTCCTACAGACAATGCACTTTGGTTTATTGCGCTATCTCTAATAGCACCCGAGATATCACCTGATATATATTGGACTTCTCCCTGACCCTGACAGTCCGGCCCCATGTGTCGATGGTCTTCTCGGTCCCTCGTTGTCCGAGGTCGATCCCGCTGAACAGATTCATTCCCCAGTGCCTCCTACAGACAATGCACTTTGATTTATTGCGCTATCTGTAATAGCATCCGAGATATCACCAGATATAAATTGGATTTTTCCCTGACCCGGAGAGTCCGGCCCCATGAGACGGTGGTTTTCTCGGCCCCTGGTGGTCCGAGGTCGTTCCCGCTGCACAGACTCATGCGCCAGGGCCTCCTGCAGACAATGCAGTTTGATTTATTGCGCTATCTCTAATAGCACCCGAGATATCACCAGATATATATTAGATTTTTCCCTGACCCTGACAGTCCGACCGCATGAGACGGTGGTTTTCTCGGCCCCTGGGGGTCCGAGGTCGTTCCCGCTCCACAGATTCATGCTGTTGGGCCTCCTGCAGACAATGCACTTTGATTTATTGGGCTATCTGTAATAGCACCCGAGATATCACCAGATATATATTGGATTTTTCCCTGACCCTGACAGTCCGGCCCGATGAGACGGTGATTTTCTCGGCCCCTGGTGGTCCGAGGTCGTTCCCGCTGCACAGATTCATGCGCCAGGGCCTCCTACAGACAATGCACTTTGATTTATTGCGCTATCTCTAATAGCACCCGAGATATCACCAGATATATATAGGATTTTTCCCTGACCCTGACAGTCCGGCCCCATGAGACGGTAGTTTTCTCGGCCCCTGGTGGACCGAGGTCGTTCCCGCTGCACAGCTTCATGCGCCAGGGCCTCCTACAGACAATTCACTTTGATTTATTGCCCTATCTGGAATAGCACCCGAGATATCACCAGATATATATTGGATTTTTCCTGACCCTGACAGTCCGGCCCCATGAGACCGTGATTTTATCGGCCCCTGGTGGTCCGAGGTCGTTCCCGCTGCACAGATTCATGCGCCAGGGCCTCCTACAGACAATGCACTTTGATTTATTGCGTTATCTCTAATAGCACCCGAGATATCACCAGATATATATAGGATTATTCCCTGACCCTGACAGTCCGGCCCCATGAGACGGTAGTTTTCTCGGCCCCAGGTGGACCGAGGTCGTTCCCGCTGCACAGCTTCATGCGCCAGGGCCTCCTACAGACAATGCACTTTGATTTATTGCGCTATCTGTAATACCACCCGAGATATCACCAGATATATATTGGATTTTTCCCTGACCCTGAGAGTCCGGCCCCATGAGACGGTGATTTTATCGGCCCCTGGTGGTCCGAGGTCGTTCCCGCTGCACAGATTCATGCGGTAGGGCCTCCAGCAGACAATGCACTTTGATTTATTGCGTTATCTGTAATAGCATCCGAGATATCACCAGATATATATTGGATTTTTCCCTGACCCGGAGTGTCCGACCCCATTAGACGGTGGTTTTCTCGGCCGCTGGTGGTCCGAGGTCGTTCCCGCTGCACAGCTTCATGCGCCAGGGCCTCCTACAGACAATGCACTTTGATTTATTGCGCTATCTGTAATACCACCCGGGATATCACTAGATATATATTGGATTTTTCCCTGACCCTGAGATTCCGGCCCCATGAGACGGTGATTTTCTCGGCCCCTGGTGGTCCGAGGTCGTTCCCGCTGCACAGCTTCATGCGCCAGGGCCTCCTACAGACAATGCACTTTGATTTATTGCGCTATCTGTAATACCACCCGAGATGTCACCAGATATATATTGGATTTTTCCTTGACCCTGACAGTCCGGCCCCATGTGTCGATGGTTTTCTCGGTCCCTCGTGGTCCGAGGTCGATCCCGCTGCTCAGATTCATGCGCCAGGACCCCCTGCAGATAATTCACTTTGATTTATTGCGCTATCCCTAATAGCGCCCAAGATATCACCAGATATATATTGGATTTTTCCTTGACCCTGACAGTCCGGCCCCATGAGACCGTGGTTTTCTCGGCCCCTGGTGGTCCGAGGTCGATCCCGCTGCACAGATTCATGCGCCAGGGCCTCCTACAGACAATGCACTTTGATTTATTGCGCTATCTCTAATAGCACCCGAGATATCACCAGATATATATTGGATTTTTCCCAGACCCTGAGTGTCCGGCCCCATGAGGCGGTAGTTTTCTCGGCCCCTGGTGGTCCGAGGTCGTTCCCGCTGCACAGATTCATGCGCCAGGGCCTCCTACAGACAATGCACTTTGATTTATTGCGCTATCTCTAATAGCACCCGAGATATCATCAGATATATATTGGATTTTTCCCAGACCCTGAGTGTCCGGCCCCATGAGACGGTATTTTTCTCGGCCCCTGGTGGTCTGAGGTCATTCCCGCTGCGCAGATTCATGCGCTAGTGTCTCCTACAGACAATGCACTTTGATTTATTGCGCCATCTGTAATAGCACCCGAGATATCATCAGATATATATTGGATTTTTCCCTGACCCTGAGTGTCCGACCCCATGTGTCGATGGTTTTCTCGGTCCCTCGTGGTCCGATGTCGATCCCGCTGCACAGGTTCATGCGCCAGGGCCCCCTGCAGATGATTCACCTTGGTTTAGTGCGCTATCTGTAAGAGCACCCGAGATATCACCAGATATATATTGGATTTTTCCCTGACCCTGACAGTCAGACCCCATGAGACGGTGGTTTTCTCGGCCCCTGGTGGCCCGAGGTCGTTCCCGCTGCACAGATTCATGCGCCAGGGCCTGCTGCAGACAATGCACTTTGGTTTATTGCGCTATCTCTAATAGCACCCGAGATATCACCAGATATATATTGGATTTTTCCCTGACCCTGACAGTCGGCCCCATGTGTCGATGGTTTTCTCGGTCCCTCGTGGTCCGAGGTCGATCCCGCTGAACAGATTCATGCGCCAAGGCTTCCTGCAGACAATTCAATTTGGTTTATTGCGCTATCTGTAATAGCACCCGAAATATCACCAGATATATGCTGGATTTTTACATGACCTTGGGTGACGGATTCCGAATATCTGTAATTTTCTAGGCCCCTGGTGGACCGAGGTAGTTCCTGCTGCACAGATTCATTCGCCAGTGCCTCCTACAGACTATGCACTTTGATTTATTTGGCTATCTCGAATAGCACCCGAGATATCACGAGATATATATAGGATTTTTCCCTGACCCTGACAGTCCGGCCTCATGAGACGGTAGTTTTCTCGGCCCCTGGTGGACCGAGGTCGTTCCCGCTGCACAGCTTCATGCGCCAGGGCCTCCTACAGACAATGCACTTTGATTTATTTTGCTATCTCTAATAGCACCCGAGATATCACGAGATATATATAGGATTTTTCCCTGACCCTGACAGTCCGGCCCCATGAGACGGTAGTTTTCTCGGCCCCTGGTGGACCGAGGTCATTCCCGCTGCACAGATTCATGCGCCAGGGCCTCCTACAGACAATGCACTTTGATTTATTGCGCTATCTCTAATAGTACCCGAGATATCACCAGATATATATTGGATTTTTCCCTGACCCCGAGTGTCCGACTCCATGAGACGGTGGTTTTCTCGGCCCCTGGTGGTCCGAGGTCGATCCCGCTGCTCAGATTCATGCGCCAGGGCCCCCTGCAGATAATTCACTTTGATTTATTGCGCTATCCCTAATAGCACCCGAGATATCACCAGATATATATTGGATTTTTCCCTGACCCTGACAGTCCGGCCCCATGAGACGGTGGTTTTCTCGGCCCCTGGTGGTCCGAGGTCGATCCCGCTGCACAGATTCATGCGCTAGGGCCTCCTACAGATAATTCACTTTGATTTATTGCGCTATCCCTAATAGCGCCCAAGATATCACCAGATATATATTGGATTTTTCCTTGACCCTGACAGTCCGGCCCCATGAGACCGTGGTTTTCTCGGCCCCTGGTGGACCGAGGTCATTCCCGCTGCACAGATTCATGCGCCAGGGCCTCCTACAGACAATGCACTTTGATTTATTGCGCTATCTCTAATAGCACCCGAGATATCACCAGATATATATTGGATTTTTCACAGACCCTGAGTGTCCGGCCCCATGAGGCGGTAGTTTTCTCGGCCCCTGGTGGTCCGAGGTCGTTCCCGCTGCACAGATTCATGCGCCAGGGCCTCCTACAGACAATGCAATTTGATTTATTGCGCTATCTCTAATAGCACCCGAGATATCACCACATATATATTGGATTTTTCCCAGACCCTGAGTGTCCGGCCCCATGAGACGGTAGTTTTCTCGGCCCCTGGTGGTCCGAGGACGTTCCCGCTGCACAGATTCATGCGCTAGTGCCTCCTACAGACAATGCACTTTGATTTATTGCGCCATCTGTAATAGCACCCGAGATATCACCAGATATATATTGGATTTTTCCCTGACCCTGAGTGTCCGACCCCATGTGTCAATGGTTTTCTCGGTCCCTCGTGGTCCGATGTCGATCCCGCTGCACAGATTCATGCGCCAGGGCCCCCTGCAGATGATTCACCTTGGTTTAGTGCGCTATCTGTAAGAGCACCCGAGATATCACCAGATATATATTGAATTTTTCCCCGACCCTGAGTGTCCGGCCCCATGTGTCGGTGGTTTTCTCGGCCCCTGGTGGTCCGAGGTCGTTCCCGCTGCACAGATTCATGCTCCAGGGCCTCCTGCAGACAATGCACTTTGGTTTATTGCGCTATCTCTAATAGCACCCGAGATATCACCAGATATATATTGGGTTTTTCCATGACCCTGAGTGTCCGGCCCCATGAGCTGGTAGTTTTCTCGGCCCCTGGGGGTCCGAGGTCGTTCCCGGTGCACAGATTCATGCGCCAGGGCCTCCTGCAGGCAATAGACTTTGATTTAATTCGCTATCTCTAATAGCACCCGAGATATCACCAGATATATATCCGATTTTTCCCTGACCCTGACAGTCCGACCCCATGAGACGGTAGTTTTCTCGGCCCCTGGGGGTCCGAGGTCGTTCCCGCTGCACAGATTCATTCGCCAGGGCCTCCTACAGACAACGCACTTTGATTTATTGCGCTATCTCTAATAGCAGCCGAGATATCACCAGATATATATTGGATTTTTCCCTGACCCTGACAGTCCGACCCCATGAGACGGTGGTTTCCTCGGCCCCTGGTGGTCCGAGGTCGTTCCGGCTGCACAGATTCATGCGCCAGGGCCTGCTGCAGACAATGCACTTTGGTTTATTGCGCTATCTCTAATAGCACCCGAGATATCACCAGATATATATTGGATTTTTCCCTGACCCTGACAGTCGGCCCCATGTGTCGATGGTTTTCTCGGTCCCTCGTGGTCCGAGGTCGATCCCGCTGAACAGATTCATGCGCCAAGGTTTCCTGCAGACAATTCACTTTGGTTTATTGCGCTATCTGTAATAGCACCCGAAATATCACCAGATATATGCTGGATTTTTACATGACCTTGGGTGACGGATTCCAAATATCTGTAATTTTCTCGGCCCCTGGTGGTCCGAGGTAGTTCCTGCTGCACAGATTCATTCGCCAGTGCCTCCTACAGACTATGCACTTTGATTTATTGCGCTATCTCTAATAGCACCCGAGATATCACCAGATATATATTGGATTTTTCCCTGACCCTGAGGGTCCGATCCCATGAGACGGTAGTTTTCTCGGCCCCTGGTGGTCCGAGGTCGTTCCCGCTGCACAGATTCATGCGCCAGGGCCTCCTACAGACAATGCACTTTGATTTATTGCGCTATCTGTAATAGTACCCGAGATATCACCAGATATATATTGGATTTTTCCCTGACTCTGACAGTCCGGCCCCATGAGACGGTGATTTTCTCGGCCCCTGGTGGTCCGAGGTCGATCCCGCAGCACAGATTCATGCGCCAGGGCCTCCTACAGACAATGCACATTGATTTATTGCGCTATCTGTAATAGCACCCGAGATATCACCAGATATATATTGGATTTTTCCCTGACCCTGAGTGTCCGACCCCATGAGACGGTAGTTTTCTCGGCCCCTGGTGGTCCGAGGTCGTTCCCGCTGCACAGATTCATGCGCCAGGGCCTCCTGCAGACAATACACTTTGATTTAATTCGCTATCTCTAATAGCACCAGAGAAATCACCAGATATATATTCGATTTTTCCCTGACCCTGACAGTCCGACCCCATGAGACGGTGGTTTTCTCGGCCCCTGGTGGTCCGATGTCGATCCCGCTGCACAGATTCATGCGCCAGGGCCCCCTGCAGATGATTCACTTTGGTTTAGTGCGCTATCTGTAAGAGCACCCGAGATATCACCAGATATATATTGGATTTTTCCCCGACCCTGAGTGTCCGGCCCCATGTGTCAGTGGTTTTCTCGGCCCCTGGTGGTCCGAGGTCGATCCCGCTGCTCAGATTCATGCGCCAAGGCTTCCTGCAGACAATTCACTTTGGTTTATTGCGCTATCTGTAATAGCACCCGAAATATCACCAGATATATGCTGGATTTTTACATGACCTTGGGTGACGGATTCCAAATATCTGTAATTTTCTCGGCCCCTGGTGGTCCGAGGTAGTTCCTGCTGCACAGATTCATTCGCCAGTGCCTCCTACAGACTATGCACTTTGATTTATTGCGCTATCTCGAATAGCACCCGAGATATAACCAGATATATGCTGGATTTATAAATGACCTTGGGTGACGGATTCCGAATATCTGTAATTTTCTCGGCCCCTGGTGGTCCGAGGTCGTTCCCGCTGCACAGATTCATGCGCTAGGGCCTCCTGCAGACAATTCACTTTGATTTATTGCGCTATCTCTAATAGCACCCGAGATATCACCAGATATATATTGGATTTTTCCCTGACCCTGACAGTCCGGCCCCATGAGACGGTGATTTTCTCGGCCCCTGGTGGTCCGAGGTCGTTCCCGCTGCACAGATTCATGCGCCAGGGCCTCCTACAGACAAAGCACTTTGGTTTATTGCGCTATCTCTAATAGCACCCGAGATATCACCAGATGTAAGCTGGATTTTTACATGACCTTGGGTGACGGATTCCGAATATCTGTAATTTTCTCGGCCCCTGGTGGTCCGAGGTCGTTCCTGTTGCACAGATTCATTCGCCAGTGCCTCCTACAGACAATGCACTTTGATTTATTGCGTATCTCTAATAGCACCCGAGAAATCACCAGAAATATATTGGATTTTTCCCTGACCCTGACAGTCCGGCCCCATGAGACGGCGATTTTCTCGGGCCCTGGTGGTCCGAGGTCGATCCCGCTGCACAGATTCATGCGCCAGGGCCTCCTACAGACAATGCAGTTTGATTTATTGCGCTATCTGTAATAGCACCCGAGATATCACTATATATATATTGGATTTTCCCCTGACATTGAGTGCCCGGCCCTATGAGACGGTGGTTTTCTCGGCCCCTGGTGGTCCGTGGTCGTTCCCGCTCCACAGATTCATGCGCCAGGGCTTCCCGCAGACAATGCACTTTGGTTTATTGCGCTATCTGTAATAGCACCCGAGATATCACCAGATATATGCTGGATTTTTACATGTCCTTGGGTGACGGATTCCGAATATCTGTAATTTTCTCGGCCCCTGGTGGTCCAAGGTCGTTCCTGCTGCACAGATTCATTCGCCAGTGCCTCCTGCAGACAATTCACTTTGGTTTATTGCGCTATCTGTAATAGCACCCGAGATATCACCAGATATATGCTGGATTTTTACATGACCTTGGGTGACTGATTCCAAATATATGTAATTTTCTCGGCGCCTGGTGGTCCGAGTACGTTCCTGCTGCACAGACTCATTCGCCAGTGCCTCCTACAGACAATGCACTTTGATTTATTGTTCTATCTCTAATAGCACCCGAGATATCACCAGATATATATTGGATTTTTCCCTGACCCTGACAGTCCGGCCCCATGAGACAGTGATTTTCTCGGCCCCAGGTGGTCCGAGGTCGTTCCCGCTGCACAGATTCATGCGGCAGGGCCCCCAGCAGATAATACACTTTGATTTATTGCTTTATCTCTAATAGCACCCGAGATATCACCAGATATATATTGGATTTTTCCCTGACCCTGAGTGTCCGACTCCATGAGACGATGGTTTTCTCGGCCCCTGGTGGTCCGAGGTCGTTCCCGCTGCACAGATTCATGCGCCAGGGCCTCCTGCAGACAATGCACTTTGGTTTATTGCGCTATCTCTAATAGCACCCGAGATATCACCAGATATATATTGGATTTTACCCTGACCCTGAGTGTCCGGCCCCATGAGACGGTAGTTTTCTCGGCGCCTGGTGGTCCGAGGTCGTTCCTGCTGCACAGATTCATGCGCCAGGGCCTCCTGCAGACAATGCACTTTGGTTTATCGCGCTATCTCTAATAGCACCCGAGATATCACCAGATATATATTGTATTTTTCCCTGACCCAGAGTGCTCGGCACAATGTTTCGGTGGTTTTCTCTGCCCCTGGTGGTCCGAGGTCGATCCCGCTGCACAGATTCATGCGCCAGGGCCTCCTACAGACAATGCACTTTGATTTATTGCGCTATCTGTAATAGCACCCGAGATATCACCAGATATATATTGGATTTTTCCCTGACCCTCAGAGTCCGGCCCCATGAGACGGTGATTTTCTCAGACCCTGGTGGTCCGAGGTCGATCCCGCTGCACAGATTCATGCGCCAGGGCCTCCTACAGACAATGCACTTTGATTTATATCCTATCTGTAATAGCACCCGAGATATCACCAGATATATATTGGATTTTTCCCTGACCCTGAGTGTCCGACTCCATGAGACGATGGTTTTCTCGGCCCCTGGTGGTCCGAGGTCGTTCCCGCTGCACAGATTCATGCGCCAGGGCCTCCTGCAGACAATGCACTTTGGTTTATTGCGCTATCTCTAATAGCACCCGAGATATCACCAGATATATATTGGATTTTACCCTGACCCTGAGTGTCCGGCCCCATGAGACGGTAGTTTTCTCGGCCCCTGGTGGTCCGAGGTCGTTCCTGCTGCACAGATTCATGCGCTAGGGCCTCCTGCTGACAATGCACTTTGATTTATTGTGCTATCTCTAATAGCACCCGAGATATCACCAGATATATATTGGATCTGTCCTTGACCCTGACAGTCCGGCCCCATGTGTCGATGGTTTTCTTGGTCCCTCGTGGTCCGAGGTCGATCCCGCTGAACAGATTCATGCGCCAAGGCTTCCTGCAGACAATTCGTTTCGGTTTATTGCGCAATCTGTAATAGCACCCGAGATATCACAAGATATATGCTGGATTTTTACATGTCCTTGGGTGACGGATTCCGAATATCTGTAATTTCCTCGGACCCTTTTATTCCGAGGTCGTTCCCGCTGCACAGATTCATGCGCCATGGCCTCCTGCAGACAATGCACTTTGATTTATTGCGCTGTCTGTAATAGCACCCGAGATGTCACCAGATATATATTGTATTTTTCCCTGACCCTGAGTGCCCGGCCCCATGAGACGCTAGTTTTTTCGGACCCTGGTGGTCCGAGGTCGCTCCCGCTGCACAGATTCATGCGCCAGGGCCTCCTACAGACAATGCACTTTGATTTATTGCGCTATCTGTAATAGCACCCGTGATATCACCAGATATATATTGGATTTTTCCCTGACCCTGAGTGTCCGACCCCGTGAGACGGTGGTTTTCTCGGCCCCTGGTGGTCCGAGGTCGATACCGCTGCACAGGTTCATGCGCTAGGGCCTCCTATAGACAATGGACTTTGATTTATTTCGCTATCTCTAATAGCACCCGAGATATCACCAGATATATATTGGATTTTTCCCTGACCCCGAGTGTCCGGCCCCATGAGACGGTGGTTTTCTCTGCCCCTGGTGGTCCGAGGTCGTTCCCGCTGCACAGATTCATGCGCCAGGGCCTCCTGCAGATAATTCACTTTGGTTTATCGCGCTATCTCTAATAGCACCCGAGATATCACCAGATATATATTGGATTTTTCCCTGACCCTGAGTGTCCGACCCCATGAGACGGTGGTTTTCTCGGCCCCTGGTGGTCCGAGGTCGATACCGCTGCACAGGTTCATGCGCTAGGGCCTCCTGGAGACAATGGACTTTGATTTATTTCGCTATCTCTAATAGCACCCGAGATATCACCAGATATATATTGGATTTTTCCCTGACCCTGAGTGTCCGGCCCCATGAGACGGTGGTTTTCTCTGCCCCTGGTGGTCCAAGGTCGTTCCCGCTGCACAGATTCATGCGCCAGGGCCTCCTACAGACAATGCACTTTGATTTATTGCGCTATCTGTAATAGCACCCGAGATATCACCGGATATATATTGGATTTTTCCCTGACCCTGAGTGTCCGACCCCATGAGACGGTGGTTTTCTCGGCCCCTGCTGGTCCGAGGTCGTACCCGCTCCACAGATTCTTGCACAAGGGCCTCCTGCAGATAATTCACTTTGGTTTATCGCGCTATCTCTAATAACACCCGAGATATCACCAGATATATATTGTATTTTTCCCTGACCCTGAGTGCCCGGCACAATGTTTCGGTGGTTTTCTCGACCCCTGGTGGTCCGAGATCGATCCCGCTGCACAGATTCATGCGCTAGGGCCTCCTGCAGACAATGGACTTTGATTTATTTCGCTATCTCTAATAGCACCCGAGATATCACCAGATATATATTGGATTTTTCCCTGACCCTGACAGTCCGGCCCCATGAGACGTAGATTTTCTCGGCCCCTGGTGGTCCGAGGTCGTTCCCGCTGCACAGATTCATGCGCCAGGGCCTCCTGCAGACAATGCACTTTGATTTATTGCGCTATCTGTAATAGCACCCGAGATATCACCAGGTATATATTGGATTTTTCCCTGACCCTGAGTGTCCCACCCCATGAGACGGTGGTTTTCTCGGCCCCTGATGGTCCGAGGTCGTTCCCGCTGCACAGATTCATGCGCCAGGGCCTCCTGCAGATAATTCACTTTGGTTTATCGCGCTATCTCTAATAGCACCCGAGATATCACCAGATATATATTGGATTTTTCCATGACCCTGAGTGTCCGGCCCCATCAGACGGTAGTTTTTTCGGCCCCCGGGGGTCCGAGGTCGTTCCCGCTGCACAGATTCATGCGCCAGGGCCTCCTACAGACAATTCACTTTGGTTTATTCACCTATCTGTAATAGCACCCGAGATATCACCAGATATATATTGGATTTTTCCCTGACCCTGACAGTCCGGCCCCATGAGACAGTGATTTTCTCGGCCCCAGGTGGTCCGAGGTCCTTCCCGCTGCACAGATTCATGCGGCAGGGCCCCCAGCAGATAATACACTTTGATTTATTGCGCTGTCTCTAATAGCACCCGAGATATCACCAGATATATATTGGATTTTTCCCTGACCCTGACAGTCCGGCCCCATGAGACGTAGATTTTCTCGGCCCCTGCTGGTCCGAGGTCGTTCCCGCTGCACAGATTCATGCGCCAGGGCCTCCTGCAGACAATGCACTTTGGTTTATTGAGCAATCTCTAATAGCACCCGAGATATCACCAGATATATATTGGATTTTTCCCTGACCCTGAGTGTCCGACACCGTGAGACGGTGGTTTTCTCGGGCCCTGGTGGTCCGAGGTCGATACCGCTGCACAGGTTCATGCGCTAGGGCCTCCTGGAGACAATGGACTTTGATTTATTTCGCTATCTCTAATAGCACCCGAGATATCACCAGATATATATTGGATTTTTCCCTGACCCTGAGTGTCCGGCCCCATGAGACGGTGGTTTTCTCTGCCCCTGGTGGTCCAAGGTCGTTCCCGCTGCACAGATTCATGCGCCAGGGCCTCCTACAGACAATGCACTTTGATTTATTGCGCTATCTGTAATAGCACCCGAGATATCACCAGATATATATTGGATTTTTCCCTGACCCTGAGTGTCCGACCCCATGAGACGGTGGTTTTCTCGGCCCCTGCTGGTCCGAGGTCGTACCCGCTCCACAGATTCTTGCACAAGGGCCTCCTGCAGATAATTCACTTTGGTTTATCGCGCTATCTCTAATAACACCCGAGATATCACCAGATATATATTGTATTTTTCCCTGACCCTGAGTGCCCGGCACAATGTTTCGGTGGTTTTCTCGACCCCTGGTGGTCCGAGATCGATCCCGCTGCTCAGATTCATGCGCTAGGGCCTCCTGCAGACAATGGACTTTGATTTATTTCGCTATCTCTAATAGCACCCGAGATATCACCAGATATATATTGGATTTTTCCCTGACCCTGACAGTCCGGCCCCATGAGACGTAGATTTTCTCGGCCCCTGGTGGTCCGAGGTCGTTCCCGCTGCACAGATTCATGCGCCAGGGCCTCCTGCAGACAATGCACTTTGATTTATTGCGCTATCTGTAATAGCACCCGAGATATCACCAGGTATATATTGGATTTTTCCCTGACCCTGAGTGTCCCACCCCATGAGACGGTGGTTTTCTCGGCCCCTGATGGTCCGAGGTCGTTCCCAGTGCACAGATTCATGCGCCAGGGCCTCCTGCAGATAATTCACTTTGGTTTATCGCGCTATCTCTAATAGCACCCGAGATATCACCAGATATATATTGGATTTTTCCATGACCCTGAGTGTCCGGCCCCATCAGACGGTAGTTTTTTCGGCCCCTGGGGGTCCGAGGTCGTTCCCGCTGCACAGATTCATGCGCCAGGGCCTCCTACAGACAATTCACTTTGGTTTATTCCGCTATCTGTAATAGCACCCGAGATATCACCAGATATATATTGGATTTTTCCCTGACCCTGACAGTCCGGCCCCATGAGACAGTGATTTTCTCGGCCCCAGGTGGTCCGAGGTCCTTCCCGCTGCACAGATTCATGCGGCAGGGCCCCCAGCAGATAATACACTTTGATTTATTGCGCTGTCTCTAATAGCACCCGAGATATCACCAGATATATATTGAATTTTTCCCCGACTCTGAGTGTCCGGCCCCATGAGGCGGTAGTTCTCTCGGCCCCTGGGGTTCCGAGGTCGTTCCCGCTGCACAGATTCATGCGCCAGGCCTCCTATAGATAATTCACTTTGGTTTATTGCGCTATCTCTAATAGCACCCGAGATATCACCAGATATATATTGGATTTTTCCCTGACCCTGACAGTCCGGCCCCATGAGACGGTGATTTTCTAGGCCCCTGGTGGTCCGAGGTTGATCCCGCAGCACAGATTCATGCGCCAGGGCCTCCTACAGACAATACACTTTGATTTATTGGGCTATCTGTAATAACACCCGAGATATCACCAGATATATATTGGATTTTTCCATGACCCTGAGTGTCCGGCCCCATCAGACGGTAGTTTTTTCGGCCCCTTGGGGTCCGAGGTCGTTCCCGCTGCACAGATTCATGCGCCAGGGCCTCCTACAGACAATTCACTTTGGTTTCTTTCGCTATCTCTAATAGCACCCGAGATATCACCAGATATATATTGGATTTTTCCCTGACCGTGACAGTCCGGCCCCATGAGACGGTGATTTTCTCGGCCCCTGGTGGTCCGAGGTCGTTCCCGCTGCAGAGATTCTTGCGTCAGGGCCCCCTACAAATAATTCCCTTTGATTTATTGCGCTCTCTCTAATAGCATCCGAGATATCACCAGATATATATAGGATTTTTCCCTGAGCCTGACAGTCAGGTCCCATGAGACGGTGCTTTTCACGGCCCCTGGTGGTCCGAGGTCGGTCCCGCTGCATAGATTCATGCGCCAGCGCCTCCTACAGACAATGCACTTTGATTTATTGCGCTATCTGTAATAGCACCCGAGATATCACCATATATATATTGGATTTTCCCCTGACATTGAGTGCCCGGCCCTATGAGACGGCGGTTTTCTCAGCCCCTGGTGGTCCGTGGTCGTTCCCGCTCCACAGATTCATGCGCCAGGGCTTCCTGCAGACAATGCACTTTGATTTATTGTTCTATCTCTAATAGCACCCGAGATATCACCAGATATATATTGGATTTTTCCCTGACCCTGACAGTCCGGCCCCATGAGACGGTGATTATCTCGGCCCCTGGTGGTCCGAGGTCGATCCCGCTGCACAGATACATGAGCCAGGTCCTCCTACAGACAATGCACTTTGATTTATTGCGCTGTCTGTAATAGCACCCGAGACATCACCAGATATATAGTGGATTTTTCCTTGACCCTGACAGTCCGGCCCCATGTGTCGATGGTTTTCTCGGTCCCTCGTGATCCGAGGTTGATCCCGCTGCTCAGATTCATGCGCCAGGGCCCTCTGCAGATAATTCACTTTGATTTATTGCGCTATCTCTAATAGCACCCGAGATATCACCAGATATATATTGGATTTTTCCCTGACCCTGACAGTCCGGCCCCATGAGACGGTGATTTTCTCGGCCCCTGGTGGTCCGAGCTCGATCCCGCAGCTCAGATTCAGGCGCCAGGGCCTCCTACAGACAATGCACTTTGATTTATTGCGCTATCTGTAATAGCACCCGAGATATCACCAGATATATGCTGTATTTTTACATGACCTTGGGTGACTGATTCCAAATATCTGTAATTTGCTCGGCGCCTGGAGGTCCGAGGTCGTTCCTGCTGCACAGATTCATGCGCTAGGGCCTCCTGCAGACAATGGACTTTGATTTATTTCGCTATCTCTAATAGCACCCGAGATATCACCAGATATATATTGGATTTTTCCCTGACCCTGACAGTCCGGCCCCATGAGACGGTAGTTTTCTCGGCCCCTGGGGGTCCGAGGTCGTTCCCGCTGCACAGATTCATGCGCCAAGGCTTCCTGCAGACAAGTCGTTTCGGTTTTTTGCGCAATCTGTAATAGCACCCGAGATATCACCAGATATATGCTGGATTTTTACATGTCCTTGGGTGACGGATTCCGAATATCTGTAATTTTCTCGGGCCCTTTTATTCCGAGGTCGTTCCCGCTGCACAGATTCATGCGCCATGGCCTACTGCAGACAATGCACTTTGGTTTATTGCGCTATCTCTAATAGCACCCGAGATATCACCAGATATATATTGGATTTTTCCATGACACTGAGTGTCCGGCCCCATGAGACGGTAGTTTTCTCGGCCCCTGGGGGTCCGAGGTCGTTCCCGCTGCACAGATTCATGCGCCAGGGCCACCTGCAGACAATACACTTTGTTTTAATTCGCTATCTCCAATAGCACCCGAGATATCACCAGATATGTATTGGATTTTTCCCTGACCCTGACAGTCCGACCCCATGAGACGGTGGTTTTCTCGGCCCCTGGTGGTCCGATGTCGATCCCGCTGCACAGATTCATGCGCCAGGGCCCTCTGCAGATGATTCACTTTGGTTTAGTGCGCTATCTGTAAGAGCACCCGAGATATCACCAGATATATATTGAATTTTTCCCCGACTCTGAGTGTCCGGCCCCATGAGACGGTAGTTTTCTCGGCCCCTGGGATTCCGAGGTCGTTCCCGCTGCACAGATTCATGCGCCAGGCCTCCTATAGATAATTCACTCTGGTTTATTGCGCTATCTCTAATAGCACCCGAGATATCACCAGATATATATTGGATTTTTCCCTGACCGTGACAGTCCGGCCCCATGAGACGGTGATTTTCTCGGCCCCTGGTGGTCCGAGGTCGTTCCCGCTGCACAGATTCTGGCGTCAGGGCCCCGCACAGATAATTCCCTTTGATTTATTGCGCTATCTCTAATAGCATCCGAGATATCACCAGATATATATAAGATTTTTCCCTGACCCTGACAGTCCGGCCCCATGAGACGGTGATTTTCGCGGCCCCTGGTGGTCCGAGGTCGATCCCGCTGCTCAGATTCAGGCGCCAGGGCCTCCTACAGACAATGCACTTTGATTTATTGCGCTATCTGTAATAGCACCCGAGATATCACCATATATATATTGGATTTTCCCCTGACGCTGAGTGTCCGGCCCCATGAGACGGTGGTTTTCTCGGCCCCTGGTGGTCCGAGGTCGTTCCCGCTGCACTGATTCATGCGCCAGGGCCCCCTGCAGATAATTCACTTTGGTTTAGTGCGCTATCTGTAAGAGCACCCGATATATCACCAGATATATATTGGATTTTTCCCTGACCCTGACAGTCCGGCCCCATGAGACGGTAGTTTTTTCGGGCCCTGGCGGTCCGAGGTCGTTCCCGCTGCACAGATTCATGCGCCAGGGCGGCCTGCAGATAATTCACTTTGATTTATTGCGCTATCTCTAATAGCACCCGAGATATCACCAGATACTTATTGGATTTTTCCCTGACCCTGAGTGTCCGACCCCATGAGACGGTGGTTTTCTCTGCCCCTGGTGGTCCGAGGTCGTTCCCGCTGCGCAGATTCATGCTCCAGGGCCTCCTGCAGACAATGCACTTTGGTTTATCGCGCTATCTCTAATAGCACCCGAGATATCACCAGATATATATTGGATTTTTCCCTGACCCTCAGAGTCCGGCCCCATGAGACGGTGATTTTCTCAGACCCTGGTGGTCCGAGGTCGATCCCGCTGCACAGATTCATGCGCCAGGGCCTCCTACAGACAATGCACTTTGATTTATATCCTATCTGTAATAGCACCCGAGATATCACCAGATATATATTGGATTTTTCCCTGACCCTGAGTGTCCGACTCCATGAGACGATGGTTTTCTCGGCCCCTGGTGGTCCGAGGTCGTTCCCGCTGCACAGATTCATGCGCCAGGGCCTCCTGCAGACAATGCACTTTGGTTTATTGCGCTATCTGTAATAG
Source organism: Nomia melanderi (assembly GCF_051020985.1). Taxonomy (NCBI): domain Eukaryota; kingdom Metazoa; phylum Arthropoda; class Insecta; order Hymenoptera; family Halictidae; genus Nomia; species Nomia melanderi. The sequence goes on from NW_027475142.1 coordinate 2,172,626, forward strand.
CACCCGCGATATCACCAGATATATATTGGATTTTTCCCTGACCCTGAGGGTCCGACCCCATGAGACGGTGGTTTTCTCGGCCCCTGGTGGTCCGAGGTCGTTCCCGCTGCACAGATTCATGCGCCAGGGCCTCCTGCAGATAATTCACTTTGGTTTATCGCGCTATCTCTAATAGCACCCGAGATATCACCAGATATATATTGCACTTTTCCCTGACCCTGAGTGTCCGGCCCCATGAGACGGTGGTTTTCTCGGCCCCTGGTGGTCCGAGGTCGATACCGCTGCACAGGTTCATGCGCCAGGGCCTCCTGGAGACAATGGACTTTGATTTATTTCGCTATCTCTAATAGCACCCGAGATATCACCAGATATATATTGGATTTTTCCCTGTCCCTGACAGTCCGGCCCCATGAGACGGTGATTTTCTCGGCCCCTGGTGGTCCGAGGTCGTGCCCACTGCACAGATTCATGCGCCAGGGCCCCCTACAGATGATTCACTTTGGTTTAGTGCGCTATCTGTAAGACCACCCGACATATCACCAGATATATATTGGATTTTTCCCTGACCCTGACATTCCGGCCCCATGAGACGGTGATTTTCTCGGCCTCTGGTGGTTCGACGTCGTTCCCGCTGCACAGATTCATGCGGCAGGGCCCCCTGCAGATAATTCACTTTGATTTATTGCGCTATCTGTAATAGCACCCGAGATATCACCATATATATATTGGATTTTCCCCTGACATTGAGTGCCCGGACCTATGAGACGGTGGTTTTCTCAGCCCCTGGTGGTCCGTGGTCGTTCCCGCTCCACAGATTCATGCGCCAGGGCTTCCTGCAGACAATGCACTTTGGTTTATCGCGCTATCTCTAATAGCACCCGAGATATCACCAGATATATATTGGATTTTTCCCTGACCCTGACAGTCCGGCCCCATGAGACGGTGGTTTTCTCGGACCCTGGTGGTCCGAGGTCGTTCCCGCTGAACAGATTCTTGCGCCAGGGCCTCCTGCAGACAATGCACTTTGATTTATTGCGCTATCTGTAATAGCACCCGAGATATCACCAGGTATATATTGGATTTTTCCCTGACCCTGAGTGTCCCACCCCATGAGACGGTGGTTTTCTCGGCCCCTGATGGTCCGAGGTCGTTCCCGCTGCACAGATTCATGCGCCAGGGCCTCCTACAGACAATGCACTTTGATTTATTGCGCTATCTCTAATAGCACCCGAGATATCACCAGATATATATTGGATTTTTCTCTGACCCTGACAGTCCGGCCCCATGAGACGGTGATTTTCTCGGCCCCTGGCGGTCCGTGGTCGATCCCGCTGCACAGATTCATGCGCCAGGGCCTCCTACAGACAATGCACTTTGATTTATTGCCATATCTGTAATAGCACCCGAGATATCACCAGGTATATATTGGATTTTTCCCTGACCCTGAGTGTCCCACCCCATGAGACGGTGGTTTTCTCGGCCCCTGCTGGTCCGAGGTCGTTCCCGCTGCACAGATTCATGCGCCAGGGCCTCCTGCAGACAATACACTTTGATTTATTGCGCTATCTCTAATAGCACCCGAGATATCACCAGATATATATTGGATCTTTCCTTGACCCTGACAGTCCGGCCCCATGTGTCGATGGTTTTCTCGGTCCCTCGTGGTCCGAGGTCGATCCCGCTGAACAGATTCATGCGCCAAGGCTTCCTGCAGACAATTCGTTTTGGTTTATTGCCCAATCTGTAATAGCACCCGAGATATCACCAGATATATGCTGGATTTTTACATGTCCTTGGGTGACGGATTCCGAATATCTGTAATTTTCTCGGCCCCTGGTATTCCAAGGTCGTTCCCGCTGCACAGATTCATGCGCCATGGCCTCCTGCAGACGATGCACTTTGGTTTATTGCGCTATCTCTAATAGCACCCGAGATATCACCAGATATATATTGGATTTTTCCCTGTCCCTGACAGTCCGGCCCCATGAGACGGTGATTTTCTCGGCCCCTGGTGGTCCGAGGTCGTGCCCACTGCACAGATTCATGCGCCAGGGCCCCCTACAGATGATTCACTTTGGTTTAGTGCGCTATCTGTAAGACCACCCGACATATCACCAGATATATATTGGATTTTTCCCTGACCCTGACAGTCCGGCCCCATGAGACGGTGATTTTCTCGGCCTCTGGTGGTTCGACGTCGTTCCCGCTGCACAGATTCATGCGGCATGGCCTCCTGCAGATAATTCACTTTGGTTTATCGCGCTATCTCTAATAGCACCCGAGATATCACCAGATATATATTGGATTTTTCCCTGACCCTGACAGACCGACCCCATGAGAAGGTAGTTTTCTCGGCCCCTGGGGGTCCGAGGTCGATTCCGTTGCACAGATTCATGCGCCAGGGCCTCCTACAGACAATGCACTTTGATTTATTGCGCTATCTCTAATAGCACCCGAGATATCACCAGATATATATTGGATTTTTCCCTGACCCTGAGGCTCCGACCCCATGAGACGGTGGTTTTCTCGGCCCCTGCTGGTCCGAGGTCGTTCCCGCTGCACAGATTCATGCGCCAGGGCCTCCTGCAGACAATACACTTTGATTTATTGCGCTATCTCTAATAGCACCCGAGATATCACCAGATATATACTGGATCTTTCCTTGACCCTGACAGTCCGGCCCCATGTGTCGATGGTTTTCTCGGTCCCTCGTGGTCCGAGGTCGATCCCGCTGAACAGATTCATGCGCCAAGGCTTCCTGCAGACAATTCGTTTTGGTTTATTGCCCAATCTGTAATAGCACCCGAGATATCACCAGATATATGCTGGATTTTTACATGTCCTTGGGTGACGGATTCCGAATATCTCTAATTTTCTCGGCCCCTGGTATTCCGAGGTCGTTCCCGCTGCACAGATTCATGCGCGAGGGCCACCTGCAGACAATACACTTTGATTTAATTCGCTATCTCCAATAGCACCCGAGATATCACCAGATATGTATTGGATTTTTCCCTGACCGTGACAGTCCGGCCCCATGAGACGGTGATTTTCTCGGCCCCTGGTGGTCCGAGGTCGTTCCCGCTGCACAGATTCTTGCGTCAAGGCCCCCTGCAGATAATTCCCTTTGATTTATTGCGCTATCTCTAATAGCACCCGAGATATCACCAGATATATATTGGATTTTTCCCTGAGCATGACAGTCAGGCCCCATGAGACGGTGCTTTTCTCGGCCCCTGGTGGTCCGAGGTCGATCCCGCTGCATAGATTCATGCGCCAGGGCCTCCTACAGACAATGCAGTTTGATTTATTGCTCTATCTGTAATAGCACCCGAGATATCACCATATATATATTGGATTTTCCCCTGACATTGAGTGCCCGGCCCTATGAGACGGTGGTTTTCTCGGCTCCTGGTGGGCCGTGGTCGTTCCCGCTACACAGATTTATGCGCCAGGGCTTCCTGCAGACAATGCACTTTGGTTTATTGCGCTATCTGTAATAGCACCCGAGATATCACCAGATATATGCTGGATTTTTACATGACCTTGGGTGACGGATTCCAAATATCTGTAATTTTCTCGGCACCTGGTGGTCCGAGGTCGTTCCTGCTGCACAGATTCATTCGCCATTGCCTCCTGCAGACAATTCACTTTGGTTTATTGCGCTATCTGTAATAGCACCCGAGATATCACCAGATATATGCTGGATTTTTACATGACCTTGGGTGACTGATTCCAAATATCTGTAATTTTCTCGGCGCCTGGTGGTCCGAGGTCGTTCCTGCTGCACAGACTCATTCGTCAGTGCCTCCTACAGACAATGCACGTTTATTTATTGATCTATCTCTAATAGCACCCGAGATATCACCAGATATATATTGGATTTTTCCCTGTCCCTGACAGTCCGGCCCCATGAGACGGTGATTTTCTCGGCCCCTGGTGGTCCGAGGTCGTGCCCACTGTACAGATTCATGCGCCAGGGCCCCCTACAGATGATTCACTTTGGTTTAGTGCGCTATCTGTAAGACCACCCGACATATCACCAGATATATATTGAATTTTTCCCTGACCCTGACAGTCCGGCCCCATGAGACGGTGATTTTCTCGGCCACTGGTGGTGCGAGGTCGATCCCGCTGAACAGATTCATGCGCCAGGGCCTCCTGCAGACAATGCACTTTGATTTATTGCGCTATCTGTAATAGCACCCGAGATATCACCAGATATATATTGGATTTTTCCCTGACCCTGAGTGTCCGACCCCATGAGACGGTGGTTTTCTCGGCCCCTGCTGGTCCGAGGTCGTACCCGCTGCACAGATTCATGCACCAGGGCCTCCTGCAGATAATTCACTTTGGTTTATCGCGCTATCTCTAATAGCACCCGAGATATCACCAGATATATATTGTATTTTTCCCTGACCCTGAGTGCCCGGCACAATGTTTCGGTGGTTTTCTCGACCCCTGGTGGTCCGAGGTCGATCCCGCTGCACAGATTCACGCGCTAGGGCCTCCTGCAGACAATGGACTTTGATTTATTTCGCTATCTCTAATAGCACCCGAGATATCACCAGATATATATTGGATTTTTCCCTGACCCTGACAGTCCGGCCCCATGAGACGGTGGTTTTCTCAGCCCCTGGTGGTCCGTGGTCGTTCCCGCTCCACAGATTCATGCGCCAGGGCTTCCTGCAGACAATGCACTTTGGTTTATCGCGCTATCTCTAATAGCACCCGAGATATCACCAGATATATATTGGATTTTTCCCTGACCCTGACAGTCCGGCCCCATGAGACGGTGGTTTTCTCGGACCCTGGTGGTCCGAGGTCGTTCCCGCTGAACAGATTCATGCGCCAGGGCCTCCTGCAGACAATGCACTTTGATTTATTGCGCTATCTGTAATAGCACCCGAGATATCACCAGGTATATATTGGATTTTTCCCTGACCCTGAGTGTCCCACCCCATGAGACGGTGGTTTTCTCGGCCCCTGATGGTCCGAGGTCGTTCCCGCTGCACAGATTCATGCGCCAGGGCCTCCTACAGACAATGCACTTTGATTTATTGCGCTATCTCTAATAGCACCCGAGATATCACCAGATATATATTGGATTTTTCTCTGACCCTGACAGTCCGGCCCCATGAGACGGTGATTTTCTCGGCCCCTGGCGGTCCGTGATCGATCCCGCTGCACAGATTCATGCGCCAGGGCCTCCTACAGACAATGCACTTTGATTTATTGCCCTATCTGTAATAGCACCCGAGACATCACCAGATATATATTGGATTTTTCCCTGACCCTGAGGGTCCGACCCCATGAGACGGTGGTTTTCTCGGCCCCTGCTGGTCCGAGGTCGTTCCCGCTGCACAGATTCATGCGCCAGGGCCTCCTGCAGACAATACACTTTGATTTATTGCGCTATCTCTAATAGCACCCGAGATATCACCAGATATATATTGGATCTTTCCTTGACCCTGACAGTCCGGCCCCATGTGTCGATGGTTTTCTCGGTCCCTCGTGGTCCGAGGTCGATCCCGCTGAACAGATTCATGCGCCAAGGCTTCCTGCAGACAATTCGTTTTGGTTTATTGCCCAATCTGTAATAGCACCCGAGATATCACCAGATATATGTTGGATTTTTACATGTCCTTGGTTGACGGATTCGAATATCTGTAATTTTCTCTGCCCCTGGTGGTCCGAGGTCGTTCCCGCTGCACAGATTCATGCGCCAGGGCCTCCTCCAGACAATTCACTTTGGTTTAGTGCGCTATCTGTAATAGCACCCGAGATATCACCAGATATATATTGGATTTTTCCCTGACCCTGAGTGTCCGACCCCATGAGACGGCGGTTTTCTCGGCCCCTGCTGGTCCGAGGTCGTTCCCGCTGCACAGATTCATGCGCTAGGGCCTCCTGCAGACAATTCACTTTGGTTTAGTGCGCTATCTGTAAGAGCACCCGATATATCACAAGATATATATTGGATTTTTCCCTGACCCTGAGTGTCCGACCCCATGAGACGGTGGTTTTCTCGGCCTCTGGTTGTCCGAGGTCGTTCCCGCTGCACAGATTCATGCGCCAGGGCCCCCTACAGATAATTCACTTTGGTTTATTGCGCTATCTCTAATAGCACACGAGATATCACCAGATATATATTGGATATTCCCCTGACCCTGAGTGTCCGACCCCATGAGACGGTGATTTTCTCGGCCCCTGGTGGTCCGAGGTCGTTCCCGCTGCACAGATTCATGCGCCAGGGCGGCCTGCAGATAATTCACTTTGATTTATTGCGCTATCTCTAATAGCACCCGAGATATCACCAGATATATATTGGATATTCCCCTGACCCTGAGTGTCCGGCCCCATGAGACGGTGGTTTTCTCGGACCCTGGTGGTCCGAGGTCGTTCCCGCTGCACAGATTCATGCGCCAGGGCCTCCTACAGATAATTCACTTTGGTTTATTGCGCTATCTCTAATAGCACCCGAGATATCGCCCGATATATATTGGATTTTTCCCTGACCCTGAGTGTCCGACCCCATGAGACGGTGGTTTTCTCGGCCCCTGGTGGTACGAGGTCGTTCCCGCTGCACAGAATCATGCGCCAGGGCCCCCTGCAGATAATTCACTTTGGTTTAGTGCGGTATCTGTAAGAGCACCCGATATATCACCAGATATATATTGGATTTTTCCCTGACCCTGACAGTCCGGCCCCATGAGACGGTAGTTTTTTCGGCCCCTGGCGGTCCGAGGTCGTTCCCGCTGCACAGATTCATGCGCCAGGGCCTCCTACAGACAATGCACTTTGATTTATTGCGCTATCTCTAATAGCACCCGAGATATCACCAGATATATATTGGATTTTCCCCTGACCCTGAGTGTCCGGCCCCATGAGACGGTGGTTTTCTCGGCCCCTGGTGGTCCGAGGTCGTTCCCGCTGCACAGATTCATGCGCCAGGGCCCCCTGCAGATAATTCACTTTGGTTTAGTGCGCTATCTGTAAGAGCACCCGATATATCACCAGATATATATTGGATTTTTCCCTGACCCTGACAGTCCGGCCCCATGAGACGGTAGTTTTTTCGGCCCCTGGCGGTCCGAGGTCGTTCCCGCTGCACAGATTCATGCGCCAGGGCCTCCTACAGACAATGCACTTTGATTTATTGCGCTATCTCTAATAGCACCCGAGATATCACCAGATATATATTGGATTTTCCCTTGACCCTGAGTGTCCGGCCCCATGAGACGGTGGTTTTCTCGGCCCCTGGTGGTCCGAGGTCGATCCCGCTGCACAGATTCATGCGCTAGGGCCTCCTGCAGACAATGGACTTTGATTTATTTCGCTATCTCTAATAGCACCCGAGATATCAGCAGATATATATTGGATTTTTCCCTGACTCTGACAGTCCGGCCCCATGAGACGGTGGTTTTCTCGGACCCTGGTGGTCCGAGGTCGTTCCCGCTGCACAGATTCATGCGCCAGTGCCTCCTACAGACAATGCACTTTGATTTATTGCGCTGTCTGTAATAGCACCCGAGATATCACCGGATATATATTGGATTTTTCCCTGACCCTGACAGTCCGGCCCCATGAGACGGTAGTTTTTTCGGCCCCTGGCGGGCCGAGGTCTTTCCCGCTGCACAGATTCATGCGCTAGGGCCTCCTACAGACAATGCACTTTGATTTATTGCGCTATCTCTATTAGCACCCGAGATATCACCAGATATATATTGGATTTTCCCCTGACCCTGAGTGTCCGGCCCCATGAGACGGTGGTTTTATCGGCCCCTGGTGGTCCGAGGTCGTTCCCGCTGCACACATTCATGCGCCAGGGCCGCCTGCAGATAATTCACTTTGATTTATTGCGCTATCTGTAATAGCACCCGAGATATCACCAGATATATATTGGATTTTTCCCTGACCCTGAGGGGCCGACACCATGAGACGGTGGTTTTCTCGGCCCCTGGTGGTCCGAGGTCGTTCCCGCTGCACAGATTCATGCGCCAGGGCCGCCAGCAGATAATTCACTTTGATTTATTGCGCTATCTGTAATAGCACCCGAGATATCACCAGATATATATTGGATTTTTCCCTGACCTTGAGGGTCCGACCCCATGAGACGGTGGTTTTCTCGGCGCCTGGAGGTCCGAGGTCGTTCCCGCTGCACAGATTCATGCGCTAGGGCCTCCTGCAGACAATGCACTTTGATTTATTGCGCTATCTGTAAGAGCACCCGAGATATCACCAGATATATATTGGATTTTTCCCTGACCCTGACAATCCGGCCCCTTGAGACGATAGTTTTCTCGGCCCGTGGTTGTCCGAGATCGTTCCCACTGCACATATTCATGCGCCAGGGCCTCCTGCAGACAATGCACTTTGATTTATTTCGCTATCTCTTATAGCACCCGAGATATAACCAGATATATATTGGATTTTTCCCTGACCCTGACAGTCCGGCCCCATGAGACGGTGGTTTTCTCGGACCCTGGTGGTCCGAGGTCGTTCCCGCTGCACAGATTCATGCGCCACGGCCTCCTACAGATAATTCACTTTGGTTTATTGCGCTATCTCTAATAGCACCCGAGATATCGCCCGATATATATTAGATTTTTCCCTGACCCTGAGTGTCCGACCCCATGAGACGGTGGTTTTCTCGGCCCCTGGTGGTCCGAGGTCGTTCCCGCTGCACAGATTCATGCGCCAGGGCCCCCTGCAGATAATTCACTTTGGTTTAGTGCGCTATCTGTAAGAGCACCCGATATATCACCAGATATATATTGGATTTTTCCCTGACCCTGACAGTCCGGCCCCATGAGACGGTAGTTTTTTCGGCCCCTGGTGGTCCGAGGTCGTTCCCGCTGCACAGATCCGTGCGCCAGGGCCGCCTGCAGATAAATCACTTTGATTTATTGCGCTATCTGTAATAGCACGCGAGATATCACCAGATATATATTGGATTTTTCCCTGAGCCTGAGCAGTCCGGCCCCATGAGACGGTAGTTTTCTTGGCCCCTGGTTGTCCGAGGTCGGTCCCGCTGCACAGATTCATGCGCCACGGCCTCCTCTAGACAATGCACTTTGATTTATTTCGCTATCTCTAATAGCACCCGAGATATAACCAGATATATATTGGATTTTTCCCTGACCCTGACAGTCCGGCCCCATGAGACGGTGGTTTTCTCGGACCCTGGTGGTCCGAGGTCGTTCCCGCTGCACAGATTCATGCGCCAGGGCCTCCTACAGATAATTCACTTTGGTTTATTGCGCTATCTCTAATAGCACCCGAGATATAACCAGATATATATTGGATTTTTCCCTGACCCTGACAGTCCGGCCCCATGAGACGGTGGTTTTCTCGGACCCTGGTGGTCCGAGGTCGTTCCCGCTGCACAGATTCATGCGCCAGGGCCTCCTACAGATAATTCACTTTGGTTTATTGCGCTATCTCTAATAGCACCCGAGATATCGCCCGATATATATTGGATTTTTCCCTGACTCTGAGTGTCCGACCCCATGAGACGGTGGTTTTCTCGGCCCCTGGTGGTACGAGGTCGTTCCCGCTGCACAGAATCATGCGCCAGGGCCCCCTGCAGATAATTCACTTTGGTTTAGTGCGGTATCTGTAAGAGCACCCGATATATCACCAGATATATATTGGATTTTTCCCTGACCCTGACAGTCCGGCCCCATGAGACGGTAGTTTTTTCGGCCCCTGGCGGTCCGAGGTCGTTCCCGCTGCACAGATTCATGCGCCAGGGCCTCCTACAGACAATGCACTTTGATTTATTGCGCTATCTCTAATAGCACCCGAGATATCACCAGATATATATTGGATTTTCCCCTGACCCTGAGTGTCCGGCCCCATGAGACGGTGGTTTTCTCGGCCCCTGGTGGTCCGAGGTCGTTCCCGCTGCACAGATTCATGCGCCAGGGCCCCCTGCAGATAATTCACTTTGGTTTAGTACGCTATCTGTAAGAGCACCCGAGATATAACCAGATATATATTGGATTTTTCCCTGACCCTGACAGTCCGGCCCCATGAGACGGTGGTTTTCTCGGACCCTGGTGGTCCGAGGTCGTTCCCGCTGCACAGATTCATGCGCCAGGGCCTCCTACAGATAATTCACTTTGGATTATTGCGCTATCTCTAATAGCACCCGCGATATAACCAGATATATATTGGATTTTTCCCTGAGCCTGACAGTCCGGCCCCATGAGACGGTGGTTTTCTCGGACCCTGGTGGTCCGAGGTCGTTCCCGCTGCACAGATTCATGCGCCAGGGCCTCCTACAGATAATTCACTTTGGTTTATTGCGCTATCTCTAATAGCACCCGAGATATCACCAGATATATATTGGATATTCCCCTGACCCTGAGTGTCCGGCCCCATGAGACGGTGATTTTCTCGGCCCCTGGTGGTCCGAGGTCGTTCCCGCTGCACAGATTCATGCGCCAGGGCGGCCTGCAGATAATTCACTTTGATTTATTGCGCTATCTCTAATAGCACCCGAGATATCACCAGATATATATTGGATATTCCCCTGACCCTGAGTGTCCGGCCTCATGAGACGGTGATTTTCTCGGCCCCTGGTGGTCCGAGGTCGTTCCCGCTGCACAGATTCATGCGCCAGGGCCCCCTGCAGATAATTCACTTTGGTTTAGTGCGCTATCTGTAATAGCACCCGAGATTTCACCAAATATATGCTGGATTTTTACATGACCTTGGGTGACGGATTCGAATATCTGTAATTTTCTCGGCGCCTGGTGGTCCGAGGTCGTTCCTGCTGCACAGATTCATTCGCCAGTGCCTCCTACAGACAATGCACTTTGATTTATTGCGCTGTCTGTAATAGCACCCGAGATATCACCAGATATATATTGTATTTTTCCCTGACCCTGAGTGCCCGGCACAATGTTTCGGTGGTTTTCTCGACCCCTGGTGGTCCGAGGTCGATCCCGCTGCACAGATTCATGCGCTAGGGCCTCCTGCAGACAATGGACTTTGATTTATTTCGCTATCTCTAATAGCACCCGAGATATCACCAGATATATATTGGATTTTCCCCTGACCCTGAGTGTCCGGCCCCATGAGACGGTGGTTTTCTCGGCCCCTGGTGGTCCGAGGTCGTTCCCGCTGCACACATTCATGCGCCAGGGCCGCCTGCAGATAATTCACTTTGATTTATTGCGCTATCTGTAATAGCACCCGAGATATCACCAGATATATATTGGATTTTTCCCTGACCCTGACAGTCCGGCCCCATGAGACGGTAGTTTTTTCGGCCCCTGGCGGTCCGAGGTCGTTCCCGCTGCACAGATTCATGCGCCAGGGCCTCCTACAGACAATGCACTTTGATTTATTGCGCTATCTCTAATAGCACCGGAGATATCACCAGATATATATTGGATTTTCCCCTGACCCTGAGTGTCCGGCCCCATGAGACGGTGGTTTTCTCGGCCCCTGGTGGTCCGAGGTCGTTCCCGCTGCACACATTCATGCGCCAGGGCCGCCTGCAGATAATTCACTTTGATTTATTGCGCCATCTGTAATAGCACCCGAGATATCACCAGATATATATTGGATTTTTCCCTGACCCTGAGGGCCCGACACCATGTGACGGTGGTATTCTCGGCCCCTGGTGGTCCGAGGTCGTTCCCGCTGCACAGATTCATGCGCCAGGGCCCCCTGCAGATAATTCACTTTGGTTTAGTAAGCTATCTGTAAGAGCACCCGATATATCACCAGATATATATTGGATTTTTCCCTGACCCTGACAGCCCGGCCCCATGAGACTGTGGTTTTCTCGGACCCTGGTGGTCCGAGGTCGTTCCCGCTGCACAGATTCATGCGCCAGGGCCTCCTACAGATAATTCACTTTGGTTTATTGCGCTATCTGTAATAGCACCCGAGATTTCACCAAATATATGCTGGATTTTTCCCTGACCCTGACAGTCCGGCCCCTTGAGACGATAGTTTTCTCGGCCCGTGGTTGTCCGAGATCGTTCCCGCTGCACAGATTCATGCGCCAGGGCCTCCTGCAGACAATGCACTTTGATTTATTGCGCTACCTCTAATAGCACCCGAGATATCACCAGATATATATTGGATTTTCCCCTGACCCTGAGTGTCCGGCCCCACTAGACGGTGGTTTTCTCGGACCCCGGTGGTCCGAGGTCGTTCCCGCTGCTCAGATTCATGCGCCAGGGCCTCCTCTAGATAATTCACTTTGGTTTATTGCGCTACCTCTAATAGCACCCGAGATATCACCAGATATATATTGGATTTTTCTCTGGCTCTGACAGTCCGACCCCATGAGACGGTGGTTTTCTCGGCCCCTGGTGGTCCGAGGTCGTTCCCGCTGCACACATTCATGCGCCAGGGCCTCCTGCAGACAATGCACTTTGATTTATTGCGCTATCTCTAATAGCACCCGAGATATCACCAGATATATATTGGATTTTCCCCTGACCCTGAGTGTCCGGCCCCATGAGACGGTGGTTTTCTCGGCCCCTGGTGGTCCGAGGTCGTTCCCGCTGCACAGATTCATGCGCCAGGGCCCCCTGCAGATAATTCACTTTGGTTTAGTGCGCTATCTGTAAGAGCACCCGATATATCACCAGATATATATTGGATTTTTCCCTGACCCTGACAGTCCGGCCCCATGAGACGGTAGTTTTTTCGGCCCCTGGCGGTCCGAGGTCGTTCCCGCTGCGCAGATTCATGCGCCAGGGCCTCCTACAGACAATGCACTTTGATTTATTGCGCTATCTCTAATAGCACCCGAGATATCACCAGATATATATTGGATTTTCCCCTGACCCTGAGTGTCCGGCCCCATGAGACGGTGGTTTTCTCGGCCCCTGGTGGTCCGAGGTCGTTCCCGCTGCACAGATTCATGCGCCAGGGCCGCCTGCAGATAATTCACTTTGATTTATTGCGCTATCTGTAAGAGCACCCGAGATATCACCAGATATATATTGGATTTTTCCCTGACCCTGACAGCCCTGCCCCTTGAGACGATAGTTTTCTCGGCCCGTGGTTGTCCGAGATCGTTCCCGCTGCACAGATTCATGCGCTAGGGCCTCATGCAGACAATGCACTTTGATTTATTTCGCTATCTCTAATAGCACCCGAGATATCACCAGATATATATTGGATTTTTCCCTGACCCCGAGTGTCCGACCCCATGAGACGGAGGTTTTCTCGGCCCCTGGTGGTCCGAGGACGTTCCCGCTGCACAGATTCATGCGCCAGGGCCTCCTGCAGACAATGCACTTTCGTTTATTGCGCTATCTGTAATAGCACCCCAGGTATCACCAGATATATGCTGCAGTTTTACATGACCTTGGGTGGCGGATTCTGAATATCTGTAATTTTCTCGGCGCCTGGTGGTCCGAGGTCGTTCTCGCTGCACAGATTCATGCGCCAGGGCCTCCTGCAGGCAATGCACTTCGATTTATTTCGCTGTCTCTAATAGCACCCGAGATATCACCAGATATATATTGGATTTTTCCCTGACCCTGACAGTCCGGCCCCTTGAGACGGTAGTTTTCTCGGCCCGTGGTTGTCCGAGATCGTTCCCGCTGCACAGATTCATGCGCTAGGGCCTCCTGCAGACAATGCACTTTGATTTATTGCGCTATCTCTAATAGCACCCGAGATATCACCAGATATATATTGGATTTTCCCCTGACCCTGAGTGTCCGGCCCCACGAGACGGTGGTTTTCTCGGACCCCGGTGGTCCGAGGTCGTTCCCGCTGCACAGATTCATGCGCCAGGGCCTCCTCTAGATAATTCACTTTGGTTTATTGCGCTACCTCTAATAGCACCCTAGGTATCACCAGATATATATTGGATTTTTCTCTGGCTCTGACAGTCCGACCCCATGAGACGGTGGTTTTCTCGGCCCCTGGAGGTCCGAGGTCGTTCCCGCTGCACACATTCATGCGCCAGGGCCTCCTGCAGACAATGCACTTTTATTTATTGGGCTATCTCTAATAGCACCCGAGATATCACCAGATATATATTGGATTTTCCCCTGACCCTGAGTGTCCGGCCCCACGAGACGGTGGTTTTCTCGGACCCTGGTGGTCCGAGGTCGTTCCCGCTGCACAGATTCATGCGCCAGGGCCTCCTGCAGACAATGCACTTTGATTTATTTCGCTATCTCTAATAGCACCCGAGATATAACCAGATATATATTGGATTTTTCCCTGACCCTGACAGTCCGGCCCCATGAGACGGTGGTTTTCTCGGACCCTGGTGGTCCGAGGTCGTTCCCGCTGCACAGATTCATGCGCCAGGGCCTCCTACAGATAATTCACTTTGGTTTATTGCGCTATCTCTAATAGCACCCGCGATATAACCAGATATATATTGGATTTTTCCCTGACCCTGACAGTCCGGCCCCATGAGACGGTGGTTTTCTCGGACCCTGGTGGTCCGAGGTCGTTCCCGCTGCACAGATTCATGCGCCAGGGCCTCCTACAGATAATTCACTTTGGTTTATTGCGCTATCTCTAATAGCACCCGAGATATCACCAGATATATATTGGATATTCCCCTGACCCTGAGTGTCCGGCCCCATGAGACGGTGATTTTCTCGGCCCCTGGTGGTCCGAGGTCGTTCCCGCTGCACAGATTCATGCGCCAGGGCGGCCTGCAGATAATTCACTTTGATTTATTGCGCTATCTCTAATAGCACCCGAGATATCACCAGATATATATTGGATATTCCCCTGACCCTGAGTGTCCGGCCTCATGAGACGGTGATTTTCTCGGCCCCTGGTGGTCCGAGGTCGTTCCCGCTGCACAGATTCATGCGCCAGGGCCCCCTGCAGATAATTCACTTTGGTTTAGTGCGCTATCTGTAATAGCACCCGAGATTTCACCAAATATATGCTGGATTTTTACATGACCTTGGGTGACGGATTCGAATATCTGTAATTTTCTCGGCGCCTGGTGGTCCGAGGTCGTTCCTGCTGCACAGATTCATTCGCCAGTGCCTCCTACAGACAATGCACTTTGATTTATTGCGCTGTCTGTAATAGCACCCGAGATATCACCAGATATATATTGTATTTTTCCCTGACCCTGAGTGCCCGGCACAATGTTTCGGTGGTTTTCTCGACCCCTGGTGGTCCGAGGTCGATCCCGCTGCACAGATTCATGCGCTAGGGCCTCCTGCAGACAATGGACTTTGATTTATTTCGCTATCTCTAATAGCACCCGAGATATCACCAGATATATATTGGATTTTCCCCTGACCCTGAGTGTCCGGCCCCATGAGACGGTGGTTTTCTCGGCCCCTGGTGGTCCGAGGTCGTTCCCGCTGCACACATTCATGCGCCAGGGCCGCCTGCAGATAATTCACTTTGATTTATTGCGCTATCTGTAATAGCACCCGAGATATCACCAGATATATATTGGATTTTTCCCTGACCCTGACAGTCCGGCCCCATGAGACGGTAGTTTTTTCGGCCCCTGGCGGTCCGAGGTCGTTCCCGCTGCACAGATTCATGCGCCAGGGCCTCCTACAGACAATGCACTTTGATTTATTGCGCTATCTCTAATAGCACCGGAGATATCACCAGATATATATTGGATTTTCCCCTGACCCTGAGTGTCCGGCCCCATGAGACGGTGGTTTTCTCGGCCCCTGGTGGTCCGAGGTCGTTCCCGCTGCACACATTCATGCGCCAGGGCCGCCTGCAGATAATTCACTTTGATTTATTGCGCCATCTGTAATAGCACCCGAGATATCACCAGATATATATTGGATTTTTCCCTGACCCTGAGGGCCCGACACCATGTGACGGTGGTATTCTCGGCCCCTGGTGGTCCGAGGTCGTTCCCGCTGCACAGATTCATGCGCCAGGGCCCCCTGCAGATAATTCACTTTGGTTTAGTAAGCTATCTGTAAGAGCACCCGATATATCACCAGATATATATTGGATTTTTCCCTGACCCTGACAGTCCGGCCCCATGAGACTGTGGTTTTCTCGGACCCTGGTGGTCCGAGGTCGTTCCCGCTGCACAGATTCATGCGCCAGGGCCTCCTACAGATAATTCACTTTGGTTTATTGCGCTATCTGTAATAGCACCCGAGATTTCACCAAATATATGCTGGATTTTTCCCTGACCCTGACAGTCCGGCCCCTTGAGACGATAGTTTTCTCGGCCCGTGGTTGTCCGAGATCGTTCCCGCTGCACAGATTCATGCGCCAGGGCCTCCTGCAGACAATGCACTTTGATTTATTGCGCTACCTCTAATAGCACCCGAGATATCACCAGATATATATTGGATTTTCCCCTGACCCTGAGTGTCCGGCCCCACTAGACGGTGGTTTTCTCGGACCCCGGTGGTCCGAGGTCGTTCCCGCTGCTCAGATTCATGCGCCAGGGCCTCCTCTAGATAATTCACTTTGGTTTATTGCGCTACCTCTAATAGCACCCGAGATATCACCAGATATATATTGGATTTTTCTCTGGCTCTGACAGTCCGACCCCATGAGACGGTGGTTTTCTCGGCCCCTGGTGGTCCGAGGTCGTTCCCGCTGCACACATTCATGCGCCAGGGCCTCCTACAGACAATGCACTTTGATTTATTGCGCTATCTCTAATAGCACCCGAGATATCACCAGATATATATTGGATTTTCCCCTGACCCTGAGTGTCCGGCCCCATGAGACGGTGGTTTTCTCGGCCCCTGGTGGTCCGAGGTCGTTCCCGCTGCACAGATTCATGCGCCAGGGCCCCCTGCAGATAATTCACTTTGGTTTAGTGCGCTATCTGTAAGAGCACCCGATATATCACCAGATATATATTGGATTTTTCCCTGACCCTGACAGTCCGGCCCCATGAGACGGTAGTTTTTTCGGCCCCTGGCGGTCCGAGGTCGTTCCCGCTGCGCAGATTCATGCGCCAGGGCCTCCTACAGACAATGCACTTTGATTTATTGCGCTATCTCTAATAGCACCCGAGATATCACCAGATATATATTGGATTTTCCCCTGACCCTGAGTGTCCGGCCCCATGAGACGGTGGTTTTCTCGGCCCCTGGTGGTCCGAGGTCGTTCCCGCTGCACAGATTCATGCGCCAGGGCCGCCTGCAGATAATTCACTTTGATTTATTGCGCTATCTGTAAGAGCACCCGAGATATCACCAGATATATATTGGATTTTTCCCTGACCCTGACAGCCCTGCCCCATGAGACGATAGTTTTCTCGGCCCGTGGTTGTCCGAGATCGTTCCCGCTGCACAGATTCATGCGCTAGGGCCTCATGCAGACAATGCACTTTGATTTATTTCGCTATCTCTAATAGCACCCGAGATATCACCAGATATATATTGGATTTTTCCCTGACCCCGAGTGTCCGACCCCATGAGACGGAGGTTTTCTCGGCCCCTGGTGGTCCGAGGACGTTCCCGCTGCACAGATTCATGCGCCAGGGCCTCCTGCAGACAATGCACTTTCGTTTATTGCGCTATCTGTAATAGCACCCCAGGTATCACCAGATATATGCTGCAGTTTTACATGACCTTGGGTGGCGGATTCTGAATATCTGTAATTTTCTCGGCGCCTGGTGGTCCGAGGTCGTTCTCGCTGCACAGATTCATGCGCCAGGGCCTCCTGCAGGCAATGCACTTCGATTTATTTCGCTGTCTCTAATAGCACCCGAGATATCACCAGATATATATTGGATTTTTCCCTGACCCTGACAGTCCGGCCCCTTGAGACGGTAGTTTTCTCGGCCCGTGGTTGTCCGAGATCGTTCCCGCTGCACAGATTCATGCGCTAGGGCCTCCTGCAGACAATGCACTTTGATTTATTGCGCTATCTCTAATAGCACCCGAGATATCACCAGATATATATTGGATTTTCCCCTGACCCTGAGTGTCCGGCCCCACGAGACGGTGGTTTTCTCGGACCCCGGTGGTCCGAGGTCGTTCCCGCTGCACAGATTCATGCGCCAGGGCCTCCTCTAGATAATTCACTTTGGTTAATTGCGCTACCTCTAATAGCACCCTAGGTATCACCAGATATATATTGGATTTTTCTCTGGCTCTGACAGTCCGACCCCATGAGACGGTGGTTTTCTCGGCCCCTGGAGGTCCGAGGTCGTTCCCGCTGCACACATTCATGCGCCAGGGCCTCCTGCAGACAATGCACTTTTATTTATTGGGCTATCTCTAATAGCACCCGAGATATCACCAGATATATATTGGATTTTCCCCTGACCCTGAGTGTCCGGCCCCACGAGACGGTGGTTTTCTCGGACCCTGGTGGTCCGAGGTCGTTCCCGCTGCACAGATTCATGCGCCAGGGCCCCCTGCAGATAATTCACTTTGGTTTAGTGCGCTATCTGTAAGAGCACCCGATATATCACCAGATATATATTGGATTTTTCCCTGACCCTGACAGTCCGGCCCCATGAGACGGTGGTTTTCTCGGCCCCTGGTGGTCCGAGGTCGTTCCCGCTGCACAGATTCATGCGCCAGGGCCTCCTGCAGACAATGTACTTTGATTTATTGCGCTATCTGTAATCACACCCGAGATATCACCAGATTTATATTGGATTTTTCCCTGACCCTGACAGTCCGGCCCCATGAGACGGTAGTTTTTTCGGCCCCTGGCGGTCCGAGGTCGTTCCCGCTGCACAGATTCATGCGCCAGGGCCTCCTACAGACAATGCACTTTGATTTATTGCGCTATCTCTAATAGCACCCGAGATATCACCAGATATATATTGGATTTTCCCCTGACCCTGAGTGTCCGGCCCCATGAGACGGTGGTTTTCTCGGCCCCTGGTGGTCCGAGGTCGTTCCCGCTGCACACATTCATGCGCCAGGGCCGCCTGCAGATAATTCACTTTGATTTATTGCGCTATCTGTAATAGCACCCGAGATATCACCAGATATATATTGGATTTTTCCCTGAGCCTGACAATCCGGCCCCATGAGACGGTAGTTTTCTTGGCCCCTGGTTGTCCGAGGTCGGTACCGCTGCACAGATTCATGCGCCAGGGCCTCCTGCAGACAATGCACTTTGATTTATTTCGCTATCTCTAATAGCACCCGAGATATAACCAGATATATATTGGATTTTTCCCTGACCCTGACAGTCCGACCCCATGAGACGGTGGTTTTCTCGGCCCCTGGTGGTCCGAGGTCGTTCCCGCTGCACAGATTCATGCGCCAGGGCCTCCTACAGATAATTCACTTTGGTTTATTGCGCTATCTCTAATAGCACCCGAGATATCGCCCGATATATATTGGATTTTTCCCTGACCCTGAGTGTCCGACCCCATGAGACGGTGGTTTTCTCGGCCCCTGGTGGTCCGAGGTCGTTCCCGCTGCACAGAATCATGCGCCAGGGCCCCCTGCAGATAATTCACTTTGGTTTAGTGCGGTATCTGTAAGAGCACCCGATATATCACCAGATATATATTGGATTTTTCCCTGACCCTGACAGTCCGGCCCCATGAGACGGTAGTTTTTTCGGCCCCTGGCGGTCCGAGGTCGTTCCCGCTGCACAGATTCAAGCGCCAGGGCCTCCTACAGACAATGCACTTTGATTTATTGCGCTATCTGTAATAGCACCCGAGATATGACCAGATATATATTGGATTTTCCCCTGACCCTGAGTGTCCGGCCCCATGAGACGGTGGTTTTCTCGGCCCCTGGTGGTCCGAGGTCGTTCCCGCTGCTCACATTCATGCGCCAGGGCCGCCTGCAGATAATTCACTTTGATTTATTGCGCTATCTGTAATAGCACGCGAGATATCGCCCGATATATATTGGATTTTTCCCTGACCCTGACAGTCCGGCCCAATGAGACGGTGATTTTCTCGGCCCCTGGTGGTCCGAGGTCGTTCCGGTTGCACAGATTCATGCGCCAGGTCCTCCTGCAGATAATTCACTTTCGTTTAGTGCGCTATCTGTAAGAGCACACGAGATATAACCAGATATATATTGGATTTTTCCCTAACCCTGACAGTCCGGCCCCTTGAGACGGTAGTTTTCTCGGCCCGTGGTTGTCCGAGATCGTTCCCGCTGCACAGATTCATGCGCTAGAGCCTCCTGCAGGCAATGCACTTTGATGTATTGCGCTATCTCTAATAGCACACGAGATATCACCAGATACATATTGGATTTTCCCCTGACCCTGATTGTCCGGCCCCCTGAGACGGTGGTTTTCACGGACCCTGGTGGTCCGAGGTCGTTCCCGCTGCACAGGTTCATGCGCCAGGGCGTCCTCTAGATAATTCACTTTGGTTTATTGTGCTATCTCTAATAGCACCCGATATATCACCAGATATGTATTGGATTTTCCCCTGACCCTGAGTGTCCGACCCCATGAGACGGTGGTTTTCTCGGCCCCTGGTGGTCCGAGGTCGTTCCCGCTGCACAGATCCATGCGCCAGGGCCTCCTGCAGACAATGCACTTTGATTTATTGCGCTATCTCTAATAGCACCCGAGATATCACCAGATATATATTGGATTTTTCCCTGGCTCTGACAGTCCGACCCCATGAGACGGTGGTTTTCTCGGCCCCTGGTGGTCCGAGGTCGTTCCCGCTGCACACATTCATGCGCCAGGGCCTCCTACAGACAATGCACTTTGATTTATTGCGCTATCTCTAATAGCACCCGAGATATCACCGGATATATATTGGATTTTTTCCTGACCCTGAGTGTCCGGCCCCCTGAGACGGTGGTTTTCACGGACCCTGGTGGTCCGAGGTCGTTCCCGCTGCACAGGTTCATGCGCCAGGGCCTCCTCTAGATAATTCACTTTGGTTTATTGTGCTATCTCTAATAGCACCCGATATATCACCAGATATGTATTGGATTTTCCCCTGACCCTGAGTGTCCGACCCCATGAGACGGTGGTTTTCTCGGCCCCTGGTGGTCCGAGGTCGTTCCCGCTGCACACATTTTTGCGCCAGTGCCTCCTACAGACAATGCACTTTGATTTATTTCGCTATCTCTAATAGCACCCGAGATATCACCAGATATATATTGGATTTTTCCCTGACCCTGACAGACCGGCCCCATGAGACGGTAGTTTTTTCGGCCCCTGGTGGTCCGAGGTCGTTCCCGCTGCACAGATTCATGCGCCAGGGCCTCCTACAGACAATGCACTTTGATTTATTGCGCTATCTCTAATAGCACCCGAGATATCACCAGATATATATTGGATTTTCCACTGACCCTGAGTGTCCGGCCCCATGAGACGGTGGTTTTCTCGGCCCCTGGTGGTCCGAGGTCGTTCCCGCTGCACAGATTCATGCGCCAGGTCCTCCTGCAGATAATTCACTTTGGTTTAGTGCGCTATCTGTAATAGCACCCGAGATATCACCAGATATATATTGGATTTTTCCCTGACCCTGAGTGTCCGACCCCATGAGACGGTCGTTTTCTCGGCCCCTGGTGGTCCGAGGTCGTTCCCGCTGCACAGATTCATGCGCCAGGGACACCTGCAGACAATGCACTTTGATTTATTGCGCTATCTCTAATAGCACCCCAGATATCACCAGATATATATTGGATTTTTCCCTGACCCTGAAAGTCCGGCCCCATGTGTCGGTGGTTTTCTCGGCCCCTGGTGGTCCGAGGTCGTTCCCGCTGCACAGATTCATGCGCCAGGGCCTCCTGCAGACAATGCACTTTGATTTATTGCGCTATCTGTAATCGCACCCGAGATATCACCAGATTTATATTGGATTGTTCCCTGACCCTGAGTGTCCGACCCCATGAGACGGTGGTTTTCTCGGCCTCTGGTGGTCCGAGGTCGTTCCCGCTGCACACATTCATGCGCCAGGGCCGCCTGCAGATAATTCACTTTGATTTATTGCGCCATCTGTAATAGCACCCGAGATATCACCAGATATATATTGGATTTTTCCCTGACCCTGAGGGCCCGACACCATGTGACGGTGGTATTCTCGGCCCCTGGTGGTCCGAGGTCGTTCCCGCTGCACAGATTCATGCGCCAGGGCCCCCTGCAGATAATTCACTTTGGTTTAGTAAGCTATCTGTAAGAGCACCCGATATATCACCAGATATATATTGGATTTTTCCCTGACCCTGACAGTCCGGCCCCATGAGACTGTGGTTTTCTCGGACCCTGGTGGTCCGAGGTCGTTCCCGCTGCACAGATTCATGCGCCAGGGCCTCCTACAGATAATTCACTTTGGTTTATTGCGCTATCTGTAATAGCACCCGAGATTTCACCAAATATATGCTGGATTTTTCCCTGACCCTGACAGTCCGGCCCCTTGAGACGATAGTTTTCTCGGCCCGTGGTTGTCCGAGATCGTTCCCGCTGCACAGATTCATGCGCCAGGGCCTCCTGCAGACAATGCACTTTGATTTATTGCGCTACCTCTAATAGCACCCGAGATATCACCAGATATATATTGGATTTTCCCCTGACCCTGAGTGTCCGGCCCCACTAGACGGTGGTTTTCTCGGACCCCGGTGGTCCGAGGTCGTTCCCGCTGCTCAGATTCATGCGCCAGGGCCTCCTCTAGATAATTCACTTTGGTTTATTGCGCTACCTCTAATAGCACCCGAGATATCACCAGATATATATTGGATTTTTCTCTGGCTCTGACAGTCCGACCCCATGAGACGGTGGTTTTCTCGGCCCCTGGTGGTCCGAGGTCGTTCCCGCTGCACACATTCATGCGCCAGGGCCTCCTGCAGACAATGCACTTTGATTTATTGCGCTATCTCTAATAGCACCCGAGATATCACCAGATATATATTGGATTTTCCCCTGACCCTGAGTGTCCGGCCCCATGAGACGGTGGTTTTCTCGGCCCCTGGTGGTCCGAGGTCGTTCCCGCTGCACAGATTAATGCGCCAGGGCCCCCTGCAGATAATTCACTTTGGTTTAGTGCGCTATCTGTAAGAGCACCCGATATATCACCAGATATATATTGGATTTTTCCCTGACCCTGACAGTCCGGCCCCATGAGACGGTAGTTTTTTCGGCCCCTGGCGGTCCGAGGTCGTTCCCGCTGCGCAGATTCATGCGCCAGGGCCTCCTACAGACAATGCACTTTGATTTATTGCGCTATCTCTAATAGCACCCGAGATATCACCAGATATATATTGGATTTTCCCCTGACCCTGAGTGTCCGGCCCCATGAGACGGTGGTTTTCTCGGCCCCTGGTGGTCCGAGGTCGTTCCCGCTGCACAGATTCATGCGCCAGGGCCGCCTGCAGATAATTCACTTTGATTTATTGCGCTATCTGTAAGAGCACCCGAGATATCACCAGATATATATTGGATTTTTCCCTGACCCTGACAGCCCTGCCCCTTGAGACGATAGTTTTCTCGGCCCGTGGTTGTCCGAGATCGTTCCCGCTGCACAGATTCATGCGCTAGGGCCTCATGCAGACAATGCACTTTGATTTATTTCGCTATCTCTAATAGCACCCGAGATATCACCAGATATATATTGGATTTTTCCCTGACCCCGAGTGTCCGACCCCATGAGACGGAGGTTTTCTCGGCCCCTGGTGGTCCGAGGACGTTCCCGCTGCACAGATTCATGCGCCAGGGCCTCCTGCAGACAATGCACTTTCGTTTATTGCGCTATCTGTAATAGCACCCCAGGTATCACCAGATATATGCTGCAGTTTTACATGACCTTGGGTGGCGGATTCTGAATATCTGTAATTTTCTCGGCGCCTGGTGGTCCGAGGTCGTTCTCGCTGCACAGATTCATGCGCCAGGGCCTCCTGCAGGCAATGCACTTCGATTTATTTCGCTGTCTCTAATAGCACCCGAGATATCACCAGATATATATTGGATTTTTCCCTGACCCTGACAGTCCGGCCCCTTGAGACGGTAGTTTTCTCGGCCCGTGGTTGTCCGAGATCGTTCCCGCTGCACAGATTCATGCGCTAGGGCCTCCTGCAGACAATGCACTTTGATTTATTGCGCTATCTCTAATAGCACCCGAGATATCACCAGATATATATTGGATTTTCCCCTGACCCTGAGTGTCCGGCCCCACGAGACGGTGGTTTTCTCGGACCCCGGTGGTCCGAGGTCGTTCCCGCTGCACAGATTCATGCGCCAGGGCCTCCTCTAGATAATTCACTTTGGTTTATTGCGCTACCTCTAATAGCACCCTAGGTATCACCAGATATATATTGGATTTTTCTCTGGCTCTGACAGTCCGACCCCATGAGACGGTGGTTTTCTCGGCCCCTGGAGGTCCGAGGTCGTTCCCGCTGCACACATTCATGCGCCAGGGCCTCCTGCAGACAATGCACTTTTATTTATTGGGCTATCTCTAATAGCACCCGAGATATCACCAGATATATATTGGATTTTCCCCTGACCCTGAGTGTCCGGCCCCACGAGACGGTGGTTTTCTCGGACCCTGGTGGTCCGAGGTCGTTCCCGCTGCACAGATTCATGCGCCAGGGCCCCCTGCAGATAATTCACTTTGGTTTAGTGCGCTATCTGTAAGAGCACCCGATATATCACCAGATATATATTGGATTTTTCCCTGACCCTGACAGTCCGGCCCCATGAGACGGTGGTTTTCTCGGCCCCTGGTGGTCCGAGGTCGTTCCCGCTGCACAGATTCATGCGCCAGGGCCTCCTGCAGACAATGTACTTTGATTTATTGCGCTATCTGTAATCACACCCGAGATATCACCAGATTTATATTGGATTTTTCCCTGACCCTGACAGTCCGGCCCCATGAGACGGTAGTTTTTTCGGCCCCTGGCGGTCCGAGGTCGTTCCCGCTGCACAGATTCATGCGCCAGGGCCTCCTACAGACAATGCACTTTGATTTATTGCGCTATCTCTAATAGCACCCGAGATATCACCAGATATATATTGGATTTTCCCCTGACCCTGAGTGTCCGGCCCCATGAGACGGTGGTTTTCTCGGCCCCTGGTGGTCCGAGGTCGTTCCCGCTGCACACATTCATGCGCCAGGGCCGCCTGCAGATAATTCACTTTGATTTATTGCGCTATCTGTAATAGCACCCGAGATATCACCAGATATATATTGGATTTTTCCCTGAGCCTGACAATCCGGCCCCATGAGACGGTAGTTTTCTTGGCCCCTGGTTGTCCGAGGTCGGTACCGCTGCACAGATTCATGCGCCAGGGCCTCCTGCAGACAATGCACTTTGATTTATTTCGCTATCTCTAATAGCACCCGAGATATAACCAGATATATATTGGATTTTTCCCTGACCCTGACAGTCCGACCCCATGAGACGGTGGTTTTCTCGGCCCCTGGTGGTCCGAGGTCGTTCCCGCTGCACAGATTCATGCGCCAGGGCCTCCTACAGATAATTCACTTTGGTTTATTGCGCTATCTCTAATAGCACCCGAGATATCGCCCGATATATATTGGATTTTTCCCTGACCCTGAGTGTCCGACCCCATGAGACGGTGGTTTTCTCGGCCCCTGGTGGTCCGAGGTCGTTCCCGCTGCACAGAATCATGCGCCAGGGCCCCCTGCAGATAATTCACTTTGGTTTAGTGCGGTATCTGTAAGAGCACCCGATATATCACCAGATATATATTGGATTTTTCCCTGACCCTGACAGTCCGGCCCCATGAGACGGTAGTTTTTTCGGCCCCTGGCGGTCCGAGGTCGTTCCCGCTGCACAGATTCAAGCGCCAGGGCCTCCTACAGACAATGCACTTTGATTTATTGCGCTATCTCTAATAGCACCCGAGATATGACCAGATATATATTGGATTTTCCCCTGACCCTGACAGTCCGGCCCCATGAGACGGTGGTTTTCTCGGACCCTGGTGGTCCGAGGTCGTTCCCGCTGCACAGATTCATGCGCCAGGGCCTCCTACAGATAATTCACTTTGGTTTATTGCGCTATCTCTAATAGCACCCGAGATATCACCAGATATATATTGGATTTTTCCCTGACCCTGAAAGTCCGGCCCCATGTGTCGGTGGTTTTCTCGGCCCCTGGTGGTCCGAGGTCGTTCCCGCTGCACAGATTCATGCGCCAGGGCCTCCTGCAGACAATGCACTTTGATTTATTGCGCTATCTGTAATCGCACCCGAGATATCACCAGATTTATATTGGATTGTTCCCTGACCCTGAGTGTCCGACCCCATGAGACGGTGGTTTTCTCGGCCTCTGGTGGTCCGAGGTCGTTCCCGCTGCACAGATTCATGCGCCAGGGACTCCTGCAGACAATGCACTTTGATTTATTGCGCTATCTGTAATCGCACCCGAGATATCACCAGATTTATATTGGATTTTTCCCTGACCCTGACAGTCCGGCCCAATGAGACGGTGATTTTCTCGGCCCCTGGTGGTCCGAGGTCGTTCCGGTTGCACAGATTCATGCGCCAGGTCCTCCTGCAGATAATTCACTTTCGTTTAGTGCGCTATCTCTAATAGCACCCGAGATATCACCAGATATATATTGGATTTTCCCCTGACCCTGAGTGTCCGGCCCCCTGAGACGGTGGTTTTCACGGACCCTGGTGGTCCGAGGTCGTTCCCGCTGCACAGGTTCATGCGCCAGGGCCACCTCTAGATAATTCACTTTGGTTTATTGCGCTATCTCTAATAGCACCCGATATATCAACAGATATATATTGGACTTTTCCCTGACCCTGACAGTCCGGCCCCTTGAGACGGTAGTTTTCTCGGCCCCTGGTTGTCCGAGGTCGTTCCCGCTGCACAGATTCATGCGCCAGGGCCTCCTCTAGATAATTCACTTTGGTTTATTGCGCTATCTCTAATAGCACCCGAGATATCACCAGATATATATTGGATTTTTTCCTGACCCTGAGTGTCCGACCCCATGAGACGGTGGTTTTCACGGCCCCTGGTGGTCCGAGGTCGTTCCCGCTGCACAGATTCATGCGCCAGGGACTCCTGCAGACAATGCACTTTGATTTATTGCGCTATCTGTAATCGCACCCGAGATATCACCAGATTTATATTGGATTTTTCCCTGACCCTGACAGTCCGGCCCAATGAGACGGTGATTTTCTCGGCCCCTGGTGGTCCGAGGTCGTTCCGGTTGCACAGATTCATGCGCCAGGTCCTGCTGCAGATAATTCACTTTGGTTTATTGTGCTATCTCTAATAGCACCCGATATATCACCAGATATGTATTGGATTTTCCCCTGACCCTGAGTGTCCGACCCCATGAGACGGTGGTTTTCTCGGCCCCTGGTGGTCCGAGGTCGTTCCCGCTGCACAGATTCATGCGCCAGGGACTCCTGCAGACAATGCACTTTGATTTATTTCGCTATCTCTAATAGCACCCGATATATCACCAGATATATATTGGATTTTTCCCTGACCCTGACAGTCCGGCCCCATGAGACGGTAGTTTTTTCGGCCCCTGGTGGTCCGAGGTCGTTCCCGCTGCACAGATTCATGCGCCAGGGCCTCCTACAGACAATGCACTTTGATTTATTGCGCTATCTCTAATAGCACCCGAGATATCACCAGATATATATTGGATTTTCCACTGACCCTGAGTGTCCGGTCCCATGAGACGGTGGTTTTCTCGGCCCCTGGTGGTCCGAGGTCGTTCCCGCTGCACAGATTCATGCGCCAGGGCCGCCTGCAGACAATTCTCTTTGATTTATTGCGCTATCTGTAATCGCACCCGAGATATCACCAGATTTATATTGGATTTTTCCCTGACCCTGACAGTCCGGCCCAATGAGACGGTGATTTTCTCGGCCCCTGGTGGTCCGAGGTCGTTCCAGCTGCACAGATTCATCCGCCAGGGCCGCCTGCAGATAATTCACTTTGATTGATTGCGCTATCTGTAATAGCACCCGAGATATCTCCAGATATATATTGGATTTTTCCCTGACCTTGAGGGTCCGACCCCATGAGACGGTGGTCTTCTCGTCGCCTGGAGGTCCGAGGTCGTTCCCGCTGAACAGATTCATGCGCTAGGGCCTCCTGCAGACAATGCACTTTGATTTCTTGCGCTATCTCTAATAGCACCCGAGATATCACCAGATATATATTGCATTTTTCCCTGACCCTGACAGTCCGGCCCCTTGAGACGGTAGTTTTCTCGGCCCGTGGTTGTCCGAGATCGTCCCCGCTGCACAGATTCATGCGCTAGAGCCTCGTGCAGACAATGCACTTTGATTTATTGCGCTATCTCTAATAGCACCCGAGATATCACCAGATATATATTGGATTTTCCCCTGACCCTTACAGTCCGGCCCAATGAGACGGTGATTTTCTCGGCCCCTGGTGGTCCGAGGTCGTTCCGGTTGCACAGATTCATGCGCCAGGTCCTCCTGCAGATAATTCACTTTGGTTTAGTGCGCTATCTGTAATAGCACCCGAGATATCACCAGATATATATTGGATTTTTCCCTGACCCTGAGTGTCCGACCCCATGAGACGGTGGTTTTCTCGGCCCCTGGTGGTCCGAGGTCGTTCCCGCTGCACAGATTCATGCGCCAGGCCCGGCTGCAGACAATTCACTTTGATTTATTGCGCTATCTGTAATCGCACCGGAGATATCACCAGATTTATATTGGATTTTTCCCTGACCCTGACAGTCCGGCCCAATGAGACGGTGATTTTCTCGGCCCCTGGTGGTCCGAGGTCGTTCCAGCTGCACAGATTCATTCGCCAGGGCCGCCTGCAGATAATTCACTTTGATTGATTGCGCTATCTGTAATAGCACCCGAGATATCTCCAGATATATATTGGATTTTTCCCTGACCTTGAGGGTCCGACCCCATGAGACGGTGGTCTTCTCGTCGCCTGGAGGTCCGAGGTCGTTCCCGCTGCACAGATTCATGCGCTAGGGCCTCCTGCAGACAATGCACTTTGATTTATTGCGCTATCTCTAATAGCAGCCCAGATATCACCAAATATATATTGGATTTTTCCCTGACCCTGACAGTCCGGCCCCATGTGTCGGTGGTTTTCTCGGCCCCTGGTGGTCCGAGGTCGTTCCCGCTGCACAGATTCATGCGCCAGGGCCTCCTGCAAACAATGCAATTTGATTTATTGCGCTATCTGTAATCGCACCCGAGATATCACCAGATATATATTGGATTTTTTCCTGACCCTGACAGTCCGGCCCCTTGAGACGGTAGTTTTCTCGGCCCCTGGTGGTCCGAGGTCGTTCCCGTTGCACACATTCATGCGCCAGGGCCTCCTCTAGATAAGTCACTTTGGTTTATTGTGCTATCTCTAATAGCACCCGAGATATCACCAGATATGTATTGGATTTTTCCCTGACCCTGAGTGTCCGGCCCCATGAGACGGTGGTTTTCTCGGCCCCTGGTGGTCCGAGGTCGTTCCCGCTGCACAGATTCATGCGCCAGGGCCCCCTGCCGATAATTCACTTTGGTTTAGTGCGCTATCTGTAAGAGCACCCGATATATCACCAGATATATATTGGATTTTTCCCTGACCCTGACAGTCCGGCCCCATGAGACGGTAGTTTTTTCGGCCCCTGGTGGTCCGAGGTCGTTCCCGCTGCACAGATTCATGCGCCAGGGCCTCCTACAGACAATGCACTTTGATTTATTGCGCTATCTCTAATAGCACCCGAGATATCACCAGATATATATTGGATTTTCCCCTGACCCTGAGTGTCCGGCCCCATGAGACGGTGGTTTTCTCGGCCCCTGGTGGTCCGAGGTCGTTCCCGCTGCACAGATTCATGCGCCAGGGCCGCCTGCAGATAATTCACTTTGATTTATTGCGCTATCTGTAATCGCACCCGAGATATCACCAGATTTATATTGGATTTTTCCCTGACCCTGAGAGTCCGGCCCAATGAGACGGTGATTTTCTCGGCCCCTGGTGGTCCGAGGTCGTTCCGGTTGCACAGATTCATGCGCCAGGTCCTCCTGCAGATAATTCACTTTGGTTTAGTGCGCTATCTGTAATAGCACCCGAGATATCACCAGATATATATTGGATTTTTCCCTGACCCCGAGTGTCCGACCCCATGAGACGGTGATTTCTCGGCCCCTGGTGGTCCGAGGTCGTTCCCGCTACACAGATTCCTGCGCTAGGGCCTCCTGCAGACAATGCACTTTGATTTATTGCGCTATCTCTAATAGCACCCCAGATATCACCAGATATATATTGGATTTTTCCCTGACCCTGAAAGTCCGGCCCCATGTGTCGGTGGTTTTCTCGGCCCCTGGTGGTCCGAGGTCGTTCCCGCTGCACAGATTCATGCGCCAGAGCCTCCTGCAGACAATGCACTTTGATTTATTGCGCTATCTGTAATCGCACCCGAGATATCACCAGATTTATATTGGATTGTTCCCTGACCCTGAGTGTCCGACCCCATGAGACGGTGGTTTTCTCGGCCTCTGGTTGGCCGAGGTCGTTCCCGCTGCACAGATTCATGCGCCAGGGACTCCTGCAGACAATGCACTATGATTTATTGCGCTATCTGTAATCGCACCCGAGATATCACCAGATTTATATTGGATTTTTCCCTGACCCTGACAGTCCGGCCCAATGAGACGGTGATTTTCTCGGCCCCTGGTGGTCCGAGGTCGTTCCGGTTGCACAGATTCATGCGCCAGGTCCTCCTGCAGATAATTCGCTTTGGTTTAGTGCGCTATCTGTAAGAGCACCCGATATATCACCAGATATATATTGGATTTTTCCCTGACCCTGACAGTCCGGACCCTTGAGACGGTAGTTTTCTCGGCCCCTGGTGGTCCGAGGTCGTTCCCGTTGCACACATTCATGCGCCAGGGCCTCCTCTAGATAAGTCACTTTGGTTTATTGTGCTATCTCTAATAGCACCCGAGATATCACCAGATATGTATTGGATTTTTCCCTGACCCTGAGTGTCCGGCCCCATGAGACGGTGGTTTTCTCGGCCCCTGGTGGTCCGAGGTCGTTCCCGCTGCACAGATTCATGCGCTAGGGCCTCCTGCAGACAATGCACTTTGATTTATTGCGTTATCTCTAATAGCAACCGAGATATCACCAGATATATATTGGATTTTCCCCTGACCCTGAGTGTCCGGCCCCCTGAGACGGTGGTTTTCACGGACCCTGGTGGTCCGAGGTCGTTCCCGCTGCACAGGTTCATGCGCCAGGGCCTCCTCTAGATAATTCACTTTGGTTTATTGTGCTATCTCTAATAGCACCCGATATATCACCAGATATGTATTGGATTTTCCCCTGACCCTGAGTGTCCGACCCCATGAGACGGTGGTTTTCTCGGCCCCTGGTGGTCCGAGGTCGTTCCCGCTGCACAGATTCATGCGCCAGGGCCTCCTACAGACAATGCACTTTGATTTATTGCGCTATCTCTAATAGCACCCGAGATATCACCAGATATAGATTGGATTTTCCCCTGACCCTGAGTGTCCGGCCCCATGAGACGGTGGTTTTCTCGGACCCTGGTCGTCCGAGGTCGTGCCCGCTGCACAGATTCATGCGCCAGTGCCTCCTCTAGATAATTCACTTTGGTTTATTGTTCTATCTCTAATATCACCCGATATATCACCAGATATATATTGGACTTTTCCCTAACCCTGACAGTCCGGCCCCTTGAGACGGTAGTTTCCTCGGCCCCTGGTGGTCCGAGGTCGTTCCCGCTGCACACATTTATGCGCCAGGGCCTCCTACAGACAATGCACTTTGATTTATTGCGCTATCTCTAATAGCACCCGAGATATCACCAGATATATATTGGATTTTCCCCTGACCCTGAGTGTCCGGCCCCATGAGACGGTGGTTTTCTCGGACCCTGGTGGTCCGAGGTCGTTCCCGCTGCACAGATTCATGCGCCAGGGCCGCCTGCAGATAATTCACTTTGATTTATTGCGCTATCTGTAATCGCACCCGAGATATCACCAGATTTATATTGGATTTTTCCCTGACCCTGACAGTCCGGCCCAATGAGACGGTGATTTTCTCGGCCCCTGGTGGTCCGAGGTCGTTCCGGTTGCACAGATTCATGCGCCAGGTCCTCCTGCAGATAATTCACTTTGGTTTAGTGCGCTATCTGTAATAGCACCCGAGATATCACCAGATATATATTGGATTTTCCCCTGACCCTGAGTGTCCGGCCCCCTGAGACGGTGGTTTTCACGGACCCTGGTGGTCCGAGGTCGTTCCCGCTGCACAGGTTCATGCGCCAGGGCCTCCTGCAGACAATGCACTTTGATTTATTGCGCCATCTGTAATAGCACCCGAGATATCACCAGATATATATTGGATTTTTCCCTGACCCTGAGCGTCCGGCCCCATGAGACGGTAGTTTTTTCGGCCCCTGGTGGTCCGAGGTCGTTCCCGCTGCACAGATTCATGCGCCAGGGACTCCTGCATACAATGCACTTTGATTTATTTCGCTATCTCTAATAGCACCCGAGATATCACCAGATATATATTGGATTTTTCCCTGACCCTGACAGTCCGGCCCCATGAGACGGTAGTTTTCTCGGCCCCTGGTGGTCCGAGGTCGTTCCCGCTGCAAAGATTAATGCGCCAGGGCCGCCTGCAGATAATTCACTTTGATTTATTGCGCTATCTGTAATCGCACCCGATATATCACCAGATTTATATTGGATTTTTCCCTGACCCTGACAGTCCGGCCCCATGAGACGGTGTTTTCTCGGCCCCTGGTGGTCCGAGGTCGTTCCCGCTGCACAGATTCCTGCGCTAGGGCCTCCTGCAGACAATGCACTTTGATTTATTGCGCTATCTCTAATAGCACCCCAGATATCACCAAATATATATTGGATTTTTCCCTGACCCTGACAGTCCGGCCCCATGTGTCGGTGGTTTTCTCGGCCCCTGGTGGTCCGAGGTCGTTCCCGCTGCACAGATTCATGCGCTAGGGCCTCCTGCAGACAATGCACTTTGATTTATTGCGTTATCTCTAATAGCACCCGAGATATCACCAGATATATATTGGATTTTCCCCTGACCCTGAGTGTCCGGCCCCCTGAGACGGTGGTTTTCACGGACCCTGGTCGTCCGAGGTCGTGCCCGCTGCACAGATTCATGCGCCAGTGCCTCCTCTAGATAATTCACTTTGGTTTATTGTTCTATCTCTAATATCACCCGATATATCACCAGATATATATTGGACTTTTCCCTGACCCTGACAGTCCGGCCCCTTGAGACGGTAGTTTCCTCGGCCCCTGGTGGTCCGAGGTCGTTCCCGCTGCACACATTTATGCGCCAGGGCCTCCTACAGACAATGCACTTTGATTTATTGCGCTATCTCTAATAGCACCCGAGATATCTCCAGATATATATTGGATTTTCCCCTGACCCTGAGTGTCCGGCCCCATGAGACGGTGGTTTTCTCGGACCCTGGTGGTCCGAGGTCGTTCCCGCTGCACAGATTCATGCGCCAGGGCCGCCTGCAGATAATTCACTTTGATTTATTGCGCTATCCGTAATCGCACCCGAGATATCACCAGATTTATATTGGATTTTTCCCTGACCCTGACAGTCCGGCCCAATGAGACGGTGGTTTTCTCGGCCCCTGGTGGTCCGAGGTCGTTCCTGCTGCACAGATTCATGCGCCAGGGCCTCCTGCAGACAATGCACTTTGATTTATTGCGCCATCTGTAATAGCACCCGAGATATCACCAGATATATATTGGATTTTTCCCTGACCCTGAGCGTCCGGCCCCATGAGACGGTAGTTTTTTCGGCCCCTGGTGGTCCGAGGTCGTTCCCGCTGCACAGATTCATGCGCCAGGGACTCCTGCATACAATGCACTTTGATTTATTTCGCTATCTCTAATAGCACCCGAGATATCACCAGATATATATTGGATATTTTCCCTGACCCTGACAGTCCGGCCCCATGTGTCGGTGGTTTTCTCGGCCCCTGGTGGTCCGAGGTCGTTCCCGCTGCACAGATTCATGCGCTAGGGACTCCTGCAGACAATGCACTTTGATTTGTTGCGCTATCTCTAATAGCACCCGAGATATCACCAGATATATATGGGATTTTCCCCTGACCCTGAGTGTCCGGCCCCCTGAGACGGTGGTTTTCACGGACCCTGGTGGTCCGAGGTCGTTCCCGCTGCACAGGTTCATGCGCCAGGGCCTCCTCTAGATAATTCACTTTGGTTTATTGTGCTATCTCTAATAGCACCCGATATATCACCAGATATGTATTGGATTTTCCCCTGACCCTGAGTGTCCGACCCCTTGAGACGGTAGTTTTCTCGGCCCCTGGTGGTCCGAGGTCGTTCCCGTTGCACACATTCATGCGCCAGGGCCTCCTCTAGATAAGTCACTTTGGTTTATTGTGCTATCTCTAATAGCACCCGAGATATCACCAGATATGTATTGGATTTTTCCCTGACCCTGAGTGTCCGGCCCCATGAGACGGTGGTTTTCTCGGCCCCTGGTGGTCCGAGGTCGTTCCCGCTGCACAGATTCATGCGCCAGGGCCCCCTGCAGATAATTCACTTTGGTTTAGTGCGCTATCTGTAAGAGCACCCGATATATCACCAGATATATATTGGATTTTTCCCTGACCATGACAGTCCGGCCCCATGAGACGGTAGTTTTTTCGGCCCCTGGTGGTCCGAGGTCGTTCCCGCTGCACAGATTCATGCGCCAGGGCCTCCTACAGACAATGCACTTTGATTTATTGCGCTATCTCTAATAGCACCCGAGATATCACCAGATATATATTGGATTTTCCCCTGACCCTGAGTGTCCGGCCCCATGAGACGGTGGTTTTCTCGGCCCCTGGTGGTCCGAGGTCGTTCCCGCTGCACAGATTCATGCGCCAGGGCCGCCTGCAGATAATTCACTTTGATTTATTGCGCTATCTGTAATCGCACCCGAGATATCACCAGATTTATATTGGATTTTTCCCTGACCCTGAGAGTCCGGCCCAATGAGACGGTGATTTTCTCGGCCCCTGGTGGTCCGAGGTCGTTCCGGTTGCACAGATTCATGCGCCAGGTCCTCCTGCAGATAATTCACTTTGGTTTAGTGCGCTATCTGTAATAGCACCCGAGATATCACCAGATATATATTGGATTTTTCCCTGACCTTGAGGGTCCGACCCCATGAGACGGTGGTCTTCTCGGCGCCTGGAGGTCCGAGGTCGTTCCCGCTGCACAGATTCATGCGCTAGGGCCTCCTGCAGACAATGCACTTTGATTTATTGCGCTATCTGTAATCGCACCCGAGATATCACCAGATTTATATAGGATTTTTCCCTGACCCTGACAGTCCGGCCCAATGAGACGGTGATTTTCTCGGCCCCTGGTGGTCCGAGGTCGTTCCCGCTGCACAGATTCATGCGCCAGGGACTCCTGCAGATAATTCACTTTGATTGATTGCGCCATCTCTAATAGCACCCGAGATATCACCAGATATATATTGGATTTTTCCCTGACCCTGACAGTCCGGCCCCATGAGACGGTGATTTCTCGGCCCCTGGTGGTCCGAGGTCGTTCCCGCTGCACAGATTCATGCGCTACGGCCTCCTGCAGACAATGCACTTTGATTTATTGCGCTATCTCTAATAGCACCCCAGATATCACCAGATATATATTGGATTTTTCCCTGACCCTGACAGTCCGGCCCCATGTGTCGGTGGTTTTCTCGGCCCCTGGTGGTTCGAGGTCGTTCCCGCTGCACAGATTCATGCGCCAGGGCCTCCTGCAGACAATGCACTTTGATTTATTGCGCTATCTGTAATCGCACCCGAGATATCACCAGATTTATATTGGATTGTTCCCTGAGCCTGAGTGTCCGACCGTATGAGACGGTGGTTTTCTCGGCCCCTGGTGGTCCGAGGTCGTTCCGGCTGCACAGATTCATGCGCCAGGGCCCCCTGCAGATAATTCACTTTGGTTTAGTGCGCTATCTGTAAGAGCACCCGATATATCACCAGATATATATTGGATTTTTCCTTGACCCTGACAGTCCGGCCCCATGAGACGGTAGTTTTTTCGGCCCCTGGTGTTTCGAGGTCGTTCCCGCTGCACAGATTCATGCGCCAGGGCCTCTTACAGACAATGCACTTTGATTTATTGCGCTATTTCTAATAGCACCCGAGATATCACCAGATATATATTGGATTTTTCCCTGGCTCTGACAGTCCGACCGCATGAGACGGTGGTTTTCTCGGCCCCTGGTGGTCCGAGGTCGTTCCTGCTGCACAGATTCATGCGCCAGGGCCTCCTGCAGACAATGCACTTTGATTTATTGCGCCATCTGTAATAGCACCCGAGATATCACCAGATATATATTGGATTTTTCCCTGACCCTGAGCGTCCGGCCCCATGAGACGGTAGTTTTCTCGGCCCCTGGTGGTCCGAGGTCGTTCCTGCTGCACAGATTCATGCGCCAGGGCCTCCTGCAGACAATGCATTTTGATTTATTGCGCCATCTGTAATAGCACCCGAGATATCACCAGATATATATTGGATTTTTCCCTGACCCTGAGCGTCCGGCCCCATGAGACGGTAGTTTTCTCGGCCCCTGGTGGTCCGAGGTCGTTCCTGCTGCACAGATTCATGCGCTAGGGCCTCCTGCAGACAATGCACTGTGATTTATTGCGCTATCTCTAATAGCACCCTAATATAACCAGATATGTATTGGATTTTTCCCTGACCCTGACAGTCCGGCCCCATGAGACGGTGGTTTTCTCGGCCCCTGGTGGTCCGAGGTCGTTCCCGCTGCACAGATTCATGCGCCAGGGCCCCCTGCAGATAATTCACTTTGGTTTAGTGCGCTATCTGTAAGAGCACCCGATATATCACCAGATATATATTGGATTTTTCCCTGACCCTGACAGTCCGGCCCAATGAGACGGTAGTTTTTTCGGCCCCCTGTGGTCCGAGGTCGTTCCCGCTGCACAGATTCATGCGCCAGGGCCTCCTACAGACAATGCACTTTGATTTATTGCGCTATCTCTAATAGCACCCGAGATATCACCAGATATATATTGGATTTTCCCCTGACCCTGAGTGTCCGGCCCCATGAGACGGTGGTTTTCTCGGCCCCTGGTGGTCCGAGGTCGTTCCCGCTGCACACATTCATGCGCCAGGGCCTCCTACAGACAATGCACTTTGATTTATTGCGCCATCAGTAATAGCACCCGAGATATCACCAGATATATATTGGATTTTTCCCTGACCCTGAGTGTCTGGACCCATGAGACGGTGGTTTTCTCGGCCCCTGGTGGTCCGACGTCGTTCCCGCTGCACAGATTCATGCGCCAGGGCCGCCTGCAGACATTGCACTTTGATTTATTGCGCTATCTCTAATAGCACCCGAGATATCACCAGATATATATTGGATTTTTCCCTGACCCTGACAGTCCGGCCCCATGTGTCGGTGGTTTTCTCGGCCCCTGGTGGTCCGAGGTCGTTCCCGCTGCACAGATTCATGCGCCAGGGCGCCCTGCAGATAATTCACTTTGATTTATTGCGCTATCTCTAATAGCACCCGAGATATCACCAGATTTATATTGGATTTTTCCCTGACCCTGAGAGTCCGGCCCAATGAGACGGTGATTTTCTCGGCCCCTGGTGGTCCGAGGTCGTTCCGGTTGCACAGATTCATGCGCCAGGTCCTCCTGCAGATAATTCACTTTGGTTTAGTGCGCTATCTGTAATAGCACCCGAGATATCACCAGATATATATTGGATTTTTCCCTGACCTTGAGGGTCCGACCCCATGAGACGGTGGTCTTCTCGGCGCCTGGAGGTCCGAGGTCGTTCCCGCTGCACAGATTCATGCGCTAGGGCCTCCTGCAGACAATGCACTTTGATTTCTTGCGCTATCTCTAATAGCACCCGAGATATCACCAGATATATATTGGATTTTTCCCTGACCCTGACAGTCCGGCCCCATGAGACGGTGATTTCTCGGCCCCTGGTGGTCCGAGGTCGTTCCCGCTACACAGATTCCTGCGCTAGGGCCTCCTGCAGACAATGCACTATGATTTATTGCGCTATCTCTAATAGCACCCCAGATATCACCAGATATATATTGGATTTTTCCCTGACCCTGAAAGTCCGGTCCCATGAGACGGTGGGTTTCTCGGCCCCTGGTGGTCCGAGGTCGTTCACGCTGCACAGATTCATGCGCCAGGGACTCCTGCAGACAATGCACTTTGATTTATTGCGCTATCTGTAATCGCACCCGAGATATCACCAGATTTATATAGGATTTTTCCCTGACCCTGACAGTCCGGCCCAATGAGACGGTGATTTTCTCGGCCCCTGGTGGTCCGAGGTCGTTCCCGCTGCACAGATTCATGCGCCAGGGACTCCTGCAGATAATTCACTTTGATTGATTGCGCCATCTCTAATAGCACCCGAGATATCACCAGATATATATTGGATTTTTCCCTGACCCTGACAGTCCGGCCCCATGAGACGGTGATTTCTCGGCCCCTGGTGGTCCGAGGTCGTTCCCGCTGCACAGATTCATGCGCTACGGCCTCCTGCAGACAATGCACTTTGATTTATTGCGCTATCTCTAATAGCACCCCAGATATCACCAGATATATATTGGATTTTTCCCTGACCCTGACAGTCCGGCCCCATGTGTCGGTGGTTTTCTCGGCCCCTGGTGGTTCGAGGTCGTTCCCGCTGCACAGATTCATGCGCCAGGTCCTCCTGCAGACAATGCACTTTGATTTATTGCGCTATCTGTAATCGCACCCGAGATATCACCAGATTTATATTGGATTGTTCCCTGAGCCTGAGTGTCCGACCGTATGAGACGGTGGTTTTCTCGGCCCCTGGTGGTCCGAGGTCGTTCTGGCTGCACAGATTCATGCGCCAGGGCCCCCTGCAGATAATTCACTTTGGTTTAGTGCGCTATCTGTAAGAGCACCCGATATATCACCAGATATATATTGGATTTTTCCTTGACCCTGACAGTCCGGCCCCATGAGACGGTAGTTTTTTCGGCCCCTGGTGTTTCGAGGTCGTTCCCGCTGCACACATTCATGCGCCAGGGCCTCCTACAGACAATGCACTTTGATTTATTGCGCTATCTCTAATAGCACCCGAGATATCACCAGATATATATTGGATTTTTCCCTGACCCTGAGGGTCCGACCCCATGAGACGGTGGTTTTCTCGGCGCCTGGAGGTCCGAGGTCGTTCCCGCTGCACAAATTCATGCGCCAGGGCCTCCTGCAGACAATGCACTTTGATTTATTGCGCTATCTGTAAGAGCACCCGAGATATCACCAGATATATATTGGATTTTTCCCTGACCCTGACAGCCCGGCCCCTTGAGACGATAGTTTTCTCGGCCCGTTGTTGTCCGAGATCGTTCCCGCTGCACAGATTCATGCGCTAGGGCCTCCTGCAGACAATGCACTTTGATTTATTGCGCTATCTCTAATAGCACCCTAATATAACCAGATATATATTGGATTTTTCCCTGACCCTGACAGTCCGGCCCCATGAGACGGTGGTTTTCTCGGCCCCTGGTGGTCCGAGGTCGTTCCCGCTGCACAGATTCATGCGCCAGGGCCCCCTGCAGATAATTCACTTTGGTTTAGTGCGCTATCTGTAAGAGCACCCGATATATCACCAGATATATATTGGATTTTTCCCTGACCCTGACAGTCCGGCCCAATGAGACGGTAGTTTTTTCGGCCCCCTGTGGTCCGAGGTCGTTCCCGCTGCACAGATTCATGCGCCAGGGCCTCCTACAGACAATGCACTTTGATTTATTGCGCTATCTCTAATAGCACCCGAGATATCACCAGATATATATTGGATTTTTCCCTGGCTCTGACAGTCCGACCGCATGTGACGGTGGTTTTCTCGGCCCGTGGTGGTCCGAGGTCGTTCCTGCTGCACAGATTCATGCGCCAGGGCCGCCTGCAGATAATTCACTTTGATTTATTGCGCTATCTCTAATAGCACCCGAGATATCACCAGATATATATTGGATTTTTCCCTGACCCTGACAGTCCGGCCCCATGTGTCGGTGGTTTTCTCGGCCCCTGGTGGTCCGTGGTCGTTCCCGCTGCACAGATTCATGCGCCAGGGCCTCCTGCAGACAATGCACTTTGATTTATTGCGCTATCTGTAATCGCACCCGAGATATCACCAGATATATATTGGATTTTTCCCTGACCCTGAGCGTCCGGCCCCATGAGACGGTAGTTTTCTCGGCCCCTGGTGGTCCGAGGTCGTTCCCGCTGCACAGATTCATGCGCCAGGGCCTCCTGCAGACAATGCACTTTGATTTATTTCGCTATCTCTAATAGCACCCGAGATATCACAAGATATATATTCGATTTTTCCTTGACCCTGACAGTCCGGCCCCATGTGTCGGTGGTTTTCTCGGCCCCTGGTGGTCCGAGGTCGTTCTCGCTGCACAGATTCATGTGCTATGGCCTCCTGCAGACAATGCACTTTGATTTATTGCGCTATCTGTAATAGCACCCGAGATATCACCAGATATATATTGGATTTTTCCCTGACCCTGAGGGTCCGACACCATGTGACGGTGGTTTTCTCGGCCCCTGGTGGTCTGAGGTCGTTCCCGCTGCACAGATTCATGCGCCAGGGCCTCCTACAGACAATGCACTTTGATTTATTGCGCCATATGTAATAGCACCCGAGATATCACCAGATATATATTGGATTGTTCCCTGACCCTGAGTGTCCGACCGTATGAGACGGTGGTTTTCTCGGCCCCTGGTGGTCCGAGGTCGTTCCGGCTGCACAGATTCATGCGCCAGGGCCCCCTGCAGATAATTCACTTTGGTTTAGTGCGCTATCTGTAAGAGCACCCGATATATCACCAGATATATATTGGATTTTTCCCTGACCCTGACATTCCGGCCCCATGAGACGGTAGTTTTTTCGGCCCCTGTTGTTTCGAGGTCGTTCCCGCTGCACAGATTCATGCGCCATGGCCTCCTACAGACAATGCACTTTGATTTATTGCGCTATCTCTAATAGCACCCGAGATATCACCAGATATATATTGGATTTTCCACTGACCCTGAGTGTCCGGCCCCATGAGACGGTGGTTTTCTCGGCCCCTGGTGGTCCGAGGTCGTTCCCGCTGCACAGATTCATGCGCCAGGGCCGCCTGCAGACAATTCTCTTTGATTTATTGCGCTATCTGTAATCGCACCCGAGATATCACCAGATTTATATTGGATTTTTCCCTGACCCTGACAGTCCGGCCCAATGAGACGGTGATTTTCTCGGCCCCTGGTGGTCCGAGGTCGTTCCAGCTGCACAGATTCATCCGCCAGGGCCGCCTGCAGATAATTCACTTTGATTGATTGCGCTATCTGTAATAGCACCCGAGATATCTCCAGATATATATTGGATTTTTCCCTGACCTTGAGGGTCCGACCCCATGAGACGGTGGTCTTCTCGTCGCCTGGAGGTCCGAGGTCGTTCCCGCTGAACAGATTCATGCGCTAGGGCCTCCTGCAGACAATGCACTTTGATTTCTTGCGCTATCTCTAATAGCACCCGAGATATCACCAGATATATATTGCATTTTTCCCTGACCCTGACAGTCCGGCCCCTTGAGACGGTAGTTTTCTCGGCCCGTGGTTGTCCGAGATCGTCCCCGCTGCACAGATTCATGCGCTAGAGCCTCGTGCAGACAATGCACTTTGATTTATTGCGCTATCTCTAATAGCACCCGAGATATCACCAGATATATATTGGATTTTCCCCTGACCCTTACAGTCCGGCCCAATGAGACGGTGATTTTCTCGGCCCCTGGTGGTCCGAGGTCGTTCCGGTTGCACAGATTCATGCGCCAGGTCCTCCTGCAGATAATTCACTTTGGTTTAGTGCGCTATCTGTAATAGCACCCGAGATATCACCAGATATATATTGGATTTTTCCCTGACCCTGAGTGTCCGACCCCATGAGACGGTGGTTTTCTCGGCCCCTGGTGGTCCGAGGTCGTTCCCGCTGCACAGATTCATGCGCCAGGCCCGGCTGCAGACAATTCACTTTGATTTATTGCGCTATCTGTAATCGCACCGGAGATATCACCAGATTTATATTGGATTTTTCCCTGACCCTGACAGTCCGGCCCAATGAGACGGTGATTTTCTCGGCCCCTGGTGGTCCGAGGTCGTTCCAGCTGCACAGATTCATTCGCCAGGGCCGCCTGCAGATAATTCACTTTGATTGATTGCGCTATCTGTAATAGCACCCGAGATATCTCCAGATATATATTGG
Source organism: Nomia melanderi (assembly GCF_051020985.1). NCBI lineage: Eukaryota > Metazoa > Arthropoda > Insecta > Hymenoptera > Halictidae > Nomia > Nomia melanderi. The sequence goes on from NW_027475142.1 coordinate 2,214,822, forward strand.
ATTTTTCCCTGACCTTGAGGGTCCGACCCCATGAGACGGTGGTCTTCTCGTCGCCTGGAGGTCCGAGGTCGTTCCCGCTGCACAGATTCATGCGCTAGGGCCTCCTGCAGACAATGCACTTTGATTTATTGCGCTATCTCTAATAGCAGCCCAGATATCACCAAATATATATTGGATTTTTCCCTGACCCTGACAGTCCGGCCCCATGTGTCGGTGGTTTTCTCGGCCCCTGGTGGTCCGAGGTCGTTCCCGCTGCACAGATTCATGCGCCAGGGCCTCCTGCAAACAATGCAATTTGATTTATTGCGCTATCTGTAATCGCACCCGAGATATCACCAGATATATATTGGATTTTTTCCTGACCCTGACAGTCCGGCCCCTTGAGACGGTAGTTTTCTCGGCCCCTGGTGGTCCGAGGTCGTTCCCGTTGCACACATTCATGCGCCAGGGCCTCCTCTAGATAAGTCACTTTGGTTTATTGTGCTATCTCTAATAGCACCCGAGATATCACCAGATATGTATTGGATTTTTCCCTGACCCTGAGTGTCCGGCCCCATGAGACGGTGGTTTTCTCGGCCCCTGGTGGTCCGAGGTCGTTCCCGCTGCACAGATTCATGCGCCAGGGCCCCCTGCCGATAATTCACTTTGGTTTAGTGCGCTATCTGTAAGAGCACCCGATATATCACCAGATATATATTGGATTTTTCCCTGACCCTGACAGTCCGGCCCCATGAGACGGTAGTTTTTTCGGCCCCTGGTGGTCCGAGGTCGTTCCCGCTGCACAGATTCATGCGCCAGGGCCTCCTACAGACAATGCACTTTGATTTATTGCGCTATCTCTAATAGCACCCGAGATATCACCAGATATATATTGGATTTTCCCCTGACCCTGAGTGTCCGGCCCCATGAGACGGTGGTTTTCTCGGCCCCTGGTGGTCCGAGGTCGTTCCCGCTGCACAGATTCATGCGCCAGGGCCGCCTGCAGATAATTCACTTTGATTTATTGCGCTATCTGTAATCGCACCCGAGATATCACCAGATTTATATTGGATTTTTCCCTGACCCTGAGAGTCCGGCCCAATGAGACGGTGATTTTCTCGGCCCCTGGTGGTCCGAGGTCGTTCCGGTTGCACAGATTCATGCGCCAGGTCCTCCTGCAGATAATTCACTTTGGTTTAGTGCGCTATCTGTAATAGCACCCGAGATATCACCAGATATATATTGGATTTTTCCCTGACCCCGAGTGTCCGACCCCATGAGACGGTGATTTCTCGGCCCCTGGTGGTCCGAGGTCGTTCCCGCTACACAGATTCCTGCGCTAGGGCCTCCTGCAGACAATGCACTTTGATTTATTGCGCTATCTCTAATAGCACCCCAGATATCACCAGATATATATTGGATTTTTCCCTGACCCTGAAAGTCCGGCCCCATGTGTCGGTGGTTTTCTCGGCCCCTGGTGGTCCGAGGTCGTTCCCGCTGCACAGATTCATGCGCCAGAGCCTCCTGCAGACAATGCACTTTGATTTATTGCGCTATCTGTAATCGCACCCGAGATATCACCAGATTTATATTGGATTGTTCCCTGACCCTGAGTGTCCGACCCCATGAGACGGTGGTTTTCTCGGCCTCTGGTTGGCCGAGGTCGTTCCCGCTGCACAGATTCATGCGCCAGGGACTCCTGCAGACAATGCACTATGATTTATTGCGCTATCTGTAATCGCACCCGAGATATCACCAGATTTATATTGGATTTTTCCCTGACCCTGACAGTCCGGCCCAATGAGACGGTGATTTTCTCGGCCCCTGGTGGTCCGAGGTCGTTCCGGTTGCACAGATTCATGCGCCAGGTCCTCCTGCAGATAATTCGCTTTGGTTTAGTGCGCTATCTGTAAGAGCACCCGATATATCACCAGATATATATTGGATTTTTCCCTGACCCTGACAGTCCGGACCCTTGAGACGGTAGTTTTCTCGGCCCCTGGTGGTCCGAGGTCGTTCCCGTTGCACACATTCATGCGCCAGGGCCTCCTCTAGATAAGTCACTTTGGTTTATTGTGCTATCTCTAATAGCACCCGAGATATCACCAGATATGTATTGGATTTTTCCCTGACCCTGAGTGTCCGGCCCCATGAGACGGTGGTTTTCTCGGCCCCTGGTGGTCCGAGGTCGTTCCCGCTGCACAGATTCATGCGCTAGGGCCTCCTGCAGACAATGCACTTTGATTTATTGCGTTATCTCTAATAGCAACCGAGATATCACCAGATATATATTGGATTTTCCCCTGACCCTGAGTGTCCGGCCCCCTGAGACGGTGGTTTTCACGGACCCTGGTGGTCCGAGGTCGTTCCCGCTGCACAGGTTCATGCGCCAGGGCCTCCTCTAGATAATTCACTTTGGTTTATTGTGCTATCTCTAATAGCACCCGATATATCACCAGATATGTATTGGATTTTCCCCTGACCCTGAGTGTCCGACCCCATGAGACGGTGGTTTTCTCGGCCCCTGGTGGTCCGAGGTCGTTCCCGCTGCACAGATTCATGCGCCAGGGCCTCCTACAGACAATGCACTTTGATTTATTGCGCTATCTCTAATAGCACCCGAGATATCACCAGATATAGATTGGATTTTCCCCTGACCCTGAGTGTCCGGCCCCATGAGACGGTGGTTTTCTCGGACCCTGGTCGTCCGAGGTCGTGCCCGCTGCACAGATTCATGCGCCAGTGCCTCCTCTAGATAATTCACTTTGGTTTATTGTTCTATCTCTAATATCACCCGATATATCACCAGATATATATTGGACTTTTCCCTAACCCTGACAGTCCGGCCCCTTGAGACGGTAGTTTCCTCGGCCCCTGGTGGTCCGAGGTCGTTCCCGCTGCACACATTTATGCGCCAGGGCCTCCTACAGACAATGCACTTTGATTTATTGCGCTATCTCTAATAGCACCCGAGATATCACCAGATATATATTGGATTTTCCCCTGACCCTGAGTGTCCGGCCCCATGAGACGGTGGTTTTCTCGGACCCTGGTGGTCCGAGGTCGTTCCCGCTGCACAGATTCATGCGCCAGGGCCGCCTGCAGATAATTCACTTTGATTTATTGCGCTATCTGTAATCGCACCCGAGATATCACCAGATTTATATTGGATTTTTCCCTGACCCTGACAGTCCGGCCCAATGAGACGGTGATTTTCTCGGCCCCTGGTGGTCCGAGGTCGTTCCGGTTGCACAGATTCATGCGCCAGGTCCTCCTGCAGATAATTCACTTTGGTTTAGTGCGCTATCTGTAATAGCACCCGAGATATCACCAGATATATATTGGATTTTCCCCTGACCCTGAGTGTCCGGCCCCCTGAGACGGTGGTTTTCACGGACCCTGGTGGTCCGAGGTCGTTCCCGCTGCACAGGTTCATGCGCCAGGGCCTCCTGCAGACAATGCACTTTGATTTATTGCGCCATCTGTAATAGCACCCGAGATATCACCAGATATATATTGGATTTTTCCCTGACCCTGAGCGTCCGGCCCCATGAGACGGTAGTTTTTTCGGCCCCTGGTGGTCCGAGGTCGTTCCCGCTGCACAGATTCATGCGCCAGGGACTCCTGCATACAATGCACTTTGATTTATTTCGCTATCTCTAATAGCACCCGAGATATCACCAGATATATATTGGATTTTTCCCTGACCCTGACAGTCCGGCCCCATGAGACGGTAGTTTTCTCGGCCCCTGGTGGTCCGAGGTCGTTCCCGCTGCAAAGATTAATGCGCCAGGGCCGCCTGCAGATAATTCACTTTGATTTATTGCGCTATCTGTAATCGCACCCGATATATCACCAGATTTATATTGGATTTTTCCCTGACCCTGACAGTCCGGCCCCATGAGACGGTGTTTTCTCGGCCCCTGGTGGTCCGAGGTCGTTCCCGCTGCACAGATTCCTGCGCTAGGGCCTCCTGCAGACAATGCACTTTGATTTATTGCGCTATCTCTAATAGCACCCCAGATATCACCAAATATATATTGGATTTTTCCCTGACCCTGACAGTCCGGCCCCATGTGTCGGTGGTTTTCTCGGCCCCTGGTGGTCCGAGGTCGTTCCCGCTGCACAGATTCATGCGCTAGGGCCTCCTGCAGACAATGCACTTTGATTTATTGCGTTATCTCTAATAGCACCCGAGATATCACCAGATATATATTGGATTTTCCCCTGACCCTGAGTGTCCGGCCCCCTGAGACGGTGGTTTTCACGGACCCTGGTCGTCCGAGGTCGTGCCCGCTGCACAGATTCATGCGCCAGTGCCTCCTCTAGATAATTCACTTTGGTTTATTGTTCTATCTCTAATATCACCCGATATATCACCAGATATATATTGGACTTTTCCCTGACCCTGACAGTCCGGCCCCTTGAGACGGTAGTTTCCTCGGCCCCTGGTGGTCCGAGGTCGTTCCCGCTGCACACATTTATGCGCCAGGGCCTCCTACAGACAATGCACTTTGATTTATTGCGCTATCTCTAATAGCACCCGAGATATCTCCAGATATATATTGGATTTTCCCCTGACCCTGAGTGTCCGGCCCCATGAGACGGTGGTTTTCTCGGACCCTGGTGGTCCGAGGTCGTTCCCGCTGCACAGATTCATGCGCCAGGGCCGCCTGCAGATAATTCACTTTGATTTATTGCGCTATCCGTAATCGCACCCGAGATATCACCAGATTTATATTGGATTTTTCCCTGACCCTGACAGTCCGGCCCAATGAGACGGTGGTTTTCTCGGCCCCTGGTGGTCCGAGGTCGTTCCTGCTGCACAGATTCATGCGCCAGGGCCTCCTGCAGACAATGCACTTTGATTTATTGCGCCATCTGTAATAGCACCCGAGATATCACCAGATATATATTGGATTTTTCCCTGACCCTGAGCGTCCGGCCCCATGAGACGGTAGTTTTTTCGGCCCCTGGTGGTCCGAGGTCGTTCCCGCTGCACAGATTCATGCGCCAGGGACTCCTGCATACAATGCACTTTGATTTATTTCGCTATCTCTAATAGCACCCGAGATATCACCAGATATATATTGGATATTTTCCCTGACCCTGACAGTCCGGCCCCATGTGTCGGTGGTTTTCTCGGCCCCTGGTGGTCCGAGGTCGTTCCCGCTGCACAGATTCATGCGCTAGGGACTCCTGCAGACAATGCACTTTGATTTGTTGCGCTATCTCTAATAGCACCCGAGATATCACCAGATATATATGGGATTTTCCCCTGACCCTGAGTGTCCGGCCCCCTGAGACGGTGGTTTTCACGGACCCTGGTGGTCCGAGGTCGTTCCCGCTGCACAGGTTCATGCGCCAGGGCCTCCTCTAGATAATTCACTTTGGTTTATTGTGCTATCTCTAATAGCACCCGATATATCACCAGATATGTATTGGATTTTCCCCTGACCCTGAGTGTCCGACCCCTTGAGACGGTAGTTTTCTCGGCCCCTGGTGGTCCGAGGTCGTTCCCGTTGCACACATTCATGCGCCAGGGCCTCCTCTAGATAAGTCACTTTGGTTTATTGTGCTATCTCTAATAGCACCCGAGATATCACCAGATATGTATTGGATTTTTCCCTGACCCTGAGTGTCCGGCCCCATGAGACGGTGGTTTTCTCGGCCCCTGGTGGTCCGAGGTCGTTCCCGCTGCACAGATTCATGCGCCAGGGCCCCCTGCAGATAATTCACTTTGGTTTAGTGCGCTATCTGTAAGAGCACCCGATATATCACCAGATATATATTGGATTTTTCCCTGACCATGACAGTCCGGCCCCATGAGACGGTAGTTTTTTCGGCCCCTGGTGGTCCGAGGTCGTTCCCGCTGCACAGATTCATGCGCCAGGGCCTCCTACAGACAATGCACTTTGATTTATTGCGCTATCTCTAATAGCACCCGAGATATCACCAGATATATATTGGATTTTCCCCTGACCCTGAGTGTCCGGCCCCATGAGACGGTGGTTTTCTCGGCCCCTGGTGGTCCGAGGTCGTTCCCGCTGCACAGATTCATGCGCCAGGGCCGCCTGCAGATAATTCACTTTGATTTATTGCGCTATCTGTAATCGCACCCGAGATATCACCAGATTTATATTGGATTTTTCCCTGACCCTGAGAGTCCGGCCCAATGAGACGGTGATTTTCTCGGCCCCTGGTGGTCCGAGGTCGTTCCGGTTGCACAGATTCATGCGCCAGGTCCTCCTGCAGATAATTCACTTTGGTTTAGTGCGCTATCTGTAATAGCACCCGAGATATCACCAGATATATATTGGATTTTTCCCTGACCTTGAGGGTCCGACCCCATGAGACGGTGGTCTTCTCGGCGCCTGGAGGTCCGAGGTCGTTCCCGCTGCACAGATTCATGCGCTAGGGCCTCCTGCAGACAATGCACTTTGATTTATTGCGCTATCTGTAATCGCACCCGAGATATCACCAGATTTATATAGGATTTTTCCCTGACCCTGACAGTCCGGCCCAATGAGACGGTGATTTTCTCGGCCCCTGGTGGTCCGAGGTCGTTCCCGCTGCACAGATTCATGCGCCAGGGACTCCTGCAGATAATTCACTTTGATTGATTGCGCCATCTCTAATAGCACCCGAGATATCACCAGATATATATTGGATTTTTCCCTGACCCTGACAGTCCGGCCCCATGAGACGGTGATTTCTCGGCCCCTGGTGGTCCGAGGTCGTTCCCGCTGCACAGATTCATGCGCTACGGCCTCCTGCAGACAATGCACTTTGATTTATTGCGCTATCTCTAATAGCACCCCAGATATCACCAGATATATATTGGATTTTTCCCTGACCCTGACAGTCCGGCCCCATGTGTCGGTGGTTTTCTCGGCCCCTGGTGGTTCGAGGTCGTTCCCGCTGCACAGATTCATGCGCCAGGGCCTCCTGCAGACAATGCACTTTGATTTATTGCGCTATCTGTAATCGCACCCGAGATATCACCAGATTTATATTGGATTGTTCCCTGAGCCTGAGTGTCCGACCGTATGAGACGGTGGTTTTCTCGGCCCCTGGTGGTCCGAGGTCGTTCCGGCTGCACAGATTCATGCGCCAGGGCCCCCTGCAGATAATTCACTTTGGTTTAGTGCGCTATCTGTAAGAGCACCCGATATATCACCAGATATATATTGGATTTTTCCTTGACCCTGACAGTCCGGCCCCATGAGACGGTAGTTTTTTCGGCCCCTGGTGTTTCGAGGTCGTTCCCGCTGCACAGATTCATGCGCCAGGGCCTCTTACAGACAATGCACTTTGATTTATTGCGCTATTTCTAATAGCACCCGAGATATCACCAGATATATATTGGATTTTTCCCTGGCTCTGACAGTCCGACCGCATGAGACGGTGGTTTTCTCGGCCCCTGGTGGTCCGAGGTCGTTCCTGCTGCACAGATTCATGCGCCAGGGCCTCCTGCAGACAATGCACTTTGATTTATTGCGCCATCTGTAATAGCACCCGAGATATCACCAGATATATATTGGATTTTTCCCTGACCCTGAGCGTCCGGCCCCATGAGACGGTAGTTTTCTCGGCCCCTGGTGGTCCGAGGTCGTTCCTGCTGCACAGATTCATGCGCCAGGGCCTCCTGCAGACAATGCATTTTGATTTATTGCGCCATCTGTAATAGCACCCGAGATATCACCAGATATATATTGGATTTTTCCCTGACCCTGAGCGTCCGGCCCCATGAGACGGTAGTTTTCTCGGCCCCTGGTGGTCCGAGGTCGTTCCTGCTGCACAGATTCATGCGCTAGGGCCTCCTGCAGACAATGCACTGTGATTTATTGCGCTATCTCTAATAGCACCCTAATATAACCAGATATGTATTGGATTTTTCCCTGACCCTGACAGTCCGGCCCCATGAGACGGTGGTTTTCTCGGCCCCTGGTGGTCCGAGGTCGTTCCCGCTGCACAGATTCATGCGCCAGGGCCCCCTGCAGATAATTCACTTTGGTTTAGTGCGCTATCTGTAAGAGCACCCGATATATCACCAGATATATATTGGATTTTTCCCTGACCCTGACAGTCCGGCCCAATGAGACGGTAGTTTTTTCGGCCCCCTGTGGTCCGAGGTCGTTCCCGCTGCACAGATTCATGCGCCAGGGCCTCCTACAGACAATGCACTTTGATTTATTGCGCTATCTCTAATAGCACCCGAGATATCACCAGATATATATTGGATTTTCCCCTGACCCTGAGTGTCCGGCCCCATGAGACGGTGGTTTTCTCGGCCCCTGGTGGTCCGAGGTCGTTCCCGCTGCACACATTCATGCGCCAGGGCCTCCTACAGACAATGCACTTTGATTTATTGCGCCATCAGTAATAGCACCCGAGATATCACCAGATATATATTGGATTTTTCCCTGACCCTGAGTGTCTGGACCCATGAGACGGTGGTTTTCTCGGCCCCTGGTGGTCCGACGTCGTTCCCGCTGCACAGATTCATGCGCCAGGGCCGCCTGCAGACATTGCACTTTGATTTATTGCGCTATCTCTAATAGCACCCGAGATATCACCAGATATATATTGGATTTTTCCCTGACCCTGACAGTCCGGCCCCATGTGTCGGTGGTTTTCTCGGCCCCTGGTGGTCCGAGGTCGTTCCCGCTGCACAGATTCATGCGCCAGGGCGCCCTGCAGATAATTCACTTTGATTTATTGCGCTATCTCTAATAGCACCCGAGATATCACCAGATTTATATTGGATTTTTCCCTGACCCTGAGAGTCCGGCCCAATGAGACGGTGATTTTCTCGGCCCCTGGTGGTCCGAGGTCGTTCCGGTTGCACAGATTCATGCGCCAGGTCCTCCTGCAGATAATTCACTTTGGTTTAGTGCGCTATCTGTAATAGCACCCGAGATATCACCAGATATATATTGGATTTTTCCCTGACCTTGAGGGTCCGACCCCATGAGACGGTGGTCTTCTCGGCGCCTGGAGGTCCGAGGTCGTTCCCGCTGCACAGATTCATGCGCTAGGGCCTCCTGCAGACAATGCACTTTGATTTCTTGCGCTATCTCTAATAGCACCCGAGATATCACCAGATATATATTGGATTTTTCCCTGACCCTGACAGTCCGGCCCCATGAGACGGTGATTTCTCGGCCCCTGGTGGTCCGAGGTCGTTCCCGCTACACAGATTCCTGCGCTAGGGCCTCCTGCAGACAATGCACTATGATTTATTGCGCTATCTCTAATAGCACCCCAGATATCACCAGATATATATTGGATTTTTCCCTGACCCTGAAAGTCCGGTCCCATGAGACGGTGGGTTTCTCGGCCCCTGGTGGTCCGAGGTCGTTCACGCTGCACAGATTCATGCGCCAGGGACTCCTGCAGACAATGCACTTTGATTTATTGCGCTATCTGTAATCGCACCCGAGATATCACCAGATTTATATAGGATTTTTCCCTGACCCTGACAGTCCGGCCCAATGAGACGGTGATTTTCTCGGCCCCTGGTGGTCCGAGGTCGTTCCCGCTGCACAGATTCATGCGCCAGGGACTCCTGCAGATAATTCACTTTGATTGATTGCGCCATCTCTAATAGCACCCGAGATATCACCAGATATATATTGGATTTTTCCCTGACCCTGACAGTCCGGCCCCATGAGACGGTGATTTCTCGGCCCCTGGTGGTCCGAGGTCGTTCCCGCTGCACAGATTCATGCGCTACGGCCTCCTGCAGACAATGCACTTTGATTTATTGCGCTATCTCTAATAGCACCCCAGATATCACCAGATATATATTGGATTTTTCCCTGACCCTGACAGTCCGGCCCCATGTGTCGGTGGTTTTCTCGGCCCCTGGTGGTTCGAGGTCGTTCCCGCTGCACAGATTCATGCGCCAGGTCCTCCTGCAGACAATGCACTTTGATTTATTGCGCTATCTGTAATCGCACCCGAGATATCACCAGATTTATATTGGATTGTTCCCTGAGCCTGAGTGTCCGACCGTATGAGACGGTGGTTTTCTCGGCCCCTGGTGGTCCGAGGTCGTTCTGGCTGCACAGATTCATGCGCCAGGGCCCCCTGCAGATAATTCACTTTGGTTTAGTGCGCTATCTGTAAGAGCACCCGATATATCACCAGATATATATTGGATTTTTCCTTGACCCTGACAGTCCGGCCCCATGAGACGGTAGTTTTTTCGGCCCCTGGTGTTTCGAGGTCGTTCCCGCTGCACACATTCATGCGCCAGGGCCTCCTACAAACAATGCACTTTGATTTATTGCGCTATCTCTAATAGCACCCGAGATATCACCAGATATATATTGGATTTTTCCCTGACCCTGAGGGTCCGACCCCATGAGACGGTGGTTTTCTCGGCGCCTGGAGGTCCGAGGTCGTTCCCGCTGCACAAATTCATGCGCCAGGGCCTCCTGCAGACAATGCACTTTGATTTATTGCGCTATCTGTAAGAGCACCCGAGATATCACCAGATATATATTGGATTTTTCCCTGACCCTGACAGCCCGGCCCCTTGAGACGATAGTTTTCTCGGCCCGTTGTTGTCCGAGATCGTTCCCGCTGCACAGATTCATGCGCTAGGGCCTCCTGCAGACAATGCACTTTGATTTATTGCGCTATCTCTAATAGCACCCTAATATAACCAGATATATATTGGATTTTTCCCTGACCCTGACAGTCCGGCCCCATGAGACGGTGGTTTTCTCGGCCCCTGGTGGTCCGAGGTCGTTCCCGCTGCACAGATTCATGCGCCAGGGCCCCCTGCAGATAATTCACTTTGGTTTAGTGCGCTATCTGTAAGAGCACCCGATATATCACCAGATATATATTGGATTTTTCCCTGACCCTGACAGTCCGGCCCAATGAGACGGTAGTTTTTTCGGCCCCCTGTGGTCCGAGGTCGTTCCCGCTGCACAGATTCATGCGCCAGGGCCTCCTACAGACAATGCACTTTGATTTATTGCGCTATCTCTAATAGCACCCGAGATATCACCAGATATATATTGGATTTTTCCCTGGCTCTGACAGTCCGACCGCATGTGACGGTGGTTTTCTCGGCCCGTGGTGGTCCGAGGTCGTTCCTGCTGCACAGATTCATGCGCCAGGGCCGCCTGCAGATAGTTCACTTTGATTTATTGCGCTATCTCTAATAGCACCCGAGATATCACCAGATATATATTGGATTTTTCCCTGACCCTGACAGTCCGGCCCCATGTGTCGGTGGTTTTCTCGGCCCCTGGTGGTCCGTGGTCGTTCCCGCTGCACAGATTCATGCGCCAGGGCCTCCTGCAGACAATGCACTTTGATTTATTGCGCTATCTGTAATCGCACCCGAGATATCACCAGATATATATTGGATTTTTCCCTGACCCTGAGCGTCCGGCCCCATGAGACGGTAGTTTTCTCGGCCCCTGGTGGTCCGAGGTCGTTCCCGCTGCACAGATTCATGCGCCAGGGCCTCCTGCAGACAATGCACTTTGATTTATTTCGCTATCTCTAATAGCACCCGAGATATCACAAGATATATATTCGATTTTTCCTTGACCCTGACAGTCCGGCCCCATGTGTCGGTGGTTTTCTCGGCCCCTGGTGGTCCGAGGTCGTTCTCGCTGCACAGATTCATGTGCTATGGCCTCCTGCAGACAATGCACTTTGATTTATTGCGCTATCTGTAATAGCACCCGAGATATCACCAGATATATATTGGATTTTTCCCTGACCCTGAGGGTCCGACACCATGTGACGGTGGTTTTCTCGGCCCCTGGTGGTCTGAGGTCGTTCCCGCTGCACAGATTCATGCGCCAGGGCCTCCTACAGACAATGCACTTTGATTTATTGCGCCATATGTAATAGCACCCGAGATATCACCAGATATATATTGGATTGTTCCCTGACCCTGAGTGTCCGACCGTATGAGACGGTGGTTTTCTCGGCCCCTGGTGGTCCGAGGTCGTTCCGGCTGCACAGATTCATGCGCCAGGGCCCCCTGCAGATAATTCACTTTGGTTTAGTGCGCTATCTGTAAGAGCACCCGATATATCACCAGATATATATTGGATTTTTCCCTGACCCTGACATTCCGGCCCCATGAGACGGTAGTTTTTTCGGCCCCTGTTGTTTCGAGGTCGTTCCCGCTGCACAGATTCATGCGCCATGGCCTCCTACAGACAATGCACTTTGATTTATTGCGCTATCTCTAATAGCACCCGAGATATCACCAGATATATATTGGATTTTTCCCTGGCTCTGACAGTCCGACCGCATGTGACGGTGGTTTTCTCGGCCCGTGGTGGTCCGAGGTCGTTCCTGCTGCACAGATTCATGCGCCAGGGCCTCCTGCAGACAATGCACTTTGATTTATTGCGCTATCTCTAATAGCACCCGAGATATCACCAGATATATATTGGATTTTTCCCTGACCCTGACAGTCCGGCCCCATGTGTCGGTGGTTTTCTCGGCCCCTGGTGGTCCGTGGTCGTTCCCGCTGCACAGATTCATGCGCCAGGGCCTCCTGCAGACAATGCACTTTGATTTATTGCGCTATCTGTAATCGCACCCGAGATATCACCAGATACATATTGGATTTTTCCCTGGCTCTGACAGTCCGACCGCATGAGACGGTGGTTTTCTCGGCCCCTGGTGGTCCGAGGTCGTTCCTGCTGCACAGATTCATGCGCCAGGGCCTCCTGCAGACAATGCACTTTGATTTATTGCTCCATCTGTAATAGCACCCGAGATATCACCAGATATATATTGGATTTTTCCCTGACCCTGACAGTCCGGCCCAATGAGACGGTAGTTTTTACGGCCCCCTGTGGTCCGAGGTCGTTCCCGCTGCACAGATTCATGCGCCAGGGCCTCCTACAGACAATGCACTTTGATTTATTGCGCTATCTCTAATAGCACCCGAGATATCACCAGATATATAATGGATTTTTCCCTGACCCTGACAGTCCGGCCCCATGAGACGGTGGTTTTCTCGGCCCCTGGTGGTCCGAGGTCGTTCCCGCTGCACAGATTCATGCGCCAGGGCCCCCTGCAGACAATTCACTTTGGTTTAGTGCGCTATCTGTAAGAGCACCCGATATATCACCAGATATATATTGGATTTTTCCCTGACCCTGAGCGTCCGGCCCCATGAGACGGTAGTTTTCTCGCCCCCTGGTGGTGCGAGCTCGTTCCCGCTGCACAGATGCATGCGCTAGGGCCTCCTGCAGACAATGCACTTTGATTTGTTGCGCTATCTCTAATAGCACCCGAGATATCACCAGATATATATTGGATTTTCCCCTGACCCTGAGTGTCCGGCCCCATGAGACGGTAGTTTTCTCGGCCCCTGGAGGTCCGAGGTCGTTCCCGCTGCACACATTCATGCGCCAGGGCCTCCTACAGACAATGCACTTTGATTTATTGCGCCATCTGTAATAGCACCCGAGATATCACCAGATATATATTGGATTTTTCCCTGACCCTGAGTGTCCGGCCCCTTGAGACGGTAGTTTTCTCGGCCCCTGGAGGTCCGAGGTCGTTCCCGCTGCACAGATTCATGCGCCAGGGCCTCCTACAGACAATGCACTTTGATTTATTGCGCCATCTGTAATAGCACCCGAGATATCACCAGATATATATTGAATATTCCCGTGACCCTGAGTGTCCGGCCCCATGAGACGGTGGACTTCTCGGCCCCTGGTGGTCCGACGTCGTTCCCGCTGCACAGATTCATGCACCAGAGCCGCCTGCAGATAATTCACTTTGATTTATTGCGCTATCTGTAATAGCACCCGAGATATCACCAGATATATATTGGATTTTTCCCTGACCTTGAGGGTCCGACCCCATGAGACGCTGGTTTTCTCGGCGCCTGGAGGTCCGAGGTCGTTGCTGCTGCACAGATTCATGCGCTAGGGCCTCCTGCAGACAATGCACTTTGATTTATTGCGCTATCTCTTATAGCACCCGAGATATCACCAGATATATATTGGATTTTTCCCTGACCCTGACAGTCCGGCCCCATGAGACGGTGATTTCTCGGCCCCTGGTGGTCCGAGGTCGTTCCCGCTGCACAGATTCATGCGCCAGGGCCGCCTGCAGATAATTCACTTTGATTTATTGCGCTATCTGTAATAGCACCCGAGATATCACCAGATATATATTGGATTTTTCCCTGACCTTGAGGGTCCGACCCCATGAGACGGTGGTTTTCTCGGCGCCTGGATATCCGAGGTCGTTCCCGCTGCACAGATTTATGCGCTAGGGCCTCCTGCAGACAATGCTCTTTGATTTATTGCGCTATCTCTAATAGCAACCGAGATATCACCAGGTATATATTGGATTTTTCGCTGGCTCTGACAGTCCGACCCCATGAGACGGTGGTTTTCTCGGCCCCTGGTGGTCCGAGGTCGTTCCCGCTGCACAGATTCATGCGCCAGGGCCTCCTACTGACAATGCACTTTGATTTATTGCGCTATCTCTAATAGCATCCGAGATATCACCAGATATATATTGGATTTTTCCCTGGCTCTGACATTCCGACCCCATGAGACGGTGGTTTTCTCGGCCCATGGTGGGTTCCGAGGTCGTTCCCGCTGCACAGATTCATGCGCCAGGGCCTCCTGCAGACAATGCACTTTGATTTATTTCGCTATCTCTAATAGCACCCGAGATATCACCAGATATATATTGGATTTTTCCCTGACCCTGACAGCCCGACCCCATGAGACGGTGGTTTTCGCGGCCCCTGGTTGTCCGATGTCGTTCCCGCTGCACAGATTCATGCGCCAGGGCCTCCTGCGGACAATGCACTTTGATTTATTGCGCTATCTGTAATAGGACCAGAGATATCGCCAGATATAAATTGGATTTTTCCTTGACCCTGACAGTCCGGCCCCATGTGTCGGTGGTTTTCTCGGCCCCTGGTGGTCCGAGGTCGTTCCCGCTACACAGATTCATGCGCCAGGGCCCCCTGCAGATAATTCACTTTGGTTTAGTGCGCTATCTGTAAGAGCACCCGAGATATCACCAAATATATATTGTATTTTTCCCTGACCCTGACAGTCCGGCTCCATTAGACGGTAGTTTTCTCGGCCCCTGGTGGTCCGAGGTCGTTCGTGCTGCACAGATTCATGCGCCAGGGCCTCCTGCAGACAATGCACTTTGATTTATTTCGCTATCTGTAATAGCACCCTAGATATAACCAGATATATATTGAATTTTTCCCTGACCCTGAGGGTCCGACACCATGAGACGGTGGTTTCCTCGGCCCCTGGTGGTCCGAGGTCGTTCCCGCTGCACAGATTCATGCGTCAGGGCCGCCTACAGATAATTCACTTTGATTTATTGCGCTATCTGTAATAGCACCCGAGATATAACCAGATATATATTGGATTTTTCCCTGACCCTGAGGGTCCGAAACCATGAGACGGTGGTTTTCTCGGCCCCTGGTGGTCCGAGGTCGTTCCCGCTGCACAGATTCATGCGCCAGGGCCCCCTGCAGATAATTCACTTTGGTTTAGTGCGCTATCTGTAAGAGCACCCGAGATATCACCAGATATATATTGTATTTTTCCCTGACCTTGAGGGTCCGACCCCATGAGACGCTGGTTTTCTCGGCGCCTGGAGGTCCGAGGTCGTTCTCGCTGCACAGATTCATGCGCTAGGGCCTCCTGCAGACAATGCACTTTGATTTGTTGCGCTATCTCTAATAGCACCCGAGATATCACCAGATATATATTGGATTTTCCCCTGACACTGAGTGTCCGGCCCCATGAGACGGTAGTTTTCTCGGCCCCTGGTGTTCCGAGGTCGTTCCCGCTGCACAGATTCATGCGCTAGGGCCTCCTGCAGACAATGCACTTTGGTTTAGCGCGCTATCTGTAAGAGCACCCGATATATCACCAGATACATATTCGATTTTTCCTTGACCCTGACAGTCCGGCCCCATGTGTCGGTGGTTTTCTCGGCCCCTGGTGGTCCGAGGTCGTTCTCGCTGCACAGATTCATGTGCTAGGGCCTCCTGCAGACAATGCACTTTGATTTATTGCGCTACCTCTAATAGCACCCGAGATATCGCCAGATATATATTGGATTTTTCCCTGACCCTGAGTGTCCGACCCCATCAGACGGTGGTTTTCTCGGCCCCTGGTGGTCCGAGGTCGTTCCTGCTGCCCAGATTCATGCGCTAGGGCCTCCTGCAGACACTGCACTTTGATTTATTTCGCTATCTCTTATAGCACCCGAGATATAACCAGATATATATTGGATTTTTCCCTGACCCTGAGTGTCCGGCCCCATGAGCCGGTGGTTTTCTCGGCCCCTGGTGGTCCGAGGTCGTTCCCGCTGCACAGATACATGAGCCAGGTCCGCCTGCAGATATTTCACTTTGATTTATAGCGCTATCTGTAATAGCACCCGAGATATCACCAGATATATATTGGATTTTTCCCTGACGCTGAGGGTCCGACACCATGTGACGGTGGTTTTCTCGGCCCCTGGTGGTCCGAGGTCGTTCCCGCTGCACAGATTCATGCGCCAGGGCCGCCTGCAGACAATGCACTTTGATTTATTGCGCCATATGTAATAGCACCCGAGATATCACCAGATATATATTGGATTTTTCCCTGACCCTGAGTGTCCGGCCCCATGAGACGGTTGTTTTCTCGGCCCCTGGTGGTCCGAGGACGTTCCTGCTGCACAGATTCATGCGACCGGGCCTCCTGCAGACAATGCACTATGATTTATTGCGCTATCTCTAATAGCACCCGAGATATCACCAGATATATATTGGATTTTTCCCTGACCATGAGTGTCCGGCCCCATGAGACGGCGGGTTTCTCGGCCCCTGGTTGTCCGAGGTCGTTCCCGCTGCACAGATTCATGCGCCAGGGCCTCCTGCAGACAATGCACTTTGATTTATTTCGCTATCTCTAATAGCACCCGAGATATCACCAGATATATATTGGATTTTTCCCTGGCTCTGACAGTCCGACCCCATGAGACGGTTTTTTCTCGGCCCCTGGTGGACCGAGGTCGTTCCCGCTGCACAGATTCATGCGCTAGGGCCTCCTGCAGACAATGCACTTTGATTTATTGCGCTATCTCTAATAGCACCCGAGATATCACCAGATATATATTGGATTTTTCCCTGACCCTGACAGCCCGGCCCCATGAGACGGTAGTTTTCTCGGCCCCTGGTTGTCCGCGGTCGTTCGCGCTGCACAGATTCATGCGCCAGGGCCTCCTGCAGACAATGCAATTTGATTTATTTCGCTATCTCTAATAGCACCCGAGATATCACCAGATATATATTGGATTTTTCCCTGACCCTGAGTGTCCTGCCCCATGAGACGGCGGGTTTCTCGGCCCCTGGTTGTCCGAGGTCGTTCCCGCTGCACAGATTCATGCGGCAGGGCCGCCTGCAGATAATTCACTTTGATTTATTGCGCTATCTGTAATAGCACCCGAGATATCACCAGATATATATTGGATTTTTCCCTGACCTTGAGGGTCCGACCCCATGAGACGGTGGTTTTCTCGGCGCCTGGAGGTCCGAGGTCGTTCCCGCTGCACAGATTCATGCGCCCGGGCCTCCTGCAGACAATGCACTATGATTTATTGCGCTATCTCTAATAGCACCCGAGATATCACCATATATATATTGGATTTTTCCCTGACCATGAGTGTCCGGCCCCATGTGTCGGTGGTTTTCTCGGCCCCTGGTGGTCCGAGGTCGTTCTCGCTGCACACATTCATGCGCTAGGGCCTCCTGCAGACAATGCACTTTGATTTATTGCGCTATCTCTAATAGCATCCGAGATATCACCAGATATATATTGGATTTTTCCCTGACCCTGAGTGTCCGGCCCCATGAGACGGTGGTTTTCTCGGCCCCTGGTGGTCCGAGGTCGTTCCCGCTGCACAGATACATGCGCCAGGGCCGCCTGCAGATATTTCACTTTGATTTATTGCGCTATCTGTAATAGCACCCGAGATATCACCAGATATATATTGGATTTTTCCCTGACGCTGAGGGTCCGACACCATGTGACGGTGGTTTTCTCGGCCCCTGGTGGTCCGAGGTCGTTCCGGCTGCACAGATTCATGCGCCAGGGCCTCCTACAGACAATGCACTTTGATTTATTTCGCTATCTCTAATAGCACCCGAGATATCACCAGATATATATTGGATTTTTCCCTGACCCTGAGTGTCCGGCCCCATGAGACGGTAGTTTTCTCGGCCCCTGGTAGTCCGAGGTCGTTCCCGCTGCACAGATTCATGCGCCAGGGCCTCATGCAGACAATGCACTTTGATTTATTTCGCTATCTCTAATAGCACCCGAGATATCACCAGATATATATTCGATTTTTCCTTGACCCTGACAGTCCCGCCCCATGTGTCGGTGGTTTTCTAGGCCTCTCGTGGTCCGAGGTCGTTCTCGCGGCACAGATTCATGCGCTAGGGCCTCCTGCAGATAATGCACTTTGATTTATTGCGCTACCTCTAATAGCACCCGAGATATCGCCAGATATATATTGGATTTTTCCCTGACCCTGAGTGTCCGACCCCATCAGACGGTGGTTTTCTCGGCCCCTGGTGGTCCGAGTTCGTTCCCGCTGCACAGATTCATGCGCCAGGGCCGCCTGCAGATAATTCACTTTGATTTATTGCGCTATCTGTAATAGCACCCGAGATATCACCAGATATATATTGGATTCTTCCCTGACCTTGAGGGTCCGAACCCATGAGACGGTGGTTTTCTCGGCGCCTGGAGGTCCGAGGTCGTTCCCGCTGCACACATTCATGCGCTAGGGCCTCCTGCAGACAATGCTCTTTGATTTATTGCGCTATCTCTAATAGCACCCGAGATATCACCAGATATATATTGGATTTTTCCCTGACCCTGAGTGTCCGGCCCCATGTGTCGGTGGTTTTCTCGGCCCCTGGTGGTCCGAGGTCGTTCTCGCTGCACACATTCATGCGCTAGGGCCTCCTGCAGACAATGCACTTTGATTTATTGCGCTACCTCTAATAGCACCCGAGATATCGCCAGATATATATTGGATTTTTCCCTGACCCTGAGTGTCCGACCCCATCAGACGGTGGTTTTCTCGGCCCCTGGTGGTCCGAGTTCGTTCCCGCTGCACAGATTCATGCGCCAGGGCCGCCTGCAGATATTTCACTTTGATTTATTGCGCTATCTGTAATATCACCCGAGATATCACCAGATATATATTGGATTTTTCCCTGACGGTGAGGGTCCGACACCATGTGACGGTGGTTTTCTCGGCCCCTGGTGGTCCGAGGTCGTTCCGGCTGCACAGATTCATGCGCCAGGGCCTCCTACAGACAATGCACTTTGATTTATTGCGCCATATATAATAGCACCCGAGATATCACCAGATATATATTGGATTTTTCCCTGACCCTGAGTGTCCGGCCCCACGAGACGGTAGTTTTCTCGGCCCCTGGTGGTCCGAGGTCGTTCCTGCTGCACAGATTCATGCGCCAGGGCCTCCTGCAAACAATGCACTTTGATTTATTTCGCTATCTCTAATAGCACCCGAGATATCACCAGATATATATTGGATTTTTCCCTGACCCTGAGTGTCCGGCCCCATGAGACGGTAGTTTTCTCGGCCCCTGGTAGTCCGAGGTCGTTCCCGCTGCACAGATTCATGCGCCAGGGCCTCATGCAGACAATGCACTTTGATTTATTTCGCTATCTCTAATAGCACCCGAGATATCTCCAGATATATATTCGATTTTTCCTTGACCCTGACAGTCCGGCCCCATGTGTCGGTGGTTTTCTAGGCCCCTGGTGGTCCGAGGTCGTTCTCGCGGCACAGATTCATGCGCTAGGGCCTCCTGCAGACAATGCACTTTGATTTATTGCGCTACCTCTAATAGCACCCGAGATATCGCCAGATATATATTGGATTTTTCCCTGACCCTGAGTGTCCGGCCCCATGTGTCGGTGGTTTTCTCGGCCCCTGGTGGTCCGAGGTCGTTCTCGCTGCACACATTCATGCGCTAGGGCCTCCTGCAGACAATGCACTTTGATCTATTGCGCTATCTCTAATAGCACCCGATATATCACCAGATATATATTGGATTTTTCCCTGACCTTGAGGGTCCGAACCCATGAGACGGTGGTTTTCTCGGCGCCTGGAAGTCCGAGGTCGTTCCCGCTGCACAGATTCATGCGCTAGGGCCTCCTGCAGACAATGCACTTTGATTTATTGCGCTATCTCTAATAGCACCCGAGATATCACCAGATATATATTGGATTTTTCCCTGGCTCTGACAGTCCGACCCCATGGGACGGTTTTTTCTCGGCCCCTGGTGGACCGAGGTCGTTCCCGCTGCACAGATTCATGCGCTAGGGCCTCCTACAGACAATGCACTTTGATTTATTGCGCTATCTCTAATAGCACCCGAGATATCACTAGATGTATATTGGATTTTTCCCTGGCTCTGACAGTCCGACCCCATGAGACGGTGGTTTTCTCGGCCCCTGGTGGTCCGAGGTCGTTCCCGCTGCACAGATACATGCGCCAGGGCCGCCTGCAGATATTTCACTTTGATTTATTGCGCTATCTGTAATAGCACCCGAGATATCACCAGATATATATTGGATTTTTCCCTGACGCTGAGGGTCCGACACCATGTGACGGTGGTTTTCTCGGCCCCTGGTGGTCCGAGGTCGTTCCGGCTGCACAGATTCATGCGCCAGGGCCTCCTACAGACAATGCACTTTGATTTATTGCGCCATATGTAATAGCACCCGAGATATCACCAGATATATATTGGATTTTTCCCTGACCCTGAGTGTCCGGCCCCATGAGACGGTAGTTTTCTCGGCCCCTGGTGGTCCGAGGTCGTTCCTGCTGCACAGATTCATGCGCCAGGGCCTCCTGCAGACAATGCACTTTGATTTATTTCGCTATCTCTAATAGCACCCGAGATATCAACAGATATATATTGGATTTTTCCCTGACCCTGAGTGACCGGCCCCATGAGACGGTAGTTTTCTCGGCCCCTGGTAGTCCGAGGTCGTTCCCGCTGCACAGATTCATGCGCCAGGGCGTCATGCAGACAATGCACTTTGATTTATTTCGCTATCTCTAATAGCACCCGAGATATCACCAGATATATATTCGATTTTTCCTTGACCCTGACAGTCCGGCCCCATGTGTCGGTGGTTTTCTAGGCCCCTGGCGGTCCGAGGTCGTTCTCGCGGCACAGATTCATGCGCTAGGGCCTCCTGCAGACAATGCACTTTGATTTATTGCGCTACCTCTAATAGCACCCGAGATATCGCCAGATATATATTGGATTTTTCCCTGACCCTGAGTGCCCGACCCCATCAGACGGTGGTTTTCTCGGCCCCTGGTGGTCCGAGTTCGTTCCCGCTGCACAGATTCATGCGCCAGGGCCGCCTGCAGATAATTCACTGTGATTTATTGCGCTATCTGTAATAGCACCCGAGATATCACCAGATATATATTGGATTCTTCCCTGACCTGGAGGGTCCGAACCCATGAGACGGTGGTTTTCTCGGCGCCTGGAGGTCCGAGGTCGTTTCCGCTGCACAGATTCATGCGCTAGGGCCTCCTGCAGACAATGCACATTGATTTATTGCGCTATCTGTAATAGCACCCGAGATATCACCAGATATATATTGGATTTTTCTCTGACCTTGAGGGTCCGACCCCATGAGACGCTTGTTTTCTCGGCGCCTGGAGGTCCGTGGTCGTTCCCGCTGCACAGATTCATGCGCTAGGGCCTCCTGCAGACAATGCACTTTGATTTGTTGCGCTATCTCTAATAGCACCCGAGATATCACCAGACATATATTGGATTTTTCCCTGACCCTGAGTGTCCGGCCCCATGTGTCGGTGGTTTTCTCGGCCCCTGGTGGTCCGAGGTCGTTCCCGCTGCACAGATTCATGCGCTAGGGCCTCCTGCAGACAATGCACTTTGATTTATTGCGCTATCTCTAATAGCACCCGAGATATCACCAGATATATATTGGATTTTTCCCTGGCTCTGACAGTCCGACCCCATGAGACGGTTTTTTCTCGGCCCCTGGTGGACCGTGGTCGTTCCCGCTGCACAGATTCATGCGCTAGGGCCTCCTACAGACAATGCACTTTGATTTATTGCGCAATCTCTAATAGCACCCGAGATATCACTAGATGTATATTGGATTTTTCCCTGGCTCTGACAGTCCGACCCCATGAGACGGTGGTTTTCTCGGCCCCTGGTGGTCCGAGGTCGTTTCCGCTGCACAGATTCATGCGCCGGGGCCGCCTGCAGATAATTCACTTTGAGTTATTGCGCTATCTGTAATAGCACCCGAGATATCACCAGATATATATTGGATCTTTCCCTGACCTTGAGGGTCCGAACCCATGAGACGGTGGTTTTCTCGGCGCTTGGAGGTCCGAGGTCGTTCCCGCTGCACAGATTCATGCGCTAGGGCCTCCTGCAGACAAGGCACTTTGATTTATTGCGCTATCTCTAATAGCACCCGAGATATCACCAGATATATATTGGATTTTTCCCTGACCCTGAGTGTCCGGCCCCATGAGACGGTAGTTTTCTCGGCCCCTGGTAGTCCGAGGTCGTTCCCGCTGCACAGATTCATGCGCCAGGGCCTCCTGCAGACAATGCACTTTGATTTATTTCGCTATCTCTAATAGCACCCGAGATATCACCAGATATATATTCGATTTTTCCTTGACCCTGACAGTCCGGCCCCATGAGACGGTAGTTTTCTCGGCCCCTGGTAGTCCGAGGTCGTTCCCGCTGCACAGATTCATGCGCCAGGGCGTCATGCAGACAATGCACTTTGATTTATTTCGCTATCTCTAATAGCACCCGAGATATCACCAGATATATATTCGATTTTTCCTTGACCCTGACAGTCCGGCCCCATGTGTCGGTGGTTTTCTAGGCCCCTGGCGGTCCGAGGTCGTTCTCGCGGCACAGATTCATGCGCTAGGGCCTCCTGCAGACAATGCACTTTGATTTATTGCGCTACCTCTAATAGCACCCGAGATATCGCCAGATATATATTGGATTTTTCCCTGACCCTGAGTGTCCGACCCCATCAGACGGTGGTTTTCTCGGCCCCTGGTGGTCCGAGTTCGTTCCCGCTGCACAGATTCATGCGCCAGGGCCGCCTGCAGATAATTCACTTTGATTTATTGCGCTATCTGTAATAGCACCCGAGATATCACCAGATATATATTGGATTCTTCCCTGACCTTGAGGGTCCGAACCCATGAGACGGTGGTTTTCTCGGCGCCTGGAGGTCCGAGGTCGTTTCCGCTGCACAGATTCATGCGCTAGGGCCTCCTGCAGACAATGCACATTGATTTATTGCGCTATCTGTAATAGCACCCGAGATATCACCAGATATATATTGGATTTTTCTCTGACCTTGAGGGTCCGACCCCATGAGACGCTTGTTTTCTCGGCGCCTGGAGGTCCGAGGTCGTTCCCGCTGCACAGATTCATGCGCTAGGGCCTCCTGCAGACAATGCACTTTGATTTGTTGCGCTATCTCTAATAGCACCCGAGATATCACCAGACATATATTGGATTTTTCCCTGACCCTGAGTGTCCGGCCCCTGTGTCGGTGGTTTTCTCGGCCCCTGGTGGTCCGAGGTCGTTCCCGCTGCACAGATTCATGCGCTAGGGCCTCCTGCAGACAATGCACTTTGATTTATTGCGCTATCTCTAATAGCACCCGAGATATCACCAGATATATATTGGATTTTTCCCTGGCTCTGACAGTCCGACCCCATGAGACGGTTTTTTCTCGGCCCCTGGTGGACCGTGGTCGTTCCCGCTGCACAGATTCATGCGCTAGGGCCTCCTACAGACAATGCACTCTGATTTATTGCGCTATCTCTAATAGCACCCGAGATATCACTAGATGTATATTGGATTTTTCCCTGGCTCTGACAGTCCGACCCCATGAGACGGTGGTTTTCTCGGCCCCTGGTGGTCCGAGGTCGTTTCCGCTGCACAGATTCATGCGCCGGGGCCGCCTGCAGATAATTCACTTTGAGTTATTGCGCTATCTGTAATAGCACCCGAGATATCACCAGATATATATTGGATCTTTCCCTCACCTTGAGGGTCCGAACCCATGAGACGGTGGTTTTCTCGGCGCTTGGAGGTCCGAGGTCGTTCCCGCTGCACAGATTCATGCGCTAGGGCCTCCTGCAGACAAGGCACTTTGATTTATTGCGCTATCTCTAATAGCACCCGAGATATCACCAGATATATATTGGATTTTTCCCTGACCCTGAGTGTCCGGACCCATGAGACGGTAGTTTTCTCGGCCCCTGGTAGTCCGAGGTCGTTCCCGCTGCACAGATTCATGCGCCAGGGCCTCCTGCAGACAATGCACTTCGATTTATTTCGCTATCTCTAATAGCACCCGAGATATCACCAGATATATATTCGATTTTTCCTTGACTCTGACAGTCCGGCCCCATGTGTCGGTGGTTTTCTCGGCCCCTCGTGGTCCGAGGTCGTTCTCGCGGCACAGATTCATGCGCTAGGGCCTCCTGCAGACATTGCACTTTGATTTATTGCGCTACCTCTAATAGCACCCGAGATATCGCCAGATATATATTGGATTTTTCCCTGACCCTGAGTGTCCGACCCCATCAGACGGTGGTTTTCTCGGCCCCTGGTGGTCCGAGTTCGTTCCCGCTGCACAGATTCATGCGCCAGGGCCGCCTGCAGATAATTCACTTTGATTTATTGCGCTATCTGTAATAGCACCCGAGATATCACCAGATATATATTGGATTCTTCCCTGACCTTGAGGGTCCGAACCCATGAGACGGTGGTTTTCTCGGCGCCTGGAGGTCCGAGGTCGTTTCCGCTGCACAGATTCATGCGCTAGGGCCTCCTGCAGACAATGCACTTTGATTTATTGCGCTATCTGTAATAGCACCCGAGATATCACCAGATATATATTGGATTTTTCTCTGACCTTGAGGGTCCGGCCCCATGTGTCGGTGGTTTTCTCGGCCCCTGGTGGTCCGAGGTCGTTCTCGCTGCACACATTCATGCGCTAGGGCCTCCTGCAGACAATGCACTTTGATTTATTGCGCTATCTCTAATAGCACCCGAGATATCACCAGATATATATTGGATTTTTCCCTGACCTTGAGGGTCCGAACCCATGAGACGGTGGTTTTCTCGGCGCCTGGAGGTCCGAGGTCGTTCCCGCTGCACAGATTCATGCGCTAGGGCCTCCTGCAGACAATGCACTTTGATTTATTGCGCTATCTCTAATAGCACCCGAGATATCACCAGATATATATTGGATTTTTCCCTGGCTCTGACAGTCCGACCCCATGAGACGGTGGTTTTCTCGGCCCCTGGTGGTCCGAGGTCGTTTCCGCTGCACAGATTCATGCGCTAGGGCCTCCTACAGACAATGCACTTTGATTTATTGCGCTATCTCTAATAGCACCCGAGATATCACTAGATGTATATTGGATCTTTCCCTGACCTTGAGGGTCCGAACCCATGAGACGGTGGTTTTCTCGGCGCTTGGAGGTCCGAGGTCGTTCCCGCTGCACAGATTCATGCGCTAGGGCCTCCTGCAGACAACGCACTTTGATTTATTGCGCTATCTCTAATAGCACCCGAGATATCACCAGATATATATTGGATTTTTCCCTGACCCTGAGTGTCCGGCCCCATGAGACGGTAGTTTTCTCGGCCCCTGGTAGTCCGAGGTAGTTCCCGCTGCACAGATTCATGCGCCAGGGCCTCCTGCAGACAATGCGCTTTGATTTATTTCGCTATCTCTAATAGCACCCGAGATATCACCAGATATATATTCGATTTTTCCTTGACCCTGACAGTCCGGCCCCATGTGTCGGTGGTTTTCTCTGCCCCTGGTGGTCCGAGGTCGTTCTCGCGGCACAGATTCATGCGCTAGGGCCTCCTGCAGACATTGCACTTTGATTTATTGCGCTACCTCTAATAGCACCAGAGATATCGCCAGATATATATTGGATTTTTCCCTGACCCTGAGTGTCCGACCCCATCAGACGGTGGTTTTCTCGGCCCCTGGTGGTCCGAGTTCGTTCCCGCTGCACAGATTCATGCGCCAGGGCCGCCTGCAGATAATTCACTTTGGTTTAGTGCGCTATCTCTAATAGCACCCGAGATATCACCAGATATATATTGTATTTTTCCCTGACCCTGACAGTCCGGCCCCATTAGACGGTAGTTTTCTCGGCCCCTGGTTGTCCGAGGTCGTTCCCGCTGCACAGATTCATGCGCCAGGGCCTCCTGCAGACAATGCACTTTGATTTATTTCGCTATCTCTAATAGCACCCGAGATATCACCAGATATATATTGGATTTTTCCCTGACCCTGAGGGTCCGACACCATGTGACGGTGGTTTTTCGGCACCTGGTGGTCCGAGGTCGTTCCCGCTGCACAGATTCATGCGCCAGGACCTCCTAGAGACAGTGCACTTTGATTTATTGCGCCATATGTAATAGCACCCGAGATATCACCCGATATATATTGGATTTTTCCCTGACCCTGACAGCTCGACCCCATGAGACGGTGGTTTTCTCGGCCCCTGGTGGTCCGAGGTCGTTCCCGCTGCACAGATTCATGCGCCAGGGCCTCCTGCAGACAATGCACTTTGATTTATTGGGCTATCTCTAATAGCACCCGAGATATCACCAGATATAAATTGGATTTTTCCCTGACCCTGACAGTCCGGCCCCATAAGACGGTGGTTTTCTCGGCCCCTGGTGGTCCGAGGTCGTTCTCGCTGCACAGATGCATGCGCCAGGGCCTCGTACAGACAATGCACTTTGTTTTACTGCGCTATCTCTAATAGCACCCGAGATATCACTAGATGTATATTGGATTTTTCCCTGGCTCTGACAGTCCGACCCCATGAGACGGTGGTTTTCTCGGCCCCTGGTGGTCCGAGGTCGTTTCCGCTGCACAGATACATGCCCCAGGGCCGCCTGCAGATATTTCACTTTGATTTATTGCGCTATCTGTAATAGCACCCGAGATATCACCAGATATATATCGGATTCTTCCCTGACCTTGAGGGTCCGAACCCATGAGACGGTGGTTTTCTCGGCGCTTGGAGGTCCGAGGTCGTTCCCGCTGCACAGATTCATGCGCTAGGGCCTCCTGCAGACAATGCACTTTGATTTATTGCGCTATCTCTAATAGCACCCGAGATATCACCAGATATATATTGGATTTTTCCCTGACCCTGACAGCCCGGCCCCATGAGACGGTAGTTTTCTCGGCCCCTGGTTGTCCGAGGTCGTTCGCGCTGCACAGATTCATGCGCCAGGGCCTCCTGCAGACAATGCACTTTGATTTATTGCGCTATCTGTAATAGCAACCGAGATATCACCAGATATATATTGTATTCTTCCCTGACCTTGAGGGTCCGAACCCATGAGACGGTGGTTTTCTCGGCCCCTGGTGGTCCGAGGTCGTTCCCGCTGCACAGATTCATGCGCTAGGGCCTCCTGCAGACAATGCACTTTGATTTATTGCGCTATCTGTAATAGCACCCGAGATATCACCAGATATATATTGGATTTTTCCCTGACCTTGAGGGTCCGAACCCATGAGACGGTGGTTTTCTCAGCGCCTGGAGGTCCGAGGTCGTTCCCGCTGCACAGATTCATGCGCTAGGGCCTCCTGCAGACAATGCACTTTGATTTATTGCGCTATCTGTAATAGCACCCGAGATATCACCAGATATATATTGGATTTTTCCCTGACCTTGAGGGTCCGAACCCATGAGACGGTGGTTTTCTCAGCGCCTGGAGGTCCGAGGTTGTTCCCGCTGCACAGATCCATGCGCTAGGGCCTCCTGCAGACAACGCACTTTGATTTATTGCGCTATCTCCAATAGCACCCGAGATATCACCAGATATATTTTGGATTTTTCCCTGACCCTGAGGTTCCGACCGCATGAGACGGCGGTTTCCTCGGCCCCTGGTGGTCTGAGGTCGTTCCCGCTGCACAGATTCATGCGCTAGGGCCTCCTGCAGACAATGCACTTTGATTTATTTCGCTATCTCTAATAGCACCCGAGATATCACCAGATATATATTATTGGATTTTTCCCTGACCCTGAGGGTCCGACACCATGTGACGGTGGTTTTCTCGGCCCCTGGTGGTCCGAGGTCGTTCCCGCTGCACAGATTCATTCGCCAGTGCATCCTACAGACAATGCACTTTGATTTATTGCGCTATCTCTAATAGCACCAGAGATATCACCAGATATATATTGGATTTTTCCCTGACCCTGACAGTCCGACCCCATGAGACGGTGGTTTTCTCGGCCCCTGGTGGTCCGAGGTCGTTCCCGCTGCAGAGATTCATGCGCCAGGGCCTCCTGCAGATAATACACTTTGGTTTATTGCGCTATCTCTCATAGCAGCCGAGATATCACCAGATATATATTGAATTTTTCCTTGACCCTGACAGTCCGACCCCATGACACGGTAGTTTCTTCGGCCCCTGGTGGTCTGAGGTCGTTCCCGCTGCACAGATTCATGCGCCAGGGCCTCCTGCAGACAATGCACTTTGATTTATTGCGCTATCTCTAATAGCACCCGAGATATCACCAGATATATATTGAATTTTTCCATGACCCTGACAGTCCGACCCCATGAGACGGTGGTTTTCTCGGCCCCTGGTGGTCCGATGTCGTTCCCACTGCACAGATTCATGCGCTAGGGCCTCCGGCAGATAATTCACTTCGGTTTAGTGCGCTATCTCTAATAGCAGCCGAGATATCACCAGATATATATTGGTTTTTCCCTGACCCTGACAGTCCGACCCCATGAGACGGTGGTTTTCTCGGCCCCTGGTGGTCCGAGGTCGTTCCCGCTGCACAGATTCATGCGCCAGGGCCTCCTCCAGACAATGCACTTTGATTTATTGCGCTATCTGTAATAGCACCCGAGATATCACCAGATATATGCTGGATTTTTCCCTGTCCCTGAGTGTCCGGCCCCATGAGACGGTAGTTTTCTCGGCCCCTGGTGGTCCGAGGTCGTTCCTGCTGCACAGATTCATGCGCTAGGGCCTCCTGCAGACAATGCACTTTGATTTATTGCGCTATCTGTAATAGCACCCGAGATATCACCAGATATATATTGGATTTTTCCTTGACCCTGAGTGTCCGGCCCCATGAGACGGTAGTTTTCTCGGCCCCTGGTGGTCCGAGGTCGTTCCCGCTGCAAAGATTCATGCGCTAGGGCCCCCTGCAGACAATGCACTTTGGTTTATTGCGCTATCTCTAATAGCACCCTAGATATCACCAGATGTATGCTGGATTTTTACATGACCTTGGTTGACGGATTCCGGATATCTGTAATTTTCTCGGCCCCTGGTGGTCCGAGATCGTTCCCGCCGCACCGATTCATGCGCCAGGGCCTCCTGCAGATAATTCACTTTGGTTTATTGCGCTATCTCTAATAGCACCAGAGATATCACCAGATATATATTGGATTTTTCCCTTACCTTGACAGTCCGACCCCATGAGACGGTGTTTTTCTCGGCCCCTGGTAGTCCGAGGTCCTTCCCGCTGCACAGATTCATGCGCCAGGGCCTCCTGCAGACAATTCACTTTGATTTATTGCGCTATCTCTAATAGCACCCGAGATATCACCCGATATATATTGGATTTTTCCCTGACCCTGACAGCTCGACCCCATGAGACGGTGGTTTTCTCGGCCCCTGGTGGTCCGAGATCGTTCCCGCTGCACAGATTCATGCGCCAGGGCCTCCTCTAGATAATTCACTTTGGTTTATTGTGCTATCTCTAATAGCACCCGAGATATCACCAGATATGTATTGGATTTTTTCCTGACCCTGAGTGTCCGACCCCATGAGACGGTGGTTTTCTCGGCCCGTGGTGGTCCGAGGTCGTTCCCGCTGCAAAGATTCATGCGCTAGGGCCCCCTGCAGACAAGGCACTTTGGTTTATAGCGCTATCTCTAATAGCACCCTAGATATCACCAGATGTATGCTGGATTTTTACATGACCTTGGTTGACGGATTCCGAATATCTGTAATTTTCTCGGCCCCTGGTGGTCCGAGGTCGTTCCTGCTGCACAGATTCATTCGCCAGGGCCTCCTGCAGATAATTCACTTTGGTTTATTGCGATATCTCTGATAGCACCAGAGATATCACCAGATATATATTGGATTTTTCCCTGACCCTGACAGTCCGACCCCATGAGACGGTGGTTTTCTCGGCCCCTGGTGGTCCGAGGTCGTTCCCGCTGCACAGGTTCATGCGCCAGGGACTGCTGCAGACAATGCACTTTGATTTATGGCGCTATCTGTGATCGCACCCGAGATATCACCAGAATTATATTGGATATTTCCCTGACCCTGACAGTCCGGCCCCATGTGTCGGTGGTTTTCTCGGCCCCTGGTGTTCCGACGCCGTTCCCGCTGCACAGATTCATGCGCCAGGTCCTCCTGCAGACAATGCACTTTGATTTATTGCGCTATCTGTAATAGCACCCGAGATATCACCAGATATATATTGGATTTTTCCCTGACCTTGAGGGTCCGAACCCATGAGACGGTGGTTTTCTCAGCGCCTGGAGGTCCGAGGTTGTTCCCGCTGCACAGATCCATGCGCTAGGGCCTCCTGCAGACAATGCACTTTGATTTATTGCGCTATCTCCAATAGCACCCGAGATATCACCAGATATATTTTGGATTTTTCCCTGACCCTGAGGTTCCGACCGCATGAGACGGCGGTTTCCTCGGCCCCTGGTGGTCTGAGGTCGTTCCCGCTGCACAGATTCATGCGCTAGGGCCTCCTGCAGACAATGCACTTTGATTTATTTCGCTATCTCTAATAGCACCCGAGATATCACCAGATATATATTATTGGATTTTTCCCTGACCCTGAGGGTCCGACACCATGTGACGGTGGTTTTCTCGGCCCCTGGTGGTCCGAGGTCGTTCCCGCTGCACAGATTCATTCGCCAGTGCATCCTACAGACAATGCACTTTGATTTATTGCGCTATCTCTAATAGCACCAGAGATATCACCAGATATATATTGGATTTTTCCCTGACCCTGACAGTCCGACCCCATGAGACGGTGGTTTTCTCGGCCCCTGGTGGTCCGAGGTCGTTCCCGCTGCAGAGATTCATGCGCCAGGGCCTCCTGCAGATAATACACTTTGGTTTATTGCGCTATCTCTCATAGCAGCCGAGATATCACCAGATATATATTGAATTTTTCCTTGACCCTGACAGTCCGACCCCATGACACGGTAGTTTCTTCGGCCCCTGGTGGTCTGAGGTCGTTCCCGCTGCACAGATTCATGCGCTAGGGCCTCCGGCAGATAATTCACTTCGGTTTAGTGCGCTATCTCTAATAGCAGCCGAGATATCACCAGATATATATTGGTTTTTCCCTGACCCTGACAGTCCGACCCCATGAGACGGTGGTTTTCTCGGCCCCTGGTGGTCCGAGGTCGTTCCCGCTGCACAGATTCATGCGCCAGGGCCTCCTGCAGACAATGCACTTTGATTTATTGCGCTATCTGTAATAGCACCCGAGATATCACCAGATATATGCTGGATTTTTCCCTGTCCCTGAGTGTCCGGCCCCATGAGACGGTAGTTTTCTCGGCCCCTGGTGGTCCGAGGTCGTTCCTGCTGCACAGATTCATGCGCTAGGGCCTCCTGCAGACAATGCACTTTGATTTATTTCGCTATCTCTAATAGCACCCGAGATATCACCAGATATATATTGGATTTTTCCTTGACCCTGAGTGTCCGGCCCCATGAGACGGTAGTTTTCTCGGCCCCTGGTGGTCCGAGGTCGTTCCCGCTGCAAAGATTCATGCGCTAGGGCCCCCTGCAGACAATGCACTTTGGTTTATTGCGCTATCTCTAATAGCACCCTAGATATCACCAGATGTATGCTGGATTTTTACATGACCTTGGTTGACGGATTCCGGATATCTGTAATTTTCTCGGCCCCTGGTGGTCCGAGATCGTTCCCGCCGCACCGATTCATGCGCCAGGGCCTCCTGCAGATAATTCACTTTGGTTTATTGCGCTATCTCTAATAGCACCAGAGATATCACCAGATATATATTGGATTTTTCCCTTACCTTGACAGTCCGACCCCATGAGACGGTGTTTTTCTCGGCCCCTGGTAGTCCGAGGTCCTTCCCGCTGCACAGATTCATGCGCCAGGGCCTCCTGCAGACAATGCACTTTGATTTATTGCGCTATCTCTAATAGCACCCGAGATATCACCCGATATATATTGGATTTTTCCCTGACCCTGACAGCTCGACCCCATGAGACGGTGGTTTTCTCGGCCCCTGGTGGTCCGAGATCGTTCCCGCTGCACAGATTCATGCGCCAGGGCCTCCTCTAGATAATTCACTTTGGTTTATTGTGCTATCTCTAATAGCACCCGAGATATCACCAGATATGTATTGGATTTTTTCCTGACCCTGAGTGTCCGACCCCATGAGACGGTGGTTTTCTCGGCCCGTGGTGGTCCGAGGTCGTTCCCGCTGCAAAGATTCATGCGCTAGGGCCCCCTGCAGACAAGGCACTTTGGTTTATAGCGCTATCTCTAATAGCACCCTAGATATCACCAGATGTATGCTGGATTTTTACATGACCTTGGTTGACGGATTCCGAATATCTGTAATTTTCTCGGCCCCTGGTGGTCCGAGGTCGTTCCTGCTGCACAGATTCATTCGCCAGGGCCTCCTGCAGATAATTCACTTTGGTTTATTGCGATATCTCTGATAGCACCAGAGATATCACCAGATATATATTGGATTTTTCCCTGACCCTGACAGTCCGACCCCATGAGACGGTGGTTTTCTCGGCCCCTGGTGGTCCGAGGTCGTTCCCGCTGCACAGGTTCATGCGCCAGGGACTGCTGCAGACAATGCACTTTGATTTATGGCGCTATCTGTGATCGCACCCGAGATATCACCAGAATTATATTGGATATTTCCCTGACCCTGACAGTCCGGCCCCATGTGTCGGTGGTTTTCTCGGCCCCTGGTGTTCCGACGCCGTTCCCGCTGCACAGATTCATGCGCCAGGTCCTCCTGCAGATAATTCACTTTGGTCTATTGCGCTATCTCTAATAGCACCCGAGATATCACCAGATATATATTGGATTTTTCCCTGGCCCTGAGTGTCCGGCCCCATGAGACGGTAGTTTTCTCGGCCCCTGGTGTTCCGAGGTCGTTCCCGCTGCACAGATGCATGCGCCAGGGCCTCCTCCAGACAATGCACTTTGGTTTATTGCGCTATCTGTAATAGCACCCGAGATATCACCAGATTTATATTGGATTTTTCCCTGACCCTGAGTGTCCGGCCCCATGAGACGGTAGTTTTCTCGGCGCCTGGTGGTTCGAGGTCGTTCCTGCTGCACAGATTCATTCGCCAGTGCATCCTACAGACAATGCACTTTGATTTATTGCGCTATCTCTAATAGCACCAGAGATATCACCAGATATATATTGGATTTTTCCCTGACCCTGACAGTCCGACCCCATGAGACGGTGGTTTTCTCGGCCCCTGGTGGTCCGAGGTCGTTCCCGCTGCAGAGATTCATGCGCCAGGGCCTCCTGCAGATAATACACTTTGGTTTATTGCGCTATCTCTCATAGCAGCCGAGATATCACCAGATATATATTGAATTTTTCCTTGACCCTGACAGTCCGACCCCATGACACGGTAGTTTCTTCGGCCCCTGGTGGTCTGAGGTCGTTCCCGCTGCACAGATTCATGCGCCAGGGCCTCCTGCAGACAATGCACTTTGATTTATTGCGCTATCTCTAATAGCACCCGAGATATCACCAGATATATATTGAATTTTTCCCTGACCCTGACAGTCCGACCCCATGAGACGGTGGTTTTCTCGGCCCCTGGTGGTCCGATGTCGTTCCCACTGCACAGATTCATGCGCTAGGGCCTCCGGCAGATAATTCACTTCGGTTTAGTGCGCTATCTCTAATAGCAGCCGAGATATCACCAGATATATATTGGTTTTTCCCTGACCCTGACAGTCCGACCCCATGTGACGGTGGTTTTCTCGGCCCCTGGTGGTCCGAGGTCGTTCCCGCTGCACAGATTCATGCGCCAGGGCCTCCTGCAGACAATGCACTTTGATTTATTGCGCTATCTGTAATAGCACCCGAGATATCACCAGATATATGCTGGATTTTTACATGACCTTGGGTGACGGATTCCGAATATCTGTAATTTTCTCGGCCCCTGGTGGTCCGAGGTCGATCCCATTGCACAGATTCATGCGCCAGGGCCCCCTGCAGATAATTCACTTTGGTTTAGTGCGCTATCTGTAAGAGCACCCGAGATATCACCAGATATATATTGAATTTTTCCCCGACCCTGACAGTCCGGCCCCATGAGACGGTGGTTTTCTCGGCCCCTGGTGGTCCGAGGTCGTTCCCGCTGCACACATTCATGCGCCAGGGCCTCCTGCAGACAATGCACTTTGGTTTATTGCGCTATCTCTAATAGCACCCGAGATATCACCAGATATATGTTGGATTTTTCCCTGCCCCTGACAGCCCGGCCCCATGTGTCGGTGGTTTTCTCGGCCCCTGGTGGTCCGAGGTCGAACCCGCTGCCCAGATTCATGCGCCAGGGCCTCCTGCAGATAATTCACTTTGGATTAGCGCGCTATCTGTAATAGCACCCGAGATATCACCAGATTTATATTGGATTTTCCCCAGACCCTGAGAGTCCGGCCCCATGAGATGGTGGTTTTCTCGGCCCCTGGTGGTCCAAGGTCGTTCCCGCTGCACAGATTCATGCGCCAGGGCCTCCTATAGATAATTCACTTTGGTTTATTGCGCTATCTCTAACAGCACCCGAGAAATCACCAGATATATATTTGATTTTTCCCTGACCCTGACAGTCCGGCCCCATGTGTCGACGGTTTTCTCGGTCCATCGTGGTCCGAGGTCGATCGCGCTGAACAGATTCATGCCCCAGGGCTTCCTGCAGACAATTCACTTTGGTTTATTGCGCTATCTGTAATAGCACCCAAGATGTCACCAGATATATGCTGGATTTTTACATGACCTTGGGTGACGGATTCCGAATATCTGTAATATTCTCGGCGCCTGGTGGTCCGAGGTCGGTCCTGCTGCACAGATTCATTCGCCAGTGCCTCCTACAGACAATGCACTTTGGTTTATTGCGCTATCTGTAATAGCACCCGAGACATCACCAGATATATATTGGATTTTTCCCTGACCCTGCCAGTCCGGCCCCATGAGACGGTGATTTTCTCGGCACCTGGTGGTCCGAGGTCGTTCCCGCTGCACAGATTCATGCGCCAGCGCCTCCTGCAGACAATGCACTTTTGTTTATTGCGCTATCTCTAATAGCACCCGAGATATCACCATATATATATTGGATTTTTTCCTGACCCTGAGTGTCCGGCCCCATGAGACGGTCGTTTTCTCGGCCCCTGGTGGTCCGAGGTCGCTCCCGCTGCACAGATTCATGCGCTAGGGCCTCCTACAGACAAGGCACTTTGATTTATTGCGCTATCTGTAATAGCACCCGAGATATCACCAGGATATATATTGGATTTTTCCCTGACCCTGAGTGTCCGACTCCATGAGACGATGGTTTTCTCGGCCCATGGTGGTCCGAGGTCGTTCCCGCTGCACACATTCATGCGCCTGGGCCTCCTGCAGACAATGCACTTTGATTTATTGAGCTATCTCTAATAACACCCGAGATATCAACAGATACATATTGGATTTTTCCCTGACCCTGACAGTCCGGCCCCATGTGTCGATGGTTTTCTCGGTCCCTCGTGGTCCGCGGTCGATCCCACTGCACATATTCATGCGCCCGGGCCTCCTGCAGACAATGCACTTTGATTTATTGCGCTATCTGTAATAGCACCCGAGATATCATTAGATATATATTGGATTTTTCCCTGACCCTGAGTGTCCGGCCCCATGAGACGGTGGTTTTCTCGGCCCCTGGTGGTCCGAGATCGATCCCGCTGACAGATTCATGCGCCAGGGGCTCCTACAGACAATGCACTTTGATTTATTGCGCTATCTGTAAGAGCACCCGAGATATCACCAGATATATATTGAATTTTTCCCCGACCCTGACAGTCCGGCCCCATGAGACGGTGGTTTTCTCGGCCCCTGGTGGTCCGAGGTCGTTCCCGCT
Source organism: Nomia melanderi (assembly GCF_051020985.1). Lineage (NCBI taxonomy): Eukaryota > Metazoa > Arthropoda > Insecta > Hymenoptera > Halictidae > Nomia > Nomia melanderi. The sequence goes on from NW_027475142.1 coordinate 2,251,118, forward strand.
GCACACATTCATGCGCCAGGGCCTCCTGCAGACAATGCACTTTGGTTTATTGCGCTATCTCTAATAGCACCCGAGATATCACCAGATATATGTTGGATTTTTCCCTGACCCTGACAGCCCGGCCCCATGTGTCGGTGGTTTTCTCGGCCCCTGGTGGTCCGAGGTCGAACCCGCTGCCCAGATTCATGCGCCAGGGCCTCCTGCAGATAATTCACTTTGGATTAGCGCGCTATCTGTAATAGCACCCGAGATATCACCAGATTTATATTGGATTTTCCCCAGACCCTGAGAGTCCGGCCCCATGAGATGGTGGTTTTCTCGGCCCCTGGTGGTCCAAGGTCGTTCCCGCTGCACAGATTCATGCGCCAGGGCCTCCTATAGATAATTCACTTTGGTTTATTGCGCTATCTCTAACAGCACCCGAGAAATCACCAGATATATATTTGATTTTTCCCTGACCCTGACAGTCCGGCCCCATGTGTCGACGGTTTTCTCGGTCCATCGTGGTCCGAGGTCGATCGCGCTGAACAGATTCATGCCCCAGGGCTTCCTGCAGACAATTCACTTTGGTTTATTGCGCTATCTGTAATAGCACCCAAGATGTCACCAGATATATGCTGGATTTTTACATGACCTTGGGTGACGGATTCCGAATATCTGTAATATTCTCGGCGCCTGGTGGTCCGAGGTCGGTCCTGCTGCACAGATTCATTCGCCAGTGCCTCCTACAGACAATGCACTTTGGTTTATTGCGCTATCTGTAATAGCACCCGAGACATCACCAGATATATATTGGATTTTTCCCTGACCCTGCCAGTCCGGCCCCATGAGACGGTGATTTTCTCGGCACCTGGTGGTCCGAGGTCGTTCCCGCTGCACAGATTCATGCGCCAGCGCCTCCTGCAGACAATGCACTTTTGTTTATTGCGCTATCTCTAATAGCACCCGAGATATCACCATATATATATTGGATTTTTTCCTGACCCTGAGTGTCCGGCCCCATGAGACGGTCGTTTTCTCGGCCCCTGGTGGTCCGAGGTCGCTCCCGCTGCACAGATTCATGCGCTAGGGCCTCCTACAGACAAGGCACTTTGATTTATTGCGCTATCTGTAATAGCACCCGAGATATCACCATATATATATTGGATTTTCACCTGACCCTCAGTGTCCTGCTCCATGAGACGGTGGTTTTCTCGGCCCCTGCTGGTCCGAGGTCGTTCCCGCTCCACAGATTCATGCGCCAGGGCCTCCTGCAGGCAATGCACTTTGGTTTATTGCGCTATCTGTAATAGCACCCGAGATATCACCAGATATATATTGGATTTTTCCCCGACCCTGACAGTCCGGACCCATGAGACGGTGGTTTTCTCGGCCCCTGCTGGTCCGAGGTCGTTCCCGCTCCACAGATTCATGCGCCAGGGCCTCCTGCAGACAATGCACTTTGGTTTATTGCGCTATCTGTAATAGCACCCGAGATGTCACCAGATATATGCTGGATTTTTACATGAGCTTGGGTGACCGATTCCGAATATCTGTAATTTTCTCGGCGCCTGGTGGTCCGAGGTCGTTCCCGCTGCACAGATTCATGCGCCAGGGCCTCCTATAGATAATTGACTTTGGTTTATTGCGCTATCTCTAATAGCACCCGAGATATCACCAGATACATATTGGATTTTTCCCTGACACTGACAGATCGGCCCCATGTGTCGGTGGTTTTCTCGGCCCCTGGTGGTCCGAGGTCGTTCCCGCTGCACAGATTCATGTGCCAGGGACTCCTCCAGACAATGCACTTTGGTTTATTGCGCTATCTCTAATAGCACCCGAGATATCACCATATATATATTGGATTTTCACCTGACCCTCAGTGTCCTGCTCCATGAGACGGTGGTTTTCTCGGCCCCTGCTGGTCCGAGGTCGTTCCCGCTCCACAGATTCATGCGCCAGGGCCTCCTGCAGGCAATGCACTTTGGTATATTGCGCTATCTGTAATAGCACCCGAGATATCACCAGATATATATTGGATTTTTCCCCTACCCTGACAGTCCGGACCCATGAGACGGTGGTTTTCTCGGCCCCTGCTGGTCCGAGGTCGTTCCCGCTCCACAGATTCATGCGCCAGGGCCTCCTGCAGACAATGCACTTTGGTTTATTGCGCTATCTGTAATAGCACCCGAGATGTCACCAGATATATGCTGGATTTTTACATGACCTTGGGTGACGGATTCCGAATATCTGTAATTTTCTCGGCGCCTGGTGGTCCGAGGTCGTTCCCGCTGCACAGATTCATGCCCCAGGGCCTCCTGCAGACAATGCACTTTTGTTTATTGCGCTATCTCTAATAGCACCCGAGATATCACCATATATATATTGGATTTTTTCCTGACCCTGAGTGTCCGGCCCCATGAGACGGTCGTTTTCTCGGCCCCTAGTGGTCCGAGGTCGTTCCCGCTGCACAGATTCATGCGCTAGGGCCTCCTACAGACAAGGCACTTTGATTTATTGCGCTATCTGTAATAGCACCCGAGATATCACCAGGATATATGTTGGATTTTTCCCTGACCCTGAGTGTCCGACTCCATGAGACGATGGTTTTCTCGGCCCATGGTGGTCCGAGGTCGTTCCCGCTGCACAGATTCATGCGCCTGGGCCTCCTGCAGACAATGCACTTTGGTTTATTGAGCTATCTCTAATAACACCCGAGATATCAACAGATACATATTGGATTTTTCCCTGACCCTGACAGTCCGGCCCCATGTGTCGATGGTTTTCTCGGTCCCTCGTGGTCCGAGGTCGATCCCACTGCACATATTCATGCGCCCGGGCCTCCTACAGACAATGCACTTTGATTTATTGCGCTGTCCTTAATAGCACCCGAGATATCACCAGATATATATTGGATTTTTCCCTGACCCTGACAGTCCGGCACCATGTGTCGATGGTTTTCTCGGTCCCTCGTGGTCCGAGGTCGATCCCGCCGAACAGATTCATGCGCCAGGGCTTCCTGCAGACAATTCACTTTGGTTTATTGCGCTATCTGTAATAGCACCCGAGATATCACCAGATATAATGGATTTTTACATGACCTTGGGTGACGGATTCCGAATATCTGTTATTTTCTCGGCGCCTGGTGGTCCGAGGTCGTTCCTGCTGCACAGATTCATTCGTCAGTGCCTCCTACAGACAATGCACTTTGATTTATCGCGCTATCTCTAATAGCACCCGAGATATCACCAGATATATATTGCATTTTTCCCTGACCCTGACAGTCCGGCCCCATGAGACAGCGATTTTCTCGGCCCCTGGTGGTCCGAGGTCGATCCCATTGCACAGATTCATGCGCCAGGGCCTCCTACAGACAATGCACTTCGTTTTATTGCGCTATCTGTAATAGCACCCGAGATATCACCACATATATATATATATATGATTTTCCACTGACATTGAGTGCCCGGCCCCATGAGACCGTTGTTTTCTCGGCCCCTGGTGGTCCGAGGTCGTTCCGGCTGCTCAAATTCATGCGTCAGGGCCTCCTACAGACAAAGCACTTTGATTTATTGCGCTATCTGTAATAGCACCCGAGATATCACCAGATATATATTGGATTTTTCCCTGACCCTGACGGTCCGGCCCCATGTGTCGATGGTTTTCTCGGTCCCTCGTTGTCCGAGGTAGATCCCGCTGAACAAATTCATGTGCCAGGGCCTCCTGCAGACAATGCACTTTGGTTTATTTCGCTATCTCTAATAGCACCCGAGATATCACCAGATATATATTGGATTTTTCCTTGACCCTGACAGTCCGGCCCCATGTGTCGATGGATTTCTCGGTCCCTCGTGGTCCGAGGTCGATCCCGCTGCACAGATTCATGCGTCAGGGCCTCCTACAGGCAATGCTCTTTGATTTATTGCGCTATCTGTAATAGCACCCGAGATATCACCAGATATATATTGGATTTTTCACTGACCCTGACGGTCCGGCCCCATGTGTCGATGGTTTTCTCGGCCCCTCGTGGTCCGAGGTCGATCCCGCTGCACAGATTCATGCGTCAGGGCCTCCTACAGACAATGCACTTTGATTTATATCGCTATCTCTAATAGCACCCGAGATATCACCAGATATATATTGGATTTTTTCCTGACCCTGAGTGTCCGGCCCCATGAGACGGTCGTTTTCTCGGCCCCTGGTGGTCCGAGGTCGCTCCCGCTGCACAGATTCATGCGCTAGGGCCTCCTACAGACAAGGCACTTTGATTTATTGCGCTATCTGTAATAGCACCCGAGATATCACCAGGATATATATTGGATTTTTCCCTGACCCTGAGTGTCCGACTCCATGAGACGATGGTTTTCTCGGCCCATGGTGGTCCGAGGTCGTTCCCGCTGCACACATTCATGCGCCTGGGCCTCCTGCAGACAATGCACTTTGATTTATTGAGCTATCTCTAATAACACCCGAGATATCAACAGATACATATTGGATTTTTCCCTGACCCTGACAGTCCGGCCCCATGTGTCGATGGTTTTCTCGGTCCCTCGTGGTCCGCGGTCGATCCCACTGCACATATTCATGCACCCGGGCCTCCTACAGACAATGCACTTTGATTTATTGCGCTATCTGTAATAGCACCCGAGATATCATTAGATATATATTGGATTTTTACCTGACCCTGAGTGTCCGGCCCCATGAGACGGTGGTTTTCTCGGCCCCTGGTGGTCCGAGATCGATCCCGCTGACAGATTCATGCGCCAGGGGCTCCTACAGACAATGCACTTTGATTTATTGCGCTATCTGTAATAGCACCCGAGATATCACCAGGATATATATTGGATTTTTCCCTGACCCTGTGTGTCCGGCCCCATGAGACGGTGGTTTTCTCGGCCCCTGGTGGTCCGAGATCGATCCCGCTGACAGATTCATGCGCCAGGGCCTCCTACAGACAATGCACTTTGATTTATTGCGCTGTCCTTAATAGCACCCGAGATATCACCAGATATATATTGGATTCTTCACTGACCCAGACAGTCCGGCCCCATGTGTCGGTGGTTTTCTCGGCCCATGGTGGTCCGAGGTCGTTCCCGCTGCACAGTTTCATGCGCCAGGGCCTCCTGCAGACAATGCACTTTTGTTTATTGCGCTATCTCTAATAGCACCCGAGATATCACCATATATATATTGGATTTTTTCCTGACCCTGAGTGTCCGGCCCCATGAGACGGTCGTTTTCTCGGCCCCTGGTGGTCCGAGGTCGTTCCCGCTGCACAGATTCATGCGCTAGGGCCTCCTACAGACAAGGCACTTTGATTTATTGCGCTATCTGTAATAGCACCCGAGATATCACCAGGATATATGTTGGATTTTTCCCTGACCCTGAGTGTCCGACTCCATGAGACGATGGTTTTCTCGGCCCATGGTGGTCCGAGGTCGTTCCCGCTGCACAGATTCATGCGCCTGGGCCTCCTGCAGACAATGCACTTTGGTTTATTGAGCTATCTCTAATAACACCCGAGATATCAACAGATACATATTGGATTTTTCCCTGACCCTGACAGTCCGGCCCCATGTGTCGATGGTTTTCTCGGTCCCTCGTGGTCCGAGGTCGATCCCACTGCACATATTCATGCGCCCGGGCCTCCTACAGACAATGCACTTTGATTTATTGCGCTGTCCTTAATAGCACCCGAGATATCACCAGATATATATTGGATTTTTCCCTGACCCTGACAGTCCGGCACCATGTGTCGATGGTTTTCTCGGTCCCTCGTGGTCCGAGGTCGATCCCGCCGAACAGATTCATGCGCCAGGGCTTCCTGCAGACAATTCACTTTGGTTTATTGCGCTATCTGTAATAGCACCCGAGATATCACCAGATATAATGGATTTTTACATGACCTTGGGTGACGGATTCCGAATATCTGTTATTTTCTCGGCGCCTGGTGGTCCGAGGTCGTTCCTGCTGCACAGATTCATTCGTCAGTGCCTCCTACAGACAATGCACTTTGATTTATCGCGCTATCTCTAATAGCACCCGAGATATCACCAGATATATATTGCATTTTTCCCTGACCCTGACAGTCCGGCCCCATGAGACAGCGATTTTCTCGGCCCCTGGTGGTCCGAGGTCGATCCCATTGCACAGATTCATGCGCCAGGGCCTCCTACAGACAATGCACTTCGTTTTATTGCGCTATCTGTAATAGCACCCGAGATATCACCACATATATATATATATATGATTTTCCACTGACATTGAGTGCCCGGCCCCATGAGACCGTTGTTTTCTCGGCCCCTGGTGGTCCGAGGTCGTTCCGGCTGCTCAAATTCATGCGTCAGGGCCTCCTACAGACAAAGCACTTTGATTTATTGCGCTATCTGTAATAGCACCCGAGATATCACCAGATATATATTGGATTTTTCCCTGACCCTGACGGTCCGGCCCCATGTGTCGATGGTTTTCTCGGTCCCTCGTTGTCCGAGGTAGATCCCGCTGCACAGATTCATGCGTCAGGGCCTCCTACAGGCAATGCTCTTTGATTTATTGCGCTATCTGTAATAGCACCCGAGATATCACCAGATATATATTGGATTTTTCACTGACCCTGACGGTCCGGCCCCATGTGTCGATGGTTTTCTCGGCCCCTCGTGGTCCGAGGTCGATCCCGCTGCACAGATTCATGCGTCAGGGCCTCCTACAGACAATGCACTTTGATTTATATCGCTTTCTCTAATAGCACCCGAGATATCACCAGATATATATTGGATTTTTCCTTGACCCTGACAGTCCGGCCCCATGTGTCGATGTTTTTCTCGGCCCCTCGTGGTCCGAGGTCGATCCCGCTGAACAGATTCATGCGCCAGGGCTTCCTGCAGATAATTTACTTTGGTTTAGTGCGCTATCTGTAAGAGCACCCGAGATATCACCAGATATATATTGAATTTTTCCCCGACCCTGAGAGTCCGGCCCCATGTGTCGGTGGTTTTCTCGGCCCCTGGTGGTCCCAGGTTGTTCCCGCTGCACAGATTCATGCGCCAGGGCCTCCTGCAGACAATGCACATTGATTTATTGCGCTATCTGTAATAGCACCCGAGATATCACCAGTTATATGCTGGATTTTTACATGACCTTGGGACACGGATTACGAATATCTGTAATTTTCTCGGCGCCTGGTTGTCCGAGGTCGTTCCTGCTGCACAGATTCATTCGCCAGTGCCTCCTACAGTCAATGCACTTTGATTTATATCGCGTTCTCTAATAGCACCCGAGATATCACCAGATATATATTGGTTTTTCCCTGACCCTGACAGTCCGACCCCATGAGACGGTGGTTTTCTCGGCCCCTGGTGGTCCGAGGTCGTTGCCGCTGCACAGATTCATGCGCCAGGGCCTCCTGCAGACAATGCACTTTGATTTATTGCGCTATCTCTAATAGCACCCGAGATATCACCAGATATATATTGTATTTTTCCTTGACCCCGACAGTCCGGTCCCATGTGTCGATGGTTTTCTCGGCCCCTCGTGGTCCGAGGTCGATCCCGCTGAACAGATTCATGCGCCAGGGCTTCCTGCAGATAATTCACTTTGGTTTAGGGCGCTATCTGTAAGAGCACCCGAGATATCACCAGATATATATTGAATTTTTCCCCGACCCTGAGTGTCCGGCCCCATGTGTCGATGGATTTCTCGGTCCCTCGTGGTCCGAGGTCGATCCCGCTGCACAGATTCATGCGCCAGGGCCTCCTGCAGACAATGCACTTTGTTTTATTGCGCTATCTCTAATAGCACCCGCGATATCACCAGATATATATTGGATTTTTCCCTGACCCTGACAGTCCGGCCCCATGAGACGGTGATTTTCACGGCCCCTGGTGGTCCGAGGTCGATCCCGCAGCACTGTTTCATGCGCCAGGTCCTCCTGCAGACAATGCACTTTGGTTTATTGCGGTATATCTAATAGCACCCGAGATATCACCAGATATATATTGGATTTTTCCCTGACCCTGACAGTCCGACAACATGAGACGGTGGTTTTCTCGGCCCCTGGTGGTCCGAGGTCGTTCCCGCTACACAGATTCATGCGCCAGGGCCTCCTGCAGACAATGCACTTTGATTTATTGCGCTATCTGTAATAGCACCCGAGATATCACCAGATATATATTCGATTTTTCACTGACCCTGAGTGTCCGGCCCCATGAGACGGTAGTTTTCTCGGCCCCTGGTGGTCCGAGGTCGTTCCCGCTGCACAGATTCATGCGCCAGGGCCTCCTGCAGACAATGCACTTTGATTTATTGCACTATCTGTAATAGCACCCGAGATGTCACCAGATGTATGCTGGATTTTTACATGACCTTGGGTGACGGATTCCGAATATCTGCAATTTTCTCGGCGCCTGGTGGCCCGAGGTCGTTCCTGCTGCACAGATTCATTCGCCAGTGCCTCCTACAGACAATGCACTTTGTTTTATTGCGCTATCTCTAATAGCACCCGGGATATCACCAGATATATATTGGATTTTTCCCTGACCCTGACAGTCCGGCCCAGTGAGACGGTGATTTTCTCGGCCCCTGGTGGTCCGAGGTCGTTCCCGCTGCACAGATTCATGGGCCAGGGCCTCCTATAGATAATTGACTTTGGTTTATTGCGCTATCTCTAATAGCACCCGAGATATCACCAGATACATATTGGATTTTTCCCTGACACTGACAGATCGGCCCCATGTGTCGGTGGTTTTCTCGGCCCCTGGTGGTCCGAGGTCGTTCCCGCTGCACAGATTCATGTGCCAGGGACTCCTCCAGACAATGCACTTTGGTTTATTGCGCTATCTCTAATAGCACCCGAGATATCACCAGATATATGTTGGATTTTTCCCTGACCCTGACAGCCCGGCCCCATGTGTCGGTGGTTTTCTCGGCCCCTGATGGTCCGAGGTCGAACCCGCTGCACAGATTCATGCGCCAGGGCCTCCTGCAGATAATTCACTTTGGATTAGCGCGCTATCTGTAATAGCACCCGAGATATCACCAGATTTATATTGGATTTTCCCCTGACCCTGAGAGTCCGGCCCCATGAGGTGGTGGTTTTCTCGGCCCCTGGTGGTCCAAGGTCGTTCCCGCTGCACAGATTCATGCGCCAGGGCCTCCTATAGATAATTCACTTTGGTTTATTGCGCTATCTCTAACAGCACCCGAGAAATCACCAGATATATATTTGATTTTTCCCTGACCCTGACAGTCCGGCCCCATGTGTCCACGGTTTTCTCGGTCCATCGTGGTCCGAGGTCGATCGCGCTGAACAGATTCATGCCCCAGGGCTTCCTGCAGACAATTCACTTTGGTTTATTGCGCTATCTGTAATAGCACCCAAGATGGCACCAGATATATGCTGGATTTTTACATGACCTTGGGTGACGGATTCCGAATATCTGTAATATTCTCGGCGCCTGGTGGTCCGAGGTCGTTCCTGCTGCACAGATTCATTCGCCAGTGCCTCCTACAGACTATGCACTTTGGTTTATTGCGCTATCTGTAATAGCACCCGAGATGTCACCAGATATATGCTGGATTTTTACATGACCTTGGGTGACGGATTCCGAATATCTGTAATATTCTCGGCGCCTGGTGGTCCGAGGTCGTTCCTGCTGCACAGATTCATTCGCCAGTGCCTCCTACAGACAATGCACTTTGATTTATTGCGCTATCTCTAATAGCACCCGAGATATCACCAGATATATATTGGATTTTTCCCTGACCCTGAGTGTCCGGCCCCATGAGACGGTAGTTTCCTCGGCCCCTGGTGGTCCGAGGTCGTTCCCGCTGCACAGATTCATGCGCCAGGGCCTCCTGCAGATAATTCACGTTGGTTTATTGCGCTATCTGTAAGATCACCCGAGATATCACCAGATATATATTGAATTTTTCCCCGACCCTGAGTGTCCGGCCCCATGTGTCGGTGGTTTTCTCGGCCCCTGGAGGTCCGAGGTCGATCGCGCTGGACGGATTCATGCGCCAGGGCCTCCTGCAGATAATTCACTTTGGTTTAGTGCGCTATCTGTAATAGCACCCGAGATATCACCATATATATATTGGATTTTCACCTGACCCTCAGTGTCCTGCTCCATGAGACGGTGGTTTTCTCGGCCCCTGCTGGTCCGAGGTCGTTCCCGCTCCACAGATTCATGCGCCAGGGCCTCCTGCAGGCAATGCACTTTGGTTTATTGCGCTATCTGTAATAGCACCCGAGATATCACCAGATATATATTGGATTTTTCCCCGACCCTGACAGTCCGGACCCATGAGACGGTGGTTTTCTCGGCCCCTGCTGGTCCGAGGTCGTTCCCGCTCCACAGATTCATGCGCCAGGGCCTCCTGCAGACAATGCACTTTGGTTTATTGCGCTATCTGTAATAGCACCCGAGATGTCACCAGATATATGCTGGATTTTTACATGAGCTTGGGTGACCGATTCCGAATATCTGTAATTTTCTCGGCGCCTGGTGGTCCGAGGTCGTTCCCGCTGCACAGATTCATGCGCCAGGGCCTCCTATAGATAATTGACTTTGGTTTATTGCGCTATCTCTAATAGCACCCGAGATATCACCAGATACATATTGGATTTTTCCCTGACACTGACAGATCGGCCCCATGTGTCGGTGGTTTTCTCGGCCCCTGGTGGTCCGAGGTCGTTCCCGCTGCACAGATTCATGTGCCAGGGACTCCTCCAGACAATGCACTTTGGTTTATTGCGCTATCTCTAATAGCACCCGAGATATCACCATATATATATTGGATTTTCACCTGACCCTCAGTGTCCTGCTCCATGAGACGGTGGTTTTCTCGGCCCCTGCTGGTCCGAGGTCGTTCCCGCTCCACAGATTCATGCGCCAGGGCCTCCTGCAGGCAATGCACTTTGGTATATTGCGCTATCTGTAATAGCACCCGAGATATCACCAGATATATATTGAATTTTTCCCTGACCCTGACAATCCGGCCCCATGAGACGGTGATTTTCTCGGCCCCTGGTGGTCCGAGGTCGATCCCGCTGCACAGATTCATGCGCTAGGGCCTCCTACAGACAATTCACATTGGATTATTGCGCTATCTGTAATAGCACCCCAGATATCACCAGATATATGCTGGATTTTTACATGACCTTCGGTGACGGATTCCGAATATCTGTAATTTTCTCGGCGCCTGGTGGTCCGAGGTCGTTCCTGCTGCACAGATTCATTCGCCAGTGCCTCCTACAGACAATGCACTTTGATTTATTGCGTTATCTGTAATAGCACCCGAGATATCACCAGATATATATTGGATTTTTCCCTGACCCTGAGTGTCCGGCCCCATGAGACGGTAGTTTCCTCGGCGCCTGGTGGTCCGAGGTCGTTCCTGCTGCACAGATTCATTCGCCAGTGCCTCCTACAGACAATGCACTTTGATTTATTGCGCTATCTCTAATAGCACCGGAGATATCACCAGATATATATTGGATTTTTCACTGACCCAGACAGTCCGGCCCCATGAGACGGTGATTTTCTCGGCCCCTGGTGGTCCGAGGTCGATCCTATTGCACAGATTCATGCGCCAGGGCCTCCTACAGACAATACACTTTGATTTATTGCGCTATCTGTAATAGCACCCGAGATATGACCAGATATATATTGGATTTTTCCCTAACCCTGACAGTCCGGCCCCATGTGTCGATGGTTTTCTCGGTCCCTCGTGGTCCGAGGTCGATCCCGCTGCACAGATTCATGCGCCAGGGCCTCCTGCAGACAATGCACTTTGATTTATTGCGCTATCTGTAATAGCACCCGAGATATCACCAGATATATATTGGATTTTTCCCTGACCCTGACAGTCCGGCCCCATGTGTCGGTGGTTTTCTCGGCCCCTGGTGGTCCCAGGTCGTTCCCGCTGCACAGTTTCATGCGGCAGGGCCTCCTACAGACAATGCACTTTGATTTATTCCGCTATCTGTAATAGCGCCCGAGATATCACCAGGATATATATTGGATTTTTCCCTGACCCTGACAGTCCGGTACCATGTGTCGATGGTTTTCTCGGCCCCTGGTGGTCCGAGGTCGTTCCCGCTGCACAGATTCATGCGCCAGCGCCTCCTGCAGACAATGCACTTTTGTTTATTGCGCTATCTCTAATAGCACCCAAGATATCACCATATATATATTGGATTTTTTCCTGACCCTGAGTGTCCGGCACCATGAGACGGTCGTTTTCTCGGCCCCTGGTGGTCCGAGGTCGTTCCCGCTGCACAGATTCATGCGCTAGGGCCTCCTACAGACAAGGCACTTTGATTTATTGCGCTATCTGTAATCGCACCCGAGATATCACCAGATTTATATTGGATTGTTCCCTGACCCTGAGTGTCCGACTGTATGAGACGGTGGTTTTCTCGGCCCCTGGTGGTCCGAGATCGATCCCGCTGACAGATTCATGCGCCAGGGCCTCCTGCAGACAATGCACTGTGATTTATTGCGCCATCTGTAATGGCACCCGAGATATCACCAGATTTATATTGGGTTTTTCCCTGACCCTGAGTGTCCGACCCCATGATACGGTGGTTTTCTCGGCCCCTGGTGGTCCGAGGTCGTTCCCGCTGCACAGATTCATGCGCTAGGGCCTCCTGCAGACAATGCACTTTGATTTATTGCGCTATCTCTCATAGCAGCCGAGATATCACCAGATATATATTGAATTTTTCCTTGACCCTGACAGTCCGACCCCATGACACGGTAGTTTCTTCGGCCCCTGGTGGTCCGAGGTCGTTCCCTCTGCACAGATTCATGCGCCAGGGCCTCCTGCAGACAATGCACTTTGATTTATTGCGCTATCTCTAATAGCACCCGAGATATCACCAGATATATATTGAATTTTTCACTGACCCTGACAGTCCGACCCCATGAGACGGTGGTTTTCTCGGCCCCTGTTGGTCCCATGTCGTTCCCACTTCACAGATTCATGCGCCAGGGCCTCCTGCAGACAATGCACTTTGATTTATTGCGCTATCTGTAATAGCACCCGAGATAACACCAGATATATATTGGTTTTTCCCTGACCCTGACAGTCCGACCCCATGAGACGGTGGTTTCCTCGGCCCCTGGTGGTCCGAGGTCGATTCCGCTGCACAGATTCATGCGCCAGAGCCTCCTACAGACAATGCACTTTGATTTATTGCGCTATCTGTAATAGCACCCGAGATATCACCAGATTTATATTGGATTTTTCCCTGACCCTGAGTGTCCGACCCCATGAGACGGTGGTTTTCTTGGCCCCTGGTGGTCCGAGGTCGTTCCCGCTGCACAGATTCATGCGCCAGGGCCTCCTGCAGACAATGCACTTTGATTTATTGCGCTATCTGTAATAGCACCCGAGATAACACCAGATATATATTGGATTTTCCCCTGAGCCTGACAGTCCGGCCCCATGAGACGGTGACTTTCTCAGCCTCTGGTGGTCCGAGGTCGTTCCCGCTGCACAGATTCATGCGCCAGGGCCTCCTGCAGACAATGCACTTTGATTTATTGCGCTATCTGTAATAGCACCCGAGATATCACCAGATATATGCTGGGTTTTTACATGACCTTGGGTGACGGATTCCGAATATCTGTAATTTTATCGGCCCCTGGTGGTCCGAGGTCGATCCCATTGCACAGATTCATGCGCCAGGGCCTCCTACAGACAATGCACTTTGATTTATTGCACTATCTGTAATAGCACCCGAGATATCACCAGATATATATTGAATTTTTCCTTGACCCTGACAGTCCGGCCCCATGACACGGTAGTTTCTTCGGCCCCTGGTGGTCCGAGGTCGTTCCCGCTGCACAGATTCATGCGCCAGGGCCTCCTGCAGACAATGCACTTTGATTTATTGCGCTATCTCTAATAGCACCCGAGATATCACCAGATATATATTGAATTTTTCCCTGACCCTGACAGTCCGACCCCATGAGACGGTGGTTTTCTCGGCCCCTGTTGGTCCCATGTCGTTCCCACTGCACAGATTCATGCGCTAGGGCCTCCGGCAGATAATTCACTTCGGTTTAGTGCGCTATCTCTAATAGCACCCGAGATATCACCAGATTTATATTGGATTTTTCCCTGACCCTGAGTGTCCGACCCCATGAGACGGTGGTTGTCTCGGCCCCTGGTGGTCCGAGGTCGTTCCCGCTGCACAGATTCATGCGCCAGGGCCTCCTGCAGACAATGCACTTTGATTTATTGCCCTATCTGTAATAGCACCCGAGATAACACCAGATATATATTGGATTTTCCCCTGAGCCTGAGTGTCCGGACACATGAGACGGTAGTTTTCTCGGCCCCTGTTGGTCCGAGGTCGTTCCCGCTGCACAGATTCATGCGCTAGGGCCTCCTGCAGACAATGCACTTTGATTTATTGCGCTATCTCTAATAGCACCCGCGATATCACCAGATATATATTGGATTTTTCCCTGACCCTGACAGTCCGGCCCCATGAGACGGTGATTTTCTCGGCCCCTGGTGGTCCGAGGTCGTTCCCGCTGCACAGATTCATGCGCCAGGGACTCCTACAGACAATGAACTTCGATTTATTGCGCTATCTGTAATAGCACCAGAGATATCACCATATATATATATTGGATTTTCCCCTGATATTGAGTGTCCGGCACCATGTGTCGATGGATTTCTCGGACCCTCGTGGTCCGAGGTCGATCCCGCTGCACAGATTCATGCGCCAGGGCCTCCTACAGACAATGAACTTCGATTTATTGCGCTATCTGAAATAGCACCCGAGATATCACCATATATATATTGGATTTTCCCCTTACATTGAGTGCCCGGCCCCATGAGACGGTGGTTTTCTCGGCCCCTGGTGGTCCGAGGTCGTTCCCGCTGCACAGATTCATGCGCCAGGGCTTCCTGCAGACAATTCACTTTGGTTTATTGCGCTATCTGTAATAGCACCCGAGATATCACCAGATATATGCTGGATTTTTACATGACCTTGGGTGACGGATTCCGAATATCTGTAATATTCTCGGCGCCTGGTGGTCCGAGGTCGTTCCCGCTGCACAGATTCATGCGCCAGGGCCTCCTATAGATAATTCACTTTGGTTTATTGCGCTATCTCTAACAGCACCCGAGAAATCACCAGATATATATTTGATTTTTCCCTGACCCTGACAGTCCGGCCCCATGTGTCGACGGTTTTCTCGGTCCATCGTGGTCCGAGGTCGATCGCGCTGAACAGATTCATGCCCCAGGGCTTCCTGCAGACAATTCACTTTGGTTTATTGCGCTATCTGTAATAGCACCCAAGATGTCACCAGATATATGCTGGATTTTTACATGACCTTGGGTGACGGATTCCGAATATCTGTAATATTCTCGGCGCCTGGTGGTCCGAGGTCGTTCCTGCAGCACAGATTCATTCGCCAGTGCCTCCTACAGACAATGCACTTTGATTTATTGCGCTATCTCTAATAGCACCCGAGATATCACCAGATATATATTGGATTTTTCCCTGACCCTGACAATCCGGCCCCATCAGATGGTGATTTTCTCGGCCCCTGGTGGTCCGAGGTCGATCCCGCTGCACAAATTCATGCGCCAGGGCCTCCTGCAGGTAATTCACTTTGGTTTATTGCGCTATCTCTAATAGCACCCGAGATATCACCAGATATATATTGGATTTTTCCCCAACCCTGACAGTCCGGCCCCATGAGACGGTGATATTCTCGGCCCCTGGTGGTCCGAGGTTGTTCCCGCTGCACAGATTCATGCGCTAGGGCCTCCTGCAGACAATGCACTTTGATTTATTGCGCAATCTCTAATAGCACCCGAGATATCACCAGATATATATTGGATTTTTCCCTGACCCTGACAGACCGGCCCCATGAGACGGTGATTTTCTCGGCCCATGGTGGTCCGAGGTCGATCCCGCTGCACAGATTCATGCGCCAGGGCCTCCTACAGACAATGCACTTTGGTTTATTGCTCTATCTGTAATAGCACCCCAGATATCACCAGATATATGCTGGATTTTTACATGACCTTCGGTGTCGGATTCCGAATATCTGTAATTTTCTCGGCGCCTGGTGGTCCGAGGTCGTTCCTGCTGCACAGATTCATTCGCCAGTGCCTCCTACAGACAATGCACTTTGATTTATTGCGCTAAATCAAATAGCACCGGAGATATCACCAGATATATATTGGATTTTTCACTGACCCAGACAGTCCGGCCCCATGAGACGGTGATTTTCTCGGCCCCTGGTGGTCCGAGGTCGATCCTATTGCACAGATTCATGCGCCAGGGCCTCCTACAGACAATACAATTTGATTTATTGCGCTATCTGTAATAGCACCCGAGATATGACCAGATATATATTGGATTTTTCCCTAACCCTGACAGTCCGGCCCCGTGTGTCGATGGTTTTCTCGGTCCCTCGTGGTCCGATGTCGATCCCGCTGCACAGATTCATGCGCCAGGGCCCCCTGCAGATAATTCACTTTGATTTATTGCGCTATCTCTAATAGCACCCGGGATATCACCAGATATATATTGGATTTTTCCCTGACCCTGACAGTCCGGCCCCATGAGACAGTGATTTTCTCGGCCCCTGGTGGTCCGAGGTCGTTCCCGCTGCACAGATCCATGCGCCAGGGCCTCCTGCAGACAATGCACTTTGGTTTATTGCGCTATCTCTAATAGCACCCGATATATCCCCAGATATATATTGGATTTTTCCCTGACCCTGACTGTCCGGCCCCATGTGTCGATGGTTTTCTCGGTCCCTGGTGGTCCGAGGTCGATCCCGCTAAACAGATTCATGCGCTAGGGCCTCCTACGGTCTATGCACTTTGATTTATTGCGCTATCTCTAATAGCACCCGATATATCACCAGATATATATTGGATTTTTCCCTGTCCCTGAGTGTCCGACCCCATGTGTCGATGGTTTTCTCCGTCCCTCGTGGTCCGAGGTCGATCGCGCTGCACAGATTCATGCGCCTGGGCCTCCTGCAGACAATGCACTTTGGTTTATTGAGCTATCTCTAATAACACCCGAGATATCAACAGATACATATTGGATTTTTCCCTGACCCTGACAGTCCGGCCCCATGTGTCGATGGTTTTCTCGGTCCCTCGTGGTCCGAGGTCGATCCCACTGCACATATTCATGCGGCCGGGCCTCCTACAGACAATGCACTTTGATTTATTGCGCTATCTGTAATAGCACCCGAGATATCATTAGATATATATTGGATTTTTCCCTGACCCTGAGTGTCCGGCCCCATGAGACGGTGGTTTTCTCGGCCCCTGGTGGTCCGAGATCGATCCCGCTGACAGATTCATGCGCCAGGGCCTCCTACAGACAATGCACTTTGATTTATTGCGCTATCTGTAATAGCACCCGAGATATCACCAGATATATATTGGATTTTTCCCTGACCCTGACAGTCCGGCCCCATGTGTCGGTGGTTTTCTCGGCCCCTGGTGGTCCCAGGTCGTTCCCGCTGCACAGATTCATGCGCTAGGGCCTCCTACAGACAATGCACTTTGATTTATTGTGCTATCTGTTATAGCACCCGAGATATCAACAGATATATATTGGATTTTTCCCTGACCCTGACAGTCCGGCCCCATGTGTCGGTGGTTTTCTCGGCCCCTGGTGGTCCCAGGTCGTTCCCGCTGCACAGATTCATGCGCTAGGGCCCCCTGCAGATGATTCACTTTGGTTTAGTTCGCTATCTGTAAGAGCACCCGAGATATCACCAGATATATATTGGCTTTTTCCCTGACCCTGACAGTCCGGACTCATGAGACGGTGATTTTCTCGGCCCCTGGTGGTCCGAGGTCGATCCCGCTGCACAGATTCATGCGCCAGGGCCTCCTACAGACAATGCACTTTGATTTATTGCACTATCTGTAATAGCACCCGAGATATCACCAGATATATATTGGATTTTTCCCTGACCCTGACAGTCCGGCCCCATGAGACGGTGATTTTCTCGGCCCCTGGTGGTCCGAGGTCGTTCCCGCTGCACAGATTCATGCGCCAGGGACTCCTACAGACAATGAACTTCGATTTATTGCGCTATCTGTAATAGCACCAGAGATATCACCATATATATATATTGGATTTTCCCCTGATATTGAGTGTCCGGCACCATGTGTCGATGGATTTCTCGGACCCTCGTGGTCCGAGGTCGATCCCGCTGCACAGATTCATGCGCCAGGGCCTCCTACAGACAATGAACTTCGATTTATTGCGCTATCTGTAATAGCACCCGAGATATCACCATATATATATTGGATTTTCCCCTTACATTGAGTGCCCGGCCCCATGAGACGGTGGTTTTCTCGGCCCCTGGTGGTCCGAGGTCGTTCCCGCTGCACAGATTCATGCGCCAGGGCTTCCTGCAGACAATTCACTTTGGTTTATTGCGCTATCTGTAATAGCACCCGAGATATCACCAGATATATGCTGGATTTTTACATGACCTTGGGTGACGGATTCCGAATATCTGTAATTTTCTCGGCCCCTGGTGGTCCGAGGTCGTTCCCGCTGCACAGATTCATGCGCCAGGGACTCCTCCAGACAATGCACTTTGGTTTATTGCGCTATCTCTAATAGCACCCGAGATATCACCAGATATATATTGGATTTTTCCCTGACCCTGACAATCCGGCCCCATCAGATGGTGATTTTCTCGGCCCCTGGTGGTCCGAGGTCGATCCCGCTGCACAAATTCATGCGCCAGGCCCTCCTGCAGGTAATTCACTTTGGTTTATTGCGCTATCTCTAATAGCACCCGAGATATCACCAGATACATATTGGATTTTTCCCCAACCCTGACAGTCCGGCCCCATGAGACGGTGATATTCTCGGCCCCTGGTGGTCCGAGGTTGTTCCCGCTGCACAGATTCATGCGCTAGGGGCTCCTGCAGACAATGCACTTTGATTTATTGCGCAATCTCTAATAGCACCCGAGATATCACCAGATATATATTGGATTTTTCCCTGACCCTGACAGACCGGCCCCATGAGACGGTGATTTTCTCGGCCCATGGTGGTCCGAAGTCGATCCCGCTGCACAGATTCATGCGCCAGGGCCTCCTACAGACAATGCACTTTGGTTTATTGCTCTATCTGTAATAGCACCCCAGATATCACCAGATATATGCTGGATTTTTACATGACCTTCGGTGTCGGATTCCGAATATCTGTAATTTTCTCGGCGCCTGGTGGTCCGAGGTCGTTCCTGCTGCACAGATTCATTCGCCAGTGCCTCCTGCAGACAATGCACTTTGATTTATTGCGTTATCTGTAATAGCACCCGAGATATCACCAGATATATATTGGATTTTTCCCTGACCCTGAGTGTCCGGCCCCATGAGACGGTAGTTTCCTCGGCGCCTGGTGGTCCGAGGTCGTTCCTGCTGCACAGATTCATTCGCCAGTGCCTCCTACAGACAATGCACTTTGATTTATTGCGCTAAATCTAATAGCACCGGAGATATCACCAGATATATATTGGATTTTTCACTGACCCAGACAGTCCGGCCCCATGAGACGGTGATTTTCTCGGCCCCTGGTGGTCCGAGGTCGATCCTATTGCACAGATTCATGCGCCAGGGCCTCCTACAGACAATACACTTTGATTTATTGCGCTATCTGTAATAGCACCCGAGATATGACCAGATATATATTGGATTTTTCCCTAACCCTGACAGTCCGGCCCCATGTGTCGATGGTTTTCTCGGTCCCTCGTGGTCCGATGTCGATCCCGCTGCACAGATTCATGCGCCAGGGCCCCCTGCAGATAATTCACTTTGATTTATTGCGCTATCTCTAATAGCACCCGGGATATCACCAGATATATATTGGATTTTTCCCTGACCCTGACAGTCCGGCCCCATGAGACAGTGATTTTCTCGGCCCCTGGTGGTCCGAGGTCGTTCCCGCTGCACAGATCCATGCGCCAGGGCCTCCTGCAGACAATGCACTTTGGTTTATTGCGCTATCTCTAATAGCACCCGATATATCACCAGATATATATTGGATTTTTCCCTGACCCTGACTGTCCGGCCCCATGTGTCGATGGTTTTCTCGGTCCCTGGTGGTCCGAGGTCGATCCCGCTAAACAGATTCATGCGCTAGGGCCTCCTACGGTCTATGCACTTTGATTTATTGCGCTATCTCTAATAGCACCAGATATATCACCAGATATATATTGGATTTTTCCCTGTCCCTGAGTGTCCGACCCCATGTGTCGATGGTTTTCTCCGTCCCTCGTGGTCCGAGGTCGATCGCGCTGCACAGATTCATGCGCCTGGGCCTCCTGCAGACAATGCACTTTGGTTTATTGAGCTATCTCTAATAACTCCCGAGATATCAACAGATACATATTGGATTTTTCCCTGACCCTGACAGTCCGGCCCCATGTGTCGATGGTTTTCTCGGTCCCTCGTGGTCCGAGGTCGATCCCACTGCACATATTCATGCGGCCGGGCCTCCTACAGACAATGCACTTTGATTTATTGCGCTATCTGTAATAGCACCCGAGATATCATTAGATATATATTGGATTTTTCCCTGACCCTGAGTGTCCGGCCCCATGAGACGGTGGTTTACTCGGCCCCTGGTGGTCCGAGATCGATCCCGCTGACAGATTCATGCGCCAGGGCCTCCTACAGACAATGCACTTTGATTTATTGCGCTATCTGTAATAGCACCCGAGATATCACCAGATATATATTGGATTTTTCCCTGACCCTGACAGTCCGGCCCCATGTGTCGGTGGTTTTCTCGGCCCCTGGTGGTCCCAGGTCGTTCCCGCTGCACAGATTCATGCGCTAGGGCCTCCTACAGACAATGCACTTTGATTTATTGCGCTATCTGTTATAGCACCCGAGATATCACCAGATATATATTGGATTTTTCCCTGACCCTGACAGTCCGGCCCCATGTGTCGGTGGTTTTCTCGGCCCCTGGTGGTCCCAGGTCGTTCCCGCTGCACAGATTCATGCGCTAGGGCCCCCTGCAGATGATTCACTTTGGTTTAGTTCGCTATCTGTAAGAGCACCCGAGATATCACCAGATATATATTTGATTTTTCCCTGACCCTGACAGTCCGGCCCCATGTGTCGACGGTTTTC
Source organism: Nomia melanderi (assembly GCF_051020985.1). NCBI lineage: Eukaryota > Metazoa > Arthropoda > Insecta > Hymenoptera > Halictidae > Nomia > Nomia melanderi. The sequence continues at coordinate 2,272,271 of NW_027475142.1, forward strand.
TCGGTCCATCGTGGTCCGAGGTCGATCGCGCTGAACAGATTCATGCCCTAGGGCTTCCTGCAGACAATTCACTTTGGTTTATTGCGCTATCTGTAATAGCACCCAAGATGTCACCAGATATATGCTGGATTTTTACATGACCTTGGGTGACGGATTCCGAATATCTGTAATATTCTCGGCGCCTGGTGGTCCGAGGTCGTTCCTGCTGCACAGATTCATTCGCCAGTGCCTCCTACAGACAATGCACTTTGATTTATTGCGCTATCTCTAATAGCACCCGAGATATCACCAGATATATATTGGATTTTTCCCTGACCCTGACAATCCGGCCCCATCAGACGGTGATTTTCTCGGCCCCTGGTGGTCCGAGGTCGATCCCGCTGCACAAATTCATGCGCCAGGGCCTCCTGCAGGTAATTCACTTTGGTTTATTGCGCTATCTCTAATAGCACCCGAGATATCACCAGATATATATTGGATTTTTCCCCAACCCTGACAGTCCGGCCCCATGAGACGGTGATATTCTCGGCCCCTGGTGGTCCGAGGTTGTTCCCGCTGCACAGATTCATGCGCTAGGGCCTCCTGCAGACAATGCACTTTGATTTATTGCGCAATCTCTAATAGCACCCGAGATATCACCAGATATATATTGGATTTTTCCCTGACCCTGACAGACCGGCCCCATGAGACGGTGATTTTCTCGGCCCATGGTGGTCCGAGGTCGATCCCGCTGCACAGATTCATGCGCCAGGGCCTCCTACAGACAATGCACTTTGGTTTATTGCTCTATCTGTAATAGCACCCCAGATATCACCAGATATATGCTGGATTTTTACATGACCTTCGGTGTCGGATTCCGAATATCTGTAATTTTCTCGGCGCCTGGTGGTCCGAGGTCGTTCCTGCTGCACAGATTCATTCGCCAGTGCCTCCTACAGACAATGCACTTTGATTTATTGCGTTATCTGTAATAGCACCCGAGATATCACCAGATATATATTGGATTTTTCCCTGACCCTGAGTGTCCGGCCCCATGAGACGGTAGTTTCCTCGGCGCCTGGTGGTCCGAGGTCGTTCCTACTGCACAGATTCATTCGCCAGTGCCTCCTACAGACAATGCACTTTGATTTATTGCGCTAAATCTAATAGCACCGGAGATATCACCAGATATATATTGGATTTTTCACTGACCCAGACAGTCCGGCCCCATGAGACGGTGATTTTCTCGGCCCCTGGTGGTCCGAGGTCGATCCTATTGCACAGATTCATGCGCCAGGGCCTCCTACAGACAATACACTTTGATTTATTGCGCTATCTGTAATAGCACCCGAGATATGACCAGATATATATTGGATTTTTCCCTAACCCTGACAGTCCGGCCCCATGTGTCGATGGTTTTCTCGGTCCCTCGTGGTCCGATGTCGATCCCGCTGCACAGATTCATGCGCCAGGGCCCCCTGCAGATAATTCACTTTGATTTATTGCGCTATCTCTAATAGCACCCGGGATATCACCAGATATATATTGGATTTTTCCCTGACCCTGACAGTCCGGCCCCATGAGACAGTGATTTTCTCGGCCCCTGGTGGTCCGAGGTCGTTCCCGCTGCACATATCCATGCGCCAGGGCCTCCTGCAGACAATGCACTTTGGTTTATTGCGCTATCTCTAATAGCACCCGATATATCACCAGATATATATTGGATTTTTCCCTGACCCTGACTGTCCGGCCCCATGTGTCGATGGTTTTCTCGGTCCCTGGTGGTCCGAGGTCGATCCCGCTAAACAGATTCATGCGCTAGGGCCTCCTACGGTCTATGCACTTTGATTTATTGCGCTATCTCTAATAGCACCCGATATATCACCAGATATATATTGGATTTTTCCCTGTCCCTGAGTGTCCGACCCCATGTGTCGATGGTTTTCTCCGTCCCTCGTGGTCCGAGGTCGATCGCGCTGCACAGATTCATGCGCCTGGGCCTCCTGCAGACAATGCACTTTGGTTTATTGAGCTATCTCTAATAACACCCGAGATATCAACAGATACATGTTGGATTTTTCCCTGACCCTGACAGTCCGGCCCCATGTGTCGATGGTTTTCTCTGTCCCTCGTGGTCCGAGGTCGATCCCACTGCACATATTCATGCGGCCGGGCCTCCTACAGACAATGCACTTTGATTTATTGCGCTATCTGTAATAGCACCCGAGATATCATTAGATATATATTGGATTTTTCCCTGACCCTGAGTGTCCGGCCCCATGAGACGGTGGTTTTCTCGGCCCCTGGTGGTCCGAGATCGATCCCGCTGACAGATTCATGCGCCAGGGCCTCCTACAGACAATGCACTTTGATTTATTGCGCTATCTGTAATAGCACCCGAGATATCACCAGATATATATTGGATTTTTCCCTGACCCTGACAGTCCGGCCCCATGTGTCGGTGGTTTTCTCGGCCCCTGGTGGTCCCAGGTCGTTCCCGCTGCACAGATTCATGCGCTAGGGCCTCCTACAGACAATGCACTTTGATTTATTGCGCTATCTGTTATACCACCCGAGATATCACCAGATATATATTGGATTTTTCCCTGACCCTGACAGTCCGGCCCCATGTGTCGGTGGTTTTCTCGGCCCCTGGTGGTCCCAGGTCGTTCCCGCTGCACAGATTCATGCGCCAGGGCCTCCTACAGACAATGCACTTTGATTTATTGCGCTATCTCTAATAGCACCGGAGATATCACCAGATATATATTGGATTTTTCCCTGACCGTGAGTGTCCGACTCCATGAGACGGTGGTTTTCTCGGCCCCTGGTGGTCCGAGGTCGTTCCCGCTGCACAGATTCATGCGCCAGTGCCTCCTACAGAAAATGCACTTTGATTTATTGCGCTATCTGTAATAGCACCCGATATATCACCAGATATATATTGGATTTTTCCCCGACCCTGACAGTCCGGCCCCATGAGACGGTGATTTTCTCGGCCCCTGGTGGTCCGAGGTTTTTCCCGCTGCACAGATTCATGCGCTAGGGCCTCCTGCAGACAATGCACTTGGATTTATTGCGCTATCTCTAATAGCACCCGAGATATCACCAGATATATATTGGATTTTTCCCTGACCCAGACAGTCCGGCCCCATGTGTCGCTGGTTTTCTCGGCCCCTGGTGGTCCGAGGTCGTTCCCGCTGCACAGATTCATGCGCCAGGGCCTCCTACAGACAATGCACTTAGATTTATTGCGCTATCTGTAATAGCACCGGAGATATCACCAGATATATATTGGATTTTTCACTGACCCAGACAATCCGGCCCCATGAGACGGTGATTTTCTCGGCCCCTGGTGGCCCGAGGTCGATCCCGCTGCACAGATTCATGCGCCAGGGCCTCCTGCAGATAATTCACTTTGATTTATTGCGCTATCTGTAATAGCACCCGAGATATCACCAGATATATATTGGATTTTTCCCTGACCCTGACAATCCGGCCCCATGAGACGGTGATTTTCTCGGCCCCTGGTGGCCCGAGGTCGATCCCGCTGCACAGATTCATGCGCCAGGGCCTCCTACAGACAATGCACTATGATTTATTGCGCTATCTGTAATAGCACCCGAGATATCACCAGGATATATATTGGATTTTTCCCTGACCCTGAGTGTCCGACTCCATGGGACGGTGGTTTTCTCGGCCCCTGGTGGTCCGAGGTCGTTCCCGCTGCACAGATTCATGCGCCAGGGCCTCCTGCAGACAAGGCACTTAGGTTTATGCGCTATCTCTAATAGCCCCCGAGATATCACCAGATATATATTGGATGTTTCCCTGACCCTGACAGTCCGGCCCCATGTGTCGATGGTTTTCTCGGTCCCTCGTGGTCCGAGGTCGATCACGCTGAACAGATTCATGCGCCAGGGCTTCCTGCAGACAATTCACTTTGGTTTATTGCGCTATCTGTAATAGCACCCGAGATATCACCAGATATATGCTGGATTTTTACATGACCTTGGGTGACGGATTCCGAATATCTGTAATTTTCTCGGCGCCTGGTGGTCCGAGGTTGTTCCTGCTGCACAGATTCATTCGCCAGTGCCTCCTACAGACAATGCACTTTGATTTATTGCGTTATCTGTAATAGCACCCGAGATATCACCAGATATATGCTGGATTTTTACATGACCTTGGGAGACGGATTCCGAATATCTGTAATTTTCTCGGCGCCTGGTGGTCCGAGGTAATTCCTGCTGCACAGATTCATTCGCCAGTGCCTCCTGCAGACAATGCACTTTGATTTATTGCGCTATCTCTAATAGCACCGGAGATGTCACCAGATATATATTGGATTTTTCACTGACCCAGACAGTCCGGCCCCATGAGACGGTGATTTTCTCGGCCCCTGGTGGTCCGAGGTCGATCCCATTGCACAGATTCATGCGCCAGGGCCCCCTGCAGATAATCCACTTTGATTTATTGCGCTATCTCTAATAGCACCCGGGATATCACCAGATAAATATTGGATTTTTCCCTGACCCTGACAGTCCGGCCCCATGAGACAGTGATTTTCTCGGCCCCTGGTGGTCCGATGTCGTTCCCGCTGCACAGATTCATGCGCTAGGGCCTCCTACAGACAATGCACTTTGATTTATTGCGCTATCTGTAATAGCACTCGAGATATCACCAGATATATATTGGATTTTTCCCTGACCCTGACAGTCCGGCCCCATGTGTCGGTGGTTTTCTCGGCCCCTGGTGGTCCCAGGTCGTTCCCGCTGCACAGATTCATGCGGTAGGGCCCCCTGCAGATAATTCACTTTGGTTTAGTTCGCTATCTGTAAGAGCACCCGAGATATCACCAGATATATATTGAATTTTTCCCCGACCCTGAGTGTCCGGCCCCATGTGTCGGTGGTTTTCTCGGCCCATGGTGGTCCGAGGTCGTTCCCGCTGCACAGATTCATGCGCCGGGGCCTCCTACAGACAATGCACTTAGATTTATTGCGCTATCTGTAATAGCACCCGAGATATCATTAGATATATATTGGATTTTTCCCCGACCCTGACAGTCCGGCCCCATGAGACGATAGTTTTCTCGGCCCCTGGTGGTCCGAGGTCGATCCCGCTGCACAGATTCATGCGCCGGGGCCTCCTACAGACAATGCACTATGATTTATTGCGCTATCTGTAATAGCACCCGAGATATCACCAGATATATATTGGATTTTTCCCTGACCCTGACAGTCCGGCCCCATGTGTCGGTGGTTTTCTCGGCGCCTGGTGGTCCGAGGTCGTTACTGCTGCACAGATTCATGCGCCAGGGCCCCGTGCAGATAATTCACGTTGATTTATGCGCTATCTCTAATAGCACCCGAGATATCACCATATATATATTGGTTATTTCCCTGACCCTGACAGTCCGGCCCCATGGGTCGATGGTTTTCTCGGCCCCTGGTGGTCCGAGGTCGATCCCGCTGCACAGATTCATGCGCCAGGGCCTCCTACAGGCAATGCACTTTGATTTATTGCGCTATCTGTAATAGCACCCGAAATATCACCAGATATATATTGGATTTTTCCCTGACCCTGAGTGTCCGAACGCATGAGACGGTGGTTTTCTCGGCCCCTGCTGGTCCGAGGTCGTTCCCGCTGCACAGATTCATGCGCCAGGGCCTCTTGCAGACAATGCACTTTGGTTTATTGCGCTTTTTCTAATATCACCCGAGATATCACCAGATATATATTGGATTTTTCCTCGACCCTGACAGTCCGACACCATGAGACGGTGGTTTTCTCGGCCCCTGGTGGTCCGAGGTCGTTCCCGCTGCACAGATTCATGCGCCAGGGCCTCCTATAGATAATTCACTTTGGTTTATTGCGTTATCTGTAATAGCACCCGAGATATCACCAGATATATGCTGGATTTTTACATGACCTTGGGTGACGGATTCCGAATATCTGTAATTTTCTCGGCGCCTGGTGGTCCGAGGTAATTCCTGCTGCACAGATTCATTCGCCAGTGCCTCCTACAGACAATGCACTTTGATTTATTGCGCTATCTCTAATAGCACCGGAGATATCACCAGATATATATTGGATTTTTCACTGACCCAGACAGTCCGGCCCCATGAGACGGTGATTTTCTCGGCCCCTGGTGGTCCGAGGTCGATCCCATTGCACAGATTCATGCGCCAGGGCCCCCTGCAGATAATCCATTTTGATTTATTGCGCTATCCCTAATAGCACCCGGGATATCACCAGATAAATATTGGATTTTTCCCTGACCCTGACAGTCCGGCCCCATGAGACAGTGATTTTCTCGGCCCCTGGTGGTCCGATGTCGTTCCCGCTGCACAGATTCATGCGCTAGGGCCTCCTACAGACAATGCACTTTGATTTATTGCGCTATCTGTAATAGCACCCGAGATATCACCAGATATATATTGGATTTTTCCCTGACCCTGACAGTCCGGCCCCATGTGTCGGTGGTTTTCTCGGCCCCTGGTGGTCCCAGGTCGTTCCCGCTGCACAGATTCATGCGGTAGGGCCCCCTGCAGATAATTCACTTTGGTTTAGTTCGCTATCTGTAAGAGCACCCGAGATATCACCAGATATATATTGAATTTTTCCCCGACCCTGAGTGTCCGGCCCCATGTGTCGGTGGTTTTCTCGGCCCATGGTGGTCCGAGGTCGTTCCCGCTGCACAGATTCATGCGCCAGGGCCTCCTACAGACAAAGCACTTAGATTTATTGCGCTATCTGTAATAGCACCCGAGATATCATTAGATATATATTGGATTTTTCCCCGACCCTGACAGTCCCGCCCCATGAGACGATAGTTTTCTCGGCCCCTGGTGGTCCGAGGTCGATCCCGCTGCACAGATTCATGCGCCGGGGCCTCCTACAGACAATGCACTACGATTTATTGCGCTATCTGTAATAGCACCCGAGATATCACCAGATATATATTGGATTTTTCCCTGACCCTGACAGTCCGGCCCCATGTGTCGGTGGTTTTCTCGGCGCCTGGTGGTCCGAGGTCGTTACTGCTGCACAGATTCATGCGCCAGGGCCCCGTGCAGATAATTCACGTTGATTTATGCGCTATCTCTATTAGCACCCGAGATATCACCATATATATATTGGTTATTTCCCTGACCCTGACAGTCCGGCCCCATGTGTCGATGGTTTTCTCGGCCCATGGTGGTCCGAGGTCGATCCCGCTGCACAGATTCATGCGCCAGGGCCTCTTACAGGCAATGCACTTTGATTTATTGCGCTATCTCTAATAGCACCCGAAATATCACCAGATATATATTGGATTTTTCCCTGACCCTGAGTGTCCGAACGCATGAGACGGTGGTTTTCTCGGCCCCTGCTGGTCCGAGGTCGTTCCCGCTGCACAGATTCATACGCCAGGGCCTCTTGCAGACAATGCACTTTGGTTTATTGCGCTTTTTCTAATATCACCCGAGATATCACCAGATATATATTGGATTTTTCCTCGACCCTGACAGTCCGACACCATGAGACGGTGGTTTTCTCGGCCCCTGGTGGTCCGAGGTCGTTCCCGCGGCACAGATTCATGCGCCAGGGACTCCTACAGACAATGCACTTTGATTTATTGTGCTATCTGTAATAGCACCCGAGATATCACCAGATATATATTGGATTTTTCCTTGACCCTGACAGTCCGGCCCCATGTGTCGATGGTTTTCTCGGTCCCTCGTGGTCCGAGGTCGATCCCGCTGCACAGATTCATGCGCCAGGGCCTCTTACAGGCAATGCACTTTGATTTATTGCGCTATCTCTAATAGCACCCGAAATATCACCAGATATATATTGGATTTTTCCCTGACCCTGAGTGTCCGAACGCATGAGACGGTGGTTTTCTCGGCCCCTGCTGGTCCGAGGTCGTTCCCGCTGCACAGATTCATACGCCAGGGCCTCTTGCAGACAATGCACTTTGGTTTATTGCGCTTTTTCTAATATCACCCGAGATATCACCAGATATATATTGGATTTTTCCTCGACCCTGACAGTCCGACACCATGAGACGGTGGTTTTCTCGGCCCCTGGTGGTCCGAGGTCGTTCCCGCTGCACAGATTCATGCGCCAGGGCCTCCTACAGACAATGCACTTTGATTTATTGCGCTACCTGTAATAGCACCCGAGATATCACCAGATATATATTGAATTTTTCCCCGACCGTGAGTGTCCGGCCCCATGTGTCGGTGGTTTTCTCGGCCCCTGGTGGTCCGAGGTCGATCCCGCTGCACAGATTCATTCGCCAGTGCCTCCTACAGACAATGCACTTTGATTTATTGCGTTATCTGTAATAGCACCCGAGATATCACCAGATATATATTGGATTCTTCCCTGTCCCTGAGTGTCCGACTCCATGAGACGCTGGTTTTGTCGGCCCCTGGTGGTCCGAGGTCGTTCCCGCTGCACAGATTCATGCGCCAGGGCCTCCTGCAGACAATGCACTTAGGTTTATTGCTCTATCTCTAACAGCACCCGAGATATCACCAGATATGTATTGGATATTTCCCTGACCCTGACAGTGCGGCCCCATGTTTCGATGGTTTTCTCGGTCCCTCGTGCTCCGAGGTCGTTCCCGCTGGACGGATTCATGCGCCAGGGACTCCTACAGACAATGCACTTTGATTTATTGCGCTATCTGTAATAGCACCCGAGATATCACCAGATATATATTGGATTTTTCCCTGACCCTGAGTGTCCGACCCCATGTGTCGATGGTTTTCTCGGTCCCTCGTGGTCCGATGTCGATCCCGCTGCACAGATTCATGCGCCAGGACCCCCTGCTGATGATTCACTTTGGGTTAGTGCGCTATCTGTAATAGCACCCCAGATATCACCAGATATATATTGGATTTTCCCCTGACCCTGAGTGTCCGGCCCCATGAGACGGTGGTTTTCTCGGCCCCTGGTGGTCCGAGATTGTTACCGCTGCACAGCTTCATGCGCCAGGGCCTCCTGAAGATAATTCACTTTGATTTATTGCGCTATCTCTAATAGCACCCGAGATATCACCAGATATATATTGGATTTTTCCATGACCCTGAGTGTCCGGCCCCATGAGACGGTAGTTTCCTCGGCCCCTGGTGGTCCGACGTCGTTCCCGCTGCACAGATTCATGCGCCAGGGCCTCCTACAGACAATGCACTTTGATTTATTGCGCTATCTGTAATAACACCCGAGATATCACCAGATATATATTGGATTTTTCCCTGACCCTGAGTGTCCGACCCCATGTGTCGATGGTTTTCTCGGTCCCTCGTGGTCCGATGTCGATCCCGCTGCACAGATTCATGCGCCAGGACCCCCTGCAGATGATTCACTTTGGGTTAGTGCGCTATCTGTAATAGCACCCCAGATATCACCAGATATATATTGGATTTTCCCCTGACCCTGAGTGTCCGGCCCCATCCGACGGTGGTTTTCTCGGCCCCTGGTGGTCCGAGGTCGTTCCCGATGCACAGATTCATGCGCCAGGGCCTCCTACAGGCAATGCACTTTGGTTTATTGCGCTATCTCTAATAGTACCCGAGATATCACCAGATGTATGCTGGATTTTTACATGACCTTGGGCGACGGATTCCGAATATCTGTAATTTTCTCGGCCCCTGGTGGTCCGAGGTCGTTCCCGCTGCACAGATTCATGCGCCAGGGCCTCCTACAGACAATGCACTTTGATTTATTGCGCTATCTGTAATAGCACCCGAGATATCACCAGATATATATTGAATTTTTCCCCGACCGTGAGTGTCCGGCCCCATGTGTCCGTGGTTTTCTCGGCCCCTGGTGGTCCGAGGTCGATCCCGCTGCACAGATTCATGCGCCGGGGCCTCCTACAGACAATGCACTATGATTTATTGCGCTATCTGTAATAGCACCCGAGATATCACCAGATATATATTGGATTTTTCCCTGACCCTGACAGTCCGGCCCCATGTGTCGGTGGTTTTCTCGGCGCCTGGTGGTCCGAGGTCGTTACTGCTGCACAGATTCATGCGCCACGGCCCCGTGCAGATAATTCACGTTGATTTATGCGCTATCTCTATTAGCACCCGAGATATCACCATATATATATTGGTTATTTCCCTGACCCTGACAGTCCGGCCCCATGTGTCGATGGTTTTCTCGGCCCATGGTGGTCCGAGGTCGATCCCGCTGCACAGATTCATGCGCCAGGGCCTCTTACAGGCAATGCACTTTGATTTATTGCGCTATCTCTAATAGCACCCGAAATATCACCAGATATATATTGGATTTTTCCCTGACCCTGAGTGTCCGAACGCATGAGACGGTGGTTTTCTCGGCCCCTGCTGGTCCGAGGTCGTTCCCGCTGCACAGATTCATGCGCCAGGGCCTCTTGCAGACAATGCACTTTGGTTTATTGCGCTTTTCCTAATATCACCCGAGATATCACCAGATATATATTGGATTTTTCCTCGACCCTGACAGTCCGACACCATGAGACGGTGGTTTTCTCGGCCCCTGGTGGTCCGAGGTCGTTCCCGCGGCACAGATTCATGCGCCAGGGACTCCTACAGACAATGCACTTTGATTTATTGTGCTATCTGTAATAGCACCCGAGATATCACCAGATATATATTGGATTTTTCCTTGACCCTGACAGTCCGGCCCCATGTGTCGATGGTTTTCTCGGTCCCTCGTGGTCCGAGGTCGATCCCGCTGCACAGATTCATGCGCCAGGGCCTCCTGCAGACAATGCACTTTGGTTTATTGCGCTATCTCTAATAGCACCCGAGATATCACCAGATATATATTGGATTTTTCCCTGAACCTGAGTGTCCGACCCCATGAGACGGTAGTTTTCGCGGCCCCTGGTGGTCCGAGATTGTTACCGCTGCACAGCTTCATGCGCCAGGGCCTCCTGAAGATAATTCACTTTGATTTATTGCGCTATCTCTAATATCACCCGAGATATCACCAGATATATATTGGATTTTTCCATGACCCTGAGTGTCCGGCCCCATGAGACGGTAGATTCCTCGGCCCCTGGTGGTCCGACGTCGTTCCCGCTGCACAGATTCATGCGCCAGGGCCTCCTACAGACAATGCACTTTGATTTATTGCGCTATCTGTAATAGCACCCGAGATATCACCAGATATATATTGAATTTCTCCCCGACCGTGAGTGTCCGGCCCCATGTGTCGGTGGTTTTCTCGGCCCCTGGTGGTCCGAGGTCGATCCCGCTGCACAGATTCATTCGCCAGTGCCTCCTACAGACAATGCACTTTGATTTATTGCGTTATCTGTAATAGCACCCGAGATATCACCAGATATATATTGGATTCTTCCCTGTCCCTGAGTGTCCGACTCCATGAGACGCTGGTTTTGTCGGCCCCTGGTGGTCCGAGGTCGTTCCCGCTGCACAGATTCATGCGCCAGGGCCTCCTGCAGACAATGCACTTAGGTTTATTGCTCTATCTCTAACAGCACCCGAGATATCACCAGATATGTATTGGATATTTCCCTGACCCTGACAGTCCGGCCCCATGTGTCGGTGGTTTTCTCGGCGCCTGGTGGTCCGAGGTCGTTACTGCTGCACAGATTCATGCGCCAGGGCCCCGTGCAGATAATTCACGTTGATTTATGCGCTATCTCTATTAGCACCCGAGATATCACCATATATATATTGGTTATTTCCCTGACCCTGACAGTCCGGCCCCATGTGTCGATGGTTTTCTCGGCCCATGGTGGTCCGAGGTCGATCCCGCTGCACAGATTCATGCGCCAGGGCCTCTTACAGGCAATGCACTTTGATTTATTGCGCTATCTCTAATAGCACCCGTAATATCACCAGATATATATTGGATTTTTCCCTGACCCTGAGTGTCCGAACGCATGAGACGGTGGTTTTCTCGGCCCCTGCTGGTCCGAGGTCGTTCCCGCTGCACAGATTCATACGCCAGGGCCTCTTGCAGACAATGCACTTTGGTTTATTGCGCTTTTTCTAATATCACCCGAGATATCACCAGATATATATTGGATTTTTCCTCGACCCTGACAGTCCGACACCATGAGACGGTGGTTTTCTCGGCCCCTGGTTGTCCGAGGTCGTTCCCGCGGCACAGATTCATGCGCCAGGGACTCCTACAGACAATGCAATTTGATTTATTGTGCTATCTGTAATAGCACCCGAGATATCACCAGATATATATTGGATTATTCCTTGACCCTGACAGTCCGGCCCCATGTGTCGATGGTTTTCTCGGTCCCTCGTGGTCCGAGGTCGATCCCGCAGCACAGATTCATGCGCCAGGGCCTCCTGCAGACAATGCACTTTGGTTTATTGCGCTATCTCTAATAGCACCCGAGATATCACCAGATATATATTGGATTTTTCCCTGAACCTGAGTGTCCGACCCCATGAGACGGTAGTTTTCGCGGCCCCTGGTGGTCCGAGATTGTTACCGCTGCACAGCTTCATGCGCCAGGGCCTCCTGAAGATAATTCACTTTGATTTATTGCGCTATCTCTAATAGCACCCGAGATATCACCAGATATATATTGGATTTTTCCATGACCCTGAGTGTCCGGCCCCATGAGACGGTAGTTTCCTCGGCCCCTGGTGGTCCGACGTCGTTCCCGCTGCACAGATTCATGCGCCAGGGCCTCCTACAGACAATGCACTTTGATTTATTGCGCTATCTGTAATAGCACCCGAGATATCACCAGATATATATTGAATTTTTCCCCGACCGTGAGTGTCCGGCCCCATGTGTCGGTGGTTTTCTCGGCCCCTGGTGGTCCGAGGTCGATCCCGCTGCACAGATTCATTCGCCAGTGCCTCCTACAGACAATGCACTTTGATTTATTGCGTTATCTGTAATAGCACCCGAGATATCACCAGATATATATTGGATTCTTCCCTGTCCCTGAGTGTCCGACTCCATGAGACGCTGGTTTTGTCGGCCCCTGGTGGTCCGAGGTCGTTCCCGCTGCACAGATTCATGCGCCAGGGCCTCCTGCAGACAATGCACTTAGGTTTATTGCGCTATCTCTAATAGCACCCGAGATATCACCAGATATGTATTGGATTTTTCTTTGACCCTGAGTGTCCGACTCCATGAGACGGTGGTTTTGTCGGCCCCTGGTGGTCCGAGGTCGTTCCCGCTACACAGATTCATGCGCTAGGGCCTCCTGCAGACAATGCACTTAGGTTTATTGCTCTATCTCTAACAGCACCCGAGATATCACCAGATATGTATTGGATATTTCCCTGGTGGTCCGAGGTCGTTCCCGCTGCACAGATTCATGCGCCAGGGCCTCCTGCAGACAATGCACTTAGGTTTATTGCGCTATCTCTAATAGCACCCGAGATATCACCAGATATGTATTGGATTTTTCTTTGACCCTGAGTGTCCGACTCCATGAGACGGTGGTTTTGTCGGCCCCTGGTGGTCCGAGGTCGTTCCCGCTGCACAGATTCATGCGCTAGGGCCTCCTGCAGACAATGCACTTAGGTTTATTGCTCTATCTCTAACAGCACCCGAGATATCACCAGATGCGTATTGGATATTTCCCTGACCCTGACAGTGCGGCCCCATGTTTCGATGGTTTTCTCGGTCCCTCGTGCTCCGAGGTCGTTCCCGCTGGACGGATTCATGCGCCAGGGACTCCTACAGACAATGCACTTTGATTTATTGCGCTATCTGTAATAGCACCCGAGATATCACCAGATATATATTGGATTTTTCCCTGACCCTGAGTGTCCGACCCCATGTGTCGATGGTTTTCTCGGTCCCTCGTGGTCCGATGTCGATCCCGCTGCACAGATTCATGCGCCAGGACCCCCTGCTGATGATTCACTTTGGGTTAGTGCGCTATCTGTAATAGCACCCCAGATATCACCAGATATATATTGGATTTTCCCCTGACCCTGAGTGTCCGGCCCCATGAGACGGTGGTTTTCTCGGCCCCTGGTGGTCCGAGATTGTTACCGCTGCACAGCTTCATGCGCCAGGGCCTCCTGAAGATAATTCACTTTGATTTATTGCGCTATCTCTAATAGCACCCGAGATATCACCAGATATATATTGGATTTTTCCATGACCCTGAGTGTCCGGCCCCATGAGACGGTAGTTTCCTCGGCCCCTGGTGGTCCGACGTCGTTCCCGCTGCACAGATTCATGCGCCAGGGCCTCCTACAGACAATGCACTTTGATTTATTGCGCTATCTGTAATAGCACCCGAGATATCACCAGATATATATTGGATTTTTCCCTGACCCTGAGTGTCCGACCCCATGTGTCGATGGTTTTCTCGGTCCCTCGTGGTCCGATGTCGATCCCGCTGCACAGATTCATGCGCCAGGACCCCCTGCAGATGATTCACTTTGGGTTAGTGCGCTATCTGTAATAGCACCCCAGATATCACCACATATATATTGGATTTTCCCCTGACCCTGAGTGTCCGGCCCCATCAGACGGTGGTTTTCTCGGCCCCTGGTGGTCCGAGGTCGTTCCCGATGCACAGATTCATGCGCCAGGGCCTCCTACAGGCAATGCACTTTGGTTTATTGCGCTATCTCTAATAGTACCCGAGATATCACCAGATGTATGCTGGATTTTTACATGACCTTGGGCGACGGATTCCGAATATCTGTAATTTTCTCGGCCCCTGGTGGTCCGAGGTCGTTCCCGCTGCACAGATTCATGCGCCAGGGCCTCCTACAGACAATGCACTTTGATTTATTGCGCTATCTGTAATAGCACCCGAGATATCACCAGATATATATTGAATTTTTCCCCGACCGTGAGTGTCCGGCCCCATGTGTCGGTGGTTTTCTCGGCCCCCGGTGGTCCGAGGTCGATCCCGCTGCACAGATTCATTCGCCAGTGCCTCCTACAGACAATGCACTTTGATTTATTGCGTTATCTGTAATAGCACCCGAGATATCACCAGATATATATTGGATTCTTCCCTGTCCCTGAGTGTCCGACTCCATGAGACGCTGGTTTTGTCGGCCCCTGGTGGTCCGAGGTCGTTCCCGCTGCACAGATTCATGCGCCAGGGCCTCCTGCAGACAATGCACTTAGGTTTATTGCGCTATCTCTAATAGCACCCGAGATATCACCAGATATGTATTGGAATTTTCTTTGACCCTGAGTGTCCGACTCCATGAGACGGTGGTTTTGTCGGCCCCTGGTGGTCCGAGGTCGTTCCCGCTGCACAGATTCATGCGCTAGGGCCTCCTGCAGACAATGCACTTAGGTTTATTGCTCTATCTCTAACAGCACCCGAGATATCACCAGATATGTATTGGATATTTCCCTGACCCTGACAGTGCGGCCTCATGAGGCGGTTATTTTATCGGCCCCTGGTGGTCCGAGGTCGTTCCCGCTGGACGGATTCATGCGCCAGGGACTCCTACAGACAACGCACTTTGATTTATTGCGCTATCTGTAATAGCACCCGAGATATCACCAGATATATATTGGATTTTCCCCTGACCCTGAGTGTCCGGCCCCATGAGACGGTGGTTTTCTCGGCCCCTGGTGGTCCGAGGTCGTTCCCGATGCACAGATTCATGCGCCAGGGCCTCCTACAGACAATGCACTTTGAGTTATTGCGCTATCTGTAATAGCACCCGAGATATCACCAGATATATATTGGATTTTCCCCAGACCCTGAGTGTCCGGCCCCATGAGACGGTGGTTTTCTCGGCCCCTGGTGGTCCGAGGTCGTTCCCACTGCACAGATTCATGCGCCAGGGCCTCCTGTAGATAATTCACTTTGGTTTACTGCCCTATCTCTAATAGCACCCGAGATATCACCGGATATATATTGGATTTTCCCCTGACCCTGAGTGTACGGCCCCATGAGACGGTGGTTTTCTCGGCCCCTGGAGGTCCTAGGTCATTCCCGCTGCACAGATTCATGCGCCAGGGCCTCCTGCAGACAATGCACTTTGATTTATTGCGCTATCTCTAATAGCACCCGAGATATCACCAGATATATATTGGATTTTTCCCTGACCCTGACAGTCCGGCCCCATGAGACGGTAGTTTCCTCGGCCCCTGGTGGTCCGAGGTCGATCCCGCTGCACAGATTCATGCGCCAGGGCCTCCTACAGACAATGCACTTTGAGTTATTGCGCTATCTGTAATAGCACCCGAGATATCACCAGATATATATTGGATTTTCCCCAGACCCTGAGTGTCCGGCCCCATGAGACGGTGGTTTTCTCGGCCCCTGGTGGTCCGAGGTCGTTCCCGCTGCACACATTCATGCGCCAGGGCCTCCTGTAGATAATTCACTTTGGTTTACTGCCCTATTTCTAATAGCACCCGAGATATCACCGGAAGTATATTGGATTTTCCCCTGACCCTGAGTGTACGGCCCCATGATACGGTGGTTTCCTCGGCCCCTGGAGGTCCGAGGTCGTTCCCGCTGCACAGATTCATGCACTAGGGCCTCCTGCAGACAATGCACTTTGATTTATTGCGCTATCTGCAATAGCCCCCGAGATATCACCAGATATATATTGGATTTTCCCCTGACTCTGAGTGACCGACTCCATGAGACGGTGGTTTTCTCGGCCCCTGGTGGTCCGAGGTCGTTCCCGCTGCACAGATTCATGCGCCAGGGCCTCCTACAGACAATGCACTTTGATTTATTGCGCTATCTGTAATAGCACCCGAGATATCACCAGATATATATTGGATTTTTCCCTGACCCTGAGTGTCCGGCCCCATGAGACGGTAGTATTCTCGGCCCCTGGAGGTCCGAGGTCGTTCCCGCTGCACAGATTCATGCACTAGGGCCTCCTACAGACAATGCACTTTGGTTTATTGCGCTATCTCTAATAGCACCCGAGATATCACCAGATATATATTGGATTTTTCCCTGACCCTGAGTGTCCGACCCCATGAGACGGTGGTTTTCTCGGCCCCTGGTGGTCCGAGGTCGTTCCAGCTGCACAGATTCATGCGCCAGTGCCTCCTGCAGACAATGCACTCTGATTTATTGCGCTATCTGTAATAGCACCCGAGATATCACCAGATATATATTGGATTTTTCCCTGAACCTGAGTGTCCGGCCCCATGAGACGGTAGTTTTCGCGGCCCCTGGTGGTCCGAGATCGTTACCGCTGCACAGCTTCATGCGCCAGGGCCTCCTGCAGATAATACACTTTGATTTATTGCGCTATCTCTAATAGCACCCAAGATATCACCAGATATATATTGGATTTTCCCCTGACCCTGACAGTCCGGCCCCATGAGACGGTGATTTTATCGGTCCCTGGTGGTCCGAGGTCGTCCCCGATGCACAGATTCATGCGCCAGGGCCTCCTATAGACAATGCACTTTGGTTTATTGCGCTATCTCTAATAGTACCCGAGATATCACCTGATGTATGCTGGATTTTTACATGACCTTGGGCGACGGATTCCGAATATCTGTAATTTTCACGGCCCATGGTGGTCCGAGGTCGTTCCTGCTGCACAGATTCATTCGCCAGTGCCTCCTACAGACAATGCACTTTGATTTGTTGCGTTATCTGTAATAGCCCCGAGATATCACCAGATATATATTGGATTTTTCCCTGACCCTGACAGCCCGGCCCCATGAGACGGTGATTTTCTCGGCCCCTGGTGGTCCGAGGTCAATCCCGCTACACAGATTCATGCGCCAGGGTCCCCTACAGACAATGCACATTGGTTTATTGCGCTATCTCTAATAGCACCCGAGATATCACCAGATATGTATTGGACTTTTCCCTGACCCTGACAGTCCGGCCCCATGAGACGGTGATTTTATCGGCCCCTGGTGGTCCGAGGTCGTCCCCGATGCACAGATTCATGCGCCAGGGCCTCCTACAGACAATGCACTTTGGTTTATTGCGCTATCTCTAATAGTACCCGAGATATCACCAGATGTATGCTGGATTTTTACATGACCTTGGGCGACGGATTCCGAATATCTGTAATTTTCTGGGCCCCTGGTGGTCCGAGGTCATTCCTGCTGCACAGATTCATTCGCCAGTGCCTCCTACAGACAATGCACTTTGATTTATTGCGTTATCTGTAATAGCACCCGAGATATCACAGGATATATATTGGATTTTTCCCTGACCCTGAGTGTCCGACTCCATGAGACGGTGGTTTTGTCGGCCCTGGTGGTCCGAGGTCGTTCCCGCTGCACAGATTCATGCGCCACGGCCTCCTGCAGACAATGCACTTTGATTTATTGCGCTATCTCTAATAGCACCCGAGATATCACCAGATATATATTGGATTCTTCGCTGACCCTGACAGTGCGACCCCATGGGACGGTGGTTGTCTCGGCCCCTGGGGGTCCGAGGTCGTTCCCGCTGCACACATTCATGCGCCAGGGCCTCCTGTAGATAATTCACTTTGGTTTACTGCCCTATTTCTAATAGCACCCGAGATATCACCGGAAGTATATTGGATTTTCCCCTGACCCTGAGTGTACGGCCCCATGATACGGTGGTTTCCTCGGCCCCTGGAGGTCCGAGGTCGTTCCCGCTGCACAGGTTCATGCACTAGGGCCTCCTGCAGACAATGCACTTTGATTTATTGCGCTATCTGCAATAGCCCCCGAGATATCACCAGATATATATTGGATTTTCCCCTGACTCTGAGTGACCGACTCCATGAGACGGTGGTTTTCTCGGCCCCTGCTGGTCCGAGGTCGTTCCCGCTGCACTGATTCATGCGCGAGGGCCTCCTGCAGACAATGCACTTCGATTTATTGCGCTACCTCTAATAGCACCCGAGATATCACCAGATATATATTGGATTTTTCCCTGACCCTGAGTGTCCGACCCCATGAGACGGTAGTTTTCTCGGCCCCTGGTGGTCCGAGGTCGTTCCCGCTGCACAGATTCATGCGCCAGGGCCTCCTGCAGACAATGCACTTTGATTTATTGCGCTATCTCTAATAGCACCCGAGATATCACCAGTTATATATTGGATTTTTCCCTGACCCTGAGTGTCCGACTCCATGAGACGGTTGTTTTGTCGGCCGCTGGTGGTCCGAGGTCGTTCCCGCTGCACAGATTCATGCGCTAGGGCCTCCTGCAGACAATGCACTTAGGTTTATTGCGCTATCTGTAATAGCACCCGAGATACCACCAGATATATATTGGATTTTCCCCTGACCCTGAGTGTCCGGCCCCATGAGACGGTGGTTTTCTCGGCCCCTGGTGGTCCGAGGTCGTTCCCGCTGCACAGATTCATGCGCCACGGCCTCCTGCAGACAATGCACTTTGATTTATTGCGCTATCTCTAATAGCACCCGAGATATCACCAGATATATATTGGATTTTCCCCTGACCCTGAGTGTACGGCCCCATGAGACGGTGGTTTCCTCGGCCCCTGGTGGTCCGAGGTCGTTCCCGCTGCACAGATTCATGCGCTAGGGCCTCCTGCAGACAATGCACTTTGATTTATTGCGCTATCTCTAATAGCACCCGACATATCACCAGATATATGCTTGATTTTTCCCTGACCCTGACAGTCCCACCCCATGAGACGGTGGTTTTCTCGCCCCTGGTGGTCCGAGGTCGTTCCCGCTGCACAGATTCATGCGCCAGGGCCCCCTGCAGATAATTCACTTTGATTTATTGCGCTATCCCCAATAGCACCCGAGATATCACCAGATAAATATTGGATTTTTCCCTGACCCTGACAGTCCGGCCCCATGTGACGGTGATTTTCTCGGCCCCTCGTGGTCCGAGGTCGATCGCGCTGCACAGATTCATGCGCTAGGGCCTCCTGCAGACAATGCACTTCGATTTATTGGACTATCTGTAATAGCACCCGAGATATCACCAGATATATATTGGATTTTTCCCTGAGCCTGACAATCAGGCCCCATGAGACGGTGATTTTCTCGGCCCCTGGTGGTCCGTGGTCGTTCCCGCTGCACAGATTCATGCGCCAGGGCCTGCTGCAGACAATTGCACTTTGGTTTATATCGCTATCTCTAATAGCACCCGAGATATCACCAGATATATATTGGATTTTTCCCTGACCCTGAGGGTCCGACCCCGTGGGACGGTTGTTTTCTCGGCCCCTGGTGGTCCGAGGTCGTTCCCGCTGCACAGATTCATGGGCCAGGGCCTCCTGCAGACAATGCACTTTGATTTATTGCGCTATCTATAATAGCACCCGAGATATCGCCAGATATATATTGGATTGTTCCCTGACCCTGTGTGTCCGGCCCCATGAGACGGTGATTTTCTCGGCCCCTGGTGGTCCGAGGTCGTTCCCGCTGCACAGATTCATGCGCCAGGGCCTGCTATAGACAATTGCACTTTGGTTTATTGCGCTATCTCTAATAGCACCCGAGATATCACCAGATATATATTGCATTTTTCCCTGACCCTGACAGTCCGGCCCCATGAGACAGCGATTTTCTCGGCCCCTGGTGGTCCGAGGTCGATCCCATTGCACAGATTCATGCGCCAGGGCCTCCTACAGACAATGCACTTCGTTTTATTGCGCTATCTGTAATAGCACCCGAGATATCACCACATATATATATATATATGATTTTCCACTGACATTGAGTGCCCGGCCCCATGAGACCGTTGTTTTCTCGGCCCCTGGTGGTCCGAGGTCGTTCCGGCTGCTCAAATTCATGCGTCAGGGCCTCCTACAGACAAAGCACTTTGATTTATTGCGCTATCTGTAATAGCACCCGAGATATCACCAGATATATATTGGATTTTTCCCTGACCCTGACGGTCCGGCCCCATGTGTCGATGGTTTTCTCGGTCCCTCGTTGTCCGAGGTAGATCCCGCTGAACAAATTCATGTGCCAGGGCCTCCTGCAGACAATGCACTTTGGTTTATTTCGCTATCTCTAATAGCACCCGAGATATCACCAGATATATATTGGATTTTTCCTTGACCCTGACAGTCCGGCCCCATGTGTCGATGGATTTCTCGGTCCCTCGTGGTCCGAGGTCGATCCCGCTGCACAGATTCATGCGTCAGGGCCTCCTACAGGCAATGCTCTTTGATTTATTGCGCTATCTGTAATAGCACCCGAGATATCACCAGATATATATTGGATTTTTCACTGACCCTGACGGTCCGGCCCCATGTGTCGATGGTTTTCTCGGCCCCTCGTGGTCCGAGGTCGATCCCGCTGCACAGATTCATGCGTCAGGGCCTCCTACAGACAATGCACTTTGATTTATATCGCTATCTCTAATAGCACCCGAGATATCACCAGATATATATTGGATTTTTTCCTGACCCTGAGTGTCCGGCCCCATGAGACGGTCGTTTTCTCGGCCCCTGGTGGTCCGAGGTCGCTCCCGCTGCACAGATTCATGCGCTAGGGCCTCCTACAGACAAGGCACTTTGATTTATTGCGCTATCTGTAATAGCACCCGAGATATCACCAGGATATATATTGGATTTTTCCCTGACCCTGAGTGTCCGACTCCATGAGACGATGGTTTTCTCGGCCCATGGTGGTCCGAGGTCGTTCCCGCTGCACACATTCATGCGCCTGGGCCTCCTGCAGACAATGCACTTTGATTTATTGAGCTATCTCTAATAACACCCGAGATATCAACAGATACATATTGGATTTTTCCCTGACCCTGACAGTCCGGCCCCATGTGTCGATGGTTTTCTCGGTCCCTCGTGGTCCGCGGTCGATCCCACTGCACATATTCATGCGCCCGGGCCTCCTACAGACAATGCACTTTGATTTATTGCGCTATCTGTAATAGCACCCGAGATATCATTAGATATATATTGGATTTTTACCTGACCCTGAGTGTCCGGCCCCATGAGACGGTGGTTTTCTCGGCCCCTGGTGGTCCGAGATCGATCCCGCTGACAGATTCATGCGCCAGGGGCTCCTACAGACAATGCACTTTGATTTATTGCGCTATCTGTAATAGCACCCGAGATATCACCAGGATATATATTGGATTTTTCCCTGACCCTGTGTGTCCGGCCCCATGAGACGGTGGTTTTCTCGGCCCCTGGTGGTCCGAGATCGATCCCGCTGACAGATTCATGCGCCAGGGCCTCCTACAGACAATGCACTTTGATTTATTGCGCTGTCCTTAATAGCACCCGAGATATCACCAGATATATATTGGATTCTTCACTGACCCAGACAGTCCGGCCCCATGTGTCGGTGGTTTTCTCGGCCCATGGTGGTCCGAGGTCGTTCCCGCTGCACAGTTTCATGCGCCAGGGCCTCCTGCAGACAATGCACTTTTGTTTATTGCGCTATCTCTAATAGCACCCGAGATATCACCATATATATATTGGATTTTTTCCTGACCCTGAGTGTCCGGCCCCATGAGACGGTCGTTTTCTCGGCCCCTGGTGGTCCGAGGTCGTTCCCGCTGCACAGATTCATGCGCTAGGGCCTCCTACAGACAAGGCACTTTGATTTATTGCGCTATCTGTAATAGCACCCGAGATATCACCAGGATATATGTTGGATTTTTCCCTGACCCTGAGTGTCCGACTCCATGAGACGATGGTTTTCTCGGCCCATGGTGGTCCGAGGTCGTTCCCGCTGCACAGATTCATGCGCCTGGGCCTCCTGCAGACAATGCACTTTGGTTTATTGAGCTATCTCTAATAACACCCGAGATATCAACAGATACATATTGGATTTTTCCCTGACCCTGACAGTCCGGCCCCATGTGTCGATGGTTTTCTCGGTCCCTCGTGGTCCGAGGTCGATCCCACTGCACATATTCATGCGCCCGGGCCTCCTACAGACAATGCACTTTGATTTATTGCGCTGTCCTTAATAGCACCCGAGATATCACCAGATATATATTGGATTTTTCCCTGACCCTGACAGTCCGGCACCATGTGTCGATGGTTTTCTCGGTCCCTCGTGGTCCGAGGTCGATCCCGCCGAACAGATTCATGCGCCAGGGCTTCCTGCAGACAATTCACATTGGTTTATTGCGCTATCTGTAATAGCACCCGAGATATCACCAGATATAATGGATTTTTACATGACCTTGGGTGACGGATTCCGAATATCTGTTATTTTCTCGGCGCCTGGTGGTCCGAGGTCGTTCCTGCTGCACAGATTCATTCGTCAGTGCCTCCTACAGACAATGCACTTTGATTTATCGCGCTATCTCTAATAGCACCCGAGATATCACCAGATATATATTGCATTTTTCCCTGACCCTGACAGTCCGGCCCCATGAGACAGCGATTTTCTCGGCCCCTGGTGGTCCGAGGTCGATCCCATTGCACAGATTCATGCGCCAGGGCCTCCTACAGACAATGCACTTCGTTTTATTGCGCTATCTGTAATAGCACCCGAGATATCACCACATATATATATATATATGATTTTCCACTGACATTGAGTGCCCGGCCCCATGAGACCGTTGTTTTCTCGGCCCCTGGTGGTCCGAGGTCGTTCCGGCTGCTCAAATTCATGCGTCAGGGCCTCCTACAGACAAAGCACTTTGATTTATTGCGCTATCTGTAATAGCACCCGAGATATCACCAGATATATATTGGATTTTTCCCTGACCCTGACGGTCCGGCCCCATGTGTCGATGGTTTTCTCGGTCCCTCGTTGTCCGAGGTAGATCCCGCTGCACAGATTCATGCGTCAGGGCCTCCTACAGGCAATGCTCTTTGATTTATTGCGCTATCTGTAATAGCACCCGAGATATCACCAGATATATATTGGATTTTTCACTGACCCTGACGGTCCGGCCCCATGTGTCGATGGTTTTCTCGGCCCCTCGTGGTCCGAGGTCGATCCCGCTGCACAGATTCATGCGTCAGGGCCTCCTACAGACAATGCACTTTGATTTATATCGCTTTCTCTAATAGCACCCGAGATATCACCAGATATATATTGGATTTTTCCTTGACCCTGACAGTCCGGCCCCATGTGTCGATGTTTTTCTCGGCCCCTCGTGGTCCGAGGTCGATCCCGCTGAACAGATTCATGCGCCAGGGCTTCCTGCAGATAATTTACTTTGGTTTAGTGCGCTATCTGTAAGAGCACCCGAGATATCACCAGATATATATTGAATTTTTCCCCGACCCTGAGAGTCCGGCCCCATGTGTCGGTGGTTTTCTCGGCCCCTGGTGGTCCCAGGTTGTTCCCGCTGCACAGATTCATGCGCCAGGGCCTCCTGCAGACAATGCACATTGATTTATTGCGCTATCTGTAATAGCACCCGAGATATCACCAGTTATATGCTGGATTTTTACATGACCTTGGGACACGGATTACGAATATCTGTAATTTTCTCGGCGCCTGGTTGTCCGAGGTCGTTCCTGCTGCACAGATTCATTCGCCAGTGCCTCCTACAGTCAATGCACTTTGATTTATATCGCGTTCTCTAATAGCACCCGAGATATCACCAGATATATATTGGTTTTTCCCTGACCCTGACAGTCCGACCCCATGAGACGGTGGTTTTCTCGGCCCCTGGTGGTCCGAGGTCGTTGCCGCTGCACAGATTCATGCGCCAGGGCCTCCTGCAGACAATGCACTTTGATTTATTGCGCTATCTCTAATAGCACCCGAGATATCACCAGATATATATTGTATTTTTCCTTGACCCCGACAGTCCGGTCCCATGTGTCGATGGTTTTCTCGGCCCCTCGTGGTCCGAGGTCGATCCCGCTGAACAGATTCATGCGCCAGGGCTTCCTGCAGATAATTCACTTTGGTTTAGGGCGCTATCTGTAAGAGCACCCGAGATATCACCAGATATATATTGAATTTTTCCCCGACCCTGAGTGTCCGGCCCCATGTGTCGATGGATTTCTCGGTCCCTCGTGGTCCGAGGTCGATCCCGCTGCACAGATTCATGCGCCAGGGCCTCCTGCAGACAATGCACTTTGTTTTATTGCGCTATCTCTAATAGCACCCGCGATATCACCAGATATATATTGGATTTTTCCCTGACCCTGACAGTCCGGCCCCATGAGACGGTGATTTTCACGGCCCCTGGTGGTCCGAGGTCGATCCCGCAGCACTGTTTCATGCGCCAGGTCCTCCTGCAGACAATGCACTTTGGTTTATTGCGGTATATCTAATAGCACCCGAGATATCACCAGATATATATTGGATTTTTCCCTGACCCTGACAGTCCGACAACATGAGACGGTGGTTTTCTCGGCCCCTGGTGGTCCGAGGTCGTTCCCGCTACACAGATTCATGCGCCAGGGCCTCCTGCAGACAATGCACTTTGATTTATTGCGCTATCTGTAATAGCACCCGAGATATCACCAGATATATATTCGATTTTTCACTGACCCTGAGTGTCCGGCCCCATGAGACGGTAGTTTTCTCGGCCCCTGGTGGTCCGAGGTCGTTCCCGCTGCACAGATTCATGCGCCAGGGCCTCCTGCAGACAATGCACTTTGATTTATTGCACTATCTGTAATAGCACCCGAGATGTCACCAGATGTATGCTGGATTTTTACATGACCTTGGGTGACGGATTCCGAATATCTGCAATTTTCTCGGCGCCTGGTGGCCCGAGGTCGTTCCTGCTGCACAGATTCATTCGCCAGTGCCTCCTACAGACAATGCACTTTGTTTTATTGCGCTATCTCTAATAGCACCCGGGATATCACCAGATATATATTGGATTTTTCCCTGACCCTGACAGTCCGGCCCAGTGAGACGGTGATTTTCTCGGCCCCTGGTGGTCCGAGGTCGTTCCCGCTGCACAGATTCATGGGCCAGGGCCTCCTATAGATAATTGACTTTGGTTTATTGCGCTATCTCTAATAGCACCCGAGATATCACCAGATACATATTGGATTTTTCCCTGACACTGACAGATCGGCCCCATGTGTCGGTGGTTTTCTCGGCCCCTGGTGGTCCGAGATCGATCCCGCTGACAGATTCATGCGCCAGGGGCTCCTACAGACAATGCACTTTGATTTATTGCGCTATCTGTAATAGCACCCGAGATATCACCAGGATATATATTGGATTTTTCCCTGACCCTGTGTGTCCGGCCCCATGAGACGGTGGTTTTCTCGGCCCCTGGTGGTCCGAGATCGATCCCGCTGACAGATTCATGCGCCAGGGCCTCCTACAGACAATGCACTTTGATTTATTGCGCTGTCCTTAATAGCACCCGAGATATCACCAGATATATATTGGATTCTTCACTGACCCAGACAGTCCGGCCCCATGTGTCGGTGGTTTTCTCGGCCCATGGTGGTCCGAGGTCGTTCGCGCTGCACAGTTTCATGCGCCAGGGCCTCCTGCAGACAATGCACTTTTGTTTATTGCGCTATCTCTAATAGCACCCGAGATATCACCATATATATATTGGATTTTTTCCTGACCCTGAGTGTCCGGCCCCATGAGACGGTCGTTTTCTCGGCCCCTGGTGGTCCGAGGTCGTTCCCGCTGCACAGATTCATGCGCTAGGGCCTCCTACAGACAAGGCACTTTGATTTATTGCGCTATCTGTAATAGCACCCGAGATATCACCAGGATATATGTTGGATTTTTCCCTGACCCTGAGTGTCCGACTCCATGAGACGATGGTTTTCTCGGCCCATGGTGGTCCGAGGTCGTTCCCGCTGCACAGATTCATGCGCCTGGGCCTCCTGCAGACAATGCACTTTGGTTTATTGAGCTATCTCTAATAACACCCGAGATATCAACAGATACATATTGGATTTTTCCCTGACCCTGACAGTCCGGCCCCATGTGTCGATGGTTTTCTCGGTCCCTCGTGGTCCGAGGTCGATCCCACTGCACATATTCATGCGCCCGGGCCTCCTACAGACAATGCACTTTGATTTATTGCGCTGTCCTTAATAGCACCCGAGATATCACCAGATATATATTGGATTTTTCCCTGACCCTGACAGTCCGGCACCATGTGTCGATGGTTTTCTCGGTCCCTCGTGGTCCGAGGTCGATCCCGCCGAACAGATTCATGCGCCAGGGCTTCCTGCAGACAATTCACTTTGGTTTATTGCGCTATCTGTAATAGCACCCGAGATATCACCAGATATAATGGATTTTTACATGACCTTGGGTGACGGATTCCGAATATCTGTTATTTTCTCGGCGCCTGGTGGTCCGAGGTCGTTCCTGCTGCACAGATTCATTCGTCAGTGCCTCCTACAGACAATGCACTTTGATTTATCGCGCTATCTCTAATAGCACCCGAGATATCACCAGATATATATTGCATTTTTCCCTGACCCTGACAGTCCGGCCCCATGAGACAGCGATTTTCTCGGCCCCTGGTGGTCCGAGGTCGATCCCATTGCACAGATTCATGCGCCAGGGCCTCCTACAGACAATGCACTTCGTTTTATTGCGCTATCTGTAATAGCACCCGAGATATCACCACATATATATATATATGATTTTCCACTGACATTGAGTGCCCGGCCCCATGAGACCGTTGTTTTCTCGGCCCCTGGTGGTCCGAGGTCGTTCCGGCTGCTCAAATTCATGCGTCAGGGCCTCCTACAGACAAAGCACTTTGATTTATTGCGCTATCTGTAATAGCACCCGAGATATCACCAGATATATATTGGATTTTTCCCTGACCCTGACGGTCCGGCCCCATGTGTCGATGGTTTTCTCGGTCCCTCGTTGTCCGAGGTAGATCCCGCTGCACAGATTCATGCGTCAGGGCCTCCTACAGGCAATGCTCTTTGATTTATTGCGCTATCTGTAATAGCACCCGAGATATCACCAGATATATATTGGATTTTTCACTGACCCTGACGGTCCGGCCCCATGTGTCGATGGTTTTCTCGGCCCCTCGTGGTCCGAGGTCGATCCCGCTGCACAGATTCATGCGTCAGGGCCTCCTACAGACAATGCACTTTGATTTATATCGCTTTCTCTAATAGCACCCGAGATATCACCAGATATATATTGGATTTTTCCTTGACCCTGACAGTCCGGCCCCATGTGTCGATGTTTTTCTCGGCCCCTCGTGGTCCGAGGTCGTTCCCGCTGCACAGATTCATGTGCCAGGGACTCCTCCAGACAATGCACTTTGGTTTATTGCGCTATCTCTAATAGCACCCGAGATATCACCAGATATATGTTGGATTTTTCCCTGACCCTGACAGCCCGGCCCCATGTGTCGGTGGTTTTCTCGGCCCCTGATGGTCCGAGGTCGAACCCGCTGCACAGATTCATGCGCCAGGGCCTCCTGCAGATAATTCACTTTGGATTAGCGCGCTATCTGTAATAGCACCCGAGATATCACCAGATTTATATTGGATTTTCCCCTGACCCTGAGAGTCCGGCCCCATGAGGTGGTGGTTTTCTCGGCCCCTGGTGGTCCAAGGTCGTTCCCGCTGCACAGATTCATGCGCCAGGGCCTCCTATAGATAATTCACTTTGGTTTATTGCGCTATCTCTAACAGCACCCGAGAAATCACCAGATATATATTTGATTTTTCCCTGACCCTGACAGTCCGGCCCCATGTGTCCACGGTTTTCTCGGTCCATCGTGGTCCGAGGTCGATCGCGCTGAACAGATTCATGCCCCAGGGCTTCCTGCAGACAATTCACTTTGGTTTATTGCGCTATCTGTAATAGCACCCAAGATGTCACCAGATATATGCTGGATTTTTACATGACCTTGGGTGACGGATTCCGAATATCTGTAATATTCTCGGCGCCTGGTGGTCCGAGGTCGTTCCTGCTGCACAGATTCATTCGCCAGTGCCTCCTACAGACTATGCACTTTGGTTTATTGCGCTATCTGTAATAGCACCCGAGATGTCACCAGATATATGCTGGATTTTTACATGACCTTGGGTGACGGATTCCGAATATCTGTAATATTCTCGGCGCCTGGTGGTCCGAGGTCGTTCCTGCTGCACAGATTCATTCGCCAGTGCCTCCTACAGACAATGCACTTTGATTTATTGCGCTATCTCTAATAGCACCCGAGATATCACCAGATATATATTGGATTTTTCCCTGACCCTGAGTGTCCGGCCCCATGAGACGGTAGTTTCCTCGGCCCCTGGTGGTCCGAGGTCGTTCCCGCTGCACAGATTCATGCGCCAGGGCCTCCTGCAGATAATTCACGTTGGTTTATTGCGCTATCTGTAAGATCACCCGAGATATCACCAGATATATATTGAATTTTTCCCCGACCCTGAGTGTCCGGCCCCATGTGTCGGTGGTTTTCTCGGCCCCTGGAGGTCCGAGGTCGATCGCGCTGGACGGATTCATGCGCCAGGGCCTCCTGCAGATAATTCACTTTGGTTTAGTGCGCTATCTGTAATAGCACCCGAGATATCACCATATATATATTGGATTTTCACCTGACCCTCAGTGTCCTGCTCCATGAGACGGTGGTTTTCTCGGCCCCTGCTGGTCCGAGGTCGTTCCCGCTCCACAGATTCATGCGCCAGGGCCTCCTGCAGGCAATGCACTTTGGTTTATTGCGCTATCTGTAATAGCACCCGAGATATCACCAGATATATATTGGATTTTTCCCCGACCCTGACAGTCCGGACCCATGAGACGGTGGTTTTCTCGGCCCCTGCTGGTCCGAGGTCGTTCCCGCTCCACAGATTCATGCGCCAGGGCCTCCTGCAGACAATGCACTTTGGTTTATTGCGCTATCTGTAATAGCACCCGAGATGTCACCAGATATATGCTGGATTTTTACATGAGCTTGGGTGACCGATTCCGAATATCTGTAATTTTCTCGGCGCCTGGTGGTCCGAGGTCGTTCCCGCTGCACAGATTCATGCGCCAGGGCCTCCTATAGATAATTGACTTTGGTTTATTGCGCTATCTCTAATAGCACCCGAGATATCACCAGATACATATTGGATTTTTCCCTGACACTGACAGATCGGCCCCATGTGTCGGTGGTTTTCTCGGCCCCTGGTGGTCCGAGGTCGTTCCCGCTGCACAGATTCATGTGCCAGGGACTCCTCCAGACAATGCACTTTGGTTTATTGCGCTATCTCTAATAGCACCCGAGATATCACCATATATATATTGGATTTTCACCTGACCCTCAGTGTCCTGCTCCATGAGACGGTGGTTTTCTCGGCCCCTGCTGGTCCGAGGTCGTTCCCGCTCCACAGATTCATGCGCCAGGGCCTCCTGCAGGCAATGCACTTTGGTATATTGCGCTATCTGTAATAGCACCCGAGATATCACCAGATATATATTGAATTTTTCCCTGACCCTGACAATCCGGCCCCATGAGACGGTGATTTTCTCGGCCCCTGGTGGTCCGAGGTCGATCCCGCTGCACAGATTCATGCGCTAGGGCCTCCTACAGACAATTCACATTGGATTATTGCGCTATCTGTAATAGCACCCCAGATATCACCAGATATATGCTGGATTTTTACATGACCTTCGGTGACGGATTCCGAATATCTGTAATTTTCTCGGCGCCTGGTGGTCCGAGGTCGTTCCTGCTGCACAGATTCATTCGCCAGTGCCTCCTACAGACAATGCACTTTGATTTATTGCGTTATCTGTAATAGCACCCGAGATATCACCAGATATATATTGGATTTTTCCCTGACCCTGAGTGTCCGGCCCCATGAGACGGTAGTTTCCTCGGCGCCTGGTGGTCCGAGGTCGTTCCTGCTGCACAGATTCATTCGCCAGTGCCTCCTACAGACAATGCACTTTGATTTATGGCGCTATCTCTAATAGCACCGGAGATATCACCAGATATATATTGGATTTTTCACTGACCCAGACAGTCCGGCCCCATGAGACGGTGATTTTCTCGGCCCCTGGTGGTCCGAGGTCGATCCTATTGCACAGATTCATGCGCCAGGGCCTCCTACAGACAATACACTTTGATTTATTGCGCTATCTGTAATAGCACCCGAGATATGACCAGATATATATTGGATTTTTCCCTAACCCTGACAGTCCGGCCCCATGTGTCGATGGTTTTCTCGGTCCCTCGTGGTCCGAGGTCGATCCCGCTGCACAGATTCATGCGCCAGGGCCTCCTGCAGACAATGCACTTTGATTTATTGCGCTATCTGTAATAGCACCCGAGATATCACCAGATATATATTGGATTTTTCCCTGACCCTGACAGTCCGGCCCCATGTGTCGGTGGTTTTCTCGGCCCCTGGTGGTCCCAGGTCGTTCCCGCTGCACAGTTTCATGCGGCAGGGCCTCCTACAGACAATGCACTTTGATTTATTCCGCTATCTGTAATAGCGCCCGAGATATCACCAGGATATATATTGGATTTTTCCCTGACCCTGACAGTCCGGTACCATGTGTCGATGGTTTTCTCGGCCCCTGGTGGTCCGAGGTCGTTCCCGCTGCACAGATTCATGCGCCAGCGCCTCCTGCAGACAATGCACTTTTGTTTATTGCGCTATCTCTAATAGCACCCAAGATATCACCATATATATATTGGATTTTTTCCTGACCCTGAGTGTCCGGCACCATGAGACGGTCGTTTTCTCGGCCCCTGGTGGTCCGAGGTCGTTCCCGCTGCACAGATTCATGCGCTAGGGCCTCCTACAGACAAGGCACTTTGATTTATTGCGCTATCTGTAATCGCACCCGAGATATCACCAGATTTATATTGGATTGTTCCCTGACCCTGAGTGTCCGACTGTATGAGACGGTGGTTTTCTCGGCCCCTGGTGGTCCGAGATCGATCCCGCTGACAGATTCATGCGCCAGGGCCTCCTGCAGACAATGCACTGTGATTTATTGCGCCATCTGTAATGGCACCCGAGATATCACCAGATTTATATTGGGTTTTTCCCTGACCCTGAGTGTCCGACCCCATGATACGGTGGTTTTCTCGGCCCCTGGTGGTCCGAGGTCGTTCCCGCTGCACAGATTCATGCGCTAGGGCCTCCTGCAGACAATGCACTTTGATTTATTGCGCTATCTCTCATAGCAGCCGAGATATCACCAGATATATATTGAATTTTTCCTTGACCCTGACAGTCCGACCCCATGACACGGTAGTTTCTTCGGCCCCTGGTGGTCCGAGGTCGTTCCCTCTGCACAGATTCATGCGCCAGGGCCTCCTGCAGACAATGCACTTTGATTTATTGCGCTATCTCTAATAGCACCCGAGATATCACCAGATATATATTGAATTTTTCACTGACCCTGACAGTCCGACCCCATGAGACGGTGGTTTTCTCGGCCCCTGTTGGTCCCATGTCGTTCCCACTTCACAGATTCATGCGCCAGGGCCTCCTGCAGACAATGCACTTTGATTTATTGCGCTATCTGTAATAGCACCCGAGATAACACCAGATATATATTGGTTTTTCCCTGACCCTGACAGTCCGACCCCATGAGACGGTGGTTTTCTCGGCCCCTGGTGGTCCGAGGTCGATTCCGCTGCACAGATTCATGCGCCAGAGCCTCCTACAGACAATGCACTTTGATTTATTGCGCTATCTGTAATAGCACCCGAGATATCACCAGATTTATATTGGATTTTTCCCTGACCCTGAGTGTCCGACCCCATGAGACGGTGGTTTTCTTGGCCCCTGGTGGTCCGAGGTCGTTCCCGCTGCACAGATTCATGCGCCAGGGCCTCCTGCAGACAATGCACTTTGATTTATTGCGCTATCTGTAATAGCACCCGAGATAACACCAGATATATATTGGATTTTCCCCTGAGCCTGACAGTCCGGCCCCATGAGACGGTGACTTTCTCAGCCTCTGGTGGTCCGAGGTCGTTCCCGCTGCACAGATTCATGCGCCAGGGCCTCCTGCAGACAATGCACTTTGATTTATTGCGCTATCTGTAATAGCACCCGAGATATCACCAGATATATGCTGGGTTTTTACATGACCTTGGGTGACGGATTCCGAATATCTGTAATTTTATCGGCCCCTGGTGGTCCGAGGTCGATCCCATTGCACAGATTCATGCGCCAGGGCCTCCTACAGACAATGCACTTTGATTTATTGCACTATCTGTAATAGCACCCGAGATATCACCAGATATATATTGAATTTTTCCTTGACCCTGACAGTCCGGCCCCATGACACGGTAGTTTCTTCGGCCCCTGGTGGTCCGAGGTCGTTCCCGCTGCACAGATTCATGCGCCAGGGCCTCCTGCAGACAATGCACTTTGATTTATTGCGCTATCTCTAATAGCACCCGAGATATCACCAGATATATATTGAATTTTTCCCTGACCCTGACAGTCCGTCCCCATGAGACGGTGGTTTTCTCGGCCCCTGTTGGTCCCATGTCGTTCCCACTGCACAGATTCATGCGCTAGGGCCTCCGGCAGATAATTCACTTCGGTTTAGTGCGCTATCTCTAATAGCACCCGAGATATCACCAGATTTATATTGGATTTTTCCCTGACCCTGAGTGTCCGACCCCATGAGACGGTGGTTGTCTCGGCCCCTGGTGGTCCGAGGTCGTTCCCGCTGCACAGATTCATGCGCCAGGGCCTCCTGCAGACAATGCACTTTGATTTATTGCCCTATCTGTAATAGCACCCGAGATAACACCAGATATATATTGGATTTTCCCCTGAGCCTGAGTGTCCGGACACATGAGACGGTAGTTTTCTCGGCCCCTGTTGGTCCGAGGTCGTTCCCGCTGCACAGATTCATGCGCTAGGGCCTCCTGCAGACAATGCACTTTGATTTATTGCGCTATCTCTAATAGCACCCGCGATATCACCAGATATATATTGGATTTTTCCCTGACCCTGACAGTCCGGCCCCATGAGACGGTGATTTTCTCGGCCCCTGGTGGTCCGAGGTCGTTCCCGCTGCACAGATTCATGCGCCAGGGACTCCTACAGACAATGAACTTCGATTTATTGCGCTATCTGTAATAGCACCAGAGATATCACCATATATATATATTGGATTTTCCCCTGATATTGAGTGTCCGGCACCATGTGTCGATGGATTTCTCGGACCCTCGTGGTCCGAGGTCGATCCCGCTGCACAGATTCATGCGCCAGGGCCTCCTACAGACAATGAACTTCGATTTATTGCGCTATCTGAAATAGCACCCGAGATATCACCATATATATATTGGATTTTCCCCTTACATTGAGTGCCCGGCCCCATGAGACGGTGGTTTTCTCGGCCCCTGGTGGTCCGAGGTCGTTCCCGCTGCACAGATTCATGCGCCAGGGCTTCCTGCAGACAATTCACTTTGGTTTATTGCGCTATCTGTAATAGCACCCGAGATATCACCAGATATATGCTGGATTTTTACATGACCTTGGGTGACGGATTCCGAATATCTGTAATATTCTCGGCGCCTGGTGGTCCGAGGTCGTTCCCGCTGCACAGATTCATGCGCCAGGGCCTCCTATAGATAATTCACTTTGGTTTATTGCGCTATCTCTAACAGCACCCGAGAAATCACCAGATATATTTTTGATTTTTCCCTGACCCTGACAGTCCGGCCCCATGTGTCGACGGTTTTCTCGGTCCATCGTGGTCCGAGGTCGATCGCGCTGAACAGATTCATGCCCCAGGGCTTCCTGCAGACAATTCACTTTGGTTTATTGCGCTATCTGTAATAGCACCCAAGATGTCACCAGATATATGCTGGATTTTTACATGACCTTGGGTGACGGATTCCGAATATCTGTAATATTCTCGGCGCCTGGTGGTCCGAGGTCGTTCCTGCTGCACAGATTCATTCGCCAGTGCCTCCTACAGACAATGCACTTTGATTTATTGCGCTATCTCTAATAGCACCCGAGATATCACCAGATATATATTGGATTTTTCCCTGACCCTGACAATCCGGCCCCATCAGATGGTGATTTTCTCGGCCCCTGGTGGTCCGAGGTCGATCCCGCTGCACAAATTCATGCGCCAGGGCCTCCTGCAGGTAATTCACTTTGGTTTATTGCGCTATCTCTAATAGCACCCGAGATATCACCAGATATATATTGGATTTTTCCCCAACCCTGACAGTCCGGCCCCATGAGACGGTGATATTCTCGGCCCCTGGTGGTCCGAGGTTGTTCCCGCTGCACAGATTCATGCGCTAGGGCCTCCTGCAGACAATGCACTTTGATTTATTGCGCAATCTCTAATAGCACCCGAGATATCACCAGATATATATTGGATTTTTCCCTGACCCTGACAGACCGGCCCCATGAGACGGTGATTTTCTCGGCCCATGGTGGTCCGAGGTCGATCCCGCTGCACAGATTCATGCGCCAGGGCCTCCTACAGACAATGCACTTTGGTTTATTGCTCTATCTGTAATAGCACCCCAGATATCACCAGATATATGCTGGATTTTTACATGACCTTCGGTGTCGGATTCCGAATATCTGTAATTTTCTCGGCGCCTGGTGGTCCGAGGTCGTTCCTGCTGCACAGATTCATTCGCCAGTGCCTCCTACAGACAATGCACTTTGATTTATTGCGCTAAATCAAATAGCACCGGAGATATCACCAGATATATATTGGATTTTTCACTGACCCAGACAGTCCGGCCCCATGAGACGGTGATTTTCTCGGCCCCTGGTGGTCCGAGGTCGATCCTATTGCACAGATTCATGCGCCAGGGCCTCCTACAGACAATACAATTTGATTTATTGCGCTATCTGTAATAGCACCCGAGATATGACCAGATATATATTGGATTTTTCCCTAACCCTGACAGTCCGGCCCCGTGTGTCGATGGTTTTCTCGGTCCCTCGTGGTCCGATGTCGATCCCGCTGCACAGATTCATGCGCCAGGGCCCCCTGCAGATAATTCACTTTGATTTATTGCGCTATCTCTAATAGCACCCGGGATATCACCAGATATATATTGGATTTTTCCCTGACCCTGACAGTCCGGCCCCATGAGACAGTGATTTTCTCGGCCCCTGGTGGTCCGAGGTCGTTCCCGCTGCACAGATCCATGCGCCAGGGCCTCCTGCAGACAATGCACTTTGGTTTATTGCGCTATCTCTAATAGCACCCGATATATCCCCAGATATATATTGGATTTTTCCCTGACCCTGACTGTCCGGCCCCATGTGTCGATGGTTTTCTCGGTCCCTGGTGGTCCGAGGTCGATCCCGCTAAACAGATTCATGCGCTAGGGCCTCCTACGGTCTATGCACTTTGATTTATTACGCTATCTCTAATAGCACCCGATATATCACCAGATATATATTGGATTTTTCCCTGTCCCTGAGTGTCCGACCCCATGTGTCGATGGTTTTCTCCGTCCCTCGTGGTCCGAGGTCGATCGCGCTGCACAGATTCATGCGCCTGGGCCTCCTGCAGACAATGCACTTTGGTTTATTGAGCTATCTCTAATAACACCCGAGATATCAACAGATACATATTGGATTTTTCCCTGACCCTGACAGTCCGGCCCCATGTGTCGATGGTTTTCTCGGTCCCTCGTGGTCCGAGGTCGATCCCACTGCACATATTCATGCGGCCGGGCCTCCTACAGACAATGCACTTTGATTTATTGCGCTATCTGTAATAGCACCCGAGATATCATTAGATATATATTGGATTTTTCCCTGACCCTGAGTGTCCGGCCCCATGAGACGGTGGTTTTCTCGGCCCCTGGTGGTCCGAGATCGATCCCGCTGACAGATTCATGCGCCAGGGCCTCCTACAGACAATGCACTTTGATTTATTGCGCTATCTGTAATAGCACCCGAGATATCACCAGATATATATTGGATTTTTCCCTGACCCTGACAGTCCGGCCCCATGTGTCGGTGGTTTTCTCGGCCCCTGGTGGTCCCAGGTCGTTCCCGCTGCACAGATTCATGCGCTAGGGCCTCCTACAGACAATGCACTTTGATTTATTGTGCTATCTGTTATAGCACCCGAGATATCAACAGATATATATTGGATTTTTCCCTGACCCTGACAGTCCGGCCCCATGTGTCGGTGGTTTTCTCGGCCCCTGGTGGTCCCAGGTCGTTCCCGCTGCACAGATTCATGCGCTAGGGCCCCCTGCAGATGATTCACTTTGGTTTAGTTCGCTATCTGTAAGAGCACCCGAGATATCACCAGATATATATTGGATTTTTCCCTGACCCTGACAGTCCGGACTCATGAGACGGTGATTTTCTCGGCCCCTGGTGGTCCGAGGTCGATCCCGCTGCACAGATTCATGCGCCAGGGCCTCCTACAGACAATGCACTTTGATTTATTGCACTATCTGTAATAGCACCCGAGATATCACCAGATATATATTGGATTTTTCCCTGACCCTGACAGTCCGGCCCCATGAGACGGTGATTTTCTCGGCCCCTGGTGGTCCGAGGTCGTTCCCGCTGCACAGATTCATGCGCCAGGGACTCCTACAGACAATGAACTTCGATTTATTGCGCTATCTGTAATAGCACCAGAGATATCACCATATATATATATTGGATTTTCCCCTGATATTGAGTGTCCGGCACCATGTGTCGATGGATTTCTCGGACCCTCGTGGTCCGAGGTCGATCCCGCTGCACAGATTCATGCGCCAGGGCCTCCTACAGACAATGAACTTCGATTTATTGCGCTATCTGTAATAGCACCCGAGATATCACCATATATATATTGGATTTTCCCCTTACATTGAGTGCCCGGCCCCATGAGACGGTGGTTTTCTCGGCCCCTGGTGGTCCGAGGTCGTTCCCGCTGCACAGATTCATGCGCCAGGGCTTCCTGCAGACAATTCACTTTGGTTTATTGCGCTATCTGTAATAGCACCCGAGATATCACCAGATATATGCTGGATTTTTACATGACCTTGGGTGACGGATTCCGAATATCTGTAATTTTCTCGGCCCCTGGTGGTCCGAGGTCGTTCCCGCTGCACAGATTCATGCGCCAGGGACTCCTCCAGACAATGCACTTTGGTTTATTGCGCTATCTCTAATAGCACCCGAGATATCACCAGATATATATTGGATTTTTCCCTGACCCTGACAATCCGGCCCCATCAGATGGTGATTTTCTCGGCCCCTGGTGGTCCGAGGTCGATCCCGCTGCACAAGTTCATGCGCCAGGCCCTCCTGCAGGTAATTCACTTTGGTTTATTGCGCTATCTCTAATAGCACCCGAGATATCACCAGATATATATTGGATTTTTCCCCAACCCTGACAGTCCGGCCCCATGAGACGGTGATATTCTCGGCCCCTGGTGGTCCGAGGTTGTTCCCGCTGCACAGATTCATGCGCTAGGGGCTCCTGCAGACAATGCACTTTGATTTATTGCGCAATCTCTAATAGCACCCGAGATATCACCAGATATATATTGGATTTTTCCCTGACCCTGACAGACCGGCCCCATGAGACGGTGATTTTCTCGGCCCATGGTGGTCCGAAGTCGATCCCGCTGCACAGATTCATGCGCCAGGGCCTCCTACAGACAATGCACTTTGGTTTATTGCTCTATCTGTAATAGCACCCCAGATATCACCAGATATATGCTGGATTTTTACATGACCTTCGGTGTCGGATTCCGAATATCTGTAATTTTCTCGGCGCCTGGTGGTCCGAGGTCGTTCCTGCTGCACAGATTCATTCGCCAGTGCCTCCTGCAGACAATGCACTTTGATTTATTGCGTTATCTGTAATAGCACCCGAGATATCACCAGATATATATTGGATTTTTCCCTGACCCTGAGTGTCCGGCCCCATGAGACGGTAGTTTCCTCGGCGCCTGGTGGTCCGAGGTCGTTCCTGCTGCACAGATTCATTCGCCAGTGCCTCCTACAGACAATGCACTTTGATTTATTGCGCTAAATCTAATAGCACCGGAGATATCACCAGATATATATTGGATTTTTCACTGACCCAGACAGTCCGGCCCCATGAGACGGTGATTTTCTCGGCCCCTGGTGGTCCGAGGTCGATCCTATTGCACAGATTCATGCGCCAGGGCCTCCTACAGACAATACACTT
Organism: Nomia melanderi; assembly: GCF_051020985.1. Taxonomy (NCBI): domain Eukaryota; kingdom Metazoa; phylum Arthropoda; class Insecta; order Hymenoptera; family Halictidae; genus Nomia; species Nomia melanderi. The sequence goes on from NW_027475142.1 coordinate 2,311,157, forward strand.
TGATTTATTGCGCTATCTGTAATAGCACCCGAGATATGACCAGATATATATTGGATTTTTCCCTAACCCTGACAGTCCGGCCCCATGTGTCGATGGTTTTCTCGGTCCCTCGTGGTCCGATGTCGATCCCGCTGCACAGATTCATGCGCCAGGGCCCCCTGCAGATAATTCACTTTGATTTATTGCGCTATCTCTAATAGCACCCGGGATATCACCAGATATATATTGGATTTTTCCCTGACCCTGACAGTCCGGCCCCATGAGACAGTGATTTTCTCGGCCCCTGGTGGTCCGAGGTCGTTCCCGCTGCACAGATCCATGCGCCAGGGCCTCCTGCAGACAATGCACTTTGGTTTATTGCGCTATCTCTAATAGCACCCGATATATCACCAGATATATATTGGATTTTTCCCTGACCCTGACTGTCCGGCCCCATGTGTCGATGGTTTTCTCGGTCCCTGGTGGTCCGAGGTCGATCCCGCTAAACAGATTCATGCGCTAGGGCCTCCTACGGTCTATGCACTTTGATTTATTGCGCTATCTCTAATAGCACCAGATATATCACCAGATATATATTGGATTTTTCCCTGTCCCTGAGTGTCCGACCCCATGTGTCGATGGTTTTCTCCGTCCCTCGTGGTCCGAGGTCGATCGCGCTGCACAGATTCATGCGCCTGGGCCTCCTGCAGACAATGCACTTTGGTTTATTGAGCTATCTCTAATAACTCCCGAGATATCAACAGATACATATTGGATTTTTCCCTGACCCTGACAGTCCGGCCCCATGTGTCGATGGTTTTCTCGGTCCCTCGTGGTCCGAGGTCGATCCCACTGCACATATTCATGCGGCCGGGCCTCCTACAGACAATGCACTTTGATTTATTGCGCTATCTGTAATAGCACCCGAGATATCATTAGATATATATTGGATTTTTCCCTGACCCTGAGTGTCCGGCCCCATGAGACGGTGGTTTTCTCGGCCCCTGGTGGTCCGAGATCGATCCCGCTGACAGATTCATGCGCCAGGGCCTCCTACAGACAATGCACTTTGATTTATTGCGCTATCTGTAATAGCACCCGAGATATCACCAGATATATATTGGATTTTTCCCTGACCCTGACAGTCCGGCCCCATGTGTCGGTGGTTTTCTCGGCCCCTGGTGGTCCCAGGTCGTTCCCGCTGCACAGATTCATGCGCTAGGGCCTCCTACAGACAATGCACTTTGATTTATTGCGCTATCTGTTATAGCACCCGAGATATCACCAGATATATATTGGATTTTTCCCTGACCCTGACAGTCCGGCCCCATGTGTCGGTGGTTTTCTCGGCCCCTGGTGGTCCCAGGTCGTTCCCGCTGCACAGATTCATGCGCTAGGGCCCCCTGCAGATGATTCACTTTGGTTTAGTTCGCTATCTGTAAGAGCACCCGAGATATCACCAGATATATATTTGATTTTTCCCTGACCCTGACAGTCCGGCCCCATGTGTCGACGGTTTTCTCGGTCCATCGTGGTCCGAGGTCGATCGCGCTGAACAGATTCATGCCCTAGGGCTTCCTGCAGACAATTCACTTTGGTTTATTGCGCTATCTGTAATAGCACCCAAGATGTCACCAGATATATGCTGGATTTTTACATGACCTTGGGTGACGGATTCCGAATATCTGTAATATTCTCGGCGCCTGGTGGTCCGAGGTCGTTCCTGCTGCACAGATTCATTCGCCAGTGCCTCCTACAGACAATGCACTTTGATTTATTGCGCTATCTCTAATAGCACCCGAGATATCACCAGATATATATTGGATTTTTCCCTGACCCTGACAATCCGGCCCCATCAGACGGTGATTTTCTCGGCCCCTGGTGGTCCGAGGTCGATCCCGCTGCACAAATTCATGCGCCAGGGCCTCCTGCAGGTAATTCACTTTGGTTTATTGCGCTATCTCTAATAGCACCCGAGATATCACCAGATATATATTGGATTTTTCCCTGACCCTGACAGTCCGGACTCATGAGACGGTGATTTTCTCGGCCCCTGGTGGTCCGAGGTCGATCCCGCTGCACAGATTCATGCGCCAGGGCCTCCTACAGACAATGCACTTTGATTTATTGCACTATCTGTAATAGCACCCGAGATATCACCAGATATATATTGGATTTTTCCCTGACCCTGACAGTCCGGCCCCATGAGACGGTGATTTTCTCGGCCCCTGGTGGTCCGAGGTCGTTCCCGCTGCACAGATTCATGCGCCAGGGACTCCTACAGACAATGAACTTCGATTTATTGCGCTATCTGTAATAGCACCAGAGATATCACCATATATATATATTGGATTTTCCCCTGATATTGAGTGTCCGGCACCATGTGTCGATGGATTTCTCGGACCCTCGTGGTCCGAGGTCGATCCCGCTGCACAGATTCATGCGCCAGGGCCTCCTACAGACAATGAACTTCGATTTATTGCGCTATCTGTAATAGCACCCGAGATATCACCATATATATATTGGATTTTCCCCTTACATTGAGTGCCCGGCCCCATGAGACGGTGGTTTTCTCGGCCCCTGGTGGTCCGAGGTCGTTCCCGCTGCACAGATTCATGCGCCAGGGCTTCCTGCAGACAATTCACTTTGGTTTATTGCGCTATCTGTAATAGCACCCGAGATATCACCAGATATATGCTGGATTTTTACATGACCTTGGGTGACGGATTCCGAATATCTGTAATTTTCTCGGCCCCTGGTGGTCCGAGGTCGTTCCCGCTGCACAGATTCATGCGCCAGGGACTCCTCCAGACAATGCACTTTGGTTTATTGCGCTATCTCTAATAGCACCCGAGATATCACCAGATATATATTGGATTTTTCCCTGACCCTGACAATCCGGCCCCATCAGATGGTGATTTTCTCGGCCCCTGGTGGTCCGAGGTCGATCCCGCTGCACAAGTTCATGCGCCAGGCCCTCCTGCAGGTAATTCACTTTGGTTTATTGCGCTATCTCTAATAGCACCCGAGATATCACCAGATATATATTGGATTTTTCCCCAACCCTGACAGTCCGGCCCCATGAGACGGTGATATTCTCGGCCCCTGGTGGTCCGAGGTTGTTCCCGCTGCACAGATTCATGCGCTAGGGGCTCCTGCAGACAATGCACTTTGATTTATTGCGCAATCTCTAATAGCACCCGAGATATCACCAGATATATATTGGATTTTTCCCTGACCCTGACAGACCGGCCCCATGAGACGGTGATTTTCTCGGCCCATGGTGGTCCGAAGTCGATCCCGCTGCACAGATTCATGCGCCAGGGCCTCCTACAGACAATGCACTTTGGTTTATTGCTCTATCTGTAATAGCACCCCAGATATCACCAGATATATGCTGGATTTTTACATGACCTTCGGTGTCGGATTCCGAATATCTGTAATTTTCTCGGCGCCTGGTGGTCCGAGGTCGTTCCTGCTGCACAGATTCATTCGCCAGTGCCTCCTGCAGACAATGCACTTTGATTTATTGCGTTATCTGTAATAGCACCCGAGATATCACCAGATATATATTGGATTTTTCCCTGACCCTGAGTGTCCGGCCCCATGAGACGGTAGTTTCCTCGGCGCCTGGTGGTCCGAGGTCGTTCCTGCTGCACAGATTCATTCGCCAGTGCCTCCTACAGACAATGCACTTTGATTTATTGCGCTAAATCTAATAGCACCGGAGATATCACCAGATATATATTGGATTTTTCACTGACCCAGACAGTCCGGCCCCATGAGACGGTGATTTTCTCGGCCCCTGGTGGTCCGAGGTCGATCCTATTGCACAGATTCATGCGCCAGGGCCTCCTACAGACAATACACTTTGATTTATTGCGCTATCTGTAATAGCACCCGAGATATGACCAGATATATATTGGATTTTTCCCTAACCCTGACAGTCCGGCCCCATGTGTCGATGGTTTTCTCGGTCCCTCGTGGTCCGATGTCGATCCCGCTGCACAGATTCATGCGCCAGGGCCCCCTGCAGATAATTCACTTTGATTTATTGCGCTATCTCTAATAGCACCCGGGATATCACCAGATATATATTGGATTTTTCCCTGACCCTGACAGTCCGGCCCCATGAGACAGTGATTTTCTCGGCCCCTGGTGGTCCGAGGTCGTTCCCGCTGCACAGATCCATGCGCCAGGGCCTCCTGCAGACAATGCACTTTGGTTTATTGCGCTATCTCTAATAGCACCCGATATATCACCAGATATATATTGGATTTTTCCCTGACCCTGACTGTCCGGCCCCATGTGTCGATGGTTTTCTCGGTCCCTGGTGGTCCGAGGTCGATCCCGCTAAACAGATTCATGCGCTAGGGCCTCCTACGGTCTATGCACTTTGATTTATTGCGCTATCTCTAATAGCACCAGATATATCACCAGATATATATTGGATTTTTCCCTGTCCCTGAGTGTCCGACCCCATGTGTCGATGGTTTTCTCCGTCCCTCGTGGTCCGAGGTCGATCGCGCTGCACAGATTCATGCGCCTGGGCCTCCTGCAGACAATGCACTTTGGTTTATTGAGCTATCTCTAATAACTCCCGAGATATCAACAGATACATATTGGATTTTTCCCTGACCCTGACAGTCCGGCCCCATGTGTCGATGGTTTTCTCGGTCCCTCGTGGTCCGAGGTCGATCCCACTGCACATATTCATGCGGCCGGGCCTCCTACAGACAATGCACTTTGATTTATTGCGCTATCTGTAATAGCACCCGAGATATCATTAGATATATATTGGATTTTTCCCTGACCCTGAGTGTCCGGCCCCATGAGACGGTGGTTTTCTCGGCCCCTGGTGGTCCGAGATCGATCCCGCTGACAGATTCATGCGCCAGGGCCTCCTACAGACAATGCACTTTGATTTATTGCGCTATCTGTAATAGCACCCGAGATATCACCAGATATATATTGGATTTTTCCCTGACCCTGACAGTCCGGCCCCATGTGTCGGTGGTTTTCTCGGCCCCTGGTGGTCCCAGGTCGTTCCCGCTGCACAGATTCATGCGCTAGGGCCTCCTACAGACAATGCACTTTGATTTATTGCGCTATCTGTTATAGCACCCGAGATATCACCAGATATATATTGGATTTTTCCCTGACCCTGACAGTCCGGCCCCATGTGTCGGTGGTTTTCTCGGCCCCTGGTGGTCCCAGGTCGTTCCCGCTGCACAGATTCATGCGCTAGGGCCCCCTGCAGATGATTCACTTTGGTTTAGTTCGCTATCTGTAAGAGCACCCGAGATATCACCAGATATATATTTGATTTTTCCCTGACCCTGACAGTCCGGCCCCATGTGTCGACGGTTTTCTCGGTCCATCGTGGTCCGAGGTCGATCGCGCTGAACAGATTCATGCCCTAGGGCTTCCTGCAGACAATTCACTTTGGTTTATTGCGCTATCTGTAATAGCACCCAAGATGTCACCAGATATATGCTGGATTTTTACATGACCTTGGGTGACGGATTCCGAATATCTGTAATATTCTCGGCGCCTGGTGGTCCGAGGTCGTTCCTGCTGCACAGATTCATTCGCCAGTGCCTCCTACAGACAATGCACTTTGATTTATTGCGCTATCTCTAATAGCACCCGAGATATCACCAGATATATATTGGATTTTTCCCTGACCCTGACAATCCGGCCCCATCAGACGGTGATTTTCTCGGCCCCTGGTGGTCCGAGGTCGATCCCGCTGCACAAATTCATGCGCCAGGGCCTCCTGCAGGTAATTCACTTTGGTTTATTGCGCTATCTCTAATAGCACCCGAGATATCACCAGATATATATTGGATTTTTCCCCAACCCTGACAGTCCGGCCCCATGAGACGGTGATATTCTCGGCCCCTGGTGGTCCGAGGTTGTTCCCGCTGCACAGATTCATGCGCTAGGGCCTCCTGCAGACAATGCACTTTGATTTATTGCGCAATCTCTAATAGCACCCGAGATATCACCAGATATATATTGGATTTTTCCCTGACCCTGACAGACCGGCCCCATGAGACGGTGATTTTCTCGGCCCATGGTGGTCCGAGGTCGATCCCGCTGCACAGATTCATGCGCCAGGGCCTCCTACAGACAATGCACATTGGTTTATTGCTCTATCTGTAATAGCACCCCAGATATCACCAGATATATGCTGGATTTTTACATGACCTTCGGTGTCGGATTCCGAATATCTGTAATTTTCTCGGCGCCTGGTGGTCCGAGGTCGTTCCTGCTGCACAGATTCATTCGCCAGTGCCTCCTACAGACAATGCACTTTGATTTATTGCGTTATCTGTAATAGCACCCGAGATATCACCAGATATATATTGGATTTTTCCCTGACCCTGAGTGTCCGGCCCCATGAGACGGTAGTTTCCTCGGCGCCTGGTGGTCCGAGGTCGTTCCTACTGCACAGATTCATTCGCCAGTGCCTCCTACAGACAATGCACTTTGATTTATTGCGCTAAATCTAATAGCACCGGAGATATCACCAGATATATATTGGATTTTTCACTGACCCAGACAGTCCGGCCCCATGAGACGGTGATTTTCTCGGCCCCTGGTGGTCCGAGGTCGATCCTATTGCACAGATTCATGCGCCAGGGCCTCCTACAGACAATACACTTTGATTTATTGCGCTATCTGTAATAGCACCCGAGATATGACCAGATATATATTGGATTTTTCCCTGACCCTGACAGTCCGGCCCCATGTGTCGGTGGTTTTCTCGGCCCCTGGTGGTCCCAGGTCGTTCCCGCTGCACAGATTCATGCGCCAGGGCCTCCTACAGACAATGCACTTTGATTTATTGCGCTATCTCTAATAGCACCGGAGATATCACCAGATATATATTGGATTTTTCCCTGACCGTGAGTGTCCGACTCCATGAGACGGTGGTTTTCTCGGCCCCTGGTGGTCCGAGGTCGTTCCCGCTGCACAGATTCATGCGCCAGTGCCTCCTACAGAAAATGCACTTTGATTTATTGCGCTATCTGTAATAGCACCCGATATATCACCAGATATATATTGGATTTTTCCCCGACCCTGACAGTCCGGCCCCATGAGACGGTGATTTTCTCGGCCCCTGGTGGTCCGAGGTTTTTCCCGCTGCACAGATTCATGCGCTAGGGCCTCCTGCAGACAATGCACTTGGATTTATTGCGCTATCTCTAATAGCACCCGAGATATCACCAGATATATATTGGATTTTTCCCTGACCCAGACAGTCCGGCCCCATGTGTCGCTGGTTTTCTCGGCCCCTGGTGGTCCGAGGTCGTTCCCGCTGCACAGATTCATGCGCCAGGGCCTCCTACAGACAATGCACTTAGATTTATTGCGCTATCTGTAATAGCACCGGAGATATCACCAGATATATATTGGATTTTTCACTGACCCAGACAATCCGGCCCCATGAGACGGTGATTTTCTCGGCCCCTGGTGGCCCGAGGTCGATCCCGCTGCACAGATTCATGCACCAGGGCCTCCTGCAGATAATTCACTTTGATTTATTGCGCTATCTGTAATAGCACCCGAGATATCACCAGATATATATTGGATTTTTCCCTGACCCTGACAATCCGGCCCCATGAGACGGTGATTTTCTCGGCCCCTGGTGGCCCGAGGTCGATCCCGCTGCACAGATTCATGCGCCAGGGCCTCCTACAGACAATGCACTATGATTTATTGCGCTATCTGTAATAGCACCCGAGATATCACCAGGATATATATTGGATTTTTCCCTGACCCTGAGTGTCCGACTCCATGGGACGGTGGTTTTCTCGGCCCCTGGTGGTCCGAGGTCGTTCCCGCTGCACAGATTCATGCGCCAGGGCCTCCTGCAGACAAGGCACTTAGGTTTATGCGCTATCTCTAATAGCCCCCGAGATATCACCAGATATATATTGGATGTTTCCCTGACCCTGACAGTCCGGCCCCATGTGTCGATGGTTTTCTCGGTCCCTCGTGGTCCGAGGTCGATCACGCTGAACAGATTCATGCGCCAGGGCTTCCTGCAGACAATTCACTTTGGTTTATTGCGCTATCTGTAATAGCACCCGAGATATCACCAGATATATGCTGGATTTTTACATGACCTTGGGTGACGGATTCCGAATATCTGTAATTTTCTCGGCGCCTGGTGGTCCGAGGTTGTTCCTGCTGCACAGATTCATTCGCCAGTGCCTCCTACAGACAATGCACTTTGATTTATTGCGTTATCTGTAATAGCACCCGAGATATCACCAGATATATGCTGGATTTTTACATGACCTTGGGAGACGGATTCCGAATATCTGTAATTTTCTCGGCGCCTGGTGGTCCGAGGTAATTCCTGCTGCACAGATTCATTCGCCAGTGCCTCCTGCAGACAATGCACTTTGATTTATTGCGCTATCTCTAATAGCACCGGAGATGTCACCAGATATATATTGGATTTTTCACTGACCCAGACAGTCCGGCCCCATGAGACGGTGATTTCCTCGGCCCCTGGTGGTCCGAGGTCGATCCCATTGCACAGATTCATGCGCCAGGGCCCCCTGCAGATAATCCACTTTGATTTATTGCGCTATCTCTAATAGCACCCGGGATATCACCAGATAAATATTGGATTTTTCCCTGACCCTGACAGTCCGGCCCCATGAGACAGTGATTTTCTCGGCCCCTGGTGGTCCGATGTCGTTCCCGCTGCACAGATTCATGCGCTAGGGCCTCCTACAGACAATGCACTTTGATTTATTGCGCTATCTGTAATAGCACTCGAGATATCACCAGATATATATTGGATTTTTCCCTGACCCTGACAGTCCGGCCCCATGTGTCGGTGGTTTTCTCGGCCCCTGGTGGTCCCAGGTCGTTCCCGCTGCACAGATTCATGCGGTAGGGCCCACTGCAGATAATTCACTTTGGTTTAGTTCGCTATCTGTAAGAGCACCCGAGATATCACCAGATATATATTGAATTTTTCCCCGACCCTGAGTGTCCGGCCCCATGTGTCGGTGGTTTTCTCGGCCCATGGTGGTCCGAGGTCGTTCCCGCTGCACAGATTCATGCGCCGGGGCCTCCTACAGACAATGCACTTAGATTTATTGCGCTATCTGTAATAGCACCCGAGATATCATTAGATATATATTGGATTTTTCCCCGACCCTGACAGTCCGGCCCCATGAGACGATAGTTTTCTCGGCCCCTGGTGGTCCGAGGTCGATCCCGCTGCACAGATTCATGCGCCGGGGCCTCCTACAGACAATGCACTATGATTTATTGCGCTATCTGTAATAGCACCCGAGATATCACCAGATATATATTGGATTTTTCCCTGACCCTGACAGTCCGGCCCCATGTGTCGGTGGTTTTCTCGGCGCCTGGTGGTCCGAGGTCGTTACTGCTGCACAGATTCATGCGCCAGGGCCCCGTGCAGATAATTCACGTTGATTTATGCGCTATCTCTAATAGCACCCGAGATATCACCATATATATATTGGTTATTTCCCTGACCCTGACAGTCCGGCCCCATGTGTCGATGGTTTTCTCGGCCCCTGGTGGTCCGAGGTCGATCCCGCTGCACAGATTCATGCGCCAGGTCCTCCTACAGGCAATGCACTTTGATTTATTGCGCTATCTGTAATAGCACCCGAAATATCACCAGATATATATTGGATTTTTCCCTGACCCTGAGTGTCCGAACGCATGAGACGGTGGTTTTCTCGGCCCCTGCTGGTCCGAGGTCGTTCCCGCTGCACAGATTCATGCGCCAGGGCCTCTTGCAGACAATGCACTTTGGTTTATTGCGCTTTTTCTAATATCACCCGAGATATCACCAGATATATATTGGATTTTTCCTCGACCCTGACAGTCCGACACCATGAGACGGTGGTTTTCTCGGCCCCTGGTGGTCCGAGGTCGTTCCCGCTGCACAGATTCATGCGCCAGGGCCTCCTATAGATAATTCACTTTGGTTTATTGCGTTATCTGTAATAGCACCCGAGATATCACCAGATATATGCTGGATTTTTACATGACCTTGGGTGACGGATTCCGAATATCTGTAATTTTCTCGGCGCCTGGTGGTCCGAGGTAATTCCTGCTGCACAGATTCATTCGCCAGTGCCTCCTACAGACAATGCACTTTGATTTATTGCGCTATCTCTAATAGCACCGGAGATATCACCAGATATATATTGGATTTTTCACTGACCCAGACAGTCCGGCCCCATGAGACGGTGATTTTCTCGGCCCCTGGTGGTCCGAGGTCGATCCCATTGCACAGATTCATGCGCCAGGGCCCCCTGCAGATAATCCATTTTGATTTATTGCGCTATCCCTAATAGCACCCGGGATATCACCAGATAAATATTGGATTTTTCCCTGACCCTGACAGTCCGGCCCCATGAGACAGTGATTTTCTCGGCCCCTGGTGGTCCGATGTCGTTCCCGCTGCACAGATTCATGCGCTAGGGCCTCCTACAGACAATGCACTTTGATTTATTGCGCTATCTGTAATAGCACCCGAGATATCACCAGATATATATTGGATTTTTCCCTGACCCTGACAGTCCGGCCCCATGTGTCGGTGGTTTTCTCGGCCCCTGGTGGTCCCAGGTCGTTCCCGCTGCACAGATTCATGCGGTAGGGCCCCCTGCAGATAATTCACTTTGGTTTAGTTCGCTATCTGTAAGAGCACCCGAGATATCACCAGATATATATTGAATTTTTCCCCGACCCTGAGTGTCCGGCCCCATGTGTCGGTGGTTTTCTCGGCCCATGGTGGTCCGAGGTCGTTCCCGCTGCACAGATTCATGCGCCAGGGCCTCCTACAGACAAAGCACTTAGATTTATTGCGCTATCTGTAATAGCACCCGAGATATCATTAGATATATATTGGATTTTTCCCCGACCCTGACAGTCCCGCCCCATGAGACGATAGTTTTCTCGGCCCCTGGTGGTCCGAGGTCGATCCCGCTGCACAGATTCATGCGCCGGGGCCTCCTACAGACAATGCACTACGATTTATTGCGCTATCTGTAATAGCACCCGAGATATCACCAGATATATATTGGATTTTTCCCTGACCCTGACAGTCCGGCCCCATGTGTCGGTGGTTTTCTCGGCGCCTGGTGGTCCGAGGTCGTTACTGCTGCACAGATTCATGCGCCAGGGCCCCGTGCAGATAATTCACGTTGATTTATGCGCTATCTCTATTAGCACCCGAGATATCACCATATATATATTGGTTATTTCCCTGACCCTGACAGTCCGGCCCCATGTGTCGATGGTTTTCTCGGCCCATGGTGGTCCGAGGTCGATCCCGCTGCACAGATTCATGCGCCAGGGCCTCTTACAGGCAATGCACTTTGATTTATTGCGCTATCTCTAATAGCACCCGAAATATCACCAGATATATATTGGATTTTTCCCTGACCCTGAGTGTCCGAACGCATGAGACGGTGGTTTTCTCGGCCCCTGCTGGTCCGAGGTCGTTCCCGCTGCACAGATTCATACGCCAGGGCCTCTTGCAGACAATGCACTTTGGTTTATTGCGCTTTTTCTAATATCACCCGAGATATCACCAGATATATATTGGATTTTTCCTCGACCCTGACAGTCCGACACCATGAGACGGTGGTTTTCTCGGCCCCTGGTGGTCCGAGGTCGTTCCCGCGGCACAGATTCATGCGCCAGGGACTCCTACAGACAATGCACTTTGATTTATTGTGCTATCTGTAATAGCACCCGAGATATCACCAGATATATATTGGATTTTTCCTTGACCCTGACAGTCCGGCCCCATGTGTCGATGGTTTTCTCGGTCCCTCGTGGTCCGAGGTCGATCCCGCTGCACAGATTCATGCGCCAGGGCCTCTTACAGGCAATGCACTTTGATTTATTGCGCTATCTCTAATAGCACCCGAAATATCACCAGATATATATTGGATTTTTCCCTGACCCTGAGTGTCCGAACGCATGAGACGGTGGTTTTCTCGGCCCCTGCTGGTCCGAGGTCGTTCCCGCTGCACAGATTCATACGCCAGGGCCTCTTGCAGACAATGCACTTTGGTTTATTGCGCTTTTTCTAATATCACCCGAGATATCACCAGATATATATTGGATTTTTCCTCGACCCTGACAGTCCGACACCATGAGACGGTGGTTTTCTCGGCCCCTGGTGGTCCGAGGTCGTTCCCGCTGCACAGATTCATGCGCCAGGGCCTCCTACAGACAATGCACTTTGATTTATTGCGCTACCTGTAATAGCACCCGAGATATCACCAGATATATATTGAATTTTTCCCCGACCGTGAGTGTCCGGCCCCATGTGTCGGTGGTTTTCTCGGCCCCTGGTGGTCCGAGGTCGATCCCGCTGCACAGATTCATTCGCCAGTGCCTCCTACAGACAATGCACTTTGATTTATTGCGTTATCTGTAATAGCACCCGAGATATCACCAGATATATATTGGATTCTTCCCTGTCCCTGAGTGTCCGACTCCATGAGACGCTGGTTTTGTCGGCCCCTGGTGGTCCGAGGTCGTTCCCGCTGCACAGATTCATGCGCCAGGGCCTCCTGCAGACAATGCACTTAGGTTTATTGCTCTATCTCTAACAGCACCCGAGATATCACCAGATATGTATTGGATATTTCCCTGACCCTGACAGTGCGGCCCCATGTTTCGATGGTTTTCTCGGTCCCTCGTGCTCCGAGGTCGTTCCCGCTGGACGGATTCATGCGCCAGGGACTCCTACAGACAATGCACTTTGATTTATTGCGCTATCTGTAATAGCACCCGAGATATCACCAGATATATATTGGATTTTTCCCTGACCCTGAGTGTCCGACCCCATGTGTCGATGGTTTTCTCGGTCCCTCGTGGTCCGATGTCGATCCCGCTGCACAGATTCATGCGCCAGGACCCCCTGCTGATGATTCACTTTGGGTTAGTGCGCTATCTGTAATAGCACCCCAGATATCACCAGATATATATTGGATTTTCCCCTGACCCTGAGTGTCCGGCCCCATGAGACGGTGGTTTTCTCGGCCCCTGGTGGTCCGAGATTGTTACCGCTGCACAGCTTCATGCGCCAGGGCCTCCTGAAGATAATTCACTTTGATTTATTGCGCTATCTCTAATAGCACCCGAGATATCACCAGATATATATTGGATTTTTCCATGACCCTGAGTGTCCGGCCCCATGAGACGGTAGTTTCCTCGGCCCCTGGTGGTCCGACGTCGTTCCCGCTGCACAGATTCATGGGCCAGGGCCTCCTACAGACAATGCACTTTGATTTATTGCGCTATCTGTAATAACACCCGAGATATCACCAGATATATATTGGATTTTTCCCTGACCCTGAGTGTCCGACCCCATGTGTCGATGGTTTTCTCGGTCCCTCGTGGTCCGATGTCGATCCCGCTGCACAGATTCATGCGCCAGGACCCCCTGCAGATGATTCACTTTGGGTTAGTGCGCTATCTGTAATAGCACCCCAGATATCACCAGATATATATTGGATTTTCCCCTGACCCTGAGTGTCCGGCCCCATCCGACGGTGGTTTTCTCGGCCCCTGGTGGTCCGAGGTCGTTCCCGATGCACAGATTCATGCGCCAGGGCCTCCTACAGGCAATGCACTTTGGTTTATTGCGCTATCTCTAATAGTACCCGAGATATCACCAGATGTATGCTGGATTTTTACATGACCTTGGGCGACGGATTCCGAATATCTGTAATTTTCTCGGCCCCTGGTGGTCCGAGGTCGTTCCCGCTGCACAGATTCATGCGCCAGGGCCTCCTACAGACAATGCACTTTGATTTATTGCGCTATCTGTAATAGCACCCGAGATATCACCAGATATATATTGGATTTTTCCCTGACCCTGACAGTCCGGCCCCATGTGTCGGTGGTTTTCTCGGCGCCTGGTGGTCCGAGGTCGTTACTGCTGCACAGATTCATGCGCCACGGCCCCGTGCAGATAATTCACGTTGATTTATGCGCTATCTCTATTAGCACCCGAGATATCACCATATATATATTGGTTATTTCCCTGACCCTGACAGTCCGGCCCCATGTGTCGATGGTTTTCTCGGCCCATGGTGGTCCGAGGTCGATCCCGCTGCACAGATTCATGCGCCAGGGCCTCTTACAGGCAATGCACTTTGATTTATTGCGCTATCTCTAATAGCACCCGAAATATCACCAGATATATATTGGATTTTTCCCTGACCCTGAGTGTCCGAACGCATGAGACGGTGGTTTTCTCGGCCCCTGCTGGTCCGAGGTCGTTCCCGCTGCACAGATTCATGCGCCAGGGCCTCTTGCAGACAATGCACTTTGGTTTATTGCGCTTTTCCTAATATCACCCGAGATATCACCAGATATATATTGGATTTTTCCTCGACCCTGACAGTCCGACACCATGAGACGGTGGTTTTCTCGGCCCCTGGTGGTCCGAGGTCGTTCCCGCGGCACAGATTCATGCGCCAGGGACTCCTACAGACAATGCACTTTGATTTATTGTGCTATCTGTAATAGCACCCGAGATATCACCAGATATATATTGGATTTTTCCTTGACCCTGACAGTCCGGCCCCATGTGTCGATGGTTTTCTCGGTCCCTCGTGGTCCGAGGTCGATCCCGCTGCACAGATTCATGCGCCAGGGCCTCCTGCAGACAATGCACTTTGGTTTATTGCGCTATCTCTAATAGCACCCGAGATATCACCAGATATATATTGGATTTTTCCCTGAACCTGAGTGTCCGACCCCATGAGACGGTAGTTTTCGCGGCCCCTGGTGGTCCGAGATTGTTACCGCTGCACAGCTTCATGCGCCAGGGCCTCCTGAAGATAATTCACTTTGATTTATTGCGCTATCTCTAATATCACCCGAGATATCACCAGATATATATTGGATTTTTCCATGACCCTGAGTGTCCGGCCCCATGAGACGGTAGATTCCTCGGCCCCTGGTGGTCCGACGTCGTTCCCGCTGCACAGATTCATGCGCCAGGGCCTCCTACAGACAATGCACTTTGATTTATTGCGCTATCTGTAATAGCACCCGAGATATCACCAGATATATATTGAATTTCTCCCCGACCGTGAGTGTCCGGCCCCATGTGTCGGTGGTTTTCTCGGCCCCTGGTGGTCCGAGGTCGATCCCGCTGCACAGATTCATTCGCCAGTGCCTCCTACAGACAATGCACTTTGATTTATTGCGTTATCTGTAATAGCACCCGAGATATCACCAGATATATATTGGATTCTTCCCTGTCCCTGAGTGTCCGACTCCATGAGACGCTGGTTTTGTCGGCCCCTGGTGGTCCGAGGTCGTTCCCGCTGCACAGATTCATGCGCCAGGGCCTCCTGCAGACAATGCACTTAGGTTTATTGCTCTATCTCTAACAGCACCCGAGATATCACCAGATATGTATTGGATATTTCCCTGACCCTGACAGTCCGGCCCCATGTGTCGGTGGTTTTCTCGGCGCCTGGTGGTCCGAGGTCGTTACTGCTGCACAGATTCATGCGCCAGGGCCCCGTGCAGATAATTCACGTTGATTTATGCGCTATCTCTATTAGCACCCGAGATATCACCATATATATATTGGTTATTTCCCTGACCCTGACAGTCCGGCCCCATGTGTCGATGGTTTTCTCGGCCCATGGTGGTCCGAGGTCGATCCCGCTGCACAGATTCATGCGCCAGGGCCTCTTACAGGCAATGCACTTTGATTTATTGCGCTATCTCTAATAGCACCCGTAATATCACCAGATATATATTGGATTTTTCCCTGACCCTGAGTGTCCGAACGCATGAGACGGTGGTTTTCTCGGCCCCTGCTGGTCCGAGGTCGTTCCCGCTGCACAGATTCATACGCCAGGGCCTCTTGCAGACAATGCACTTTGGTTTATTGCGCTTTTTCTAATATCACCCGAGATATCACCAGATATATATTGGATTTTTCCTCGACCCTGACAGTCCGACACCATGAGACGGTGGTTTTCTCGGCCCCTGGTGGTCCGAGGTCGTTCCCGCGGCACAGATTCATGCGCCAGGGACTCCTACAGACAATGCACTTTGATTTATTGTGCTATCTGTAATAGCACCCGAGATATCACCAGATATATATTGGATTATTCCTTGACCCTGACAGTCCGGCCCCATGTGCCGATGGTTTTCTCGGTCCCTCGTGGTCCGAGGTCGATCCCGCTGCACAGATTCATGCGCCAGGGCCTCCTGCAGACAATGCACTTTGGTTTATTGCGCTATCTCTAATAGCACCCGAGATATCACCAGATATATATTGGATTTTTCCCTGAACCTGAGTGTCCGACCCCATGAGACGGTAGTTTTCGCGGCCCCTGGTGGTCCGAGATTGTTACCGCTGCACAGCTTCATGCGCCAGGGCCTCCTGAAGATAATTCACTTTGATTTATTGCGCTATCTCTAATAGCACCCGAGATATCACCAGATATATATTGGATTTTTCCATGACCCTGAGTGTCCGGCCCCATGAGACGGTAGTTTCCTCGGCCCCTGGTGGTCCGACGTCGTTCCCGCTGCACAGATTCATGCGCCAGGGCCTCCTACAGACAATGCACTTTGATTTATTGCGCTATCTGTAATAGCACCCGAGATATCACCAGATATATATTGAATTTTTCCCCGACCGTGAGTGTCCGGCCCCATGTGTCGGTGGTTTTCTCGGCCCCTGGTGGTCCGAGGTCGATCCCGCTGCACAGATTCATTCGCCAGTGCCTCCTACAGACAATGCACTTTGATTTATTGCGTTATCTGTAATAGCACCCGAGATATCACCAGATATATATTGGATTCTTCCCTGTCCCTGAGTGTCCGACTCCATGAGACGCTGGTTTTGTCGGCCCCTGGTGGTCCGAGGTCGTTCCCGCTGCACAGATTCATGCGCCAGGGCCTCCTGCAGACAATGCACTTAGGTTTATTGCGCTATCTCTAATAGCACCCGAGATATCACCAGATATGTATTGGATTTTTCTTTGACCCTGAGTGTCCGACTCCATGAGACGGTGGTTTTGTCGGCCCCTGGTGGTCCGAGGTCGTTCCCGCTGCACAGATTCATGCGCTAGGGCCTCCTGCAGACAATGCACTTAGGTTTATTGCTCTATCTCTAACAGCACCCGAGATATCACCAGATATGTATTGGATATTTCCCTGACCCTGACAGTGCGGCCCCATGTTTCGATGGTTTTCTCGGTCCCTCGTGCTCCGAGGTCGTTCCCGCTGGACGGATTCATGCGCCAGGGACTCCTACAGACAATGCACTTTGATTTATTGCGCTATCTGTAATAGCACCCGAGATATCACCAGATATATATTGGATTTTTCCCTGACCCTGAGTGTCCGACCCCATGTGTCGATGGTTTTCTCGGTCCCTCGTGGTCCGATGTCGATCCCGCTGCACAGATTCATGCGCCAGGACCCCCTGCTGATGATTCACTTTGGGTTAGTGCGCTATCTGTAATAGCACCCCAGATATCACCAGATATATATTGGATTTTCCCCTGACCCTGAGTGTCCGGCCCCATGAGACGGTGGTTTTCTCGGCCCCTGGTGGTCCGAGATTGTTACCGCTGCACAGCTTCATGCGCCAGGGCCTCCTGAAGATAATTCACTTTGATTTATTGCGCTATCTCTAATAGCACCCGAGATATCACCAGATATATATTGGATTTTTCCATGACCCTGAGTGTCCGGCCCCATGAGACGGTAGTTTCCTCGGCCCCTGGTGGTCCGACGTCGTTCCCGCTGCACAGATTCATGCGCCAGGGCCTCCTACAGACAATGCACTTTGATTTATTGCGCTATCTGTAATAGCACCCGAGATATCACCAGATATATATTGGATTTTTCCCTGACCCTGAGTGTCCGACCCCATGTGTCGATGGTTTTCTCGGTCCCTCGTGGTCCGATGTCGATCCCGCTGCACAGATTCATGCGCCAGGACCCCCTGCAGATGATTCACTTTGGGTTAGTGCGCTATCTGTAATAGCACCCCAGATATCACCAGATATATATTGGATTTTCCCCTGACCCTGAGTGTCCGGCCCCATCAGACGGTGGTTTTCTCGGCCCCTGGTGGTCCGAGGTCGTTCCCGATGCACAGATTCATGCGCCAGGGCCTCCTACAGGCAATGCACTTTGGTTTATTGCGCTATCTCTAATAGTACCCGAGATATCACCAGATGTATGCTGGATTTTTACATGACCTTGGGCGACGGATTCCGAATATCTGTAATTTTCTCGGCCCCTGGTGGTCCGAGGTCGTTCCCGCTGCACAGATTCATGCGCCAGGGCCTCCTACAGACAATGCACTTTGATTTATTGCGCTATCTGTAATAGCACCCGAGATATCACCAGATATATATTGAATTTTTCCCCGACCGTGAGTGTCCGGCCCCATGTGTCGGTGGTTTTCTCGGCCCCCGGTGGTCCGAGGTCGATCCCGCTGCACAGATTCATTCGCCAGTGCCTCCTACAGACAATGCACTTTGATTTATTGCGTTATCTGTAATAGCACCCGAGATATCACCAGATATATATTGGATTCTTCCCTGTCCCTGAGTGTCCGACTCCATGAGACGCTGGTTTTGTCGGCCCCTGGTGGTCCGAGGTCGTTCCCGCTGCACAGATTCATGCGCCAGGGCCTCCTGCAGACAATGCACTTAGGTTTATTGCGCTATCTCTAATAGCACCCGAGATATCACCAGATATGTATTGGATTTTTCTTTGACCCTGAGTGTCCGACTCCATGAGACGGTGGTTTTGTCGGCCCCTGGTGGTCCGAGGTCGTTCCCGCTGCACAGATTCATGCGCTAGGGCCTCCTGCAGACAATGCACTTAGGTTTATTGCTCTATCTCTAACAGCACCCGAGATATCACCAGATATGTATTGGATATTTCCCTGACCCTGACAGTGCGGCCCCATGTTTCGATGGTTTTCTCGGTCCCTCGTGCTCCGAGGTCGTTCCCGCTGGACGGATTCATGCGCCAGGGACTCCTACAGACAATGCACTTTGATTTATTGCGCTATCTGTAATAGCACCCGAGATATCACCAGATATATATTGGATTTTTCCCTGACCCTGAGTGTCCGACCCCATGTGTCGATGGTTTTCTCGGTCCCTCGTGGTCCGATGTCGATCCCGCTGCACAGATTCATGCGCCAGGACCCCCTGCTGATGATTCACTTTGGGTTAGTGCGCTATCTGTAATAGCACCCCAGATATCACCAGATATATATTGGATTTTCCCCTGACCCTGAGTGTCCGGCCCCATGAGACGGTGGTTTTCTCGGCCCCTGGTGGTCCGAGATTGTTACCGCTGCACAGCTTCATGCGCCAGGGCCTCCTGAAGATAATTCACTTTGATTTATTGCGCTATCTCTAATAGCACCCGAGATATCACCAGATATATATTGGATTTTTCCATGACCCTGAGTGTCCGGCCCCATGAGACGGTAGTTTCCTCGGCCCCTGGTGGTCCGACGTCGTTCCCGCTGCACAGATTCATGCGCCAGGGCCTCCTACAGACAATGCACTTTGATTTATTGCGCTATCTGTAATAGCACCCGAGATATCACCAGATATATATTGGATTTTTCCCTGACCCTGAGTGTCCGACCCCATGTGTCGATGGTTTTCTCGGTCCCTCGTGGTCCGATGTCGATCCCGCTGCACAGATTCATGCGCCAGGACCCCCTGCAGATGATTCACTTTGGGTTAGTGCGCTATCTGTAATAGCACCCCAGATATCACCACATATATATTGGATTTTCCCCTGACCCTGAGTGTCCGGCCCCATCAGACGGTGGTTTTCTCGGCCCCTGGTGGTCCGAGGTCGTTCCCGATGCACAGATTCATGCGCCAGGGCCTCCTACAGGCAATGCACTTTGGTTTATTGCGCTATCTCTAATAGTACCCGAGATATCACCAGATGTATGCTGGATTTTTACATGACCTTGGGCGACGGATTCCGAATATCTGTAATTTTCTCGGCCCCTGGTGGTCCGAGGTCGTTCCCGCTGCACAGATTCATGCGCCAGGGCCTCCTACAGACAATGCACTTTGATTTATTGCGCTATCTGTAATAGCACCCGAGATATCACCAGATATATATTGGATTTTCCCCTGACCCTGAGTGTCCGGCCCCATGAGACGGTGGTTTTCTCGGCCCCTGGTGGTCCGAGGTCGTTCCCGATGCACAGATTCATGCGCCAGGGCCTCCTACAGACAATGCACTTTGAGTTATTGCGCTATCTGTAATAGCACCCGAGATATCACCAGATATATATTGGATTTTCCCCAGACCCTGAGTGTCCGGCCCCATGAGACGGTGGTTTTCTCGGCCCCTGGTGGTCCGAGGTCGTTCCAACTGCACAGATTCATGCGCCAGGGCCTCCTGTAGATAATTCACTTTGGTTTACTGCCCTATCTCTAATAGCACCCGAGATATCACCGGATATATATTGGATTTTCCCCTGACCCTGAGTGTACGGCCCCATGAGACGGTGGTTTTCTCGGCCCCTGGAGGTCCTAGGTCATTCCCGCTGCACAGATTCATGCGCCAGGGCCTCCTGCAGACAATGCACTTTGATTTATTGCGCTATCTCTAATAGCACCCGAGATATCACCAGATATATATTGGATTTTTCCCTGACCCTGACAGTCCGGCCCCATGAGACGGTAGTTTCCTCGGCCCCTGGTGGTCCGAGGTCGATCCCGCTGCACAGATTCATGCGCCAGGGCCTCCTACAGACAATGCACTTTGAGTTATTGCGCTATCTGTAATAGCACCCGAGATATCACCAGATATATATTGGATTTTCCCCAGACCCTGAGTGTCCGGCCCCATGAGACGGTGGTTTTCTCGGCCCCTGGTGGTCCGAGGTCGTTCCCGCTGAACACATTCATGCGCCAGGGCCTCCTGTAGATAATTCACTTTGGTTTACTGCCCTATTTCTAATAGCACCCGAGATATCACCGGAAGTATATTGGATTTTCCCCTGACCCTGAGTGTACGGCCCCATGATACGGTGGTTTCCTCGGCCCCTGGAGGTCCGAGGTCGTTCCCGCTGCACAGATTCATGCACTAGGGCCTCCTGCAGACAATGCACTTTGATTTATTGCGCTATCTGCAATAGCCCCCGAGATATCACCAGATATATATTGGATTTTCCCCTGACTCTGAGTGACCGACTCCATGAGACGGTGGTTTTCTCGGCCCCTGGTGGTCCGAGGTCGTTCCCGCTGCACAGATTCATGCGCCAGGGCCTCCTACAGACAATGCACTTTGATTTATTGCGCTATCTGTAATAGCACCCGAGATATCACCAGATATATATTGGATTTTTCCCTGACCCTGAGTGTCCGGCCCCATGAGACGGTAGTATTCTCGGCCCCTGGAGGTCCGAGGTCGTTCCCGCTGCACAGATTCATGCACTAGGGCCTCCTACAGACAATGCACTTTGGTTTATTGCGCTATCTCTAATAGCACCCGAGATATCACCAGATATATATTGGATTTTTCCCTGACCCTGAGTGTCCGACCCCATGAGACGGTGGTTTTCTCGGCCCCTGGTGGTCCGAGGTCGTTCCAGCTGCACAGATTCATGCGCCAGTGCCTCCTGCAGACAATGCACTCTGATTTATTGCGCTATCTGTAATAGCACCCGAGATATCACCAGATATATATTGGATTTTTCCCTGAACCTGAGTGTCCGGCCCCATGAGACGGTAGTTTTCGCGGCCCCTGGTGGTCCGAGATCGTTACCGCTGCACAGCTTCATGCGCCAGGGCCTCCTGCAGATAATACACTTTGATTTATTGCGCTATCTCTAATAGCACCCAAGATATCACCAGATATATATTGGATTTTCCCCTGACCCTGACAGTCCGGCCCCATGAGACGGTGATTTTATCGGCCCCTGGTGGTCCGAGGTCGTCCCCGATGCACAGATTCATGCGCCAGGGCCTCCTATAGACAATGCACTTTGGTTTATTGCGCTATCTCTAATAGTACCCGAGATATCACCTGATGTATGCTGGATTTTTACATGACCTTGGGCGACGGATTCCGAATATCTGTAATTTTCTCGGCCCATGGTGGTCCGAGGTCGTTCCTGCTGCACAGATTCATTCGCCAGTGCCTCCTACAGACAATGCACTTTGATTTGTTGCGTTATCTGTAATAGCCCCGAGATATCACCAGATATATATTGGATTTTTCCCTGACCCTGACAGCCCGGCCCCATGAGACGGTGATTTTCTCGGCCCCTGGTGGTCCGAGGTCAATCCCGCTACACAGATTCATGCGCCAGGGTCCCCTACAGACAATGCACATTGGTTTATTGCGCTATCTCTAATAGCACCCGAGATATCACCAGATATGTATTGGACTTTTCCCTGACCCTGACAGTCCGGCCCCATGAGACGGTGATTTTATCGGCCCCTGGTGGTCCGAGGTCGTCCCCGATGCACAGATTCATGCGCCAGGGCCTCCTACAGACAATGCACTTTGGTTTATTGCGCTATCTCTAATAGTACCCGAGATATCACCAGATGTATGCTGGATTTTTACATGACCTTGGGCGACGGATTCCGAATATCTGTAATTTTCTGGGCCCCTGGTGGTCCGAGGTCATTCCTGCTGCACAGATTCATTCGCCAGTGCCTCCTACAGACAATGCACTTTGATTTATTGCGTTATCTGTAATAGCACCCGAGATATCACAGGATATATATTGGATTTTTCCCTGACCCTGAGTGTCCGACTCCATGAGACGGTGGTTTTGTCGGCCCTGGTGGTCCGAGGTCGTTCCCGCTGCACAGATTCATGCGCCACGGCCTCCTGCAGACAATGCACTTTGATTTATTGCGCTATCTCTAATAGCACCCGAGATATCACCAGATATATATTGGATTCTTCGCTGACCCTGACAGTGCGACCCCATGGGACGGTGGTTGTCTCGGCCCCTGGGGGTCCGAGGTCGTTCCCGCTGCACACATTCATGCGCCAGGGCCTCCTGTAGATAATTCACTTTGGTTTACTGCCCTATTTCTAATAGCACCCGAGATATCACCGGAAGTATATTGGATTTTCCCCTGACCCTGAGTGTACGGCCCCATGATACGGTGGTTTCCTCGGCCCCTGGAGGTCCGAGGTCGTTCCCGCTGCACAGATTCATGCACTAGGGCCTCCTGCAGACAATGCACTTTGATTTATTGCGCTATCTGCAATAGCCCCCGAGATATCACCAGATATATATTGGATTTTCCCCTGACTCTGAGTGACCGACTCCATGAGACGGTGGTTTTCTCGGCCCCTGCTGGTCCGAGGTCGTTCCCGCTGCACTGATTCATGCGCGAGGGCCTCCTGCAGACAATGCACTTCGATTTATTGCGCTACCTCTAATAGCACCCGAGATATCACCAGATATATATTGGATTTTTCCCTGACCCTGAGTGTCCGACCCCATGAGACGGTAGTTTTCTCGGCCCCTGGTGGTCCGAGGTCGTTCCCGCTGCACAGATTCATGCGCCAGGGCCTCCTGCAGACAATGCACTTTGATTTATTGCGCTATCTCTAATAGCACCCGAGATATCACCAGATATATATTGGATTTTTCCCTGACCCTGAGTGTCCGACTCCATGAGACGGTTGTTTTGTCGGCCGCTGGTGGTCCGAGGTCGTTCCCGCTGCACAGATTCATGCGCTAGGGCCTCCTGCAGACAATGCACTTAGGTTTATTGCGCTATCTGTAATAGCACCCGAGATACCACCAGATATATATTGGATTTTCCCCTGACCCTGAGTGTCCGGCCCCATGAGACGGTGGTTTTCTCGGCCCCTGGTGGTCCGAGGTCGTTCCCGCTGCACAGATTCATGCGCCACGGCCTCCTGCAGACAATGCACTTTGATTTATTGCGCTATCTCTAATAGCACCCGAGATATCACCAGATATATATTGGATTTTCCCCTGACCCTGAGTGTACGGCCCCATGAGACGGTGGTTTCCTCGGCCCCTGGTGGTCCGAGGTCGTTCCCGCTGCACAGATTCATGCGCTAGGGCCTCCTGCAGACAATGCACTTTGATTTATTGCGCTATCTCTAATAGCACCCGACATATCACCAGATATATGCTTGATTTTTCCCTGACCCTGACAGTCCCACCCCATGAGACGGTGGTTTTCTCGCCCCTGGTGGTCCGAGGTCGTTCCCGCTGCACAGATTCATGCGCCAGGGCCCCCTGCAGATAATTCACTTTGATTTATTGCGCTATCCCCAATAGCACCCGAGATATCACCAGATAAATATTGGATTTTTCCCTGACCCTGACAGTCCGGCCCCATGTGACGGTGATTTTCTCGGCCCCTCGTGGTCCGAGGTCGATCGCGCTGCACAGATTCATGCGCTAGGGCCTCCTGCAGACAATGCACTTCGATTTATTGGACTATCTGTAATAGCACCCGAGATATCACCAGATATATATTGGATTTTTCCCTGAGCCTGACAATCAGGCCCCATGAGACGGTGATTTTCTCGGCCCCTGGTGGTCCGTGGTCGTTCCCGCTGCACAGATTCATGCGCCAGGGCCTGCTGCAGACAATTGCACTTTGGTTTATATCGCTATCTCTAATAGCACCCGAGATATCACCAGATATATATTGGATTTTTCCCTGACCCTGAGGGTCCGACCCCGTGGGACGGTTGTTTTCCGGCCCCTGGTGGTCCGAGGTCGTTCCCGCTGCACAGATTCATGGGCCAGGGCCTCCTGCAGACAATGCACTTTGATTTATTGCGCTATCTATAATAGCACCCGAGATATCGCCAGATATATATTGGATTGTTCCCTGACCCTGTGTGTCCGGCCCCATGAGACGGTGATTTTCTCGGCCCCTGGTGGTCCGAGGTCGTTCCCGCTGCACAGATTCATGCGCCAGGGCCTGCTATAGACAATTGCACTTTGGTTTATTGCGCTATCTCTAATAGCACCCGAGATATCACCAGATATATATTGGATTTTTCCCTGACCCTGATTGTCCGACCCCATGAGACGGTGGTTTTCTCGGCCCCTGGTGGTCCGAGGTCGTTCCCGCTGCACAGATTCATGCGCCAGGGCCCCCTGCAGATAATTCACTTTGGTTTAGTGCGCTACCTGTAAGAGCACGCGATATATCACCAGATATATATTGGATTTTTCCCTGACCCTGACAGTCCGGCCCCATGAGACGGTAGTTTTTTCGGCCCCTGGTGGTCCGAGGTCGTTCCCGCTGCACAGATTCATGCGCCAGGGCCTCCTACAGACAATGCACTATGGATTATTGCGCTATCTCTAATAGCACCCGACATATCAACAGATATATATTGCATTTTTCCCCGACGCTGACAGTCCGGCCCCATGTGTCGATGGTTTTCTCGGACCCTCGTGGTCCGAGGTCGATCCCGCTGCACAGATTCATGCGCCCGGGCCTCGTACAGACAATGCACTCTGATTTATTGCGCTATCTGTAATAGCACCCGAGATATCACCAGATACTTATTGGGTTTTTCCCTGACCCTGAGCGTCCGACTCCATGAAACGGAGGTTTTCTCTGCCCCTGGTGGTCCGAGGTCGTTCCCGCTGCACAGATTCATGCGCTAGGGCCTCCGGCAGACAATGCACTTAGGTTTATTGCGCTATCTGTAATAGCACCCGAGATACCACCAGATATATATTGGATTTTCCCCTGACCCTGAGTGTCCGGCCCCATGAGACGGTGGTTTTCTCGGCCCCTGGTGGTCCGAGGTCGTTCCCGCTGCACAGATTCATGCGCCACGGCCTCCTGCAGACAATGCACTTTGATTTATTGCGCCATCTCTAATAGCACCCGAGATATCACCAGATATATATTGGATTTTCCCCTGAACCTGAGTGTACGGCCCCATGAGACGGTGGTTTCCTCGGCCCCTGGTGGTCCGAGGTCGTTCCCGCTGCACAGATTCATGCGCTAGGGACTCCTGCAGACAATGCACTTTGATTTATTGCGCTATCTCTAATAGCACCCGACATATCACCAGATATATGCTTGATTTTTCCCTGACCCTGACAGTCCCACCCCATGAGACGGTGGTTTTCTCGCCCCTGGTGGTCCGAGGTCGTTCCCGCTGCACAGATTCATGCGTTAGGGCCTCCTGCAGACAATGCGCTATGATTTATTGCGCTATCTGTAATAGCACCCGAGATATCACCAGATATATGCTGGATTTTTACATGACCTTGGGTGACGGATTCCAAATATCTGTAATTTTCTCGTCGCCTGGTGGTCCGAGGTCGTTCCTGCTGCACAGATTCATTCGCCAGTGCCTCCTACAGACAATGCACTTTGGTGTATTGCGCTATCTCTAATAGCACCCGAGATATCAACAGATATATATTGCATTTTTCCCTGACCCTGACAGTCCGGCCCCATGAGACGGTAATTTTCTCGGCCCCTGGTGGTCCGAGGTCGATCCCGCTGCACAGATTCATGCGCCAGTGCCTCCTACAGACAATCAACTCTGATTTATTGCGCTATCTGTAATAGCACCCGAGATATCACCAGATATATATTGGATTCTTCCCTGTCCCTGAGTGTCCGACTCCATGAGACGCTGGTTTTGTCGGCCCCTGGTGGTCCGAGGTCGTTCCCGCTGCACAGATTCATGCGCCAGGGCCTCCTGCAGACAATGCACTTAGGTTTATTGCGCTATCTCTAATAGCACCCGAGATATCACCAGATATGTATTGGATTTTTCTTTGACCCTGAGTGTCCGACTCCATGAGACGGTGGTTTTGTCGGCCCCTGGTGGTCCGAGGTCGTTCCCGCTGCACAGATTCATGCGCTAGGGCCTCCTGCAGACAATGCACTTAGGTTTATTGCTCTATCTCTAACAGCACCCGAGATATCACCAGATATGTATTGGATATTTCCCTGACCCTGACAGTGCGGCCTCATGAGGCGGTTATTTTATCGGCCCCTGGTGGTCCGAGGTCGTTCCCGCTGGACGGATTCATGCGCCAGGGACTCCTACAGACAATGCACTTTGATTTATTGCGCTATCTGTAATAGCACCCGAGATATCACCAGATATATATTGGATTTTCCCCTGACCCTGAGTGTCCGGCCCCATGAGACGGTGGTTTTCTCGGCCCCTGGTGGTCCGAGGTCGTTCCCGATGCACAGATTCATGCGCCAGGGCCTCCTACAGACAATGCACTTTGAGTTATTGCGCTATCTGTAATAGCACCCGAGATATCACCAGATATATATTGGATTTTCCCCAGACCCTGAGTGTCCGGCCCCATGAGACGGTGGTTTTCTCGGCCCCTGGTGGTCCGAGGTCGTTCCAACTGCACAGATTCATGCGCCAGGGCCTCCTGTAGATAATTCACTTTGGTTTACTGCCCTATCTCTAATAGCACCCGAGATATCACCGGATATATATTGGATTTTCCCCTGACCCTGAGTGTACGGCCCCATGAGACGGTGGTTTTCTCGGCCCCTGGAGGTCCTAGGTCATTCCCGCTGCACAGATTCATGCGCCAGGGCCTCCTGCAGACAATGCACTTTGATTTATTGCGCTATCTCTAATAGCACCCGAGATATCACCAGATATATATTGGATTTTTCCCTGACCCTGACAGTCCGGCCCCATGAGACGGTAGTTTCCTCGGCCCCTGGTGGTCCGAGGTCGATCCCGCTGCACAGATTCATGCGCCAGGGCCTCCTACAGACAATGCACTTTGAGTTATTGCGCTATCTGTAATAGCACCCGAGATATCACCAGATATATATTGGATTTTCCCCAGACCCTGAGTGTCCGGCCCCATGAGACGGTGGTTTTCTCGGCCCCTGGTGGTCCGAGGTCGTTCCCGCTGCACACATTCATGCGCCAGGGCCTCCTGTAGATAATTCACTTTGGTTTACTGCCCTATTTCTAATAGCACCCGAGATATCACCGGAAGTATATTGGATTTTCCCCTGACCCTGAGTGTACGGCCCCATGATACGGAGGTTTCCTCGGCCCCTGGAGGTCCGAGGTCGTTCCCGCTGCACAGATTCATGCACTAGGGCCTCCTGCAGACAATGCACTTTGATTTATTGCGCTATCTGCAATAGCCCCCGAGATATCACCAGATATATATTGGATTTTCCCCTGACTCTGAGTGACCGACTCCATGAGACGGTGGTTTTCTCGGCCCCTGGTGGTCCGAGGTCGTTCCCGCTGCACAGATTCATGCGCCAGGGCCTCCTACAGACAATGCACTTTGATTTATTGCGCTATCTGTAATAGCACCCGAGATATCACCAGATATATATTGGATTTTTCCCTGACCCTGAGTGTCCGGCCCCATGAGACGGTAGTATTCTCGGCCCCTGGAGGTCCGAGGTCGTTCCCGCTGCACAGATTCATGCACTAGGGCCTCCTACAGACAATGCACTTTGGTTTATTGCGCTATCTCTAATAGCACCCGAGATATCACCAGATATATATTGGATTTTTCCCTGACCCTGAGTGTCCGACCCCATGAGACGGTGGTTTTCTCGGCCCCTGGTGGTCCGAGGTCGTTCCAGCTGCACAGATTCATGCGCCAGTGCCTCCTGCAGACAATGCACTCTGATTTATTGCGCTATCTGTAATAGCACCCGAGATATCACCAGATATATATTGGATTTTTCCCTGAACCTGAGTGTCCGGCCCCATGAGACGGTAGTTTTCGCGGCCCCTGGTGGTCCGAGATCGTTACCGCTGCACAGCTTCATGCGCCAGGGCCTCCTGCAGATAATACACTTTGATTTATTGCGCTATCTCTAATAGCACCCAAGATATCACCAGATATATATTGGATTTTCCCCTGACCCTGACAGTCCGGCCCCATGAGACGGTGATTTTATCGGCCCCTGGTGGTCCGAGGTCGTCCCCGATGCACAGATTCATGCGCCAGGGCCTCCTATAGACAATGCACTTTGGTTTATTGCGCTATCTCTAATAGTACCCGAGATATCACCTGATGTATGCTGGATTTTTACATGACCTTGGGCGACGGATTCCGAATATCTGTAATTTTCTCGGCCCATGGTGGTCCGAGGTCGTTCCTGCTGCACAGATTCATTCGCCAGTGCCTCCTACAGACAATGCACTTTGATTTGTTGCGTTATCTGTAATAGCCCCGAGATATCACCAGATATATATTGGATTTTTCCCTGACCCTGACAGCCCGGCCCCATGAGACGGTGATTTTCTCGGCCCCTGGTGGTCCGAGGTCAATCCCGCTACACAGATTCATGCGCCAGGGTCCCCTACAGACAATGCACATTGGTTTATTGCGCTATCTCTAATAGCACCCGAGATATCACCAGATATGTATTGGACTTTTCCCTGACCCTGACAGTCCGGCCCCATGAGACGGTGATTTTATCGGCCCCTGGTGGTCCGAGGTCGTCCCCGATGCACAGATTCATGCGCCAGGGCCTCCTACAGACAATGCACTTTGGTTTATTGCGCTATCTCTAATAGTACCCGAGATATCACCAGATGTATGCTGGATTTTTACATGACCTTGGGCGACGGATTCCGAATATCTGTAATTTTCTGGGCCCCTGGTGGTCCGAGGTCATTCCTGCTGCACAGATTCATTCGCCAGTGCCTCCTACAGACAATGCACTTTGATTTATTGCGTTATCTGTAATAGCACCCGAGATATCACAGGATATATATTGGATTTTTCCCTGACCCTGAGTGTCCGACTCCATGAGACGGTGGTTTTGTCGGCCCTGGTGGTCCGAGGTCGTTCCCGCTGCACAGATTCATGCGCCACGGCCTCCTGCAGACAATGCACTTTGATTTATTGCGCTATCTCTAATAGCACCCGAGATATCACCAGATATATATTGGATTCTTCGCTGACCCTGACAGTGCGACCCCATGGGACGGTGGTTGTCTCGGCCCCTGGGGGTCCGAGGTCGTTCCCGCTGCACACATTCATGCGCCAGGGCCTCCTGTAGATAATTCACTTTGGTTTACTGCCCTATTTCTAATAGCACCCGAGATATCACCGGAAGTATATTGGATTTTCCCCTGACCCTGAGTGTACGGCCCCATGATACGGTGGTTTCCTCGGCCCCTGGAGGTCCGAGGTCGTTCCCGCTGCACAGATTCATGCACTAGGGCCTCCTGCAGACAATGCACTTTGATTTATTGCGCTATCTGCAATAGCCCCCGAGATATCACCAGATATATATTGGATTTTCCCCTGACTCTGAGTGACCGACTCCATGAGACGGTGGTTTTCTCGGCCCCTGCTGGTCCGAGGTCGTTCCCGCTGCACTGATTCATGCGCGAGGGCCTCCTGCAGACAATGCACTTCGATTTATTGCGCTACCTCTAATAGCACCCGAGATATCACCAGATATATATTGGATTTTTCCCTGACCCTGAGTGTCCGACCCCATGAGACGGTAGTTTTCTCGGCCCCTGGTGGTCCGAGGTCGTTCCCGCTGCACAGATTCATGCGCCAGGGCCTCCTGCAGACAATGCACTTTGATTTATTGCGCTATCTCTAATAGCACCCGAGATATCACCAGATATATATTGGATTTTTCCCTGACCCTGAGTGTCCGACTCCATGAGACGGTTGTTTTGTCGGCCGCTGGTGGTCCGAGGTCGTTCCCGCTGCACAGATTCATGCGCTAGGGCCTCCTGCAGACAATGCACTTAGGTTTATTGCGCTATCTGTAATAGCACCCGAGATACCACCAGATATATATTGGATTTTCCCCTGACCCTGAGTGTCCGGCCCCATGAGACGGTGGTTTTCTCGGCCCCTGGTGGTCCGAGGTCGTTCCCGCTGCACAGATTCATGCGCCACGGCCTCCTGCAGACAATGCACTTTGATTTATTGCGCTATCTCTAATAGCACCCGAGATATCACCAGATATATATTGGATTTTCCCCTGACCCTGAGTGTACGGCCCCATGAGACGGTGGTTTCCTCGGCCCCTGGTGGTCCGAGGTCGTTCCCGCTGCACAGATTCATGCGCTAGGGCCTCCTGCAGACAATGCACTTTGATTTATTGCGCTATCTCTAATAGCACCCGACATATCACCAGATATATGCTTGATTTTTCCCTGACCCTGACAGTCCCACCCCATGAGACGGTGGTTTTCTCGCCCCTGGTGGTCCGAGGTCGTTCCCGCTGCACAGATTCATGCGCCAGGGCCCCCTGCAGATAATTCACTTTGATTTATTGCGCTATCCCCAATAGCACCCGAGATATCACCAGATAAATATTGGATTTTTCCCTGACCCTGACAGTCCGGCCCCATGTGACGGTGATTTTCTCGGCCCCTCGTGGTCCGAGGTCGATCGCGCTGCACAGATTCATGCGCTAGGGCCTCCTGCAGACAATGCACTTCGATTTATTGGACTATCTGTAATAGCACCCGAGATATCACCAGATATATATTGGATTTTTCCCTGAGCCTGACAATCAGGCCCCATGAGACGGTGATTTTCTCGGCCCCTGGTGGTCCGTGGTCGTTCCCGCTGCACAGATTCATGCGCCAGGGCCTGCTGCAGACAATTGCACTTTGGTTTATATCGCTATCTCTAATAGCACCCGAGATATCACCAGATATATATTGGATTTTTCCCTGACCCTGAGGGTCCGACCCCGTGGGACGGTTGTTTTCCGGCCCCTGGTGGTCCGAGGTCGTTCCCGCTGCACAGATTCATGGGCCAGGGCCTCCTGCAGACAATGCACTTTGATTTATTGCGCTATCTATAATAGCACCCGAGATATCGCCAGATATATATTGGATTGTTCCCTGACCCTGTGTGTCCGGCCCCATGAGACGGTGATTTTCTCGGCCCCTGGTGGTCCGAGGTCGTTCCCGCTGCACAGATTCATGCGCCAGGGCCTGCTATAGACAATTGCACTTTGGTTTATTGCGCTATCTCTAATAGCACCCGAGATATCACCAGATATATATTGGATTTTTCCCTGACCCTGATTGTCCGACCCCATGAGACGGTGGTTTTCTCGGCCCCTGGTGGTCCGAGGTCGTTCCCGCTGCACAGATTCATGCGCCAGGGCCCCCTGCAGATAATTCACTTTGGTTTAGTGCGCTACCTGTAAGAGCACGCGATATATCACCAGATATATATTGGATTTTTCCCTGACCCTGACAGTCCGGCCCCATGAGACGGTAGTTTTTTCGGCCCCTGGTGGTCCGAGGTCGTTCCCGCTGCACAGATTCATGCGCCAGGGCCTCCTACAGACAATGCACTATGGATTATTGCGCTATCTCTAATAGCACCCGACATATCAACAGATATATATTGCATTTTTCCCCGACGCTGACAGTCCGGCCCCATGTGTCGATGGTTTTCTCGGACCCTCGTGGTCCGAGGTCGATCCCGCTGCACAGATTCATGCGCCCGGGCCTCGTACAGACAATGCACTCTGATTTATTGCGCTATCTGTAATAGCACCCGAGATATCACCAGATACTTATTGGGTTTTTCCCTGACCCTGAGCGTCCGACTCCATGAAACGGAGGTTTTCTCTGCCCCTGGTGGTCCGAGGTCGTTCCCGCTGCACAGATTCATGCGCTAGGGCCTCCGGCAGACAATGCACTTAGGTTTATTGCGCTATCTGTAATAGCACCCGAGATACCACCAGATATATATTGGATTTTCCCCTGACCCTGAGTGTCCGGCCCCATGAGACGGTGGTTTTCTCGGCCCCTGGTGGTCCGAGGTCGTTCCCGCTGCACAGATTCATGCGCCACGGCCTCCTGCAGACAATGCACTTTGATTTATTGCGCCATCTCTAATAGCACCCGAGATATCACCAGATATATATTGGATTTTCCCCTGAACCTGAGTGTACGGCCCCATGAGACGGTGGTTTCCTCGGCCCCTGGTGGTCCGAGGTCGTTCCCGCTGCACAGATTCATGCGCTAGGGCCTCCTGCAGACAATGCACTTTGATTTATTGCGCTATCTCTAATAGCACCCGACATATCACCAGATATATGCTTGATTTTTCCCTGACCCTGACAGTCCCACCCCATGAGACGGTGGTTTTCTCGCCCCTGGTGGTCCGAGGTCGTTCCCGCTGCACAGATTCATGCGTTAGGGCCTCCTGCAGACAATGCGCTATGATTTATTGCGCTATCTGTAATAGCACCCGAGATATCACCAGATATATGCTGGATTTTTACATGACCTTGGGTGACGGATTCCAAATATCTGTAATTTTCTCGTCGCCTGGTGGTCCGAGGTCGTTCCTGCTGCACAGATTCATTCGCCAGTGCCTCCTACAGACAATGCACTTTGGTGTATTGCGCTATCTCTAATAGCACCCGAGATATCAACAGATATATATTGCATTTTTCCCTGACCCTGACAGTCCGGCCCCATGAGACGGTAATTTTCTCGGCCCCTGGTGGTCCGAGGTCGATCCCGCTGCACAGATTCATGCGCCAGTGCCTCCTACAGACAATCAACTCTGATTTATTGCGCTATCTGTAATAGCACCCGAGATATCACCAAATATATATTGGATTTTTCCCTGACCCGGAGTGTCCGACCCCATGAGACGGTGGTTTTCTCGGCCCCTGGCGGTCCGAGGTCGTTCCCGCTGCACAGATTCATGCTCCAGGGCCTCCTGTAGACAATGCACTTCGGTTTATTGCGCTATCTCTAATAGCACCCGAGATATCACCAGATATATATTGGATTTTTCCCTGACCCTGAGTGTCTGGCCCCATGAGACGGTCATTTTCTCGGCCCCTGGTGGTCCGAGGTCGATCCCGCTGCACAGATTCATGCGCCCGGGCCTCGTACAGACAATGCACTCTGATTTATTGCGGTATCTGTAATAGCACCCGAGATATCACCAGATATATATTGGATTTTTCCCTGACCCTGAGTGACCGACCCCATGAGACGGTGGTTTTCTCGGCCCCTGGTGGTCCGAGGGCGTTCCCGCTGCACAGATTCATGCGCCAGGGCCTCCTGCAGACAATGCACTTTGATTTATTGCGCTATCTCTAACTGCACCCGAGATATCACCAGATATATATATTGGATTCTTCCTTGACCCTGACAGTCCGGCCCCATGTGTCGATGGATTTCTCGGTTCCTCGTGGTCCGAGGTCGATCCCGCTGCACAGATTCATGCGCCAGGGCCTCCTACAGACAATGCACTTTGATTTATTGCGCTATCTCTAATTGCACCCGAGATATCACCAGATATATATTCGATTTTTCCCTGACCCTGAGTGTCCGGCCCCATGAGACGGTAGTTTTCTCGGCCCCTGGTGGTCCGAGGTCGTTCCCGCTGCACAGATTCATGCGCCAGGGCCTGCTATAGACAATTGCACTTTGGTTTATTGCGCTATCTCTAATAGCACCCGTGATATCACCAG
This sequence comes from Nomia melanderi, assembly GCF_051020985.1. Lineage (NCBI taxonomy): Eukaryota > Metazoa > Arthropoda > Insecta > Hymenoptera > Halictidae > Nomia > Nomia melanderi. Next base: position 2,345,668 of record NW_027475142.1, read on the forward strand.
ATATATATTGGATTTTTCCCTGACCCTGATTTTCCGACCCCATGAGACGGTGGTTTTCTCGGCCCCTGGTGGTCCGAGGTCGTTCCCGCTGCACAGATTCATGCGCCAGGGCCCCTTGCAGATAATTCACCTTGGTTTAGTGCGCTACCTGTAAGAGCACCCGATATATCACCAGATATATATTGGATTTTTCCCTGACCCTGACAGTCCGGCCCCATGAGACGGTAGTTTTTTCGGCCCCTGGTGGTCCGAGGTCGTTCCCGCTGCACAGATTCATGCGCCAGGGCCTCCTACAGACAATGCACTATGGATTATTCCGCTATCTCTAATAGCACCCGACATATCAACAGATATATATTGCATTTTTCCCTGACGCTGACAGTCCGGCCCCATGTGTCGATGGTTTTCTCGGACCCTCGTGGTCCGAGGTCGTTCCCGCTGCACAGATTCATGCGCCAGGGCCCCTTGCAGATAATTCACTTTGGTTTAGTGCGCTACCTGTAAGAGCACCCGATATATCACCAGATATATATTGGATTTTTCCCTGACCCTGATTGTCCGACCCCATGAGACGGTGGTTTTCTCGGCCCCTGGTGGTCCGAGGTCGTTCCCGCTGCACAGATTCATGCACCAGGGCCTCGTACAGACAATGCACTTTGATTTATTGTGCTATCTGTAATAGCACCCGAGATATCACCAGATACATATTGGATTGTTCCCTGACCCTGACAGTCCGGCCCCATGAGACGGTGATTTCTCGGCCCCTGGTGGTCCGAGGTCGTTCCCGCTGCACAGATTCATGCGCTAGGGCCTCCTGCAGACAATGCGCTATGATTTATTGCGCTATCTGTAATAGCACCCGAGATATCACCAGATATATGCTGGATTTTTACATGACCTTGGGTGACGGATTCCAAATATCTGTAATTTTCTCGTCGCCTGGTGGTCCGGGGTCGTTCCTGCTGCACAGATTCATTCGCCAGTGCCTCCTACAGACAATGCACTTTGGTTTATTGCGCTATCTCTAATAGCACCCGAGATATCACCAGATATATATTGCATTTTTCCCTGACCCTGACAGTCCGGCCCCATGAGACGGTAATTTTCTCGGCCCCTGGTGGTCCGAGGTCGATCCCGCTGAACAGATTCATGCGCCAGTGCCTCCTACAGACAATCAACTCTGATTTATTGCGCTATCTGTAATAGCACCCGAGATATCACCAAATATATATTGGATTTTTCCCTGACCCGGAGTGTCCGACCCCATGAGACGGTGGTTTTCTCGGCCCCTGGCGGTCCGAGGTCGTTCCCGCTGCACAGATTCATGCTCCAGGGCCTCCTGGAGACAATGCACTTCGGTTTATTGCGCTATCTCTAATAGCACCCGAGATATCACCAGATATATATTGGATTTTTCCCTGACCCTGAGTGTCTGGCCCCATGAGACGGTCATTTTCTCGGCCCCTGGTGGTCCGAGGTCGATCCCGCTGCACAGATTCATGCGCCCGGGCCTCGTACAGACAATGCACTCTGATTTATTGCGCTATCTGTAATAGCACCCGAGATATCACCAGATATATATTGGATTTTTCCCTGACCCTGAGTGACCGACCCCATGAGACGGTGGTTTTCTCGGCCCCTGGTGGTCCGAGGGCGTTCCCGCTGCACAGATTCATGCGCCAGGGCCTCCTGCAGACAATGCACTTTGATTTATTGCGCTATCTCTAATTGCACCCGAGATATCACCAGATATATATTCGATTTTTCCCTGACCCTGAGTGTCCGGCCCCATGAGACGGTAGTTTTCTCGGCCCCTGGTGGTCCGAGGTCGTTCCCGCTGCACAGATTCATCCGCCAGGGCATCTAACAGACAATGCACTTTGATTTATTGCGCTATCTGTAATACCACCCGAGATATCACCAGATATATATTCGATTATTCCCTGATCCTGAGTGACCGACACCATGAGACGGTGGTTTTCTCGGTCCCTGGTGGTCCGAGGTCGTTCCTGCTGCACAGATTCATACGCCAGTGCCTCCTACAGACAATGCACTCTGATTTATTTCGCTATCTCTAATAGCCCCCGAGATATCACCAGATATATATTGGATTTTCCCCTGACCCTGAGTGACCGACTCCATGAGACGGTGGTATTCTCGGCCCCTGGTGGTCCGAGGTCGTTCCCGCTGCACAGATTCATGCGCCAGGGCCTCCTACAGACAATGCACTTTGGTTTATTGCGCTATCTCTAATAGCACCCGAGATATCACCAGATATATATTGGATTTTTCCCTGACCCTGAGTGTCCGACCCCATGAGACGGTGGTTTTCTCGGCCCCTGGTGGTCCGAGGTCGTCCCCGATGCACAGATTCATGCGCCATGGCCTCCTACAGACAATGCACTTTGGTTTATTGCGCTATCTCTAATAGTACCCGAGATATCACCAGATGTATGCTGGATTCTTCGCTGACCCTGACAGTGCGACCCCATGGGACGGTGGTTGTCTCGGCCCCTGGTGGTCCGAGGTCGTTCCCGCTGCACAGATTCATGCGCCACGGCCTCCTGCAGACAATGCACTTTGATTTATTGCGCTATCTGTAATAGCACCAGAGATATCACCAGATATATATTGGATTCTTCGCTGACCCTGACAGTGCGGCCCCATGGGACGGTGGTTGTCTCGGCCCCTGGTGGTCCGAGGTCGTTCCCGCTGCACAGATTCATGCGCCACGGCCTCCTGCAGACAATGCACTTTGATTTATTGCGCTATCTCTAATAGCACCCGAGATATCACCAGATATATATTGGATTTTTCCCTGACCCTGACAGTCCGGCCCAATGAGACTGTGATTATCTCGGCCCCTGGTGGTCCGAGGTCGATCCCGCTGCACAGATTCATGCGCCAGGGCATCCTACAGACAATGCACTTTGATTTATTGCCCTATCTGTAATAGCACCCGAGATATCACCAGATATATATTGGATTTTTCCCTGACCCTGAGGGTCCGACCCCATGAGACGGTGGTTTTCTCGGCCCCTGGTGGTCCGAGGTCGTTCCCGCTGCACTGATTCATGCGCTAGGGCCTCCTGCAGACAATGCGCTATGATTTATTGCGCTATCTGTAATAGCACCCGAGATATCACCAGATATATGCTGGATTTTTACATGACCTTGGGTGACGGATTCCAAATATCTGTAATTTTCTCGTCGCCTGGTGGTCCGGGGTCGTTCCTGCTGCACAGATTCATTCGCCAGTGCCTCCTACAGACAATGCACTTTGGTTTATTGCGCTATCTCTAATAGCACCCGAGATATCACCAGATATATATTGCATTTTTCCCTGACCCTGACAGTCCGGCCCCATGAGACGGTAATTTTCTCGGCCCCTGGTGGTCCGAGGTCGATCCCGCTGAACAGATTCATGCGCCAGTGCCTCCTACAGACAATCAACTCTGATTTATTGCGCTATCTGTAATAGCACCCGAGATATCACCAAATATATATTGGATTTTTCCCTGACCCGGAGTGTCCGACCCCATGAGACGGTGGTTTTCTCGGCCCCTGGCGGTCCGAGGTCGTTCCCGCTGCACAGATTCATGCTCCAGGGCCTCCTGGAGACAATGCACTTCGGTTTATTGCGCTATCTCTAATAGCACCCGAGATATCACCAGATATATATTGGATTTTTCCCTGACCCTGAGTGTCTGGCCCCATGAGACGGTCATTTTCTCGGCCCCTGGTGGTCCGAGGTCGATCCCGCTGCACAGATTCATGCGCCCGGGCCTCGTACAGACAATGCACTCTGATTTATTGCGCTATCTGTAATAGCACCCGAGATATCACCAGATATATATTGGATTTTTCCCTGACCCTGAGTGACCGACCCCATGAGACGGTGGTTTTCTCGGCCCCTGGTGGTCCGAGGGCGTTCCCGCTGCACAGATTCATGCGCCAGGGCCTCCTGCAGACAATGCACTTTGATTTATTGCGCTATCTCTAATTGCACCCGAGATATCACCAGATATATATTCGATTTTTCCCTGACCCTGAGTGTCCGGCCCCATGAGACGGTAGTTTTCTCGGCCCCTGGTGGTCCGAGGTCGTTCCCGCTGCACAGATTCATCCGCCAGGGCATCTAACAGACAATGCACTTTGATTTATTGCGCTATCTGTAATACCACCCGAGATATCACCAGATATATATTCGATTTTTCCCTGATCCTGAGTGACCGACACCATGAGACGGTGGTTTTCTCGGTCCCTGGTGGTCCGAGGTCGTTCCTGCTGCACAGATTCATACGCCAGTGCCTCCTACAGACAATGCACTCTGATTTATTTCGCTATCTCTAATAGCCCCCGAGATATCACCAGATATATATTGGATTTTCCCCTGACCCTGAGTGACCGACTCCATGAGACGGTGGTATTCTCGGCCCCTGGTGGTCCGAGGTCGTTCCCGCTGCACAGATTCATGCGCCAGGGCCTCCTACAGACAATGCACTTTGGTTTATTGCGCTATCTCTAATAGCACCCGAGATATCACCAGATATATATTGGATTTTTCCCTGACCCTGAGTGTCCGACCCCATGAGACGGTGGTTTTCTCGGCCCCTGGTGGTCCGAGGTCGTCCCCGATGCACAGATTCATGCGCCATGGCCTCCTACAGACAATGCACTTTGGTTTATTGCGCTATCTCTAATAGTACCCGAGATATCACCAGATGTATGCTGGATTCTTCGCTGACCCTGACAGTGCGACCCCATGGGACGGTGGTTGTCTCGGCCCCTGGTGGTCCGAGGTCGTTCCCGCTGCACAGATTCATGCGCCACGGCCTCCTGCAGACAATGCACTTTGATTTATTGCGCTATCTGTAATAGCACCAGAGATATCACCAGATATATATTGGATTCTTCGCTGACCCTGACAGTGCGGCCCCATGGGACGGTGGTTGTCTCGGCCCCTGGTGGTCCGAGGTCGTTCCCGCTGCACAGATTCATGCGCCACGGCCTCCTGCAGACAATGCACTTTGATTTATTGCGCTATCTCTAATAGCACCCGAGATATCACCAGATATATATTGGATTTTTCCCTGACCCTGACAGTCCGGCCCAATGAGACTGTGATTATCTCGGCCCCTGGTGGTCCGAGGTCGATCCCGCTGCACAGATTCATGCGCCAGGGCATCCTACAGACAATGCACTTTGATTTATTGCCCTATCTGTAATAGCACCCGAGATATCACCAGATATATATTGGATTTTTCCCTGACCCTGAGGGTCCGACCCCATGAGACGGTGGTTTTCTCGGCCCCTGCTGGTCCGAGGTCGTTCCCGCTGCACTGATTCATGCGCCAAGGCCTCCTGCAGACAATGCACTTTGATTTATTGCGCTATATCTAATAGCACCCGACATATCACCAGATATATGCTTGATTATTCCCTGACCCTGACAGTCTCACCCCATGAGACGGTGGTTTTCTCGGCCCCTGGTGGTCCGAGGTCGTTCCCGCTGCACAGATTCATGCGCCAGGGCCTCCTGCAGACAATGCACTTTGATTTATTGCGCTATCTCTAATAGCACCCGAGATATCACCAGATATATATTGGATTTTTCCCTGACCCTAACAGTCCGGCCCCATGAGACGGTAGTTTCCTCGGCCCCTGGTGGTCCGAGGTCGATCCCGCTGCACAGATTCATGCGCCAGGGCCTCCTACAGACAATGCACTTTGATTTACTGCGCTATCTGTAATAGCACCCGAGATATCACCAGATATATATTGGATTTTTCCCTGACCCTGACAGTCCGGCCCCATGAGACGGTGATTTTCTCGGCCCCTGGTGGTCCGAGGTCGACCCCGCTGCACAGATTCATGCGCCAGGGTCTCCTGCAGACAATGCACTTTGATTTATTGCGCTATCTGTAATAGCACCCGAGATATCACCAGATATATATTGGATTTTCCCCTGACCCTGAGTGTACGGCCCCATGAGACGGTGGTTTCCTCGGCCCCTGGTGGTCCTAGGTCGTTCCCGCTGCACAGATTCATGCGCCAGGGCCTCCTGCAGACAATGCACTTTGATTTATTGCGCTAGCTCTAATAGCACCCGAGATATCACCAGATATATATTGGATTTTTCCTTGACCCTAACAGTCCGGCCCCATGAGACGGTGATTTTCTCGGCCCCTGATGATCCGACGTCGATCCCGCTGCACTGATTCATGCGCCAGGGCCTCCTGCAGACAATGCACTCTGATTTATTGCGCTATCTGTAATAGCACCCGAGATATCACCAGATATATATTGGATTTTTCCCTGACCCTGACAGTCCGGCCCCATGAGACGGTAGTTTTCGCGGCCCCTGGTGGTCCGAGATCGTTACTGCTGCACAGCTTCATGCGCCAGGGCCTCCTGCAGATAATACACTTTGATTTATTGCGCTATCTCTAATAGCACCCGAGATATCACCAGATATATATTGGATTTTTCCCTGACCCTGAGTGTCCGACCCCATGAGACGGTAGTTTTCTCGGCCCCTGGTGGTCCGAGGTCGTTCCCGCTGCACAGATTCATGCGCCAGGGCCTCCTGCAGACAATGCACTTTGATTTATTGCGCTATCTGTAATAGCACCCGAGATATCACCAGATATATATTGGATTCTTCGCTGACCCTGACAGTGCGACGACATGGGACGGTGGTTGTCTCGGCCCCTGGTGGTCCGAGGTCGTTCCCGCTGCACAGATTCATGCGCCACCGCCTCCTGCAGACAATACACTTTGATTTATTGCGCTATCTGTAATAGCACCAAAGATATCACCAGATATATATTGGATTCTTCGCTGACCCTGACAGTGCGACCCCATGGGACGGTGGTTGTCTCGGCCCCTGCTGGTCCGAGGTCGTTCCCGCTGCACAGATTCATGCGCCACGGCCTCCTGCAGACAATCAACTCTGATTTATTGCGCTATCTGTAATAGCACCCGAGATATCACCAAATATATATTGGATTTTTCCCTGACCCGGAGTGTCCGACCCCATGAGACGGTGGTTTTCTCGGCCCCTGGCGGTCCGAGGTCGTTCCCGCTGCACAGATTCATGCGCCACGGCCTCCTGCAGACAATGCACTTTGATTTATTGCGCTATCTGTAATAGCACCAGAGATATCACCAGATATATATTGGATTCTTCGCTGACCCTGACAGTGCGGCCCCATGGGACGGTGGTTGTCTCGGCCCCTGGTGGTCCGAGGTCGTTCCCGCTGCACAGATTCATGCGCCACGGCCTCCTGCAGACAATGCACTTTGATTTATTGCGCTATCTCTAATAGCACCCGAGATATCACCAGATATATATTGGATTTTTCCCTGACCCTGACAGTCCGGCCCAATGAGACTGTGATTATCTCGGCCCCTGGTGGTCCGAGGTCGATCCCGCTGCACAGATTCATGCGCCAGGGCATCCTACAGACAATGCACTTTGATTTATTGCCCTATCTGTAATAGCACCCGAGATATCACCAGATATATATTGGATTTTTCCCTGACCCTGAGGGTCCGACCGCATGAGACGGTGGTTTTCTCGGCCCCTGCTGGTCCGAGGTCGTTCCCGCTGCACTGATTCATGCGCCAAGGCCTCCTGCAGACAATGCACTTTGATTTATTGCGCTATATCTAATAGCACCCGACATATCACCAGATATATGCTTGATTATTCCCTGACCCTGACAGTCTCACCCCATGAGACGGTGGTTTTCTCGGCCCCTGGTGGTCCGAGGTCGTTCCCGCTGCACAGATTCATGCGCCAGGGCCTCCTGCAGACAATGCACTTTGATTTATTGCGCTATCTCTAATAGCACCCGAGATATCACCAGATATATATTGGATTTTTCCCTGACCCTAACAGTCCGGCCCCATGAGACGGTAGTTTCCTCGGCCCCTGGTGGTCCGAGGTCGATCCCGCTGCACAGATTCATGCGCCAGGGCCTCCTACAGACAATGCACTTTGATTTACTGCGCTATCTGTAATAGCACCCGAGATATCACCAGATATATATTGGATTTTTCCCTGACCCTGACAGTCCGGCCCCATGAGACGGTGATTTTCTCGGCCCCTGGTGGTCCGAGGTCGACCCCGCTGCACAGATTCATGCGCCAGGGTCTCCTGCAGACAATGCACTTTGATTTATTGCGCTATCTGTAATAGCACCCGAGATATCACCAGATATATATTGGATTTTCCCCTGACCCTGAGTGTACGGCCCCATGAGACGGTGGTTTCCTCGGCCCCTGGTGGTCCTAGGTCGTTCCCGCTGCACAGATTCATGCGCCAGGGCCTCCTGCAGACAATGCACTTTGATTTATTGCGCTAGCTCTAATAGCACCCGAGATATCACCAGATATATATTGGATTTTTCCTTGACCCTAACAGTCCGGCCCCATGAGACGGTGATTTTCTCGGCCCCTGATGATCCGACGTCGATCCCGCTGCACTGATTCATGCGCCAGGGCCTCCTGCAGACAATGCACTCTGATTTATTGCGCTATCTGTAATAGCACCCGAGATATCACCAGATATATATTGGATTTTTCCCTGACCCTGAGTGTCCGACCCCATGAGACGGTAGTTTTCGCGGCCCCTGGTGGTCCGAGATCGTTACTGCTGCACAGCTTCATGCGCCAGGGCCTCCTGCAGATAATACACTTTGATTTATTGCGCTATCTCTAATAGCACCCGAGATATCACCAGATATATATTGGATTTTTCCCTGACCCTGAGTGTCCGACCCCATGAGACGGTAGTTTTCTCGGCCCCTGGTGGTCCGAGGTCGTTCCCGCTGCACAGATTCATGCGCCAGGGCCTCCTGCAGACAATGCACTTTGATTTATTGCGCTATCTGTAATAGCACCCGAGATATCACCAGATATATATTGGATTCTTCGCTGACCCTGACAGTGCGACGACATGGGACGGTGGTTGTCTCGGCCCCTGGTGGTCCGAGGTCGTTCCCGCTGCACAGATTCATGCGCCACCGCCTCCTGCAGACAATACACTTTGATTTATTGCGCTATCTGTAATAGCACCAAAGATATCACCAGATATATATTGGATTCTTCGCTGACCCTGACAGTGCGACCCCATGGGACGGTGGTTGTCTCGGCCCCTGCTGGTCCGAGGTCGTTCCCGCTGCACAGATTCATGCGCCACGGCCTCCTGCAGACAATCAACTCTGATTTATTGCGCTATCTGTAATAGCACCCGAGATATCACCAAATATATATTGGATTTTTCCCTGACCCGGAGTGTCCGACCCCATGAGACGGTGGTTTTCTCGGCCCCTGGCGGTCCGAGGTCGTTCCCGCTGCACAGATTCATGCTCCAGGGCCTCCTGGAGACAATGCACTTCGGTTTATTGCGCTATCTCTAATAGCACCCGAGATATCACCAGATATATATTGGATTTTTCCCTGACCCTGAGTGTCTGGCCCCATGAGACGGTCATTTTCTCGGCCCCTGGTGGTCCGAGGTCGATCCCGCTGCACAGATTCATGCGCCCGGGCCTCGTACAGACAATGCACTCTGATTTATTGCGCTATCTGTAATAGCACCCGAGATATCACCAGATATATATTGGATTTTTCCCTGACCCTGAGTGACCGACCCCATGAGACGGTGGTTTTCTCGGCCCCTGGTGGTCCGAGGGCGTTCCCGCTGCACAGATTCATGCGCCAGGGCCTCCTGCAGACAATGCACTTTGATTTATTGCGCTATCTCTAATAGCACCCGAGATATCACCGGATATATATTGGATTTTTCCTTGACCCTAACAGTCCGGCCCCATGAGACGGTGATTTTCTCGGCCCCTGATGATCCGAGGTCGATCCCGCTGCACTGATTCATGCGCCAGGGCCTCCTGCAGACAATGCACTCTGATTTATTGCGCTATCTGTAATAGCACCCGAGATATCACCAGATATATATTGGATTTTTCCCTGACCCTGAGTGTCCGACCCCATGAGACGGTAGTTTTCGCGGCCCCTGGTGGTCCGAGATCGTTACTGCTGCACAGCTTCATGCGCCAGGGCCCCCTGCAAATAATTCACTTTGGTTTAGTGCGCTATCTGTTATAGCACCCGAGATGTCACCAAATATATGCTGGATTTTTACATGACCTTGGGTGACGGATTCCGAATATCTGTAATTTTCTCGGCGCCTAGTGGTCCCAGGTCGTTCCTGCTGCACAGATTCATTCTCCAGTGCCTCCTACAAACAATGCACTTTGATTTATTGCGCTGTCTGTAATAGCACCCGAGATATCACCAGATATATATTGGATTTTTCTCTGACCCTGAGTGTCCGACCCCATGTGTCGATGGTTTTCTCGGTCCCTCGAGGTCCGAGGTCGATCCCGCTGCACAGATTCATGCGCCAGGGCCCCCTGCAGATAGTTCACTTTGATTTATTGCGCTATCTCTAATAGCACCCGAGATATCACCAGATATATATTGGATTTTTCCCTGACCCTGATTGTCCGACCCCATGAGACGGTGGTTTTCTCGGCCCCTGGTGGTCCGAGGACGTTCCCGCTGCACAGATTCATGAGCCAGGGCCTGCTGCAGACAATTGCACTTTGGTTTATTGCGCTATCTCTAATAGCACCCGAGATATCACCAGATACATATTGGATTTTTACCTGACCCTGAGTGTCCGACCCCATGAGACGGTGGTTTTCTCGGCCCCTGCTGGTCCGAGGTCGTTCCCGCTGCACAGATTCATGCGCCAGGGCCTTCTACAGACAATGCACTTTGATTTATTGCGCTATCTGTAATAGCACCGGAGATATCACCAGATATATATTGGATTTTTCCCTGACCCTGAGTGTCCGGCCCCATGTGTCGATGGTTTTCTCGGCCCCTGCTGGTCCGAGGTCGTTCCCGCTGCACAGATTCATGCGCCAGGGCCCCCTGCAGATAATTCACTTTGGTTTAGTGCGCTACCTGTAAGAGCAGCCGATATATCACCAGATATATATTGGATTTTTCCCTGACCCTGACAGTCCGGCCCCATGAGACGGTAGTTTTTTCGGCCCCTGGTGGTCCGAGGTCGTTCCCGCTGAACAGATTCATGCGCCAGGGCCTCCTACAGACAATGCACTTTGATTTATTTCGCTATCTCTAATAGCACCCGAGATATCACCAGATATATATTGGGTTTTTCCTTGACCCTGACAGTCCAGCACCATGTGTCGATGGTTTCCTCGGTCCCTCGTGGTCCGAGGTCGTTCCCGCTGCACAGATTCATGCGCCAGGGCCTCCTACAGACAATGCACTTTGATTTATTGCGCTATCTGTAATAGCACCGGAGATATCACCAGATATATATTGGATTTTTCCCTGACCCTGAGTGTCCGGCCCCATGAGACGGTAGTTTTCTCGGCCCCTGGTGGTCCCAGGTCGTTTCGGCTGCACAGATTCATGCGCCAGTGCCTCGTACAGACAATGCACTTTGGTTTATTGCGCTATCTCTAATAGCACCCGAGATATCAACAGATATATATTGCATTTTTCCCTGACCCTGACAGTCCGGCCCCATGAGACGGTAATTTTCTCGGCCCCTGGTGGTCCGAGGTCGTTCCCGCTGCACAGATTCATGCGCCAGGGCCTCCTGCAGACAATGCACTTTGGTTTATTGCGCTATCTCTAATAGCACCCGAGATATCACCAGATATATGCTGGATTTTTATATGACCTTGGGTGGCGGAATCCGAATATCTGTAATTTTCTCGGCCCCTGGTGGTCCGAGGTCGTTCCTGCTGCACAGATTCATTCGCCAGTGCCTCCTACAGACAATGCACTCTGATTTATTTCTCTATCTCTAATAGCACCCGAGATATCACCAGATATATATTGGACTATTCCTTGACCCTGACAGTCCGGCCCCATGTTTCGATGGTTTTCTCGGTCCCTCGTGCTCCGAGGTCGTTCCCGCTGCACAGATTCATGCGCCAGGGCCCCCTGCAGATAATTCACTTTGATTTATTGCGCTATCCCTAATAGCACCCGAGATATCACCAGATATATATTGGATTTTTCCCTGACTCTGACAGTCCGGCCCCATGAGACGGTGATTTTCTCGGCCCCACGTGGTCCGAGGTCGATCCCGCTGCACAGATTCATTCGCCAGTGCCTCCTACAGACAATGCACTCTGATTTATTTCTCTATCTCTAATAGCACCCGAGATATCACCAGATATATATTGGACTATTCCTTGACCCTGACAGTCCGGCCCCATGTTTCGATGGTTTTCTCGGTCCCTCGTGCTCCGAGGTCGTTCCCGCTGCACAGATTCATGCGCCAGGGCCCCCTGCAGATAATTCACTTTGGTTTATTGCGCTATCTCTAATAGCACCCGAGATATCACCAGATACATATTGGATTTTTACCTGACCCTGAGTGTCCGACCCCATGAGACGGTGGTTTTCTCGGCCCCTGCTGGTCCGAGGTCGTTCCCGCTGCACAGATTCATGCGCCAGGGCCTCCTACAGACAATGCACTTTGATTTATTGCGCTATCTGTAATAGCACCGGAGATATCACCAGATATATATTGGATTTTTCCCTGACCCTGAGTGTCCGGCCCCATGTGTCGATGGTTTTCTCGGCCCCTGGTGGTCCCAGGTCGTTCCCGCTGCACAGACTCATGCGCCAGGGCCTTCTACAGACAATGCACTTTGATTTATTGCGCTATCTGTAATAGCACCCGAGATATCGCCAGATACTTATTGGATTTTTCCCTGACCCTGAGTGTCCGACCCCATGAGACGGTGGTTTTCTCGGCCCCTGCTGGTCCGAGGTCGTTCCCGCTGCACAGATTCATGCGCCAGGGCCCCCTGCAGATAATTCACTTTGGTTTAGTGCGCTACCTGTAAGAGCAGCCGATATATCACCAGATATATATTGGATTTTTCCCTGACCCTGACAGTCCGGCCCCATGAGACGGTAGTTTTTTCGGCCCCTGGTGGTCCGAGGTCGTTCCCGCTGAACAGATTCATGCGCCAGGGCCTCCTACAGACAATGCACTTTGATTTATTTCGCTATCTCTAATAGCACCCGAGATATCACCAGATATATATTGGGTTTTTCCTTGACCCTGACAGTCCGGCCCCATGTGTCGATGGTTTCCTCGGTCCCTCGTGGTCCGAGGTCGTCCCCGCTGCACAGATTCATGCGCCAGGGCCTCCTACAGACAATGCACTTTGATTTATTGCGCTATCTGTAATAGCACCGGAGATATCACCAGATATATATTGGATTTTTCCCTGACCCTGAGTGTCCGGCCCCATGAGACGGTAGTTTTCTCGGCCCCTGGTGGTCCCAGGTCGTTTCGGCTGCACAGATTCATGCGCCAGTGCCTCGTACAGACAATGCACTTTGGTTTATTGCGCTATCTCTAATAGCACCCGAGATATCAACAGATATATATTGCATTTTTCCCTGACCCTGACAGTCCGGCCCCATGAGACGGTAATTTTCTCGGCCCCTGGTGGTCCGAGGTCGTTCCCGCTGCACAGATTCATGCGCCAGGGCCTCCTGCAGACAATGCACTTTGGTTTATTGCGCTATCTCTAATAGCACCCGAGATATCACCAGATATATGCTGGATTTTTATATGACCTTGGGTGGCGGAATCCGAATATCTGTAATTTTCTCGGCCCCTGGTGGTCCGAGGTCGTTCCTGCTGCACAGATTCATTCGCCAGTGCCTCCTACAGACAATGCACTCTGATTTATTTCTCTATCTCTAATAGCACCCGAGATATCACCAGATATATATTGGACTATTCCTTGACCCTGACAGTCCGGCCCCATGTTTCGATGGTTTTCTCGGTCCCTCGTGCTCCGAGGTCGTTCCCGCTGCACAGATTCATGCGCCAGGGCCCCCTGCAGATAATTCACTTTGATTTATTGCGCTATCCCTAATAGCACCCGAGATATCACCAGATATATATTGGATTTTTCCCTGACTCTGACAGTCCGGCCCCATGAGACGGTGATTTTCTCGGCCCCACGTGGTCCGAGGTCGATCCCGCTGCACAGATTCATGCGCCAGGGCCCCCTGCAGATAATTCACTTTGATTTATTGCGCTATCTCTAATAGCACCCGAGATATCACCAGATATATATTGGATTTTTCACCGACCCTGAGTGTCCGGCCCCATGAGACGGTAGTTTTCTCGGCCCCTGGTGGCCCCAGGTCGTTCCGGCTGCACAGATTCATGCGCCAGTGCCTCGTACAGACAATGCACTTTGGTTTATTGCGCTATCTCTAATAGCACCCGAGATATCAACAGATATATATTGCATTTTTCCCTGACCCTGACAGTCCGGCCCCATGAGACGGTAATTTTCTCGGCCCCTGGTGGTCCGAGGTCGTTCCCGCTGCACAGATTCATGCGCCAGGGCCTCCTGCAGACAATGCACTTTGGTTTATTGCGCTATCTCTAATAGCACCCGAGATATCACCAGATATATGCTGGAGTTTTATATGACCTTGGGTGGCGGAATCCGAATATCTGTAATTTTCTCGGCCCCTGGTGGTCCGAGGTCGTTCCTGCTGCACAGATTCATTCGCCAGTGCCTCCTACAGACAATGCACTCTGATTTATTTCGCTATCTCTAATAGCACCCGAGATATCACCAGATATATATTGGACTATTCCTTGACCCTGACAGTCCGGCCCCATGTTTCGATGGTTTTCTCGGTCCCTCGTGCTCCGAGGTCGTTCCCGCTGCACAGATTCATGCGCCAGGGCCCCCTGCAGATAATTCACTTTGATTTATTGCGCTATCCCTAATAGCACCCGAGATAACACCAGATATATATTGGATTTTTCCCTGACCCTGACAGTCCGGCCCCATGAGACGGTGATTTTCTCGGCCTCACGTGGTCCGAGGTCGATCCCGCTGCACAGATTCATGCAGCAGGGCCTCCTACAGACAATGCACTTTGATTTATTGCCCTATCTGTAATAGCACCCGAGATATCACCAGATATATATTGGATTTTTCCCTGACCCTGAGGGTCCGACCCCATGAGACGGTGGTTTTCTCGGCCCCTGCTGGTCCGAGGTCGTTCCCGCTGCACAGATTCATGCGCCAGGGCCTGCTGTAGACAATGCACTATAGTTTATTGCGCTATCTCTAATAGCACCCGAGATATCACCAGATATATATTGGATTTTTCCCTGACCCTGAGTGTCCGGCCCCATGAGACGGTAGTTTTCTCGGCCCCTGGTTGTCCGAGGTCGTTCCCGCTGCATAGATTCATGCGCCAGTGCCTCCTACAGTCAATGAACTCTGATTTATTGCGCTATCTCTAATAGCACCCGAGATATCACCAGATATATGCTGGATTTTTCCATTACCCTGACAGTCCCACCCCATGAGACGGTGGTTTTCTCGGCCCCTGGTGGTCCGAGGTCGTTCCCGCTGCACAGATTCATGCGCCAGGGCCTGCTGTAGACAATGCACTATAGTTTATTGCGCTATCTCTAATAGCACCCGAGATATCACCAGATATATATTGGATTTTTCCCTGACCCTGACAGTCCGGCCCCATGAGACGGTGATTTTCTCGGCCCCTGGTGGCCCGAGGTCGTTCCCGCTGCACAGATTCATGTGCCGGGGCATCCTGCAGACAATGCACTTTGATTTATATCGCTATCCCTAATAGCACCCGAGATATCACCAGATATATATTCGATTCTCCGCTGACCCTGACAGTCCGACCCTATGGGACGGTGGTTTTCTCGGCCCCTGGTGGTCCGAGGTCGTTCCCGCTGCACAGATTCATGCGCCAGGGCCTCCTGCAGACAATGCACTTTGATTTATTTCGCTATCTCTAATAGCACCCGAGATATCACCAGATATATATTGGATTTTTCTTTGACCCTGACAGTCCGGCCCCATGTGTCGATGGTGTTCTCGGTCCCTCGTGGTCCGAGGTCGATCCTGCTGCACAGATTCATGCGCCAGGGCCCCCTGCAGACAATTCACTTTGGTTTAGTGCGCTACCTGTAAGAGCACCCGATATATCACCAGATATGTATTGGATTTTTCCCTGACCCTGACAGTCCGGCCCCATGAGACGGTAGTTTTTTCGGCCCCTGGTGGTCAGAGGTCGTTCCCGCTGAACAGATTCATGCGCCAGGGCCTCCTACAGACAATGCACTTTGGTTTATTGCGCTATCTCTAATAGCACCCGAGATATCAACAGATATATATTGCATTTTTCCCTGACCCTGACAGTCCGGCCCCATGTGTCGATGGTTTTCTCGGTCCCTCGTGGTCCGAGGTCGATCCCGCTGCACAGATTCATGCGCCAGGGCCCCCTGCAGATAATTTACTTTGATTTATTGCGCTATCTGTAATAGCACCCGAGATATCACCAGATACTTATTGGGTTTTTCCCTGGCCCTGAGTGTCCGACTCCATGAAACGGTGGTTTTCTCTGCCCCTGGTGGTCCGAGGTCGTTCCCCCTGCACAGATTCATGCGCCAGGGCCTCCTACAGACAATGCACTTTGATTTATTGCGCTATCTGTAATAGCACCCGAGATATCACCAGATATATATTGGATTTTTCCCTGACCCTGATTGTCCGACCCCATGAGACGGTGGTTTTCTCGGCCCCTGGTGGTCCGAGGTCGTTCCCGCTGCACAGATTCATGCACCAGGGCCTCGTACAGACAATGCACTTTGATTTATTGCGCTATCTGTAATAGCACCCGAGATATCACCAGATACATATTGGATTTTTCCCTGACCCTGACTGTCCGACCCCATGAGACGGTGGTTTTCTCGGCCCCTGCTGGCCCGAGGTCGTTCCCGCTGCGCAGATTCATGCGCTAGGGCCTCCTGCAGACAATGCACTTTGATTTATTCTGCTATCTCTAATAGCACCCGAGATATCACCAGATATATATTGGATTGTTCCCTGACCCTGACAGTCCGGCCCCATGAGACGGTGATTTCTCGGCCCCTGGTGGTCCGAGGTCGTTCCTGCTGCACAGATTCATGCGCTAGGGCCTCCTGCAGACAATGCGCTATGATTTATAGCGCTATCTGTAATAGCACCCGAGATATCACCAGATATATGCTGGATTTTTACATGACCTTGGGTGACGGATTCCAAATATCTGTAATTTTCTCGTCGCCTGGTGGTCCGAGGTCGTTCCTGCTGCACAGATTCATTCGCCAGTGCCTCGTACAGACAATGTACTTTGGTTTATTGCGCTATCTCTAATAGCACCCGAGATATCACCAGATATATATTGGATTTTTCCGCGACCCTGAGTGTCCGGCCCCATGTGTCGGTGGTTTTCTCGGCCCCTGGTGGACCGAGGTCGTTCCCGCTGCACAGGTTCATGCGCCAGGGCCTCCTGCAGATAATTGCACTTTGGTTTATTGCGCTATCTCTAATAGCACCCGAGATATCACCAGATATATATTGGATTTTTCCCTGACCCTGAGTTTCCGGCCCCATGAAACGGTAGTTTTCTCGGCCCCTGGTGGTCCGAGGTCGTTCCCGCTGCACAGATTCATGCACCAGGGCCTCCTGCAGATAATTCACTTTGGTTTATCGCGCTATCTCTAATAGCACTCGAGATATCACCAGATACATATTGGATTTTTACCTGACCCTGAGTGTCCGACCCCATGAGACGGTGGTTTTCTCGGCCCCTGCTGGTCCGAGGTCATTCCCGCTGCACAGATTCATGCACCAGGGCCTCCTCCAGATAATTCACTTTGGTTTATCGCGCTATCTCTAGTAGCACCCGAGATATCACCAGATATATATTGGATTTTTCCCTGACCCTGAGTGCCCGGCACAATGTTTCGGTGGTTTTCTCGACCCCTGCTGGCCCGAGGTCGATCCCGCTGCTCAGGTTCATGCGCCAGGGCCTCCTGCAGACAATGCACTTTGGTTTATTGCGCTATCTCTAATAGCACCCGAGATATCACCAGATATATATTGGATTTTTCCCTGACCCTGAGTGTCCGGCCCCATGAGACGGTAGTTTTCTCGGCACCTGGTGGTCCGAGGTAATTCCCGCTGCACAGATTCATGCGTCAGGGCCTCCTACAGACATTGCACTTTGATTTATTGCGCTATCTGTAATAGCACCCGAGACAGCACCAGATATATATATTGGATATTTCACTGACCCTGACGGTCCGGCCCCATGTGTCGATCGTTTTCTCGGTCCCTCGTGGTCCGAGGTCGATCCCGCTGCACAGATTCATGCGACAGGGCCTCCTACAGAGAATGCACTTTGATTTATTGCACTATCTGTAATAGCACCCGAGATATCACCAGATATATATTGGATTTTTCCTTGACCCTGACAGTCCGGCCCCATGAGACGGTGATTTTCTCAGCCGCTGGTGGTCCGTTGTCGTTCCCGCTGCACAGATTCATGTGCCAGGGCTTCCTGCAGACAATTCACTTTGGTTTATTGCGCTATCTCTAATAGCACCCGAGATATCACCAGATATATATTGGATTTTTCCCTGACCCTGAGAGTCCGACAACATCAGACAGTGGTTTTCTCGGCCCCTGCTGGTCCGAGGTCGTTCCCGCTGCACAGATTCATGCGCCAGAGCCTCCTGCAGACAATGCATTTTGATTTATTTCGCTATCTCTAATAGCACCCGAGATATCACCAGATATATATAGGATTTTTCCTTGACCCTGACAGTCCGGCCCCATGTGTCGATGGTTTTCTCGGCCCCTGGTGGTCCGAGGTAATTCCCGCTGCACAGATTCATGCGTCAGGGCCTCCTACAGACAATGCACTTTGATTTATTGCGCTATCTGTAATAGCACCCGAGACAGCACCAGATATATATATTGGATATTTCACTGACCCTGACGGTCCGGCCCCATGTGTCGATCGTTTTCTCGGACCCTCGTGGTCCGAGGTCGATCCCGCTGCACAGATTCATGCGCTAGGGCCTCCTGCAGACAATGGACTTTGATTTATTTCGCTATCTGTAATAGCACCCGAGATATCAGCAGATACATATTGGATTTTTCCCTGATCCTGAGTGTCCGACCCCATGAGTCGGTGGTTTTCTCGGCCCCTGCTGGTCCGAGGTCGTTCCCGCTGCACAGATTCATGCGCCAGGGCCTCCTACAGACAATGCACTTTGGTTTATTGCGCTATCTCTAATAGCACCCGAGATATCACCAGATATATGCTGGATTTTTACATGACATTGGGTGACGGATTCCAAATATCTGTAATTTTCTCGTCGCCTGGTGGTCCGAGGTCGTTCCTGCTGCACAGATTCATTCGCCAGTGCCTCGTACAGACAATGCACTTTGGTTTATTGCGCTATCTCTAATAGCACCCGAGATATCAACAGATATATATTGCATTTTTCCCTGACCCTTACAGTCCGGCCCCATGAGACGGTAATTTTCTCGGCCCCTGGTGGTCCGAGGTCGATCCCACTGCACAGATTCATGCGCCAGTGCCTCCTACAGACAATCAACTCTTATTTATTGCGCTATCTGTAATAGCACCCGAGATATCACCAGATACATATTGGATTTTTCCCTGACCCTGAGAGTCCGACAACATCAGACAGTGGTTTTCTCGGCCCCTGCTGGTCCGAGATCGTTCCCGCTGCACAGATTCATGCGCCAGAGCCTCCTGCAGACAATGCACTTTGATTTATTTCGCTATCTCTAATAGCACCCGAGATATCACCAGATATATATAGGATTTTTCCTTGACCCTGACAGTCCGGCCCCATGTGTCGATGGTTTTCTCGGCCCCTGGTGGTCCGAGGTAATTCCCGCTGCACAGATTCATGCGCCAGGGCCTCCTACAGACAATGCACTTTGATTTATTGCGCTATCTGTAATAGCACCCGAGACAGCACCAGATATATATATTGGATATTTCACTGACCCTGACGGTCCGGCCCCATGTGTCGATGATTTTCTCGGTCCCTCGTGGTCCGAGGTCGATCCCGCTGCACAGATTCATGCGACAGGGCCTCCTACAGAGAATGAACTTTGATTTATTGCACTATCTGTAATAGCACCCGAGATATCACCAGATATATATTGGATTCTTCCTTGACCCTGACAGTCCGGTCCCATGAGACGGTGGTTTTCTCGGCCCCTGGTGGTCCGAGGTCGTTCCCGCTGCACAGATTCAAGCGCCAGGGCTTCCTGCAGACAATTCACTTTGGTTTATTGCGCTATCTGTAATAGCACCCGAGGTATCACCAGATATATGCTGGATTTTTACATGACCTTGGGTGACGGATTCCGAATATCTGTAATTTTCTCGGCCCCTGGTGGTCCGAGGTCGATCCCATTGCACAGATTCATGCACCAGGGCCTCCTACAGACAATGCAGTTTGATTTTTTGCTCTATCTGTAATAGCACCCGAGATATCACCAGATATATATTGGATTTTTCCCTGACCCTGACAGTTCGACAACATGAGACGGTGGTTTTCTCGGCCCCTGGTGGTCCGAGGTCGTTCCCGCTACACAGATTCATGCGCCAGGGCCTCCTGCAGACAATGCACATTGATTTAATGCGCTATCTGTAATAGCACCCGAGATATCACCAGATATATATTGAATTTTTCCTTGACCCTGACAGTCCGGCCCCATGTGTCGATGGATTTCTCGGTCCCTCGTGGTCCGAGGTCGTTCCCGCTGCACAGATTCATGCGCCAGGGCCTCCTACAGACAATGCACTTTGATTTATTGCACTATCTGTAATAGCACCCGAGATATCACCAGATATATATAGGATTTTTCCTTGACCCTGACAGTCCGGCCCCATGTGTCGATGGTTTTCTCGGCCCCTGGTGGTCCGAGGTAATTCCCGCTGCACAGATTCATGCGCCAGGGCCTCCTACAGACAATGCACTTTGATTTATTGCGCTATCTGTAATAGCACCCGAGACAGCACCAGATATATATATTGGATATTTCACTGACCCTGACGGTCCGGCCCCATGTGTCGATGATTTTCTCGGTCCCTCGTGGTCCGAGGTCGATCCCGCTGCACAGATTCATGCGACAGGGCCTCCTACAGAGAATGAACTTTGATTTATTGCACTATCTGTAATAGCACCCGAGATATCACCAGATATATATTGGATTCTTCCTTGACCCTGACAGTCCGGTCCCATGAGACGGTGGTTTTCTCGGCCCCTGGTGGTCCGAGGTCGTTCCCGCTGCACAGATTCAAGCGCCAGGGCTTCCTGCAGACAATTCACTTTGGTTTATTGCGCTATCTGTAATAGCACCCGAGGTATCACCAGATATATGCTGGATTTTTACATGACCTTGGGTGACGGATTCCGAATATCTGTAATTTTCTCGGCCCCTGGTGGTCCGAGGTCGATCCCATTGCACAGATTCATGCACCAGGGCCTCCTACAGACAATGCAGTTTGATTTTTTGCTCTATCTGTAATAGCACCCGAGATATCACCAGATATATATTGGATTTTTCCCTGACCCTGACAGTTCGACAACATGAGACGGTGGTTTTCTCGGCCCCTGGTGGTCCGAGGTCGTTCCCGCTACACAGATTCATGCGCCAGGGCCTCCTGCAGACAATGCACATTGATTTAATGCGCTATCTGTAATAGCACCCGAGATATCACCAGATATATATTGAATTTTTCCTTGACCCTGACAGTCCGGCCCCATGTGTCGATGGATTTCTCGGTCCCTCGTGGTCCGAGGTCGTTCCCGCTGCACAGATTCATGCGCCAGGGCCTCCTACAGACAATGCACTTTGATTTATTGCACTATCTGTAATAGCACCCGAGATATCACCAGATATACATTGGATTTTTCCCTGACCCTGAGTGTCCGACCTCATGAGACGGTGGTTTTCTCGGCCCCTGGTGGTCCGAGGTCGTTCCCGCTACACAGATTCATGCGCCAGGGCCTACTGCAGACAATGCACATTGATTTAATGCGCTATCTGTAATAGCACCCGAGATATCACCAGATATATATTGAATTTTTCCTTGACCCTGACAGTCCGGCCCCATGTGACGATGGATTTCTCGGTCCCTCGTGGTCCGAGGTCGTTCCCGCTGCACAGATTCATGCGCCAGGGCCTCCTACAGACAATGCACTTTGATTTATTGCGCTATCTCTAATAGCACCCGAGATATCACCAGATATATATTGGATTTTTCCCTGACCCTTACAGTCCGGCCCCATGAGACGGTGATTTTCTCGGCCCTTGGTGGTCCGAGGTCGATCCCGCTGCACAGATTCATGCGCCAGGGCCTCCTGCAGACAATGCACTTTGATTTATTGCGCTATCTGTAATAACACCCGAGATATGACCATATATATATTGGATTTTTCCCTGACCCTGATTTTCCGGCCCCATGAGACGGTAGTTTTCTCGGCACCTGGTGGTCCGAGGTCGTTCCCGCTGCGCAGATTCATGCGCCAGGGCTTCCTGCAGACAATTCACTTTGTTTTATTGCGCTATCTGTAATAGCAGCCGAGATATCACCAGATATATGCTGGATTTTTACATGACCTTGGGTGACGGATTCCGAATATCTGTAATGGTCTCGGCCCCTGGTGGTCCGAGGTCGATCCGATTGCACAGATTCATGCACCAGGGCCTCCTACAGACAATGCACTTTGATTTTTTGCGCTATCTGTAATAGCACACGAGATATCACCAGATATATGTTGGATTTTTCCCAGACCCTGAGTGTCCGGCCCCATGAGACGGTAGTTTTCTCGACCCCTGCTGGCCCGAGGTCGATCCCGCTGCTCAGGTTCATGCGCCAGGGCCTCCTGCAGACAATGCACTTTGGTTTATTGCGCTATCTCTAATAGCACCCGAGATATCACCAGATATATATTGGATTTTTCCCTGACCCTGAGAGTCCGACAACATCAGACAGTGGTTTTCTCGGCCCCTGCTGGTCCGAGGTCGTTCCCGCTGCACAGATTCATGCGCCAGAGCCTCCTGCAGACAATGCATTTTGATTTATTTCGCTATCTCTAATAGCACCCGAGATATCACCAGATATATATTGGATTTTTCCCTGACCCTGACAGTTCGACAACATGAGACGGTGGTTTTCTCGGCCCCTGGTGGTCCGAGGTCGTTCCCGCTACACAGATTCATGCGCCAGGGCCTCCTGCAGACAATGCACATTGATTTAATGCGCTATCTGTAATAGCACCCGAGATATCACCAGATATATATTGAATTTTTCCTTGACCCTGACAGTCCGGCCCCATGTGTCGATGGATTTCTCGGTCCCTCGTGGTCCGAGGTCGTTCCCGCTGCACAGATTCATGCGCCAGGGCCTCCTACAGACAATGCACTTTGATTTATTGCACTATCTGTAATAGCACCCGAGATATCACCAGATATACATTGGATTTTTCCCTGACCCTGAGTGTCCGACCTCATGAGACGGTGGTTTTCTCGGCCCCTGGTGGTCCGAGGTCGTTCCCGCTACACAGATTCATGCGCCAGGGCCTACTGCAGACAATGCACATTGATTTAATGCGCTATCTGTAATAGCACCCGAGATATCACCAGATATATATTGAATTTTTCCTTGACCCTGACAGTCCGGCCCCATGTGACGATGGATTTCTCGGTCCCTCGTGGTCCGAGGTCGTTCCCGCTGCACAGATTCATGCGCCAGGGCCTCCTGCAGACAATGCACTTTGATTTATTGCGCTATCTCTAATAGCACCCGAGATATCACCAGATATATATTGAATTTTTCACCGACCCTGAGAGTCCGGCCCCATGTGTCGATGGATTTCTCGGTCCCTCGTGGTCCGAGGTCGATCCCGCTGCACAGATTCATGCGCCAGGGCCTCCTACAGACAATGCACTTTGATTTATTGCGCTATCTCTAATAGCACCCGAGATATCACCAGATATATATTGGATTTTTCCCTGACCCTTACAGTCCGGCCCCATGAGACGGTGATTTTCTCGGCCCTTGGTGGTCCGAGGTCGATCCCGCTGCACAGATTCATGCGCCAGGGCCTCCTGCAGACAATGCACTTTGATTTATTGCGCTATCTGTAATAACACCCGAGATATGACCATATATATATTGGATTTTTCCCTGACCCTGATTTTCCGGCCCCATGAGACGGTAGTTTTCTCGGCACCTGGTGGTCCGAGGTCGTTCCCGCTGCGCAGATTCATGCGCCAGGGCTTCCTGCAGACAATTCACTTTGTTTTATTGCGCTATCTGTAATAGCAGCCGAGATATCACCAGATATATGCTGGATTTTTACATGACCTTGGGTGACGGATTCCGAATATCTGTAATGTTCTCGGCCCCTGGTGGTCCGAGGTCGATCCGATTGCACAGATTCATGCACCAGGGCCTCCTACAGACAATGCACTTTGATTTTTTGCGCTATCTGTAATAGCACACGAGATATCACCAGATATATGTTGGATTTTTCCCAGACCCTGAGTGTCCGGCCCCATGAGACGGTAGTTTTCTCGACCCCTGCTGGCCCGAGGTCGATCCCGCTGCTCAGGTTCATGCGCCAGGGCCTCCTGCAGACAATGCACTTTGGTTTATTGCGCTATCTCTAATAGCACCCGAGATATCACCAGATATATATTGGATTTTTCCCTGACCCTGAGTGTCCGGCCCCATGAGACGGTAGTTTTCTCGGCACCTGGTGGTCCGAGGTAATTCCCGCTGCACAGATTCATGCGTCAGGGCCTCCTACAGACATTGCACTTTGATTTATTGCGCTATCTGTAATAGCACCCGAGACAGCACCAGATATATATATTGGATATTTCACTGACCCTGACGGTCCGGCCCCATGTGTCGATCGTTTTCTCGGTCCCTCGTGGTCCGAGGTCGATCCCGCTGCACAGATTCATGCGACAGGGCCTCCTACAGAGAATGCACTTTGATTTATTGCACTATCTGTAATAGCACCCGAGATATCACCAGATATATATTGGATTTTTCCTTGACCCTGACAGTCCGGCCCCATGAGACGGTGATTTTCTCAGCCGCTGGTGGTCCGTTGTCGTTCCCGCTGCACAGATTCATGTGCCAGGGCTTCCTGCAGACAATTCACTTTGGTTTATTGCGCTATCTCTAATAGCACCCGAGATATCACCAGATATATATTGGATTTTTCCCTGACCCTGAGAGTCCGACAACATCAGACAGTGGTTTTCTCGGCCCCTGCTGGTCCGAGGTCGTTCCCGCTGCACAGATTCATGCGCCAGAGCCTCCTGCAGACAATGCATTTTGATTTATTTCGCTATCTCTAATAGCACCCGAGATATCACCAGATATATATAGGATTTTTCCTTGACCCTGACAGTCCGGCCCCATGTGTCGATGGTTTTCTCGGCCCCTGGTGGTCCGAGGTAATTCCCGCTGCACAGATTCATGCGCCAGGGCCTCCTACAGACAATGCACTTTGATTTATTGCGCTATCTGTAATAGCACCCGAGACAGCACCAGATATATATATTGGATATTTCACTGACCCTGACGGTCCGGCCCCATGTGTCGATGATTTTCTCGGTCCCTCGTGGTCCGAGGTCGATCCCGCTGCACAGATTCATGCGACAGAGCCTCCTACAGAGAATGAACTTTGATTTATTGCACTATCTGTAATAGCACCCGAGATATCACCAGATATATATTGGATTCTTCCTTGACCCTGACAGTCCGGTCCCATGAGACGGTGGTTTTCTCGGCCCCTGGTGGTCCGAGGTCGTTCCCGCTGCACAGATTCAAGCGCCAGGGCTTCCTGCAGACAATTCACTTTGGTTTATTGCGCTATCTGTAATAGCACCCGAGGTATCACCAGATATACATTGGATTTTTCCCTGACCCTGAGTGTCCGACCTCATGAGACGGTGGTTTTCTCGGCCCCTGGTGGTCCGAGGTCGTTCCCGCTACACAGATTCATGCGCCAGGGCCTACTGCAGACAATGCACATTGATTTAATGCGCTATCTGTAATAGCACCCGAGATATCACCAGATATATATTGAATTTTTCCTTGACCCTGACAGTCCGGCCCCATGTGACGATGGATTTCTCGGTCCCTCGTGGTCCGAGGTCGTTCCCGCTGCACAGATTCATGCGCCAGGGCCTCCTGCAGACAATGCACTTTGATTTATTGCGCTATCTCTAATAGCACCCGAGATATCACCAGATATATATTGAATTTTTCACCGACCCTGAGAGTCCGGCCCCATGTGTCGATGGATTTCTCGGTCCCTCGTGGTCCGAGGTCGATCCCGCTGCACAGATTCATGCGCCAGGGCCTCCTACAGACAATGCACTTTGATTTATTGCGCTATCTCTAATAGCACCCGAGATATCACCAGATATATATTGGATTTTTCCCTGACCCTTACAGTCCGGCCCCATGAGACGGTGATTTTCTCGGCCCTTGGTGGTCCGAGGTCGATCCCGCTGCACAGATTCATGCGCCAGGGCCTCCTGCAGACAATGCACTTTGATTTATTGCGCTATCTGTAATAACACCCGAGATATGACCATATATATATTGGATTTTTCCCTGACCCTGATTTTCCGGCCCCATGAGACGGTAGTTTTCTCGGCACCTGGTGGTCCGAGGTCGTTCCCGCTGCGCAGATTCATGCGCCAGGGCTTCCTGCAGACAATTCACTTTGTTTTATTGCGCTATCTGTAATAGCAGCCGAGATATCACCAGATATATGCTGGATTTTTACATGACCTTGGGTGACGGATTCCGAATATCTGTAATGTTCTCGGCCCCTGGTGGTCCGAGGTCGATCCGATTGCACAGATTCATGCACCAGGGCCTCCTACAGACAATGCACTTTGATTTTTTGCGCTATCTGTAATAGCACACGAGATATCACCAGATATATGTTGGATTTTTCCCAGACCCTGAGTGTCCGGCCCCATGAGACGGTAGTTTTCTCGGCCACTGGTGGTCCGAGGTCGTTCCCGCTGCACATATTCATGCGCCAGGGCCTCCTATAGATAATTCACTTTGGTTTATTGCGCTATCTCTAATAGCACCCGAGATATCACAAGATATATATTGGATTTTTCCCTGACCCTGACAGTCCGGCCCCATGTGTCGGTGGTTTTCTCGGCCCCTGGTGGTCCGATGTCGTTCCCGCTACACAGATTCATGCGCCAGGGCCTCCTGCAGACAATGCACTTTGATTTATTGCGTTATCTGTAATAGCACCCGAGATATCACCATATATATATTGGATTTTCCCCTGACCCTGAGTGTCCGACTCCATGAAACGGTGGTTTTCTCTGCCCCTGGTGGTCCGAGGTCGTTCCCCCTGCACAGATTCATGCGCCAGGGCCTCCTACAGACAATGCACTTTGATTTATTGCGCTATCTGTAATAGCACCCGAGATATCACCAGATATATATTGGATTTTTCCCTGACCCTGATTGTCCGACCCCATGAGACGGTGGTTTTCTCGGCCCCTGGTGGTCCGAGGTCGTTCCCGCTGCACAGATTCATGCACCAGGGCCTCGTACAGACAATGCACTTTGATTTATTGCGCTATCTGTAATAGCACCCGAGATATCACCAGATACATATTGGATTTTTCCCTGACCCTGACTGTCCGACCCCATGAGACGGTGGTTTTCTCGGCCCCTGCTGGCCCGAGGTCGTTCCCGCTGCGCAGATTCATGCGCTAGGGCCTCCTGCAGACAATGCACTTTGATTTATTCTGCTATCTCTAATAGCACCCGAGATATCACCAGATATATATTGGATTGTTCCCTGACCCTGACAGTCCGGCCCCATGAGACGGTGATTTCTCGTCGCCTGGTGGTCCGAGGTCGTTCCTGCTGCACAGATTCATTCGCCAGTGCCTCGTACAGACAATGTACTTTGGTTTATTGCGCTATCTCTAATAGCACCCGAGATATCACCAGATATATATTGGATTTTTCCGCGACCCTGAGTGTCCGGCCCCATGTGTCGGTGGTTTTCTCGGCCCCTGGTGGACCGAGGTCGTTCCCGCTGCACAGGTTCATGCGCCAGGGCCTCCTGCAGATAATTGCACTTTGGTTTATTGCGCTATCTCTAATAGCGCCCGAGATATCACCAGATATATATTGGATTTTTCCCTGACCCTGAGTTTCCGGCCCCATGAAACGGTAGTTTTCTCGGCCCCTGCTGGTCCGAGGTCATTCCCGCTGCACAGATTCATGCACCAGGGCCTCCTCCAGATAATTCACTTTGGTTTATCGCGCTATCTCTAATAGCACCCGAGATATCACCAGATATATATTGGATTTTTCCCTGACCCTCAGTGCCCGGCACAATGTTTCGGTGGTTTTCTCGACCCCTGCTGGCCCGAGGTCGATCCCGCTGCTCAGGTTCATGCGCCAGGGCCTCCTGCAGACAATGCACTTTGGTTTATTGCGCTATCTCTAATAGCACCCGAGATATCACCAGATATATATTGGATTTTTCCCTGACCCTGAGTGTCCGGCCCCATGAGACGGTAGTTTTCTCGGCACCTGGTGGTCCGAGGTAATTCCCGCTGCACAGATTCATGCGTCAGGGCCTCCTACAGACAATGCACTTTGATTTATTGCGCTATCTGTAATAGCACCCGAGACAGCACCAGATATATATATTGGATATTTCACTGACCCTGACGGTCCGGCCCCATGTGTCGATCGTTTTCTCGGTCCCTCGTGGTCCGAGGTCGATGCCGCTGCACAGATTCATGCGACAGGGCCTCCTACAGAGAATGCACTTTGATTTATTGCACTATCTGTAATAGCACCCGAGATATCACCAGATATATATTGGATTTTTCCTTGACCCTGACAGTCCGGCCCCATGAGACGGTGATTTTCTCAGCCGCTGGTGGTCCGTTGTCGTTCCCGCTGCACAGATTCATGCGCCAGGGCTTCCTGCGGACAATTCACTTTGGTTTATTGCGCTATCTCTAATAGCACCCGAGATATCACCAGATATATATTGGATTTTTCCCTGACCCTGAGAGTCCGACAACATCAGACAGTGGTTTTCTCGGCCCCTGCTGGTCCGTGGTCGTTCCCGCTGCACAGATTCATGCGCCAGAGCCTCCTGCAGACAATGCATTTTGATTTATTTCGCTATCTCTAATAGCACCCGAGATATCACCAGATATATATAGGATTTTTCCTTGACCCTGACAGTCCGGCCCCATGTGTCGATGGTTTTCTCGGCCCCTGGTGGTCCGAGGTAATTCCCGCTGCACAGATTCATGCGTCAGGGCCTCCTACAGACAATGCACTTTGATTTATTGCGCTATCTGTAATAGCACCCGAGACAGCACCAGATATATATATTGGATATTTCACTGACCCTGACGGTCCGGCCCCATGTGTCGATCGTTTTCTCGGTCCCTCGTGGTCCGAGGTCGATCCCGCTGCACAGATTCATGCGCTAGGGCCTCCTGCAGACAATGGACTTTGATTTATTTCGCTATCTGTAATAGCACCCGAGATATCACCAGATACATATTGGATTTTTCCCTGATCCTGAGTGTCCGACCCCATGAGTCGGTGGTTTTCTCGGCCCCTGCTGGTCCGAGGTCGTTCCCGCTGCACAGATTCATGCGCCAGGGCCTCCTACAGACAATGCACTTTGGTTTATTGCGCTATCTCTAATAGCACCCGAGATATCACCAGATATATGCTGGATTTTTACATGACATTGGGTGACGGATTCCAAATATCTGTAATTTTCTCGTCGCCTGGTGGTCCGAGGTCGTTCCTGCTGCACAGATTCATTCGCCAGTGCCTCGTACAGACAATGCACTTTGGTTTATTGCGCTATCTCTAATAGCACCCGAGATATCAACAGATATATATTGCATTTTTCCCTGACCCTTACAGTCCGGCCCCATGAGACGGTAATTTTCTCGGCCCCTGGTGGTCTGATGTCGATCCCGCTGCACAGATTCATGCGCCAGTGCCTCCTACAGACAATCAACTCTTATTTATTGCGCTATCTGTAATAGCACCCGAGATATCACCAGATAGATATTGGATTTTTCCCTGACCCTGAGAGTCCGACAACATCAGACAGTGGTTTTCTCGGCCCCTGCTGGTCCGAGGTCGTTCCCGCTGCACAGATTCATGCGACAGGGCCTCCTACAGAGAATGAACTTTGATTTATTGCACTATCTGTAATAGCACCCGAGATATCACCAGATATATATTGGATTCTTCCTTGACCCTGACAGTCCGGCCCCATGAGACGGTGGTTTTCTCGGTCCCTGGTGGTCCGAGGTCGTTCCCGCTGCACAGATTCAAGCGCCAGGGCTTCCTGCAGACAATTCACTTTGGTTTATTGCGCTATCTGTAA
Organism: Nomia melanderi; assembly: GCF_051020985.1. Classification (NCBI taxonomy): domain Eukaryota; kingdom Metazoa; phylum Arthropoda; class Insecta; order Hymenoptera; family Halictidae; genus Nomia; species Nomia melanderi. The sequence continues at coordinate 2,376,113 of NW_027475142.1, forward strand.
TAGCACCCGAGGTATCACCAGATATATGCTGGATTTTTACATGACCTTGGGTGACGGATTCCGAATATCTGTAATTTTCTCGGCCCCTGGTGGTCCGAGGTCGATCCCATTGCACAGATTCATGCACCAGGGCATCCTACAGACAATGCAGTTTGATTTTTTGCTCTATCTGTAATAGCACCCGAGATATCACCAGATATATATTGGATTTTTCCCTGACCCTGACAATTCGACAACATGAGACGGTGGTTTTCTCGGCCCCTGGTGGTCCGAGGTCGTTCCCGCTACACAGCTTCATGCGCGAGGGCCTCCTGCAGACAATGCACATTGATTTAATGCGCTATCTGTAATAGCACCCGAGATATCACCAGATATATGTTGGATTTTTCCCAGACCCTGAGTGTCCGGCCCCATGAGACGGTAGTTTTCTCGGCCACTGGTGGTCCGAGGTCGTTCCCGCTGCACATATTCATGCGCCAGGGCCTCCTATAGATAATTCACTTTGGTTTATTGCGCTATCTCTAATAGCACCCGAGATATCACAAGATATATATTGGATTTTTCCCTGACCCTGACAGTCCGGCCCCATGTGTCGGTGGTTTTCTCGGCCCCTGGTGGTCCGATGTCGTTCCCGCTACACAGATTCATGCGCCAGGGCCTCCTGCAGACAATGCACTTTGATTTATTGCGTTATCTGTAATAGCACCCGAGATATCACCATATATATATTGGATTTTCCCCTGACCCTGAGTGTCCGACTCCATGAAACGGTGGTTTTCTCTGCCCCTGGTGGTCCGAGGTCGTTCCCCCTGCACAGATTCATGCGCCAGGGCCTCCTACAGACAATGCACTTTGATTTATTGCGCTATCTGTAATAGCACCCGAGATATCACCAGATATATATTGGATTTTTCCCTGACCCTGATTGTCCGACCCCATGAGACGGTGGTTTTCTCGGCCCCTGGTGGTCCGAGGTCGTTCCCGCTGCACAGATTCATGCACCAGGGCCTCGTACAGACAATGCACTTTGATTTATTGCGCTATCTGTAATAGCACCCGAGATATCACCAGATACATATTGGATTTTTCCCTGACCCTGACTGTCCGACCCCATGAGACGGTGGTTTTCTCGGCCCCTGCTGGCCCGAGGTCGTTCCCGCTGCGCAGATTCATGCGCTAGGGCCTCCTGCAGACAATGCACTTTGATTTATTCTGCTATCTCTAATAGCACCCGAGATATCACCAGATATATATTGGATTGTTCCCTGACCCTGACAGTCCGGCCCCATGAGACGGTGATTTCTCGGCCCCTGGTGGTCCGAGGTCGATCCGATTGCACAGATTCATGCACCAGGGCCTCCTGCAGACAATGCGCTATGATTTATAGCGCTATCTGTAATAGCACCCGAGATATCACCAGATATATGCTGGATTTTTACATGACCTTGGGTGACGGATTCCAAATATCTGTAATTTTCTCGTCGCCTGGTGGTCCGAGGTCGTTCCTGCTGCACAGATTCATTCGCCAGTGCCTCGTACAGACTATGTACTTTGGTTTATTGCGCTATCTCTAATAGCACCCGAGATATCACCAGATATATATTGGATTTTTCCGCGACCCTGAGTGTCCGGCCCCATGTGTCGGTGGTTTTCTCGGCCCCTGGTGGACCGAGGTCGTTCCCGCTGCACAGGTTCATGCGCCAGGGCCTCCTGCAGATAATTGCACTTTGGTTTATTGCGCTATCTCTAATAGCACCCGAGATATCACCAGATATATATTGGATTTTTCCCTGACCCTGAGTTTCCGGCCCCATGAAACGGTAGTTTTCTCGGCCCCTGGTGGTCCGAGGTCGTTCCCGCTGCACAGATTCATGCACCAGGGCCTCCTGCAGATAATTCACTTTGGTTTATCGCGCTATCTCTAATAGCACCCGAGATATCACCAGATACATATTGGATTTTTACCTGACCCTGAGTGTCCGACCCCATGAGACGGTGGTTTTCTTGGCCCCTGCTGGTCCGAGGTCATTCCCGCTGCACAGATTCATGCACCAGGGCCTCCTCCAGATAATTCACTTTGGTTTATCGCGCTATCTCTAATAGCACCCGAGATATCACCAGATATATATTGGATTTTTCCCTGACCCTGAGTGCCCGGCACAATGTTTCGGTGGTTTTCTCGACCCCTGCTGGCCCGAGGTCGATCCCGCTGCTCAGGTTCATGCGCCAGGGCCTCCTGCAGACAATGCACTTTGGTTTATTGCGCTATCTCTAATAGCACCCGAGATATCACCAGATATATATTGGATTTTTCCCTGACCCTGAGTGTCCGGCCCCATGAGACGGTAGTTTTCTCGGCACCTGGTGGTCCGAGGTAATTCCCGCTGCACAGATTCATGCGTCAGGGCCTCCTACAGACAATGCACTTTGATTTATTGCGCTATCTGTAATAGCACCCGAGACAGCACCAGATATATATATTGGATATTTCACTGACCCTGACGGTCCGGCCCCATGTGTCGATCGTTTTCTCGGTCCCTCGTGGTCCGAGGTCGATCCCGCTGCACAGATTCATGCGCTAGGGCCTCCTGCAGTCAATGGACTTTGATTTATTTCGCTATCTGTAATAGCACCCGAGATATCACCAGATACATATTGGATTTTTCCCTGATCCTGAGTGTCCGACCCCATGAGTCGGTGGTTTTCTCGGCCCCTGCTGGTCCGAGGTCGTTCCCGCTGCACAGATTCATGCGCCAGGGCCTCCTACAGACAATGCACTTTGGTTTATTGCGCTATCTCTAATAGCACCCGAGATATCACCAGATATATGCTGGATTTTTACATGACATTGGGTGACGGATTCCAAATATCTGTAATTTTCTCGTCGCCTGGTGGTCCGAGGTCGTTCCTGCTGCACAGATTCATTCGCCAGTGCCTCGTACAGACAATGCACTTTGGTTTATTGCGCTATCTCTAATAGCACCCGAGATATCAACAGATATATATTGCATTTTTCCCTGACCCTTACAGTCCGGCCCCATGAGACGGTAATTTTCTCGGCCCCTGGTGGTCCGAGGTCGTTCCCGCTGCACAGATTCAAGCGCCAGGGCTTCCTGCAGACAATTCACTTTGGTTTATTGCGCTATCTGTAATAGCACCCGAGGTATCACCAGATATATGCTGGATTTTTACATGACCTTGGGTGACGGATTCCGAATATCTGTAATTTTCTCGGCCCCTGGTGGTCCGAGGTCGATCCCATTGCACAGATTCATGCACCAGGGCCTCCTACAGACAATGCAGTTTGATTTTTTGCTCTATCTGTAATAGCACCCGAGATATCACCAGATATATATTGGATTTTTCCCTGACCCTGACAGTTCGACAACATGAGACGGTGGTTTTCTCGGCCCCTGGTGGTCCGAGGTCGTTCCCGCTGCACAGATTCATGCGCCAGGGCCTCCTACAGACAATGCACTTTGATTTATTGCGCTATCTGTAATAGCACCCGAGATATCACCAGATATATATTGAATTTTTCCTTGACCCTGACAGTCCGGCCCCATGTGTCGATGAATTTCTCGGTCCCTCGTGGTCCGAGGTCGTTCCCGCTGCACAGATTCATGCGCCAGGGCCTCCTACAGACAATGCACTTTGATTTATTGCACTATCTGTAATAGCACCCGAGATATCACCAGATATACATTGGATTTTTCCCTGACCCTGAGTGTCCGACCTCATGAGACGGTGGTTTTCTCGGCCCCTGGTGGTCCGAGGTCGTTCCCGCTACACAGATTCATGCGCCAGGGCCTCCTGCAGACAATGCACATTGATTTAATGCGCTATCTGTAATAGCACCCGAGATATCACCAGATATATATTGAATTTTTCCTTGACCTTGACAGTCCGGCCCCATGTGACGATGGATTTCTCGGTCCCTCGTGGTCCGAGGTCGTTCCCGCTGCACAGATTCATGCGCCAGGGCCTCCTGCAGACAATGCACTTTGATTTATTGCGCTATCTCTAATAGCACCCGAGATATCACCAGATATATATTGAATTTTTCCCCGACCCTGAGAGTCCGGCCCCATGTGTCGATGGATTTCTCGGTCCCTCGTGGTCCGAGGTCGATCCCGCTGCACAGATTCATGCGCCAGGGCCTCCTACAGACGATGCACTTTGATTTATTGCGCTATCTCTAATAGCACCCGAGATATCACCAGATATATATTGGATTTTTCCCTGACCCTGACAGTCCGGCCCCATGAGACGGTGATTTTCTCGGCCCTTGGTGGTCCGAGGTCGATCCCGCTGCACAGATTCATGCGCCAGGGCCTCCTGCAGACAATGCACTTTGATTTATTGCGCTATCTGTAATAACACCCGAGATATGACCATATATATATTGGATTTTTCCCTGACCCTGATTTTCCGGCCCCATGAGACGGTAGTTTTCTCGGCACCTGGTGGTCCGAGGTCGTTCCCGCTGCGCAGATTCATGCGCCAGGGCTTCCTGCAGACAATTCACTTTGTTTTATTGCGCTATCTGTAATAGCAGCCGAGATATCACCAGATATATGCTGGATTTTTACATGACCTTGGGTGACGGATTCCGAATATCTGTAATGTTCTCGGCCCCTGGTGGTCCGAGGTCGATCCGATTGCACAGATTCATGCACCAGGGCCTCCTACAGACAATGCACTTTGATTTTTTGCGCTATCTGTAATAGCACCCGAGATATCACCAGATATATGTTGGATTTTTCCCAGACCCTGAGTGTCCGGCCCCATGAGACGGTAGTTTTCTCGGCCACTGGTGGTCCGAGGTCGTTCCCGCTGCACAGATTCATGCGCCAGTGCCTCCTATAGATAATTCACTTTGGTTTATTGCGCTATCTCTAATAGCACCCGAGATATCACAAGATATATATTGGATTTTTCCCTGACCCTGACAGTCCGGCCCCATGTGTCGGTGGTTTTCTCGGCCCCTGGTCGTCCGAGGTCGTTCCCGCTACACAGATTCATGCGCCAGGGCCTCCTGCAGACAATGCACTTTGATTTATTGCGCTATCTGTAATAGCACCCGAGATATCACCATATATATATTGGATTTTCCCCTGACCCTGAGTGTCCGGCCCCATGAGACGGTGGTTTTCTCGGCCCCTGGTGGTCCGAGGTCGTTCCCGCTGCATAGATTCATGCGCCACGGCCCCCTGCAGATAATTCACTTTGATTTATTGCGCTATCTCTAATAGCACCCGCGATATCACCAGATCTATATTGGATTTTTCCCTGACCCTGAGTGTCCGACCCCATGAGACGGTGGTTTTCTCGGCCCCTGGTGGTCCGAGGTCGTTCCCGCTGCATAGATTCATGCGCCACGGCCCCCTGCAGATAATTCACTTTGATTTATTTCGCTATCTCTAATAGCACCCGAGATATCGCCAGATATATATTGGATTTTTCCCTGACCCTGACAGTCCGGCCCCATGTGTCGGTGGATTTCTCGGCCCCTGGTGGTCCGAGGTCGTTCCCACTGCACAGATTCATGCGCTAGGGCCTCCTGCAGACAATGCACTTTGATTTATTGCGCTATCTCTAATAGCATCCGAGATATCTCCAAATATATATTGGATTTTCCCCTGACCCTGAGTGCCCGGCCCGATGAGACGGTGGTTGTCTCGGCCCCTAGTTGTCCGAGGTCATTCCCCCTGCACAGATTCATGTGCCAGGGCCTCCTATAGATAATTCACTTTGGTTTATTGCGCTATCTCTAATAGCACCCGAGATATCACCAGATATATATTGGATTTTTCCCTGACCCTGACAGTCCGGCCCCATGAGACGGTGATTTTCTCGGCCCCTGGTGGTCCGAGGTCGTTCCCGCTGCATAGATTCATGCGCCACGGCCCCCTGCAGATAATTCACTTTGATTTATTTCGCTATCTCTAATAGCACCCGAGATATCGCCAGATATGTATTGGATTTTTCCTTGACGCTGACAGTCCGGCCCCATGTGTCGATGGATTTCTCGGTTCCTCGTGGTCCTAGGTCGATCCCGCTGCACAGATTCATGCGCCAGGGCCTCCTACAGACAATGCACTTTGATTTATTGCACTATCTGTAATAGCACCCGAGATATCACCTGATATATATTGGATTTTTCCCTGACCCTGACAGTCCGGCCCCATGAGACGGTGATTTTCTCGGCCCCTGGTGGTCCGAGGTCGATCCCGCTGCACAGATTCATGCGCCAGGGCCTCCTACAGACAATGCACTTTGATTTATTGCGCTATCTGTAATAGCACCCGAGATATCACCAGATATATGCTGGATTTTTACATGACCTTGGGTGACGGATTCCGAATATCAGTAATTTTCTCGGCGCCTGGTGGTCCGAGGTCGTTCCTGCTGCACAGATTCATTCGCCAGTGCCTCCTACAGACAATGCCCTTTTATTTATCGCGCTATCTGTAATAGCACCCGAGATATCACCAGATATATATTGGATATTTCCCTGACCCTGACAGTCCGGCCCCATGTGTCGGTGGTGTTCTCGGCCCCTGGAGGTCCGAGGTCGTTCCCACTGCACAGATTCATGCGCTACGGCCTCCTGCAGACAATGCACTTTGACTTATTGCGGAATCTGTAATAGCACCCGAGATATCACCAGATATATATTGGATTTTTCCCTGACCCTGAGTGTCCGACCCCATGAGACGGTGGTTTTCTCATCCCCTGGTGGTCCGAGGTCGTTCCCGCTGCACAGATTCATGCGCCAGTGCCTCCTGCAGACAATGCACTTTCGTTTATTGCGCTATCTCTAATAGCACCCGAGATATCACCAGATATATATAGGATTTTTCCTTGACCCTGACAGTCCGGCCCCATGTGTCGATGGTTTTCTCGGCCCCTGGTGGTCCGAGGTAATTCCCGCTGCACAGATTCGTGCGTCAGGGCCTCCTACAGACAATGCACTTTGATTTATTGCGCTATCTGAAATAGCACCCGAGACAGCACCAGATATATATATTGGATATTTCACTGACCCTGACGGTCCGGCCCCATGTGTCGATGGTTTTCTCGGTCCCTCGAGGTCCGAGGTCGATCCCGCTGCACAGATTCATGCGACAGGGCCTCCTACAGAGAATGAACTTTGATTTATTGCACTATCTGTAATAGCACCCGAGATATCACCAGATATATATTGGATTCTTCCTTGACCCTGACAGTCCGGCCCCATGAGACGGTGGTTTTCTCGGCCCCTGGTGGTCCGAGGTCGTTCCCGCTGCACAGATTCAAGCGCCAGGGCTTCCTGCAGACAATACACTTTGGTTTATTGCGCTATCTGTAATAGCACCCGAGGTATCACCAGATATATGCTGGATTTTTACATGACCTTGGGTGACGGATTCCGAATATCTGTAATTTTCTCGGCCCCTGGTGGTCCGAGGTCGATCCCATTGCACAGATTCATGCACCAGGGCCTCCTACAGACAATGCAGTTTGATTTTTTGCTCTATCTGTAATAGCACCCGAGATATCACCAGATATATATTGGATTTTTCCCTGACCCTGACAGTTCGACAACATGAGACGGTGGTTTTCTGGGCCCCTGGTGGTCCGAGGTCGTTCCCGCTACACAGATTCATGCGCCAGGGCCTCCTGCAGACAATGCACATTGATTTAATGCGCTATCTGTAATAGCACCCGAGATATCACCAGATATATATTGAATTTTTCCTTGACCCTGACAGTCCGGCCCCATGTGTCGATGGATTTCTCGGTCCCTCGTGGTCCGAGGTCGTTCCCGCTGCACAGATTCATGCGCCAGGGCCTCCTACAGACAATGCACTTTGATTTATTGCACTATCTGTAATAGCACCCGAGATATCACCAGATATACATTGGATTTTTCCCTGACCCTGAGTGTCCGACCTCATGAGACGGTGGTTTTCTCGGCCCCTGGTGGTCCGAGGTCGTTCCCGCTACACAGATTCATGCGCCAGGGCCTCCTGCAGACAATGCACATTGATTTAATGCGCTATCTGTAATAGCACCCGAGATATCACCAGATATATATTGAATTTTTCCTTGACCCTGACAGTCCGGCCCCATGTGACGATGGATTTCTCGGTCCCTCGTGGTCCGAGGTCGTTCCCGCTGCACAGATTCATGCGCCAGGGCCTCCTGCAGACAATGCACTTTGGTTTATTGCGCTATCTCTAATAGCACCCGAGATATCACCAGATATATGCTGGATTTTTACATGACATTGGGTGACGGATTCCAAATATCTGTAATTTTCTCGTCGCCTGGTGGTCCGAGGTCGTTCCTGCTGCACAGATTCATTCGCCAGTGCCTCGTACAGACAATGCACTTTCGTTTATTGCGCTATCTCTAATAGCACCCGAGATATCACCAGATATATATTGGATTTTTCCCTGACCCTGATTTTCCGGCCCCATGAGACGGTAGTTTTCTCGGCACCTGGTGGTCAGAGGTCGTTCCCGCTGCGCAGATTCATGCGCCAGGGCTTCCTGCAGACAATTCACTTTGTTTTATTGCGCTATCTCTAATAGCACCCGAGATATCACCAGATATATATTGGATATTTCAGTGACCCTGATTGTTCGACCCCATGAGACGGTGGTTTTCTCGGCACCTGGTGGTCCGAGGTCGTTCCCGCTGCACAGATTCATGCGCCAAGGCTTCCTGGAGACAATTCACTTTGGTTTATTGCGCTATCTGTAATAGCACCCGAGATATCACCAGATATATATTGGATATTTCCCTGACCCTGACAGTCCGGCCCCATGTGTCGGTGGTTTTCTCGGCCCCTGGAGGTCCGAGGTCGTTCCCACTGCACAGATTCATGCGCTAGGGCCTCCTGCAGACAATGCACTTTGACTTATTGCGGAATCTGTAATAGCACCCGAGATATCACCAGATATATATTGGATTTTTCCCTGACCCTGAGTGTCCGACCCCATGAGACGGTGGTTTTCTCATCCCCTGGTGGTCCGAGGTCGTTCCCGCTGCACAGATTCATGCGCCAGTGCCTCCTGCAGACAATGCACTTTCGTTTATTGCGCTATCTCTAATATCACCCGAGATATCACCAGATATATATTGGATTTTTCCCTGACCCTGAGTGTCCGACCCCATGAGACGGTGGTTTTCTCGACCCCTGGTGGTCCGAGGTCGTTCCCGCTGCACAGATTCATGCGCCAGTGCCTCCTGCAGACAATGCACTTTGATTTATTGCGCTATCTCTAATATCACCCGAGATATCACCAGATTTATATTGGATTTTTCCCTGACCCTGAGTGAGCCGACCCCATGAGACGGTGGTTTTCTCGACCCCTGGTGGTCCGTGGTCCTTCCCGTTGCACAGATTCATGCGCTAGGGCCTCCTGCAGACAATGCACTTTGATTTATTGCGCTATCCCTAATAGCACCCGAGATATCACCAGATATATATTGGATATTTCAGTGACCCTGAGTGTTCGACCCCATGAGACGGTGGTTTTCTCGGCACCTGGTGGTCCGAGGTCGTTCCCGCTGCACAGATTCATGCGCCAGGGCCTCCTGCAGACAATGCACTTTGACTTATTGCGGAATCTGTAATAGCACCCGAGATATCACCAGATATATATTGGATTTTTCACTGACCCTGAGTGTCCGACCCCATGAGACGGTGGTTTTCTCATCCCCTGGTGGTCCGAGGTCGTTCCCGCTGCACAGATTCATGCGCCAGTGCCTCCTGCAGACAATGCCCTTTTATTTATCGCGCTATATCTAATAGCACCCGAGATATCACCAGATATATATTGGATTTTTCCCTGACCCTGACAGTCCGACAACATGAGACGCTGGTTTCCTCGGCTCCTGGTGGTCCGAGGTCGTTCCCGCTACTCAGATTCATGCGCCAGGGCCTCCTGCAGACAATGCACTTTCGTTTATTGCGCTATCTCTAATAGCACCCGAGATATCACCAGATATATATTGGATTTTTCCCTGACCCTGATTTTCCGGCCCCATGAGACGGTAGTTTTCTCGGCACCTGGTGGTCCGAGGTCGTTCCCGCTGCGCAGATTCATGCGCCAGGGCTTCCTGCAGACAATTCACTTTGTTTTATTGCGCTATCTCTAATAGCACCCGAGATATCACCAGATATATATTGGATATTTCAGTGACCCTGAGTGTTCGACCCCATGAGACGGTGGTTTTCTCGGCACCTGGTGGTCCGAGGTCGTTCCCGCTGCACAGATTCATGCGCCAAGGCTTCCTGCAGACAATTCACTTTGGTTTATTGCGCTATCTGTCATAGCACCCGAGATATCACCAGATATATATTGGATTTTTCCCTGACCCTGAGTGTCCGACCCCATGAGACGGTGGTTTTCTCATCCCCTGGTGGTCCGAGGTCGTTCCCGCTGCACAGATTCATGCGCCAGTGCCTCCTGCAGACAGTGCACTTTGATTTATTGCGCTATCTCTAATATCACCCGAGATATCACCAGATATATATTGGATTTTTCCCTGACCCTGAGTGTCCGACCCCATGAGATGGTGGTTTTCCCGACCCCTGGTGGTCCGAGGTCGTTCCCGCTGCACAGATTCATGCGCCAGTGCCTCCTGCAGACAATGCACTTTGATTTATTGCGCTATCTCTAATATCACCCGAGATATCACCAGATATATATTGGATTTTTCCCTGACCCTGAGTGTCCGACCCCATGAGACGGTAATTTTCTAGGCCCCTGGTGGTCCGAGGTAGTTCCTGCTGCACAGATTCATGCGCTAGGGCCTCCTGCAGACAATGCACTTTGATTTATTGCGCTATCTCTAATAGCACCCGAGATATCTCCAGATATATATTGGTTTTTCCCCTGACCCTGAGTGTCCGGCCCGATGAGACGGTGGTTTTCTCGGCCGCTAGTTGTCCGAGGTAATTCCCCCTGCACAGATTCATGTGCCAGGGCCTCCTATAGATAATTCACTTTGGTTTATTGCGCTATCTCTAATAGCACCCGAGATTTCACCAGATATATATTGGATTTTTCCCTGACTGTGACAGTCCGGCCCCATGAGACGGTGATTTTCTCGGCCCTTGGTGGTCCGAGGTCGATCCCGCTGCACAGATTCATGCGCTAGGGCGTCCTGCAGACAATGCAATTTGATTTATTGCGCTATCTCTAATAACACCCGAGATATCACCAGATATATATTGGATATTTCAGTGACCCTGAGTGTTCGACCCCATGAGACGGTGATTTTCTCGGCACCTGGTGGTCCGAGGTCGTTCCCGCTGCACAGATTCATGCGCCAGGGCCTCCTGCAGACAATGCACTTTGACTTATTGCGGAATCTGTAATAGCACCGGAGATATCCCCAGATATATATTGGATTTTTCCCTGACCCTGATTTTCCGGCCCCATGAGACGGTAGTTTTCTCGGCACCTGGTGGTCCTAGGTCGTTCCCGCTGCGCAGATTCATGCGCCAGGGCTTCCTGCAGACAATTCACTTTGTTTTATTGCGCTATCTCTAATAGCACCCGAGATATCACCAGATATATATTGGATATTTCAGTGACCCTGAGTGTTCGACCCCATGAGACGGTGGTTTTCTCGGCACCTGGTGGTCCGAGGTCGTTCCCGCTGCACAGATTCATGCGCCAAGGCTTCCTGCAGACAATTCACTTTGGTTTATTGCGCTATCTGTAATAGCACCCGAGATATCACCAGATATATATTGGATTTTTCCCTGACCCTGAGTGTCCGACCCCATGAGACGGTGGTTTTCTCGACCCCTGGTGGTCCGTGGTCCTTCCCGTTGCACAGATTCATGCGCTAGGGCCTCCTGCAGACAATGCACTTTGATTCATTGCGCTATCTCTAATAGCACCCGAGATTTTCACCAGATATATATTGGATATTTCAGTGACCCTGAGTGTTCGACCCCATGAGACGGTGGTTTTCTCGGCACCTGGTGGTCCGAGGTCGTTCCCGCTGCACAGATTCATGCGCCAGGGCCTCCTGCAGACAATGCACTTTGATTTACTCCGCTATCTCTAATAGCACCCGAGATATCACCAGATATATATTGGATTTTTCCTTGGCCCTGTCAGTCCGGCCCCATGGGTCGATGGGTTTCTCGGTCCCTCGTGGTCCGAAGTCGATGCCGCTGCACAGATTCATGCGCCAGGGCCTCCTGAAGACAATGCACTTTGATTTATTGCGCTATCTCTAATAGCACCCGAGATATCACCAGATATATATTGGATTTTTCCTTGACCCTGACAGTCCGGCCCCATGAGACGGTGATTTTCTCGGCCCCTGGTGGTCCGAGGTCGATCCCGCTGCACAGATTCATGCGCCAGGGCCTCCTACAGACAATGCACTTTGATTTATTGCGCTATCTGTAATAGCACCCGAGATATCACCAGATATATGCTGGATTTTTACATGACCTTGGGTGACGGATTCCGAATATCAGTAATTTTCTCGGCGCCTGGTGGTCCGAGGTCGTTCCTGCTGCACAGATTCATTCGCCAGTGCCTCCTACAGACAATGCCCTTTTATTTATCGCGCTATCTCTAATAGCACCCGAGATATCACCCGATATATATTGGATTTTTCCCTGACCCTGACAGTCCGACATCATGAGACGCTGGTTTCCTCGGCTCCTGGTGGTCCGAGGTCGTTCCCGCTACTCAGATTCATGCGCCAGGGCCTCCTGCAGACAATTCACTTTGTTTTATTGCGCTATCTCTAATAGCACCCGAGATATCACCAGATATATATTGGATATTTCAGTGACCCTGAGTGTTCGACCCCATGAGACGGTGGTTTTCTCGGCACCTGGTGGTACGAGGTCGTTCCCGCTGCACAGATTCATGCGCCAAGGCTTCCTGGAGACAATTCACTTTGGTTTATTGCGCTATCTGTAATAGCACCCGAGATATCACCAGATATATATTGGATATTTCCCTGACCCTGACAGTCCGGCCCCATGTGTCGGTGGTTTTCTCGGCCCCTGGAGGTCCGAGGTCGTTCCCACTGCACAGATTCATGCGCTAGGGCCTCCTGCAGACAATGCACTTTGACTTATTGCGGAATCTGTAATAGCACCCGAGATATCACCAGATATATATTGGATTTTTCCCTGACCCTGAGTGTCCGACCCCATGAGACGGTGGTTTTCTCATCCCCTGGTGGTCCGAGGTCGTTCCCGCTGCACAGATTCATGCGCCAGTGCCTCCTGCAGACAATGCACTTTCGTTTATTGCGCTATCTCTAATATCACCCGAGATATCACCAGATATATATTGGATTTTTCCGTGACCCTGACAGTCCGGCCCCATGTGTCGATGGTTTTCTCGGTCCCTCGTGGTCCGATGTCAATCCCGTTGCACAGATTCATGCGCCAGGGCCTCCTATAGATAATTCACTTTGGTTTATTGCGCTATCTCTAATAGCACCCGAGATATCACCAGATTTATATTGGATTTTTCCCTGACCGTGACAGTCCGGCCCCATGAGACGGTGGTTTTCTCGGCACCTGGTGGTCCGAGGTCGTTCCCGCTGCACAGATTCATGCGCCAAGGCTTCCTGCAGACAATTCACTTTGGTTTATTGCGCTATCTGTCATAGCACCCGAGATATCACCAGATATATATTGGATTTTTCCCTGACCCTGAGTGTCCGACCCCATGAGACGGTGGTTTTCTCATCCCCTGGTGGTCCGAGGTCGTTCCCGCTGCACAGATTCATGCGCCAGTGCCTCCTGCAGACAATGCACTTTGATTTATTGCGCTATCTCTAATATCACCCGAGATATCACCAGATATATATTGGATTTTTCCCTGACCCTGAGTGTCCGACCCCATGAGATGGTGGTTTTCCCGACCCCTGGTGGTCCGAGGTCGTTCCCGCTGCACAGATTCATGCGCCAGTGCCTCCTGCAGACAATGCACTTTGATTTATTGCGCTATCTCTAATATCACCCGAGATATCACCAGATATATATTGGATTTTTCCCTGACCCTGAGTGTCCGACCCCATGAGACGGTAATTTTCTAGGCCCCTGGTGGTCCGAGGTAGTTCCTGCTGCACAGATTCATGCGCTAGGGCCTCCTGCAGACAATGCACTTTGATTTATTGCGCTATCTCTAATAGCACCCGAGATATCTCCAGATATATATTGGTTTTTCCCCTGACCCTGAGTGTCCGGCCCGATGAGACGGTGGTTTTCTCGGCCGCTAGTTGTCCGAGGTAATTCCCCCTGCACAGATTCATGTGCCAGGGCCTCCTATAGATAATTCACTTTGGTTTATTGCGCTATCTCTAATAGCACCCGAGATTTCACCAGATATATATTGGATTTTTCCCTGACTGTGACAGTCCGGCCCCATGAGACGGTGATTTTCTCGGCCCTTGGTGGTCCGAGGTCGATCCCGCTGCACAGATTCATGCGCTAGGGCGTCCTGCAGACAATGCAATTTGATTTATTGCGCTATCTCTAATAACACCCGAGATATCACCAGATATATATTGGATATTTCAGTGACCCTGAGTGTTCGACCCCATGAGACGGTGATTTTCTCGGCACCTGGTGGTCCGAGGTCGTTCCCGCTGCACAGATTCATGCGCCAGGGCCTCCTGCAGACAATGCACTTTGACTTATTGCGGAATCTGTAATAGCACCGGAGATATCCCCAGATATATATTGGATTTTTCCCTGACCCTGATTTTCCGGCCCCATGAGACGGTAGTTTTCTCGGCACCTGGTGGTCCTAGGTCGTTCCCGCTGCGCAGATTCATGCGCCAGGGCTTCCTGCAGACAATTCACTTTGTTTTATTGCGCTATCTCTAATAGCACCCGAGATATCACCAGATATATATTGGATATTTCAGTGACCCTGAGTGTTCGACCCCATGAGACGGTGGTTTTCTCGGCACCTGGTGGTCCGAGGTCGTTCCCGCTGCACAGATTCATGCGCCAAGGCTTCCTGCAGACAATTCACTTTGGTTTATTGCGCTATCTGTAATAGCACCCGAGATATCACCAGATATATATTGGATTTTTCCCTGACCCTGAGTGTCCGACCCCATGAGACGGTGGTTTTCTCGACCCCTGGTGGTCCGTGGTCCTTCCCGTTGCACAGATTCATGCGCTAGGGCCTCCTGCAGACAATGCACTTTGATTTATTGCGCTATCTCTAATAGCACCCGAGATTTTCACCAGATATATATTGGATATTTCAGTGACCCTGAGTGTTCGACCCCATGAGACGGTGGTTTTCTCGGCACCTGGTGGTCCGAGGTCGTTCCCGCTGCACAGATTCATGCGCCAGGGCCTCCTGCAGACAATGCACTTTGATTTACTCCGCTATCTCTAATAGCACCCGAGATATCACCAGATATATATTGGATTTTTCCTTGGCCCTGTCAGTCCGGCCCCATGGGTCGATGGGTTTCTCGGTCCCTCGTGGTCCGAAGTCGATGCCGCTGCACAGATTCATGCGCCAGGGCCTCCTGAAGACAATGCACTTTGATTTATTGCGCTATCTCTAATAGCACCCGAGATATCACCAGATATATATTGGATTTTTCCTTGACCCTGACAGTCCGGCCCCATGAGACGGTGATTTTCTCGGCCCCTGGTGGTCCGAGGTCGATCCCGCTGCACAGATTCATGCGCCAGGGCCTCCTACAGACAATGCACTTTGATTTATTGCGCTATCTGTAATAGCACCCGAGATATCACCAGATATATGCTGGATTTTTACATGACCTTGGGTGACGGATTCCGAATATCAGTAATTTTCTCGGCGCCTGGTGGTCCGAGGTCGTTCCTGCTGCACAGATTCATTCGCCAGTGCCTCCTACAGACAATGCCCTTTTATTTATCGCGCTATCTCTAATAGCACCCGAGATATCACCCGATATATATTGGATTTTTCCCTGACCCTGACAGTCCGACATCATGAGACGCTGGTTTCCTCGGCTCCTGGTGGTCCGAGGTCGTTCCCGCTACTCAGATTCATGCGCCAGGGCCTCCTGCAGACAATTCACTTTGTTTTATTGCGCTATCTCTAATAGCACCCGAGATATCACCAGATATATATTGGATATTTCAGTGACCCTGAGTGTTCGACCCCATGAGACGGTGGTTTTCTCGGCACCTGGTGGTACGAGGTCGTTCCCGCTGCACAGATTCATGCGCCAAGGCTTCCTGGAGACAATTCACTTTGGTTTATTGCGCTATCTGTAATAGCACCCGAGATATCACCAGATATATATTGGATATTTCCCTGACCCTGACAGTCCGGCCCCATGTGTCGGTGGTTTTCTCGGCCCCTGGAGGTCCGAGGTCGTTCCCACTGCACAGATTCATGCGCTAGGGCCTCCTGCAGACAATGCACTTTGACTTATTGCGGAATCTGTAATAGCACCCGAGATATCACCAGATATATATTGGATTTTTCCCTGACCCTGAGTGTCCGACCCCATGAGACGGTGGTTTTCTCATCCCCTGGTGGTCCGAGGTCGTTCCCGCTGCTCAGATTCATGCGCCAGTGCCTCCTGCAGACAATGCACTTTCGTTTATTGCGCTATCTCTAATATCACCCGAGATATCACCAGATATATATTGGATTTTTCCCTGACCCTGAGTGTCCGACCCCATGAGATGGTGGTTTCCTCGACCCCTGGTGGTCCGAGGTCGTTCCCGCTGCACAGATTCATGCGCCAGTGCCTCCTGCAGACAATGCACTTTGATTTATTGCGCTATCTCTAACATCACCCGAGATATCACCAGATATATATAGGATTTTTCCCTGACCCTGAGTGTCCGACCCCATGAGACGATAATTTTCTAGGCCCCTGGTGGCCCGAGGTCGTTCCCGCTGCACAGATTCATGCGCTAGGGCCTCCTGCAGACAATGCACTTTGATTTATTGCGCTATCTCTAATAGCACCCGAGATATCTCCAGATTTATATTGGATTTTTCCCTGACCCTGAGTGTCCGACCCCATGAGACGGTGGTTTTCTCGACCCCTGGTGGTCCGAGGTCGTTCCCGCTGCACAGATTCATGCGCCAGGGCCTCCTGCAGACAATGCACTTTGATTTACTCCGCTATCTCTAATAGCACCCGAGATATCACCAGATATATATTGTATTTTTCCCTGACCCTGAGTGACCGGCCCCATGTTTCGGTGGTTTTCTCGACCCCTGGAGGTCCGAGGTCGTTCCCGCTGCACAGATTCATGCGCCAGTGCCTCCTGCGGACAATGCACTTTGATTTATTGCGCTATCTCTAATATCACCCGACATATCACCAGATTTATATTGGATTTTTCCCTGACCCTGTCAGTCCGGCCCCATGAGACGGTGGTTTTCTCGGTCCCTGGTGGTCCGAGGTCGTTCCCGCTGCACAGATTCATGCGCCAGTGCCTCCTGCAGACAATGCACTTTGATTTATTTCGCTATCTCTAATAGCACCCGAGATATCACCAGATATATATTGGATTTTTCCGTGACCCTGACAGTCCGGCCCCATGTGTCGATGGTTTTCTCGGTCCCTCGTGGTCCGATGTCAATCCCGTTGCACAGATTCATGCGCCAGGGCCTCCTATAGATAATTCACTTTGGTTTATTGCCCTATCTCTAATAGCACCCGAGATATCACTAGATTTATATTGGATTTTTCCCTGAGCCTGAGTGTCCGACACCATGAGACGGTGGTTTTCTCGACCCCTGGTGGTCCGAGGTCGTTCCCGCTGCACAGATTCATGCGCCAGGGCCTCCTATAGATAATTCACTTTGGTTTATTGCGCTATCTCTAATAGCACCCGAGATATCACCAGATATATATTGGATTTTTCCCTGACCGTGACAGTCCGGCCCCATGTGTCGATGGTTTCTCGGTCCCTCGTGGTCCGAGGTCGTTCCCGCTGCACAGATTCATGCGCCAGGGCCTCCCACAGACAATGCACTTTAATTTATTGCGCTATCTGTAATAGCACCCGAGATATCACCAGATATATATTGGATTTTTCCCTGACCCTGACAGTCCGGCCCCATCAGACGGTGATTTTCTCGGCCCCTGGTGGTCCGAGGTCGTTCCCGCTGCACAGATTCATGCGCTAGGGCCTCCTGCAGACAATGCACTTTGATTTATTGCGCTATCTCTAATAGCACCCGAGATATCTCCAGATTTATATTGGATTTTTCCCTGACCCTGAGTGTCCGACCCCATGAGACGGTGGTTTTCTCGACCCCTGGTGGTCCGAGGTCGTTCCCGCTGCACAGATTCATGCGCCAGGGCCTCCTGCAGACAATGCACTTTGATTTACTCCGCTATCTCTAATAGCACCCGAGATATCACCAGATATATATTGTATTTTTCCCTGACCCTGAGTGACCGGCCCCATGTTTCGGTGGTTTTCTCGACCCCTGGTGGTCCGAGGTCGTTCCCGCTGCACAGATTCATGCGCCAGTGCCTCCTGCGGACAATGCACTTTGATTTATTGCGCTATCTCTAATATCACCCGACATATCACCAGATTTATATTGGATTTTTCCCTGACCCTGTCAGTCCGGCCCCATGAGACGGTGGTTTTCTCGGTCCCTGGTGGTCCGAGGTCGTTCCCGCTGCACAGATTCATGCGCCAGTGCCTCCTGCAGACAATGCACTTTGATTTATTTCGCTATCTCTAATAGCACCCGAGATATCACCAGATATATATTGGATTTTTCCGTGACCCTGACAGTCCGGCCCCATGTGTCGATGGTTTTCTCGGTCCCTCGTGGTCCGATGTCAATCCCGTTGCACAGATTCATGCGCCAGGGCCTCCTATAGATAATTCACTTTGGTTTATTGCGCTATCTCTAATAGCACCCGAGATATCACCAGATATATATTGGATTTTTCCCTGACCGTGACAGTCCGGCCCCATGAGACGGTGATTTTCTCGGCCCTTGGTGGTCCGAGGTCGATCCCGCTGCACAGATTCATGCGCTAGGGCGTCCTGCAGACAATGCACTTTGATTTATTGCGCTATCTCTAATATCACCCGAGATATCACCATATATATATTGGATTTTTCCCTGACCCTCAGTGTCCGACCCCATGAGACGGTGGTTTTCTCGGTCCCTGGTGGTCCGAGGTCGTTCCCGCTGCACAGATTCATGCGCCAGTGCCTCCTGTAGACAATGCACTTTGATTTATTTCGCTATCTCTAATAGCACCCGAGATATCACCAGATATATATTGGATTTTT
Organism: Nomia melanderi; assembly: GCF_051020985.1. Classification (NCBI taxonomy): domain Eukaryota; kingdom Metazoa; phylum Arthropoda; class Insecta; order Hymenoptera; family Halictidae; genus Nomia; species Nomia melanderi. The sequence continues at coordinate 2,395,407 of NW_027475142.1, forward strand.
CCCTGACCCTCAGTGTCCGACCCCATGAGACGGTGGTTTTCTCGACCCCTGGTGGTCCGAGGTCGTTCCCGCTGCACAGATTCATGCGCCAGGGCCTCCTATAGATATATAACTTTGGTTTATTGCGCTATCTGTAATAGCACCCGAGATTTCACCAGATATATGATGGATTTTTACATGACATTGGGTGACGGATTCCTAATATCTGTAATTTTCTCGGCGCCTGGTGTTCCGAGGTCGTTCCTGCTGCACAGATTCATTCGCCAGTGCCTCCTACAGACAATGCACTTTGATTTATTGCGCTATCTCAATCAGCACCCGAGATATCAACAGATATATATTGGATTTTTCCCTGACCCTGACAGTCCGGCCCCATGAGACGGTGATTTTCTCGGCCCCTGGTGGTCCGAGGTGGTTTCCGCTGCACAGATTCGTCCGCTAGGGCCTCCTTCAGACAATGCACTTTGATTTATCGCGCTATCTGTAATAGCACCCGAGATATCACTAGATTTATATTGGTTTTTTCCCTGACCCTGAGTGTCCGTCCCATGAGACGGTGGTTTTCTCGGCCCCTGGTGGTCCGTGGTCGTTCCCGCTGCACAGATTCATGCACCACGGCCTCCTGCAGACAATGCACTTTGATTTATTTTGCTATCTCTAATAGCACCCGAGATATCACCAGATATATATAGGATTTTTCCTTGACTCTGACAGTCCGGCCCCATGAGACGGTGATTTTCTCGGCCCCTGGTGGCCCGAGGTGGTTCCCGCTGCACAGATTCGTGCGCTAGGGCCTCCTGCAGACAATGCACTTTGATTTATTGCGCTATCTCTAATAGCACCCGAGATATCACCACATTTATATTGGATTTTTCCCTGACCCTGACAGTCCGGCCCCATGAGACGGTGGTTTTCTCGGTCCCTGGTGGTCCGAGGTCGTTCCCGCTGCACAGATTCATGCACCACGGCCTCCTGCAGACAATGCACTTTGATTTATTTTGCTATCTCTAATAGCACCCGAGATATCACCAGATATATATAGGATTTTTCCTTGACTCTGACAGTCCGGCCCCATGAGACGGTGATTTTCTCGGCCCCTGGTGGCCCGAGGTGGTTCCCGCTGCACAGATTCGTGCGCTAGGGCCTCCTGCAGACAATGCACTTTGATTTATTGCGCTATCTCTAATAGCACCCGGGATATCAACAGATATATATTGGATTTTTCCCTCACCCTGACAATCCGACCCCATGAGACGGTGGTTTTCTCGGCCCCTGGTGGTCCGAGGTCGTTACCGCTGCACAGATTCATGCGCCAGGGCCTCCTATAGATAATTCACGTTGGTTTATTGCGCTATCTGTAATAGCACCCGAGATATCACTAGATTTATATTGGATTTTTCCCTGACCCTGAGTGTCCGTCCCATGAGACGGTGGTTTTCTCGGCCCCTGGTGGTCCGAGGTCATTCTCGCTGCACAGATTCATGCGCCAGGGCCTCGTGCCGACAATGCACTTTGATTTATTGCGCTATCTGTAATAGCACCCGAGATATCACCAGATATATGTTGGATTTTTACATGACCTTGTGTGTTGGATTCCGAATATCTGTAATTTTCTCGGCCCCTGGTGGTCCGAGGTAGTTCTTGCTGCACAGATTCATTCGCCAGTGCCTCCTACAGACAATGCATTTTGATTTATTGCGCTATCTCAAATAGCACCCGAGATATCACCAGATATATATTGGATTTTTCCCTGACCCTGACAGTCCGGCCCCATGAGACGGTGATTTTCTCGGCCCCTGGTGGTCCGAGGTGGTTTCCGCTGCACAGATTCGTCCGCTAGGGCCTCCTTCAGACAATGCACTTTGATTTATCGCGCTATCTGTAATAGCACCCGAGATATCACTAGATTTATATTGGTTTTTTCCCTGACCCTGAGTGTCCGTCCCATGAGACGGTGGTTTTCTCGGCCCCTGGTGGTCCGTGGTCGTTCCCGCTGCACAGATTCATGCACCACGGCCTCCTGCAGACAATGCACTTTGATTTATTTTGCAATCTCTAATAGCACCCGAGATATCACCAGATATATATAGGATTTTTCCTTGACTCTGACAGTCCGGCCCCATGAGACGGTGATTTTCTCGGCCCCTGGTGGCCCGAGGTGGTTCCCGCTGCACAGATTCGTGCGCTAGGGCCTCCTGCAGACAATGCACTTTGATTTATTGCGCTATCTCTAATAGCACCCGAGATATCAACAGATATATATTGGATTTTTCCCTGACCCTGACAGTCCGACCCCATGAGACGGTGGTTTTCTCGGCCCCTGGTGGTCCGAGGTCGTTCTCGCTGCACAGATTCATGCGCCAGGGCCTCGTACCGACAATGCACTTTGATTTATTGCGCTATCTGTAATAGCACCCGAGATATCACCAGATATATATTGGATTTTTCCACGACCCTGACAGCCCGGCCCCATGAGTCGGGTGTTTTCTCGGCCCCAGGTGGTCCGAGGTCGTTCCCGCTGCACAGATTCGTGCGACAGGGCCTCCTGCAGACAATGCACTTTGATTTATTGCGCTATCTGTAATAGCTCCCGAGATATCACCAGATATATATGGGATTTTCCCCTGACCCTGAGTGTCCGGCCCCATGAGACGGTGGTTTTCTCGATCCCTGGGGGTCCGAGGTCGTTCCCGCTGCACAGATTCATGCGTCAGGTCCTCCTGCAGATAATGCACTTTGGTTTATTGCGCTATCTCAAATAGCACCCGAGATATCACCAGATATATATTGGATTTTTCCCTGACCCTGACAGTCCGGCCCCATGAGACGGTGATTTTCTCGGCCCCTGGTGGTCCGAGGTGGTTTGCGCTGCACAGATTCGTCCGCTAGGGCCTCCTTCAGACAATGCACTTTGATTTATCGCGCTACCTGTAATAGCACCCGAGATATCACTAGATTTATATTGGTTTTTTCCCTGACCCTGAGTGTCCGTCCCATGAGACGGTGGTTTTCTCGGCCCCTGGTGGTCCGAGGTCGTTCCCGCTGCACAGATTGATGCGCTAGAGCCTCCAGCAGACAATGCACTTTGATTTATCGCGCTTTCTCTAATAGCACCCGAGATATCATCTGATACATCCTGGATTTTTACATGACCTTGGGTGTCCGGCCCCATGTGTCTGTGGTTTTCTCGGCCCCTGCTGGTCCGAGGTCGATCCCGTTGCACAGATTTATGCGCCAGAACCTCCTGCAGTCACTGTACGTTGATTTATCGCGCTATCTCTAATAGCACCCGAGATATCACCAGATATATGCTGGATTTTTACATGACCTTGGGTGACGGATACCGAAAATCTGTAATGTTCTCGGCCCCTGGTTGTCCTATGTCGTTCCTGTTGCACAGATTCATGCGGGAGAGCCTCCTGCAGACAATGCAATTTGATTTATCGCGCCATCTGTAATAGCACCCGAGATATCACCAGATATATATTGGATTTTTCCCTGACCATGACAGTCCGGCCCCATGTGTCGGTGGTTTTCTCGGCCCCTGGTGGCCCGAGGTCGATCCCCCTCCACAGATTCATGCGCGAGGGCCTCCTGCAGACAATGCACTTTGATTTATTGCGCTGTCTGTAATAGCACCCGAGATATCACCAGATATATATTGGATTTTTCACTGACCCTGTGTGTCCGGCCCCATGAGTCGGTAGTTTTCTCGGCTCCTTGTGGTCCGATGTCGTTCCTTCTGCACAGATTCATGCGCCAGGGCCTCCTGCAGGCAAGGCACTTTGGTTTATTGCGCTATTTCTAATAGCACCCGAGATATCACCAGATATATAGTGGATTTTTCCCTGACCCTGGGTGTCCGGCCCCATGTGTCGACGGATTTCTCGGCCTCTGGTGGTCCGAGGTCGTTCGCGCTGCACAGATTGATGCGCTAGAGCCTCCTGCAGACAATGCACTTTGATTTATCGCGCTTTCTCTAATAGCACCCGAGATATCATCTGATACATCCTGGATTTTTACATGACCTTGGGTTTCCGGCCCCATGTGTCTGTGGTTTTCTCGGCCCCTGCTGGTCCGAGGTCGATCCCGTTGCACAGATTTATGCGCCAGAACCTCCTGCAGTCACTGCACGTTGATTTATCGCGCTATCTCTAATAGCACCCGAGATATCACCAGATATATGCTGGATTTTTACATGACCTTGGGTGACGGATGCCGAAAATCTGTAATGTTCTCGGCCCCTGGTTGTCCTACGTCGTTCCTGTTGCACAGATTCATGCGGGAGAGCCTCCTGCAGACAATGCAATTTGATTTATCGCGCCATCTGTAATAGCACCCGAGATATCACCAGATATATATTGGATTTTTCCCTGACCCTGAGTGTCCTGCCCCATGAGTCGGTGGTTTTAAGAGCTCCTGGTGGCCCGATGTCGTTCCCGCTGCACAGATACATGCGCCAGGGCTTCCTGCAGACAATGCACTTTGATTTATCGCGCTGTCTGTAATAGCACCCGAGATATCACCAGATATATATTGGATTTTTCCCTGACCCTGAGTGTCCGGCCCCATGTGTCGGTGGTTTTCTCGGCCCCTGGTGGTCCGAGGTCGGTCACGCTGTACAGATTGATGCGCCGGAGCCTCCTGCAGACAATGCACTTTGATTTATCTCGCTATCTCTAATTGCACCCGAGATATCACCAGATATATAATGGATTTTTACATGACCTTGGGTGACGGATGCAGAACATCTGTAATTTCCTCGGCCCCTGGTGGTCCGAGGTCGTTCCTGCTGCACAGATTCATGCGCCAGGGCCTCCTACCGACAATGCACTATGATTTATCTCGCTATCCCTAATAGCACCCGAGATATCATCAGATACATCCTGGATTTTTGCAGGACCTTTAGTGTCCGGACCCATGTGTCGGTGGTTTTCTCGGCCCCTGGAGGTCCGAGATCGTTCCCGCTGCACAGATTCATGCGCCAGGGCTTCCTGCAGGCAATGCACTTTGATTTATCGCGCCATCCGTAATAGCACCCGTGATATCACCAGATATATATTGGATTTTTCCCTGCCCTAGTGTGTCCGGCCCCATGAGACGGTGGTTTTCTCGGCCACTGGTGTTCCGAGGTCGTTCCCTCTCCACAGATTCATGCGCCAGGTCCTCCGACGGAGAATGCACTTTGATTTATTGCGCTATCTCTTATAGCACACGAGATATCACCAGACATATGCTGGATTTTTAAAGAACCGTTGGTGATGGATACCGAAAATCTGTAATTTTCTCGGTCCCTGGTGGTCGGAGGTCGTTCCTGCTGCACAGATTCATGCGCCAGGGCCTCCTGCGGACAATGCCCCTTGATTTATCGCGCTATCTGTAATAGCACCCGAGATATCATCAGATACATCCTGGATTTTTGCAGGACCTTTAGTGTCCGGAACCATGAGTCGGTGGTTTTCTCGGCCCCTGGTGGTCCGAGGTCGATCCCGCAGAACAGATTCATGCGCCAGGGCCTCCTGCAGACAATGCACTATGATTTATCTCGCTATCTCTAATAGCACCCGAGATATCATCAGATACATCCTGGATTTTTGCAGGACCCTGGGTGTCCGGACCCATGTGTCGGTGGTTTTCTCGGCCCCTGGAGGTCCGAGATCGTTCCCGCTGCACAGATTCATGCGCCAGGGCCTCCTGCAGACAATGCCCTTTGATTTATCGCGATATCTGTAATAGCACCCGAGATATCACCAGATATATATTGGCTTTTTCACTGACCCTGTTTGTCCGGCCCCATGAGTCGGTGGTTTTCTCGGCCCCTGGTGGTCCGAGGTCGATCCCGCTGCACAGATTCATGCGACAGGGCCTCCTGCAGATAATTCAATTGGGTTTATTGCGCTATCTCTAATAGCACCCGAGATATCACCAGATATATATTGGATTTTTCCCTGACCCTGACAGTCCGGCCCCATGCGTCGGTGGTTTTCTCGGCCCCTGGTGGCCCGAGGTCGATCCCCCTCCACAGATTCATGCGCGAGGGCCTCCTGCAAACAATGCACTTTGATTTATCGCGCTATCTCTAATAGCACCGGAGATATCTCCAGATATATGCTGAATTTTTACATGACCTTGGGTGACGGATAGGGAAAATCTGTAATTATCTCAAAATTTCTCTAAATATCTAATAAAGCTCTATAAAACTATATAAAACTATGTAAAACTATACAAAACAAAATATAGAACTATATAAAACTGTATAAAACTATATAAAACTATATAAAACTATACAAAACTGTATAAAACTGTATAAAACTGTATAAAACTATACAAAACTGTTTAAAACTGTATAAAACTGCGTAAAACTATATAAGATATATAAAACTATATAAATCCATATAAAACTATATAAAACTATACAAAACTGTATTAAACTGTATAAAACTGCATACAACTATATAAAACTATATAAAACTGTATAAAACGGTATAAAACTATAAAAAACTATTTAAAACTATATAAAACTATACAAAACTGTATAAAACTGTATAAAACTGTATAAAACAGCATACAACTATATAAAACTATATAAAGCTATATAAATCCGTACAAAACTATATAAAACTATATAAAACTATACAAAACTGTATAAAACTGTATACAACTGCATACAAATATATAAAACTATATAAAACTATATAAAACAAAATAAAACTATATAAAACTATACAAAACTGTTTAAAACTGTATAAAACTGCGTAAAACTATATAAAACCATATAAAACTATGTAAAACTATACAAAACTATGTAAAACTATATAAAACTATATAAAACTATACAAAACTGTATAAAACTGACTAAAACTGCATACAACAATGTAAACCAATATAAAACTATTTAAAACTATATAAAACTATATAAAACTATATAAAACTGTATAAAACTGTATAAAACTATATAAAAATATATAAAACTTTATAAAACTATACAAAACTGTATAAAACTGTATAAAACTGCATATAACTATTTAAAACTATATAAAACTGTATAAAACTATATAAAACTATATAAAACTATATAAAACTATACAAAACTGTATAAAACTGTATAAAACTGCATATAACTATTTAAAACTATATAAAACTATACAAAACTGTATAAAACTATATAAAACTATATAAAGCTATATAAAATTATATAAAAATATGTAAAACTATACGCAGCTGTGTAAAACTGTATAAAACTGCCTAGAATTATATAAAACTATATTAAACTATATAAAACTATATATAACTATATAAACTATATAAAACTTTATTAAACTATATAAAACTATATATAACTATATAAACTATATAAACTATATAGCACTATATAAAACTGTATAAAACCATATAAAACTATATGATAATATATAAAACTATATAAAACTACATTAGACAATATAAAACTATATAAAACTATATAACACTATATAAAACTATATAAAACTATTCAAAACTGTATAAAACTGTATAAGACCAAATAAAACAATATAAAACTATATAAAACTATATAAAACTATAGAAAACTATATAAAACTTTACAAAATTGTATAAAACTCTATAAAGCGGCATAAAACTATATAAATCTATATAAAGCTATATACAACTATATAAAGTTGTATAAAACTACATAAAATTATATAAAACTATATAAAACTATATAAAAATATATGAAACTATATAAAACTATACAAAACTGTATAAAACCATATAAAACTATATATAACTATATACAACTATATAAAACTATATAAAACTATATAAAATTATATAAAACTATATAAAACTATTTAAATCAATATAATACTGTGTAAAACTATATAAAACTATATAAAACTATATGAAACTATATAAAACTATATAAAACTATATAAAACAACATAAAACTATATAAAACTTTATAAAACTATATGAAACTATATAAAACTATATAGAAATATATAAAATTGTGTAAAACTGTATAAAACTATATGAAACTATATAAAACTATATAAAAATATATAAAATTGTGTAAAACTGTATAAAACTATATAAAACTATAAAAGACTATCTAAAACTATATAAAGCAGTACAAAACTATATAAATCTATATAAAGCTATATAAAACTATATAAAACTATATAAAACTATAGAAAACTATATAAAACTTTACAAAACTGTATAAAACTCTATAAAGCGGCATAAAACTATATAAATCTATATAAAGCTATATACAACTATATAAAACTGTATAAAACTACATAAAATTTTATAAAACTCTATAAAACTATATAAAAATATATAAAACTATATAAAACTATACAAAACTGTATAAAACCATATAAAACTATATATAACTATATACAACTATATGAAACTATATAAAACTATATAAAATTATATAAAACTATATAAAACTATTTAAATCAATATAAAACTGTGTAAAACTATATAAAACTATATAAAACTATATGAAACTATATAAAACTATATAAAACTATATAAAACGACATAAAACTATATAAAACTATATAAAACTGCATAAAACTATATAAAACTATATAAAACTCTGTAAAACTATATAAAACTATATAAAACTATATAAAACTATATAATACTATATTAAACTATATAAAGAATATAAAGCTGTATAAAACTATATAAAACTATACAAAACTGTATAAAACTGTATAAAACTGCATGACACTATATAAAAGTATATTAAAGTATATTAAACTATATAAAACTATATACAACTATATAAAACTATATAAAACTATATAAATCGATATAAAACTATAAAAAACTATATAAAACTATATAATACTATATTAAACTATATAAACAATATAAAGTTGTATAAAACTATATAAAACTATACAAAACTGTATACAACTGTATAAAACTGCATAACACTATATTAAAGTATATAAAACTATATAAAACTATGCGAAACTATATACAACTATATAAAATTATATAAAACTATATAAATCGGTATAAAAGTATATACAACTATATAAAACTATATACAACTATATACAACTATATAAAACTATATAAAACTATATAAAATTATATAAAACTATATAAAACTATATAAAACAATATAAAACTGTATAAAACTATGTAAAACTGTATAAAACTATATAAAACCATACAAAACTATGTAAAACTACATAAGAGTATATAAAACTGTATAAACCCGTATAAGATCAAATAAAACTATATAAGAATATATAAAACTATATAAAACTATACAAATATGTATAAAACTGCATAAAACTGCATACAATTATATAAAGCTATATAAAGCCATACAAAACTATACAAAACTGTATAAAACTATATAAAACTATATAAAGCTATATAAAATTATATAAAAATATATAAAACTATACACAGCTGTATAAAACTGTATAAAACTGCCCAAAATTATATAAAACTATATTAAACTATATAAAACTATATATAACTATATGAACTATATAAACTATATAGCACTATATAAAACTGTATAAAACCATATAAAACTATATGAAAATATATAATACTATATAAAACTACATAAGACAATATTAAAGTATATAAAACTATATAACACTATATAAAACTATATAAAACTATTGAAAACTGTATAAAACTGTATAAGACCAAAT